>NC_091621.1:40656006-41906006 GCF_027580195.1 Bos mutus
ATTATTGGAAAAGTTCAACCTTATAAGACTGATCCAGGAAGCAATAGAAATTCTGAACAGGCTGATGAACAAGCCCTGAAATAGAAACTGTGATAAAAAAAAATTTCCCCTGAAAACAAAAGCCTAGGGCCAGATGGCTTCACAGGTAAATTCTATCAAACATTTAGAGACAACCTAATGCCCAGCCTTCTCAAACTCTTCCAAAAAATTGGAGAGGAAAGAACACTTCCAAACTCATTCTACAAAGCCATCATTACTCTGATGCCGAAACCAGACAAAGACATCACAAGAAAAGAAAATTACAGGCCAATATCACTGATGAACGTAGGTGCAAAAATCCTCAACAAAATTCCAGCAAACAGAATTCAGCAACACATTAAAAGGATCACACACCATGATCAAGTAGGGTTTATACAAGGGATGAAAGGATTCTTCAATATACACAAATCAATGTGCTATACCACAAATTAAAAGATAAAAATCTCAGTTGATGCAGAAAAATCCTTTGACAAAATTCAGCACCCATTCATGATAAAAACTTCAGAAAATGGGCATACTAGGGAACTACTTCCAGAGAAGGAAATGGCAACCCACTCCAGTGTTCTTGCCTGGAGAATCCCAGGGACGGTGGAGGCTGGGGGGCTGCCGTCTATGAGGTCACACAGAGTCGGACACAACTGAAGCAATTTAGCAGCAGCAGCAGCAGCAGGAAACTACTTCAACATAATAAAGGCCATATATGGCAATGGCACCCCATTCCAGTACTCTTGCCTGGAAAGTCCCATGGACGGAGGAGCCTGGTGGGCTGCAGACCATGGGGTCACGAAGAGTCGGACACGACTGAGTGACTTCACTTTCACTTTTCCCTTTCATGCATTGGAGAAGGAAATGGCAACCCACTCCAGTGTTCTTGCCTGGAGAATCCCAGGGACGGGGGAGCCTGGTGGGCCACCGTCTATGGGGTCGCACAGAGTCGGACACGACTGAAGCGACTTAGCAGCAGCAGCAGCAGCATGACAAATCCACAGCAAACATCCTTCTCAATGGTGAAAAACTGAAAGCATTTCCTCAGGAACAAGACAAGTGTGCTCACTCTTACCATTAGTATTCAACATAGTTTTGGAAGTCTTAGCCATGACAATCAGAGAAGGAAAAAAATAAAAGGACTCCAGATATGAAAAGAAGTAAAACTCTCACTGTTTTCAGATGACATGATACTGTACATAGAAAACCCTAAATAAACTATCTCATAATTTATGTTGATAGAATATCAAGCCCATGGAATTCTTCAGATAAGAATACCAGAGTGGGTAGCCATTCCCTCTCCAGGGGATCCTCCTGACCCAGGGATTGAACCTAGATCTCCTTCATTGTTGGCGGATTCTTTACTGTCTGTGCCATCAGGGAAACCCATCAGAAAATTACTAGGGCTAATCAGTGAATTTACTAAAGTCATAGGATACAAAATGAATACACAGAAATTTCTTGCATTCCTATACACTAACAATGAAAAGTCTGACACTGTTTCCACTGTTTCCCCATTTATTTCCCATGAAGTGATGGGACCAGATGCCATGATCTTAGTTTTCTGAATGTTGAGCTTTAAGCCAATTTTTTCACTCTCCTCTTTCACTTTCACCAAGAGGCTTTTTAGTTCCTCTTCACTTTCTGCCATAAGGGTGGTGTCATCTGCATATAGTTTATAGTTAAAGACTGAGAGAGGTCACTAGTCCTCCAGGAAGAATGAGACAAAAGTAGTCTTGTGGCCAAAAGTACAGAAGCAAAAAGAACTCAATGCTCAGAGATCCTGATAGTGTAGCCCAGACAACCAGGTCAGGAAGCAGAGTTTCTCGTGAAAGTGCTGACACACGAAGGGCTATCTCGTGTGGACTACTGCTTCCACCATAACCTCAGGCTGCCCTTGCTCTCTGGGACAAACACATGACCTCTAATCTGGTGAACTGGCTGTTGAATGCCCTCAGCTGCTTTCAGGTGAGGTAAAGGAAGTTCTTGCTAGTTGCTGCTCTGGAGCATCTGTCCATTGGCCTCATGCTGTACTGAAGAATCTGTTATAATGGCAGCTACCCAGGAGAGGTGGAAGGAACAGGCTGCATCTGCCTTTGTGGACAGTCTAGCTCTTCCCCTCCTTATAATGTCCTGAAATAATTCAGGGAATTTTTTTTTTTTCATTTTACAGTTTTGTAGAGGGAAACAGATCATAAGATCACATAGTCAAAAGTTCTCTTCTTGACTGCTTTACCAACTTTCTCATTTAAGTGGGATTCTTCACCTTGATGTCAGTATCCCACCTTTTTCCAAAGAGAGTTTTCTCGAACATTCATTGGGCTAAACACTGTTTCTCAGACTCAAGCATGCACCATGGTCATAATTAAGAAACAGACTGTTGAGCTCCACCTCTAGAGTTTCTGATTCAGTAGATCAGGGTTGGATCTGAGACATTCTAGCAAGCTTGCAGACGATGCACATTCTGATGCTGCTGGTATATGGATGACACTTTGAGAACCAGTATATAACTTCTTTTATATATTTATATTGACCTCCGATGTCTTTTTTTACTCTTCAGGTGTTTCCAAATATCCCTCCTCTCCACTCTCTGACTAAAACCACACAGAGAATCCCTCCTCTGGGGATCACATTCACTTCCTCAGCATCCTTTTCAGAGCGCCCTTCACCTCCTGATTCTTGAGGCTGTAGATGAGAGGGTTCAGCAAGGATGTGATGATACTGTACTGAATGGAGACCACTCGTTCCAACACTGAGCCTGAGGCGGGGCTGATGTACCTGAATAGAGCCGTCCCATAGAACAGGAGCACCACAGTGAGGTGGGAAGAGCAGGTGGAGAAGGCCTTGCCTTGGCCCTCATAGGAATGGATGTTCAGAATGGCAGAAATGATTCTGGAGTACGAGAACAGGATCAAGGGAAGTGTCAGAAGTCCCAGCAATGCACTGGTCCCTGACAGAAGGAACTCGTTGGCAGTGGGATCAGTACAGGACAAGGGGAAGAGTGATGGTAGTTCACAGAAGAAATGGGAGATAGTGTTAGACCCCCAGAAACGTAACCTGTGGATGAAAAGATGATTCACTAGTGAGTTCAGAAGCCCCAACAGCCATGCTGCACACACCATTGCAGTGCAGAGAGGCCTGTTCATGACCACAGTGTAGAGCAGAGGGTGGCAGACAGCAGCATAGCGGTCGTAGGCCATGGCAGAGAGAAGGCAGGCTTCAGCACACCCATAAAGGAGAAAAAAGAAACTCTGGGTGATGCAGCCCCACACAGAGATGCTTTTCTTCTGTGACAAGAAGTTCTGTAGCGTTTTTGGCACAGTGACCGAGGAGAAACCGAGATCTAGGAAAGACAGGTGTCCGAGGAAGAAGTACATGGGTATGTGGAGCTGAGAATCAGCCTTGATGATCAAGATCATCGCTGTGTTCCCCACTAATGTCAGCAAGTAAATCCCCAGGAACAGCACAAAGAGCAGAGCCTGGATGTGGGGGTCAGTAGACAGCCCGAGGAGGGTGAACTCAGTGAAGAAAGTGAAGTTGTGCATGGCTGTTTGTAAGTGTCTTTCCTAGAAAGAAATCAACTATATTACAGAATCTGAGTAATTTCTACTGATCAGAATATCATCCCTCCACCCTAAAACTTCTCAGGAAATACTTCTTTCAGCTTAACAATAGAAAAGGAAAAGAAGTTGAGTAATTCCAATTGTGACCTTTATGAGTTGAATTGTGTCTAACTCCAGAAAATACGTTGAAGTCTTAATCCCTTGTACCTCACAGTGTAATCTTATTTGGAAATAGGGTCACTGAAGGTACAATGAATTAAGGTGAGGTAACACTGGAATAGGGTAGGCTCTTAATCTAACATGACTGATGTTCTTATTGGAGACGAGAGAGCCTTATAATACACACAAAGTGGGACAGCCATGTGACAACAGAGCAGAGTGGAGCGAGGTGCCTGCAGGTCAAGGAAGCCAAGGGTCGACAGCCATAACCAGAATCCAGGAAGAGACAAGGAAGGATTCTTCCCTACAAGTTTTGGGGTGGCCGTGGCCCTGCTGACACCTTGATGTCAGTCTTAAGAGTCCCTAGAACTGTGAGAAAATAAATTCTATTGTTTTAAGCCAAGTGGTTTCCAGTAGTTTGTTACAACAGCCCTAAGAAATTATTACAGTGACTTTAAGAGTTTCTCCTCCTTGACTCTCCCCAACAAGTCTCATTAATTCTGTCAGTGAATATAACACACATCTTTCAGATTACATAATTTGCTAAATCATTAAAATAAATAAATTTAATTTTTTTTTATAATTTAACTATTACATAATTATATTAGCCTCTAATTAAAATAAATAACCCTCCTCCTCCTTTAATTTTTTTAAAAAGAGTATACTTAGGAGAATAAACAGGCTACTTCAAATGAAATTGTTTCCGAGAATAGATGTTTAGTTGCAAGTCTTCTTATATTTAGACATCCATCTTAAAGCCAAGAACTACAGAACTCACCATCTTATCACAGACATTCTGGGTATTAGATGAAGATGTAGAAAAGAGATTTGAACAAGAAATTTTGCTACTAGATAAAGGACTTGTATGATGCTACTAGAGGTTGCAAGAGGCTTTCCAAACATTCCAGGAGCAATTCAAGAGTACCCTATATCTCCAAAGACATACTAGCAAAGCTGGAAAAGTATCTGTGGGAAGTGTTTGTGCCTCAATGCCTTGTTCCATTCTCAGGCCAGTGAGACTAGGCTCTCAGCATCTCAGAGCAGGGAAGACAGAGGCTCACAGAGGTGAGCTGACTTCTTCCATATCATATAGCTCATCAGCAGAACAGTCAGGAATTAAACTAAATGCTCTGCTCTCAATCACCCCAAAGATGGACAACATATATTTTGAGTCATTTAAAGAATCTGTATCTTAAACATAGCACTTCCCCTAAAATTAAAAACAAAAGCTAGACCTGAAAAATGAAAGCTATGTATGTGAACTTGAGCAAGATACTGAATCCTTCTGAAGGTAAATTTTCACATCAACAAAATGGAACATGGTTGACACCAACTTAGTCAACCTTGGTTTTAGTCACAACCTGATAATCGGATACTTCTTTAGTATTTAATTTCTTTCCTTTCACTTTGCTGCTATTGTTATTGTCTTTTACTCATGCAAAAATGTCTAGACCAGGACTTTGTTAACAGCGTTCACATGTTTCGCTGGAGCCCTGCTGTTGTTCAGTCGTTGTTCCAGTTATCACTGGGACCTGAACTGGAATATTATAGCTCCTCCCCAGCAGTCTTGTCAGAACTAGTCTTTAACACCCACAGCCTTTCTTCCTCCTCGGTCCATTTTACCCTGGCTCTTATAAAGCTTGGTTCTGATGACATAAACTGAAAAGTTACGTTAGAGGAAATTCAAGAGAAAAGAAACATTTGTGGAAACATTTAACTTATATTTTTTAAGTACAATGAAAAACATGAATCCAATTTTATGATTTTTCAAAAAAGGGTACAAATAGTCCTAGGAAGACTCTGGTGACAGTGATATCTATACATTGCTGAAGAAAGTGAAAGTTGCTCAGTTGTGTCTGACTCTTTGTAACCCCAAGGACTATACAGTCCATGGAATTCTCCAGGCCAGAATACTGGAGTGGGTAGCCTTTCCCTTCTCTAGGGGATCTTCCCAACCCAGGAATCGAACCCACGTCACCCACATTGCAGGCAGATTCTTACAAGCTGAGTCACAAGGGAAGCCCATTGCTGAACGCATTGCTGAATGCATTGCAAATTGCACACTTTGAGTCAGAGTCTTATAAGTTCTTGGATTTATGCTAAAACTATAACTCAAAAGGCTAAAATGTGACATTTATAATGATGCACACTGCATTGTTATATGTTTAATAAAAATGGAAATGTTTCAATATTTTCATATTCTGGAGTATCTAAATACCAACTAGATAATGTAGACAATAAAATTAAAATCATAAAGACTATGTGGCAACAAAGGAACATATCAATAATAGCTACAAAACTAAGAAATTTCTCTTTGGTATAATTAGAACTGGTACCATTATCTTCCTCAAACCTCCAGCTTCCTTTTCTCTACAAACACCCCAGTCAAATCCCTCAGTTAACAATAGACTTCCTTCCCTTTCTTTGAAGATGTACCCAAACCATGTACTTGCTCCTAAAACATTTCACTTAATTTTAAGAAGATTGATTTATTAAGTAAGGAGATAAAGAAGCCTTACCAATCATGAGATCCCCTAGATTAGACTCATCTTTCTGGCTACCAGGATCACACTTTCCTGTGGGAGGTTCAGACAGCTTGGTGGGAAGGAGAAGAGTGAGCTGACCAGGATCACTGGGAGGAATTCCAGGGTAAAGAACAATGGAGAAACTAACTGCTCTAAGGAGGAAGAGGAACTTTGATAGAAAGAAAATGACTACCTAAAAGAGAGAAAGGAAGAAAATAAGAAGGTGCAGGTTATGCCTTTCTAGCCCTAAGCACATGAAGATTCCCCAGTATCCTTTGGGAATATTTGTAGACACTGGCATTGGCATTTCAGATGAAGAAAACTATTTTTATTCCCAATTCTGACAATCACAGCAAAAGTGTTAATTAGGGGACAGTTCCACCTCTGACACTTTCTAAGAGACTGCACTACTGGTCTGTCCTCTCTGCAGATTTACTCAATACGATTCAATACAACTTCATGATTTCTTGCTCTCCCCGAAACCAGAAGACCTTAGAACTCTTAGTGAAAGTTATACAAGAGGGAATGGGAAGGTCTCCTTCTACATCCAGTACTCCTGCCATGGTGCACATTTGAAGATATGATCCTCAAGTCCTCCATCAGGATGCCTCTTGCCAGCTCCCCCATGTCAAAAGATGACCTGCTTTTTTGTCAGGGTCAAGGGACATGAAGGGAGGAGACAGAGGGATCCTAGATGGACAGAAGTGCATTGTAGATCAACATCTCAGGGAAAAAAAACTTCATCTACTTATTTCTTTGACCATTGGCACCCCACTCCAGTACTCTTGCCTGGAAAATCCCATGGACGGAGGAGCCTGGTAGGCTGCAGTCCCTGGGGTCGCTAAGAGTCGGACATGACTGAGCGACTTCACTTTCACTTTTCACTTTCGTGCATTAGAGAAGGAAATGGCAACCCACTCCAGTGTTCTTGCCTGGAGAATCCCAGGGGCAGCAGAGCCCGGTGGGCTGCCATCCATGGGGTCTCACAGAGTCGGACATGACTGAAGCGACTTAGCAGCAGCAGCAGCATGATATTTTCCTTATGACTATTTCTATTTCCTTTTCATTGCCGTGAGGAATTTGGGTTAGAGTAGGATTCTTCTGAGTTGTTCAAACTGATGAAAGTTTCCTTCTTTGCCCCTTTTACTGAGCTAGACTGTTCTAAATCTGGCTCCTGTTTGGGGTTCTTTGAGGCAAATTGCCTATGCCCCCATAGCTGGGCCTGCAGAATTAGGTCTCCAGCTAAACCTTGGGAAAAGTCAGTTTTATTTCCTGACAGTTTCCAGCATCAAACTCCTATGGTCAATTCTAGCTAAAGCCTAAAGGGCCAGCATTCTCTGCACTGGGACTTTCTAGGCCTTGCTAACAGTCATTAATTCTTGTCAGTCTTCCTGAGGTCACCTACCTCAGTACTGAGAAGAGCTCCTGGCTAGTCTGTAGGAGTCTTATATTCCTCCAGTGCTCTTCTGTTTGGCCATCTCTTTGATCTCTTTGCCAAGCTATAGCTCTGGGAGAGGAGCATGAGTAAGGAGCCCAGGGAGCCTGGGACTGCTCACTGCTCATGGGGGAGGCTGCAGTAGTCAGAGTCACTTGGGGCCTGATTTGGAAGTGGGGGTGCAGAAAAATTTCCAGGAATAACACAAGAAACAATGCAATATCTGACAAATAAAGCTCAATCTAGGGTTTCTCAACCTCAGACATATAAACGTGTGCACAGTGAGGCATTAATGTTCATGTGTGTGTGCACGCATGCGTCACCCTCATACTCTCTCTATAAAGTCTAACATTCCCTTTCCCTTTGGAGTTACTCCAAAATCTATGCACTTGAGGTATGCTATATTTTTTCTGCACGCATTTATCACATGGCCCTATAAGAGAAATTAGAGCCATAAGGCAGGACCTCATTAATTTTCTTGAGTCCCCACTTAGAAATGTATTTCTTTGTCCCTTCTTTAGATTTAATGGTAGAGGTAATGCTTTTAATCCAAGACTAACACCTGTACTTGGACTTTAACTCTGATCCCCTTCTGAGCCTCTGGGTCCTTCTCCTTCAGGTATGCTAATTACCCATTTTTAATCATCAATTTCCTTCTTTTACTCATTTGTACCAAGAATATAAATATATTAAAATAGTTCCCATATTTAAAAATATCTAACTGACCCCATGTTTCACTGCAGCCACTGATTCTACATTGCCTTACTCTACTTGTCTCACAGCCACTTCTGAAAGTCTGACTTAACTATACTACTTCCCAAGCTTTTCTTACTCCTTATCCCTCAACATGCTGGCTTCTGCACCCACCATTCCTTTCCCTTTCTGTTTCTAGTGACTTATAAAACCAGTATTAATTTTCCTTCTGATACTGTGATGCAAGAAACTCCCATTTCAGTCCTCATATTCTACATGATTGGATTCTGGACTCTACATAGCTAAGAAAAAGTTGGGAAGAGGACGTTATTATTCTTGAGCCATCAGGAAAGTAGTCCCTATATAAGTATATCTTTGGAAGGAGTCTGGGATTCTTCCTCAATAGGACCAGATCAGGAGGACTGGTGGTTTCTCTTAGTGATAGACTTTACTTCTGCATAGGGTGTAGGACAATAACTGTAAATAGGTAATTAAAAGTATTTATATTTTATATAAGTAACATAAAGGTATAAATAATCAATTCACATTGACCAAAGATCAGACTTAGCAGCATTATATTTGGCATTAGTATTAACTTACATATTAATACATATACCACCCTTTCCATTTTTTTAGAAACACTGGCAGATTTTATTTTCTTGGGCTCCAAAATCACTGCAGACAGTGACTGCAGCCATGAAATAAAAGATGCTTGCTCCTTGGAAGAAAAGCTTTGACAAACCTAGACAGTGTGTTAAAAAGCAGAGACAACACTTTGCCAACGAAAGTCTATATAGTAAAAGCTATAGTTGTTCCCATAGTCATGTATGGATGTGAGAGTTGGACCATAAGGAAGCCTGAGTGCCGAAGAATTGATGCTTTTGAATTGTGGTGCTGGTGAAGACTCTTGAGAGTCCATTGGACAGCAAGGAGATCAAACCCATTAATCCTAAAGGAAATCAATCCTGAATGTTCATTGGAAGGACTGATGCTGAAGCTGAAGCTCATATTTTGGCCACCTGATTAGAAGAGCCATTGGAAAAGACCCTGATGCTGGGAAAGATTGAAGGCAGGAGGAGAAGGGAATGACAGAGGATGAGATAGTTGGATGACATCACCGACTTAATGGACAAGAGTTTGAGCAAGCTCCAGGAGATAGTGAAGGGCAAGTGTGGTGCAGTCCATGGGGTTTCAGAGTTGTATGCGACTTAGCAACGGAACAACAAGATACCAGCTTTCCCACAAAACTGTGGCTATATTCTGTTTAGCACCATTGAAGGGAAGTGACAGCAATTGGAGTTTATAGCAAATTTAAGAAGGATCTTATATAAGCAAGGAGTTGATAAATTATGGTTTTCAGGCCAAGTGTAGCTTACCTGTCTGTTTTTAAGAAAACAAAATTTTATTAGAACACAGCTATGCTAACCTACTTACAATCTGTGGGTGCTTTCATACATGGCAGAGTTGAGTAGTTACAACAGAGACTGTACATATGACCTACTAAACCCAAAACCTTTGCTATCTGGCACTTTAAAGAAAAAAATTATCTTACCTTTACTGTATGCCACACTTAGGAGCTCAACAAAATTTACACTGAGTCTTTATAGAACCATTGGGTGTTCCAGATATCGAGTCTGAGAACATACACACCACTAAAACGATTACTGCAGAGAGAGACAGAGGATCCTGCTCCTGAACAAGGGGACAATCGTCCTATCATATTTTAAGTGTTCACCTAATAATCCAGCTTATCTGCTTTGTTATAGTTTCCTACAATTTGATGCTGCTGCTGCCAAGTCACTTCAGTCGTGTCCGACTCTGTGCGACCCCATAGACGGCAGCCCACCAGGCTCCACCGTCCCTGGGATTCTCCAGGCAAGAACACTGGAGTGGGTTGCCATTTCCTTCTCCAATGAAGGAAAGTGAAAAGTGAAAGTGACGTCGCTGAGTCGTGTCCGACTCCTTGAGATCCCAGGGACTACAGCCCCCTAGGCTCCTCCATCCATGGGATTTTCCAGGCAAGAGTACTGGAGTGGGGTGCCATTGCCTTCTCCATCCTACAATTTAATACACTCTAAAACACTGGAGATAGCTATTTTGATGGTTAATAATTATATCATAAATGTGTTACTTTCATTACCATTTTTTTCTTAGGTTCCAGTCCTTCCCTCTGGTATCACTTTATTTCTTGTAGAAATATTTGTTAGTAAGGAAATTCTTTGAGTAGGAAATCATGGGTAATATATTCCCTGAGCTTTTACATGTTTGAAAATATTTTTAGCTTTCCCATATTTAAAAATGTATTTTAATACATGTCCATAGTATATAGAGTAAGTTTTCTCCAATTCCTATTCCCCAACTACTTACTTATCCCTTTCTTAGATGCAAGGACCAATTACCATTTTACTTAAATGAACTTTCAGAGATAGTCTATGAGTATGCTGCTGCGGCTGCTAAGTCGCTTCAGTCGTGTCTGACTCTGTGAGACCCCATAGACAGCAGTTCACCAGGCTCCCCCGTCCCTGGGATTCTCCAGGCAAGAACACTGGAGTGGGTTGTCATTTTCTCCTCCAATGCATGAAAGTGAAAAGTGAAAGTGAAGTCGCTTAGTCGTGTCTGACTCTTCGCAATCCCATGGACTGCAGTCTACCAGGCTCCTCTATCCATGGGATTTTCCAGGCAAGAGTACTGGAGTGGGGTGCCGTTGCCTTTTCTGAGTCTATGAGTATAGCCACATGTATATATGTAAGATTTTCATAAAAAAGATAGCAGAGTCTGCACCCCATTTTGTAACTTACTTTTTAATATTATTTATTATTTATTTTGAAGATCACTCGATATTGGTATATACAGAGCTGCCTCACTTTTCCTTCTTTTTCTTTTTGAACATGTAGTTTATGAGATCTTAGTTCCCTGACCAGGGACTGAACCCATGTCCCGGCAGTGAAAGCCCAGAATCATAACCACTGGACTGCCAAGGAATTCCCCAGAGCTGCCTCAATTTTAAATGGCTGTCTAGTCATCGTCATATGAAAATACAATTCATTTAACATGTACTTTACAGATGGCAATAGTCAACATCTGTTCATTCATTCTCTAAGTATCCATTGAGCATCTATTATGGCCAAAGTGCTTCTAGGTGCTTGGGAAGACATTAATGAAAAAACAGAGTTCCCTGTCTGTATAGAGAAATGTTTTGATGGTTATGCTTATAATTTTCTTTGCATGCTTGTGAGGATATTTGTAAGATTAATTCTCTAAATGTCCATTGACAGATAAATGGATAAAGAAGATATGGTGTGTGTGTATTTTATATATATATATAGATATAGATATAATGGAATATTACTCAGCCACAAAAATAATGCCATTTGTAGCTACCATGGATATATCATACTGAGTGAAGTATTAATAAGTCAGTAAGAGAAAGACAAAGACATTATATAATATCACTTCTATGTAGAATCTAAAATATGACACAAATTAATTTATCTAGAAAACAGAAACAGACTCACAGACACAGAAAACAAACCTGTGGTTGCCCAGGGGAAGGGGGCATGGGGGACAATTCGATTGGGAGTTTTGTACTAGCAGATTCAATATATAGAATGGATAAACAATAAAGTGCTATTGTATAGCACAGGGAATATATATATTTGTTGTTTTTGTTCAGTCACCCAGTCATGTCCGACTCTTTGTGACCCCCATGGACTACAGCACATCAGGCCTCCCTGTCCCTCACCATCTCCTGGAGTTTGCCCAAGTTCATGTTCATTGCATCAGTGATGCCATCCAGCTATCTCATCCTCTGATGCCCTCTTCTCCTTCTACCCTCAATCTTTTCCAGCATCAGGGACTTTTCCAATGAGTCTGTTTGCATCAGATGACCAAAATACTGAAGGTTCAGCTTCAGCATCAATCCTTTCAGTGAGTATTCTGGGTTGATTTCCCTTAAGATTGACTATTTTGATTTTCTTGCTGTCCAAGGAACTTACAGGAGTCTTCTCCAGCACCACAGTTCAAAGGCATCAACTCTTTGGTGTTCTGCCTTTTTTACGGTCTAGCTCTCACAACCAATCATGACCACCAGGAAGACCACAGCCTTGACACACACATGCACATATATGCACATGCTCATACATGCACATGCTCATACATGCACATACTCATCCCTAGTGGCTCAGACAGTAAAGAATCTGCCTTCAATGTGGGAGACCCAGATTCAATTCCTGGGTCAGGAAGATCCTCTGGAGAAGGAAATGGCAAGCTACTCCAGTATTCCTGCCTGGAGAATTCCATGGACATAGGAGCCTGGTGGGCTACAATCCATAGGGTTGCAAAGAATTGGATACGACTGAGCAATTAACATATATATATATATATATAAAACTGAATCACTTTCTTATACATCAGAAACTAACAACATTGCAAGTCAACTATACTTCAATTAAATTTTTTTAAATTAAAATCCTTCCACATTTTAATAGTTTAATTATTTGTCTTTAATTCATGTGGAATTTATTTGGGTGTAAGACAGGAATCCAGGTTCATTTTTAACAGAAAGCTACCAGTTAGTCTATATCATATAATGAATAATCCATCTTTAACCTATTGATCTGAATTAGCATCTTTCCAATATTCTAAATTGCCTGTATATCTTTGGGTATGTTTATGGGCTATCTATTCAATATATTCATTCACTAGTGCTACACAATTGGAATTATTGGATCCTTTCATTTTTATATTCTGCAGAACTTTTCCCTTTATTACACTTAGAGTTTTCTATTCTTGTTTTTTTAACTTTTCCTTTGAATTCTAGAAACAAATAATCTAATTCTAAAAGAAGCTTGTTTATATTTTTATTAACACCATGCTCCATCCATAAGCTTTTAAGAGAGTTATTAGATCTTCACTATATTGAGTTCTACCACTCAATAATATGATATGCTTGTTCATTGTTTTAATCTTCTTTGAGTCCCTTGATAGAATCTTAAGCTTTTCTTCCATGAGCTTTTGAACACTTTAAATTTATTCCTGGGTGTTTTATCTTTTTTTGTTCCTACTGTGATGTTAATTTCTGCCATTATGTTTTCTAATTAGTTGTTTAGAGATAAGCAAGGATATTGATTTCTGTTTATTAATTTTATATCTAGTTACTTTACTCTTAACAGTTTTCTGTATAAATCTCCTAGATTTTCCAGATAAACAATCACATCCTTTGCAAAACCCTAAAATTATCCTCTTCTTTCAAGTTTTTATTCTTAATTTCTTGTCAAATTGCATTCTCTTAATAGATCCTGGAGTATTCCATGAATATTTAATATTATATGCATTTTCACAATAGTGGCTATCAAGGGCTCCTTTTCCTGATTCAGGGAAATGTTCTTAGTGTTATCTCAGTAAGTGTGATATCTGCTTTAGAGAGAAATACATAAAACATATATATTTTTAATTCATATATATATTCATATACATACATTTTAAAGAACTTTACTCATATTAAGGAGACTTTATTTTCTTGGGCTCCAAAATCACTGCAGATGGTGACTGCAGCCATGAAATTAAAAGACACTTGCTCCTTGGAAGAAAAGCTATGACCAACCTAGACAGATTATTCAAAAGCAGAGACATCACTTTGTCGATAAAGGTCCGTCTAGTCAAAGCTACGGTTTTTCCAGTAGTCATGTATGGATGTGAGAGTTGGACTATAAAGAAAGTTGAGTGGGGAAGAATTGATGCTTTTGAACTATGGTGTTGGAGAAGACTCTTGAGAGTCTCTTGGACTGCAAGGAGATCAAACCAGTTAATCCTAAAGGAAATCAGTCCTTAATATTCATTGGAAGGACTGATGCTGAAGCTGAAGCTCCAATACTTTGGCCACCTGATGTGAAGATCTGGCTAATTAGAAAAGACCCTGATGCTGGGAAAGATTGAAGGCGGGAGGAGAAGGGGATGACAGAGGATGAGATAGTTGGATGGCATCACTGACTCGATGGACGTAAGTTTGAGCAAGCTCCGGGAGATGGTGAAGGACAGGGAAGGCTGACGTGCCACAGTCCATGGGGTTGCAAAGAGTCAGACATGACTGAGTGTGAGCAACAACAAGAGAGCAAATAGAATTGAGAAGCTATGTTGGGAAAATTTAGGTAGAATTAGCTAGAGTCGGACACGACTGAGCGACTTCACTTTCAATTTTCACTTCCATGCATTGGAGAAGGAAATGGCAACCCACTCCAGTCTTCTTGCCTGGAGAATCCCAGGGATGGTGGAGCCTGGTGGGCTGCCATCTCTGGGGTCGCACAGAGTCAGACACGACTGAAGGGACTTAGCAGCAGCAGCAGCGGCTATTGGTATTGGGCAGATGAGTCTGTTTCTCAGATGTAAACTTGTGAATCAAATTATAGTTTGGGGGAATCTTAAGATCATAGGTGGTAATTTAATTAAGTAAATGAGAATATCCTTCACAATTTCTTCCCTATTCTTACATAAATCAGGGGAATAATTCAGAAGTTATGCTTCAGATCTTATTTACACAACCTCTTCCTAACTCTAGTTGCAAACTTGCTATTGAGAAATCATACAAATAGGTTATTTAGCTCTTGACATTGGTTTACCTTGGATGTCTCTTCTTTGTTCCTCATTTATTTTGTATCTGGTCCTACCTCCCTGAGCCAAACGAGGGTCAGACTCTTATAATATACTTGCTTGGAAGGGACAAGAGAAATTCTACATGACTTAAATGAAATGTAAAAAAGCACACAAGAAAACTAGAAGAAAAATTCAGGACACTGATAATAAGGACTTCTTAACCTTAAAAGCAGAGAAAATTACACAAAAGGAAAGTTATTTGACTATATAACACAAATAAAAATAAAAACATAACAGTAAAACAATACACTTTGAAAGGGTTTGAAGTGAGTTATTGCAAAAATTAACATCCTTCTTATTTAAACACATCATTCAAATAAAAATAATACTGTAAATGCAGTAAGAAACTAAGAAAATGGCATGCTAATAATAAAAGATGAGATACTGATGTTTAATGTTTGAGAAATGTTGAATATTATTTGTGATGAAAAATAAATGCAAACACAAGAAAGAATTAACATCTTATACCTATCAAATTGGTAAATATTAAAATGATTGTCAACTCTGGCATATATATATTGCTAAACCCTCTAATATATTGCTGGCTGGACTATAAATTAGTATAAATATTTATGCAAGCAAATTGGTAATATAAATCAAGATCATACTTATAGCAAAAGGGCAGGAGAGGGAGTGAGAATGACAAGATAAGGGATGACAGTTTGAGTATAAAACTTTTTTTAACTAACACAATTCATAATGTATATATGGGAAGCTGGTAGGGCAGTCCACCAGAGATTTTGCTGCGTGACAGTCTGTAGTAGGAATTGAGAATAAAGAAGTAGGTAGCAAGCACACCTGGAAGCTTGTGCCAATGACTGCTTCAGTCTCCTAAGGGAGGGGAGACTGATAGATGAGTGAGTCCTTGAACCCATCTCTCAAAGATGCAAATGAGGACGGGAATGGTTGCAAGATGCAGATGCTATACCGTTGATGTCCCTTTAAGTGACTGCATATCCTTTACTAGGGTTTGGTCTGGGGAAGGATACCCTTCTCATTATACCCATAACCTATATCTAAATAGGTCCATTTTGGAGAGGTACTCTTAAAAACATATAAGGGGCAGGGCACAATGGTGTTATTATTAACTCTTCCTTTATTTAAAGAGTCACTAAGTTGTGTTAATTCTACCTCCTATGTTGAAATTAGATCACTTAAGGGATAACTGTATGTTCTACATGAGGTGCAGAACTGGCTGTACTCTGTACAAAAACCACTTTTTCTTGACAAAATCTGATGACGTCAATTTGTAGAACTGACCCAAAAGGTAATTACTATGGATATATAATCATTATATTTTAGAAGTATACTTCGATATATGGCAAAACCAATACAATGTTGTAAAGTTAAAAATAAAATTAAATTAAAAAATTAATTTTTCCTGAAAATATGATTTATAAAATATTTACATCTTTTGAAGTATTTTTCTTATTTACTCACTACACACTCCCCTACTAATTTTGTAGAATTTATTATATATTTAAGATTAAAAGTTCATGGTAAAAATAAAAAAAAAACAAACCAACAATATTTTTTCAATTTTAAGAAATTAAGAAAATGCCAAAGGAAAAAAAAACCTTACTTTTGTTTAATGCTTATGAGGGTAAATACAATGATGCATGTTAAGTATTTCATTTAAGGAGTGACAGAAGTCAGTCCATCCACTGGGTTGTTAGCTTACTGTCTCCTCACCCATGAATCTTTTGTGACAAGAAATTAATTTATTTGACTGAATATGTGTCAAAGAAATGATGGACAGTGAGTTCAGGAGGGTTTGGCTGATTGGGATTGTCAGACACCAAGTGAATTAACTGACTTGATGTTCTTGGGGTTGAATGAAAACATTGTTTTGAGACAGCATAGACATTCTCTAGGTTATGTCCAAGGAGATCTCTAGTCTAGTTGCCAGACAGCCAGATTCCATTCCAGATACTCAAAATGTTACCACCAGCACACTTGAAACAGTTATTTTTCCTTTGATTGGATTAGGGCAGATTCCTGTCCTAGTTGCTTTCTGGCAACTTGAAAGTTAGTAACTCAAACTAGGCACATCAATTTTTTGGGGTTCCCCCAGGTAAGGTGGATGAAGCAACCCTCATTCAGTACAATCTTCAATCAGTAGCTTGTTTTCTCTCACTCTGAAATGCCTTTCACCCTCCCATCTTTTTTTTTTTCTTTCTTTTTTAATGCTTAGAATGCCATACTATTAACACTTTGATGGGGAACACGTGTACACCCATGGCAGATGCATGTTGATGTATGGCAAAACCAATACAATATTGTAAAGTAAAAATAATAATAATAATAATAAATTTAAAAAAGGCAAACAAATTTGGACTCTTGTCTACATTATTCCATCACAATGCTTATTTCTCAGGCTTCACTTTATTTTCCTATCAAATACAATAAAATAAGCAATCACACACTTAGAGCTCTATTACCCACACACAAGAGGTTATATTCATCAAATGGCAAATTTCTAAAGTGACCAAGTTAGCCATTAATGCTGTACAGTCCCTGACTATGCTTTTTCATTGTCTTCAAACCAAAGATAACATGAATCCCCCACATACAGAGGGGCACATTTATTGCTTCAACACTCTATGCAGGGCTATCTTCACCTCCTAGTTCTTGAGGCTGTAGATGAGGGGGTTTAACAAGGACGTGATCACACTGTACTGAATGGAGACCACTTGCTCCAACATGGAGTCCGAGAGAGGGGCCATGTACCTAAATAAGGCTGTCCCATAGAATAAAAGCATCCCAGTGAGGTGGAAGGAACATGTAGAGAAGGCTTTGCCTTGACCCCCAGCAGAAGGGATGCTTATGATGGCAGAGATCATTCTAGAATAAGAGAAAAGAATCAGGGGAAATGTCACAAATCCTAACAATGCACATGGCCCAGCAAGAAGGGCCTCATTGGCAGTAGGATCAGGGCAAGACAGAGGGAAGAGTGAAGGCAGCTCACAGCAGAAGTGAGGGATGACACTGGGGCCACAGAAACTAAGTTGTACGTGAAAAGACTGTCTGGCAGCGAGTTTAGGAACCCCACTGCCCAAGCTGCAGTCAGCTTCCCAACACACAGAGGCCTGTTCACAATCACACTGTATAGCAGAGGGCAGCAGACGGCAGCATAGCGGTCATAGGCCATGGCAGAGAGCAGGCAGGCCTCTGTGCTCCCAGAGAGTATGCGGAAGAAACTCGGGGCCATGCAGCCCCACACAGAGATAGTTTTCTTTTGAGTTAACAAGTTCTCCAGCATCTTGGGCATGGTTATTGAAGAAAGGGAGAGATCCAGAAATGACGGGTGACCTAGGAAGAAGGACATGGGTGTCTTAAGGTGAGAATCAGTTCTGATCACCAGGATCATCACCAGATTCCCCATCACAGGCAGGAGGTATATCACCAGGAACAATGCAAAAAGCATGTTCAGGATCTGGGGATTTCTGGAAAATAACATGAAAACAAATTCAGTAATGATGGTGAGATTTTTCATGATTAGAGATGCCCTAAAAAGAAATATAATGCAGTTGAGTCATTCCAGGTGAATAGGACTGCCTCCCCTGTGAAAAATGTAACTTAACAGCTTAAAGGTATAAATAAAAACTATGAAGTCAAGGAGTTTCCCTCTTTGTCACACTCGGCACCCCCCATCACTACTTCAACTCTGGAGGCATGCAGCCTTCCAAAGTTCACCCCCCATAATTGCTTCTTTAATTTTTAATACTCATTTACTCAGGAAATATTTAATAAGCATCCAAGTACTGGGCACTCTACCAGATCCCAAGGATAGAAAGTTGCACGTGGCATGATTGCTGCCCTTAAAGAAATATAATTTAATAGGGGCAGACAGACACGTAAAGAAGCAAAATAAAGGCTATAATAACATAATGCACAGGATACAGTGCTGGTACAAATGTGAATCAATCATCTCTAGATAACATGGCAAACCTTCAAAGAAGAGGTAAAAATGCTTAAGCCTGACTGAAATTTACTCCACTATGGAGATAAAATGGAAGATGGCATTCCAGGCAGAGGAAATGATGTGATCAAATACAAGGAGACATGTGCTGATAGTACATCTCTGAGGAACTTCATCAGCTTCGTTTGGGTGGGTACAGGGTGATGTCAGGAGGAATGTAATACCAATATGTGGGTCATGTGATCAGATTGGTAGTTTAGAAATATTCACCCAGTGGACATGTGGAAGATGAACGATGGAGCGTATAGTCAGGGCAATTAGCTCATCTATTCAGTACACACGTACTAAGTACCTTCTATGTGCCAGGCATGCTTCTAGACCTAGGGTGCATCATTAAACACATCAGAGTTTACATTCCAGTCAGGTGAAACAGATAAGAAATAATAGGTGTAATAATAAATAAGTATAATGTGTTAGAAGATGCTATGTGCTGTTTAAAATTATAGATCAGGGAAAGGGAGATTGTTAATGGAATAGAGGAAGGCAGTGAGGTTTACAATTTAAAATAGAGTAGTCAGGGAAGGACTGAGACAGTGTCACTTGAACAAAAATTTGAAGGAAGTGAGGTTGTAATCCATAGGAACATCTGTTGAAGGAGAATTGGGAGAGCATTGCACCAGCCCTGGCTAGAGATGATAAGGGGTTAACAGAGGCTGCAGCAATGAGGGCAAATGAGAGGAGACATATTCGAAAGACATCACTGTGCTGTGCTTAGTCGTTCAGTCGAGTCCAACTCTTTGAGACCCCGTGGAGTGTAGCCCGCCAGGCTCCTCTGTCCATGGGGATTCTCCAGGCAAGAATGCTGGAGTGGGTTGCCATGCCCTCCTCCAGGGGATCTTCCCAACCCAGGGATCGAACCCAGGTCTCTCGCATTGCAGGCAGATTCTTTACCAGCCAAGCTACCCAGAAAGCCCGAAAGATATCATTAACTGTATTCAAAACGATTTCAAGTATTCCCTGGTGATCCAGTGGTTAGGACTTGGTACTTTCACTTTCAGGGCCCAGGTTTGATCCTTGGCACAGCCAAAAAAACCCCCCCAAAAACAAATAAAAAAGAATTTCATCATCAATTCAATGATAGGATAAAAGAATAATAATAAAAAAAAGATTCTCAGGTTTCTATCTTTGGTGACTGAGGGGTCTCATTTATTAAAATAGGTGACCCAGGAAAAGCAGCATGTTTGAGGGAAAGAGGATACTCAGTTTTGAGTATGTTGTGTTTGATGAGCCTGTGAGACAGTGATGAGACATTCAGGAGGCACTTAGAGCTAGAGTCCTGAAGTTCAGGAAAATTATTTGGGCTGAATATATGAGTAAAAGAATCATTAACAAACTTAGCCACTGAGAGCCCAATCATAAGAGAAGATGCACCCTAGGACAGAGTTTCATATAACAGAAATTTAATGAAATTAGAGGAAGAGAAACTCACAAAGTGTCCCTGAGCTTATTCAGCATGGTCAATCATGGATCTCTCTGCTCCGAAGTGTCCATTGGAGGTCATGGAGCCCAGTGCCCTCTGTTTATAGGTGAGGAGACTGAGGCCCAAAGATGAGAAGTGACCTATATAGCCTCTTCCTCCAGCTCCACCACTCAGCAACCACGCCCCTGTGCCCCCCACCGGGCCCCACATCATTCCTGCTTCTCTTTCTCTGCCTATCCTGCCAAGAGCCTTCACATCTTAGTTCAAAGGTCATTGATGTCAGGAGCTGCGTAAGGCGTTACTGACAAAATGGAGGCACGGCCCCAACCCCATCTCCTCATCTTGCAGGCACGGCCCTGGGATGAAGAAGTTAGGCCTTGTGATTCTGACTTGTTCTTTCCTTTCTTCGGTTGAGTTGGCTGGAAAGAATGTTAAGGTGCTTGAGAGAAGCATGAAAAAGCACAAAGCCTTCTACAGTTGTGCCCAGAAAATAATCTATAAAATAACCATTGACATTTGTTCAAGGATCTTTACAAAGAATGTCCCAGGATGAGCACATAGGCTGCAGCTTGAGGCCATGGGAAGGATTGTTTTCTGAGACCTGTTTGTGAGGGAAATATTTATAGCAAAAGTAGTTTGCTGAGTTTAGGGTTTAGGAATAATTAAGAATAGCTAGAAGCCTTTTTAGGAGATAGTGATCTTAAGATGCTAGGGGCAAACAGGATTTAGAAAGATAAGAAATAAACTGAGGAATGTGGCATGAGTTACAATGTAATCACAAGTTAAGTATAGGACACACAAGAGAAAGTAGATAATAGATAGAAAAGCCGATTCTGAGAGAATCGCTGAAGCAGGAACTCTGTTTGAAGGACAACAATGATTTCTGGAGACAATAAATCTGGGTGGGGAAAACTAAAAATGTCAAACCTCTGACCTAATGCTTTTGTCAAAGTATAAAAGAAAACCTGAAGCTTGAAATAAACATGTAGTTCCATACTATGAATCAGGGGCTACATCATCATCCACAGACACCGCTCACCCCTTCATGCTGATTCCCTGGCTGCTGGAGCTGGACTCCGGCACATTTCCTCAGGGAAGTCTCTGCTGCTGACACAGTAACTTTTTTTGGGGGGTGGGGGATATACTTGTTTCTCATTTATTATGCTTATTATAGCTGTAAAAATAATACCTTTTTAGACTATGCAAGAAAGATTTTCCCAATCTCCCTCAGCCTGTCCCCACCCCTGCAGACTATCTCTGTCTTATTACCTTGCTTTGTCTTCACAGCACATGCCAGTATTTGGTATTTTTTAATATACTGATTATCAATTTTCTTTTCTACTGAAATGTAAACTCAAAGATTTGGTCTGTTGTGGTCAACACTCCATCTCTAGCACTTAAGAGAGTGCCAAGTGCCCAACATATAAAAAGGGCTCAGTGTATATATGTTGAGTGACTGAATGAATTTGTTTCACATCTATCTAATTTTTGAGTAAGTTCTATGAAGACAGTGACTATGTCAGTATATTCATCATTATCTCCTCAGAGTTCAGCACAGTGCCTGGCACTTAGTAGGTACATCAGTTCAGTTCAGTCGCTCAGCCATGTTCGACTCTTTGCGACCCCATGAATCGCAGCATGCCAGGCCTCCCTGTCCATCACCAACTCCCGGAGTTCACTCAGACTCACGTCCATCGAGTCAGTGATGCCATCCAGCCATCTCATCCTCTGTCGTCCCCTTCTCCTCTTGCCCCCAATCCCTCCCAGCATCAGAGTCTTTTCCAATGAGTCAACTCTTCACATGAGGTGGCCAAAGTACTGGAGTTTCAGCTTTAGCATCAGTCCTTCCAAAGAAATCCCAGGGCTGATCTCCTTCAGAATGGACTGGTTGGATCTCCTTGCAGTCCAAGGGACTCGCAAGAGTCTTCTCTAACACCACAGTTGAAAAGCATCAATTCTTCGGCGCTCAGCCTTCTTCACAGTCCAACTCTCACATCCATACATGACCACTGGAAAAATCATAGCCTTGACTAGACGGACCTTAGTTGGCAAAGTAATGTCTCTGCCTTTGAATATGCTATCTAGGTTGGTCATAACTTTCCTTCCAAGGAGTAAGCGTCTTTTAATTTCATGGCTGCAGTCTCCATCTGCAGTGATTTTGGAGCCCCCAAAAATAAAGTCTGACACTGTTAGACACTACTACATTACTACAGTACTAGTGTAGTAGTAGTACTACTACTACACTATGTAGTAGGTCCATAGTAAAGGCTTATAAAATAAACATATAAAAACACCACAAAGCTAGATTTTACATAAGCTTGTTCTACGGCGGAGCCTGGTGGGCTGCCGTCTGTGGGGTCGCACAGAGTCGGACACGACTGAAGCGACTTAGCAGCAGCAGCATAGAAAGCATTAGACACTCAGTCATGTCTGACTCTTTGTGACCTCATGGACTATAGCCTGCCAGGCTCCTCTGTCCATGGGACTCTCTAGGCAAGAATACTGGAGTAGGCTGCCATTTCCTTCTCCATGGAATCTTCCCAATCTAGGGATTGAACCCAGGTCTCTTGCATTGCAGGCAGATTCTTTGCCATCTGAGCCACAGGGTAAGCCTTATACTATATATAGGAGGTCATAAAAATATTTTTGATTATTAAGTAAAACAATTAATGAAATGAATAATCATATGATCCAGAGGCAACCCCACTGGTGAGACCATAGGTTGCACTGGCAGTGAGATGTCACATACACTCTATGGCCTGGTTAGGAAGGAGCTCTTTGAAGGAGGGAGTTAGTTTGAGGTCTCTGTGGCTTTCTTGAATGGATGGTAATGGGCCTGAACAAAGTCAGAGGATCTTGATGGGATTCTCAGCTACTCTGCAGGCAGTCAGACTTTGGGCAAGGGGGTAAATCTGAATCTGAATCTCTGTTTTCTTATTTGTGTTATCTACCAAGGTTTACATGATGAACTATATAGAAATAGGCCTTAAAGTCTGGTCCTAATACCAACAACTGTTGGTTTAATTTGGTAACTTAGTATTTGCCAGTTCAGGGAAGACTGGTTACACTGTTGGAAAAAAGAGGGATAACAACACATCCTTAATGGAATAAAATTGATTGCAAAACAAAAGCAATTTACTAATGTATGAACACTATTTCAGACAAGAACTAACATAAGTAGCTCATGATCTTTAACAAGTCAATTGATTTTTCTTAGTTTAGTCTAAGCATACTGCTGGGTACAGGGAGGTCTCTCCAGTTTTTACCTAACACATTTTGTTTTCATTGTCATCTCAATATTTTAAAATTTCCCTATTCCTCTATAGTATTTACACTTTGGGATTCATCATCTAGCATTGAATGACTCCAGAAGCTTTCTGACCTGTCCATATGCCAGTTCTCTCTGCCATGGTTTCTAGCTGCTGCAATTCTTTGGACAAAATTTAAGTGGTGAAGGATGACTAGCCTAAACTCCTAGGCATATACTAGAAAAATATATGGGAAACCTCTGCTCTATTTGTAAATTGAAGCCAGATGATGATAGTGTTGCAGATCCACTTAAATGGAAATTAGCTACTTTAAATTCTAATATCCAGTGTTGGCAAGATTTGGTGAGTCATATATGATCTTATACCTTGTTCATAATATTATATTTGGTACAATAATTTTTGCAATGTGAAATCTAAGTTCTCTCTTTTGGAAATTTGTCTTAAATAATTCAAAGGAGAGGAATGTATGAAAATTATATTCAGGGTTATTTTCAAGACAATAATTCAAGATCAATCTAAAAGATCAACTAACTGGTGAATAGCTACTCTATTGTTGTAGAAACAAATGCAGAATATTACCTAATGATTAAAATAATAATTATAGGGGAGAGACAGAAACAAAATATTCATGATATCTAGTAAAAAGATCAGAATACCTGATTAGTATGAATTCATTAAATTATGTAAAAATATGCATATAATAGGGGCTTATGTAGAGTTATCAATGGAAAAATAAATAGCTGAGTGAACTATTGTCATGATTTTGCCTTTTTAACAACATGGTTTTTATACTTTTAATGAAAAATATCTTTATGGGGATAACAAGCAATCCATATTCTACCCTTTTGCTTCAAACTCAGCAATTAATTAAGCCAAATTCCAACAAAATATATGCATCTTCTCTTCCCACCGTATTTCTGCCTTTTATAGTCTCAAACAAGATGGAACTTGGTCTGAGAAGCCATTTCTTAAGAAGGTGTCTTAGAGGCTCAGCTGAAGAATGGAAATGGCTCAAGTAGTTTGGTTTTTCTATTAGTATATTTACTAATTAGTTTTGTGTGTTTACTATTAGTACTGTATGTTCCCTACCAGATCCTTAATCCCAAATTTGTAGTCTAGGAGACATTGCTGGAGGATTTGGTCCTGAGGCCAAAGGCTGAAGGCTAGTGAAAAGTCCCTGGTAGAAAAGGAAAGAAAGGGAATTCCCTGGTCAGAAAACTAGGATTCCACAGGCCTTGTAGCCAAAAAAAAAAAAAAAAAAGTATAAACAACAGAATCAATATTTTAACAAATTCAATAAAGATTTTTAAAATATACATATTTTAAAAAGGAAAGAAACAAGCTTTTGAAGGGAAGATTACGTCTGGAAGCGAAGACAAGAGGAGCAGTGCTCTTGTGGAATAGGAAGAAAAGGATATCAAAGATTTTCTCTCTTCTCCTTTTCTCATGCTAGTTGCAGACTTTGCTCCCTGAGCAAATCTTTGTAGCTACAAGCCATTTAGGCTTTTAGATAATGAAAACTTTCAAAAAATTTTGTTTTGTGACAAGAATGAAAAGGAGAGTTACAGATTTTGTTTTGTTTCTGAAAAATTCTAAGGAGCTGTGCAATTTGGCTGTGCTTTCTACAGATTTGGTCTTGCTTGGAGATGGGGCCCTGAACTACAAAAAGGGTTAGTCACTGTCTTATCCAGCTCTTTGCAACCCCGTGGACTGTAGCCTGCCAGGTTCCTCTGTCCATAGGATTCTCCAGGCAAGAATACTGGAGTGGGTTGCCAGTTCCTTTTCCAGAGGATTTTCCCAACCCAGAGACTGAACCCAGGTCTCCCACATTGCAGGCAGATTCTTTATTGTCTGAGCCACCAGGGAAGCCCATGAACTAAATGTCCTCTCAAATTACTTTCAGCTTAAGATTCTGGCATTTAGCTAGGAAATCTTCCATCAGAGACTATTCCAAACTCACTGTTACTACCCATAATTCAAAAATGTTCCATTCAGCTGCCCACCCAGAAATTATAGCTCCCTCATCCAATCCATCTCAAAGGAATTATAAACTTCATTTTGTAAGTGAAGGGAAAGGACAGATTATGGATTAATAAAGTGACAAATTACTCAATCTTGTAAATATTTCATCCCAGATCTGTCATGGCCTGCTTCTGTGAATTTGGCAAGGCACTTTTTGCTTCTTCTTCTTCTTAAACTCAGTTCTCCCTAATGTGCAATGAAAGGTCTGGAACAGTTGCCTAGTAAGATCCCTCACATCTGGTGGGTTGGGGACTGAGAAGGACTGTGGAGTCTCACTCTAACTTGCCTTCTGTGTCACTTTGAAAGATGAATGATGTAGGATGCTCAAAGAACTCAGGTTCCAGGAAAAGCTGTTTTTTTTTTCCCCCAACAAGTTGAAAACTGTGTTCAATGCAAATAGTCATCTTATGTTTAGTTTTGGATAAAGACTAAAATGTTGGGATGCATGGGCTCTGGTTTGAGTCCGTACCTGTTAAGAAGCTTTAGCCATCCTCCTTTTCTTCATTTTTCTTCCTCTTTTCTCTCTTTGGGTTCTAAGGAGGGCTCCTGGCCAGTTTGTATGACTTCTATCATTTTCTCTAACCTTTTTCTACTTGGTATCCATATGCCAGGCTGGAGTGAGAGGAAGCAATGAGGGCCCCAGGGAGCTGGGAATTAATCTGTACTCATGGGAAAACAGCAGTAGTCAGTCATTTGGACCCCTGGCTTTCCTGCCACTATTGTGGGAGGGCTTGTAAACCCTTCTGCTAGCCAGAGAGCAGCCTGGGGCTTCCTCAGGTTTGACAAAACTTGACCTTAATGTGCACTTACAGGCATACATACTCCTACTCACACTCTCTCACTTATATGCAAACAAATAAGCCTTACTTTTAGAATTCTATGAATTCTTTTAGAATGCTTTTAGAATTCTAGAAACCGTACTTTTATTCTCCACAGAATTCTATGGAGCATAAAGGATAGCATGGATCATTTTATTTCAATCTCCAACCTGATGCATGAGTCCCATACAGCATCTCCCATTAAGTGACCATTCACTTCTGTTTGAATTTCCTCAGGAACTCTATTACACCAGTTTAAGTTTCTTTGCCATAATCCTGCCCCAAATTTTGATATTGCATTACCTATGTGACCGTTTCCACAAACACCTAAACAAACTTTACTATCTCTTCTTAGAAACAAAGCAAAATCAAAGGCAAGAAGCAGAAACAAAAAACCCCTCGACTTTCCTCAAACCTACTGCTGCTCCATTTTCTCAATCTCCTTCACAGTAAAACTTCTCAACAAAGTTATCTATGGTTGCTCTTTGTACTTTTCCACTTGCCATTCTTTCCTCATCTTATTCCAGCTAGCTGAAACTTCTCCTGTCAATATTGCCAACAACTTCCAAAGTCAATGTTGCAAAATCCAATGGTAACTTTTCTGTTTTCTTCTTCTTTGAATTTTCAATGGCAGCCAACACAACTGACCTCTCTATACTCCTTGTAGCATTCTCTTTCCTCCGATTTTGTGACACAAAGATTCCTGATTTTGTTTCTTGCTTAATGGCTGCTACTCCTGTTTCTCTTGTTGGGTCATTCTCAACTTGAGCTATAAATTCTGGAGTGCTCCAGAGCTAATTCCCAGAACCTTCTCTTCCTTTCATTTTCCTTAGATGTTCTGTGCTAATCTTATATCTCAAAATACCACATATACCCCCAAACATTAGCCCTGATCTCTCCCTAGACCATTAACTTGACATTCAACTTGACTTTCCACTTTGATGTCTAATAAGCATCGTAAGCAGTTTAGCCAAAATGCAACACACCAACCAGCAAAACTAATAAAAATCAAATCCTTAATCTTCACCCTCCTAATATGCAATTCTCCCAGTCATGCTTATTTTAGTAAACGATGTTACCATCTATCCACTTGCTCAAGTGAAAAATTTAAGACTTATCCAAGATGACTGCAGTGAGGTAGGAAGTACAGATGAAGAAATCCTTACTTCTGCTTTGTGATGAAGCTGATGCTCACAATGGTAGACACAATGTAGGCATAGAAAGGAGGACAGTTCCACGGTTACATATGACGTAAGACCAGGCCAGGGCAGTTAGACTGGTGGAGATATTAGAGCAAGCCAGAGGGAAGAGAGAGGGCAGCTCACAACTGAAGTGAGCGATAGTATGGGTCTCACAAAACTCTAAATTGGCAGCTCCAAAGATACTGATGCAATCATCCAGAAAGTCCAGGCCCCATGAGGCCAACAGCAGTCCCACATAGAGCTGGTTTCTCATCACCTGACTCAATAACAGAGAATGACAAATGTCAACATAGTGGTCCTGGGCCATTGCTAAGAGCAGGAAGGATTCAGTGCCCTCAGAGGCAAATACCAATGTGGGCCACAACCTGCTACTAAGACTGCTTCCTTTTCAGACAAGAGATTTTCCATAAACTTGGGCACTGAGACTGAGAAGTAGCAGATGTCCAGGAAGGAGACATAGGTACATGGAAATGGTAATCAGCACTGATCAGCAGAAGCATCACCTGATCCTTCATCAGGGTTAGGAAGTAAATCCCCAGGACTAGCACAAGAGCACAGCCTGGATGTGGGGGTCAGCAGACAGCCCAAGGAGAATGAACTGGGTGATGGTTGTTGTGTTTTTCCACAGTCAAAAAGAGGAAACTTACCTTGGAAAAAATTAGTGTTTCAAAAAACTCATTTTTTAAACTATTTCCTCTGGGTCTTAAATCCTTCCTCTATACACATTATTTTTTGACTCTGGGATTCAATTTCAAGTTTTGAACTATCTTCACTAACTCTCTATACTCAGTAGTATCTTTGATTTTCTTATATTTTACACCCTCAATCCTAGATCAATCTGATTCTGTTCAGTCTTTAATAAAATATTTAGATGGATATAGAGAGAAATAGCTAATGTAGTTTGAATGACTCAATTTTTTTGCAAAAGTAAATGTCAGTGGGATCCAGAGAAAGAGTGGAGGAGTTTATCTTGGGAATAGGGATGCCTGAGTAAGAGGAAGGAAAGCAAAGAGGGAAGTGAAAGATACAGGGACTTGTTTGTGTCTGGAAGGGAAGCAACCCTATGGACTATAGCCCACCAGGCTCCTCTGCCCATGGAATTTTCCAGACAAGAATACTGGAGTCTGTTGCCATGCCCTTCTCCTGGGGATCTTCCCATCCTGGGGATCTTTCCGACCCAGGGATCCTACTTGCATCTCTTGCATCTCCTGCATTGGCAGGCAGGTTCTTTACCACTAGCACCACCTGGGAACCCCTCAGAAGGGAAGGGAGTTTCCTATTTATAGCCTCTATGTTATCAAGAGGTAAAAGGTAAAGCCATCAGTGGATGTTCAAGGAGGAGACTGATGTTTAAAATAACTGCTTTGGATTAGTTGCAGAGGTGAAGTCTAGTCTAGATTTTTGGTTATAAATTTGAGTCCAGTTATCACTCTTATGTGATTTTTCTCCTGTTGGTATATGTAGAGCATAAGTCATTGCATTTATCTCAGACATGTAAAGTAATGAAAGGAAAGATGGTTTATGGAATTAAGAAACTGCCCAAGGTGATTAAATGAATGAATCTTTCCTGGTTCATGAGAGAAGTAAAGATATGAATGGCATGAGAATGAAAATATGGTCAACATAAAGGATTAGCGTTCTCAATGCATGTGAAAAATGGTTGGTTTAGGAACACTAAATTAAATGAATTAGATAGAGAGGTGACTGTGGTAGGAGAGTGTTTGAAACTGAGATTTCTGAAGATATTGGTTGAATGTGTGAAGAAAAACATCCATGGAGAGAGGCACACAAGGTAATCACAGACTTGGTACAATTTTAATTGAGATGAGAATTTGGGTTTTTCTTTTCCCCCTTCTCCTAAAAGTCACATAATGTTAAAATGTTTTAAAATATGTAAAAGTTATAAAAATGTGAAAAGCAGAGCACAGGGAAGGTAGCCCAGAGATACTCCAGATATGCTGCTGTGGGAAGGCACCCGTCTCAATGGGTCACGATTGTTTCTTCCCCTCTTGTTGTTCAGTCGCTAAAGTCATGTCTGACCCTTTACGATCTCTTGGACTGTAGCCTGCCAGACTCCTCTGTCCATGGAATTCTCCAGCCAAGAATATTGGAGTGGGTAGCCATTCTCTTTCTCAGGGGATCTTCCTGACCCAGGGATTGAACCCAACTCTCCCACGTTGCAGACAGACTCTTTATCGTCTGAGCCACAAGGGATGATGATTACTTTTTCTCCTCTACAAATATGTAATTAAGCTCTGTTTAAGAGTGCTATATTCAGACCTTGTTACTTTCAGTATTCTCAGCTAGCTAACTTATGCTAACCTAGAAAATGCCCAAGTTCATTTGCTCTGACCTGACACTGAGACACAAACTTAGCATCAGTATCACTATTCAACGTTCCTGGCTCAGTCAGCTAGTTCATTCTGGCCTTCCTGTCTTGTGGCTGATGAAATTAATTACTTAAGCAAGATTGAGACTTTCTTCCTATTATTTCCTTACTTAGCAATCGAGGCTTTGTTAGATACCATGCATAATCAAATGAAGCAATAAGTAGACAAGTTGGCAGAATTTATTCAGATTCAGTGACAAAGATGTTTAATTGGCTTGTAAAATATGCACTGAGAACTGCCAGGAAGGAGTTGGCACAGTGTACTGTTTATATTTTTTATTTTCTGTATAATGTGATGTTTTGACATCTTAAAACTTTCTGGCAGGGGAGAGTCTGCCTCTCACCAGGGGTAGCTAATTCTTAAAGATAACAAAGGAATTAGTAGGGAGAAGACCTTTAAAATACACACTAACCAATTTGGAGCCATTTCTCCTCTATGTAGCCCTTCAGATAAGATCAGATCAGATTAGTCGCTCAGCCGTGTCCGACTCTTTGCGACCCCATGAATCACAGCACGCCAGGCCTCCCTGTCCATCACCAACTCCCAGAGTTCACTCAGACTCACATCCATCGAGTCAGTGATGCCATCCAGCCATCTCAGCCTCTGTTGTCCCCTTCTCCTCTTGCCCCTAATCTCTCCCAGCATCAGAGTCTTTTCCAATGAGTCAACTCTTCACATGAGGTGGCCAAAGTACTGGAGTTTCAGCTTTAGCATCATTCCTTCCAAAGAAATCCCAGGGCTGATCTACTTCAGAATGGACTGGTTGGATCTCCTTGCAGTCCAAGGGACTCTCAAGAGTCTTCTCCAACACCACAGTTCAAAAGCATCAATTCTTCACACCAGGAAACAATATTTCTCTGCCTTTATCATCCCAGAGCCAAGTGCCAGCCTATTAGGGACCACAATGTGGGAGATCTGGGTTCAATCCCTGGGTCGGGAAGATCTCCTGGAGAAGGAAATGGCAACCCATTACAGTATTCTTGCCTGGAAAATCCCATAGACGGAGGAGCCTAGTAGGCTACAGTCCATGGGGTCCCAAAGAGTTGGACACGACTGAGTGACTTCACTTTCACTTTTCCAGTGAAAACCCAGTAAAGACTCTAGACCATGCTCTCTCTCTGTCCCCTTCTGCTCCTCACCAGTGCTGGGGCTTCCCCACATGGTCCTGTGTGGTGTGCCATGCCTACTGTTTCTAGTACCTGTCAGTAAAATAGATTTTGTTTTCTTGAACCTCTCGTGTGATTTTTCCTACTGTCTGAGACATACCTGGGGGTCAAGTCATCAAGTATCTTATTGGCTCTGTTTCTCATTAGCTGTATGATTTTTGGAAAGTCTTTAAGTCTTCATTATCTCTATTTTCTGATCCATAAAACAGCCTGTACTAATATCTCTGTTACATGGTTTTAAGAAGTTATTTATATAACTTATGTGCAGTGCTCAGCATATATTGGTTATAATTAAGCTTCTTTGTTATTCATTGCCTTAGCTTTAATCTCTCACTATTCTCAAGGACAGAAGAGTTCATTTTAAAGGCAGATCCAAACATGTTAGTAAACAGAGAAATAAAAACCAGATCAAAGAGGGAGAGATGGAGATGGATGATCTCACTGTAAGAAATGAGCTGCAGGAAAGCTCAAAGGCAAAGCCCAGAGCTGGGAGGACATGAAGAGGAAGAGTAGTGATAAGTGACTTGAGGGAAACCTAGCTCTCCTCTTCCCCAGTGAAGAAGGCCCTTTACATGCTCTCACCTGTTCACAGAATGTGTCAATAAACCATGCAGGAAGAAAAGATCAACAATTGTTTCCTCTGAAGAAAAGCTTTTGTCTGTCTACATGCCAGTATTAGAGGGGGAAAAAAAAAAGGTACATCAGTGCATGTGCCGGGAGTCTTCCTGGCTAAGATTTCAAAATTCTTTAGGTTCTTATTAATATAAACCTGGGCTGCTCTGAATTCCAAGAAAAGTACGTAGAAATACAATTTTGAAAAGTTCTGATTCTCAGCATATAAATATTTGACTACTCAGACCATTTCAAAGCCAGTTACACAGTTGCTTTTCACTATTTTCTCTTATTGTTCTACTTTCCCAAGGGTATTATTCAAATAAAGCCCTGTCAGATCTAAACATTCAGAAGAATGCCTACATTTAAATAGCCAGTGGATGGGCAACTGATCATGTAAGCCCAGAATACAGCTGAGTTGATTCCTTGGACTCCCTGAAGTTCTGCTGCTGCTGCTAAGCCACTTCAATCATGTCCGACTCTGTGTGACCCCATAGATGGCAGCCCACCAGGCTCCCCCATCCCTGGGATTCTCCAGGCAACAACACTGGAGTGGGTTGCCATTTCCTTCTCCAATGCATGAAAGTGAAAAGTGAAAGTGAAGTTGTTCAGTCGTGTCTCCGACCCTCAGCGACCACATGGCTGCAGCCTTCCAGGCTCCTCGATCCATGGGATTTTCCAGGCAAGAGTACTGGAGTGGGGTGCCATTGCCTTCTCCCCCTGAAGTTCAACCAGTAGCAAAATTTTGATCTCTTTGTCTTAGAAGTTTCCTTATGTGCATGTATGTATATATGAATAAATACAGTCTTAATGTTTCCTTCAGCTTGACTAAACTTTAAATAGGTTTATTCTTGAGTCTAGGTTCCTGATCTCCCTTTTCTTAAAAATATTTGCTTAAAAAAACTTGAAATTGTAAATTCTTTCTCTCTTTCTTTAGGGTGGGTGTAAATCCCCCAGCCTCTTACCTGTGAACTATCTCTTTGAAATGCAAACACTGAAGAAGACAGCACCTATCTCTTAGTCCCTGTGGGAGGACAGAAGCCTAATTTACATAAACAATAATTAGTAAATTTGAAAAACAGGGAAAAACATTTGCAAACCCAGGAATAACTCAGTGAGCCTGACATCCCATTGACTGACTGTAAGAAACATACACACATACATGCTCTACTGAGTCATAAGTAGCTAACATTTCCCCCTCCATGAAAAAGGCTTATTTATGCATCCCATCACAAATAGCGTAGGATAATATACATATCTCAAAAGTGCAGAACTTGTTCCACTAATTTTATCACATGGCCAAAATGAGTAAAGTGATGTGTACCTTCTCTACGGGCAAATGGGGAAGAAGAGAAAGGTGGGATTGAGCTTCTTCTTCTGAACTCACCAATCCAGTAACAACTTGCCCTCTGATGGGGTTGGAAAGTCTTTTTGAGTGTTAGTGTTTTAGGTTGGATTCCCAAGAACTGGAGCCTGAGAAGTCTTTTCATATGTATCATTTAAAGGAGAAAGCTCTCAGGAGAAATTAGTAAGGAAGTGGGGGAATCCATTATATCCAGTATAGGGAAAGATTTGTGTAAGATTTTGGTTTCAGGTAACGTGTAGCAGCTGTATTCTAAGATGAAATCCACTGGGGCTTCTGAACTTTAGAAGCTGATTTAATCTCTCAGAGGCTCACTGTTAAATACTGTAAGGAGTTAATAGAACCTGTAAGATTATCAGAGCATCAGCCAAACACCTAAAATATTATTAGAAGAATCTATTGAGCTAGTACCAGATAAGTTATTTCAAGCAAACTGAATGAACTTATTTGTCATTGAGAACTACATTACCATATTGAAGACCATAGCAGAGACATACAGGAGCCTGAGGGAACAGGAGCAGATGGAGGAATTTTTGGTTTTCGGGTAATCAGAATGCCACTCACTATTTCTAGTTGCCTGAAAGACATGGCTTATTAACTAAAACACAAATAAGAAAACCAATCTGTCAAGAAGTTATTTCGGCTCTATGTTTTGCCATATTTGCTGGGCCAAAGCTGTATATACACATGGACACATCTCTCAGAAAGTGTTATTTAAGATACGGCTGTCTCAGAAAGTATAAATATTTGCAGTCATGGTAGTCCCAGTCCCTGGGACAGTTACTGAAGTAAGGTACTTTCTTTGCTTCCAGAGTATTCAAAATATTTTAATTTCTATTTTGTTCTAGAATTTGTTTCTTACATCACATGTTAGATCAAAGTGGGCTCTGTCAGGACAGCCTGTTCCTCAGTGGTAAGAAGGGAAAACCTGAGGAGTTAAGAGTCAAGGCACCACAACACCTGCTTTATCTCTTACTCTGGATTAATTATATCATCTTCATCTTTTATTATTTTTTATTTATTTATTTTTAAATTTTATTTTATTTTTATTTATTTTTTTTAAATTTTATTTTATTTTTAAACTTTACAATATTGTATTGGTTTTGCCAAATATCAAAATGAATCCACCACAGGTATACATGTGTTCCCCATCCTGAACCCTCCTCCCTCCTCCCTCCCCATACCATCCCTCAGGGTTGTCCCAGTGCACCTGCCCCAAGCATCCAGTATCGTGCATCGAACCTGGACTGGCGACTCGTTTCATATACGATATTATACGTATTTCAATGCCATTCTCCCAAATCATCCCACCCTCTCTGTCTCCTACAGAGTCCATAAGACTGTTCTATACATCAGTGTCTCTTTTGCTGTCTCATATACAGGGTTATTGTTACCATCTTTCTAAACTCCATATATATGCGTTAGTATACTGTATTGGTGTTTTTCTTTCTGGCTTACTTCACTCTGTATAATATTCTTTTTAATTATATTTCCTCTTTTTTTTTTATTTTTTATTTTTTCCACCTTTTAGAACTAGTTTTTCAAATGTATTCTTTTTAATTATATTTCCCTCTTTTTTTGATGATAAGACATGAGCATATTTTTTTAAAAAATCAATTCAAGATTTTAGGAGAATATATTTCAAAAGACAGTATGTTCCAAGCAATTTATTGTTGTTTTAGTTTTTTAATTACAATTTTAAGATTGTAACTGCTGCTAAGTCACTTCAGTCGTGTCCGACTCTATGCAACCCCAATAGATGGCAGCCCACCAGGCTCCGCCGTCCCTGGGATTCTCCAGGCAAGAACACTGGAGTGGGTTGCCATTTCCTTCTCCAAAGATTGTAACTATTTTATATCAAAATTGAGATGATAGCATAATTATTTCACAGTGAAGTATCCTTGTCTTTTTCTTTTGTTTATTAATAAAGCATTCTTAGGGTAAAGAGTCAATGTATTAATTTGGGGATTATTAATATCTTCACAATATTGAGACTTCCAATATTTGAACTAAAACTATTTTAAAATTTATTTAGATTTTATTTATGTCAATAATTTTTATGACCTTAGATTTTAGCATATTTTCAACTTCACAGCAAAACTGAGAGGAAGATAGAGATTTTCAATTTACCCCCACTCCACTCATACATAGCCTTCTACATTATCAATATCCCCCTCCAAAGTAGTTATATATGTGTTACAACTGATGAACCTACAATGACACGTCATCAACAACCAAATCCACAGTTTACCTTAGGGTTTACTCTTGGCATTGTACATTCTATGGATTCGGACAAATGTAATGACATATATCCATTTTTTAAAATGTTATTTATTTTAATTGGAGGCTAATTACATTACAATACTGTGGTGGTTTTTTACCATACATTGACATGAATCAGCCACAGGTGTACATGTGTCCCCCCCATCCTGAACCCCCTTCCAACCTCCCTCCCCATCCCATCCCTCTGGGTTGTCCCAGTGCACCGGGTTTGAGTGCCCCGTTTCATGCATCAAACTTGGACTGGTCATCTATTTCGCACATGGTGATATACATGTTTCAGTCCTATTCTCTCAAATCATCCCACCCTTGCCTTCTCCCACAGAGTCCAAAAGTCTGTTCTTTACATCTGTGTCTCTTCTGCTGTCTTGCTTATAGGGTCATTGTTAGCATTTTTCTAAATTCCATATATATGTGTTAATATACAGTATTGGTGTTTTTCTTTCTGACCTACTTCACTCTGTATAATAGGCTCCAGTTTTATCCACCTTATTAGAACTGTACAGAGTAATTTCACTGCCCATTGATCCTGGCCCTACCCCAGCCAATCACTTGTCTTTATACTGTCTCCACAGCTTTGACTTTTCCTGAATGTTATACAGTTGGAATCAAAGAATGTAGTCTTTCCAGTTTGGCTTTGTTCACTTTGTAATATGCATTCACGGTTTCTTCATGTCTTCTCATGTATTTTAGTATTGAGTTTTAGTATTGAGTTTTAGTATTGAATAATATTCAATTTATTTATTTTTCCTTAATAAATGGTTTATTGATGCTACATTCTAATGAATGACAAAATAGTGTGATCTATATTTCTAGACCTAATGGCCATCCTATAGAAAGCATCTTTGGAATAGAATAAAAAATTACAATTTTATCAAATCCCATAATCATAAAGCTGTCATCATGAGTCTAGGCACAGGTAGTGCAACATTTTCCTTGACCCCACAGGCTCCATTCCCTTTACCAACTATTTATAATATGCTTGGGTCACTCACACGAGAAAAACACTGTCAGCATCAATATTTAGCAGCATTTTCAAAATATATATTTTTTTGTCTTCATTATAAGCTAAACTAGTCTTTCAGTCCAGTAATTCCATATGGTCTTATTTACTTCTATACATAAGATACAATCTTTTAACATTTATGGAGGTGAATATTTCCCAGTTTTTGAGAGTTCCCCAAAGACTCTTAGGGTTTTATTTTGCCACAATAAAAGAAAGGAGCAGTGTCAACTCATGAGAGTCAGACGAACAGTTTAAGTAGACCCTCCACGCGGTTCAGCTCCTGGTGCATAGAGAGACTGAACATCGTCCCCCAGCTCTCAGCTCTCAGACAGGAATTTGAGAGGGATAAAAGCAGGAACAATATTACTTAATAGTCTAGGGAGGGAGAAAACAGATGTCTAATAAAAGTAGTAGAAGCCAAGTCCTTTCATTCTAGTATGTATGAAAAAGAGATTCAATGGAGCACGGATACAGAGAAGGCGTCATTCCTAATAGGAAAAAGTGAACTGTGGACAGTCACTCAAGGCCAGAGAAGCAATCACTGAGAGCTACTGTTTCAATCCCACTGTCACCAGGAGGGCACATGCCAGAGAAGCAGGGACAAAGGCAGCTAGAGCCCCTGGCATTCTCAGGCCTCCTGGTGCTATGTTTCAACAGCCTTTAGGGGCTGGGGAGAGCCAGGGAGCACCACCGTCATGTGTGAAAAAGCTATTATGGCAACAACCTGGCTGTGGAAAATCAACTAGAGCTTGGGTGATACACCGCTTGGAATCCAGCCTGTGTTGCTTCCTTTCTTATAAAGAACTTGAGACATGTGCAGGGACATCTTAAACACGTGTAGGTGGCCCCTCTTTTAGAAAGGCAGAGAAGAGCCTCGTCATTAACTCATTCTATTCATTAGTTTTCATGTCTGTTCACCATTTAAACTAGAAAAGACACTGCAAGCTATCTCAGCTAGCTGCTAACTGGGGCATGGCACCAACACTACACATACAGTTGAACAAATGACCATATCAATTTATTTTTATTTTTAGTATTGAATATTATTTCATTTTTTAGATATACCACAATTCATTCATTCAGTCAAGAGGGATATCTTGATTACTTCCAAATTTCAGGAATTATTCATAAAGCTGCTATATCCATCCATGTGCAGGTTTTTGTGTGGGTATAAGCATTTAACTCCTTTGAGTAAACACCAAGGAGCATGGGTATTTGATTGTGGTAAGAGGATTTTTAGTTTTGTAAGAAATATCAAATTGTCTTCCAAAGTGACATCCCATTTTACATTCCCACCAGCAATGAACGAGAATACCTGGTGTGCCACATTTCAACCAGTACTGGTTTTGTCAGTATTCTAGACTTTGCTAATTCTAAAGGGAGTGCAGTGGTTTCTCAGTTTTAGGTTGCATTTCCCTGATGACATATGATGCATAAAACTTTATTATATGCTTATTTTCTATCCGTATATCTTCTTTACAAGGTGTCAAAGTATTTGGCCAATTTTTAAATTCATTTTTTATTGCTGAGATAGAGGGGTTCCCTTTTGGTCACACCAATTGACACATAGGGCCTTAGTTTCCCAGTCAGGAATCAAACCTGCATCTCCTGTACTAGAACTGTGGAGTGTTAACCACTGGACCACCACAGAAGTCCTATAGGGCTTCCTTTTGTTTTGGATAACAGCACTTTATCTGATGTATCTTTTGCAAATATTTTCTCCCATACTGTGACTTGTATTCTCATTCTCTTGACCCTGCTCACAGAGCAGAAAATTTTAATTTCAGTCAAGTCTGGTTTTTCAATTATTTCTCACATTAACCCTGTCTTTGATGCACTTAAAAGTCATAGCAATATCTAAGGTCTTCTAGATTTTCTCCTGTGCTAACTTCCAGGACTTTTATAGTTTGCAATCTATACTTAGTTCTGTGTCCCATTTTGAGTTATTTTTTGTGAAGGATATAAGGTCTGGGTTTAGATTATTTTTTTCACATGTGGATGTACAGTTGTTCAGGGCTATTTGTTGAAAGGACTGTATTTGCTCCATCCTATTACCTTTGCTCCTTTGAAAAGATCAGTTACTATAGACATGAAGGTCCATTTCTGGGCCTTTTGTTCTGTTACACTGATTGATTTCTCTATTCTTTCACCAGTACCACACTGTCTTGATTGCTGTAGCTTTATACTAAGTCTTGTAGTCAGGTAGTGATGGTTCTCCAACTTTGTTCTTCAGTATTGTGTTTGTTATTCTAGGTCTTTTGCCTTTCTATGCCAACTTGAGAATCATTTTGTCAATATGTACAAAATAACCTTTTGGATTTTTGATTGGAATTGCACTGAATCTATTTATCAAGTTGGGAAGTACTGACATTTTGGTAATACTGAGTCTTTCTATCAGTGAACAAGGAAAGTCACTACATTTATTTACTTCTTTGACTGTGCTCATGAGTTTTACCATTTTTATCATATAGTTCTTGTACACATTTTATTAGATTTCTTGTTGCTCTTCAGTTGCTAACTCATGTCTGACTCTTTATGACTCCCATGTATGACTCCTATGTATGAGATGGTATGACAGCCTCCTCTGTCCTTCACTGTCTCCAAGAGTCTGCCCAAATTCATGTCCATTGAGTCAATGATTCTATCTAACCATCTCATCCTCTGCCTCCCACTTCTCTTTTTGCCTTCAAACATTCCCAGCATCAGAGTCTTTTCCAGTGAGTTGGGTCTTTGCATCATGTGGCCAAAGCATTGGAGCTTCAGTTTCAGTCATTCCAATGAATATTCAGGGTTTGATTTCCTTTAGGAATGACTGGTTTGATCTCCTTGCTGTCCAAGGGACTCTCAAGAGTCTTCTTCAGCACCACAATTTGAAAGTATCAATTCTTTGGCACTCAGCCTTCTTTATGGTTCAACACTCACATCCATACATGACTACTGGAAAAACCATAGCCTTGACTATACGGACCTTAGTTTGCAACATGATATCTCTGCCTTTTTTTTTTTTTTTAACTTTACAATATTGTATTGGTTTTGCCATATATCAACATGAATCCACCACAGGTATACACGTGTTCTGCATCCTGAACCCTCCTCCCTCTTCCCTCCCCGTACCATCCCTCTGGGTCATCCCAGTGCACCAGCCCCAAGCATCCAGTATCATGCATCGAACCTGGACTGGCGACTCGTTTCATATATGATATTATACATGTTTCAATGCCATTCTCCCAAATCATCCCACCCTCTCCCTCTCCCATAGAGTCCAAAAGACTCTGCTTTTTAATATGCAGTCTAGGTTTGTCATAGCTTTTCTTCCAAGGAGCAAGCATCTTTTAATTTCAGGACTATAGCACACTGTCCACAGTGATTTTGGAGCCCAAGAAAAGAAAATCTGTCACTGCTCCCACTTTTTCCAATTTATTTCTCATGTAGTGATGGGACCAGATGCCATGATCTTAGTTTCTTTAACGCTCAGTTTTAAGCTAGCTTTTTCACTCTCCTCTTTCACCCTCATCAAGAGGCTCTTTAGTTCCTTTGCACTTTCTGCCATTAGAATGGTATCATCTGCATATCTAAAGTTTGCATATCTTGATTCCAGTTTGCAATTCATTCAACCTGGTATTTCAAATGATGTACTCTGTATGTAAGCTGAATAAGCAATGTGACAGTGTACAGCCTTGTTATACTCCTTTCCCATTTTTGAACCAGTCAGTTGTTCCATGTCTGGTTTTAACTGTTACTTCTTGACCTGCATACATGTTACTCAGGAGACAGGTAAGGTGGTCTGGTACTCCAATCTCTTTAAGAATTTTCCACAGTTTGTGTGATCCACACAGTCAAAGGCTTTAGCATAATCAATGAAGCAGAGATAGATGTTTTTCTGGAACTCCCTTGCTTTCTCTATGATCCAATAAATGATGACAATTTGATCTCTGGTTCCTCTGTCTTTTCTAAACCCATCTTGTACATCTAGAAGTTCTCGGTTCATGTACTGCTGAAGACAAGCTTGAAGGATTTTGAGCATAACTTAACTAGCATGTGAAATGAGTGCAATCATACAATAGTTTTAATATTCTTTGGCACTGCCCCTCTTTGGGATTGGAATGAAAACTAGCCTCTTCCAGTCCTGTGGCCACTGCTGAATTTTCCAAATTTGCTGGCATATTGAGTGCAGTACTTTAACAGTATCATCTTTTAGGATTTTAAATAACTCAGCTGGAATTCTATCATCTTTACTAGTTTTGTTCATAGTAATGGACTCATCTCACACACTAGTAAAGTAATGCTCAAAATTCTCCAAGCCAGGCTTCAGCAATACGAGAACCGTGAACTTCCAGATGTTCAAGCTGGTTTTAGAAAAGGCAGAGGAATCAGAGATCAAATTGCCAACATCTGCTGGATCATGGAAAAAGCAAGAGAGTTCCAGAAAAACATCTATTTCTGCTTTATTGACTATGCCAAAGCCTTTGACTGTGTGGATCACAATAAACTGTGGAAAATTCTGAAAGAGATGGAAATACCAGACTCTTGACAAGGACTTATCAACAAAGACTTATTTTCTCTAAGAGTAATTATTTTAAGGTTTGGTGCCATCTTCTGAAGATAAAATTGCATTCCTATAGGGCGGATGTGTAATGGGTTTACAACAAAGGAAAGAATTTATTACCTTAAGGGTCTAAAGTTACTAACACCAAGGCCACTACTTATTTTTTCTACATACCAACTATATTAATTAATACACATTCAAGGATACAATTCAGGGGATGTGAAAACTTGGCAACAAGCATTGACTCATCAATGAAATCCTTTGCTAGTCTTATTCTGACAGTTTCTAACTCTCTGAGAGGCTCTAAGCTATTTGAATATCTTAAGCTTCCCGTGCCTCTCGAGGCAGGGAGACTGTAAACAATTGTATGCATAGCTGTAGGAGTCCGGGTAAACTTGTCAGGCGAGTTAGAGAGCCATCTGAGGGGTTTGGGTTTAAACACTCCTAATTGCCCAGGAACTTTATTAATTGGAGCTGTAAGTTAACTCTTTGACAGAGAGAGCGAGATGGTGGTAGGGGACAGCCCCCAGTAAAGTCAGAGGTGAGAGCACAAGCAATAAAGTAGGCAGACTCTGGTTTTTTTTGGGGTAGATGCTCGAGAATATCTGGGTGGACTCCTGAGGCTCAATCCCGCCTTTGCATATGCCAAGCCTCCTTCCTCATGACCTTTGTCACGAGTGGAATGTTTCTCGCCAGCTCCCAGCAATGACTGATTGACTGAACAACAACATGACAAAATAAATAGACAGGTAATAAGTCATCAATGTTAGCAATATAGGTTACAAATTATTAGTAATTACATGGACAAAATATTGGACAGTTTTGTCCAGTGAACAAAATATTGGACAAAATATTGCTAATAGACAAGACAAACACAAAAGAGAAATGGGAAAATATATGAATGAGAAACTTACAGGAGAGTAAATCCAAATGGTTAAAAAAATACATGAAAAATAGTAACATTCACTGGTAGTAAGGAAAATGTAAAATAAGCTAAACAAACATACTACTTTGTACCCAGCTGAAGGCAGAAAGTTTTTTTAAAAAGTTTTTTAAACTTGTTTATTTTTTAATTGAAGGATAAATGCTTTACAGAATTTTGTTGTATCCTGCCAAACATCAACATGAATCAGCTACAGGTATACAAATGTCCTCTCCCTCTTGAACCTCCCTCCCATATTTCTTAAATTGAAGTACTGATTTACACTGCTGTGTTAATTACTGCTGTGCAACAAATGAGGCAGTTACATTTTTTCATAAGTGTTAAATGATCTGTAACAACTGTATCTGGAGAGAGGAAAATCACACCTATTCACTACTTAGGATGTGTGAACATTCCAGAGAGCAATCTAGCAACATATCAAATTGAAATACCTATCCATTTTGATTTTAGAATCTCATTCCTAGGAATCACTCCCATATAAATAAAAGCACCCAAAGTTTAAGGCTTTATATACAAATATGTTTACTGAGATATTCATTGCCAAAAATCTGTAAGCAAATGTAATGCTCAAATAAAAGATAGTTGTATAGATTATGACACGTCCTTACCATAGAATATTAGGCTACAATTTAAAAGACTAAATTAGAACTAAACCCTTTGACCTAGATTACTATGCCAATGGTACTGTTGAATGAGAAAGACAAGACAAAACCTACATATTTAAAGGGATATATTTAAACCAACATATTTAAAAAACAGAATGTCCATGTATGTGTAGAAACAATTGTATATGTAAAAATGAATATATCTATGTGGGTGTATATATATATGTATATATATATATGAGCACTTACATATAATTATATGAGCATGCTGAAAATTATGAAACAAAATACATTCAGTTAACATGGGTTTGTGGAAAAGGAGGTGATGTGATTGGATGGAAAATAGAAATTGGAGAAAAGGGAAATACGTAAAAAAAAAAAAAATAAGACTGGAGCACCATGAAGTTTTATTTATCCAATAATCTCACAAAATTATATATGTCTTTATTTGTATAAAGGTATAAAAATTAATTTAAAAATGTCAAGTTCACACTCCTTGGCTGAACATACTTGAAATAATGTTCCACAAATTATCTCTGTATTTTTGAAATAGAAATTAATGGGTTATTATTTGGCTTCCCTGGTGGCTCAGACAGTAAAGAATCCACCTGTGATGTGGGAGACCTGGGTTCAATCCCTGGGTTGGGAAGACCCCCTGGAGGAGAGCATGGCAACCTACTCCAGTATTCTTGCCTGGAGAATGCCTATGGACAGAGAAGCCTGGTGGGCTACAGTTCATGGGGTTGCACGGAGTCGGACATGACTTAGCAACTAAGCACAGCACAGCACACTGCTAGTTTAAATTCAAATCTAATGATCTTTTCTGATTCTGCATTTCAGTCCAAGTCATGTTAATTTTGCATGCTGGAAACTAACAGAGTAACAAGAAAGGATGGACATGAGAAGATTCATGGTTTATTTTCCATCAAGGATGGAAGAGCTTGGGTGAGGAAGAGCACTGTGGGGGTCATTTTGAGCGGTTTGGAGGCTTGATATGCTGAGTCCTCAAATCCTCCTTGGTATAACTGTTCAACTTTTGATCAATTCTATACACAACCCAGGATGACAGTTCATTCTCATAGGGCTGGAATTCAGCAAGCCAGAGATCAGCCTCTGAGTTTGGCTTTAGGTCATCTCTGAGCCACAAGCAGTAATGTCAGAATTTCCAGATTTCAACTTGTCTTTATTTCAACTTGAAATTATCCTTGGCTTTTAATATTTGTGTCCCTTCCATACTGGATGAGAGGAGCAGCTTCTTAATCACTATAGTTTTATTCTCAGTGGGTACCTGATTTTAGGTGATCACAGGTGGTGAGTAGACATTTGCCATTGAATAGTGTGGTATGTATCTTCCCATCAAAATACAAATTTTGCTGTATTTTATACTTGATGTATATTAATTAATCAAAAAATCCACTAGGGGTCACATGAAGAACACAATTCAATTTTTAGTGCCAATTTGAATAGCAATTTGGCTTGTTTCCCACCAATATAATTTGAATTCTGATCATACTAATAAAGAAAAGGTGGCTCAGGGGTAAGGAATTCACCTGCAAATGCAGGAGGTGAAAGAGACACAAATTCAATCTCTGGGTCAGGAAGATTGATTCCTTGGTCAGAAACGGCAACCAACTCCAGTATTCTTGCTTAGAGAATCATATGAGCCTGGCAGGCTACAGCCCATGGGATCACAAAGAGTCAGACATGACTGGCCATGTAATAAAGAAAAGGATGTTTTGCAAAGTATCAGACTCAAAAAAGGTTTGTGAAAATGGACTCTGGATTCAGACCTACTGGTTTGAAATTCTACTTCTCCTTACCTGTAGGCAACTTTCCTGGTTCTTGGATATTTATTTGTAAAACAGGAGTAACAGCACTTAGTTCATACAAGGTTGTTGAGATGAGGATTACATGTATAAAACATTTAAGATAAGGGTCTTTATTAAAAGTTTGCTATTGTTATTTCGTTTATTGAAAAATCTCCTAGGAGGAAGCCCAGTGGGCATGGAATCACTGGAGATCTCAGTAGCAGGAGGGCCTGGGCATCTCTTGTTAGGAGGTACTGGCCTTTCATGGGTCACGTGATCTCCTTGTAGTGAGTGTGGGGACAGGGGGCACCATGGAGAGCCCACCAGGCTACACAGAGGGGGGAAGTGTTAATTTCCTTGAGAGACTGGTGTGCAGTTGCTGGAGGAAGGGTAAAAGCACACTGGGCAGGCAAAAATAACAGATGTTCTCTACAACATAAATATATAAACAATGCCTCGGAAAATTACATGACTCACTTCTCATCCTCTGAAGAAGTCTGACCATTAGTCCTCCTTTGAATAGAGCTTGCTGTCTTCTTAAGCATGTATTAAGATGCTGACACATACATACCTTTTAACGTCTGTCATCATGGCCAATCCCTTGTTTCTAAGAACACTACTTTCAAGCTTCATTCAGACCACCATTTTATCAGTGAAAGGAAGTGACCCTCATTCTGTAATGCATGTAGTGAAGGATTTAATAACACTTCTAATAAAGATATTTCTAAGAATACTAATATTCTTATTATTGGCCACCTGATGTGAAGACCTGTCTCATTTGAAAAGACCCTGATGCTGGGAAAGATTGAAGGCAGAAGGAAAAGGGGCGAGAGAGGATGAGATGGTTGGATGGCATCACCGACTCGATGGACATGAGTTTGAGCAAACTCTGGAAGTTGGTGATGGACAGGGAAGCCTGGCGTGCTGCAGTCCATGGGGTTGCAAAGAGTCAGACACGACTGAGTGACTGAACTGAACTGAAGAATACTAAAAAAACACCCTTAATTTCCAATTACATATCTTGTTAAAGAATAGTTTAGCTTCTTCATGGTCCTGTTTTTCTGGTTCTGTATGTGAAAAAGATACCATATCTTCTTAACATTCTTCTCACAGCTGCCTTCACCTCCTTGAAGTGGCTTTAGATGAGAGGATTCAGTATGGGGGTGATCACGCTGTATTGTAAAGGGAAGATCATCTCTAGGGGGGAACCTGAGGTCGGCAACAGATAGCTGAGGAAACCTGAGCCATAAAACAAGATCATAGTAGTGAGGTGGGAGGAGCAAGTAGAGAAGGCCTTACTTCTGCCTGAAGTGGAGCTGATGCTCAAGATGGTGGAGTTAATACAGGTATAAGAGAAGAAGGTAAAGACGAAGGTTCCAAAGAAATGTAAGAATGAAGAGCAGAGCAGGAGCGTGAAATTGGTGGAGGTATCAGAGCAAGACAGAGGGAAGAGAGAAGACAGCTCGCAGCTGAAGTGGGGAATAGTTTGGTCCTAAATTGTAGTAGTCTAAATTGACCACCAGGAGGATGTTGATGAGAGCATCCACAAAGGCCAGGCCCCAGGAGCCCCACACCAGCCCAACACAGAGCTGGTTGGTCATCACCTGGCCGTAAAGCAGAGGGGAGCTGATGGCTACGTAGCGGTCATAGGCCATCACAGCCAGCAGACAGGCCTCAGTGCCCCCGGTGGTAAACACAAAGAAGGCCTGAGCCAGGCAGCTCTCTACACAGATGGCTTTACTTTCAGAAAGTAGATTTTCCAGCATCTTGGGGACTGTGACAGATGAATGGCAGAGATCCAGAAAGGAGAGCTGTCCCCAAAAGAAGTACATGGGTGTGTGGAGGTGGGGATCAACCCTGATAACCAGCAGCATCACCAGGTTCCCCATCAAGGTCCGGAGGTAAATCACCAGAAACAATGTGAAGAGGAGAATCTGGGTCTGAGGATCAGCAGAAAAACTGAGGAGGGTAAACTCACTGGATATGCTGTGGTTTCCCATAGCGATAAGATTTACCCTAAGAATCCAAGAAAGAAAGACTTTAAAACTCCCTTTGTGCCTCCCAGTTACCACACTGCCTTAGCCCTCTTGTTCATTTACACCATTTCACAATGGTACTGGAAACCATGTTCACATATTCCTAAGCTAACTTCCTAATCATCATGATAACTTTGATACTCCTGGATGGCAATCCACCACCCCTCTATCAAATCCCTATGTAAATTTGTGGACTCTTGTCTTACATCTCTGGAAGTTTCTTTAAGATGGGTATTAATATAAAGAACACTTTGTATAGTCAATGGGAATAGAGAGAGAATTTTTGATGCAGCAGAGCAAGACATGAACAGCAAAAGTGTAGTCATTTAAAAAGGGAAAAGGAATAAGATCCAGGCAGGACAGGTGGAGTTTTCTCCATAATTAGGAAGACAGGCACTTTATCTTTTGTAAACAGGAGGGAAGGTAGAGTGAGTGGGGACCAAGGCAGCTAGCTTGGAGGATTTTATGGATGAAATGAGAGACTTTCTGACTGTTGCAAAGTTTTGTAGAATTATGAGATGAGATCATGAACAGAATTTGCCTATCTATCTATGCATATGTGTTGTGTGTTTTTAGTGAGGTGGTGGTGAAAGATATTGATGAACCAAGAATGCAAAACTCAGGTACACCAAATACCCGAGACTAATTATGAAGGAAATACAGTAGGGTTAACTGGTGATGTGTTTGCCCATTTGACATGCTGGGACCAATCTGAACAAGCATCTGAACAAGTAATATTTAGCTGCGTAAGCACCATGTGTAGAACAGATACATATTTGGTTTCAAATGGAGTTTTGTTTTGTTTTCTTTTTACAGCCTTATGTAGTGATAAAGACAAAAAGATGTAAGGAAGAAGCATGCTAGCAAGTGAATGAATCACAGAAACAAGGCTGTGCAGGGAATTAAAAGGGGGGCCAAGCCAAGGAGTATGGCTAGGGGAAAAGCTGTAAAGTCATTGGCTTGGGATTGAAAAACTGCTTATGTAGGAACACTAGAGTAAACAAATTGTAAGATTTGGAGATAATTATTAAAGGGATGCTTGAAATTCAGATTTTGTAGGTATAAGTGCCGGGAGCCAGCGTGAGGAACTCCGCCCATGGCAAAGGTCATGAAGAAGGAGGCTCGGCATATGCAAAGGCAGGATAGAGCCTCAGGAGTCCCCCTGGAAATTCTCAAGCATCTACCCCCAAAACCAGAGTCTGCCTACTTTACTGCTTTGTGCTCTCACCTACACCTCTGACTTTATGGGGGGCTGTCCCCCACCACTTCTCTCTGAAAAAGAGTTAACTTACAGCCCCAGTTAATAAAGTTCCTGGGCGTGACAAGAGTGTTTCAACCTACAAACTCCTTTGGAAGTCCTCTAGCCTGCCTGAATAGGTTCTTCCGGCCACATGTGATTGTTCAGAGCCTCCCAACCATGAGAGGCATGAGATGTTCTAAACTGTCTAAATACAGATTCCTTTGAGCAGTTAAAAGATTGATTAGAAATTGTATTGGTGAAGGGTTTTTCACTTGTTGGGCCAATGTTTGCTGCTAAGTTTCCATATCCCTTACCTACTGTGTCCCTGAGAGTGTATTGATTAATATAATTGGTGTATAGGAATGTAAGTAGTAGCTTTAATGTTTGTAACCTTGGACCCTTGAGTTAATTCTTTTCTTGTTACAGCCCACCACACCTTTGCCCTATAGGAATGCAACTTTATCTAATGCTTTCGGAGGGTGGCACCTGACTTTAGAATAATCACCTTTAAAGAAAAATAAGTTTTCTGAAGAAAGGATCATAAAATGTTAATAGGCCTCTTGGCCAGAAGATGATGTAAATCACCTAAACTTTTGCATATGATAAGTTTGCAGGAAGAAAGCCTGGCTTACTGCTGACTCTACCTCTTCCCCCATTATCCTCTATGCACAACTTAAGGTATAAAAACTACTTTGGAAAATAAAGTGCGAGCCTTGTTCACAGAAGCTTTGTCTCCCCATGTTGTTCTTTCTCTCACCTTCTGGCTGAATTCCCATCTGGAGCATGGAGGCTCATCAAGCCTACTAACTTTGCCTGGGCTTCTAAGATCTGACTGGGGAGGCCTTAGTGTCTCCTCTCCTTCAGGAGAACGGGAGGACGCCTGCGGCCTACGTAGGTGACGCAAATTCCTTATTTTGGAATTTTATTAGCTTTCCACGTAAACCAAGTTATTCAGCCTCTTTCCTCCACTGAATTTTCTCACTGAGCTATCTTTATTTAACCACTCTTTATACCTTTAATTCTATTGTATCCTGATCACTGAAGCCGTCTCCCCTTCGAATTCCCTGGATCCACCGGGGCTGGACCCCGGCATATAAGTACTTCTGATGAAAAGTGATGGGTGTTACGGTAGCTAAGATGAGGTAGAAGGTTCAGTCTCTGGCACAGTAGAGAACAAAGTCTAGGGTGCTGAGCTAGTGGGTAAGGACTGTTATCCTGTTTTATTATTTTTTGTTTTATTGTTTAATTCTACTCCATTTTCTTTAATGATTACTTTTAAATTTAAATAGAATTTACTGAAAAATCATTTCCATTTAAGGTAACCAGATGAATTATAAACCTAGTTGACTATTGGAAGAAACAGCCACATATTTGAAAAAAGAAGCTGTTCCCTGCAACAGAGTAATACCTGGTTGGATATTCTATGCCCAGCTTAAATTCCTTTTAATAGTTTTTTTTTTAAATTTTTAATTAATTTATTTATTTTACTTTACAATATTGTATTGGTTTTGCCATACATTGACTTGAATCTGCCATGAGTGTACTTTTAATAGTTTTATAACCTGGCTCTGCATTGTCAATGTCTCAGCCAGCATGGAAAGTGTACATGCCAACCCAACCTCATGTCACATTCCAAGACCTGCCCATGTTCTGCTTTGTTCTTACATCCCTGACTTGTAACCTCAGACTCTGGGTAACTATTCTATAATGCTGTCCAAGTCTAGCCCACCCTGGCCTTTCCTTCTAATTCAAGACAATCATATTCAGCTCATTGAGGGAATTAGGGTTTCTCTTCCCTTGACTGCTAACCAAGCACTAGATGACTATGTTCAATTACATGTCTAAATAACCAGTAGCAGCAGGTGGTGGCATCAATCTCAATCAATTTGAGATCCAGTGACAAATTATTCACATCCAGAGAAAATTACTCAACTTGTATAGTTAGTGTTGAGAATCCTATATTATAGCACAATGGGGCAGCTGAAATTGTTATATTTTGCTTATTAATTTAGATCTGGTCACAGTGTCCACTTGGGCTCCTGGTGTGCAGATCATCACACTATGTCCAGAGGATACAGGCAAAGCAGCTAGTATATAACTGAAATATGAAATCCTTTATGTCTGGTAAAAAGCTCACATTACTAAGGGTGTGAACGTGTTGGGGCCGCTGTGCCTCTTTGACATGATTTCAGGGCAATACAAAGAAAAACCCCTTTTATATCTCCAATCTCCACATATATCCTTACTTATTGGCTCCAAAAGATTCTATAAATTATGGAGAAAAATTTACCCCTACAACAAGGCGAAAGATGAGCTAAGCTTGCATAGTGTATTTGCACACGTGAGACACACTGACAGGAAGAAGAGTTTCTGTCCAGGGGGCTTGACTTCTGCAGAAGTAGAACATCGGATTTCTTTTTGGAAGAATATTTGTAGACACTCTCAAAATAAATATGTAAAATAATAAAAACAAACCATATTATTGTGGCTGATGTTTAAAGTGTCACCATTAGTGATTTCTTTCTTCTGTTGTTTCTAAACATAAAATGTCAACACTTTGGAAAGCATGACATAGCAGTTTTGTTGCCAGATATAGTTCACTGGATCCTATCCAAAGGAAAAACAGCTAAGGACTGATCATTACAGAATGAAATATGACTTTATCTCATGTTTATCAGAAGATATTATCAGAGAACATTAATAAGTGTATGAATGAGTAAGGAGGAAAAGGAGAAAGTGGTTCAGTGTATTATCAATGTGGGAAGATAAGCCTGATCCATAAAGAGCTTAAAGTCCTAGGTTTATGAAGAGGCACCTGATATTAAGGAAAAAACCTAAAACCAGAGCTAAGAAGGTATTAGAGATAGGCATAACCTATTTCATAATTATACTCAGACTGTGCCTTGATCTTGCCCCACTGGTCTCAGGGCTAGGCCATCTGAAGGTTATTTGAATTGCAGATAAAGCAACTCCCCAAAGCTCACAAGACTACAGTTGATGAGGAGACAGTTGAAGGCATGAAGAATGGGAAATGTGCTCCTAATGTTTCACCATGTCCCTATCTGGGTTGCTCTCAGCTTCTTCAAGATAAAACATAGACTTTATGCCTGAAGTTCACTAAGTGGACTGGAATGTTGCCAACATCCTGCAGTTTAGAGACAGACACATCTGGTATAACCCAATTGTGTCATTTACTTTCTATTTAACTTTCGTGATATTGCTTGGTATTTTAGATAATAATTTTTTCACATGTGAATTGAATAAACTTGGGGGAAGTAATGTATATCTTACATTTGGAAGGATAGAATTAGCTTATACATAAAGAACTGGAAACAAGATTTCTGACATACTGTAATTATTAATGCATACCAGAAAGAGGAAGAAGAAGGATACTGCAGAGGAAAGAGGAAGAAGAAGGATACTGCAGAGGGGGAGATCAAAGCATCTTAGGGAAGAGATAATATAAAGTTGTTTGCAGAAGAGCTGTCCCTAGACCTGGAACAGTGTTTTGACAGGAGAGCAGTGAGGAGCTGAGAGGCTTCAAAGGGAAGCTAAGTCTCTTAGGAAGCAAGAAGATATGAAGGGAGTGAAGGGAAGAGGGAAGTACCTTAAAGAGTAGGTTAGGAGGGGAAAAAGCATCAGAGGATTCAGTAGAACATTTCATGCTCTTGGCTTCTCCTGGTGGAAATTATCCTGGAGCGTTGAGCCAACAGGTGAAGAGATCAGAGAACAAGTGATATTCTTTAGGAAAAGATGTACTGTAACTTCCCAATTCTGGGAGTAGACATAGTTTTCTTTTTAGGCAGCTGAGTGAAAGGGAGAGAAAAAAAAATACATTAGCACAGTCTTCAAAAAGCACTTCACTGGTAGAAAAAGTGTTCAGAATCTTACTTGTGCTCTTAGCCTATCCTGGCTTTGAAGACAAGACAGGGAAAATATCTTGAAAATTGCAAGTTCTTGACAGGTTGTATTAATCTCTCTCATGGTGTCTCAAGCTTGATCTGGGTAGTAAGTACAAGATCATTAGTTCATACCTTTTCCTCAATGACTCTAAATATGTTGCTGATAGCATCACCTGAACAAAGGATTCTGATGTCTAGCCAATCAAAAGAGAGTTGGTTTAGGCTGAAGTAAAGAACCCAGTGGTTCCTTAGGAACCTGACTCAATAGTGTACATTTGTAGGAATATGGATTATTGAGCTTGAAGCAAAAGTCTAGACTCATTTGCTAAGAAGCTTGAACTTTTAAAAAGTCATATGGGATTTTCTCATGTGTGACCATTTCAACTTGTGGACTGAAGCAATCAAGTTGAACTCTTAGATGAGCTTTCCTGCTAGTCTGCTGGAAACTGAAGAGAGGCATGGTAGGAGAAGTGAATTTGGAACCTGTGAAGAAGGCCAGAATTTCCCCTCAGGGACCTAGAGGCCATGTGGACCGAGAGAATTAACTTGGGATCTGAAACTAGACTCACAGCTAACCTCCAGATTATCTTCTCATGTGTATGAGAAAGTCAACTGGATTTAATGTTAATCAGCATTAATATCCAGAGAAGGCAATGGCACCCCACTCCAGTACTCTTGCCTGGAAAATCCCATGGATGGAGGAGCCTGGAAGGCTGCAGTCCATGGGGTCACTGAGGGTTGGACACGACTGAGCGACTTCACTTTCACTTTTCACTTTCATGCATTGGAGAAGGAAATGGCAACCCACTCCCGTGTTCTTGCCTGGAGAATCCCGGGGACAGGGGAGCCTGGTGAGCTGCCGTCTATGGGGTCGCACAGAGTCAGACACGACTGAAGTGACTTAGCAGTAGCAGCAGTATGAAATACAATGGGGTTCTCTTGTGGCTCAGCTGGTAAAGAATCTGCTTGCAATGCGGGAGACCTAGGTTCGATCCCTGGGTTGGGAAGATCCCCTGGAGAAGGGAAAGGCCACCCACTCCAATATTCTGGCCTGGAGAATTCCATGGACAGTATAGTCCATGGGGTCACAGAGAGTTGGACACAACTGAGCAACTTTCACTTCACTATGAAATACAAGAACAGCAGTGATATTTTCTGATGCCAAGGAATTATTGTTATCTAAAGGAAAAGAAGAGAAGCAAAAAGCAAAGGAGAAAAGGAAAGATATAAACATCTGAATGCAGAGTTCCAAAGAATAGCAAGGGGAGATAAGAAAGCCTTCCTCAGGGATCAATGCAAAGAAATAGAGGAAAACAACAGAATGGGAAAGACTAGAGATCTCTTAAAGAAAATTAGAGATACCAAGGGAACATTTCATACAAAGATGGGCTCGATAAAGGACAGAAATGGTATGGACCTAACAGAAGTAGAAGATATTAAGAAGAGGTGGCAAGAATACCCAGAAAACTGTACAAAAAAGATCTTCATGACCAAGATAATCATGATGGTGTGATCACTCACCTACAGCCAGACATCCTGGAATGTGAAGTCAAGTGGGCCTTAGAAAGCATTGCTATGAACAAAGCTAGTGGAGGTGATGGAATTCCAGTTGAGCTCTTTCAAATCCTGAAAGATGATGCTGTGAAAGTGCTACACTCAATATGCCAGCAAATTTGGAAAACTCAACAGTGGCCACAGGACTGGAAAAGGTCAGTTTTCATTCCAATCCCAAAGAAAGGCAATGTCAAAGAATGCTCAAACCAACGCACAAATGCACTCATCTCACATGCTAGTAAAGTAATGCTCAAAATTCTGCTAGGCAGGCTTCAGCAATATGTGAACCATGAACTTCCAGATGTTCAAGCTGGTTTTAGAAAAGGTAGAGGAACCAGAGATCAAATTGCCAACATCCGCTGGATCATGGAAAAAGCAAAAGAGTTCCAGAAAAACATCTATTTCTGCTTTATTGACTATGCCAAAGCCTTTGACTGTGTGGATCACAATAAACTGTGGAAAATTCTTCAAGAGATGGGAATACCAGACCACCTGATCTGCCTCTTGAGAAACCTATATGCAGGTCAGGAAGCAACAGTTAGAACTGGACATGGAACAACAGACTGGTTCCAAACAGGAAAAGGAGTTCATCAAGGCTGTATATTGTCACCCTGCTTGTTTAACTTCTATGCAGAGTACATCATGAGAAATTCTGGGCTGGAAGAAGCACAAGCTGGAATCAAGATTGCCGGGAGAAATATCAATAACCTCAGATATGCAGCTGACACCACCCTTACGGCAGAAAGTGAAGAGGAACTAAAAAGCCTGTTGAAGAAAGTGAAAGAGGAGAGTGAAAAAGTTGGCTTAAAGCTCAACATTCAGAAAACGAAGATCATGGCATCTGGTCCCATCACTTCATGGGAAATAGATGGGGAAACAATGGAAACAGTGTCAAACTTTATTTTTCTGGGCTCCAAAACCAGTGCAGATGGTAATTGCAGCCATGAAATTAAAAGATGCTTACTCCTTGGAAGGAAAGTTATGACCAACCTAGATAGCATATTCAAAAGCAGAGACATTACTTTGCCAACAAAGGTCCGTCTAGTCAAGGCTATGGTTTTTCCAGTGGTCATGTATGGATGTGAGACTTGGACTGTGAAGAAAGATGAGCGCCAAAGAATTGATGCTTTTGAACTGTGGTGTTGGAGAAGGCTCTTGAGAGTCCCTTGGACTGCAAGGAAATCCAACCAGTCCATTCTAAAGGAGATCAGTCCTGGGTGTTCTTTGGAAGGAATGATGCTAAAGCTGAAACTCCAGTACTTTGGCCACCTCATGCGAAGAGTTGACTCATTGGAAAAGACTGATGCTGGAAGGGATTGGGGGCAGGAGGAGAAGGGGATGACAGAGGATGAGATGGCTGGATGGCATCACCAACTCGATGGACATGAGTTTGAGTGAACTGCGGGAGTTGGTGATGGACAGGGAGGCCTGGCGTACTGTGATTCATGGGGTCGCAAAGAGTCGGACACGACTGAGCGACTCAACTAAACTGAACTGAAAGGACCAATATTAAATAGATGTCAAGAGGTTTTCATAATTTACTGCATATGATTAGCTGCATAAATGACTCCATGTTACTTTAGTAAAGTGGGAAGAAAGGCTCAAGGTATTTACCTATGTACTATGTACGTCTGTGTAAAAGTATTCACTGTGACATCATTTATAACAGCACAGATACCCATGAGTAGAGACTGAACACTCACAGGATGGAGTAGTTTTAAGCTGCAAAAAGGAATGGGAACAATCTCTGTGCATTGCTGTGGAATGATATCCAGGATATATTTATATTGTTAAGTCAAAGCAAAACACAGGGTCGTCTAAATAGTGTGCTAACTTCTGAGTAGCAAGAACACACCCATGTGCATACAATACACATCATTTGTTTAACTTTCAAAAAACATTAGAAGTATTGGGTAAAACTAATTATATATAGGAAGATGGAGAAAACAAACAGGGTGGGGGAAACAAAGATAAGAGTGATAAGCATTGAATGTACTTTGTTATACAGCATTGATTTCTGAGTAAAACTTCTGAGTTTTACAAAATAAAAGATTAAAAATCCTGAAGTTAAAAACAATCTAAAACAAATGATCCTTGCTGTATATCAAAGTAGTGATGTGACCACAATAGAAAATAATTATTTCAACTGACCTTAGACTATAGGATTTTGATTGGGCTGCCTCAGTGAGAGATTTCATTCAGTAGTCTAATTTTAGTAATAATACTGGTACTGCTTTTTTAAACTATTAGATTTATGTTTGAAAGATGAAATAAATATCATGCTAATATTGTTAGGAATACATATTTCAGCACAAGAGCAAAATGAGACAATATAAAATTAGAGTTTCTGCAATCTTGAATTTGGGTTTGAAATATTTATGAACTTTTTTTTTTTTTTTTGCTTTAAAAGGCTCTGAAATTAAAACACGCTTACTCCTTGGAAGGAAAGTTATGACCAACCTAGATAGCATATTCAAAAGCGGAGACATTACTTTGCCAACAAAGGTCCATCTAGCCAAGGCTATGGTTTTTCCTGTGGTCATGTATGGATATGAGAGTTGGACTGTGAAGAAGGCTGAGTGCCGAAGAATTGATGCTTTTAAACTGTGGTGTCGGATAAGACTCTTGAGAGTCCCTTGGACTGCAAGGAGATCCAACCAGTCCATTCTGAAGTAGATCAGCCTTGGGATTTCTTTGGAAGGAATGATGCTAAAACTGAAACTCCAGTACTTTGGCCACCTCATGCAAAGAGTTGACTCATTGGAAAAGACTCTGATGTTGGGAGGGATTGGGGGCAGGAGGAGAAGGGGATGACAGAGGATAAGATGGCTGGATGGCATCATCGACTCGTTGGATGTGAGTCTGAGTGAACTCCAGGTGTTGGTGATGGACAGGGAGTCCTGGCGTGCTGCGATTCATGGGGTCGCAAAGAGTGGGACACGACTGAGTGACTGAACTGAACTGAACTGTCCATTGAAAAAGCCTACAAGTAAAGAACAGTAGTAGTGATCACTGATGGTACTCTGAGTTTGGTTTCCAAATATGATAAAAAGAATCAGGATTCCTTAGAAAACCTGATTACAGGTTCAGGACAGGGAGTATACAAAATAAACCTGGGATTTCTTTGTGCCAGAATGTAAACAAGGCATCAAAGCCATCAATGGCATCAAAGTCATCAGAAGGTCACATCAACCAGCCCACTGTCCAAGAATGGAGTATTCTAATGAAAAGTAATGACTGAAATTGATTAAGACACACTGAATATATTAAAATACATGATTTAATGACAATGCAAATCATTCAATTAATGAATTGATAAAAGGATAGAAAGAAGAAGCCCACTGGACAGCAATGGAAGTTGCACTGAAAGTTTATAATTAAAAGGAAAGACATAAAGTAGTTGTCACGACTTCTGCTATGAATTACATTTCAGGGTAGTCAAAGAAACCTCCATGGATATAATAAGTTACTTTATTTTCAGATGAAGTCCAGCTAATAAATGCAGAAAAGTAACAAAATTAGAAAATTACCATTTTGGAACTTCTAATAAAATAAATGCTCAGGCAGTGGTCATATATATATATGTAAATATATAAATATGTAAGTAAATATGTAAGTAAAAGAAGATTTACAATTAAGAGATGTGATTATAATCACCCAAACCAACTGATCAAGCCTGCCATCAAAATCAGTAGAATAACCAACATCATTTTTCCCTTGCTATAATGCAACATGAAGTTCACAAATCCACTTATGAAGATTTTAAGAAAGGACTGAAGTCTTAAGACAAAGTATGGGACAGGACAAGGTAAATAACAACAATAAATCAAATTGCCTAAATCTAGAATGTAGATATTCCACAGGGAAACAGTATGGATTTCTCCAATAAATAGCAGCAGTCAGTTTTCCAAACCGCTCAGAAGCTGTGAAGACTCCTGCCTTGCCAGTGAGGTAAGTTGCTTGCAGCACGCATGATGGCCCTTGTTCTCCTCTTAAGTAGGATCTCCTGAATCCACCACCTTCAGCCTGGCTCTGCTCTCAGGAGTATTCCCTGTCCATTATCCTGAACAGCCGCGTCTGAGATGAGCACTGGAGACAATGTCTTTCTGAGCAGCTGTGTAGCTTTCACTACCTACTTTTTATTGGTACCTGTTGCTTCAACACCGGCAATTTTCTTTGGGGATTGATCCAACACTGGTTTTTGTAAGGCATGCTAGTCCCTGTGTACGTAGGTAATCATAGCTCTAAATCTTCAATAGGTTTGATTTTTAAGTCTGAAGACCCTGTCATCTTAACTTTTATTTAGCAAGCATGCTCTGCGTCATCTCCTTGCACTCTTATTAGTTGGGCTGCCTTGGCGCTATCTGAATCAATGGGCTTAAGTGAGAAAGTAGCACTCAAACCTGGCTTTGCCACTAGGTCTTTGTCTTACTGCGTGAAAGGAATTTAGTCTTATCTCCTATTATGGCTTTTGCGTCAAAACCAATGCTTATCGCTGTGTCAGTTTCAGCTACAATATTTCACTCCTGCAAGACTCTAAATTATAGAACTCTAAATTAATATAGATTAACTATAGGCAGAAACTAACTTGATAAACTGTATTTCCTTTCACTTATGCTTGGAGGCAAGAGTTTTGGCCAGAACTCATTTCTCACAGGGCTTTTCAGAAATGGGAAGTCAGCATCCATCAATGTCTCATATTTTTACTATCTTTTCCTCTAATGCTATGTCATCAGTTGGCATGTGGGCTGCCTTTCAAGCTGTCATGGATGAAACTTTGATCAGATAATTTACTATAGCTTAACCAGGGTGCTGTACCTTCTACTCTGCCGTCTCTAAATCTTTACTGAAGGCAATGGCACCCCACTCCAGTACTCTTGCCTGGAAAAGCCCATGGACGGAGGAGCCTGGTAGGCTGCAGTCCATGGGGTCGCCAGAGTCAGACACAACTGAGCGACTTCACTTTTACTTTTCACTTCCCTGCATTGGACAAGGAAATGGCAACCCACTCCAGTGTTCTTGCCTGGAGAATCCCAGGGACGGGGAAGCCTGGTGGGCTGCCGTCTATGGGGTCACACAGAGTCGGACACGACTGAAGTGACTTAGCAGCAGCAGCCTATTGCTTGACTGCTTGTGCCAAACCTATGACACATAAGTTTTGTTTGAGCACTCTACTTTCTGGAGTCAAATTCTATATTCCTTAGGATAAAATTTATTCACAAGTATCTGAGACTGAAATGATAATAGCTTAAACAATACAGAATTTTATTTTAGCCATATAAAAGCCCAGAGGTGGCAATTCAGGGTGGGTATGATGACTTTATTGCCCCAAATCTTTAGCTTCCAAGCAGTTTGTATTTGCACTCATATGAAAGACCTCCATTCCCAAAGTCATGGGACAACATGGGTATTTCCATGTTGTGGACAACATGGGTATTCCAGCTCCTGCATTATAAATGCAGTCTAGCAACAAAAGGAGAAGGATGCAAGATGTGGAAAACAGCAAGAAACAAACAGCACTTTTTCAAGGATGGCTCCTTGAAACTTTCACAGTATACTTTATTGGTCTGATTTAAATCATATTGTTATACATAGCTCCAAGAAAGATTTGCTAAAGCATTATTCTGTATATACATAAGCCTGGATAAAGAAGTATAATAATTCTGTGATGAGGCAAAAAAAAAAAAACACAACAAGCATTTGGTGACAACAAGCAATTTCTACCACACACAGGGCATATGAGTAATATAAAATGCAAAATGATAACCAGAAAATAAGGCTATAGAATAATATCAATTATAAATATTGACACAAAATTTCTGAATAAACCAAAAGCAAAAGGAACACAGCAATGGATGGATTCCAAAATAGGATGTTTTGAGGCTGAATAAAATAATGAGAAAAAATAATAGTGATTGTGGGTAATGTTGCTGAAGGAGCCTTATTTTGCCAAATATTAACACTTTAATAAAAAGATAAATAGAACATTGATTAAAAAATTTAAAAACCACAAACTTACCTCAGATTTAATGTGTGACTCAATTGCTATTTTAGTTCAATTAGAAAATATCTTATTTATTAATGTTGCTGTCATAGTTGTTATCCATCATACCCTAATATAGTTAGACACCTATTTCACAGCAAGTACAAACATGAATTCCAATGATTATAGATACAAATGTAAAAAAATTAAATTTAAAACTAAGTGTAAGAAAGCATATCTAGGGAACTATTTTTAAATTCAAAGGTGAAGTAGACCTTTATCTCAATGGGTAAAGAGATTTATTATTTGAAGAAAGTAAATTATGTATGAACATGTAAAAACTAAAACTTTTACATAGCAAAAGATACCATAAATAAAGACAAGAACAACAACAACAACAACAAAAAACAGAAAAAACACCTACTACATAGAATATGAATGTCAATATACATGAAATGTGAAATGCTCTAAAACGGATTAAAGACCAAAAAAAAAAAAAAAAACAAGCTGAAAGAAAAATTTGGCTGAGGACATGACCTTTGCAAAAGATCAAATGCAAAGAACAATCTAATATGTGAAAATATGTGAAAAGATGTTAACATTGCCTAGTGGCAGAGGGATGCAAATTAAAATAAAAATGAAATAGCACTATGTAGTAACCTATAATATTGCAGGCTCAGTGCAATGAACACTCTTGGCTGGTAGAGTTGTGAAGTGTTAGTGCATATCCAGAAAACAATTTGGTGACATCAATTAAAATTAGAAAAATACAAAGACTTTACAATGCTACTTCTGGGAATCAGAAAGAAATTTCAAAGAAATAAAAACATTTAAATTTCATAGTATGTACTCAAAAATGTTTACTGTAGCATTTTTGTACTGGTTAAAAAATGGAAGCAAAGAGAGCCTAAATGTAAAGGAATGGTTTGAGAAATTATGGCACATTTATAAGAGAATTTTATGCTGATACACACAAAAATAATGAATTAGAGCTTGCCATATGAGGTGTCAGGGAAGGCAATGGCAACCCACTCCAGTACTCTTGCCTGGAAAATCCCATGGATGGAGGAGCCTGGTGGGCCGCAGTCCATGGGGTCGCTAGGAGTCGGACATGACTGAGCGACTTCACTTTCACTTTTCACTTTCATGCATTGGAGAAGGAAATGGCAACCCACTCCAGTGTTCTTGCCTGGAGAATCCCAGGGATGGGGGAGCCTGGTGGGCTGCTATCTATGGAGTCGCACAGAGTCGGACAAGACTGAAGAGACTTAGCAGCAGCAGCAGCAGCAGCATTTAAGGTGAAGTATGTTTTATATAAATTATTCGTGAATGAAAAGCAAACAGAAGTGTATAATATATACAGTTTTTAAACAGAGATGGAAAACTTCTAGTTACCATATATATATATATATGTATAAGCATATGTGTACATAAGTTTGAATGTGAATGTATAAACCCAGAGAAAGCTAAGAAAGATATACTCTGTGGTTAACATGGATTATCTTGAGTAGGAGAATAAGCAGGAGAAGATGTGGAAAGGTTGGCAAGCCAAAAAGTTCCCAGGAAATAGACTGTAATATAATGTGATACCATTCAAGTGTTTGTGTAAAATGATGTCTGAATAAAAGAACATAGATATGTAAAAATGGTTCAAAAAACACTACTGCTGCTGCTGCTGCTAAGTCACTTCAGTCGTGTCCGACTCTGTGCAACCCCATAGACGGCAGCCCACCAGGCTCCCCAGTCCCTGGGATTCTCCAGGCAAGAACACTGGAGTGGGTTGCCATTTCCTTCTCCAATGCATGAAAGTGAAAAGTGAAAGTGAAGTCGCTCAGTCATGTCCGACTGTTAGCTACCCCATGGACTGCGGCCCACCAGGCTCCTCCGTCCATGGGATTTTCCAGGCAAGAGTACTGGAGTGGGGTGCCATTGCCTTCTCAAAAAAACACACTACTACACAGAAATTAAATTGACTCTCCTTGGTTAAGAAAAAAAAAATTTCTCAGAAATATTCTCTAGATTATTAGAGATAAAAATTCATCTATTTATTTTGTTTTCAACATGTAATTAATTTTTTCCTTTCCTGATTCTGATCTTGTCTTTCAAGCCATGTTGGTTTTGAATCCTGGATCTCAACAGAGCAACGTGGAAGAATAATACCAGGGGTAACTAACTTTCTTCCATTTGGGAGTCACAATATGCTGGGGCAAGAGAAAACATGCTGGTTTTAGAGAGGTAGGAGGTTCATGATTCTCCAGGTCCTTCAAATTCTTCATCATGACATTATTCTGCTATTCCATGCTGTTAAGATGATATAATTCCCAGGTCAACATCCATTTCTCCCATAAGCAACCTGCTGTGGTAGTGAAGTCACTGAATCAGTCTCTGAAGTTAGTTTTCAATAGTTTCTGTTCTATATCTATAAAAGGTCATGTATTTGTTCAGCATAGGGAAAGTCCCTGAACTTAATTCTGTACCTGAAGGTCAAAAATCAAATTTTTTTTGATGTTGAGTTGTACAAGGTGTTTATATATGTTGGATACTAATCCCTTGTCAGTCATATCATTTGCAAATATTTTCTCCCAACAACCTGATTTTAAAAATGTACATATAAGCTAGACATTTTTCAAAGAGGAAATGTAGATGGTCAACAGGCACATGAAAAGATGTCCAACATCACTAATTATTGCTGCTGCTGCTGCTAAGTCACTTCTGTCGTATCCGACCCTGTGCGACCCATTACAGAAGTGCAAATCAAAACCATGAGGAGATATTACCTCACACCTGTCAGGATGGCTATCATCAAAAAGTCTACAAATAAAAAACCTTAGGGAGGATGTGGAGAAAAGGGAGACCCTGTACACTGTTTTTAGAAATGTGAATTGGCTTAGCCACCGTGAGAAACAGTATGGAGATTTCTCCAAAAAGCTAATAGAACTACCATATCAGCAATTCCATTCCTGAGTATATAGCCAAAAAACCCCTAAAGCACGAATTTAACAAGATACATGCACCCCAATGTTCAGAGCTGCATTATTTACAATTGCCAAGACATGGAAATAACCTGAGTCCATCAACAGATGAATGGATATAGAAGGTGTGTGTGTGTGTGTGTGTGTATAAATATATATACATATATATACACACATACACACAATGGAATACTACTCAGCCATGAAAAGAACAAAATTTTGCCATTTGTAGCAACATGGATTCACTTGGAAGGCATAATACTAAGTGAAATAACTCAGAAAAAAGAGAAATACTGTATGAGATCACTTATATGAGGGGTATAAAAAATACAACAAAATACTGAACATAACAAAAAAGACACAGACTCAGAGACATGGAGAAAAATCTAGTGGTTACTAGGGTGGAGGAGGAGCAACATAAGGGTTGGGGAGTAAAAGGTACAAACTATTAGGTGTGTAAGATAGGCTCAAGGATATATTGTATAAAACAGGGAATATATCCAACATTTTGTGATAACTATAAATGGAAAGTAACCTTTATAACTGTATAAAAATTTAAAAATCAAGAAATGAAATAATTGTCTTAACAAAAGAAGTCCCTGTGGCCTTGGCATTCCTCTTTCTCTTGTACTAGCTTAACGTTAGCAAATTTCCCTTACTACAGGGCTTAGTGTCCACGATCCCAGGCAATGGGTCTTAAAATAAGAGTGGCAATTACATATTATGAGTAGTAACAATGGACAGATGACTGACTTCATTGTACCTGTCTTAGCACAATTGTAAATACTAAATATCCTCATTTCCCTGAGAGTTGTTGTCTACAGATCAATTTCCCAATTCTAATTTTAAAACCAATTAGTTTTCTTTGAAAGAAACAGAAACTTACTGAAGATAGCTTAATTAAAGGGAGAAAAATACATTTTTGGAAAAAAGGACAGTTCACAAAATAGAAGAGGAAGCATAGCAATTACTGTCTTTTCCAAAATCTTAACCAAATATCTAATTCTAAATACTTTCACCATTTATCTGTTGCATTTCACCCAAATTTCTGTTGCTTGCACCTCACTTTTGATACCTGTATCAACTACCATTCTTTGTAAGCAACTAATCCGATAGAAAATATAATTGCAGAAAGTACTTGTGAGCCTTATAGACTTACTGGAAGCAGCACTTCAGTGATTGAGAGTATGGACTTGACTCAAACTGCATGGGTTAAGATTCCAGCTCCACCATTTCCTTGCTGTGAATTTCTGGAGAGTATATAAACATCCTGAGTCTCATTTCCTCACCAGTAAAGAAAAGCTAACAATAAATGCATCTCCTTAAGTATGATAATAAAAATTAGATAACAGATAATAAAAGTTAGGTGTCTGACTTTTTGCAACCCTACGGACTGTGGCCCGCCAGGCTCCTCTGTCCATGGGATTTTCCCAGCAAGGATACTTGAGTGGATTGCCATTTCCTCCTCCAGGAAATCTTCCTGACCCAGGGATAGAACCCATGTCTCCTGTATATCCTGCATTGCAGGCTGATTCTTTACTGCTGAGCCACCGGGGAAGCTCCACTGAGCAAGAATATTATTAATAGCTTTCTATTGCTGCCATAAAACACATGACCACAAACTCAAATGACACAACTATATTTTATGATAAGCTTTTTAGGTCAGAAATATGGGTGAGCTCAACTGATTTTTTGATGTGGGTCACACAAGGCCAAAATCAAGTCAGCAGGCTTTACCTGGAGGGTTGAAAGAGACACCAGGTTGTCGGCAGAATTCAGTTCATGAATTCCATGGACTGAAGTTCCTATTTCTTTCCTGGTTTTGGCTGGGAGTTGTTTTCAGCTTTAGGAATCACCCACAGTCTCTGGCTCACAGACCCATGCCAGCAATGGTGGTTTGAGTCTTTGTGATATCTGCTGCTGCTGCTAAGTCGCTTCAGTCATGTCCGAATCTGTGCGACTCCATAGACAGCAGCCCACCAGGCTCCCCCGTCCCTGGGATTCTCTAGGCAAGAACACTGGAGTGGGTTGCTATTTCCTTCTCCAATGCATGAAAGTGAAAAGTGAAAGTGAAGTCGTTCAGTCGTGTCCGACTCCTAGCGACCTCATGGACTGCAACCCACCAGGCTCCTCTGTCTATGGGATTTTCCAGGCAAGAGTACTGGAGTGGGTTGCCATTGCCTTCTCCATTGTGATGTCTATATTACCTTAAAAGACCTTTCCTTTCTGCCTCATCATAACTGCCTACAGCTGGAGAAGTTTCTCTGCGTTCAAGGATTCATGTGATTAGGTTGCGCCCACCTGAATAATATACGATACCCAAGGCCTTTTAAGGTCTATAACTTTGTTCATCTGTCCAGTCCTTTTTGCCACATAATGTATTCACAAGCTCCAGGGATTATGAGATCATCTTCGAGGGGCCAGTCTGTCTATCCCAGGTACTTAGTGCACTTTGTGACATGAGTTAAGAAATGTAACAAACTGGCTAATATTACCATATCTATTAAAAACATGACCTCAGGAAGGACAAGTGCCAGGGGAACAGGGTTTCACGGTCTCTTTAGGCACTATAGTCAGATTTTCTTCTGAATGATGGGTGTGTTGTTGTTGTTTGTTCCTGCTCAATATTTGAATTTTCTACAGAAAGATTCTAAGTAACATCACTTGGGTTTTTCTTTCACTCCTTGCCTGAATGCACTGTCAGAAGAAAAGGGTAGAATAATTGGTCTATCCTGGGTTATAGGATCATCTCACTCTGTGGATGTATAAATTTGAGAAAATCAGTTTTCCAAGGGATTTGGAGTGTAATTATTCAAAGACACATGAAGGAGGAATAACACGAGCAACAAATGTTCACAAAATATGAATATTAAATCAACACTTTAACAAAATAATCCTGTAAAAAAGAGAATTATCTGATTCATTTCTCCTTTGCCAAATAAGACTAAACCTGAATCATCCCAAGAGTTTTCTACCCTTTTCAGAAGCATTTCCAAGGAAATAATTGCTTTATGTTCCCTGTAACATCTGGCAGCCTGGACAATCAAGAAACTCCTTAAAGTCCATTGTTTGATCATGTAGCACGGTAGTTCAACTTCTCTTTCATAATCATTTTGTGTATACTACAAAAGAGAATCAAAGTATTTTCTAAACACTCTTCCCATAGCTGCCTTCACCTCCTTGTTCTGCAGGCTATAGATGAGAGGATTCAGCATGGGAGTGATCACGCTGTATTGCAAGGAGAAGATCATCTCCAGGGCAGAAACTGAGGTTGGCAACAGATAGCTGAGGAAACCTGAGCCATAAAACAAGATCACAGTAGTGAGGTGGGAGGAGCAGGTAGAGAAGGCCTTACTTCTGCCCGAAGTGGAGCTGATGCTTAGAACAGTGGAGACAATGCAGGCATAGGAAGAAGCAATCATCACAAAGGTTCCAAAAAAATGCAAGACAGAAGAGCAGAGCAGGAGCGTGAAATTGGTGGAGGTATCAGAGCAAGACAGAGGGAAGAGAGAAGACAGCTCGCAGAGGAAGTGGGGAATAATTTGGTCCTCACAGTAGTCTAAATTGACCGCCAGGAGGATGTTGATGAGAGCATCCACAAAGGCCAGGCTCCAGGAGGCCCACACCAGCCCAACACAGAGCTGGTTATTCATCACCTGGCCGTAAAGCAGAGGGGAGCTGATGGCTACGTAGCGGTCATAGGCCATCACAGCCAGCAAACAGGCCTCAGTGCCCCCGGTGGTAAACACAAAGAAGGCCTGAGCCAGGCAGCTCTCTACACAGATGGTTTTACTTTCAGAAAGTAGATTTTCCAGCATCTTGGGGACTGTGATAGATGAATGGCAGAGATCCAGAAAGGAGAGCTGTCTCAAAAAGAAGTACATGGGTGTGTGGAGGTGAAAATCAGCCCTCAGCAGCAGCAGCATCAAGAAATTTCCCATTAGAGTGAGGAGGTAAATCAGAAGGAACAGCACAAAGAGTACAGCCTGAATATGTGGGTCAATAGATAGTCCAAGGAGAACGAACTCATTGATAGCACTATGGTTTTTCATTATCATATAGAGAAGTGTTCTTTCTGGAAAACAAAAAAAGAATATCCACATCAAAAGTCCTTTAATGCTTCTCCGTTACCCCAGCACCTAGATCTTACTCTGCATAAATGTTTTCTTCATTACTGTCCCACAATCCATATTCAGATACTTAAAAGCTCACTTCCTGGTCATTATCATATCATAAATGTTTTAAATCAGCCAATTACTATTTTTTTAAATAAAATCTTTTTTTGAACTAGAGTACTTTTATATGGCTCATAGTGATACATTTGAAAAGGAAAGTCTACTGACATTAGAGGAGGATGAAGAAAAATTTCAAGAGTGAATTACTTGAGAAACAGAGCATTAAATCCAGGTGAAAAGGACTTAGGTAGAAGCAGGGGCACTTTGTCTATTCTGTATCTGGGAGGGAAGGTCATAAGTGGAGGAAGTTAAGGGAATTTCCATTCGATTGCTTCCATTTGTTTTCAATAAAGCATAAATGAATTCATTGGTTATACATGTGAATGTCTGTGAGCATGCCCATAGGAACACAAGAAATTATAAAGACATGATAATAATGAAATTAACTGTTCAGTCATGAAGTATAGGTGAAAGTGAAGTTTAAGAAACCATTAGACAGTAGGAGGACAATGTGATAAGAAGGGAATTTAGAGACTGAATATGAAATTATATTGCTTTGGATTTTTCTTGTTTTAAATCTCTCGTTTTACTTAGTGGCATCATTTATCATTTAATTTTAAAATATATTAATACAATTACAGAAAATTTAAAAAAAAATAGTAGCCTAGATTATCATGCCCAGTGATATTTTAGGTGGGTTTTTGTAGGCAATGCTATGAGTACAATGAGTCAGGAGAAGCTGTTTCCCAGTAACAGAACAATGCTCTGGATAATACACCATTCTCATCCTAAAACCAATATATCCAAAAATATATATAGTCACCACATGTATCTAAGTCATTTTGGCAAGTTTTAAGGTTCCACATGGTTAGTTAAACTCTATTCTCACACTTTAAATAAGACTTGAGCATGTATCCCTTTGATATTCTATATATGGGGTCAATATATAGAAGAGCTGAGTCTCAATGTAACTATTCCATACTCTGGACTCAATCTTGAGACCCATCCTGGCCTTTGATGTTCTAATTAAACACTAGCTCACTTAGTCCACCATTTCTGAAGACTCAGAAACCTATCCTTTTGTCCATTCGTTCACTAAATAGCTGAGTTTCCCAGCCCACCTGAGGAACAATACCCACTTACCTGAATTCTCAGTTAGTGGTACACTGGTGTGTACCAGATCCAGTAAGTGATAAAAATGTTTAGCTTGTGAAGTCAACATTGAGAATACTGCTGTGGGGAAGAAATAGAAATCATATTGAAAGTTAACACTTAGGATAGAAATTCAACACTAATAATGTAAAGTGACAAAATGTGGACCATATCTGGACATCTGTTGACAGTAATTTGGCCTCAGGATAAGGGAGATAATTTCTTAAATTCTTCTTCTTTTACTCTGTGTACAGCAACATTGTGCATGGGGGCTCCCAGTGCTCATTCTGAAATCAACCCAGAGCAAAGCAACTTGGAAGGGAACGCAAGTAAGTGTTCACAGTAGCCAGGGATAAGGCTTTCTCTTCCTCTTGGTTACCAAGAAACACAGTTCAACTAACTAGATCGAGAGATTCCATGAATTGTAGAAAGAAACTCAACTTTGCCTCAAGGCAATACCTTACACAGAAATTAACACTGTGATAAAAGTTAATGCTAGGGGTTTGATTTCATAGCAAGTTTTTTCTTTCAGGTTATTTTGAGATTCTCAGAGCAATCTTTTAAAAATATAATTAAGGAGTGATGTTAGCAAGATGGTGGGCTGGGAGGTCCCTGTCTTCATCCTCTCCAGAGAAGCACTAATTTAGCAACAGTCTATGGATTAAAAATACCTTTATGAAAGATTTAGAATCCAAGTAAGAGACTATAGCACACTGATGGAACACAGAAATGAGAAAAGACATAATTGAAAGGGTAGGAAAAAAGTTTTACTTTACCTATGTCACCCCTTTCACAACTCAGCACAGAAGAGCATGGAAAAAACCCACCTTTGGTCTGAGTTCTTCTATGGGGGAAAGAGAGAACAACACACTAGCAGATGCCAGCAGCAGGTGTACTTGCCATGGACCCCAGCACCGAGCCTGCTTATTAATGGTTCTAGAAACCAGGCCCACCTGCAACCCCCTAAAGCAGATCTGCCTGTGAACCTTGGCATCAGGCCTACCCACCTACACACCTTAGGACTTGGTAAGCCCATGTGCAACCCTGGCACCAAGCCTGCCTGCTAGTGAACCCCAGCATAAGGCTGGCACACATACCTCACCAGCTCCTGCTCACGGTCCCCACCAACCAGCCCACACAGATCTCAGGCAAAATTAACTGGTAAAGAACTTTCTTTGCTGAAGCCAGACTATAAAGACTCAAAGAAGTGACTCCTCCTTGAAAGGTACATACACTAATGCAAGGTTACAAGGATCAAGAGGAATCAGGCAAACATAACACCAACAAAAGAACAAGATTTATCAAGCTACCAACAGTATTCTTCACAGAGCTAGAACAAATAATTTCACAATTTGTATGGAAATACAAAAAACCTCGAATAGCCAAAGCGATCTTGAGAAAGAAGAATGGAACTGGAGGAATCAACCTACCTGACTTCAGGCTCTACTACAAAGCCACAGTCATCAAGACAGTATGGTGCTGGCACAAAGACAGAAATATAGATCAATGGAACAAAATAGAAAGCCCAGAGATAAATCCACGCACATATGGACACCTTATCTTTGACAAAGGAGGCAAGAATATGCAATGGATTAAAGACAATCTCTTTAACAAGTGGTGCTGGGAAATCTGGTCAACCACTTGTAAAAGAATGAAACTAGACCACTTTCTAACACCATACACAAAAATAAACTCAAAATGGATTAAAGATCTAAACGTAAGACCAGAAACTATAAAACTCCTAGAGGAGAACATAGGCAAAACACTCTCTGACATACATCACAGCAGGATCCTCTATGACCCACCTCCCAGAATATTGGAAATAAAAACAAAAATAAACAAATGGGACCTAATTAACCTTAAAAGCTTCTGCACATCAAAGGAAACTATTAGCAAGGTGAAAAGACAGCCTTCAGAATGGGAGAAAATAATAGCAAATGAAGCAACTGACAAACAACTAATCTCAAAAATATACAAGCAACTCCTACAGCTCAACTCCAGAAAAATAAATGACCCAATTAAAAAATGGGCCAAAGAACTAAATAGACATTTCTCCAGAGAAGACATACAGATGGCTAACAAACACATGAAAAGATGCTCAACATCACTCATTATCAGAGAAATGCAAATCAAAACCACTATGAGGTACCATTTCACACCAGTCAGAATGGCTGCGATCCAAAAGTCTACAAATAATAAATGCTGGAGAGGGTGTGGAGAAAAGGGAACCCTCTTACACTGTTGGTGGGAATGCAAACTAGTACAGCCACTATGGAGAACAGTGTGGAGATTCCTTAAAAAACTGGAAATAGAACTGCCTTATGATCCAGCAATCCCACTGCTGGGCATACACACTGAGGAAACCAGAAGGGAAAGAGACACGTGTACCCCAATGTTCATCGCAACATTGTTTATAATAACCAGGACATGGAAGCAACCTAGATGTCCATCAGCAGATGAATGGCTAAGAAAGCTGTGGAACATATACACAATGGAGTATTACTCAGCCATTAAAAAGAATACATTTGAATCGGTTCTAATGAGGTGGATGAAACTGGAGCCTATTATACAGAGTTAAGTAAGCCAGAAAGAAAAACACCAATACAGTATACTAACGCATATATATGGAATTTAGAAAGATGGTAACAATAACCCTGTGTACGAGACAGCAAAAGAGACACTGATGTATAGAAGTCTTATGGACTCTGTGGGAGAGGGAGAGGGTGGGAAGATTTGGGAGAATGGCATTGAAACATGTAAAATATCATGTATGAAACGAGTTGCCAGTCCAGGTTTGATGCACGATACTGGATGCTTGGGGCTAGTGCACCTGGACGACCCAGAGGGATAGTATGGGAAGGGAGGAGGGAGGAGGGTTCAGGATGGGGAACACATGTATACCTATGACGGATTCATTTTGATATTTGGCAAAACTAATACAATTATGTAAAATGTAAAAAAAAAAAAAGGAACAAAATTAAAACTCCAGTACCTGACCCTTTGTTAGAATTCAAAATAATTCTAAGAATTCAAAATAATTGTCTTAAAGGAACTCAGTGAACTGTAAGAGAACACAGATAACTGAACAAAATCAGGAAAGGGATACATGAGCAAAATAAGAAGTTCAGTAAAGAGACAGAAACTGTAAAAAAGGACCAACCAAATATTTTCGAACTGTAGAATACAATGACTGAACTGCAAATTAAATAAAGACCTTCAACAGCAGACTTGACCAAGTAGAAAAAAGTAATCTGTGAACTTGAATATAAATCAATTTATATTATCCAATCATCCGGGGTTCAGGATGGGGAACACATGTATACCTGTGGCAGATTCATGTTGATGTATGGCAAAACCAATACAATATTGTAAAGTAATTAACCTCCAATTAAAATAAATAAATTTATATAAAAAATAAATTATCCAATCAGAGGAATAAAAGAAAAAAATGAAAACCAGTGAAAAAAGTCTATGGCACATATGAGACTCCATCAAGCAAATCAATATATACATCAATGGTGTCCCAGAAGGAGAAGAGAAAGAAAAACGGGCAGAAATGTTACTTAAAGAAATAAATGCTGAAAACGCCTAAATCTGAGGAAGGAAATGGACATCCAGATTCATGATGCACAACAAATTTTAAACAGGTTGAATACAAAGAAGTCTACACTGACACATTATAATCAAATGTCAAAAGTCAAAGAAAGAATTTTGAAAGCAGCAGGAGAAAATCAACTCATCACATAAAAGGGAATTCTCATAGGACTATCAGGGGGTATTTTTAGCAGAAACTTAGCAGGACAAGAAGACTTACATTCATAGTTTAAAGTACTGAAAGAAAAAAATCTGCTAACCAATAATACTATACATCTCAAAACTGTCCTTTAAAAGTTAGATAAAGACTTTCCCAGACAAATGAAAATAGGAAAAATTCATCTCCACTAGAACTGCCTTACAAGAAGCACTAAAGGAAGTTCTTCAAGTTGAAACAAAGGGATGATAAACATATAAAAGCATATTAAAGTATAAATCTCACTGATAAGGTAAATATATAGACAAATACAGAATACTGTAATATTATAATGGAAAGTAAAATAGAAAGTGTTACTTGCTCAGTCAAGGCTGACTCTTTGCAACTCCATGGACTGTAACCCACCGGGCTCCTCTGTCCATAGAATTCTCCAGGCAAGAATACTGGAGTGGGTTGTTATTCCCTTCTTTGGGGGATCTTCCTGATCCAGGGATTGAACCATGGCCTCCTGCATTATGAGTAGATTCTTTATCATATGAGCCACCAGGGAAGCCCCTAGTGGTACACAAATTATTTTTAACTTCAGTATAAGACTTTTACTTAATTTTATAGTTATATGTACTTAATCATATAAGATCTTAATAGTATAAGATCAAAGTACTAGGAGTAATGTACATGATAACCACTAAATTTTTTAAAAGGATACACAATGTAAAAAGTAAATTGTGACATCAATAACATACATTTTTGGGTATAAGAAGTAAAAGTTTTTATATGTGATTGAAATTAAATTGTTATCAGCTTTAAATAAATTTTTATAGCTAAGAGAAATTTTATGCAAACTTCAAGGCAACCACAAAGAAAAAGACCTAGAGTAGATTTAAAAATGATAAAGAGAAAAGAATCAAAGTATATCATTACCCAAAAAACCCCACCAAATCTTTGTGGAAGACAGCAAGAAAGAAAGAGGAACAAAAAAGCCACAAAAGTGGCAGAAAACAATTAACACAGCTGCAATAATTAGTTCTTTTGTGTGACTGTGTTCAGTTGTGTCCAACACTTTGTGACTCTGTGGACAGCAGCCCTCCAGGCTCCTCTGTCCGTGGAATTTTCCAGGCAAGAATACTGGAGTGGACTACCATTTCCTACTCCAGGGGATCTTCCCAACCCAAGGATCAAACCCACATCTCTTGCATCTCCTGCACTGGCTTCTTTACCACCAGTGCCACCTGGGAAGCCCTTATCTATCAATAATTACTTTAAATGTAAATTGAGTAAATGTTCTAATCAAAAGATGGAGTGTCTGAATGAATTTTTTTAAAAAGATGAAACTGTATGCTATTTACATGAGATTCACTTTAACTTAAAGGGCACACATAGGCTGAAAGTAAAGGGATCGAAAAAAAGGTTTTCCAAACAAATGGCAATCAAAAGCAAGCAGGAGTGCTATACTTACAATTAAAAACTAGTCTTTAAGAAAAAATTGTCAAAAGAGATAAAGAAGGTCATTACATGAAAAAACACATTACATAATGTACCAGAGAGTCATAAAAATTATAAATACATATGCACTAAACATCAGTGTGTGTATGTGTGTGTGTGTGTGTGTGTACGCACACACGCACACACACACATATAAAGCAAAAATTGATAGATCTGAAGGGAGTAACAGACAGCAATACAATAACAGTACAATACAATAACAGTACAGGCTTCAATAGTCCATTTTCAATAATGGATAGACCACCTGTACAAAAAATAAATAAGGATATAGACTTAGGAAGCACTACAGGCCAAACAAACCTAACAGATATATACATAATATTTGATACAAAAGTAGTAGTATATGGAACACACATATGGAACATTATGCAAAACAGACCATATATTAGACAACAAAATATGTCTTAACAAATTTGAGAGGACTGAAATCATATCAATTACTTTTCAATCACAATGGTGTGAAAGTAGAAATCAATAACAAAAGTAAAATAGGAAAAAAAATACATGGAAATTAAAGAATGCACTCTTGACAATCAAAGAAGAAATTAAAAGGGAAATTAAAAAACATCAATATAAACAAAAACAAAGACATAACATACCAAAGTTTATAGGACATAACAAAAGTGGTACTCAGAAGGAAGTTTATAGTGATAAGTAGCAAACCACCTAACTTTACACTTCAAGGAATTAAAAATAAGAACAAACTAAGCCCAATGTTGGGCTTCCCTGGTGGCTCAGATAGTAAAGAATCTGCCTGAAACACAGGAGACCTGTATATTTGATCCTTGGGTCGAGAAGATCCCTTGGAGAAGGGAATGACTACCCACTCCAATATTTTTGCCTGGAGAATTCCGTGGACAGAGGAGCCTGGCAGCCTACAGTCCATGGGGTTGTAGAGTCACACGCAACTGAACAACTAATACTTTTCACTAGTGTTAGAAAACATAATGTTACATACAGAAAACCCTGAGTACAACAAAAAACTGTTAGAATTAATAAATGAATTAAATTAGTAAAGTTGTAGGATATGAAATCAATATAGAAAAACATACTGCTATACACTAACAACAAATTAGCTGGAAAAGAAATTGAGAGCACAATTCCATTTATAATAGCATTAAAAATAATAAAATACCTAGAAAAAATTTAACCATGGAGATGAAAGACCTTTATGGTGAAAACTATGACTTTGGTGGAAAAAACTGAAGAACACACAAATAAACAGAAAGACATCACATCTTCACAGATTGGAAGAAATGATATTTTTTAAAAAGTCCAAGCTAATCAGAGTGACCTAAGATTCAGTGCAATCCCTTTCAAAATACCGATGGCATTTTCACAGCAACAGAACAAACAATCCAAAAATCCATATAGAATGATAAAAAATACCCTAAATAGCTGAAGTAATTTTGAGCAAGAACAAAGGTGAATGTATCACATTTCCCCATTTCAAAATATATTACAAAGTTATAATAATAAAAACAGTAAGATACTGGTAGAAAAAAATAAACATATACACCAATAGGACAGAATAGAAAGCCCAGAAATAAACTCATGCACGCAAAGTCAATTAATCTCCAAAAAGAGCGCCAAGAGTACACAATGGGGAAAAGATAGTCTCTTCAATAAGTGGTACTGGGAAAACCAGATATCCACACGAAAAACAATGAAATTGAATCCTTATACACAAAAATTAACTCAAAATGGATTAAAAGCTTAAATGTAACACCTGAAACTATAATACTAGTAGAAGAAAGCCTTGGGGAAATCGTCTTCATATTCATCTTGTCAATGTTTTCTTGAATATGACGTTGAAAGCACAGAAAATTACAACAAAAATAGACTAAGAGGGGCCATGTCAAACTAAAAGGCTCTGCATGGGAAAGAAAACAATCAACAAAATGAAAAGGCAACCTAAGAATTAGGAGAAAATATTTATAAACCACCGATCTGTTAAAGGGTTAATATCCAACATATATAGGGAACTTTTCCAACTTATTAGGAAATCATCATCATCTGATTAAAAACTGACAAAAACTTTGAAAAGACATTTTTCTTAAGAAGACGTACAAATGACCAATAAGTACATGAAAAGATGCTCAACATCACTACCCATCAGTGAAATGCAAATCAAAATCACAAAGACATATCACAACACAACAGTCAGGATGGCTATTATAAAAATATGAATAAATAAATAATTGTTGGTGAAGATGTGGAAAAAAGGGGGACCCTGGTTTGTTGTTGATAGGAATGTAAATTGCTAGTCACTTAGGAAAGTAATATAGAAGTTCATCAAAAAAATAAAAATACAACTACCATACAACAGTCATTTGGATATATTTCCAAAGGAACTGACAGCTAGATCTTTGAGACATCTGCACTCCCATTTTCACTGCAATGTTATTCACAGTACCCAAAACAATAGCAATCTCATTGTTCATCAACAGATTAATGGATAAAGAAAATGTCATAAATACATAAAAAACAACATTATTCATCCTTAAAAAAGGAAATCTTGCCATTTGCCACAACATGGATGAATCTGAAGGACTACATGTTAAGTGAAATAAACCAGGAACAGAAGTAAAAATACTACATAATACCACTTAAATGAGGAATCTAAAATAGCTACACTCATAGAAACAGAGAGTAGAATGGGATTGCCAGAGTCTGGGAGGAAGGAGAACAGGCAGGTATTAGTCAAAGGGTCCAAAGTTAATTATACAACATTAATAAGTTCTAAAAGTCTCCTGTATAGCATAGTGTCTACAGTTAATAATGCTGTTGTATACTTAAAAACTAGTTAAAGACGTTAGATCTTAAATGTTACTATCACAAACAAAAAAATCACAATAATAATAAAAAGGGTGGGAGGAAACTCTTGATGGTGATGGATATCTATTTATCTTCCAACTCACTAAGTCATACATGTTAAATACATGGAGCATTTTCTTTATCAATCATATCTCAATAAAGTGCTTTTAAAACTATTTTGAAACTTCCATTTTTTTTTTACCATGGCAGAAATATCACCATTATTGAGTTTTTTTTTTAAATTTTATTTTATTTTTAAACTTTACAATATTGTATTAATTTTGCCAAATATCAAAATGAATCCGCCAAATCCCTGGTGGTCTAGTGGCTAGGATTCAGCGCTTTCACTGCCACGGCCCAAGTTCATTACTGAGTTTTTAAAAATCTATTTCAAATTTAAAATAAACATCTTTGGGAACATAATGAAACAGGTTTGTTTCTGAATACTAACACCATTATGTGAAGAAATGAGTTGGCTCCTGCCTGAAGAAAAAGTTCCCTAAGAAGAATTCATTTCAGAATTAGACAAAGGGTATCAAGCATAATAAACATTCCATAAGTGTTGTCCAGAATGTAATAGTGAAGATGAATGAATGAATGAATGACACTGCTTTTGGAAGTCAAGTCAGTCTATATAACCAAGACTCAGGTTTTTAAATGGTCTGTATTAGCTTGAAGTCCTTTACTTTATGGGGCCTTTCCTAGTGGCTCAGGTAGTAAAGAATCTGCCTGCAATACAGGAGACCTGGGTTCAGTCCCTCAGTTCAGTTCAGTCGCTCAGTCATGTCTGACTCTTTGAGACCCCATGGACTGCAGCACACCAGGCCTCTCTGTTCATCACCAACTCCCAGAGTTTACCCAAACTCATGTCCATTGAGTTGGTGATGCCATCCAACCATCTCATCCTCTGTCATCCCCTTCTCCTCCAACGTTCAATCTTTCCCAGCATCAGGGTCTTTTCCAAAGAGTCAACTCTTTGCATGAGGTGGCCAAAGTATTGGAGTTTCCGCTTCAACATCAGTACTTCCAATGAACATTCAGACTGATTTCCTTTAGGATAGACTGGTTGGATCTCCTTGCAGTCCAGGGGACTCTCAAGAGTCTTCTCCAGCACCACAGTTCAAAAACATCAATTCTTTGGCACTCAGCTTTCTTTATAGTCCAACTCTTACATCCGTACATGACTACTGAGAAAACCATAGCCTTGACTAGACGGACATTTGTTGGCAAAGTAGTGTCTCTGCTTTTGAATATGCTGTCTAGGTTGGTCATAACTTTTCTTCCAAGGAGTAAGCATCTTTTAATTTCATGGCTGCAGTCACCATCTGCAGTGATTTTGGAGCCCCCCAAAATAAAGTCTGACACTGTTTCTACTGTTTCCCCATCTATTTCCCATGAAGTGATGGACCAGATGCCATGATCTTATTTTTCTAAATGTTGAGCTTTAAGCCAACTTTTTTACTCTCCTCTTTCACTTTCATCAAGAGGCTCTTTAGTTCTTCACTTTCTGCCATAAGGGTGGTGTCATCTGCATATCTGAAGTTACTGATATTTCTCCCAGCAATCTTGATTCCAGCCTGAGATTCATCCAGCCCAGCATTTCTCATGATGTACTCTGCATAGAAGTTAAATAAACAGGGTGACAATATACAGCCTTGACATGCTCCTTTTCCTATTTGGAACCAGTCTGTTGTTCCATGTCTAGTTCTAACTGTTGCTTCCTGACCTGCATACAGATTTCTCAAGAGGCTGGTCAGGTGGTCTGGTATTTCTATCTCTTTCAGAATTTTCCACAGTTTGTTGTGATCCACACAGTCAAAGGCTTTGGCATAGTCAATAAAGCAGAAATAGATGTTTTTCTGGAACTCTCTTGCTTTAGGTTGGGACAATCTCCTGGAGAAGGGAATGGCCTCCCACTGCAATATTCTTGCCTGGAGAACTCTATGGACAGAAGGGCCTGGCAGGCTACATTTCAAGGGATTGCAAAGAATTGGACAAGACTGAGAAAACAACACTTTCACTTTATAAAGGGCACTTGGGAACACACGTACACCCGTGGCAGATTCATGTTGATGTATGGCAAAACCAATACAGTATTGTAAAGTAATTAGCTTCTAATTAAAATAAATAAATATAAATTTAAAAAATAATAATAAATAAAAAAATAAAGGGCACTTGGCATTAGGGGGAAAATATAAAGTGAGAGGCGCCACAGACAACCATCACCTACTTTTAGAATGTGTCCTGATTTTGCCTCATGTCCTACTCCTTTGTCAATTAGATACCTCATATGTTCTGTGGTAGATAAAGGAAGTGTTTTGTTAGGTTTTATTCTTCAAATTGTTATTAAACAAACCTGGAAATCCATAGTATTACTACATAAACTAGACTATAATAAAATTACCTAGGATTGATATACAAATCATAATGATTTCCACTGTGCCATCAATTGACAAGATTTTGAACAGTACTCCACATGAGTGAAAATGAGCTGTGTACATCACACAGAAACTGAGATATCTTATAGAGTTTCCAGCTCTAGCTCAACAGGAAGAGCAACAGGTGACCAAGCTTACTACCTCATACCCACAGTACCCTATAAGAGTCATATCTGTCTGAGAGGTATGGACCACACTGTGAGGCTGCCCATAAAGTAATACAGAAAGATCTATGCTATCACAGTTCTTTAAAGCTGAAACACTATCCTAGAGGACAAGGAAGTATGGTTACATTTCAAAAGGCTACTAATCTCATCCATTAAAACAGAAATCCAATGTTAGATGTTATTGAATTATTGTTAATCATCTCAGATATGTCAATGGGATTGCAGTTATGTAGGAGAACATTCTTATTCTTAGGAGATGGAAGCTTAAGTATTCAGAAGTGAAGTGTTATGGTGTCACAACTTACTTTCTAAATGATTCAGCAGAACAAATTATATACATACATACATAGAGATAAGATGACAGATAAAGTACATGTAGTAAGCTGCAATATGCTAACAATTTGTGGATCCAGATGAAAGTTATATTATCATATTACTCTTTCAACTTTCCTAAATGCCAAAATTTTTCAAAATTACAAATGCTTTTTAAATTCTTGAATAAAAGCCCCCACAAATTTAACAGCTAAGTTTTACTTAAACAGATTTTTCTACGATGGAAGATCACACTTAAAACTAAATAATATTTCATAGAATTCCTGAATAAAAGTCCCCACACACTTAGTGGCTAAGTTTTACTTAAACAGACTTTTCTACAATGGAAGATCAAGCTTAAATCCGAATAATATTTCGTCAGATACAATAATGTATAGAAAACTGTTACAGTGTGTTTCCCTTGGTTACCAGGCCATTCTATTTGCAGTGTAAATCTGAGATTAAAACATTGTTCTTGGTTAAAAACACAATCCCTCTATACCTACCAAACACATTACAAATAAATTATGGATTCACAAACATAATTAAAACAACTGTTTTGTGCTTCTCTTTTTGTTTTTGTTAAGTGAAAATTTTGAGTTCTCACTTCTGTAAGAAACAAGAGTAAACAATATATACTTTTCCAACATATATAAAATTCACATTAGGTAAAGTGACCAAAATAGAAAAGCAACTGAGGAATTACACTACATATCCCTACAACTGAAACAACGGAGATCTAACATTACAGTAATGTGATATAAACTGGTTAGGGGAAAATCCAACCAGTTATTTACCCTGCTTATGTCAGCCAAGTATCTGGGCCAATTGCTTTAATATTTAGGTGTAATGAGTATCCAGACTGTGGTGCTGTATATGAATACAGAGTGGCAAGATTTTTCACTTATAAAACAAAACCCATCAAATATGTTTCTTGTTGCAATGTATGCATTTCTTAAAGATATTTTTATAGTGTTAGCTTTTAAGGAAATACTGACAACTCATAAAATCACATAGAATAAATCTATAACATCTGATATAAAGTCTGTGATTTATTTTTTAATTGCCAAAAAATGTAACTCTCTAGAGTTTAGGGTAGAGAGGAAAATTTAATCTAAAAATATTAGAGCTATGTGCTTGGTGTCCTAACCTGCTCACATGGTAATCTCAGTGACCTCAGGACTTGAAAAATACAGGCTCTATGCCCAAAGGAAGGGAGAAGCTGCACAGGCATGACATGCCTCCTTAGAGGCACACATATAAGGCCCTATCTTACCCTGCTATTTTCTACATAAGTGAGCTTTGAGAAAATATTTCATTTTTAAATTTTAAGTTACCCATATGCATATGGATAGAATAATATTCACTTTGTAGTGTTGTAGAAATTTGATTTGATAATTTACATATAGCAAGAACTTTAACAAATTCAGTTTTCAGTTTATTCTAAATGCTCAGTATTCCAAAGGAGAAGAAAAAAGATACATCTGAGAAGCTGACTATAAGGTCTTAAGTAACAGATTATAAGCTAGTCATCCTGGAGGAGGCAGCATTACAGGGACTGTAAAAAAAAATAGAGTTTAGATGAGAGGAATCAGACATAAAATAAGTATCTTAGAAAGCCATAAATAGAGGGAAGGATAGAGGGGAAGGAGTAGAAAGTAGTAGGTCAGGGAGTTGGTCATAAGCAACAAAAACATCAGAGAACTTAAGGAGAATGGTATTATGTTCTTGACTTGTATTCTGGACCTCAGAATTATTAACAATAAGTAACATATCCTAGTTCAGGTGATTCCCATTAGGAGAGGATGTATCACAACTTCTCAACTCTGTGAAGAAGTAGTCTTCAATCTAGAAAGTTGGATAAGAAAAAAGAAGTATGTTTACCCAGGCTCCAAAAGACCTGTAGATAAATCTTCAGAACTTTTTTCCAAATTCTGCTTGAGAATCATCTTGAAACATTCAAATTTTTGAGCAACTTCTTTCATCTTTCTTAATCCTGATCACACAATCATCTGTCCACTCAATTTCCTCTATAACTAATATATTTTGCTGTTAACATTATCCAAATGAAGTATAACCCATTAGAGGAAAGCAGGCAGATTTAGACAGCCAAGGAGTTGGAGAGTTAAATGGAGAGTGAGAGGAAGCTAGATAATTCTAGGCACTCCCTCGAGTAGCTCAAAAGTTTGGCTTTGGACTCATTAACTAAAAAGAACTCTCTTTAGAGCAACAGGGGACTTTATTATGTACTTTTTTAATGTACCATCTTTGGAAATTCTGAGTTGAAGCAATCACTTTGAACTATTTAATGACAAATACTGCTATTCTGATGAGAGTTCCAGGGGAACAGGGAAGGAGAAGAATTAGTTCCCTGCTTAGGAAGCCAGGATTTTCCCACAGGCCAAGTATAACGTGGATAAACTCTCTGGGGTTTACCACAGAGGCTGAGAAATAACTGCATTTATCTCTCGTGATCATCTTCCCAAGTGTATGTGCTACAGTTTGTAAATACAAGCAAGTTGAGAATCAGGATAGTCAAATGAGTAAAAGCAAGACAAACTTGCTTTTCATTAGTGTTTCATCATGAAATTATGAAACAATCTCCTGCCATATGATTAGATACTATACTCTCTAACCTAGATATAATGATTTAGCAGGTATGCTCAGAGGCATTTTCTATACATATATGGGACCCATATTTATGATCCAGCTTGTTTTCATCATTTAATTGTACACTTTAGGGATCTTTTCATCCATACACACAAAATCCAGCTTATTCTTTTTTATCCTGGCATGGTATTCATAATTCAGATCAACTGTAATTTTTTAACCATTCTCCTTTAATAAGAGTTACAAAGGAGTTATTCAAGCTGATTCCAAATTATATATACTAGTATTATAATGAGCATGATTGCACATATTTCTTGGGTATTTATGCTAGCTATTTTGTAGTCTATAACATTATATTCTAATTGCAGTATCAATATCAAAGAGAAAAATTACTTAAAATCTGGTTTGATAGTTTATATACTCTACCTCTCGGTTATATCAGTTCACTAGTTGTGCATCTGTCTCACCTCAGTGTGAGGTATGGGCTCACCAAGACCCCAAATCAATGCTAATTTCATTTTACTAACATGAAAGGAGGAATGTGAAAATGCATAAGCTTAGAGCTCTGTCTGTGAAGTCATTTAGCCTCTCAAAGGAGAACTTCTCATCTTTGGACGAGAATAGGAAGTTGTGTAATGTCTACGGTTACAGCACAAAATCACTTAGAGAAAGCATGCAATCTAAAGCCAGTACATTTAAATCAGCACACTGACAGGAAAAATGTCAGAATAATTTTGTATTTTTGTCATAATAATTCATCTTTACAAAAAAGAGTTGGTACAGATCAACACAAATTGCAGTGGAAATTTCCGGTGAGAATCAAACATTTCTTATTTGACACACTATTCCACTCAAACAAATCGCTATGATAAAGTACAAAAAGAATCTGTCATTTATTTGAAATCTGACCTTGTATTACTGCATTTAATGAATATTTCATGATTTGTCCATTCTTTACCATTCTTTTAATAAGTATTTGAATTATTCTACTTTGTGGCTGGTATAAAGCTATGAATATTATTATAAAAATCTTTTATGTAGACATATGTACTCACTTTCCTTGTATGTTACTTGGATAGAATTGCTGGGTAATAGCATACCTATATATTTAGTTTTATTAGAAACTGGCAAACTGTTTTCCAAAGTGGTTGTAAAATTTTGCATGCTCAGCACCTGTATATGAGGGTTTCAGCTGCTTCACATTCTTGCAATATTTTGATGTTACTCTTTTTTAGTCTTTTTAAATTTTAGTGAATCAAATGCGTGTGAAGTAGAAAATCATTGTGGTTTAATGGTGTTTGAAGTAAGGGATACTGAATAATATCCACTGAACTGAAAAGGAACTTTGAGACCATAAAATGAAGCAGTGAATTCCATAAACTGCAGTTATGAAGTTTATTGTGGGTAACTTACACAAAGGAAGTATTGGGCAGACAACAATCCAGAGCTATTCACAGCTACACTAGACAACCCAAATGGGTATAAGGTGACTTAAAGGGACCAAAGCTAAAAATAGATTCTGACTACTAAGGGAGAAGCAAATACACACCTATGGGAACCAGGGGTTTTTTCCCTCCCCTTGGGGAGTCACATGATCATTATTCCTCATAGGCCATTAAACATCTGCATCAGCAAAAAAGCATTCTTCCAGTTTTCACATAAGATAAAGGTAAGGGCAAAAGTTCAGAGGAAAAGAACCAAGATGGTCAAGCAGCAGGACATGGAACTCACCACCCTCCACAAACACATCAAAAATACATCTACATGTGGACCAGTTTTCACTGAAAACTAACTGAAACTGGCAGGAAGACTTGTACAACCAAGGCTATAACAAAGATCTGCAGAGAATCAGGTAGAAAGAGAAGAGAAGCCATCAAGTTAATATGTGTTCCCCTATGAGGGGACTCAGGAAAGGGGAGACTACACAGGCTGAAACCCACATTGAGGAGGAAGTTGTTGGAACATATTGGACACTCCCATCCTGGAGCCTGACACAGGGAAGATGAGTCCCCTTGGCTGGCTGGAGGGCTGGTGGGACTAACTGGAAGGTCCTGGGAAGCCTGGACTCCATTTGTAAGGAGTCTCCATTTGTAAGGTGCTGGCATAATCCTGAAGCAGGGTTGAGACAGTGGCTTGCAGACTGCTAGAGTGGCTGCCCAGTTTCCCATGATTGCCTGAATGCCCCTCTGCCTGAGTCAAGCAAATGCTCCAGACATTCCTTACTTTATGTCACAATTCCTCACTGGAGCAGGGGCTGCTATGACTGAGAAAAGAGCTCAGCCATGAGGGGCAGAATTGACTCACAACCCCACTCTAGTGTTGTGGTCAGAAAATACACTTGATATGATTTCAGTTTTCTTAAAATACTGAGGTTTGTTTGTGGCATAGCACGTTATCTGTCTTAAACAATGTTCCACATGCACTTGAAAAAATGTTTATTATGCTGCTTTTGGATGGAATGTTATATATATACATGTATGTCTATTAAGTTCATAGGGTATAATATGTAATCTAAGGCCACCATTTCCTTATTGATTTTCTATCCAGATGATCTGTCTAATGATGTAAATGGGGTGTTAAAACTCCCGTACTATTCTTGTATTACTGTCAATTTCTCTCCTATTTGTTTTATGCATTTAGTTGGTCCTATGTTTACAAATTTTATACCTCTTTTTAGATTAATCCCTTTATCATTACACAATATTCTTCTTTGTCTCTTACAAGAGTCTTTATCTTAAAGTCCATTTTATCTGATGTGAGTTTGCTTTTCATTTCCATTTGCTACCCTGGTTTGCTTTTCATTTCCATTTGCATGGAATACCTCTTTTCACACTCTCACTTTTAGTCTCGGTGTGTCTTTATATCCAAAATGAGTGTCTTATAGGCAGCATATACATGGGTCTTATTTTTTTTAATCCATTAAACCACTCTGTTTTTTTACATGATTGATGGAATTTAATGCACAAAACTTAAAACCTTTGTACCACAAAGGAAACAGAAACTCATATCAAAAGGATAAACATCCCATTGGAAAAATTATTCACCACTTTTAATAACAAAGGGAAATAGATTCATATATAAATATGGAACATATATATGGAACAATTGCTGTTGTTTAGTCACTAAGTCATGTCTGACTCTTTTTGCAACCCCATGGACTACAGCCCACCAGGCTCCCCTGTTCATGGGGATTTCCCAAGCAAGAATACTGGAATGGGTTCCCATTTCCTTTTCCAGGGGATATTCCTGATCCAGGGATCCAACCTGTGTCTCCTGCATTGCAGGTGGATTCTTTACCACTGAACCACCAGGGAATGCTCTGTTAAATCAATAATCTCAAGCACTCCATGCCTTTTGATTGAAGAAAGTATTCCATTTCCATTTAAAGTAATTATTGGTAAATATGTTCTTACTGCCATTTTGGTAATTGTTTCTTGTTTTCGTAGTTCTTTTTTGTTCCTTATTCTTTTGCTCTCTTCTCTTGTGTGTTGACAGCTATATTTATTTCTATGATGGATTCCTTTCTCTTTTTTGTGTGTCTATCTAGTACAGGATTGTATGGGATTGTGGTACCCTAGTTTCATGTACAACAGCCTATTTATATATGTGATTATTTTAGATCAACGATCTCTTAAGTTCAAATGCATTGTAACTTTGCTACATTTTTATTCTCCCACCAGGTTTAATGTTTTGTCATCATCTTTTCATTTTGTATATCTGTAATCTACTTATAGATGATTTTAATACTTTTATCTTTTAAACTTCCCAAAAGTGTTTCTTGTACTACCTTTACTGTTCTTTTGCCTTTGCCAGTGAGGCTTTTCCTTTTTATAATTTTCATATTCCTACTTTGGCATTTTCTTTTCTTAAAGAAGTCCCTTTATTGTTTCTTATAAAGCCAGTCTAGTGGTGCTGAACTGTTTTAGTTTTTGCTCGTCTGTAAAACTATCCCTCCTTCAAAGTTGAATGATAACCTTGCTATATAGTGTGTTCTTAGTTGTAGGTTGTTTGTTTGTTTCATTACTTTGTATATATTTTGCCACTTCTGGTCTGCAAAGCTTCTGCTAGAAAGTCAGCTGACAACATTATGGGAGTTCCCTTGTATGTTACTAGTTACTTTTCTCTAGCTGCTTTTAAGATTCTGTATCTTTAACTTTTACCATTTTGATTTTGATATGTGTTGGTGTGGACTTCTTTGGGTTCATCTTGGTTGGGCCTCTCTGTGCTTCCTAGACTTGAATATCTCTTTCCTTTCCCAGGTTAGGGAAGTTTTCAGATATTGTTGTTGTTGTTCAGTTGCTAAGTCATGTCTGACTCTATGTGACCCCATAAACTGAAGCATGCAAGGCTTCCCTGTCCTTCACTATTTCCCTGGGCTTGCTCAAACTCATGTCCATTGAGTTGGCGATGCCATCCAAACATCTCATCCTCTGTCGTCCCCTTCTCCTCTTGTCCTCAATCTTTCCTAGCATCAGGGTCTTTTTCAGTGAGTCAGCTCTTCACATCAGGTGGCCAACGTATTGGAACTTCAGCTTCAGCATCAGTTCTTTCAATGAATATTCAGGGTTGATTTTCTTTAGGAGTGACTGGTTTCAATCTCCTTCCTGTCCAAGGGACTCTCAAGAGTCTTCTCCAGCACCACAATTCAAAAGCATCAATTCTTTGGCACTCAGCCTTCTTTATGGTCCAACTCTCATAGCCAGTACACGACTACTGGAGAAACCACAGCTTTGACTCTTTGGACCTTTGTCAGCAAAGTGATGTCTCTGCTTTATAATATGCTGTCTAGTTTTGTTATAGTTTTTCTTCCAAGGAGCAAGTATCTTTTAATTTTGTGGCTGCATTCACCATCTGCAATGATTTTGCAGCCCAAGAAAATGAAATCTGTTTCTACTTTTCCCCCATCAATTTGCATGAAGTGATAGGACCAGATGCCATGATCTTAGTTTCTGAATGCTGGATTTTAAGCCAGCTTTTTCACTCTCCTCTTTTACTTTTATCAAGAGGCTCTTTAGTTCCTCTTTGCTTTCTGCTGATAATGTGTTATCATCTGCATATCTGAGGTTGTGATATTTCTCCCAGCAATCTTGATTCCAGCTTGTGCTTCACCCAGACCCACATTTTGCATGATGTACTCTGCATATAACTTAAATAAGCAGCTATTATTTCTTCAAATTATAATTTTTTCTCTCTCTTCTCTTTCAGGGACTCCTATGAGTGCTTAATTGGAGAAGGCGATGGCACCCGACTCCAGTACTCTTGCCTGGAAAATCCCATGGACGGAGGAGCCTGGTAGGCTGCAGTCCATGGGGTCGTGAAGAGTCGGACACCACTGAGTGACTTGACTTTCACTTTTCACTGTCATGCATTGGAGAAGGAAATGGCAACCCGCTCCAGTGTTCTTGCCTGGAGAATCCCAGGGACGGGGGAGCCTAGTGGGCTGCCGTCTATGGGGTTGCACAGAGTCGGACACAACTGAAGTGTGTGTGCAGCAGCATGAGTACTTAATATTGCTACAGAGGTTTCTTTAATTATCCTAATATTTTAAAATTCTTTTTTCTATTCAGTTTGGATGATGTCCACTACTCGGTCTCTCCTCCATTCCTCTCTGTCATCTAATCTACTGTTGATTCCTTGCAGCGCATTTTTTATTCCAGTTACTGTGTTCTTCAGTTCTGTTTGGTTCTCCTTTGTATTTTCTAACTCTTTGTTGAAATTCTCTTTATCCATTCTTCTCCTGAGTTTGGTAAGCATCTTTATGATAACTACCATGAACTGTTTATCAGATAGAGTGCTTATCTTCACTTCACTTAGTTCTTTTCTGAGGTTGTGTCTTGTTCTATAAGTTGAAACATATTCATCTGTCTCCTCATTTTGCCCAATTCTCTGTGTTTATGTGTTAGGTCAGCTAAGTTTCCCAATCTTGGAAAGTAGCCTAAAGGAGAAAACATCCTGTGGGCACAGCTGGCTGCTCCCTTCTGGTCACCAGATCTATATGTTCTAGGTGTATCCCCACATGAGCTACATGCACCCTCTTCTTGTGATGGGGCCAATTATGTGGCCATGCATTGCTGACCTCTAGTCAGGCTGGCTGTGAGGCCATGTATCATGTGGTAGCAGTGGACCTGCTGGATGGTGAGGAAGGCTTCCCACATGGTAGGCTGCACAGCCTGGGGAGAATGCAGGACTGATGCCAGCCTGTTGGTGGGTGGGGCTGGTCTCCAGTAGGTATTAGCAGACTCAAATGAGGATTCAAAAATGGTGCTTGCTAATCTCAGTGTTGTTGCATTAGAATCAGCTCCCAAAATGCTGCAGCCAGTGTCTCTGTCCCGAGGGGGAGTCTGAGTTTCCCCCTTCCTCTCCAAGAGGTTCTTCAAGATCAGCAAGTGGGTCTGACTCAGTCTTCCTTAAAACTACAAACTCTGCACTGGAACTCAGAGCCTATGAGGTTTTGTGCATACCCTTTAAGCATAGAATCTCTGCCTCCTACCATCTTCTGGATCTCCTGAGTGTAAGATTCATTGGTTTTCAAGGCCAGACATTTAGGCATGCTCATCTTCCAAGTGTAGGACCTCTAGGCTAGGGAACATGACGCGGGGCTTGGACCCTTTTGCTGCTTGAAGGGGACCTCTACAATTGTGATAGTCCTCCCATTTGTGGGTTTCTGACCTAGGGGTGTGGGTCCTGACTATACCACACCCCATCCTTCCTTCCCATCTCATTATGGTTCCATCTTTATATCTTTAATTGTGGAAATTTTTTCAGCTAGCCTTCAGAGTGTTCTCACTGATAGTTGCTCTGTAACTAGGTGTAATTTTGATGTGTCCATGAGAGGTGTTTTAGTCTCCCTACCCTTCCATCCTGGCCACCTCTCTCTTTTACTTTTCTTAAATATATCTTTTTATGAACAGAAATTTTTTGCAGTAGTATAGTAGTACTTATACTTTTTGTTTCCTGTTCAAAAATATCTTTGCCCATCCTAAGATCATGAATATACTCTCCTAGGCTTTCTTCTAAAAGGTTTATTGTTTCACTAATCACCAATAGTATGAAACATCTCAAACCAAACTTCTGTATAGTGTGAGATAGGTCACACCATATAAAATATTCAATTGATCTAGTATTTTCTTTTCAATTTTCCACATATATTTCCATATATATATATATGAGTCAATTTTTGTTACAGTTATTAATTTGTCAATTACTATGTAATCCCAGGGATGGGAGAGCCTGGTGGGCTGCCATCTATGGGGTTGCACAGAGTCAGACACGACTGAAGCAACTTAGCAGCAGCAGCAGCAGCAGCATGCCAATACAACACTGTCTTAATGACTATTATTTTATAATAATTCTTGAAATCTGGCAAAGTAATATAAAGTTCTTCTAGAAGATTGTCTGGGTTGTTGGGGACGTTTAAATTTCAAAATGAATTTGGGGAAATTTGTCAATTTCTATAAAAATCATACTGTGATTTTGATTAAGGTTGTGTTGGATATACAAAACAATTTGGGAGAATTAATATCTTAGTAATATTGTTTTCCAAGCTATAATTAAAACATATCTATAAATTTATTTTTTTAATATAAATTTATTTATTTTAATTGGAGGCTAATTACTTTACAATATTGTATTGGTTTTGCCATACATCAACATGAATCTGCCACAGGTGTACACGTGTTCCCCATCCTGAACTCCCCTCCCACCTCCCTCCCCATACCATCCCTCTGGGTCATCCCAGTGCACCAGCCCCGAGCACCCTGTATCATGCATCAAACCTGGACTGGCACTTCGTTTCATATATGATATTATACATGTTTCAATGCCATTCTCCCAAACCATCCCACCCTTGCCCTCTCCCACAGAGTCCATAAGACTATTCTATATATCTGTGTCTCTTTTGCTGTCTCACATACAGGGTTATCATTATCATCTTTCTAAATTCCATGTATATGCATTAGTATACTGTATTGCTGTTTTTCTTTCTAGTTTACTTCACTCTGTATAATAGGCTTCAGTTTCATCCACCTCATTAGAACTGATTCAAATGTATTCTTTTTAATGGCTGAGTAATACTACATTGTGTATATGTACCACAGCTTTCTTACCCATTCATCTGCTGATGGACATCTAGGTTTCTTCCATGTCCTGGCTATTATAAACAGTGCTGCGATGAACATTGGGGTACACGTGTCTCTTTCAATTCTGGTTTCCTCGGTGTGTATGCCCAGCAGTGGATTGCTGGGTTATATGGCAGTTCTATTTCCAGTTTTTTAAGGAATCTCCACACTGTTCTCCATAGTGGCTGTACTAGTTTGCATTCCTACCAACAGTATAAGAGGGTTCCCTTTTCTCCACACCCTCTCCAGCATTTATTGCTTGTAGACTTTTGGATAGCAACCATTCTGACTGGCATGAAATGGTACCTCATTGTGGTTTTGATTTGCATTGCCGGGAGAAATATCAATAACCTCAGATATGCAGATGACACCACCTTTATGGCAGAAAGTGAAGAGGAACTCAAAAGCCTGTTGATGAAAGTGAAAGTGGAGAGTGAAAAAGTTGGCTTAAAGCTCAACATTCAGAAAACGAAGATCATGGCATCTGTTCCATCACTTCATGGGAAATAGTTGGGGAAACAGTGGAAACAGTGTCAGACTTTATTGTTCTGGGCTCCAAAATCACTGCAGATGGTTATTGCAGCCATGAAATTAAAAGATGCTTACTCCTTGGAAGGAAAGTTATGACCAACCTAGATAGCATATTCAAAAGCAGAGACATTACTTTGCCAACAAAGGTCCGTCTAGTCAAGGCTATGGTTTTTCCAGTGGTCATGTATGGACGTGAGAGTTGGACTGTGAAGAAGGCTGAGCGCCGAAGAATTGATGCTTTTGATCTGTGGTGTTGGAGAAGACTCTTGAGAGTCCCTTGGACTGCAAGGAGATCCAATCAGTTTATTCTGAAGGAGATCAGCCCTGGGATTTCTTTGGAAGGAATGATGCTAAAGCTGAAACTCCAGTACTTTGGCCACCTCCTGCGAAGAGTTGACTCATTGGAAAAGAAGACTCTGATGCTGGGAGGGATTGGGGGCAAGAGGAGAAGGGGACGACAGAGGATGAGATGGCTGGATGGCATCATCACTGACTCGATGGACGTGAGTCTCAGTGAACTCTGGGAGTTGGTGATGGACAGGGAGGCCTGGCGTGCTGCGATTCATGGGGTCGCAAAGAGTCGGACACTACTGAGCGACTGATCTGATCTGATAGTGAGTGATGGTGAGGATTTTTCATATGTTTGTTAGCTATCTGTATGTCTTCTTTGGAGAAATGTCTGTTTAGTTCTTTGGCCCATTTTTTGATTGGGTCGTTTATTTTTCTGGAATTGAGCTGGAGGAGTTGCTTGGATGTTTTTGAGATTAGTTGTTTGTCAGTTGCTTCATTTGCTATGATTTTCTCCCATTCTGAAGGCTGTCTTTTCACCTTGTTTAGAGTTTCCCTTGTTGTTGTTCAGAAGCTTTTCATTTATTAGGTCCCATTTGTTTATTTTTGCTTTTATTTCCAATATTCTGGGAGGTGGGTCATAGAGGATCCTGCTATGATTTATGTTGGAGAGTGTTTTGCCTATGTTCTCCTCTAGGAGTTTTATAGTTTCTGATCTTACGTTTAGATCTTTAATCCATTTTGAATTTATTTTTGTGTATGGTATTAGAAAGTGTTGTAGTTTCATTCTTTTACACGTGGTTGACCAGTTTTCCCAGCACCACTTGTTAAAGAGATTGTCTTTAATCTATCGTATATTCCTGCCTCCTTTGTCAAAAATAAGGTGTCCATAGGTGCATGGATTTATCTATGGGCTTTCTATTTTGTTCTATTGATCTATATTTCTGTCTTTGTGTCAGTACCATATTGTCTTGATGACTGTGGTTTTGTAGTAGAGCCTGAAGTCAGGCAGCTTGATTCCTCCAGTTCCATTTTTCTTTCTCAAGATTCTTTGGCTATTCAAGGTTTTTTGTATTTCTATACAAATTGTGAAATTATTTGTTCTACTCTGTGAAAAATACCGTTGGTAGTTTGATAGGGATTGCATAGAATCTATAGATTGCTTTGGGTAGTATACTCATTTTCACTATATTGATTCTTCTGATCCATGAACATAGTATATTTCTCCATCTATTAGTGTCCTCTTTGATTTCTTTCACCAGTGTTTTATAGTTTTCTATATATAGGTCTTTATTTTCTTTAGGTAGATATATTCCTAAGTATTTTATTCCTTTCGTTACAATGGTGAATGGAATTGTTTCCTTAATTTCTCTTTCTATTTTCTCATTATTAGTGTATAGGAATGCAAAGGATTTCTGTGTATTGATTTTATACCCTGCGACTTTACTATATTCATTGATTAGCTCTAGTAATTTTCTGGTGGAGTCTTTAGGGTTTTCTATGTAGAGGATCATGCCATCTGCAAACAGTAAGAGTTTTACTTCTTCTTTTCCAATTTGGATTCCTTTTCTTTCTTTTTCTGCTCTGATTGCTGTGGTCAAAACTTCCAAAATGATATTGAATAGTAATGGTGAGAGGGGGCACCCTTGTCTTGTTCCTGACTTTAGGGGAAATCTTTCAATTTTTCACCATTGAGGATAATGTTTGCTGTGGGTTTGTCATATATAGCTTTTGTTATGTTGAGGTATGTTCCTTCTATTCCTGCTTTCTATTCCTGTTGAATTTTGTCAAAGGCTTTCTCTGCATCTATTGAGAGAATCATATGGCTTTTATTTTTCAATTTGTTAATGTGGTGTATTACATTGATTGATTTGCAGATATTGAAGAATCCTTGCATCCCTGGGATAAAGCCCACTTGGTCATTGTGTATGATCTTTTTAATGTGTTGTTGGATTCTGATTGCTAGAATTTTGTTAAGGATTTTTGCATCTATGTTCATCAGTGATATTGGCCTGTAGTTTCCTTTTTCTTTGTGGGATCTTTGTCAGGTTTTGGTGTTAGGGTGATGGTGGCCTCATAGAATGAGTTTGGAAGTTTACCTTCCTCTGAATTTTCTGGAAAACTTGAATAGGATAGGTGTTAGCTTTTCTCTAAATTTTTGGTAGCATTCAGCTGTGAAGCCGTCTGGACCTGGGCTTTTGTTTGCTGGAAGATTTTTTTTATTACAGTTTCAATTTCCATGCTTGTGTGGGTCTGTTAAGATTTTCTATTTCTTCCTAGTTCAGTTTTGGAAAGTTGTACTTTTCTAAGAATTTGTCCATTTCTTCCACGTTGTCCATTTTATTGGTATATAATTGCTGATAGTAGTCTATTATGATCCTTTGTATTTCTGTGTTGTCTGTTGTGATCTCTCCATTTTCACTTCTAATTTATGGATTTGATTTTTCTCCCTTTGTTTCTTGATGAGTCTGGCTAATGGCTAGTCAATTCTATTTATCCTCCCAAAGAACCAGTTTTTGACTTTGTTGATTTTTGCTATGGTCTGTTTTGTTTCTTTTGCATTTATTTCTGCCCTAATTTTTAAGATTTCTTTCCTTCTACTAACCCTGGGGTTCTTCATTTCTTCCTTTTCTAGTTGCTTTAGGTGTAGAGTTAGGTTATTTATTTGACTTTTTTCTTGTTTCTTGAGATATGCCTGTATTGTTATGAAGCTTCCCCTTAGCACTGCTTTTACAGTGTCCCACAGGTTTTGGGTTGTTGTGTTTTCATTTTCATTCATTTATATGCATTTTTTTGATTTCTTCTGTGATTTCTTCTGTGATTTGTTGGTTATTCAGCAGTGTGTTGTTCAGTCTCCATATGTTGGAATTTTTAATAGTTTTTCTCCTGTAATTGACATCTAATCTTACTGCATTGTGGTCAGAAAAGACGCTTGGAATGATTTCAAATTTTGAATTTACTAAGGCTAGATTTATGGCCCAGGATGTGGGATGTGATCTATCCTGGAGAAGGTTCTGTGTGCACTTAAGAAAAAGGTGAAATTCATTTTTTGGGGTGAAATGTCCTATAGATATCAATTAAGTCTAATTGGTCTATTGTATCATTTAAAGTTTGTGTTTCCTTGTTAATTTTCTGTTTAGTTGATCTATCCATAGGTGTGAGTGGGGTGTTAAAGTCTCCCACTATTATTGTGTTATTGTTAATTTCCCTTTTCATACTTGTTAGCATTTGTCTTACATATTGCAGTGCTCCTATGTTGGGTGCATATACATTTGTAATTGTTATATCTTCTTCTTGGATTGATCCTTTGAACATTATGTAGTGTCCTTCTTTGTCTCTTTTCAATTAACCTTCAATTAAAATAAATAAATTTATATTTAAAAAAAATAAAGTCTATTTTATCTGATATGAGTACTCCTGCTTTCTTTTGGTCTCTATTTGCATGGAATATCTTTTTCCAGCCCTTCACTTTCAGTCTGTATATGTCCCTTGTTTTGAATTGGGTCTCTTGTAGACAACATACATAGGGGTCTTGTTTTTTTATCCATTCAGCCAGTCTTTGTCTTTTGATTGGGGCATTCAACCCATTTACCTTTAAGGTAATTATTGATAAGTATGATCCCGTTGCCATTTACTTTATTGTTTTGGGCTTGAGTTTATACACCCTTTTTGTGTTTCCTGTCTAGTAAAGATCCTTTAGCATTTGTTGGAGAGCTGGCTTGGTGGTCCTGAATTCTCTCAGCTTTTGCTTGTCTGTAAAGCTTTTGATTTCTCCTTCATATTTGAATGAGATCCTTGCTGGGTACAATAATCTGGGCTGTAGGTTATTTTCTTTCATCACTTTAAGTATGTCCTGCCATTCCCTCCTGGCCTGAAGAGTTTCTATTGAAAGATCAGCTGTTATCCTTATGGGAATCCCCTTGTGTGATTTTTGTTGTGTTTCCCTTGCTGCTTTTAATATTTGTTCTTTGTGTTTGATCTTTGTTAATTTGATTAATATGTGTCCTGGGGTGTTTTGCCTGGGGTTTATCCTGTTTGGGACTCTCTGGGTTTCTTGGACTTGGGTGATAATTTCCTTCCCCATTTTAGGGAAGTTTTCAACTATTATCTCTTCAAGTATTTTCTCATGGTCTTTCTTTTTGTCTTCTTCTTCTGGGACTCCTATGATTCGAATGTTGGGGTGTTTAACATTGTCCCAGAGATCTCTGAGATTGTCCTCATTTCTTTTAATTCATTTTTCTCTTTTCCTCTCTGATTCATTTATTTCTACCATTCTATCTTCTACCTCACTAATCCTATCTTCTGCCTCTGTTATTCTAGTATTTGTTCCCTCCAGAGTGTTTTTTATCTCATTTATTGCATTATTCATTATATATTGACTCTTTTTTATTTCTTCTAGGTCCTTGTTAAACCTTTCTTGCATCTTCTCAATCCTTGTCTCCAGGCTATTTATCTGTGATTCCATTTTGATTTCAAGATTTTGGATCATTTTCACTATCATTATTTGGAATTCTTTATCAGGTAGATTCCCTATCTCTTCCTCTTTTGTTTGGTTTGGTGGGCGTTTATCCTGTTCCTTTACCTGCTGGGTATACCTCTGTCTCTTCATCTTGTTCATATTGCTTCATTTTGGGTGGCCTTTCTGTATTCTGGCAGTTTGTGGAGTTCTCTTTATTGTGGAGTTTCCTCGCAGTGGGTGGGGTTGTACGGGTGGCTTGTCAAGGTTTCTTGGTTAGGGAAGCTTGTGTCAGTGTTTTGGTAGGTGGAGCTGGATTTCTTCTCTCTGGAGTGCAATGAAGTGTCCAGTAATGAGTTATGAGATGTCAACGGGTTTGGAGTGACTTTGGGAAGCCTGTATATTGAAGCTGAGGGCAGTGTTCCTATGTTGCTGGAGAATTTGCATGGTATCTCTTGCTTTGGAACTTGTTGGCCCTTGGGTGGTGCTTGGTTTCAGTGTAGGTATGGAGGTGTTTGATGAGCTCCTACCAATTAATGTTCCGTGGAGTCAGGAGTTCTCTGGTGTTCTCAGGATTTGGACTTAAGCCTCCTGCTTCTGGTTTTCAGTCTTATTTTTACAGTAGCCTCAAGACTTCTCCATCTCCTTTCAAAGACAATGGCCTGCTTTTCTGGGTGTCTGATGTCCTCTGCCATCATTCACAAGTTGTTTTGTGGAATTTACTCAGCGTTTAAATGTTCTTTTGATGAATTTGTGGGGGAGAAAGTGGTCTCCCCATCCTATTCCTCTGCCATCTTAGGACTGCCCTCTCTCTATATTTATTTTCCTCTCCTTTAATTTTTCCAGTTAAGTAGTAGTTTTCAGTGTTAAAGTATTAATCTTCAACTTATTCCTACATATTTAATCTCTTTGATGATAATAAATGGTACCATTTAAAATATTTTTATTTAATAACTGTTCTTGACTGCGTATAGAACACAAATGCTTTTAAAATTTGAGATACAACCCACATGCCATAAAACTCACTATTTTTAACTGAACAATTTAGTAGAGGCTTTTTAGTATATTAACAAAGTCATGCTACTATCACCACTAATTCCAGAATATTTTCATCATCCAAAAAGAAAACCCGTGCCAATCAGAAATCACTTCTTTCCATCTCTCTCCCCCAACCCTGGCAATGCCTATTTTGGACATTCAATATAAATGAAATCATATAATATGAGGTCTTTCATATCTTACTTATTTAACTTAGCATAATGTTTTTGTTGCCGTAGCATAAATCAGTACTTCATTCCTTTTTATGACTAAATAATATATATGTGTGATTATATCATATTTTGTTTATCCAATTATCAGTTGATGTATAGTAAATTCTTTTCCAATTTGGGGCTATAATGACTGTGGTTCTGTGAACATTTATATACAAACTTCTGTGTGAAATGTACTTTGGATTGATCTCAATTGATCATTTTCTAAGTTTTTGTTAAAATTTTCTGTTAACCTCCTCTAGTGAATTTTTCACTTCAAATATAATACTTTTCAACTCTAGAATTTCTATTTGTTTCCTTTTATAAACAATTGATATTTTTATTGATATTCTCTATTTGATAAAGCACTGTTCTCACTCTTTCCTTTAGTTGTAGTTTTATTTAGTCCTTTGAACACACTTAAAATAGATTATTAAAAGTTTTTGTCTAATAAACCTGGGATACTTCAGGGACAGTTACTACTGACTGCTTTTTTCCCCTTTGTATGGGCCATACCTTATTCTTAGCAAGTTTTTAAATGTTTTGTTGAAGCCAGACGTTAAAGTAACATAATGTGGCATAATGTGAAGATGGTCCTTCTTCACCCGGTCATTGCTGTTGTGTGTTTGTTTAGTAACTTTATTGAACTAACTCTTAAAGACTGTATTCTTTGTTGACTGTGGTCACTGAAGTCTGTGCTTGGTTATCTTAGTGGTCAGCACATGACTGAAGAGAGATTTCTTTACATGCATAGAAATAATGTCTTTCAAGTCTTTGCTGAGGTGCTCCGTGTACATGTTGAGGCATATCTTCAACAGGTTTGCCTGGAAGTTTATAATTTATAACTATAAATCATAACGCCACCTTATCTTTTACTTTCTGCTTGCACAGACCCTTAAGATAGGTCAAGTGTGAGAGCTTAGTCTTCCTATGTCTTTTCTCAGTGTGTAACTGTTTGGCATACACACAGTCCTACAGATGAATATGGACTTTTAGATTCTCAGGATACATGAGAAATTTTCAAAACAACCTAGGTTGTCCCATTCCATAGGTGGCCTTTTCATTTTGCTGATGGTTTTCTTTGTTGTGCAAAAGCTTTGAAGCTTGGTTGGGTGCCATATATTTTTGCTTCCACTTCTTTTCCCTCGGCAGACAGATTTAGGGAAATATTGCTATGATTTATGTCAGAGAATGTTTTGCCTATCTTCTATGAATTTTACAGTGTCATATCCTAGCTTCAGATCTTTAAACAATTTTTAGTTTACTTTTGAGGAAAATGAAAGTCACTCAGTCGTGCCAGACTCTTTGAGACCCCATGGACTATAGAGCCCATGGAATTATGCAGGCCAGAATACTGGAGTGGGTAGCCTATCCCTTCTCTAGCTGACCTTCCTGACCCAGGAATCAAACCAGGGTCTCCTGCATTGCAGGCGGATTCTTTACCAATTGATCTATCAAAACATCACCTCAAATGGTGTGAGGGGATGTTTTAATTTCATTAATTTACCTGTAGCTGTCCAGCATTCCCAGCCCACTTTTTGAAAATTTTCTTTTTTCCATTGTATATTCTTGCCTTCTTTGCCACAGATTAACTGATGTAGGTGCATGTGTAGTACAATGTTAAAGAGAAGTGATGGTAGTGATAATCCTAGCCTTGTTTCTGATCTTAGGAATAACGGTTTCAATATGTCACAATAAAGTATGACATTAACTGTAAGTGTGTTGTAGATACATTTCATGAGATAACCCTACTTTTAATGGTTCTTTTGCTGGGAGATTTATCGTGAAAATGGCTGTTAAATTTTATCAAATTACTTTTCAGGCTTTATGAGATAATTTTCTTTTTTAATATGTAAAAAAGTAAATTCTTTTTATCTTGTAATAGCTTCAACTTAACAATTTCTAATAAAACAAGATTTCCTATAAACTATTCACCCTCCTCCTAATACTAAATTCCTATATAACCATAATAAATTTTTAAAACTAGTAAGTCTACATTAGAAATATATTATTAATTATATAACAGACTTCATTCAGATTTAATCAGTTGTTTCCACTTATGTTCTTATTTTCTGCTTCTTAATCCTATCCTGAAAACTACATTGCATTTTCCCCTAAATTAATAATTTTCCACAGCTTTACTGAAGTAAGATTGACAAACATTTTTTTTGTATATTTAAGGTATATAATGTGATGCTTCAGTATGCATACATTGAGAAATGATTACATCAATATACCATTGATATAAGTGGGGGGTTAAGTCCCCTACTACTCTTGTGTTGCTGTCAATTTCTCCCTTTGTGTCTGTTAATATTTGCTTTATGTATTTAGGTGTTCCTGTGTTGGGAGCCGAAGAATTGGTGCTTTTGAACCGTGGTGTTGGAGAAGACTCTTGAAAGTCCCTTGGACAGCAAGGAGATCAGACCAGTCAATCCTAAAGGAAATCAGTCCTGAATATTCATTGAAAGGACTGATGCAGAAGCTGAAGCTCCAATACTTTGGCCACCTGATGCAAAGAAGTAGACTCATTTGAAAAGACTCTGATGCTGGGAAAGATTGAAGGCAGAAGGAGAAGGTGATGACAGAGGATGAGAGGGTTCGATGGCATCACAAACTTGATGGGCATGAATTTTGGCAAGTTCTGGGATTTGGTGATGGACAGGGAAGCCTGAAGTGCTGCAGTCCATGGGGTCACAGAGTCAGACATGACTGAGTGACTGAACTGAACTGATGTTGGTACATATATATTTACATTAGTTATATCTTATATTTATCCCTTGATCATTATGTAGTGTCCTTCATTGTCTCATGTAACAGTCTTCTTTTTAAAGTATATTTTGTCTGATACATGTATTGCTACTTTGGCTTTCTTTTGATTTCCATTTACATGGAATACATTTTTCTATTCCTTCACTTTAAGTCTTTCTTAGTCTTTAGATATGAAGTGAGTGTCTTGTAGATGGCATATATACATGTCTTATTTTTGTATCCATTAAACCACTCTGTCTTTTAACTGGAGTATTTATTGTATTTAAAGTAATTATATTGAAGAATCCTTGTATCCCTGGGATAAAGCCCATTTGGTCATGATGTATAATCTTTTTAATATGTTGTTGGATTCTGTTTGCTAGAATTTTGTTAAGGAGTTTTGCATCTATGTTCATCACTTCAGATGGCTAACAAACACATGAAAAGATGCTCACCATCACTCATTATCAGAGAAATGCAAATCAAAACCACAATGAGGTACCATTTCATGCCAGTCAGAATGGCTGCTATCCAAAAAGTCTACAAGAAATAAGTGCTGGAGAGGGTGTGGAGAAAAGGGAACCCTCTTACACTGTTGGTGGGAATGTAAACTAGTACAGCCACTATGGAGAACAGTGTGGAGATTCCTTAAAAAACTGGAAATAGAACTGCCATACCACCCAGCAATCCCACTGCTGGGCATACACACCGAGGAAACCAGAATTGAAAGAGACACGTGTACCCCAATGTTCATCGCAGCACTGTTTATAATAGCCAGGACATGGAAGAAACCTAGATGTCCATCAGTAGACGAATTGATAAGCAAGCTGTGGTACATATATACAATGGAGTATTACTCAGCCATTAAAAAGAATACATTTGAATCAGTTCTAATGAGGTGGATGAAACTGGAGCCTATTATACACAGTGAAGTAAGCCAGAAAGAAAAACACCAATATAGTATACTAATGCATATATATGGAATTTAGAAAGACGGTAATGATAACCCTGTATGCGAGACAGCAAAAGAGACACAGATGTATAAAACAGTCTTTTGGACTCTGGGAGAGGGCGAGGGTGGGATGGTTTGGGGGAATGGCATTGAAACATGTATAATGTCATATAAGAAACGAATCGTCAGTCCAGGTTCAATGCATGATACAGGCTGCTCGGGGCTGGTACACTGGGATGACCCAGAGGGATGGTATGGGGAGGGAGGTGGGAGGGGAGTTCAGGATGGGGAACACATGTACACCCGTGGCGGATTCATGTTGATGTATGGCAAAACCAATACAATATTGTAAAGTAATTAGCCTCCAATTAAAATAAATAAATTTATATTAAAAAATAAAGTAATTATAGATATGTATATTCTTGTTGCTCTTTTTTATTGTTTGGAGGTTGTTTTGTGGATCTGTTTTTTTTTTTTTTTTTTTCTTATGATTTGAAGACTGTATTTGATTCTGTTTTCTTTTGTGTGTATGAATCTAGTATAGCTTTTTGTTTTATACATGAGGGATAAGTGTATACACACACACACACACACACACACACACACATATATATTTTTAAGTTGTTGATCTCTTACTTTCAAATGCATTAAAAACCCTGTGTGTATACTCTCTTACCCTCATCATTACTATTTTGATATCATATTTTATATTTCAGTTCAGTTCAATTCAGTTCACTCAGTCGTGTCCAACTCTTTGCGACCCCATGAATTGCAGCGTGCCAGGCCTCCCTGTCCATCACCAACTCCCAGAGTTCACTCAAACTCACGTCCATCGAGTTGGTGATGCCATCCAGCCATCTCATCCTCTGTCGTCCCCTTTTCCTCCTGCCCCCAATCCCTCCCAGCATCAGAGTCTTTTCCAATGACTCAACTCTTCACATGAGGTGGCCAAAGTACTGGAGTTTTGGCTTTAGCATCATTCCTTCCAAAGAACACCCAGGACTGATCTCATTTAGAATCGACTGGTTGGATCTCCTTGCAGTCCAAGGGACTCTCAAGAGTCTTCTCCAACACCACAGTTCAAAAGCATCAATTCTTCGGCGCTCAGCTTTCTTTATAGTCCAACTCTCACATCCATACATGACTACTGGAAAAACCACAGCCTTGACTAGACTGACCTTTGTTGGCAAAGTAATGTCTCTGCTTTTTAATATGCTGTCTAGGTTGGTCATAACTTTCCTTCCAAGGAGTAAGCGTCTTTAATTTCATGGCTGCAGTCACCATCTGCAGTGATTTTGGAGCCCCCCAAAATAAAGTCTGACACTGTTTCCCCCTCTATTACCCATGAAGTAGTGGGACCAGATGCCATGTTCTTCATTTTCTGAATGTTGAGCTTTAAGCCAACTTTTTCACTCTCCTCTTTCACTTTCATCAAGAGGCTTTTGAGTTCCTCTTCACTTTCTGCCATAAGGGGGTGTCATCTGCATATCTGAGTTTATTGATATTTCTCCTGGCAATCTTGATTCCTGCTTGTGCTTCTTCCAGCCCAGCGTTCTCATGATAGTGTATCCATTAACTGCTTATTCTGGATATAGATGATTCTACTACTTAAAAAAAATTTTTTTTTAAGTTTTTTAATCTTCCTACTAGTTTTATGTATGAAATGATTTCCTATCTTTACTATATGCTTGCTTTTACCAATGTTCTTTACCTTTACTATATGTTTGCCTTTACTGAAGAGCTTTCCCATTTCATAATTTTCATATTTTTAAGCTTGGCTGTTGGGGGCCAGAGTGAGGCACTCCGCCCACGGCAAAGGTCATGAGGAAGGAGGCTCAACATATGCAAAAGCGGGAATGAGCCTCAGGAGTCCCCCTGGAAATCCTCGAGCATCTACCCCCATTACCAGAGCCTGCCTACTTTACTACTTTGTGCTCTCACCTACACCTCTGACTTCACGGGGGGCTGTCCCCCACCACCTCTTTCAGAGAAGGAGTTAACTTAGAGCTCCAGTTAATAAAAACTCCTGGGCGTGACAAGAGTGTTTTAACCTACAAACTCCTCTGAAGGTTCTCTGGCCTGCCTGACAGGCTCGTCCGGCCACATGTGATTGCTCACAGCCTCCCAACCGTGAGAAGCACGAGATGCTTTAAACCTTCTAAAAACAGGTTACTTAGAAAAGTTAGAAAACTATAAGTATAGTGGGCTGATTAGAAATTGTATTGGTGAAGGGTTTTTCATTTGTTGAGCCAATGTTTGTTGCTAAGTCTCCACATCTCCTGCCCTTATACACATTAATGAATATATAGAAGAAATAAGTATTAACCTTTGATATTAATCACGTTAGACCTTAGGCTAAGTAAATTCTTTCCTTAACTAAAACCCACTACACCGTCACCCTATAGGAATGTAACTTTATTTGGGTGGCGTCTGTTTTAAGAATAATCACCCCTGGAGAAATAAGTGTTCTGGTTGACTGACCGCTGTCACAAGGAGAGGGTCATAAATTGTCAGCAGGCCCCCCTGGCCAGAAGATGATGTAACACCCCTAAGACCTCTGTATACATTTGTATGAAGCACCTGACTTTGATAAAAGTCAGGACTGCTGACCCCACATGACTTTTGCATAACATCTCAGTGTATAAAAGTAGACCATGGAAAATAAAGAATTGGGATCAGTTCCTCGAAAGACTGGTCTCCCCATGTCGCTCTCTCTCTCACTCTGGCTGAGTCTCCATCGGGAGTGCGGAACCCACCATGCTTACTAATTATGCCTGGGCTTCTAAGATCCGACCGGGGAGGCCTCAGTGTCTCCTCTCCTTCGGGAGAATGGAAGGACGCCTGCGGCCTACGTAAGTGGTGCAAACTTCTTGTCTTGAAGTTTTATTGGTCTCCCGCGTAAACCAAGCTACTCAGCCTCTTTTCTCCACTGAATTTTCCTACTGAGCTATCCTCATTCTATTACTCTTTATATCTTTAATTAATATCTAATTGAAGCTATTGTATCCTGATCCTCGCTGACGCTGTCCCCACTTTGACCTCCCTGGATCAGCCGAGGCTGGACCCCTGCACTTGGCCTTTTTATTTTCACCTTTATCTTTATTTGTAAGCCCAGTTTGGTGAAACTGTACTGTTTTAGCTTTGCTACTCAGTAAAGCTTTAGATCTCTCCATCAAATCTGAATGAGGGCCTTACTGTGTAGAGCATTCTTAGTTATACATTTTTCCCTTTTATCACTTTAAATAAATCATTCCACTCCTTTCTGGTCTGTAGAGTTTCTGCTCAAAATTCAGCTCATAGCCTCATGTGGATTCCCTTGTGTATTATTTGTTGCTGTCCCATTGCTGCTTTTAATATTCTCTCTGTATCTTTACTTTTGTCATTTTAATACTATGTGTCTTGGGGTTTTCTTCTTTGGTTTATCCCTGCATAGGACTCATTGGGCTTCTTGGATTTGGTTGTTTCCTTTCCCAAGTTAGGGAAGTTCTTAGCTATTATGTCTTCAAATATGTTCTCAGACCATTTCTTTCTGTCTTCACATTCTGGGACTCATTTGATGTGAATGATAATATATTTGATATTGTATCAGAGGTCTCTTAAACAGTCCCCATTTCTTTTCATTCTTTTGTTTTTCATTCTTTTCTGATGGCATCATTGATTTCCACTATTCTGTCTTACTACTCATTGATCCATTTCTCTATCATTCAGCCTACCACTGATTCTTTCTTGTGTACTTCTCATTTCAGTTATTGGATTCTTTCTTTTTCAGTTATTGGACTCTTCATCTCTGATTTTTCTTTGTATTTTCTAATTCTTTGTTAAAAACACCAAACTTATCACTCTGAGCATCCATTCTTCTCCCAAGCTCTTTGATCATCTTTATGATCGCTACCCTGAATCCTTTCTTGGGTAAATTGCCTATCCTTATTTCATTTAGTCCTTTTCCTGGGGTTTTATCTTTTTTCTTTGTTTGAAACTGTCACTTCATTTTGCCTAAGTTGCTATTTGTATTTTTGTGTATCTGGTATTTTGGTTGCATTTCCAAACTCTGGAAAAGTGGCCTTTTGTAGGAGATATCCTATGCATGCAGTAGTGTGCTACCCTCTCCTCATCCAAGCTGTATACCTTACAGTTCCCCACTATGAGTGCTGAATGGGTCCTTCTGTTGTGGTAGGCTGACTATGTGGGAGGTCTGGTAGGCTTGACTGGTCTCTGGTTTGGTTGTTTTCTAGGCCCTGTCTTGTGTGGAGGCTGCCAGTAACTGGTTAGTAGGACTAGTTTGTCCTACCGGTTGGCAGGACTAGTCATGAGGTGGGTGACTGTCAATCCCACTAATCCCAGGTGGGGCTAGTGCTGGTTTACTGGTGGATGAAGTCAGGGTCAAGAAGACTTCATGCTGTTGCTCAGCCACTGGTGGGTGAAGCCAGGTCCTAAGATTAGTACAAGCCTATGGGCTGTACTCCAAATACCTTTATGAATTTTAAGATGCTTTTCTCAGATCCAATATTGGAATAATCAGGAAGTTACTATATTGTTAACTAACAAGATATCCTGGTATAGTAAGATAACCCTTCATCACCTTCTGTCTTTGGTCACTAGCAATGGAGATATTTTCTAAAGGTCCTTTTCATAGCTGCTTTCACCTCATTGTTCTTCAGGCTATAGATAAGGGGATTCATTAAGGGAGTGATCACACTGTATTGTACAGAGAAGATCAACTCCTGTGGAGAGCCCAAGGTTGGCACTATATGGCGAAGGAAAGCTGAACAATAAAATAGGAGCACTGCAGTGAGGTGGGAAGAGCAGGTGGAGAAGGCCTTGCTTCTATATGAAGAGGAGCGGATATTTAGGATGGTAGAAACAATGAGAGTGTAAGACAGTATGATTAGGAAACAGGTTCCCAGCCCATGCAGGAGACTAGAGCAGAGCAGAATAGTGAAACTGGTGGAGACATCAGAGCAGGAAAGGGGAAAGAGAGAGGGCAGCTCACAGCTGTAGTAGGGGATAAACTGATCCCTACAGAAGTCAAAATCCATAGCTAGAAGGATGTTGATGAATGCGTCCAGAAAACCCAGGCTCCAGGAACCTAACACCAGACCTTTACAGAGCTGGTTGCTCATCTTCTTGCCATAGAGCAGAGGGTGGCAGATGGCAGCGTAGCGATCATAGGCCATAACTGAGAGCAGACAGGCTTCAGTGCCCCCCAAGTCAAACACAAAGAAGACTTGAGCTAGACAGGCCTCCACAGAGACTGTTTTCTTCTGAGACAGGAGAATTTCCAGCATCTTGGGTACTGTGGCAGAAGAGAAGCAAAAATCTAGGAAAGAAAGGTGACTCAGGAAGAAGTACATGGGAGTGTGGAGGTGAGAATCGGTTCTGATCACCAGCATCATTGTCAGGTTACCCAGCAGAGTCAGGAGGTAAATTGCTAGGAAGAACACAAAGGATAACGCCTGGACATGAGGGTCTGCAGACAGTCCAAGGAGAATGAATTCAGTGATAGTGCTGTGGTTCCCCAAGGCCATTTAGAGAAATCTAGTCTAGAAATAAAAAAAGGAACAGCAAAATGACAGAGTGTGGAGTGCCAAGCTCTTCTTCTACAGAAACAACAAAACCAAGCAGAAGCTGTCAGGACTAACTTTGTTGGTACTCTGGGAAATAATCAAAGGTGCACAGCAACCAAGTAAACACTGAACCAAGAAAAAGGCAACTTAAAAACAGGAGGAAAGCTTTGTGGCATTTTTATTTACCCTTGCCTAACTCCTAGGTCCAGTGGCCAGCCTGAAGTTGGCCTAGAGTGGAACCATGGTCTGAGGTCTGGAGGGAGCCATAACTCACTCACAGTGTATTTTAACTTGTCTGAGAACTACCTGAAGGACCTATTCAAGGTGCTCTGTCTCTGTTTCACATGAAATCACACAGGGTTCAAACGTGGCCCATACTGCTTGAAAACGTTGTAAGAGTAATGAGAAATCTGTAGCTGCCTGGGGCAAAAGATTATGATTAAAACATACAACAGACCATCAACAGACTGAGAAGAAAATCTAGAAAGAGAGTTTCTTTGGGAAATTAAATTAGAGCATTCAAAACTGGCTGTGTATACTAGGGAATTTTAAAAGCCATATGCATGTCCAGTAGCACTCATGTTCAGAGAAGACCAGAGTCGATCTTATGCTTTCACCTCTGGCTGATCCCTAGTTTCACTGCAAGTGGGAGAGAAGTCTAAGAATTGTTAACAATCTATCTGGGAAAATACTAAATGAGTGCTTTAGCATGGAGTGAATCTTCAAAAACTAGAGGAGGATGGTGTTTTAAAATTTTTACCTTTTAGCATTCAAAAAAATCTCTGGCAAAGTACTTGTTGAACACAAGCTTGAGGAAAAGATACTTCACTGAGCACACACAACACTGAACTGCTTTTGCAAAAATAAATTGGAAAATTTATTGAACAATAGTTGACTACAACCTTCAGATATAAAAAATAGAAAAGAGTAAAAATCTAATTTTCAGGGTTATAATATTATGATATTAAAATGTCCAGTTTTCAACAAAAAATCATGATGCACACAAAAGAAATATGAAATCATGGGCCATAAAAGAAAACTTAAATTGACAGAAACTGTCCCTAAGGCACCTAAGACTTTAGACTTACTGGACAAAACTCCCCTCATCCTCAGTATTACTGAGATGTATTTGACAGAATATATGTAACTTTAAGGTGTACAACATGTTTATTTCACACACACACATATAAGTGTGTATGTATGTATATATATACATACATACATATGTTGCAAAGTGATTACCACAATAACATCAGTTAACAGATCCCCTCATGAAATTACCTTTTCTTTGTGGTGATAAAACTTAAGACCTACTATCCTAACATTCAAGTATACAATACAGTGTTGTTAATTATAACCACCATGCTGTACATTAAATCCTTTGAATTTACTTATAAGTTTGCATCCTTTGATCAAAATCAACTCATTTCCCCAACCCTTAAGCCCCTGCTAAGTACCATCTACTTTTTATTTCTATGAGTTAAGCTTTTTTTTTTTTTTTTTTTTTTTTAAAATTAAAAAAATTTCAGGTATACACGTGCTCCCATCCTGAACCCTCCTCCTCCTCCCTCCCCATACCATCCCCTTTTCCCAAGAGCCCCAAGCATCCAGCATCGTGCACTGAACCTGGTATGAGTTAAGCTTTTAAGATTCCACATATAAGTGAGATTATTCACGGTCTTTCTCCTTCTCATTCATTTCATTTAACATACTGCCTTCTAAGTCCAACTATGTCAAATACGGATTTCTTCTTTTTGACGACTGAGTAATAGTCTGTTATATATTTCTTTAATTATTTGCCCATCAATAGACACTAAGTTTGCTGCAATATCTTGGCTACTGTGAATAATGTAATAAACGCGGGGGAGCAGCTGTCTCTTAAGGTGATTCAGTTATACATACACATTTATGTATTCTTTTTCAAATAATTTTCCCATCTACAGTATTACACAATATTGAGCAACATCCCCAGTGCTATACAGTAGGTCCTTGTTCATCATCTAGTTTAAATATAGCAGTGGGTACATGTCAGTCCCAAACTCCCAATCTACCCCTCCCCTCAACCCTTTCCCCTTGGTAACTATAAGTTTGTTCTCTAAGTCTGAGAGTCTGTTCCTGTTTTGTAAACAAGTTCACTTACATGATTTTTTGTTTTTTAGATTCTGCATGTAAGTGATATCACATATTTGTGTTTCTTTGTCTGACTTACCTCAAGGATTATGATAATCTCTAGGTCCATCCAAGTTGCTGAAAATGGCATTATTTAATCCCCTTTTAGGCTGATTAATATTACACTGTATATACAAACCATATTTTCTTTATCCCCTCATCTATCAATGGACATTTAGGTTGCTTCCAAACCTCAGCTATTGGAAACAGCACTGCAATGAACATCAGGGCATAGGTATACTTTCAAACCATGATTTTCTCTGGATATATGCCAAGGAGTGGGATCACTGGATCATATGGTAGTTCTGTTTTTAGTTTTTTAAAGAATCTATATAGTGGCTGTATCAATTTATATTCCCACCAACAGTGTAAGAGGGTTCCCTTTTCTCCACAATCTCTCCAGCATTTATTGTTTGTAGATTTTTTGATGATGGCCATTTTGACTGGTTTGAGATGACATCTCATTGTAGTTTTGATTTGCATTTCTTTAATAACTAGTGATATTGAATATATTTTCATGCATTTATTGGCCATCTGATGTCTTCTTTGGAGAAAGGTACTATGGTACTTTGCAAGGTACTGTACTATTAGATTACAAATATTTTATTTCTTGTGTTAATTTTTATGTATTATTTGTGCAAAAATATTATAAACCTATTATAGTATAGTACTATATAGCCAATTGTGTTAGTTGGATACCTAGGCTAACTTTGTTGGACTTATGAACACACTCTTGAAATGGAACTTATTCTTAAATAGGGGACTTAATCATAAAGATGCTGAACAAACTTGGGAGAAGAATGAATAACCACAGTGAGAAGTTTAACAGAGTTGGAAAATATAAAGAGGAACCAAACAGAACCAAAGAATACAATAACTAAAATAAAAAACACACTAGGAAGAATCAACAGTAGTTTAGATGAAACAAAGAAATGAACAAGCAAACTATAAGGCAGAGTAGTAGAAATCATGTAAGAAGAAGAGAAAAAAGAGAGATGAATTAAAAAATTACAGTTTAGGAACATCAAGCATACTTATATTCACATCACTGGGATTCCAGAAGAACAGGGAGACAAAGGGGCAGAGAAGTTATTTTGAAGTGCTAATAACTGGAAATGTTCCTAACCTGGGAAAGAAAACAGACATTTAGGTCCAGAAAGCATAGAATTCAGGAAAAAAGGCAAGTACCTCCATTAATGACACTTTTATTCAACATAGTACTGGAAGTCCTAGCCACAACAATCAGAGAGGAAAAAGAAATAAAAGATACACAATTGGAAAAGAAGACGTAAAACTGTCAGTTTGCAGATGACATGGTCGTGCTCATTTGCTCAGTTGTGTCTGACCCTTTGCAACCCCATGGACTGTAGCCCATCAGGCTCCTCTGCCTATGGAATTTTTTTCAGGCAAGAATACTGGAGTAGGTTTCCATTTCCTATTCCAGGAGACTTCCCAACTCAGACATGTCTCTTGCATCTCCTGCATAGGCAGGCAGATTCTTTACCATTGTGCCACCCTGGGAGGCCTCTCAGAAAATCCTAAAAATGTTACCAGAGAACTGTAAGATCTCATCAATGAATGCAGTAAAGTTGCAGCATATAAAATTAATGCACAGAAATCACTTGCATTCCTATATACTAAAAACAAAATATGTCAGAAAGAGAAATTAAGTCCCATTTACCACTGCATCAACAATGAAAAATACCTAAGAATAAATCTACCTAAGGAGACAAAAGACCTATACTCTGAAAACTGTAAGATGCTCATAAAAGAAACTGAAGATAATACAAACAAATGGAAAAATATGTCATGTTATTGGATTAGAAGAATCAATATTGTCAAAATAAATCTACAGATTCAGTATAATCCCTATCAAATTACCTATCAAATCACCAATGGCAAGAATAGATAATGGAGAAAGGACAGCCTCCTCAACAATCCAGGAAATTCAGACAGTTACATGTAAAAGAATGAAATTAGAACATCCTCCAATACCATACACAAAAATAAACTCAAAATGGATCAGATACCTAAATGTAAGGCCAGACACTAAAATTCTTAGAGTAAAACAGAGGCAGAACACTCTTTGATATAAATCACGGTAATATCACCTCATAGAGTAATGAAAATAAAAACGAAAATAAAAAAATGAAACCTAGTTAAAATTAAAGGCTTCTGCACAGCAAAGAAAACCATAAACCAAACAAAAAGACAACCCCAGAATTGGAGAAAATATTTGCAAATGAAGAAATATCTACAACAAGAGTTTAATTTCCAAAATAAATAAACATCTCATGCAGCTTATGTCAGAAAATCAATCCAATCAAAAAATGGACAAAAGATCTAAATAGACATTTTTCCAAAAAAGAAATATAGACAGTTAAAAAGCACATGAAAAGATCCTCAGTATCACTGATCATTAGAGAAATGCAAATCAAACTACAATTGAGATGTCACCTCACACTGATCACAATGGCTATCATCAAAAAATCTATAAAAACAATACGTGTTGGACAGGGTATGGAGAAAAGAAAACTCTTCTACACTTGGTGGAAACGTGAGCTGGTACAGCAACTATGGAAAACAACACAGAAGTTCCTTAAAAAGTAAAAATAGAGCTATCGTATAATCCAACAATCCTACTCCTGGGCATAAATATCTGGAGAAAACCATAATTCAAAAAGATATATGTACCACAGTGTTCACTGCAGCATTATTTACAATAGCCAGGACATAGAAGCAACCTAAATGTCCATCAACAGAGGAATGAATAAAGAAGATGTAGTACATATATACAATGAAATATTACTCAGCCATAAAAGAATAAAATAAGGCCATTTTCATCAACATAGATGGACCCAGAGATTGTCATATTAAGTGAAGAACAGTAGACAAAGACAAATATAATATGATGGCATTTATATGTGGATTTTTTTAAAGCATACACATGAATTTATTTACAAAATAGAAATAAAAATCAGATGTAGAAAACAAACTTATAGTTACCAGGGTTTTGGGGGGGGGTGGATAAATTGGGAGATGAGGATCAATATACACTACTATGTATAAAATAGATAACTAATAAGGGCCTACTGTGTAGCACAGGGAGCTCTACTCAATATTCTATAATGACATATATGGGAAAAGAATCTAAAAAGCATGAATATATGTATATATATAACTGATTCACTTTGCTGTACACCTAAAATTAATACGACAATGCAAATCAACTTAGAAAACAATGAGTATATTCCTAGAAACATACATTCTACCAGTAATGAATCATGAAGAAATTAAAAATATTAACAGACCAATTACCAGTAGTGAAATTGAATCAGAAAAAAAATTCACATAAACGAAAGTCCAGAACCAATTAGCTTTACTGGTGAATTCTACCGAATATTTAAAGAAGAGTTAATGCCTATTCTCTACAAACTATTTACAACAAAACAAAACAAATAAAACAGATGAAGAGGAAAGAATACTTTTGAACTTATTCTAGATTAGCAACCCCTGATGCCAAAATCAGAGAAAGACACCAGAAAAAAAAAAAAAGAAAATTACAGATAAATGTCACTGATGGACATAAATGGAAAAATCCTCAACAAAATAATAGCAAACTGTATTCAACAATACATTAAAAGGATCACACACCATGGTCAAGTGGGATTTATCCCAGGAAGGCAAGGATGATTCAATATTCTATATATAAAATCATGTCATTTGTAATGAATCATTCTTCCTTTCCTTTCTAATTTGGATGCCTTTTACATCATTTTATGGCCTGAATTCTCTAACCAGAACTTTTTCTTATAGTTTTATTGAGATATAATTGACAAGCACTGTATAAGTTTAGGATATAATAATTTTTTTTTTAGGATATAATAATTTGACTTACATACATCATGAAATGATTCCAATAATAAGTTTAGTTAGCATCCATTATCTCATACATACCAACGTTAAGAGAAAAAATATTTTTCCTTTTGATGATGATTATTAGAATTTACACTTTTAACAAGTTTAAACTATACCATATAACAGTCAATTATATTAATCTTGTTGTATATTATATCCCTAGTATTTATTGATCCTATATCTAGAAGCTTATACCTTCATCCAACCCCCTATCCCCCAATCTCCACTTCTGGGAACCATAAATCTGATTTCTTTTTCTATGAGTTTGTTTGTTTATTTGATTATTTGTTTTTGAATCATAACTGACTTATAATACTGTTAGTTCCTGGTGTACAACATGGTTCAATTTTTTTATACATTACCAAATGGTCACAACAAATCTAGTTACCCTCTGTCACCATGCAAAGTGATTACATTGTTATTGACAACATTCTCAGTGCTGTACATTTAATTCCTGTGACTCATTTATTTTGTTTTTTGTTTTTTATTTTTTGTTGACTTCCCAATTCTATTATATTTTAAAAAATTCTATTGAAGTATTGTCAATCTGTTGTGTTAGTTTCAGGTATACAGCAAAGTGACTCAGTGATACATTATATACATATTCACTCTTTTTCCCCCTTTAGGTCATTACAGTGTATTGGATAGAGGTCCCTGTGCTATATATACAGTAGATCCTTACTATCTATTATATATATATAGAGAGAGAGAGAGAGAGAGAGAGAGAGTCCTCTCTATATATTGGGATGAATCTCCCAATTCATCCCCCACTTACCCCCTGGTAAGCATAAATTTGCTTTCTACACACACACACACACACACACACACACACACACACACACAGAGGAATACTATTCAGCCATTAAAAAGGATGAAATCTTGCTATTTGTAACAACATGGATGGGTCTAGAGAGTATTAAGCAAAATTCAGTAGTCAGATAAAGACAAATATTTTATGATTAATTTATGTGGAATCTATAAAACAAAGCAAATGAAAAAGCATAACAAAACAGAATCATAGATACACCTTTTGTTAAAAAGTGACTGCCAGAGGGGAGGAGCCTCCCTATTGTAACTCTTATTTCTGCCTTGTAAATAAGTTCATTTGTACCTTTTTTCTTAGATTTCGTATATAAGCAATATCATATTATGTTTGTGACTCATTTATTTTCAACTAGAAGTTTGTACTTCTTAATATTCCTCAACTATTTCACTTATCCCTGATCCCCTGCCCTCTGGCAATCACCTTTTTGTTCTCTGTATCTATGATTCTGTTTTGTTATGTTTATTCATTTGCTTTATTTTATAGGTTCCACATAAATTAAATTATCAAATATTTGTCTTTATCTGACTTACTGAATTTAGCATAATAGTCTCCAGATCCATACATGTTGTTGCAAATGGCAAGATTTCATCCTTTTAATGGCTGAATAGTATTCCGCTGTATGTGTATGTTGAGCTTCCCTGGTGGCTCAGAGGTAAAGCATCTGCCTGTGATGTGGAAGACCCAGGTTTGATCCCTGGGTCGGGAAGATCCCCTGGAGAAGGAAATGGCAAGCCACTCCAGTATTCTTGCCTGGAGAATTCCATGGACAGAGGAGCCTGGTGGCCTACAGTCCATGGGGTCTCAAAGAGTCGGACACGACTGAGTGACTACAGTCTTAGTATGTATATGTGTGTGTGTGTGTACATATTTATATATGTGCAACATATTCTTTATCCATTCACCTATAAACAGTCACAGGTTTCTTCCATATCTTGGCTATTATAAATAAAACTGCAAAGACATGAGTTTATATATAGAAAATCACAAAGAATACATGAAAATTACTGCAGCTAATAAGAACTTTCAGCAAAGTTTCAGGGCATAAAAGCAAACAGAAAAATTGCTTGTGTTTCAATAAGCCACAAATGAACAATCTGAAAAAGAAATTGGGAAATATTTTGTTTTTTACAAAAGGATCCAAAAGAATAAAACACTAACCATAAACTTAAGGAAGTGAAAGGGTTGAACACTAAAAACACAAAACATTGCAGAAAGAAGTTAAAGAAGATCTAAATAAATGGAAAGATTCCCTGTTCATAAATTGGAAGACTTGGCATTATTAAGATGTCAATAATACCCAATCAATCTACAGATTCAATGCAATTCCTATCAAAATTTCAATGACCTTTTCTTTTTGCAGAAATGGAAAATATGACCATCAAATTCATATGGAGCTGCAAGGAATCCTGAATAGCCAAAAATTCTTGAAAAAAATTAACATAGTTAGAGGACTTATACTTCTTGATTTCAAAACTTACTACAAAGCTTTCGTTATTAGACCATTGTGTTAGTGGCATAAAAATAAACTTATAGACCAATGGAACAGATTTGAGAGGCCCTCCCCCCCCCAAAAAAAAACCCAAATCTGTTGCAATTTCACATTGGTACCAAGCCCATTCAATAAAGGAAGAAGAGTTTATACAACAAATCGTGCTGAGTCCACATGCAATGGTGCTGGATATCCACATGCAAAAGAATGAAACTGATCACTATCCTCAAACCATATTCAAATATTAAATCAAGATGGATAAGTAACCTAATTATCAATATAAAAGCTAAAACCATAAAACTCTTAGAGTAAAATATAAGAATAATCTTTCATGATCTTGGACTAGGTAATGGCTAGTCCAAGATATGTTACCAAAAGCATAAGTGACTGAAGAAAAACAAAGTTGACCTCATCAAAATTAAAAACTTGTATACATCACAGCAAAGGAAACCATAAACATTGTAAAAAGACAACCCTCAGAATGGGAGAAAATAACAGCAAATGAAATAACTGACGAAGGATTAACTACTAAAATATACAAGTAGCTCATGCAACTCAATACCAGGAAAACAAACAACCCAATCAAAAAGTGGTAGAAGACCTAAACAGACATTTCTCAAAAAAAGGCATACAGATGGCTAATAAACATGAAAAGATGTTCAATATCACTCAATATTAGAGAAATGAAAATCAAAACCACCTCACACAAGTCAGAATGGCCATCATGAAAAAATCTACAAACAATAAATACTGAAGAGGGTGTGGAGAAAAGGTAATTCTCTTGTATTGTTGGTAGGCATGTAAATTGATATAGCCCCTACAGAAGACAGTATGGAGATGTCTTTGAAAATTAGAAATATAACTACCATATGATCCAACAATCTCACTACTGGGCATATACCCTGAGGAAACCAAAACTGAAAAAGTCACATGTACCTCAATGTGCACTGCAGCCCTATTTACAATAGCTAGGACATGGAAGCAATCTAGATGTCCATCAGTAGCTGAATGGATAAAGAAGCTATGGTACATATACACAATGGAATATTACTCAGTCATAAAAAGGAACACATTTGAGTCAGTTCTAATGAGCTGGATGAACCTAGAGTCTATTATACAGAGTGAAGTAAGTCGAAAAGAGAAAAATAATCATAATGCATATATATATGGAATCTAGAAAGATGGTAGTGAGGAATCTATTTGCAGGGCAGCAATTGGGATTGGAAGAAAAGTTATGACCAGCCTAGACAGCATATTAAAAAGCAGAGACATTACTTTGCCAACAAAGGTCCGTCTAGTCAAAGTTTTGGTTTTTCCAGTAGTCATGTATGGATGTGAGAGTTGGACTATAAAGAAAGCTGAGCATCAAAGAATTAATGCTTTTGAACTGTGGTGTTGGAGAAGACTCTTGAGAGTCCCTTGGATGACAAGGAGATCTAACCAGTCCATCCTAAAGGAAATCAGTCCTGAATATTCATTCATTGGAAGGACTGATGCTAAAGCTGAAGCTGCAATACTTTGGCCACCTGTTGTGAAGAACTGACTCATTGGAAAAGACCCTGATGCTGGGAATGATTGAAGGCAGGAAGAGAAGGGGACGACAGAGGATGAGATGGTTGGATGGCATCACCGACTCAATGGATGTGAGTTTGAGTAAGCTCAGGGAGTTGGTGATGGACAGGGAAGCCTGGCGTGCTGCAGTCCATGGGGTTGCAAAGAGTCAGATATGACTGAGCAACTGAACTGAACTGAATCGGGATTCCCTCATAGCTCAGTTGGTAAAGAATCTACCTGTGATGCAGGAGACTTGGATTCAATTCCTGGGTCGGGAAGATCCCCTGGAGAAGGAAACAGCAACCCACTTTGGTATTCTTATCTGGGAAATCCTATGGACAGAGGACCTGGCAGGCTACAGCCCATGGGGTTGCAAGAGTTGGACATGACTTAGTGACTGAACCACCACCACCATAATGGAGACACAGATATACAGAACAGATTACGGACACGGAGGGGAAAGAAGAAGGTGGGATGAATGGAGAGAGTAGCTTGGAAACATATACACTATCATCTGTAAAACAGATAACCTGTGTGAATTTCCTGTATGACTCAGAGAGCTCAAACCAGTGCTCTGTGACAACCTAGAGGTGTGAGATGGGGTGGGAGGGAGAGCCCAGAGAGAGTAGATATATGTATGCCTGAGGCTGATTCATGTTGATGTATAGCAGAAATCAATACAATATTGTAAAGCAATTATCTTTCAATTAAAACTAAGTAAATTAAAAAAAAAATGTGTGCGTCAAAGAATACTATTAACAAAATGATGAGACAATATACAGAATATTTGTGAATCATATATCTGCTAAGAAACCGGCGTTCAGAAAGAACACTTACAGTTTGACAACAAAATACAAATACTATATGAGAAAAGGGGCAAGGTTCTATATATTCTTCCAAAGAAGATATGCAAATTTCCATAAGCACATTAAAAGGTACTCAGCATCATGAGTCATTTGGGAAATGCTAATGGTCAGCAAAAGAGTCTAAAATGCAGTACTTGGCTGCAATCTCAAAAACGACAGGATGATCTCTGTTCGTTTCCAAGGTAACCATTTAATATCACAGCAATCCAAGTCTATGCCCTGACCAGTAATGCTGAAGAAGCTGATTGAACACTTCTATGAACACCTAGAAGACCTTTTGGAACTAACACCCCAAAAAGCTGTCCTTTTCATTATAGGGGACTGGAATGAAAAAGTAGGAAGTCAAGAAACAACTGGGGTAACAGGCAAATTAGGCCTTGGAATATGGAATGAAGCCGGGCAAAGGCTAATAGAGTTCAGACACAGAAAAGTTCATATTCTTGCTGATAGTGGCCTCAACTTCTTTTTACTATTTTGTTTTGGGTTTGCTAGTATAACTACCAGTGGGGTTGATTGTGTCGAACAGGATTTGACAGATGCAGAGATAAAGGGACTCAAAATTTATTTTGTTCCAGCATGCTGTTTCCTTTCATTGTTAAATATGAGTAGATTTGAGCCATCTGTGCTGCATATTAGCCTGGTGGGAAGACCTGAGATATAAACTGAATCTATTAAGGTCCCATCATCAAGGAAGATATATGAATATTCAATATTAATAGTGGAGACATGACCAAAAAGAACAAAGACTGAGAAGGTGACTACTCTATAGGATTTAACTTGTTGCAAATCCTTTGGGCAACACCAAAGTCAGACTTGGTATAAGGGCAAAGCTTGAGAATATAGAGCAGGCTTATACCCTAACAGGACTGATCAGAAAACTACATGGTGTAACCAAGCCAGGCAAGATAGGCATTGGTAGGTGCATAATTAAGGTCCATACCAGATTCTTCAGAGTTGTAATAGTATATAGTACAGTCACTGTTTCAAGTCACTGTCTTAAAACATCTTAATGTCATTGGAGGGAAAAAGAAAGAAACACAATAACACACGCACTAACTACCAGATCAAGAGAGTGGTTCATGTGATGGTATACAGGGAAGAGTTATTTAATGTGATCTAATAAGTTACATCAAACTATGGAGAAAAAGTAAGACAGTAGGCATTGAGAGAGGGCATAAGAGGGCAGACAGACTGAAACCACAATCACAGACAACTAGCCAACCTGATCACATGGACAACAGCCTTGTCTAACTCAATGAAACTAAGCCATGCTGTATGGGGCCACCCAAGATGGATGGGTAATGGTGGAGAGGTCTGACAGAATGTGGTCCACTGGAGAAGGGAATGGCAAACCACTTCAGTATTCTTGCCTTGAGAACCCCATAAACAGTATGAAAAGGCAAAAAATAGGACACTGAAAGATGAACTCCCCAGGTCAGTAGGTGCCCAATATGCTACAGGAGATCAGTGGAAAAATAACACCAGAAAGAATGAAGGGATGGAACCAAAGCAAAAACAACACCCAGTTGTGGATGGGACTGGTGATAGAAGCAAGTTTCGATGCTGTAAAGAGCAATTTTGCATAGAAACCTGGAATGTTAGGTCCATGAATGAAGGCAAATTGGAAGTGGTCGAACAGATGGCAAGAGTGAACACTGAATTCTAGAAATCAGCAAACTAAGATGAACTGGAATGGGTGAATTTAACTCAGGTGACCATTATATCTACTACTGAGGGCAGGAATCCCTCAGAAGAAATGGAGTACCCATCATAGTCAACAAAAGAGTCCGAAATGCAGTATTGGATGCAATCTCAAAAACGGCAGAATGATCTCTGTTCATTTCCAAGGCAAACAATTCAATATCACAGTAATCCAAGTCTACGCCCTGACCAGTAACACTGAAGAAGCTGAGGTTGAACGGTTCTATGAAGACCTACAAGAACTTCTAGAGTTAATACCCCCAAAAAATGTCCTTTTCATTGTAGGGGACTGGAATACAAAAGGGGGAAGTCAAGAAATACTTGGATTAACAGTCAAATTTGGCCTTGGAATACGGAATGAAGCAGGGCAAAGGCTAATAGAGTTCTGCCAAGAGAACACACTGGTCATAGCAAACACCCTCTTCCAACAACACAAGAGAAGACTCTACACATGGACATCACCAGATGGTCAACACCAAAATCAGATTGATTATATTCTTTGCAGCCAAAGATGGAGAAGCTCTATACAATCAGCAAAAACAAGACAAGGAGCTGACTGTGGCTCAGACCATGAACTCCTTATTGCCAAAATCAGATTTAAATTGAAGAAAGTAGGGAAAACCACTAGACCATTCAGGTATGACCTAAATCAAATCCCTTATGATTATACAGTGGAAGTGAGAAATAGATTTAAGGGACTAGATCTGATAGAGTGCCTGATGAACTATGGACGGCGTTTCCTGACATTGTACAGGAGACAGGGATCAAGACCATCTCCGTGGAAAAGAAATGCAAAAAAGCAAAATGGCTGTCTGAGGAGGCCTTACAAATAGCTGTGAAAAGAACAGAAGTGAAAAGCAAAGGAGAAAAGGAAAGGTATAAGCATCTGAATGCAGAGTTCCAAAGAATAGCAAAGAGAGATAAGAAAGCCTTCCTCAGCAATCAATGCAAAGAAATAGAGGAAAACAACAGAATGGGAAAGACTAGAGATCTCTTCAAGAAAATCAGAGATACCAAGGGAACATTTCATGCACAGATGGGCTCGATAAAAGACAGAAATGGCATGGACCTAACAGAAGCCAAAGATATTAAGAAGAGGTGGAAAGAATACCCAGAAGAACTGTACAAAAAAGATCTTCACGACCCAGATAATCACAATGGTGTGATCACTCACCTAGAGCCAGATATCCTGGAATGTGAAGTCAAGTGGGACTTAGGAAGCATCACTACGAACAAAGCTAGTGAAGGTGATGGAATTCCAGTTGAGCTATTTCAAATCCTGAAAGATGATGCTGTGAAAGTGCTGCACTCAATATGCGAGCAAATCTGGAAAACTCAGCAGTGGCCACAGGACTGAAAAAGGTCCATTTTCATTCCAATCCCAAAGAAAGGCAATGCCAAAGAATGCTCAAACTACCACACAATTGCACTCATCTCACACACTAGTAAAGTAATGCTCAAAATTCTCCAAGTCAGGCTTCAGCAATATGTGAACCGTGAACTTCCAGATATTCAGGCTGGTTTTAGAAAAGGCAGAGGAACCAGAGATCAAATTGCCAAACATCCGCTGGATCATGGGAAAAGCAAGAGAGTTCCAGAAAAACATCTATTTCTGCTCTATTGACTATGCCAAAGCCTTTGACTGTGTGGATCACAATAAACTGTGGAAAATTCTTCAAGAGATGGGAATACCAGACCACCTGACCTTCTTCTTGAGAAACCTATATGCAGGTCAGGAAGCAACAGTTAGACCTGGACATGGAGCAACAGACTGGTTTCAAATGGGAAAAGGAGTACGTCAAGGCTGTATACTGTCACTCTGTTTATTTAACTTCTATGCAGAGTACATCATGAGAAATGCTGGGCTGGAAGAAGCACAAGCTGGAATCAAGATTGCCAGGAGAAATATCAATAACCTCAGATATGCAGATGACACCATCTTTATGGCAGAAGGTAAAGAAGAACTAAAGAGTCTCTTGATGAAAGTGAAACAGAAGAGTGAAAAGTTGGCTTAAAGCTCAACATTCAGAAAACTAAGATCATGGCATCTGGTCTCATCACTTCATGGCAAATAGATGGGCAAACAGTGGAAACAGTGGCAGACTTTATTTTGGGGGGCTCCAGAATCGCTGTAGATGGTGATTGCAGCCATGAAGTTAAAAGATGCTTACTCCTTGGAAGGAAAGTTATGACCAACCTAGATAGCATATTGAAAAGCAGAGACATCACTTTATCTTCAAAAGTCCATCTAGTCAAGGCTATGGTTTTTCCTGTGGTCATGTATGGATGTGAGAGTTGGACTGTGAAGAAAGCTGAGTGCTGAAGAATTGATGCTTTTGAACTGTGGTGTTGGAGAAGACTCTTGAGAGTCCCTTGGACTGCAAGGAGATCCAACCAGTCCATTCTAAAGGAGATCAGTCTTGGATGTTCCTTGGAAGGACTGATGCTACAGCTGAAACTGCAATACTTTGGCCACCTGATGTGAAGAGTTGACTCATTGGAAAAGACTCTGATGCTGGGAGGGATTGGGGGCAGGAGGAGAAGGGGACGACAGAGGATGAGATGGCTGGATGGCATCACTGACTCGATGGATGTGAGTCTGAGTGAACTCTGGGAGTTGGTGATGGACAGGGAGGCCTCCCATGCTGCAATTCATGGGGTTGCAAAGAGTCGGACACGACTGAGTGACTGAACTGAACTGAACTGAATCAAAAACCATAAGGAGACACTACATTACACATACTAGGTATTAAAAACACTCAGAAAATAACATGTTTTAGCAAAGATACGGAGAAATTGGAATCCACGTACATTGCTGACAGGAGTACAAAATGATTCAGCAACTGTGGAAATTAGAGCGAAAATCTTTCTCCAGTTATAAAAAAGGAATTAAGTGTGATACATGCTACAATGTGGGTGAAACTCCAAAACATGCTAAGTGAAAGAAGACACAAAAAAAGTCACATACTATATGCTTTCTTTTATATGAAATATAAGAGCAGGTAAATCCTTAGAGGCAGACATAGACTGATGGTTGCCAGGGGCTAGAATCAGGAGCAGTTAGAAAGAAGCTACTTAGAGGTATCAAGTTTTACTTGGAGTGATGAAAATGTTTTGAAACTAGACAAAAGTGGTTGTTGAACAACACTGTGATTATACTAAATGCTATCACATTGTTCACTTTTAAATGATTAATTTTATGTTATGTGAACTTTGCCTCAGTAAATCAACTTTTAATGTGAAAAACACCCTGAAGACTCTATTGACCACACATAATTAGTACAAGGGAGGAAGCTTCATTCTAACTAGCTTAGGTTTCATATATGCTCTTATTTGTTCTTTAGAATCCTTTTGCAGTCCTTAACTCTGGGTCAAATTCACCACAATATTACTTTGTGGCATATATTCTATCTCAGAGATTGTTGAAGAAATTCATAAATATTTCCAAATTGAACCAAGACCTAATTTAGACTCTTTCAACTGAAACTGGGCTCAACAATTTTCCTACACTCTATGGGTTGCAGTAGACCGCCTGGTGTAATGTTCCAAATTTGTCTTCTCTGCTGTGTCACTTAGACTCTTACTCCTATTCAAGACCTATCCAAGGGACATAACTGGTTAATTGCATCATTTTTGCTTTCTTTTAGCTATGTCACATACATTGCCTATTCTACTTTGTAGAGAAAACTAAAAGGTGCAAGGGCAAGCGTGTGTTAATGTACCTCTATGTGAATGTGTCTGTGTATGTTTATTTTATTTTTTTTATGTTGGAGGATGAGGTAAAAGAAATGAAGGAGGATCTTGCTGAATCCATTTAACAGAACTGAAAATTCCAACATATTATATAACTTGTCTAAATGCCCAATTTAAAGTTAGTTGTCTATTATGTAGGATCCCAGGGCAAGAAATCTGTCTACCACACAGCCTTTGAATCAAGACTTGACTGAATGTTTTCCATCATCTGGCATTCACATATCTTTAATGCTGTTCATACATTATCCTTAAAAGGACTCACTACTAAGGGTTGACTGATATATTAATACTTGCTTCTGAGCACCCCAGGGACATCCTTTCTTTCTACCTTTGCTCAAGCATCTGCTAAGCTTCGCATGCCCTCCCTTTCAATTCAGATCCTACTTCTATTGTCATTTTCACTTTAATTTCAATCCTCTTAGTTTTGTGTTTTTTTGATCATTTGTTTCTCCAAACTCATCATAATATGTAATAATATAACAAACATTATTTAGTGAGAACCTGATAAGTTCCAGGCATTTCTAAAATGTTTGGGTTTTTAATTCTAAAAAAAAAAAATATGGCAAATCATTATATCCGTGTTTCTAAAATAAAGAAGCATAGTATTTTAATATCTTCCACAAATTATTAACAAAAGTTATAATGATTACAACTCTGATCTCTATTTTCAAAAGGCTGCTTTTCTTTCTATCTTGTACCTACTTGTTAAGAATTTCTTAGTAATTCCTATTTTTCTCCATCAGTTTGGTTCAGTCACTCAGTAATGTCTGACTCTTTGCGACCCCATGAACCGCAGCACACAGGCCTCCTTGTCCAGCACCAACTCCTGGAGTCCACCCGAACCCATGTCCATTGAGTTGGTGATGCCATCCAACCATCTCATCCTCTGTCATCCCCTTGTCCTCCTGCCCCCAATCTTTCCCAGTATCAGGGTTTTTCAAATGAGTCAGCTCTTCACATCAGGTGGCCAAAGTATTGCAGTTTCAGCTTCAACATCAGTCCATCCAATGAACACCCAGGACTGATATCCTTTGGGACAGACTGGTTGGATCTCCTTGCAGTCCAGGGGACTCTCAAGAGTCTTCTCCAACACCACAGTTCAAAAGCATCAATTCCTTGGTGCTTAGCTTTCTTAACAGTCCAACTCTCATATCCATCCAAGACCACTGGAAAAACCATAGCCTTGACTAGACGGACTTTTGTAGATAAAGTGATGTCTCTGCTTCTTAATATGCTGTCTAGGTTGGTCATAACTTTCCTTCCAAGGAGTAAGCATCTTTTAATTTCATGGCTGCAGTCACCATCTGCAGTGATTTTGGAGCCCAGAAAAATAAAGTCAGCCACTGTTTCCCCATCTATTTCCCATGAAGTGATGGGACCAGATGACATGATCTTCGTTTTCTAAATGTTGAGCTTTAAGCCAACTTTTTCACTCTCCTCTTTCACTTTCATCAAGAGGCTTTTTAGTTCCTATTCACTTTCTTCCACGAGGGTGGTGTCATCTGCATATCTGAGGTTATTGATATTTATTACAGCAATCTTGATTCCAGCTTGTGCTTCTTTCAGCCCAGCATTTCTCATGATGTACTCTGCATAGAAGTTAAATGAGCAGGGTGACAATATACAGCCTGCACGTAATCCTTTTCCTATTTGGAACCAGTGTGTTGTTCCATGTCCAGGTCTAACTGTTGCTTCCTGACCTGCATATAGGTTTCTCAAGAGGCAGGTCAGGTGGTCTGGTATTTCCATCTCTTTCAGAATTTTCCACAGTTTGTTGTCATCCACACAGTCAAAGGCTTTGGCATAATCAATAAAGCAGAAATAGATGTTTTTCTGGAACTCTCTTGCTTTTCCCATGATCCAGCGGATGTTTGGCAATTTGATCTCTGGTTCCTCTGCCTTTTCTAAAACCAGCCTGAACATCTGGAAGTTCACAGTTCACATATTGCTGAAGCCTGACTTGGAGAATTTTGAGCATTACTTTACTAGTGTGTGAGATGAGTGCAATTGTGTGGTAGTTTGAGCATTCTTTGGCATTGCCTTTCTTTGGGATTGGAATGAAAACTGACCTTTTCCAGTCCTGTGGCCACTGCTGAGTTTTCCAGATTTGCTCGCATATTGAGTGCAGCACTTTCACAGCATCATCTTTCAGGATTTGAAATAGCTCAACTGGAATTCCATCACCTCCATTAGCTTTGTTCGTAGTGATGCTTTCTAAGTCCCACTTGACTTCACATTCCAGGATATCTGGCTCTAGGTGAGTGATCACACCATTGTGGTTATCTGGGTCATGAAGATCTTTTTTGTACAGTTCTTCTGTGCATTCTTGCCACCACTTCTTAATATCTCCTGCTTCTTTTAGGTCCATGCCATTTCTGTCCTTTATCGAGCCCATCTGTGCATGAAATGTTCCCTTGGTATCTCTGATTTTCTTGAAGAGATCTCTAGTCTTTCCCATTCTGTTGTTTTCCTCTATTTCTTTGCATTGATTGCTGAGGAAGGCTTTCTTATCTCTCTTTGCTATTCTTTGGAACTCTGCATTCAGATGCTTATACCTTTCCTTTTCTCCTTTGCTTTTCACTTCTCTTCTTTTCACAGCTATTTGTAAGGCCTCCTCAGACAGCCATTTTGCTTTTTTGCATTTCTTTTCCACGGAGATGGTCTTGATCCCTGTCTCCTGTACAATGTCAGGAAACGCCGTCCATAGTTCATCAGGCACTCTATCAGATCTAGTCCCTTAAATCTATTTCTCACTTCCACTGTATAATCATAAGGGATTTGATTTAGGTCATACCTGAATGGTCTAGTGGTTTTCCCTACTTTTTCAATTTAAGTTTGAATTTGGCAATAAGGAGTTCATGGTCTGAGCCACAGTCAGCTCCTGGTCTTGTTTTTGCTGACTGTATAGAGCTTCTTCATCTTTGGCTGCAAAGAATATAATCAATCTGATTTTGGTGTTGACCATCTAGTGATGTCCATGTGTAGAGTCTTCTCTTGTGTTGTTGGAAGAGGGTGTTTGCTATGACCAGCGTGTTCTCTTGGCAGAACTCTATTATCCCTTGCCCTGCTTCATTCCATATTCCAAGGCCAAATTTGACTGTTAATCCAAGTATTTCTTGACTTCCCATTTTTGTATTCCAGTCCCCTACAATGAAAAGGACATCTTTTTGGGGTGTTAACTCTAGAAGATCTTGTAGGTCTTCATAGAACCGTTCAACCTCAGCTTCTTCAGTGTTACTGGTCAGGGCGTAGACTTGGATTACTGTGATATTGAATTGTTTGCCTTGGAAATGAACAGAGATCATTCTGCCGTTTTTGAGATTGCATCCAATACTGCATTTCGGACTCTTTTGTTGACTATGATGGCTACTCCATTTCTTCTAAGGGATTCCTGCCCTCAGTAGTAGATATAATGGTCACCTGAGTAAAATTCACCCATTCCAGTCCATCTTAGTTTGCTGATTTCTAGAATTCAGTGTTCACTCTTGCCATCTGTTCTACCACTTCCAATTTGCCTTCATTCATGGACCTAACATTCCTGGTTCCTATGCAAAATTGCTCTTTACAGCATCAAAACTTGCTTCTATCACCAGTCCCATCCTCAACTGGGTGTTGTTTTTGCTTTGGTTCCATCCCTTCATTCTTTCTGGTGTTATTTTTCCACTGATCTCCTGTAGCATATTGGGCGCCTACCGACCTGGGAAGTTCATCTTTCAGTGTCCTATTTTTTGCCTTTTCATACTGTTCATGGAGTTCTCAAGGCAAGAATACTGAAGTGGTTTGCCATTCCCTTCTCCAGTGGACCACATTCTGTCAGTCCTCTCCACCATTACCCATCCATCTTGGGTGGCCCCATACAGCATGGCTTAGTTTCATTGAGTTAGACAAGGCTGTTGTCCATGTGATCAGGTTGGCTAGTTGTCTGTGATTGTGGTTTCAGTCTGTCTGCCCTCTTATGCCCTCTCTCAATGCCTACCGTCTTACTTTTTCTCCATAGTTTGATGTAATTTATTAGATCACATTAAATAACTCTTCCCTGTATACCATCACATGAACCACTCTCTTGATCTGGTAGTTAGTGCGTGTGTTATTGTGTTTCTTTCTTTTTCCCTCCAATGACATTAAGATGTTTTAAGACAGTGACTTGAAACAGTGACTGTACTGTATACTATTACAACTCTGAAGAATCTGGTACGGACCTTAATTATGCACCTACCAATGCCTATCTTGCCTGGCTTGGTTACACCATATAGTTTTCTGATCAGTCCTGTTAGGGTATAAGCCTGCTCTATATTCTCAAGCTTTGCCCTTATACCAAGTCTGACTTTGATGTTGCCCAAAGGATTTGCAACAAGTTGAATTCTATAAAGCAGTCACCTTCTCAGTCTTTGTTCTTTTTGGTCATGTCTCCACTATTAATATTGAATATTCATATATCTTCCTTGATGATGGGACCTTAATAGATTCAGTTTATATCTCAGGTCTTCCCACCAGGCTAATATGCAGCACAGATAGCTCAAATTTACTCAAATTTAACAATGAAAGGAAACAGCATGCTGGAACAAAATAAATTTTGAGTCCCTTTATCTCTGCATCTGTCAAATCCTGTTCGAAACAATCAACCCCACTGGTAGTTATACTAGCAAACCCAAAACAAAATAGTAAAAGAAGTTGAGGCCACTATCAGCAAGAATATGAACTTTTCTGTGTCTGAAATTTTCTATGTGAGTTAGGCAGATAATTGACTCAATTATTCCACAGCTCTCTTTAAGCCTCATTGTGCTTACTTACCCTTCTAGAGAGATCACAGTTCCTCCGATTCACACTGAAGCTTTGGTGAGACCAGATCCAGCATAGCAGAAGAAGAGATGTATTCATCTTTACAGGGAGAAAAGAGAGATCAATGTAAAAGTTAGTCAGAAAGTTGTTCCTAATGGGAAGTGAGTTTATCAGTTTGTAAAAATGACAATAGGAGCACACTTTTGCCCAGTTACACTTCATAGATCAGCAGGGTGCTGAATTTGGGGGGCTATTTTATATTCATTCTGTTGTTCTACCATCTATTCCACTAGAATGAGTATGTATTTAAATGTGGGATAGCACTTAGAGTCAGGCTCAACAGTAACACCTCTAGAACCAATGAAAAATGTTGGTGATAGTGCTAATAAGGTGAATAAGATGTTAGACACTACCCCGAGCACTTTACATATATTAACCTACTTATTTCTCACATAAATATTACAAGATACTGGCTGTTTTTATCCTTTATCTTTTGACTTTTTGAAAAATAGATGAAGAGCTGAAGCAGAAGGTAGTTAGGCAACTTGCCCAAAGCCACAAAGGTTTCAAGTGATGGAGCTGGAATTTGAGCTCAGTACCCTGGCATGTGCCTTACTGCACCCTTTCCAAAAAGACAGATAGATGGGAAATATTCCTTGAGAATGAGATTATATCAAAAGATTCCTAACAGTTTGTTAGCGCATATACATTTAAAGTAAAAATGATAGCTAATTATCATAATCCCAGTGATAGTGCTGGGATTGATGGCTTAATTAAAAGGGGAACTGAGAGGTTCAGTGTTTTCTCTATTCACTGAGCATGGGAGGCCACAAGATATGATCCCAGACAGGGTAGTTTGGATAGTCAGAGGTAGGATAAATCCCATGGGTATCTGGGAGGCCCTGGAACTAGAAAGAGGGATGAAAGTAGGCAAGTGTTGAACAATTTAACATTACTGAATTTTATTTTTTTCTTAAATTTTTTCTTGATTTCTGCTTCTCTTCTCCATGCTTTGGCATCTATATAAATTTGATTAATCTTGAAGATAGAGCTAAAAAAAGAAAAACAAAAAAGTGAACCTTTTAGGTACATGTGGTTAGGCCCTTGAAAGGACCAAAACTCTACCATCTACTTTCCTATATTCCCCCTATTCCTGCACTATTAGCCTAGCTTCTGTACCCTACTTTCAATGGACTCTGGGAGTCTAGGCTAATACAAAGCTTGAACCCTAAGTACATGAAATCCCCATTCCCACTGCCCAACACAAGTCACCTTGGACAGACAGTGTTTCCCAAGTAACTGTTCAGAGAGGTGAACACATAGATCCCACAGCATAAAAAATATGAAAGTCTAAATCTGGTTCATTGTCCAGGCATAGAAAGTCTATGAAAAAACCCAGGGTGAAAAGAAGACCCAGGGTGATCTCAGAGAGCAAGAAAGAGGTCACTGAGAAGAAGGAAAGAAGTAATCAGAAGAGAGGAAGTAGGGGAGGAAGGGAGAGAAAGAGAGAAAAACTTCAGAGAATCATGGATGACATTACCGAGCTCTGGGCTTTTTATGGCTCAGACTTCCTGTTGCACTTATCTTTCCTGAGGCTGAGAGGTCTCTGTATCCATAGGAACCAATATTTTTATAATCCAGTTACAGGAACTTCAGATGATTTATTTTTATTGCTAACTTACAGTAAGAGCCTCACAAATGACAAACCCTGAAGCTCCAGGACATGCATCCTATCAACTTTGCACTGGTCCTGATTTTTCCCACCAGCCACTAGGACATTTAAACCCTCAACAAAAGCTATGAGGAGTTTCTCTCTGATGGTCTTAAGCCCAACCACTTGGGCATCTCCTTATTTATTTTACTCTCTGATTCTAAATACTATGCTAGGAAAACCCATGATGTGAGTGATTCCCACATATAGACCTTTAGAAGGGCATGTATAGATTAAGCAGTCAGTAATTGGCTGGCTGAGCCTGACAGCCCAGGAGACAGAAAAGCTGATGTCCTTTATTCTCTGGGGTCACTGCTTGAAACTCAACTTTAGACTTATTAAAACATACTGAAACTTTTAAAAGACTCAGTAGATTCTATTTAGTGTAGGCTTTTGTAACTTTTGTGCTGAAGCTTTGGCTTTGATGAAAACTCTCTGTTGTCTGTCTAGTGGGGTTTTAAAGGAGGCAAGATGGGTCACAACATATTTCATGTACTTACTCTCAGTATATGACATTTGGGAATGACATGGGAAGCTGTGCATTGATCTTTAACTGACCTTCAGGTTTTTTCCTTTGTCCTCATGATTTGAATTCCTAAACATTTCTCAGAAGGATATGTTAGTGATATTTGTGTCAATGATCAGAGAGGTTTTCAGGGAAACATCTGAATGCAGGTTGTGAGAGCCAAGGGGGGAAAAACTGATGTTGAGGACTGAATGATCAAAAGTGACAAGTCAGAAGTTTCATCCTGAGAGAACAGAACTGAAAAATACCTGTTAGATTTTGGAACTGGCTCTGAATATTGTCTGTCAGTAAGGAAGAGCAGGAGTATTAGCTTGAAGAAGATTTAGATGTGAGCTAATGCTTAGAAACCGGTATGTTTTCAAATTTTGCAAGATAATGAAACCAAGGTGATTATAAAATAAGTCAATACTTATAATTAATATCCAAAAAGCCAGGTATTGTTCTATATGTACAACAACTCTATGAAGTAGTGTTAATGAACCAAACACGGGTCCATGTGTTTGGACCAAACATGTACAACCAAACATGTACATTTACCCATGTACAGTAGCACCAATTTACTGACATTGGGTTGTGATGAAAGAAAGTGCAGGGTTTACTGCAGGTGCCTAACAAGGAGTCTGGGCAGATAATGTTCAAAGACTTGAACTACCTGATGACTTTCAAAGAAAAGTTTTCAAAGATGGGGAGAGGGTTGGAGAGTGTATGATCAGCTCATGAGCATTATTCTGATTGGTTAGTGGTGAGGTAATTGGGAGTCAACATCATCAACCTTCTGGTTCCAACCACTCTGGTGTCCACGTGAACAGCATAAAGTTAACTTTTTCCACCTGGTGAGTGTTTTAATATGTATAAGACAGCTTAAAGTATATGGCACAAAATAGTATCTACAGCCCTTAAGGAGGAACTAAAGATGCTTGACTTTTGTTTAATGGCTAAACTACTATTATTCTGTCTTGCTTGACTGTTTTCCTTTGTTTCTGCATTTTCTTGCTTCTCTAAATTTATTCTTTGGAACTTAGGGAAGGCATAGGAGGCTAAATATTCTCTATCAACAAGAGGCAAGTGGTGGACGGGGGGTGGGGTGGTGGTGGGGGTCTGTCGCAAGAAGGCCCCATATGATCCTGCTGTCTTAACAGGTGACAAAAGGAGGCAGAGAAGTGTGAAATATCTAATCCGAGTTGACACAATTATTAAGTGGAGGAGGTGAGATTAAAATTCACAGCAAAGGCTTCAAATTCTGACTTTTGTCACCATTCTACTGGTCTTAAATGGAGAAGTTGAACTGAAGGTCTGTCAAAGGAATGTTTGTAGGCTGAAGAGGAGCTAGATATACAAAAGGAAGAGAAAGATAAATAATAAAGCAAAGTCTGTGCTCTAATAGAAGACTGTGACCCTTCTCTGGAGGATGACTCTGGGAAAGCAGATAGGACACATTCCACATCATTTATTATTCTGATTTCACACTGCAATAAACAGCTAAATAAGTTTTTTGGCATATATGAGTATTTGTATGTGTGTTTCTGCATACATTTGGAAAAATATTGGGATTATGCCATTCTTCACTAAATATTGGCTGAATAAAATATATTTTGATACCTGAATTAATGTTAAAGTTGCATTGTGATTTAAATGTGTGGTTTGGAACATGTTATTTTTTGCTCTTGTTGGTGTTCAGTTGCTCAGTCATGTTCAACTCTTTCTGACCCCATAGACTGTGGCACGCCAGGCTTCCCTGTCCATCACCATCTCCCTGAGCTTGCTCAAACTCATGTCCATTGAGTTGGTAGTGTCATACAACCATCTCATCCTGTCATCCCCTTCTCCTGCCTTCAATCTTTCCAGCAACAGGGACTTTTCTAATGAGCTGGCTCTTCGCATCAGATGGTCAAAGTATTGGAGCTTCAGCATCAGTCCCTTCCAATGAATACTCAGGATTGATTTCCTTTGGAATTGACTGGTTTGATCTCCTTGCAGTCCAAGGGACTTTCAAGAGTCTTCTCCAACACCACAGTTCAAAAGCATCAATTCTTCGGTGCTCAGCCTTCTTTGTGGTCCAACTCTCACATCCATACATGATTACTGGAGAAGCCAAAGCTTTGACTAGATGGACATTTGTCGGCAAAGTAATGTCTCTGCTTTTTAATATTCTGTCTAGGTTTGTCATAGCTTTTCTTCCAAGAAGCAAGCATCTTAATTCCATAGCTGCAGTCACCATCTGCAGTGATTTTGGAGCCCAAGAAAATAAAGCCTGTCACTGTTTCCATTCTTTCCCCATCTATTTGCCATGAAGTGATGGGACCAGATGCCATGATCTTCGTTATTTGAATGTTGAGTTTTAAGCCAGCGTTTTCACTCTCCTCTTTCATTTTCATCAAGAGGCTTTTTAGTTCCTCTTCACTTTCTGCCATAAGGGTGGTGTCATATGCATATCTGAGGTTATTGGTATTTCTCCCAGTAATCTGAATTCCATTTTGTGCTTCATCCAGCCCAGCATTTCGCATGATGTGCTCTGCACATAAGTTAAGCAAGCAGGGTGACAATATACATCCTATCATATTTCTTTCCCAATTTTGAACCAGTCTGTTGCTCCATGTCTGCTTCTAACTGTTGCTTCTTGACCTGCATACAGGTTTGTCAGGAGGCAGGTAAGGTATTACCATACTCTGGCATTACCATCTGGTATTAATACTTTGGTATTATCATCTCTTTAAAAATTTTCCACAATTTGTTGTGATCCACATAGTAAAAGCTTTAGCATAGTCAATGAAGCAGAAGTAGCTATTTTTCTGGAATTCTCTTGCTTTTTCTATGATTCAATGTATGTCCCATTACTTCATGGCATATAGAAGGAGTAAAAGTGGAAGAAGTAACAGATTTTCTTTTCTTGGACTCCAAAGTCACTGCAGACGGTGACTGCAACCATGAAATTAAGACACTTGCTCCATGAAAAGGAAAGCCATGACAAATCTAGGCAGTATATTAAAAAGTAAAGACATCACTTTGCCAACAAAGATCCATAGAGTCAAAGCTATGGTTTTTCTAGTAGTCATGTATGGATGTGAAACTTGGACCATAAACAAGGCTGGGTGCTGAAGAATTGATGCTTTTGAATTGTGGTGCTGGAGAAGACTCCTGAGAGTTCCTTGGACTGCAAGGAGATCAAGCCAGTCAATTCTAAAGGAAATCAACCCTGAATAGTCACTGGAAGGACTGAGGCTGAAGCTGAATCTCCAATACTTTGGCCACCTGATGCAAAGTGCTGACTCATTGAAAAAGTCCCTGATGCTGGGAAACATTGAAGCTTTAAGGAGAAGGGGCAGCAGAGGATAAGATGGATAGATAGCATCACTGACTCAATGGACATGAATTTGAGCAAACTCCAGGAGATAGTGGAGGACAGAGGAGCCTGTCATGCAATCCATGTGGATGCAAAGAGTTGAACATAATTCAGCAACTGAACAACAGCAACAAATTGATGGTACCACTGATGCAAAGTCAGAGACACACAAAATAGTGTATATGTGTATGTGCGTGCATGTGTGTGTATATTATATAAGAAATGCTTAAGAGGAACACAAAGTAAGACAGAGAAGAATATACAAAAGAGGCTCAACTCTACCTATAAAGTTTTGTTTCTCAAATTAAAAACTATGATCTGAGGCAAAATAACAACAAACAAAAGGGTAGGGAAGTGTAAATTTCCCTGAGCAAAGAATAAAGACTGCTGGAGAAAATGAACTTGCTAGAGCTACCAACCTTCATACCCTCCTGTGTCAGCAACAAGGCTACCCATATGTGCAATAGATAAACAGTTCTTCTCAACAGTGTGTGTAGTTCAGTTCAGTTCATTTCAGTCGCTCAGTCGTGTCTGACTTTCTGACCCCATGGACTGCAGCACTCCAGACCTTCCTGTCCATCACCAGCCCCCGGAGTTTACTCAAACTCATGTCCATTGAGTCAGTGATGCCATCCAACCATCTCATCCTCTGTGATCCCCTTCTCCTCCTGCCTTCAATCTTTCCCAGCATCAGGGTCTTTTCAAATGAGTCAGTTCTTCGCATCAGGTGGCCAAAGTATTGGAGTTTCAACTTCAACATGAGTCCTTCCAATGAATATTCAGGACTGATTTCCTTTAGGATGGACTGGTTGGATCTCCTTGCAGTCCAAGAGACTCTCAAGAGTCTTCTCCAACACCACAGTTCAAAAGCATCAATTCTTTGGTGCCCAGCTTTCTTTTAGTCCAACTCTCACATCCATAAATGACTATTGGAAAAACCATAGCCTTGATTAGACGGACATTTGTTGGCAAAGTCCATCTGCAGTGATTTTGGAGCCCCCCCCAAATAAAGTCTGTCACTGTTTCCACTGTTTCCCCATCTATTTGCTACATGAAGTGATGGAACCAGATGCCATGATCTTAGTTTTCTGAATGTTGAGCTTTAAGCCAACTTTTTCACTCTCCACTTTCACTTTCATCAAGAGGGTCTTTAGTTCTTCTTTACTTTCTGCCATAAGGGTGGTGTCATCTGCATATCTGATGTTATTGATATTTCTCCCGGCAATCTTGATTCCAGCTGTGCTTCATCCAGCCCAGCTTTCTCATGATGTACTCTGCATGTAAGTTAAATAAGCCCTTTGTACAGCACATTTCACAAAGGTACCCCTTATTTCCAAAGCTTAATATTTATCAAGTAATGTAAAATTCAAAGCAAGATATCTTTTTCTTTTTTAAATCCACTTATAGGAAAAAATTTTAGCTAAGCGATTCAGTCAATATTATGAGATAAGTCAGATATTTTTAAAACTGCTGACTGGGGCAGAATTTATTCTCATAAAGTATTACATTTTAGAGATGTGGGTGGATTTTAAATTTTCCATTGCAAGAAGAATATCTCATGTTACTGAGGTCCTCTAGTTTATTTCTCTTTACTTAGAATTTGGAGAAATGAAATAAATATTTCTTTAGTTAAAAAAATCAATTTTCCATTGCCTCTCTTAAGTAATGGAAGTCACCCATTCTCATGTGCATTAATTATTATATATGGATATGCATCATATAAAATACATTTTTACATTTCTGCCATTACAAGAGTCACATCAAAAAATTCTTAACATGTACTAAATGCTACTCAGGTATACAATTTGTTGACAATTCATTTCTGGAGATAATGATGACTCTGGAAAAGGTGCGTTGGTATAAGACTCGTCTTCACACTAGACCTTTTTAGCACCATAGTGTAGGTTGAGCGTTCACAAACTACTCTCATAAGATAACCACACAAATATTCTGGGTTTTTTTTCAGTTGCTTTAATCATTTATCATCAAATTGTTTATTTTAAAAAATGCAGCCCATGTAAACACAGGAAAAATATGGGAAAATGTACACAGTACAACTCACAAGGAATTCACACATGAGATATCTAGCTCCTAAGTATCAAGTGGGAGAATTCTTCCAGCTCTGCCTTCTTTCTTAAAAGCAAGAGACCTTCAGGAGTATTCTTCCAAGGGTTAACTATATTGTATTAATTCAGTAGATCCCAAAGTTTCACATGCTAAAAAAAATTTATCTCATTTAACTAAATGAGATGAAATCTGACTTCAGGCTGTATGTACTAAGAGAATGGATGCCATTGGCCAAATATCTATTAGAACCCCAGGCTTCACTGGCCAACATACCAACATTCTAAACATAGATACAATTCTAAAAGACTAGATCTCAAAATTATTTATTTCCAGATAACTCCTGTACTGCATTTAGATATACCATGAGAAATAAATGAAGAGATGTTTCAGTGCCAGAGTCTAGAATCAAGTGAGAAATTCTGCACTTCTATCATTGAGTATTTCTACTGTGTGGGAGTGTCCCAAGGATAAAGGTAATGAAGATTTTCCTGAGTACATAAAGAGTTTGGCTCTATTTTCTTGCCTATTTGTAGCTTTCTACTGGGGAAAAAAATGTATGCTGTATTTATAGCTCCTTAGAAGATCTGGTTCTTTATGTGTGAAGAATTACTGACTTCAGCCAAGTTCATCAGAGACAAGAGAGACAAAGAAATAGATATTTTGTACCAGAAAAAGCAGGCAATTCAGTAGGTCAGATATGATCTCTCTGTGCTTTCTCTTGCCAATTTCTTTTTGCATCAGTGCTCTATTCCCCTGAGGGGAATCCTGTACTCAGTCACTCAAGATATCATTTTTCTTTCCTGGGTAATAATGCTCATTGAATAGACAGTCTCTGCATACAAACTGCCTGGCCTGGGGTCCTAGAAGATTATAGAAAGCTAAATCCCTCAGGCTCAAGCTTGCTTTCCAAGGAAAAGAGGGGAGAATAACTTCATAACCCAGTCTATGTACCACCCACCATCCAGCGTACAGTCTTTGTCCACAGAAGAACAAAATCTATAGCTTTGCCTGATTGCTGAGTATAGCCTGTGACCTCACTTGATGAGGGAGCCCAGACATCATGTCTGTCCAATCACAGATCAGTCTCTAGCCCCATCCAAAGAAAACGTGGGCAGCCACACATATCAAAAATTGATTTTAAGCAAATATCTGTATCAGGAAACAAAGATGGTCATTTTATAATTATAGATGGGTCATTAATCAAGAGGATACAAAAATGTGTGTGTGTGTGTGTGTGTGTGTGTTTGTATATAGGCACCCAACAATTGCAAACCTAGATATATAAAGCAAATGCTAACAGACCTGAGGGGAGAAAAGAAAAAAAGTACATTAATGGCAGGAGACCACAATATCCCACTTTCAGCAAAGGATAAATAATCCAGACAGAAAATCAGTAATAAAACTACTCTTTAAACAAAATGGACTTAACAGACATATACAAACATCCCATTCAACAATAGAAGCACATACATTCTTCTCAATTGCACATGCAACATTCTCTAGAATAGTTTATGTTAGGTCACAATACGAGCCTCAGCAAACTTAGAAGACTGAAATCATAGCAACATAGTGTGAAACTAGAATCAATGAGAGGAGAAAAAAAGGAAAAATCCACAAATATATGAAGATCAAATGGCACTTTCTTGAAAAAACAATGAGTCAAAGAAGAAATTAAAAGGGAAATTAAAAAATATCTTGAGGAAAACAAAAATGTACACACAACATACCAAAACTGTGAAGCGCAGCAAAAGTAGTTCTAAAAGGGAAGTTTATAGTGATAAACACCTAGATTAAGAAAATAGAAAGATCTCAATAAACAATTTAAGTTTACATCTCAAGTCACTAGAAAAGGAAAAGACTAAGCTTAAAGTTAGCAGAAGGAAGGAAATAAAAATTAGAAAAGAAATAAATAAATAAAAAACTAAAAAGATATTAGAAAAGATCAATGAAACTATGAACTGGCTATTTGAAAGATCAAATTGAGAAAACATTAGCTAGACTAAGGAAAAAACAGAAGACTTAAATAAATAAAATTAGAAATGAAAAAGATGTTATAAGTGATACCACAGAATGCATACATAATCACAATATTATGAACTGTATGATGCCAACAAATAGGATAACCTAGAAAAAATTAATAAATTCCTACCCAGAACCTACCAAAAATCAATCATGAAGAAATAGAAAATATGAACAGACCAATGAGTAAGGATTGAATCAATAGGCAAAAACCTGTCAATACAGAAAAACCCATGAACAGTTGGTTTCGCTGGTGAATTCTACCAAACAATTACCACCAATCCTTCTCAAACTTCTCCCAAAAATTGAAGCAGAAGAAACACTTCCAAACACATGGATTAAAGAATTAAACACAAAACCTGAAACCAGAGGACGGAAGATCAACTTGGGAGAGTAGAGAATGGGGAGCTCACTTCCACCCACACACATCAACATTACATCTAAATGTGGGGCAATTCTCCTTGAAAACAAACTGGGAGGCTGGCATAAAGACTCATATACAACCAAGACTGTAAGAAAGATCCACTTGAAATTGGGTAGGAAAGGAAGAGAAGCAATCAGGTTATGACCAGCATCCTTGGGAGGGGATGCAGAAGAGGAAGGGGATTGCAGGTAAATCTTCCATGGGAAGTGAGCAGTGCACACCACATATTGGGTGTCCCAGTCTCAGGTTCTGACAGTAGAAAAATAAATTCCCTTACCTGGTTTGAAAACCAATGAAACTAACAGCAGGGTTATAGGAAACCTAGACTCTGCTTGTGAAGAGCACACACACACATTTGCTTACTCCTGAAACAAGGTAAAGGAAGCAAATTGAAACTTTTCAAGACTATGTCTGGCTTCCTGTGACTTTACTGCTGCATGCCCAAGCCTGAGCCAAATGCCTGCTCCAGCCCCTCTCGCCCTTCAGCACAGCTCCACACTAAGGTGAGGGCTGTCGTGGCTCAGGGAGGTATGTGACATTGAGAGATGGAACTGCTCAGATCTGGGAAAACATCTAAACAGGGTGAGGATGGCCATTGCTGCAGCCTAGGGAGGCAGCAGGTCAGAAGCAGCCTAAGACTGGTGCTGGGAACATCAAACTGTTGTCTATATGCCAACTCATGATAAGCACCCATATCAGTCAGACCCTCTTGCTCCAGCACTGCTCCTCTCTGGGGCAAGGGTGCCAGTGCTGTGTGGGAGGACAACACACACTTAGAGAGAATGGAGTCAGTTGGACATGAGGAACAGGGCTTCCGCTCCAGCAATTTGGGACCCACTCCCATCCCAAATAGGGTGGTGTTTGCCACTGAGCAGAGGAGAGATTCTGGTTCATATCTGGCTCTGGCTTTAGACCCTCCATCTCCAGACGTACCTGCTACCAAGGAAATAGCTGCCAGCACACCCGGAGGAAGTCATGGCATGTGCTCATGTCAGAGCCAGCTCTCCAACCAAAGGCACTGGACATGCACACACTGTATAGTAGTAGTGATAGCTGCTCAGTCATGCCTGACTATTTGCGACCCCATCGACTGTAGCCCACCAGGCTCCTCTGTCCATGGAATTCTCCAGGCAAGAATACTGGAGTGGGTTGACATTCCCTTCTCCAGGGGTTTTTCTGAACCAGGGATGGAACCCAAGTCTCCTGCATTGCAAGCAAATTCTTTACCATCTGAGCTACCAGGGAAGCCCTGCACACTATATAAGAAGTTTCCACAACAGTGACAAAACAAGACTAGAAAAAGTAACTCTTTCACCTAATTTCACAGAGTCAGTCAAAGTTAAGCAAAATGAGAAGACAGAGTAATTTCAGAAAAAAACAATTAATGAAACAGAAATACACAACTTACCAGCAAAAGAGCTCAAAACATTAGTATGAAAAATATTAATTGAATTATGGAAAACAATAGATGAACACTGATGTATTTCTGCCTTGTTGACTATGCCAAAGCCTTTGACTGTGTGGATCACAATAAACTGTGGAAAATTCTGAAACAGATGGGAATACCAAAACACCTGATCTGCCTCTTGAGAAATTTGTATGCAGGTCAGGAAGCAACAGTTAGAACTGGACATGGAACAACAGACTGGTTCCAAATAGGAAAAGGAGTACGTCAAGGCTGTATATTGTCACCCTGCTCATTTAACTTATATGCAGAGTATATCATGAGAAACTCTGGACTGGAAGAAACACAAACTGGAATCAAGATTGCCGGGAGAAATATCAATAACCTCAGATATGCAGATGACACCATCCTTATGGCAGAAAGTGAAGAGGAACTAAAAAGCCTCTTGATGAAAGTGAAAGAGGAGAGGGAAAAAGTTGGCTTAAAGCTCAACATTCAGAAAACGAAGATCATGGCATCTGGTCCCATCACTTCATGGGAAATAGATGGGGAAACAGTGGAAATAGTGTCAGACTTTATTTTGGGGGGCTCCAAAATCACTGCAGATGGTGACTGCAGCCATGAAATTAAAAGACGCTTACTCCTTGGAAGGAAAGTTATGTCCAACCTAGATAGCATATTCAAAGGCAGAGGCATTACTTTGCCAACAAAGGTCCATCTAGTCAAGGCTATGGTTTTTCCTGTGGTCATGTATGGATGTGAGAGTTGGACTGTGAAGAAGGCTGAGTGCCAAAGAATAGATGCTTTTGAACTGTGGTGTTGGAGAAGACTCTTGAGAGTCCCTTGGACTGCAAGGAGATCCAACCAGTCCATTCTGAAGGAGATCAGCCCTGGGATTTCTTTGGAAGGAATGATGCTAAAGCTGAAACTCCAATACTTTGGCCACCTCATTCGAAGAGTTGACTCATTGGAAGACTCTGATGCCAGGAGGGATTGGGGGCAGGAGGAGAAGGGGACGACAGAGGATGAGATGGCTGGATGGCATCACTGATTCGATGGACGTGAGTCTGAGTGAACTCCGGGAGTTGGTGATGGACAGGGAGGCCTGGTGTGCTGTGATTCATGGGGTCACAAAGAGCTGGACACGACTGAGAGACTGAATTGAACTGAACTGAGAATTTTAACAAGGAACTAGTATGTATGGCTGTGAGAGTTGGACTGTGAAGAAAGCTGAATGCTGAAGAATTGATGCTTTTGAACTGTGGTATTGGGGAAGACTCTTGAGAGTCCCTTGGACTGCAAGGAGATCCAACCAGTCCATCCTAAAGGAGATCAACCCTGGGTATTCTTTGAAAGGAATGATGCTAAAGCTGAAACTCCAGTACTTTGGCCACCTCATGCAAAGAGTTGACTCATTGGAAAAGACTCTGATGCTGGGAGGGATTGGGGACAAGAGGAGAAGGGGACAACAGAGGATGAGATGGCTGGATGGCATCACTGACTCGATGGACGTGAGTCTGAGTGAACTCTGGGAGTTGGTGATGGACCAGGAGTCCTGGTGTGCTGTGATTCATGGGGTCGCAAAGAGTCAGACACGACTGAGTGACTGAACTGAACTGAACTGAGAAAATGTAAAAAAGAACCAGTCAGAACTGAAGAATACAACTGAAATATAAAACACACCAAAAGGAATTAACAGCAGACTAGGTGATACAGAAGAATGCATTGAGTGATCTGGAAGATAGACTGATAGAAATCACCCAAAAGCACAATGATAGAAAAACAATTTTTTAAAAAGTGAGAGCAGGTTAAGGGACATTTGGGACAATATCACGTGTATAAACATTCACATTATAGGGGTCCCAAAAGAAGTGAGAAAGGAAAAAGTGCCAAAAATATATTTGAAGAAATTATGACTAAAATCTTTCAAACCTGAAGAAGAAACAGATAGCTAGATATCTGGATACAAGAAACAAAGAGGTTCCCAAACAAAATCACATCAAGACATATCATAATTAAAATGACAAAAATTAAAGAGGTAACTTTAAATGTAGAAAGAGAAAAAGAGTCATATACAAGGGAACCCCCATAAGTCTATCAGCTGATTTCTATGCAGAAAATTTGCAGGGCAAAAGGCAGCAGCATGACATAGTCAAAACATTGAAAGGTAAAACTACAACCTAGGATACTCTACCCAGCACAATAATCATTCATAATTGAAGGGGACATAGAGAATTTCTCACACAGGCAAAAACTAAAACAGTTCATAAATCTTAAACTTAACCGTCGTGTTGGAGAAGACTCTTGAGAGTCCCTTGGACTGCAAGGAGATCCAACCAGTCCATTCTGAAGGAGATCAGCCCTGGGATTTCTTTGGAAGGAATGATGCTAAAGCTGAAACTCCAGTACTTTGGCCACCTCATGTGAAGAGTTGACTCATTGGAAAAGACTCTGATGCCGGGAGGGATTGGGGGCAGGAGGAGAAGGGGACGACAGAGGATGAGATGGCTGGATGGCATCACTGACTCGATGGACGTGAGTCTGAGTGAACTCCGGGAGTCGGTGATGGACAGGGAGGCCTGGCGTGCTGCGATTCATGGGGTCGCAAAGAATCGGACATGAATGAGTGACTGAACTGAACTGAACTGAACTGAAAGGAAATGTTAAAGAGGTTTATTTTAACTGAAAAAGAAAAGGCATTACCACTACGTAAGAAATTGAAGGCAGAGGGAAATCTCACTGGTAAAGTCACACACACACAGACACACACACACACACACACGGCTGTGGATCAACCACCTAAATAAGCTAATACAAAGATTAAAAACAAAAATTGTAAAATCAACTAAAATACAATAAACGGTTAAGGAAAAAGCATGAAGATGTAAAATACGACCTCAAAAACAAAACCCCGGAGAACAGAAGTAAAACTGTGTTATCTTTCAGAATGTGTTTAAAGTTGAGCTATTATCAGTTTAAAACAAGTAGAAATAGTTATAGGTCAATAAATACATGAATCCCATGGTAACCACAAGTCAAACATGTGCAATAGATAGACAAAAACTAGACAGAAAGAAATACAAGCATACCACTAAAAAATCATCAAACTGCAAGTCAAGAGGATAAAAAAATAGAAAGAACTACAAAACAACCAGAAATCAAGCGACAAAATGGCTATAAGTACATAAATATTAGCAATTACTTTTAAATGCCATTAAATATCAATGTCTCAATAAAAAACCAAAGGGTGGCTGATTGGATAAAAAATGAATCTACTTGCTGCCTACAGGAGACTCAATTCAGAGCTAAACACACAGAGACCAAAAGTGAGGGTTGAAAAAAGATTCCATGCAAATGGAAATGACAAGAAAGTTGGGGTAGCAATACTCTTAGCAGACAAAATAGACTTTAACAGTATTTTAAAAGACATTTTAAAATGTACAATAAAAGACAAAGAAGGTCACTGTATAATGATAAAGGAATTAACACAGCAAGAGGATATAATATTCATTAATATATATGTACCTATTACAGGAGCACCTAGATATATAAAGCAAACTACTAACAGACATATAGGTAAAAATTGACAATAATGCAATAATAGTAGGGACTTTGACAGCTCACTAATACCAATGGACAGATTGTCCAAACAATAAGAAAATAATGACCTTAAATGACACATTAGACTAATCGGACTGAATCAATATCTATAGGCCATCTCATCCAAAACAGTAGAATACACATTCTTTTCCAGTGGCCCTGGAAGAGAACCAGGATAGATCCTACGCTAGGCCACAAAATAAGTCTAAACAAATTATAGAGGATAGGAATTACATCAAATAACTTTTCCAACCTCAATGGTATGAAGCCAGAAATCAATTACAGAAAGAATAATGGGAAAAATACAAATAGGCACAGACCAAACTAAGGCCAAACTACACGCAGCTAAAAACCAATGGGTCAATGAAAGATTAAAGAAGAAATCAGAAATATCTTGAAAACAAATAAATAAAAACATAACTTTTCAAAATCTATGAGACGTAGCAAAAGAAGTTCTAGGAGGGTAGTTCATAGCAATAAGGCATACCTCAAAAAAACAAGAAAAAATTCAAACAACCTCATCTACCATCCAAAGGAATTAGAAACACAAAATCAAACAAAGCCCAAAGTCAACAGAAGGAAGGAAATAATAAAGATCAGAGAGGAAACAAATAAAATTGAGACAAAAAGAAAATAAAATACCAATGAAACCAAGATCTGGCTTTTTGAAATGATAACAAAATTGGTAAACCTGTAATGAGGCTCATTGAGAAAACTATAAAGGACCCAAATGAAATAGCATAAATTAAAAAACATATCACAGAAATACAATCATAAGAGAATACTATGAATGGTTATATGCCAACCAACTGGACAACTGAGTAGTAATGAACATACAATCTTCCAAGACTGAATCAGAAAGGAACAGATAATCTGAAAAGATTGATTATTAGTATTCGTTTGCAATTTAATCAGTAATCAAAAAAAAAAAAAAAAAACTCTCACCAAACAAAAGTCCAAGACCAGAGAGTGTCAAAGGGGGAATTCTACCAAACATAAATGTTGAAGCTGAAACTCCAATACTTTGGCCACCTGATGCAAAGAGCTGACTCATTTTAAAAGATCCTGATGCTGGGAAAGATTGAGGGCAGGAGGAGAAGGGGACGACAGAGGATGAGATGTTTGTATGGCGTCACTGACTCAATGGACATGGGTTTGGGTGGAATCCGGGAGTTGGTGATGGACAAGGAGGCCTGGCGTGCTGCAGTTCATGGGGTCACAAAGAGTTGGACACGACTGAACGACTGAACTGAACTAATCCCAACCCTTCTCAAAATATTCCAAAAAACTTAACAGGAGAGAATAATTTCAAAATTATTTTATGATGCCACCATTGCTCTGATACAAAACCAGTAAAATACAAAAAAAAAAAAAAAAGAAAGAAAGAGAAAATTATTCAGGCAAATATCTCTGATGAATATATATGTAAGAATCCTCAACAAAATATTATCAAATGAATTCAACAATATATATAAAAAGGATCACACACCATGATCAAGGGATTTATTCCAGTAGTGCAAGGATAGTTCAACATTCACAAGTCAATAAATGTGATACACTACATTAACAAAAAGGATAAAAGTCACACGATCACCTCAATAGATACAGAAAAAGCATTTGATAAAATTTAACATTCATTCATGAGTAAAATGATGAATATTCATTTATTTCATTTAAAAAGTTAGTATAGAGGTAACATATTTCAATATAATAAAGGTTATTTATTATAAACTCATAGCTACCATCATACTCAACAGTGAAAAGCTAAAAACTATTCCTTTAAGATCAAGAATATGACAAGGATGCCCACTCTTGCCACTTCTATTTAACATAGTCTAGGCAGATCTAGCCATAGCAATTAGACAAGAAAAATAAATAAAAGGCATCTAAATTGGAAGGGAAGAAGTAAAACTATCACTATTTGCAGATGACAACTATATGTAGAAAACCCTAAAATCTCCAGAAAAAAAAACAAACAAACTATTAGAACTAATAAACAAATTCAGTAAAATTGCAGGATACAAGGTTAACACAGAGAAATCTATTGCTTTTCTATTCAAGAATAATGAACTACCAGAAAGAGAAAGCAAGAAAACAGTCTCATTTATAATCACAAAAAAGAGCAAAAGTTAACCAAAGGAGTAAAAGACCTACACCCTGAAAACTGTAGACACTGATGAAGGAAATTGAAAATGATACATCCCATGTCCACAGGTAACCTATCTTCATGGACTAGAAGAATTAATATTCTTAAAATGTCCATACTACCCAAAGTAATCTACAGATTTAATGCAATTCTTATCTCAATATTCATGATATTTTCCACAAAACTAGAACAAATAATTATAAAACTTACATGGAACGACAAAAGACCCCAAATGGCCAAAGTAATCTTGAGAAAGAAAAACAGAGCTGGGAGGAATCATGCTCTCTCACTTCAGACTACACTATAAAGCTATAGTCATCAAAACTATATGGTACTGGCACAAAAACAAGGACATAGATCAATGGAACAGGGCAGAGATCTCAGAAATAAACTCATTCACATATGATCAATTGATATTTGACAAAGGTCACAAAAATATACAACAGGGAAAAGACAGTCTCTTTAATGAGTGATATTGGGTAAACTGGACAGCTACATGTACAAGAAAGAAATTAGAATACTTTCTTACATCACATACAAAATTAAACTCAGAAAGGATTAAAAACTTAAAAGGCAAAATTGGAAACCATAAAACTTCCAAAAGATAACACAGGCAATATACTCTTTGACATAAATCTTAGCAATATTTTCTTTTCATCTGTCTCCTGAGGCAAGGGAAATAAAATTTAAAAATTAATAAGTGGGATAAAATTAAGACTTAAAAGCTTTTGCATAGCAAAGGAAACCATCAACAAAATGAAAATACAATGTATTGAATGGGAGAGGATATTTGCAAACAATATGTCTGATAAAGAGTTAATATCCAAAATACATACAGCTCATACAACTCAATACCAAAAATACAAAAAAAAAAAAAAAAAACTGAATAAAAAAAAATTGACAGAAGACCTGAATAAAAATTTTTCCAAAAAAGATACATATGGCCAATAGGCACATGAAAAGATGTTCAATATTGGTAATCTAATCATCAGGTAAGGGCAAAACAAAATCACAATGAGATCTTCTCACACCTATAGAATGGCTATTGTAAATTGACAACAAATAATAAGTGTTAGTGAGGATGTGGAGAAAAGGGAACTCTAGTTCAGTATTGATAGGAATGCAAATTGGTGCAGCCAATATGGAAGAAAGACAGTAAGGAGTTTCTTCAAAAAACTAAAAAATTGAACTGAAACAGGCCTGGGACCTGGGACACTTAACTACAGTGCAGCAGTGCTTGCACCTGGACCAAAATATCCTCAAGTAACATAATACAAAGAAATATAAGGGACTAAAAATAACTGCAAGCATGTGCAGTTAGGGCAAATTAAGGACAAGATACAAAAAGACCAGAGGAAAAAACAGCTGACACTTCTGATGGGCTTCCCTGATAGCTCAGTTGGTAAAGGATCCCCCTGCAATGTGGGAGACCTGGGTTCCATCCCTTGGTTGGGAATATCCCCTGGAGAAGGAAAAGGCTACCCACTCCAGTATTCTGGCCTGGAGAATTCCAAGGACTGTACAGTCCATGGGGTCACAAAGAATTGGACACGACTGAGTGACTTTCATTCATTCACTCACAGCCACTTCTGAAGATCTAGGAGCAAAAATAGGGTGTTGGGAGCAAAAACAGTATACTGCACATACCTCAGCATACACCACCACCAAAGGGGAAGGCAAAGCACCCTACCATACCAGCCCAACCCCCGGACCCACCCTTATCCTCACTCCTGATAAGCAACCAGCTTCCCCACCTTGGGAGCAAGCAAGGGGACCCATTACTTGTTTTTGCTTCTCCTGCTATAGCAGGAGCCGTAACAAAACCTTGACTGAATTTCTTGACTAACCTCTTATCAATTTCTACTGATTGGGGAAGGACAAGAATCCTGGTCTGTATCAGAAGTATAATATGATCTAATTATTCCATCCCTGTTATTTATCTGAAGAAAACAGAAACACCAATTTGATACATGAACTCTACTGTTCACAGCATTAATTACAATAGCCAAAATATGGAAGCAACTTAAGTGTGTCCATCAACAAATGAATTGATAAAGAAGATGGTGTGTATATATGTGTGTGTATATATATATATATATATATATATAATGGAATAAATATTAAATAAAATTATATTAAATACACAAAATTCCATTATATATCATACAATGGAATTCATTATATACATATGTATATTATATAATACATATACATATATATGCTGTGCTTAGTCGTTCAGTCGTGTCCAGTGCTTTGAGACCCTATGGACTGTAGCCCATCCAGCCTCCTCTGTCCATAAGATTTCCCAGAAAAAGAATGCTGGAGTGAGTTGCCATGCCCTTTTCCAGGGGATCTTCCTGACCCAGGGATCGAACCAGTATCTCCTGTTTGGCAGGTGAATTCTCTACCACTGAGCTACCTGGGAAGCCCATAAACTGGAATACTCAGCCATGAAAAAGAAGGAAATATTGGGTGGGGGCGGGGGAAGCCTCTCCAGGAGCAGCCAGGGCCAATCCACGGTTGGCCCCAGGGCCCACGTCCTGCATCCCATGGGCAGCAGCCAAGGCTGCCGGAAGGGCCCTGGCTTCCAAGGGTGCCACGCATGGAAGGCAACCCAGCTGCCCCACCACCAAAACCTCCAGAGGTTGGAGCAGGGTTTCCTCAGCTTCACCCTCTGCTCCTCTTCAGAGGCAGACTAAGGTGGCTCCGGGCCCTACTTGCGGGCACCCAGAGGGATCTGGGTGGTGTCCAGCAAGCCAAAAGTTAATAGCAGGGGACCAGCAGATTTCAGAGCTATGTGACTGGCCATCTTCACGCTGTCCAACTAACTTATGTGGACCAGCCACGGGTTACATGATGTTACAGGTTACACAGCTGGCCCACTTGCAGAGAGGTGAATGCTCTGCATCTGCCAGCAGACACTGTCCATATGGTCACATCAATATTAAAGATCCAACTAAAAAAAAAGCAATTCAATTCATATTTTTTGTTTGACAGTAATTTCGTCTCTGTTCTCCATCTAAATAAAGTTTTAAATAAATAAAACCTTAATTCTGGGAAAAAAGAAGAAATTTTGCCTTTGAAACAACAAACACGGACCTGGAGGGTATTATATTTAGTGAAATCATAAGGGCTTCCCAGTGGTTCTAGTGGTAAAGAACCCATCTGCCAGTGCAGGAGACGTAAGAGACACGGGTCTGATTCCTGGGTAAGGAAGATCCCCTGGAGGAGGGTATGGCAAACCACTCCTGTATTCTTGACTGGAGAATCCCATAGACAGAGGAGCCTGATAGGCTACAGTCCATAGAGTTACACAGAGTCAGACACAACTTAAGCAACTGAGCACACACATACATAAGGAGAAAGAAAAGTATTGTATGCTTTCACTTAAGGGTGGGATTTGAAAAATAAAACAAATGGTGAATATAACAAAACAGAAACAGACTCACAGAGAACAAATTAGTGGCTACCAGTGGGGAGGGGGCTGCAGTAGGGTCAAGACAGGGGAAACAGATTAAGAGGTACAAAGTACTGGTATAAAATAAATAAGATATAAGGATGTAATATACAACACAGGGAATATAATCAATAATTTATATTAACTATAAATGGAATATAATCTATAAAAATATCAATTATGTTGTACACTTGAAACTAATATGATATGGTAAATCATCTGTACTTCAAAAAAGATGATATATGAAATAATATCATAAAGTAGAATTTAAAAGGGGTAATAGCTACAAATATGGAAGAATTTTTAAAAGTTAATAAGAAAATTGTATCAGGACTTTATGCCAGTGACATGATAAAGTTAGATGAAATGAACAAATTCCTATTAAAATATAATTTACCTCAACAGATTTGGGATGAAATAGAAATCCTGTAGAGATTATAGTTTTTAGAGAAATTATTGCAGTAATTAGGAATCTTTCTATCATGAAAACCTCAGGACTACAATGTTCATATAGGTGAATCCTATCATGAGTCCTATCAAATTTTCAAAAAATTAATCTTGATCTTATATAACTCTATCAAAGAATAACAAAACGACAATTACTGAATTTATTCTATGAGACCAGCCTACCAGCTCCTCCATCCATGGGATTTTCCAGGCAAGAGTACTGGAGTGGGTGCCATTGCCTTCTCTGATATTTTAAACCAGTCAATCCTAAAGGAAATCAGTCCTGAATATTCATTGGAAGGATTGATGCTGAAGCTGAAATCCCAATACTTTGGTGACCTGATGTGAAGAACTGACTCATTGTAAAAGACCCTGATGCTGGGAAAGACTGAGGGCAGGAGAAGGGGATGACAGAGGATGAGATGGTTGGATGGCATCACTGACTCGATGAACATGAGTTTGAGCAAGCTCCAGGAGTTAATGATGGACAGGAAAGACTGGTGTGGTGCATTTCACGGGGTCAGAGTTGGACAAGACTGAGCCACTGAACTGAACTGAATAATAAAATACCAAAAGAAGTTTATAGGCCTGTTTTACTCCTAAACACAGAATTTAAGGTGACAAATAACTTCTCAGAAGACAGTCAAGGTAAGGGAGAAAAAACAAAGGTGGATATAATTACTAATAAGTTTTAGTTTAGGTTAGAAGGTGGGTCATGAGTTTGTAATACCTTTATAAACAAACGAACATCCTAACAAAAAGTAAATAAATGAAATAAAGTAGTATATATGTGTACCAATTATGATAGTGCATTGTGAACAAGGAATTGAGAATAACTCAATTCTATGTTTCTGATGTCCTAAATTGGAAAAAAATTTAAAGACAGGAAGGAAAAGAGAAGAGAAACAAAAGGAACACTAAGGGAGAAAGAAGAGGAAACTCTAGCTAGTAAGGGTTCAGGTTACAATTGGAGGCAGTGGTCTGTTTGCTAAGGAGAAGGTGGTGGAGGAGAAAGAGAAGCAGAAGGAGAAAAAGAGGAGGAGGAGGAGGAAGAAGAGAAGGAGAAGGAGGAAAGAAGAAGAGGAGGAGGAAAGAAGAAGAATGAGGAAGAGGAGGAGGAGGAGAAGGAGGAGACACAGCAGCCACGTTCTGACTCTGGCATGAGCAGAGCAGCACTTTTCAGCTGTCCTAGCACCGTCTGCAATTCCTCTCCTAGGTGGTTGTGGCACTGATGCCACCAGCAGCACAGCAGTCGGTGTTAGAATCACCAGTTTCTTCTCTATGATCAACTTGTTTTTTCCTCAGGAAACCTCTACCTAGGATCCTCCCTACTTCTTTTCTAAACAGCATCACTTTCCTCAGAACAAGATTCACCAGACTTAATGTTATGAGCCACCAGTAAAACCTAGGAGGAGAGATAGCAGGGCTGTTGTAGTACCCTAGAATGAATGGCATTCTCTACCAGTTGTCACACACCAGCTAATTCTTCACAGAGCCTCTAAGCTCCTCTTCAGTCAGAGCTCATCTTAAACCCACCTTCTATTCATCCCTTCATGAGTCTCAAGCCCATGTCTTTCTTCCTTCATGGAAGAATTTAGGACATAAACAGTTTTTTCTGATACTAAGTATATTATATCAGAATATGGACATGAGTTTGAGCAAGCTCTTGGAGTTGGTGATGGACAGGGAAGCCTGGCATGCTGTAGTCCATGGGGTCGCAAAGAGTCAGACAGGAGTGACTCAACTGAACTGCAGCATATTATTACAGTTTCACAAACAACAGAACAATGTATCTTTATGTCTGTAGTCAAATTACCTGGAATTTAGTTATCAAATGAATTTTTTTTCTGCCTCTGAGAAAGAATATATAAACCAAAGCAAGAACATACCTTGCTGTTTTGGGGGTACATTACTGAGAAAGGGGACTTTACAAGGTAACTTTTTAAAAATATATATATATTTATTTATTTTTATTGGAGGTTAATTACTTTACAATATTGTATTGGTTTTGCCATACATCAACATGAATCCGCCACAGGTATACACATGTTCCCCATCCTGAACCCCCCTCCCTCCTGCCTCCCAGTACCATCCCTCTGGGTCATCTCAGTGCACCAGCCCCAAGCATCCAGTATCCTGCATCAAACCTGGACTGGCAACTTGTTTCATATATGATATTATACATGTTTCAATGCCATTCTCCCAAATCATCCCACCCTCACCCTCTCCCACAGAGTCCAAAAGACCATTCTATACATCTGTGTCTCTTTTGCTGTCTCGCATACAGGGTTATCGTTACCATCTTTCTAAATTTCATATATATGTGTTAGTATACTGTATTGGTGTTTTTCTTTCTGGCTTACTTCACAAGGTAACTTTTCAAGTCTGACATTAGGAGCAAACAAAGTTTCCTCAATGTTTATTGGTAACTTCTTACAGTAATCCTAAATTGCCCACTGAAACTCTGAATCAGCTGTGAATTCTCTGGCTTCCACATGATATGAAATAGTTTGATGTTGGTATTGCCCATAATACTCAAAACAGCAAGTCCTATTTCTGCTGGGATGGGCCCTGAATAAGTCTTGCTCTTTGGGGCTTTCTTCACTCGTGCTGTATGATATTTAGTTCTTTTCCCATATTCCAAGCACTTCTCAGATATCAGATCCACGTAACCTTTTAGTTGTGTCCAGAGGGTAAAGTGTGGTCTAGACTGGTGGCCCAAGTTAATTCAGACTCTGCAGTGAAGAGGAAAAATCAAATGGAAAACTCATACTTTTCTCATCTCAGTGCTTGTCAAATCCTATTGAAATAAAGTCTCTCTGACTTTTGCATCAGTCAATTCAATTCCATTGAAAAATTTCTAAGTATTTTCAATTTGCTGCCTAATTTTGAGCTGATAATTCTTTCAATTCTACCACATTTATATTCAATATAGATTCAGCCCACACAATCCATCAGCAAGGTATGTACAAACCCATATTGTGAAATTCCAGATTTTCTCATTCCAATTCCCAACTCTTCTGGTGACAAAGTGAGGACAAAGCTCATTTTAACTGAATAGTAAAAGACAAACATAAATTCCAAATTCTTCTCACGCACGTTGGAAGAGCTCACTCCTCCTTCCACCACCTACATGGTGGAGTCAGTCCACAATGTATGAATGACTACATTTGAAATTCAGAGAAGAGGACAGTGTCTCTGCTTACAGAAAGAAGAGTGGAAGATCCAAACGGAGCCCAGGGCTTTCTGCTTAATATGATACTTATTTTGCCAGTTTTCCAGGGATAGCTCTCTTTGAGCACCCTCAGAGGTCACTTATTGGTATCTGGTCTATGTGTTTTAAGATTTTTATCTTAATAAGAAGTGGAGCAGGAGGTTGATATTTTGAGTCATTTTAAGAAAAACATTTAAGAAAAAGAATCAGATGGTTTAGGGCAAGAATTCCACTACTGGGAACTCATACTTCTTAAAATAAATTGTGTCTAAATTTAAAATTCAAACAGCTCCAGGAGACACAGTGCATTATTTTACTTATAAATTATTAAATCCTTGCATTCTGATCATCTTATCCTAATATTTACAAAGATATAGGTAGCTGAGGACGACTCTACATCTAACAGAAAATTTTAGTACTCTGAATGAATGTCTGGTAAGGTGGAGTAATGAGGATACAAGGGAAGACAAGCCTAGTGCTGAGAGGCTGCACTTGCCTTCCCCTGGCATCCTGGGGGGCACCAGGAATGGGGAGAAACAGTGTTTGTTTCCTTTCTACTCTGGGCTTCCCTGGTGGCTCAGACGGTAAAGAATCCACCTGCAATGTGGGACACCTGGGTTTGATCCCTGCGTTTGGAAGATCCCCTGGAGAAGGGAACGGCTATCCACTCCAGTAGAACTGCCTGGAGAATTCCATGGACAGAGGAGCCTGGCAGGCTACAGTCCATGGCCACAAACAAGTCAGATACAACTGAGCAATTTTCACTTTCTACTTTGATGTACTTCCCCAGTATCTCTCTAGAATAGGAACCTCTAAGCTGCTTGTTTCAGCTTCTTTTATCCCTGCAATTTCCAATCGATGCAAATTTTGTAGCAAGAATGCATGAAATCAACAAACCAATTTTAAACAATACTCTGGAAGCAGAGAGAGGCATTATTGAGTAGATAGTAAGAGTAGCTAAAGACAAAACCCTCAGTGGAGGAAAACTCCTTAAAGCCCTGATCTAATTGGTGCTGAGAGTTCAGAGCTCAGCTCCAGTACAAGGAAGTAGTGATGAGAGGGCAGAGATGAGAAGAGTAGCCTTAGGTAGCCAGGAGTAGAAGGCCAGATGAGAAGAGACAAATATAACTGGAAGTTTCCAATGGGGTACAGATCATTACAGAAATCATGGAGGACATTACTGAGCTCTTGACACTTCCTGTAACAGAAGACAGTTTTTTTCTCTGGTTCTTCCCATAGAGTAAGTAGTCATTTGCAGTCAGGCACTCTTTTCTACACATAATAACCAATATTCTAGAGCCCAGCTGTTGAACCAGTGGGACTTTTTTTTTTTTTTCTTAGTTGCAGGTCTCAAAGATGAAAGAAAAACCGACTATCTCTGATGAAGGAGTTTCAAATAAACCACACCATTAGGTCTTTCTAACTAACTAACCACAGTGGAAAAGATTCTTAGATTCTTACAAGGGGTATCTAAGAAACTCCTCTCATCTGATCAAGATGAAATCACATGGGTATCTTTTCCTTTAGCTGTCTTTGTGATTCTAAATATTAAGTTGAAGCATCAGTGAAACAAGTAATTTTCCAATATAATCCATCAGAAGGGCAATCGTAAATTGGCCAGCTGAGTTTGGTGGCTCAGGAGACAGATGGGTGCATTTCCTCAATTACCTGAAGTCATCACCAAACACCAAACTTTAATTAAATAGAAGAGTTGGAATTTGTAAGAACCATATCACATTCTCTCTGGTAGCCTTTGTTCAGAGCTTTAGCCAAGGGCTTCAGGTGCAATTCTAGAGGCCTTACTGCAGTTTTCCCTAGACCTGTTAGCAATCAGATGCTTCATCTAGGAAGTCATACAGAAACCACGCAGGCACCCACAGCTTACTTATTTTCCTCCATCGGTATGAGTTTGGGAAGTAAAGTGTAAACATCTGGGTTACAAATTGTGATGATCAAAGGAGTCAATCAATAGACCAAATGTTTTACATGACATCATTTTGTCCACTTTAGATTGATAAAGCTATAAGGCTTCAACCCACTTGTGGTGTGGCAGTCTCTGGTGTAATGAAAATTACACCAATGAACACCTTATTACTAGTAGCATAAGATTTTCATTGCTTAATACCCTCAACAATACTTAGTTGTTTTAGTCTTTTAAATGTTTGCCAATATGTGAATATGTATATGATTTTAATTAGAATTTTAATTTGCATTTCTCTGATTACTGAAAGTTGAGCATATTTTTATTTTACTAACATTTTATTTTATCAAGGTAAGAGCACTTAACATGAGATCTACCTTCTGAACAATTTTTAAGTGTACATACATTATTCTTGACTAGAAGTACAATGCTGTACAGCAGATCTCTTGAGCTCATTCATCTTGCTTAATTGAAACTTTATGCCTATTGATTATAATTACCCATTTCCCTCATTCTCCATCCTACAGAAACCACCACTCCACTCTCTGATTCTATGAGTTCAACTATTTTTGATACTTCATATAAGTCAAATCATACAGTATTTGTCTTTCTGTGACTGGCTAATTTCATACAGCTTAATGCTCTTCAGATTCATCCATGTTGTTGCATATTGCATAATTTCTTTCTTTTCAAAGGCTAAATAGTAATCCATTGTGTGTGTATATATATATATATATATACATATATATATATACACATATATATATGTGTATATATATCACATCTTCTTTATCCATTCATCCACTAATGACCATTTAAGTTATTTCCACATCTTGGCTATTATGAAGAGTGTGTCAGTGAACACAAGACTGCTAATATTCTTTGACATCTTGATATCAACACTTTTTATAAATATCCAAAAGTACAATAGTTTGATAGTATTGCAGTTCTACTTTTAATTTTTTGAGGATCCTCCACAATGTTTTCCACTGTGGACACACCATTTTGTATTTCCACCAACAGTGTTCAGGGGTTCTCCACAACATTCCCAATACTTGTTTTTTTTTTTTTTTGATAATAACCATTCTGTAGATGAGAGTATATCACACAGTGGTTTTGATTTGCATTTTCCTGATTAGTAAGATTAGGCACCTATTGGCCATTTGTGGATAAACCGTATGCTAGGCCATAAACAAATGTCAATAAATTCAGAGAGATTGGATCATACAAAGTATCTTCTCTTACCATAGTAGAATGAAGCTATAAATCAGTAACAAAAGGAAACTGGATAATTAACAAATATATGAAAGTTAAACTCAAACAATCAAAGAAGAAATCACAAGGGAAATTAGAAAGCACTTTGAGAAGAATGGAAACACAGCATACCAAATTTACATGTCTGTGTGTATGTGTGTGTGTGTGTGTATGTGCGTGCGTGCGTGCGTGCATGCGCATGCGCACACATGCTCAGTCGTGTCTGACTCTGCGACCCCATAAACTGTAGCCTTCAAGCTCTTCTGTCTGTGGAATTTTCCAGGCAAGAAATATGGGATGCTCTAAAAGCAGTGATCAGAAGGAAATATACTACAAGGAAGTAAATAACTACAAGGAAGTGAGAGAGGCTGGGGCCTGGGGCCTGGGCCCTTTGCTGCAGTGCTTTCACCTGGACAAACATCTTGAGCAACAAAATACTCCTTGTATTTTGTATTGATGTAAACTATCAGAGCCTAAAAATAACTGCCTGCATGCACAGTTGGGACAAATTATGAACAAGACAGAAAAATAAAACAAAACCCCAGCTGCCACTTCTGAAGAGCCAGGAGCAAAAGTAGTGTATTGCACACGCCCTCAGCACACAATGGGCAAAACACCTAAGACACCCCTCCAGAGGAACACACTCCTACCCTCACCTCATAAAAGGAACCAGCTTGCTCCCCCTCAGTGAGCAAGCAAACAAGGAAACCTATTGTTTGTTCTTGCTCTCCCCTGCTGAAGCAGGGACTCCAATAAAGCCTTGCCTGAATTTCTTATCTGGCCTCTGATCAATTTCTATTGATTAAGGAGGCCAAGAATCTTGGCTGGTAACAAAAGGAAAAGAGAGTTCTAAAACAAATACTGTAACTTTTCACCTTAAGGAATTAGTAATAGAAGAGCCAACTAAATGCAAAGCTACAAGAAAGGAGAAAATATTAGAGGTAGCCAAAATTAAAAATGAGAAATAATAGAGATTCAAAGAAACCATTAGTTAGCTCTTTGAAATACATGAACAAAAATGACAAATCTTGAGCTACAATGAGCATGAAAAGAAGGAAACTCAACAAAATTAGATGTGAAAAGTGGAGACATTTCTAATGTGTTACAGAAATTTTAAAAATTGTAAGACAATACTATGAAAAACTGTATACCAATAATTAGACAGTTTACATAAAATAGAGAATTCCCTCAAAGCACACAAACTACCAAAACCTACTCAAAAAGAAATAGAAAAACTGAACAGACCTGTAACAAGCAAAAGGGTTATATCAGTACTCAAAAGTCTCACCTAAAAATATCCCTGGGCCAACTAGCTTCACTGGTGAACTTGAAAAAAATGCTTAAAAAATAATTAATACACAGCCATTAAAAAGAATACATTTGAATCAGTTCTAATGAGGTGGATGAAACTGAAGCCTATTATACAGAGTGAAGTAAGGCAGAAAGAAAAACACCAATACAGTATATTAACACATATATATGGAATCTAGAAAGATGGTAACAATAACCCTGTATACAAGACAGCAAAAGAGACACTGATGTATAGAACAGTCTTTTGGACTCTGTGGGAGAGGGAGAGGGTGGGATGATTTGGGAGAATGGCATTGAAACATGTATAATATCATACATGAAACGAGTTGCCAGTCCAGGTTCGATGCACGATACTGGATGCTTGGGGCTGGTGCACTGGGATGACCCAGAGGGATGGTACGGGGAGGGAGGAGGAAGGAGGGTTCAGGATGGGGAACACGTGTATACCTGTGGTGGATGCATGTTGATATATGGCAAAACCAATACAATATTGTAAAGTTAAAAAATAAAATAAAATATTTAAAAAAATAATACCATTCTCAAATTTTTCAAGAAAATAAATAAAAGGGAGACAAACACTTCCTAATTTATTTGATGAGAACACCATCATCCCAATACTAAAGCCAGACTAAGACAGCACAAGAAAGAAAACTTCCAACACTCTTTATTAAACCACTCCCTGCAAATCTCAACAAAATAAAGTCCATATCTGAAAACTCCACAGCTAACATCATACTAAGGCTGAAAGGCTAAAAATTTTCCTTTTAAGATGAAAAAGAAAAAAAAAAACAAGGATGCCAGCTTTCATCATATCTGTTCAACACAGCACTGAAATTAAATAAATATTTTTGACTTTTGAATAAGTTTTCCTCTATTAATGACTGAAGTCACTGATTCTAGTCTTTCATATGTATTAGTAAATAAGGGTCTTCATTAAATATGTTATGACAGTTTTCCTTACCACAATAGAGGTGAACAGTGTTCTCTCTTTTAAAACAAAAGTTTCACACTGCCTGAGCAGATGATCATTTTGCTTTAACAATTTTTTCCAAAGATAAGGCTGCCTCTGCTAACCCAGTTCATTGACTTGAAGAAGGAATCTGTGATTGCCGTCCTTTCTCCAGTGTGTTTTGCAACTGTTGTGTGAAATAAGAGTTCACAAACATGTCAGATGCAAATGGGATGCAGCCAATGACTTTTTAAGTAGTTTAATCACCATAATGTTCAAACCAAAGATGTTTAAAGACACAGTTCATGTGAACATGGGAAATAAAGATAACTGGTGAAATATATCTCACTATGTGCGTGAACGCTAAGTCTCTTCAGTTGTGTCCGACTCTTGGCGACCCCATGGACTGTAACTTGCCAGGCTCCTCTGTCCATAGGATTCTCCAGGCAAGAATACTGGAGTGGGTTGCCATGCCCCAGGGATGGAACCTATGTCTCTTAATAAGTCTCCTGCATTGGTAGGTGGGTTCTTTACCTCTAGCGCCACCTGGGAAGCCCCATCTTAACTACACACCTCCCTAGATAATTTCCAAATGGAGAAACCCTTCTAAAAAAAAAAAAAAAAAAAGGGAAATATTACCCATCATGCCTGTTTTAAAGTCCATAGACCCCAGGGCTTACACTTAGAGCTTCAACTCTAAGGTTACAGATCCTGTATCTGTAAGAATGCCCTAGGACTTGTATAAACCTCAGCTCCTCAACATAATGAGTTTCAAGTCCGGCTTCAGACTGATCTCAAGGACAGTGCTCTCCTGAGCTTTTGAGTTTCATCGGCCAAATTACTGGCTTCCTTTCTGCTAGATTATACCTGAACCTCATCTGCTTCATTAATATTCTTTGTCTAGTACATAAAATCACAAAGGCAGCTAAACAAAAAGAAGACTCTCTCACTGAGGTTAGGATGACATAGGAGAAATTTCTCTTGTGCTCCTTTCAGAATCTCAGTGTTTCACTTAATAAGTGAGAGCGGCAGTACCAAGACAGATTTCAGATGATGTGTCCTTAAGCTTCTCCATCTGCAATGGTCTACTTTCCTTCCATCATTTTAATTTGCTAAAAATGAATATCTGTGCTTTTTATCGTTAGGCTGTTTTTTAAAAGTTGTTTTCATGCATATAGAGATCCCAGGACAAAATATGACTTCTTATATTATGGTAAGACCAAAACCAAAAAATGACTTTTCTGCCAGAAGAAGTCAGACCTCTATTATTTCTCTAAAGTATCCCTTCATCCTCATGTGGGGCTACTAAATTCTGATTACATCATCTCTTTAGCCTTCCATGCCTGGCTCTTTCAGTCAACTCCTTTTACCTTTAGTTCTCTCGTCACTTTTTTACTTATACCAGAAACTGAGTTCTGGATACTTACTGCTTTATGGATCTTCAACTGCTCTAACAATCTACTAATCTACTAATCTTTCTAAAAAGTGTATACACTAATGATAAAATCTGCATTGATCTGGGAAGCTGAGACCAAAATTTAAGAGTTTCCTAGTCAAAGGAGGAGCGAGTTAACTCTGGTAAACATAATTATTGGTAGTAAAAGAGAAGGGGAAAGAGCATATTTCAGAGAAAATTTCTTTTTTATTTTATTTTATTTTATTTTTTTATTCTTCCAATTTTATTTTATTTTTAAACTTTACATAATTGTATTAGTTTTGCCAAATATCAAAATGAATCCGCCACAGGTATACATGTGTCAGAAAATTTCTAAAGAAGGTATTAAGATATAGGGAGTTTGTTTTCCATGCACACAGACCACAAGCTTTGTGGCCATTGTCTTCATTTAAGATATTTCAGATGAGGTTCAGATATCCAGAGTTTTTAATTCTAACTGACCTGTATTAGTTACTTAGACCATTTCTGCCTTCTAACATTAGACTCTAATCAATTTACCTATCCATCCCATATATGCAATTAACTAATATTTTCTGTGTGATTAGAGATAGAATAGATCAACTGTAAGATATTTCTCTGTGCACTGTCCTTAGTTATCTATGTCCATGGAAATTACATAAGATCATTGTATCTAAAGGAGTTAATTTATAATTTCATTACATGTGCTTTGTCCTCAGAATTGATTTAATTTAAACCTCGGGCACATGGTAATTTAACTGGAATGATTCCACAGTGGTATAAATTTAGATATAAATCACATGATGAAAGGTGATGATTATTCAGAATACTCTTACAATGATCCAGAATGCCATCTCCTGCCCTATTTCTCTTTCAGATGATGTCTGACAGACATAAACAAGTTAGCAAACAGTGACCTGTTTGACAAGCATTCAAACGCTGGAAATTTTCACACTTTAATAAGAGGATCTCATGGGGATCCACTTTTTCATCTGTTGTTCTCTAAGCATTCAAATTTCCCCTCTTTTCCTTTTACTGAATTTATAAATAGGTACTGACTTCAATGTGCATTGAAGCACAGTATTTCCTCTTGCAAGATAAGCGAGAAGAATTAGTGCTTGCCTGTCACTGCAAGATAGAAAGGAAGACTTCTCTTCACTTGGCTCCATCAGAGGATCTGTGCTGGGGGCCAGGATTAGATGTTTATAGAATCTCACAACTTGGGCTGCCACCCGCCTTGCTGTTGCTTGTGTGGGCACTTAGCATGGGAAAGAGTTTTTCAAATGTTGGATCTCCAGCTCATGGCTTCTTCAGCATCCTTTGATATGAGTTTACTCCAGGCTGAGAACTCAGAAACAAAAATGAGATAATGCCCAGGTCTATGTTGACAGGTAAATATGGAAAAATTATAGCAAATATATAGCCCAAAACAGACAGTAAAGTCCAAATGCAGAGAAAATTCTTTGCTAATGAAGAATCCAAATAAACTATTTTATTTCAACAGAATTTCACAAACTTACACACATAAGAGAAAATGACTTTTTAAAATAATTTGGTTTCTATTTTCCTCCATTTCCCCAACATTTCCCAGTCTTTCTCAAGCTTGCTTATTTTCTAAAACTGAAATTCAAGCTAGGGACATCACATAAGAACATACACACATGATATGTTCTGTTTGTTTCACCTTTCCATTCTCTCTACATTCAACAAATAATGATATGACCCCTTACGAGTCTCTCATTCTCCCATGGATTCTGGATTTTAGATAGCATACATGATTGATTGCAAGCCTATACTCCAGGAACAAGGAACATAAATGAACAAAAAAGACTCACTATTCACCTCCTGCTAAAAGAGCCAGGTAGGTATTCAAGAAAGGCACAGCAATGTTTAAGAGAGTAAGAGATGAAACAACAGACAAGGTGGGGTGTAGCAAATGTGCACAAAATGATGTCAACAGGGTATAGAAAGCACAGATTTTGTAGCTCCATAGACCTGGGGTGGATATAAAACTTATGAACTCATTTACTCTCTCAAAACTAGCATGTTGCTATAATACTTTCACCATCAATTTCCTTCTTGTAAAATTTGGGATAATGCAGCCCTCATCATTTTGTTAGGATCTTCAAATAGAGAAACACTAAATATTTTAATAGTATCTAGAACATAAATGGGAGAAGGCAATGGCACCCCACTCCAGTACTCTGGCCTGGAAAATCCCACGGATGGAGGAGCCTGGTAGGCTGCAGTCCATGGGATTGCTAAGAGTCAGACACGACTGAGCGAGTTCACTTTCACTTTTCACTTTCCTGCATTGGAGAAGGAAATGGCAACCCACTCCAGTGTTCTTGCCTGGAGAATCCCAGGGATGGGGGAGCCTGGTGGGCTGCCGTCTATGGGGTCGCACAGAGTCGGGCATAACTGAAGCAACTTAGCAGCAGTAGCAGCAGCAGAACACAAATGACAACAAATAAATTATAAGTATTATTATTTTCCATGATCTGGGCAGCCTAGAAGAAAATAATCAAGAGAGGTGTAATGGAGGAGGTAAAAACTAAGATGAAGTTTGAAGAGTAGGTAGCTTTGAGTCAGAATTTGAGGGCTAGAAATTTCAGAAGAGTATCAGCTGAAGTCAAGGCAGAGAAAATGAGAGTAATGAAAGCATCAGGAAAATTACAGCCTGATACAACCAGTGCCCTGATTCTCCAGCTTAGATGCACATTGAAACTACTCAGGGAACATGAACTATCCAACACCATGACCCAAACAAGACCAAATGAAGCAGGATATCTGCCATGTGATGTTATTACTAAGATTGGTTAATGTTTGGTGCCAACCAGGGAAGTTTATCTTTATTCTGGAGTGGCAGTAAAAACAGCACTATAGTTTAGTAAAATAAGTTGTGGATATACAGTCATGTGGTGCTTCCCTGGTGGCTCAGAGGTAAAGAATCTACCTGCCAATGCAGAAAATGCAGGTTCAATCCTTGGGTTGGGAAGATCCCCTGAAGAAGAAAATGGCCACCCACTCTGGTAATCTTGCCTGGAAAATCCCATAGACAGAAGAGCCTGGTGGGAGACAGTCCACAGGGTCGCAAAGAGTTGGAGATGACTTACCGACTCAACAACAACACAGGGTGGTGTGGAAGGGATACAAATCCTGGCTGTTCCATTGAAGATCTGAACAAGTTTAGTAAGGGTCTACTATTCAGAATAAATAAAAATTATTACAGGTTAATAACAAAAAGACCCCCCCAAAATCTATATTTTTAAAGGGCAAAAGAACTGGAAATAGACATTTTTCTAAAGCAGGGGTCCTGAACCTCCAGGATCTAATGCCTGATGATATGAGGTGGAGCTGATGTAAGAGTAATAGAAATAAAGTGCACAATAAATGCAATGCATTTGAATCATCCCCAAACCATCCCTCATTACTCCAGTCCATGGGAAAAACATGTCTTCTATGAACCTGGTCCCTGGTGCCAAAAAGATTGGGGACCACTGCTCTAAAGAACATATATAAATGGTCAATATGAACAAAAGACACAATATCATTAACCATTAGGATAATGCAAGTGAAAGCCACAATAAGATTCTACTTCATACTTATTAGGATGACTATCTTTTAAAAAGGACAAAATACTGTTCGTGAGGATATGGAGAAAATGTAACCTCATACGCTGCTGGTAGGAAGGTAAAATAGCACAGAAGCTGTAGAAAAGTTTTGTAGTTCCTCTAAGAATTGAACATAGAATTACCATATGACCCAGCAACTGCATTCCTTTGTTATTCTCAAAAGAATTTAAAACAGGTACATATATAAATACTTCTCTATCAATTTCATAGCTTCACTACAGGGACAAAATGTGATGAGTGGAAAAATAAATTTGGTATAACCATTCAATGGGATAATACACAGACGTGAAAAGAAAATGAAGTACTAATACATACTACAGTGTGACTGAACCCCAAAACCATTATGCCAAGTGAAACAAGTCAGACCCAAAAGGCAACATACACTATGATTCCATTTATATGAAATATCCAGGATCAGTAAATTTTAACAGGAAGTCTATGACTGTGGGGGAGGAGAAAATGAAGAGTTACTACTTAAGGTGTACAGGTATTATTTTGTATTTTTTGTGGTGTTAAAAATGTTATCAGATACACGACTTGCAAATCATTTTCTCATTCTGCACATTGTCTTTTTACATTAGTGATACTGCCATTTAATACACAAATGTCTATTTTGGTAAAGCCCAATGTGTCATTCTTTTGTTACTTGTTGTCATTTCTAAAATCTATTGCAAAGTTCAAGGTTATAATGATTTATCCCTATTTTCTTATAGTGTTGGCTCATATTCAGGTGTTTAATACATTTTGAGCTAACTTTTTAAAAGTGGTTTGAGGTAAGGGTCCAATTTCATTCTTCTGAATGTGGGTAACAAGTTGTCCCAGCAACATCTATAGAGAAAATTATCCTTTCCTCATTGAATAATTTTAGCACTCTTGTGGGAAATCAATTGGCCAAAGATGAATGGGTTTACTTATGGATTCTCAATTCTATTCCACTGGTCGATATGTCTTCTTTAGGTCGGTGCCTCACTGTTTTGATTACTGCAGCACTGGAGCAAGTTTGGAAATCAGGAAGAGTGTCCTCCAACTTTGTTCAATTGTTTTGAACATTGACTAGTTTTGACTATTCTAGGCCACTTGCAAGTCACTACGGTTTGGGGATGGACTTTTCCAATTCTGCACAAAGACCACTGGAATTCTGGTAGAAATTCGACTGAATCTGTAGATAACTTTGGGTAGTACTGACATCTCAACAGTATTAAATATTCTAATCCATGAACACAACATATCTTTCCATTTATTTAGGTGTTCTCTAATATTCTTCAATAATGTTTTAGAATTTTCAGTGTATATATATCTTGTACTTCCTTGTATTTTTTTCTTTCAAATGCCCCTATAAATGGATTTGTTTTCTCAATTTTCTTTTCAGACTGCTTATTGCTGACTTTGTCTCACAAATGATTTTTTGCATGTTGGTGTTGTACCCTACAGCTCTGTCAAATTCATTTATTAGGTGGAGTAATTTTTTTGTGTGGGTTCTTTGGATATTTTTGTGTGTAAGATCATGTCATCTATGGTGTATTTAGGCTTTTCTATATATAAGATTACATTACCTCCAAATAGGGACAATTTAACTTTCTTTCCAGTTTGAATGTGTTTTATCTCTTTTTCTTGCCTAACTGCTGACTAAAACTTCAAGCCAAATGTTGAATAGCAGTGGTAAAAGTGGACATCCTTGTCTTATTTCTGATTTAGGGAAAAAGGTTTTGGTCTTTCACCACTGAGTATGATGTTCAGTTCAGTTCAGTCGCTCAGTCGTATCTGACTCTTTGCGACCCCATGAATTGCAGCACGCCAGGCCTCCCTGTCCATCACCGACTCCTGGAGTTCACTCAGACTCATGTCCATCGAGTCGGTGATGCCATCCAGCCATTTCATCCTCTGTCATCCCCTTCTCCTCCTGCCCCCAATTCCTCCCAGCATCAGAGTCTTTTCCAATGAGTCAACTCTTCGCATGAGGTGGCCAAAGTATTGGAGTTTCAGCTTTAGCATCAATCCTTCCAATGAACACCCAGGACTGATCTCCTTTAGAATGGACTGGTTAGATCTCCTTGCAGTCCAAGAGACTCTCAAGAGTCTTCTCCAACACCACAGTTCAAAAGCATCAATTCTTCGGCGCTCAGCTTTCCTCACAGTCCAACTCTCACATCCATATATGACCTCTGGAAAAACCATAGCCTTGACTAGAAGGACCTTTGTCGGCAAAGTAATGTCTCTGCTATCTAGGTTGGTCATAACTTTCCTTCCAAGGAGTAAGCATCTTTTAATTTCATGGCTGCAATCACCATTAGCTATGGTTTATTTACAGATATCTTTTATCGTATTAAGGAATTCTCTTCTTATTCTAGGTATCCTTCAATGCTTAGCCAAACTACTGACAATTCTGCCTTAACCTTCACTTCCTGCTTGCACAAAATGCAGAGATCAGCCAGAAGTGCAAGCCTGGTGTACACTGAGATTTTTCTGTGCATGTATTCAGCCCTGGGAATGTGTATTGAACTCTACATGAATAATAATGACTACCATTATTTGGATTAATTTCTAATATCTTTTTCTAGTACTTTCTATTTATCCTTCTTCATTCACACTTTTGACCTTAACTGAAACATCCTTCTGCACTCATAACCTTATTCCTGTCCTATATCTCCTCATACTAAGTATTATTCTTTCTGAAACTTCTTTCTGGAAATATAATAGATAATTTTCATGGTAAATTACATATGTTGTTACCTATAGGATGCACTGAATTTCCCTTTACAAGAAATTTACTGACTGCATTCTCATGTAGCAGTGGGTAACAAACTGCCTATTCATCCTCCTCTCTGGCCATGCTCCTCTACTTCAGGACGGTATATCTCACTGGGCTGGCTCTCCTCTTCCCTGCAGGCACTTCTTCCCCAATTCATTGTCATTCCTAAACCCAAGATGTACAGACTTATTCTCTGAATCTTGCACTGTTGGTTTGACACCAGATGATTTTATTTCATGTCACTCAGTGAGCTTCATCTATATGCATTGGAAAAGCTATCAGCACCACCGAGAAATACCGAGGCAATTATATCTCTCCTCTTCCTCCTTCCCTTATTCAGATATCTTATCATTCTTTTGGCAACTCATTATTTGAATTGTACTGAGTACTGATTTCAAAAATTATTTATTGAGTTCTTAATGTGCAAGACACCACATGAAGCATGCACAGGTCAGAGGATTCTATATGCCTTTGTTGAAATAACATGGAATTTAAAATTGTAAAAAATATCCTTTTCTTGTTGTTCCCTTGCTTAGTTGCATCTGACTCTTTGTAACCCCATGGACTGCAGTACATCAGGCTTCCCTGCCCTTCACTGTCTCGCAGAGTTTGCTCAAACTCATGACCATTGAGTTGATGGTGCTATCCAGTCCTCTCATCCTCTGTCACCTTCTTCATGACCGTCGTATAAATCTAGCCAACAAAATCATCAATTTACTACTATTTTGGAACCCTATAACATAGACTTTCACACAGATGATTTTAGGATACTCAAAGGAACAAATGAATGACACAGTTTAAATATTAAAAAGAATTTCTGAAAAAATAAAGGTAAAAATGAAATAAGATTAAACAGCTAATGAAATAAATTACTAGATCTCTTTACAGGTATTCTCATTAAACTTAAAACTGTAATGGATTGAATAATCTCTATACTACATGGGTTACAAATGAATGGGTGATTTTGAAGATAGTATTACAAAATTCAGAATGCAACATAGCAAAATAAGACATAAAAAAGGAAGAGCATTTAAAAGACAAAAATATGTTGAGAAATTGCATATATTATAGAGCCCTACTGAGACTATCCAAAAGCTCCAAAAGGGAAATGAATGATAGAGAATACTTTAATAAAGAACCAGAGAATTTTCTGTAAAGATGTATCTTATTTATTGAAAGTGTATTAACCCTAAGCAGCATAAATAAATATAAATCAATGGTAAAGCATATTCTAGTGAAACTGATGAGCATCAAAGGTTATTTTAAACTGTTTTAACCATTTAAAAGTACAGCTCAGGAGCTTTACGTACATTCACATGGTTGTGCAACTGTCACCACCATTCATCTCCAGAACGTTTTCACTTTCCCAAACTGAAACTCCACACATTAAACAGTAACTCCCAACCCTCCCTTTTCTCAGCCCCTGACAACTAACACAATGCATTCTGTCTCTATGAATCTGACTATTCTATACACCCCATGTAGCCAGAATTATACAATAATTGTTTTGTAGTGATTAGCTTGTTTAGCTTATTAGCATTATGTCCTCAAGGTCCACCCGAGTTACTGCCCATGTCAGGATTTCCTTCATTTTTAAAACTGAAAAATTTTCCATTTTATACATATGCACATTTTGTTTATTAATAAATGGACAAACAATCAGGTTGCTTCCAACTTTTGACTATATTGAATAGCACTGCTATGAGTAGTGAAGGCAATGGCACCCCACTCCAGTACTCTTGCCTGGAAAATCCCATGGATGGAGAAGCCTGGAAGGCTGCAGTCCATGGGGTCGCTGAGGGTCAGACACGACTGAGCGAATTCACTTTCACTTTTCACTTTCCTGCATTGGAGAAGGAAATGGGAACCCACTCCAGTGTTCTTGCCTGGAGAATCCCAGGGACGGGGTGCCTGGTGGGCTGCCGTCTATGGAGTCGCACAGAGTTGGACACGACTGAAGCAACTTAGCAGCAGCAGCAGTGCTGAGTCACTCAGTCGTGTCCGACTCTTTGAAGTCCCATGGTAGTCCACCAGGCTCCTCTGGCCATGGAATTTTCTAGACAAGAATACTTATACACAATGGAGTATTACTCAGCCATTAAAAAAAATACATTTGAATCAGTTCTAATGAGGTGGATGAAACTGGAGCCTATTATACAGAGTGAAGTAAGCCAGAAGGAAAAACACCAAAACAGTATACTAACACATATATATGGAATTTAGAAAGATGCTAACAATAACCCTGTGTATGAGACAGCAAAAGAGACACTGATATATAGAACAGTCTTATGGACTCTGTTGCAGAGGGAGAGGGTGGGAAGATTTGGGAGAATGGCATTGAAACATGTATAATATTATGTATGAAATGAGTTGCCAGTCCAGGTTCGATGCACGATACTGGATGCTTGGGGCTAGTGCACTGGGACGACCCAGAGGGAGGGTATGGGGAGGGAGGAGGGAGGAGGGTTCAGGATGGGGAACACATGTATACCTGTGGCGGATTCATTTTGATATTTGGCGAAACTAATACAATTTGTAAAGTTTAAAAATAAAATTTTTTAAAATGCAAAAAAAAAAAAAAAAAGAATCCTGGATTGTCACTTCCTACTCTAGGGGATCTTTCTGACCCAGGAATTGAACCCGCACCTCTTGCATCTCCTTCATTGGCAGGTGAATTCTTCACAACTGGCACCACTCTGGGAAGCCCCGCTGCTGTGAACATGAGAGTAAAAATAATATGTTCAAGGCCCTGCTTTCAATTTTTTTGAGCATATAGACAGAACTGCTGGATCATATGACAACTCTATGTTTAATTTTTTTTGAGGACCTGCCATCCATATACTGTTTTCCATAGTGCTGCAGTATTTTACATTTCCACCAGCCATGCATAAGGGTTCCAATTTCTCCACATCCTTGACAAAACTTTTTTCTGATTTTTAATAATAGCCATTCTAATGATCTGAAGTAGTATCATCAAAGATATTTTTAAATATTAAAAGCTTTTAGAGAGAATAGAAATATTACTGACAAGGAAATAAATTGATGGAAGACTTTTTTATATTAAGAATGACACAAAATAAAGTAGAGCAACATCAAATTAAAAAGTCTGCACAGCAAAGGAAATCATTAACAAAATGAAAAGTTAACCTAATGAATGAGAGAAATTATTTGCAAATCATATATCTGATAAAGGGTTAATATCAAAAATATATAAAGAACTCATACAACTCAATAGCCAAAAAAAAATCATTAAACTGGACAGAAGATCTGAATAGACATTTTTCTAAAGAAGACATACAAATAAACATTGGTACATGAAAAGGTGCTCAGCATCACAAATCATCAGGGAAATGCAAATCAAAATCACAATAAGATATCACTTCACACATGTAATAATGTCTAGCATCAAAAGACAATAAAAAAATTATTGGCAAGAACATGGAGAAAAGGAAATTCTTGTGTAGTGTTGGTGGGAATGTAATTGGTATAGCCATTATGGAAAAAAAAAAAAGTATAGAGTGCCTCATAAAACCTAAACTAGGAAAACAGTATGACCCAGCAATTCCATTTCTGGGTATCCACCAAAAAAAAACACAAAAACTAAAACACTGACTGGAAAGAATGTATGCACCCTCCATGTTCACTGCAGCATGATTTACTATAGCTAAGATATGAAAATAAATTAAATGTCCGTCAATGAATGAACAGACCAAGAAGCTGTGGTGGATGTACACAATGGCATACTATTCAGCCATAAAAAATGAATGAAATCTTGCCATCTGTGACAACATGGATGGGCCCTGAAGATATTATGCTTAAGTGAAATAAGTCAGACAGAGAAGGCAAATACTATAGGAACCCACTTATATGTGGAATCTAAAAAACAAAAAAAAATCACCAAGCTCAGAGATACAAAGAAAAGTAATGGCTGCCATAGTCAGGAAATGGGGAGTGGGCAAAATGAGAAGGAGGTCAAAAGGTACAAACTTCCAACTATAAACTAAGTAAATCATGGGGATATACTATATAACATGATGTCTACAGTTAATAATACAGTATTGCATATTTGAAAGTTGCTAAGACAGTAAATCTTAAAAGTTCTATAAGAAAAAAATTTGTCACTACTTACGTGATGGATGTTAACTAGACTTAAGTGGTGATCATTTTTCTTTTTTTGGCCATGCTGCACAGCATGTAAGATCTTAGCTCCCCAACCAGGGATTAAACCCATGCCTTCTACAGAGGAAGCACTGGACCTCCAGGGAATCCCCTGTGGTGATCATTTTTCAATACATACAAATCTCAAATCATTATGTTATATACCTGGAACTAATATGGTATCTGTCAATTATACCTCAATTAAAAACAACTTCTGGAAAAAACATAAGAGAAAATCTCTGTGACCTTGTGTTAGGCAAAAATTTTTTAGGACAGAAAAAGCAGGAAGTACAACAGAAAATATATGATTTAAATCTCATCAAAATTTAAAAATTTGCACCCAGCACCTTATCTCTGCCCCAGGGGCACTGGCATCGTCTTGGCACCTGTGCATAAGAAGCTCCTGCTGATGGCTGGGACTGATCACCTACTGCTGTACCTCTGCGAGGGGTGGCCCCACCAATCTGGGCAACTTTGCCATGGCCACTTTTGATGCCATTTCCAGGGTATACAACTATCTCACCCCTGATCTATGGAAAGAGAGACAGATCACCAAGTCTCTGTATCAGTAATTCACTGATCTTCTTGTAAAGACCCACCCCAGAGTTTCCATGCAGAGAACCCAGGCTCCAGCTGTAGCCACCACAGTTTTATATGAGAAAAAATAAAGTGAATGAAGCTGGTTCTTAAAAGACAATACAGGGGGGTGATCCCAAGACAGTGGATGAATGGGATGGGGAGACCACTTTCTCCCCAACAAACACATCAAAAGATCATCTGTATGTGGAGCAACTCTCACAGAATGACTTCTGAACACTGGCAGAGGACCCCAGATGCCCAGAAAGGCAAACCAGTCTTCTCAGAATGAGGCAAGGCAAAAGATAAAGATGAAAAGGGAGACAAAGGATTTCAGGACAGGGACCAGGGACCATCCTGGGGAGGGAGTCGTGAAGGAGAAGTTTCCATATAATAGGAAACCCTCTCACAGGCGGGGTCAGTAAGGAGCTTAGGAACCTCATATGGAAGCATAATCAAGAAAACTAACCACAGAAATCAAAAAGAATGGCAATTTCCAGCTGAGAAGTGGCTCACATGCTTGTGTATGCCCGCAGCCAGTGCGGGCTGAGTGTGGAGGTGTGGGCTGCGTCATCAGTCCTCAGGGAAAAGCCTGAGGCCACTCGGAGGGGGCTAATGTGACACAGCACAGACAGAAAAACTATGGGACTGCCAGAAAAACAAAGAGAAACAGAGGACCATTCCCTCAGGAAGGTTCTAACTCAGCACTCTGACCCCTGGTGTGCTCACAGAACAAAGGATCGTGTCCTGGAAAATACTGAAGGGGGGATGAGCCAGTTGCCATTTATGGCCCCAGAAGCAGAGAGGCAGGTGCAAGACAGCCAGAGGTAGAAAGTAAGAGATCACTGCAGTTTTGGCCCCAGAGATGGCATCAGCCACCAAGCTGTGAACAGACAGCCAGTTACTACCCATATCTTCCTGGGATCCTGGAAGGCTCAGATCTGCCAAGAGTGTCATAGCCTTAGACCAGCTCCCCTAAGGAGCACAGCCCACCTGGGACTGTGCTCTTGCAGCATACCCAGGAGCCTGGCCCTGGAAGGTGCATGCGCACATTGGATTGTGGCAACCCCTGTGTGGTCCAACCACTGTGAGCGCTCCCCCCACACACCAGCAGCATTTGCAGAGTCCCTCCCTCTCCAAGGGATTAGATCTGACAGGCAGAGTGCCTTAAGAACTCTGGTGGAGGTTTGTAACACTGTACAGGTGGCAGTGATCAAAACCATCCCCAAGAAAAAGAAATGCAAAAAGGCAAAATGGTTGTCTTGAGGAGGCCTTACAAATAGCTGAGAAAAGAAGAGAAGCAAAAAGCAAGGGAGAAAAGGAAAGATATACCCATCTGAATGCAGAGTTCCAAAGAATAGCAAGGAGAGATAAGAAAGCCTTCCTAAGTGAACAATGCAAAGAAATAGAGGAAAACAATAGAATGGGGGAAGACTAGAGATCTCTTCAAGAACATTTCATACAAAGATGGGCACAATAAAGGACAGAAATTGTATGGACCTAACAGAAGCAGAAGATATTAAGAAGAGGTGGCAAGAATACACAGAAGGACTATATAAAAAAAGATCTTAATGACCCAGATAACCACAATGGTTTGATCACTCACACCTGAGAGACAGACATCCTGGAATGCAAAATCAAGGAGGTCTTAGGAAGTATCACTACAAACAAAGCTAGTGGAGATGATGGAATTTCAGCTGAGCTGTCTCAAATCCTAAAAGATGATGCTGTTAAAATGCTTCACTCAATATGCCAGCAAATTTGGAAAACTCAGCAGTGACCACAGGACTGGAAAAGGTCAGTTTTCATTCCAAACCCAAAGAAAGGCAAAGCCAAAGAATGCTCAAACTATAGCACGCTTGTACTCATTTCACATACTAACAAAGTAATGCTCGAAACTGAGGGCTTACATCTGGAAGTAACTTACAGGCTGGATTTAGAAAAGGCAGAGGAACCAGAGATCAAATTGCCAGCATTTACTAGATCATAGAAAAATCAAGAGAATTTCAGAAAAACATGTACTTCTGCTTCATTGACTACATTAAAGCCTTTGCCTGTGTGGATCACAACAAACTGGAAAATTATTAAAGAGACGGGAATACCAAACACCTTACCTGCCTCCTAAAAAACCTGTATGCAGGTCAAGAAGCAACAGTCAGAACTAGACATGGAACAATGGACTGGTTCCAAATTGGGAAAGGAGTACATCAAGGCTGTACATTGTCACCCTGCTTATTTAACTTATATGCAGAAGACATCAGGCGAAATGCCAGGTTGGATGAAGCACAAGTTGGAATCAAGATTGCTGGGAGAAATGTCAATAACCTCAGATATGCAGATGACACCACCCTAAGGGCAGAAAGCAAAGAGGAACTAAAGAGCCTCTTGATGAAAGTGAAAGAGGAGAGTGAAAAAGCTGGCTTAAAACTCAACATTCAAAAAATGAAGATCATGGCATCCAGTCCCATGCTTCATGAAAAAGAGATGGAGAAACAATGGAAACAGTGACAGACTTTATTTTCCTGGACTTCAAAATCACTGCAGATGGTGACTTCAGCCATGAAATTAAAAGACACTTGCTCCTTGAAAGAAAAGGTATGACAAACCTAGACAGCATACTAAAAAGCAGAGACATTACTTTGCCGACAAAGGTCTGTAGAGTAAAAGCTATGGTTTTTCCAGTGGTCATGTATGGTTGTTAGAATTGGACCATAAAGAAGGCTGAGCACCAAAGAATTGACACTTTTAAACTGTGGTGTTAGAGAAGACTGTTGAGAGTCCCTTGGACTACAAGGAGATCAAACACTTGCAAGGAGACTGCAGCATGCCAGGCTTCCCTGTCCTTCACCATCTCCCAGAGCTTGCTCAAACTCATAGCCATTAAGTTGGCGATGCCATTGAACCATCTCATCCTTTGTTGTCCCTTTTTCCTCCTGCCTTCCATCTTTCTCAGCATCAGGGAAAAATGCCATAGAAAAAGAAAATTACAGGCCAATATCACAGATAAACACAGATGCAAAAATCCTCAGCAAAATTCTAGCAAACAGAATTCAACAACATATTTAAAAAATCATATATCATGATCAAGTGGGCTTTATCCAGGGATTCAAGGATGCTTCAATTTCTATAAATCAATCAGTGTGATACACCATATTAACAAATTGAAAGATAAAAACCATATGATTATTTCAATAGATGCAGAGAAAGGCTTTGACAAACTCAACATTCATTTATGATGGAAAAAAACTCTCCAGTAAGTAAGGATAGAATGAATTTACCTCAACATAATAAAAGCAATATACCACAAGCCCACAGCAAACATTATCCTCAATGGTGAATAATTGAAAGCATTTCCTCTAAAATCAGGAATAAGACAAGGCTGCCCACTCTCACCCTCTACTATTCAACATAGTTTTGAAAGTCCTAGCCACTGCAGAGGAGAAAAAGAACCAAAAGGAATTCAGTTTGGAAAACTAGAAGTAAAAATCTCAGTGTTTGCAGATGACATGATCCTTTACAAAGAAAACCCTAAAGATGCCACCAGAAAACTGCTAAAGCTAATCAATGAATATAGTAAAGTCACAGGATATAAAATTAATATGCAGAAATCCTTTGCATCTCTACACATTAATAATGAAAAAACAGAAACAAAAATTAAGGAAACAATCCCATTTACCACTGCAACAAAAAGAATAAAGTATCTAGGAATAAATTTACCTAAAGAGACAAAAGATCTACATACAGAAAACTATAAAAAACACTTATGAAAGAAATCAAAGATGATATTAATAGATGGAAAAATATATCATGTTCTTGGATAGGAAGAATCAATATAGTGAAACTGTCTATACTATCCAAAGCAATCTATAGATTCAGTGCAATCCCTATCAAATTACCAGCAGTATTTTTCACAGAACAAGAACAAATAATTTCACAGTTTGTATGGCAACACAAACTAGCATATTTAGCATATTCAAAAGCAGAGACATTACTTTGCCAACAAAGGTCCATCTAGTCAAGGCTATGGTTTTTCCTGTGGTCATGTATGGATGTGAGAGTTGGACTGTGAAGAAGGCTGAGAGCCAAAGAATTGATGCTTTTGAACTGTGGTGTTGGAGAAGACTCTTGAGAGTGCCTTGAACTGCAAGGAGATCCAACCAGTCCATTCTGAAGGAGATCAGCCCTGGGATTTCTTTGGAAGGAATGATGCTAAAGCTGAAACTCCAGTACTTTGGCCACCTCATGCGAAGAGTTGACTCATTGGAAAAGACTCTGATGCTGGGAGGGATTGGGGGCAAGAGGAGAAGGGGACGACAGAGGATGAGATGGCTGGATGGCATCACTGACTCAATGGACGTGAGTCTCAGTGAACTCCGGGAGTTGGTGATGGACAGGGAGGCCTGGCGTGCTGCGATTCATTGGGTCGCAAAGAGTCGGACACGACTGAGCGACTGATCTGATCTGATGGCAACACAAAAGACCCCAAATAGCCAAAGCAATCTTGAGAAAGAAGAATGAAACTGGAAAAACCAACCTTCCTGACTTCAGACTATACTACAAAGCTAAAGTCATCAAGATAGTTATGGTGCTGGCACAAAAACAGAAATATAGATCAATGGAACAAAACCAAAAGTCCAGAGATAAATCCACGCACCTATGGACGTCTCATCTTTGACAACAGAGGCAAAAGTATACAGTGGAGAAGATAGTATTAGCAACAAGTGGTGCTGGGAAAACTGGTCAACTACATGTAAAAGAATGAAATTGGAACACTTTCTAACACCATACACAAAAATAAATTCAAAATGGATTAAAGACCTAAATGTAAGACCAGAAACTATAAAACTCTTAAGAGGAAAACATAGGGAGAAAACTCGATGACATAAAGCACAGCAAGATCCTCTATGACCCACGTCCCAAAGTAATGGAAACAAAAACAAAAATAAACAAATGGAACCTAATTAAACTTAAAAGCTTTTGCATAATGAAGGAAACTACAAGCAAGATGAAAGACAGCCCTCAGAATGGGAGAAAATAATAGCAAAGGAAGCAAATGACAAAGAATTAATCTCCAAAACATACAAGCAGCTCATGCAGCTCAATAACGAAAAATAAACAACCCAATCAAAGAGTGGGCAGAAGACCTAAACAGACATGTCTCCAAAGAAGACATACAGATGGCTAATAAACACATTAAAAGATGCTCAAAATCAAAATCAGTCGTTATTAGACAAATGCAAATCAAAGCCACAATGAGGTATCATCTCACACCGGTCAGAATGGTCATCATCAAAAAGTATACAAACTTATAAATAATAAAAATAAATGCTGAAGAGGGTGTGCAGAAAAGGAAACCCTCTTACACTGTTGGTAGGAATGCAAACTGATACAACCACTATGGAGAACAGTATGGAGATTCCTTTAAAAACTACGAATAAAACCACCATACGACCTAGCAATCCCACTACTGGGCATATACTCTGAGAAAACCAGTACTGAAAAAGACACATGTACCCCAATGTTCATTGCAGCATTGTATCTGCAATAGCTAGGACATGGAAGCAACCTAGATGTCCATCAGCAGATGAAAGGATAAGGAAGTTGTGGTACATATACACAATGGAATATGACTCAGCTATAAAAAGGAAGACATTCTAGTCAGTTCTAATGAGGTGGATGAACATAGAGCCTAAAATACAGAGTGAATTAAGTTAGAAAGAGAAAGACAAATACCATATATTCACACATACATATGGAAACTTGAAAGATTGTACCAACGATCATACATGCAGGGCAGCAAAGGGGACACAGACATAAAGAACAGGCTTTTGAACTCAGTGGGAAAGAAGTTGTTGTTCAGTCGCTCGGTCATGTCTGACTCTTTGCAACCCCCCAGCAGGCCTCCCTGTCCTTCACCATCTCCTGGAACTTGCTCAAACTCATGTCTATCGAGTCGGTGATGCCATCCAACCATCTCATCCTCTGTCGTCCCCTTCTCTTTCCACCTTCAATCTTTCCCAGCATCAGGGTCTTTTCTAATGAGTCAGCTCTTCACATCAGGTGGCCAAAGCAGTGGAGCTTCAGCATCAGTCCTTTCAATGAATATTCAGGGTTGATTTCCTTTAGGATTGACTGGTTTGATCTCCTTGCAATCCAAGGGACTCTCAAGAGTCTTCTCCAACACCACAGTTCAAAACCATCAATTCTTCAGCGCTCAGCTTTCCTCACAGTCCAACTCTCACATCCACACATGACTACTGGAAAAATCATAGCTTTGACTATATGGATCTTTGTTGGCAAAGTAATGTCTCTGCTTTTTAACATGTTGTCTAGGTTTGTCAACCTAACTTTCCTTCCAAGGAGCAAGTGTCTTCTAGTTTATTGACCATGGTTATGGTCCACAGTGATTTTGGAGCCCAAGAAAGAAAATCTGTCACCGTTTCCATTGTTTCCCATTTATTTTCCATAAAGTGATGGGACCAGAGGCCATGATCTTACTTTTTCAAATGTTGAGGTTTAAGGGGCTTTCCTGGTAGCTCAGAAATAAAGAATCTGCTTGCAATGCAGGAGACACAGGCTCAAGACCTCCTGGAGAGGTCAGCCTTCTTTATGGTGCTCAGCTTTTTTTATAGTCCAACTCTCACAACTATATATGACTACTGGAAAAAACCATAGCTTTGACTACATGGACCTTTGTTGGCAAAGGAATGTCTCTGCTTTTTAATATGCTGTTTAGATTTGTGATAGCTGTCCTTCCAAGGAACTAGCATCTTTAATTTATGGACTGTCCATAGTGATTTTGGAGGTCAAGAAAAGAAAATCTGTCACTGTTTTCACTTTTTCCCCATATATTTGCCATGAAGTGATGGGACCAGATGCCATGATGTTAGTTTTGTGAATGTTGTTTTAAGCCAAGTTTTTTCACTCTTCTCTTTTACCTTTATCAAGAAATTCTTTATTTCCTCTTCACTTTCTGCCATTAGGGTGGTATCATCTGCATATTTGAAGTTGTTGATATTTCTTCCAGCAATCTTGAGTCTAACTTGAGATTCATCTAGCCGGGCACTTCCCATGATGTACTCTGCAGAGAAGTTAAATAAGCAGGATGACAATATACAGCCTTGATGTTCTCCTTTCCCGATTTGGAACCAGTCCATTGTTCCACTCCCAGTTCTAACTGTTGTTTCTTGACCTGCATACAGGTTTCTCAGAAGACAGGTAAGATGGTCTGGTATTCCCATCTCTTTAAGAAATTTCCACAGTTCTTTGTGATCCACACAGACAAAGGCTTTAGCATAGTCAATGAAGCAGAAGTAGATGTTTCTCTGGAATTCCCATGGTTTCTCTATGATCCAGAAAATGGTGGCAATTTGATTTCCGGGTTTGCCTTTTCTAAACCCGGTTTGTATATCAGGAAATTCTCAATTCACATACTGCTGAAGCCTAGCTTGAAGGATTTTGAGCATTACCTTGCCAGCATGTGAAATGAGTGCAACTGTACAGTAGTCAGAACATTCTTTGGCACTGCCCTTCTTTTGGATTGGAATGAAAACTGAATTTTCCAGTCTCGTGGCCACTGCTGGGCTTTCCAAATTTGCTGGCATATTGAGTGCAGCACTTTCACAGCATCATCTTTTAGGATTTGAAATAGCTCAGCTAGAATTCCATCACCTCCACTAACTTTGTTTGGAGTAATGCTTCTTAAGGTGCACTTGATTTCACACCAGGATGCCTGGCTCTAGGTGAGTGACCACACCATTGTGGTTATCCGGGTCATGAAGACCTTTTTTGTATAGTTATTCTGTGTATTCTTGCTGCCTCTTCTTAGTATTTGTGCTTCTATTAGGTCCTTACAGCTTCTGTCCTTTATCATGCCCATCCTTGCATGAAATGTTCCCAATTTTCTCAAAGAGATATCTAGTCTTTCCTGTTCTTTTTCCTCTATTTCTTTGCACTGTTCACTTAAGAAGACTTTCTTACTTCCTTGTGCTATTCTCTGGACCTCTGCATTCAGTTGGGTGTATTTCTACCTTTCTTCCTTGCTTTTCACTTCTCTTCTTTTCTCAGGTGTTTGTAAAGCCTCCTCAGTTTGCCTTCTCGTATTTCTTTTTCTTTAGGATGGTTTTGGTCACCACCTCCTATACAGTGTTATGAGGTTGGGGCTGTGTCCCTGCCGTGTCAGTTGCTTGGTCCAAGATATACTAGTACAGTTGCCTACAGGCTATTAGGCAGGGGTAGGGCTGGGTCCTGAGGCTAATAAGCTAGAGAGAGGATTCCAAAATGGCACTTTTCAGCAGCAGTGTCCACAATGGTAGAAGGAGTTCCCAAAAACCAATGCTGCCTGTCTTTCCAGAAGATTCTCCAAGATCAGCAGGTAGGTCTGACTCAGGCTCCTTTCAAATTATTCCTTCTGCCCTGGGTACCAGAATATGTGAGATTTTGCATGTTTCCTTTAAGAGTAGAGTTTCTATTTCACACAGCCCTCTGGGACTCCCCAAGCAAGCCCCATTGCCCTTCAAAGCCAAATGTTCTGGGAGCTTATCTTCCTGGCACAGGACCCACAGGTTGGCAAGCCTAAAGTGGAGTTCAGATCCCTCAATCCTTGGTGAGAACCTGTGCAATTGTAGTCCTTCTCCCTTTCATGGGTCACCCACTCGTATGGTACTCGACTATATAATAAGTCCACTTGTCTTACCTGTCTCATCATGGTTTCTTCTTTATGTCTTTAGTTGTCAAAGATCTTTTCTGGTAGGTCCCCCAGCACTTTTCATTGACAGTTGTTCTGTAAATAGTTGTAATTTTGCAGGAGACATGAAAGATGTAGGTTCAATCCCTGGGTCGGAAAGATCTCCTGGAGGAGGGCATGACAACCCACTCCAGTTTTCTTGCCTGAAGAATCCCATGGACAGAGGAGCCTGGTGCACTACAGTCCATAGGGTCACAAAAAGTCAGACACAACAGAAATAGCACGCACACACAACAAAGTCTTAGCCTATATCATATTCTATATACCCGAGAAGCCTCATTTAACTTTTTTGTAAAGTAGGTCTTCTGGCAATAAATTAATGTTTTCCTTGCCGAGAGAGCCGTTATTTATTCTTTCATTTTGAAGACTATTTTTTCTGAGTTGATAATTCTCAGTTGACCATTTCTTTCTGAGCACTTTAAAGATTTCATTCCACTGTCTTTTTGTTTGCATGGTTTTAATGGGAATTCTGCTGTAATTCTTATATGTGTATCTCTGTAGGCAGTGTATGTTTTTTCTGTCTAGCACAAATTCCTGCCCTTTCCCCATGGGTAGTACTCCTCCTCCTCCCCCACCCTTTTTCCTCTTTCCAAGGTGTGAAGAAATTTTATCAGCATCCTCAAGCTAAAGGTTCTGATTATATAGTCCATGCAGATTAAGGCTTTTGTTCCATAAGGGAAATAGAAGAGATGGGATTAAGTGGAGTTTCTCTAAAGGCTGCTGTTCCCTACTCCATCCAGCACCACAGGGAGGCTCTGTTAGGGTATTCTGTTTCTTCACACATTTCTCAAAAGCAAAGCCTGCAAGAAAGTGTGAACCACTAGTATCTGTGGTCTCAGGGACCCCATCTTATATTCTCACACTAGTCTATACTTTGTCATTAGGAATTCATTAAAAATGTGTTTATTCTTCATACCAGCTTCTATGGCTTTTAGTGATATCTCTTCTAGTTAAGCCTAGATCCTGGAGCCATGCTGTTGCCTGTCTCTCTCTAGATTTCAAATTAGCCATTTGCCCTGGAACCTGAAGTTGCTTATGGGTTCAAGAACTGCAGTGCCAATCTGCAGTATGTATAGCAATTTTATTGTTGCAATGATAACAGTGGTGCTCCTTCCAGTTATCAACATCTCTAAGATGAAATTGGAAGTCTTCTCTTCATTCATCTATCATTTCATTGTCTAATCTGAATTTGTCTTTCCTTGAAGTACTGGACAAGTCATTTTTTTAAATTGAAGTACAGCTGGTTTACAATATAAATTTCAAGTGTACAACATGAAAATGTTAGTCGCTTAGTCATGTCCAACTCTTTGAGACCCTATGGACTGCAGCCCGCCAGGCTTCTCTGTCCATGGGATTCTCCAGGCAATAATACTGGAGGGAGTTGCCATTTCCTTCTCCAGGAATCTTCCTGAACGTGGTATCGAACCTGCATCTCCTGCTTAGCAGGCAGATTCTCTACCACTGAGATACCTGGGAAGGCTACACATAGTGATTCACAATTTTTAAAGGTTATACTCAATTTACACTTATTATAAAATACTAATTATATTCCCTGTGCTGTACAATACACACTTGTAGCTCATTCATTTTATATGTAGTAGTTTGTACTTCCTAATTCCCTGTCTTGCCCCTCCTTCTTTCCCTCTTCCCAGGGGTAACCACTGCTGCTAAGCTGCTAAGTCACTTTAGGCGTGTCCGACTCTGTGGGACCCCAAAGACAGCAGCCCACCAGGCTCCCCCGTCCCTGGGATTCTCCAGGCAAGAACACTGGAGTGGGTTGCCATTTCCTTCTCCAATGCATGAAAGTGAAAAGTGAAAGTGAAGTCGCTCAGTCGTCCGACTCTTAGCAACCCCATGGACTGCAACCTACCAGGCTCCCTGTCCATGGGATTTTCCAGGCAAGAGTACTGGAGTGGGGTGCCATTGCCTTCTCTGAGGGGTAACCACTAGTTTGTTCTTATGAGTCATATTTTCTTAAACTATTGAGAATTTGTTACAATTATGTCTTCAGACTTTATATCTTCATGTTTTATTTCCTTCATCCCCTTAAGTCCTTCTATTAGAATGTTGGAGCCTCTTAGCTCATTTATATCTTTAATATCTTGTGTCTGTGTGCTTCACTATGTATGAGTTTCTCAGTATGACTGTCCATCTTTGACAACATTGAGATATTCTAATAACTAAATAAAGTCTAGGGTTTATTTCATATAGTAACATTTTCATTTTAGTGGCCATTTTTTCCAAAATACTAATGCAATATTTTTATATCTCTGTGATCTTGTTGTTTTTTTTTTTTCCCTGCCATGTTACCTGTTTGTTGTAAATGGAAATTATGCCTTCATTTAATCCTTCTGAATGTCTTTAACTATATCTATTTAAAAGATTTTGTCATTCTAGTTCATAATGTGAATTTTCATTCAGTTATTCCTCTTCTGATTACTGAATTTTTTTGGTCTGTCTTTCCTCATATGTTTTGAAATTATGGCTCACAGACTAATTTGAATTGGGTTCTTTCTTGTTTGCTTTGTTTTTTCCTCTTTCTGCTCCTCTGTCCTCATATATCTCTGTCTGGAAATTGTCTTCATGTGGGTGGGCCTTGTGATTTCTTCCCCAGAGTGTTCAGCAAAGTGCTGCCTCAATACTAGGGAAAATTAAACATGACTAAAGACTGCTCTGGTCTTGACTAATGAAGCTTTAAAACAAAACCTGAAAGTAACCTAATTGCTCCCCAAATAAAGCTTAAGAATACTTTCAGGAATTCAAAAAGATTTCAAGCTTCTAACAGGGTAAAATTCATATTATATGGTTACGATAAAAAAAATTCCCAGGCATGTAAATAAGCAGAAAAGAATCCATAGTGAGTGGGAAAATCAATAAATTGAAACTACTGCAGAAATAACAGAATTAGACTATTAGGATGATAGACAGAGTTGAAAGGGAGGGATCACAGAGCAACATAAGGAAATATTTAGGGGTGACAATTTGTCCATTATACTCATTGTGCTGGTCATAGGTGTATACATATGTTAAAGCTTATCAAACTGTATACTTTACATATGTAAAGTATATTGTATATAAACTTGACTCAAAAATTCTGTTAAAAATTTAAACTGTGTGAGATTTAAACTCTGACCCTGAAATTTCATTTCCAGAAATCAGTCCTAAAGCAATACTTACCTGTATTCACAGAGGTAAAAGGTCAATGCACATTCCTGTTTGTAATAATAATAATTAAAAACAACCTAAAAATACCAGAAGCAAAGTAGAATTACTGTATATTTATATATTATACACTTATTTAAAAGAATGTGCCCAATCTATATGTGGATGAAAACACTTTCATAAAAATTAGTAATAGTAAATAAAGAAATTTGAGGGATCACTTTTTCTTGCAGATAGCAGACTGCTGCTAAGTGCTTCAGTCGTGTCCGACTCTGTGCAACCCCAGAGACGGCAGCCCACCAGGCTCCCCTGTCCCTGGGATTCTCCAGGCAAGAACACTGGAGTGGGTTCCCATTTCCTTCTCCAATGCATGAAAGTGAAAAGTGAAAGTGAAGTCGCTCAGTCGTGTCTGACCCTCAGCAACCCCATGGACTGCAGCCTTCCAGGCTCCTCCATCCATGGGATTTTCCAGGCAAGAGTACTGGAGTGGGGTGCCATTGCCTTCTGGACACCCTAAATGACTGTTGAAACTGGAAAAGTTAAATCAGTGGACATAGTATTTTTTTAAATTACCATTTTAAATACATTTCTGGAACTTGGAAAAAGAGGATTTTGCAAAGTCAAATGCCAAATGAAAGCTGGAATATAATGATGTGAGTGCCAAATCTGACTTTCACCCCGAGGGTTTCTTTTGAACTCCTGATGCTCCACTTTACAGATTACCTTTAACCTACAGCCTATCCTTGGTGGGGATTTTAGTTTAGAATTATATATAAACTGGGACTATTGGTTCTGAGTGGAAAGGAAAATTTTATGGTCACAACATCAAAGAGGATTTCTAAATTCCAGCTTCTTTATGTGATTCTGAACATATCAAGTGGGGAATTTAATTTTAAAGTTCCAGGTTGGCTGTGCTGCAGGACAAGTGATAGAGATGGGTGCAAATTTACTTGAGGGATACAATTTCAAGTTTCAAAGTATTCCCACTGATAAAAATTCTAAGAAAAATGAACCACAGATACTAAAAAGAAAATCAAACACATAGAGACAAATCTCACCATGAATGAGAAACAAGGTCAAAATCAAGAATCAGAAATGCCAGATATTTGATACTGGGATTATTAGTTACCAAAAATAAAATAGCTTATTTATATACATTTTTAGAAATGAGGAAGTTTGCAATGTAAACTTGTATCGAGGAATAAGACTTACTGAGCACAATGAAGTCATTTGAGAAAAAAACCCCAGAAATTGTAGAAATGTCATAAACACATGAACACACACATGTAATTGAAGTCCGAAATTTCAAGGATGAATTAAACAAGTGACTAAATACAGTTTTAGAGAGAACTGATAAATTTTATTATTTTTAATTTAATTTTATTTTTTAACTTTACAATATTGTATTGGTTTTGCCATATATCAAAATGAATCTGCCACAGGTATACATGTGTTCCCCATCCTGAACCCCCCTCCCCCCTCCCTCCCCATACCATCCCTCTGGGTTAAATCAAAGAAGTTAATCAGTTTGCAGTTCTAAACACAAATATATTAAAAATACTAGAAAGAGGATAAGAGATAAGAATGATAGAAGATACAATACATGTTTAATCAGAGTTGCAAAAGTCCACAGATGATGAAGAAGAGGTAATACTGTAAAATATCTTTCAGGAATTCCAATAAATACAAAGCAGATTAATAAAAAATGAATATAAATCTAGCCACATGATAGTGAAACTACCATGAATACCAAATGTATGGAGTATAGAAAAGAAATTTTAAGTGATCAATTATCTACCTGGGAATGACAATGAAATTGGGCTTGTCTTCATGACAACCAGAAGAAAGCCAGAAGATAGTGAGCCTAGAGAAACTATATATGTAGAATTCTATACTCAGGGCAATTGTCTTTCAAGTAGGCATTAAATAAAAGCAATTTCTGACAAACAAAACAACAGAGAACCTAAAACCAATAGCTTCTCACTAAAAGTCTTATCTAAAAAGTGTGCATAGAGTAATAGGGAACTAATCTAAGGTGAAATGTCTGAGATGCAGGAAGCAGTGGCAGGAATGATCACCAATGACCATTGTGAGGTAGGGCTGTTGCTACATAATAGAAATAACGGAGAAAATGTGTGGCACTCAGGTAATCATCCGGGATGTATCTAGGCATGTAGTTACAGATGCCACATCCTATAAAGGACAGAAATTTAAGTCTCATATGCCTCAGTGATGAAGTCCTGGTTCACCTAGCAGAATGTGAGCTGATGTTGAAAGGAAGCTCTAACGGGTCTCAGGGAAGGGAGCTGAGGAATAGAAGTTACAGAGTAGAGACTAATCATAGCAGCAACAACTGTTAAGTCCCACTAGCCTTGTTTTTGTAGGTTGTGGCAGACACAAACTGCCAAGATTCTGCTTTAGTAAGACCTGCTGCCCAGGTGGCGCTAGTGGTAAAGATAGATCAGATCAGTCGCTCAGTCGTGTCCAACTCTTTGCTACCCCATGAATCGCAGCACGCCAGGCCTCCCTGTCCATCACCATCTCCAGGAGTTCACTCAAATTCTCCTCCATTGAGTCGGTGATGCCATCCAGCCATCTCATCCTCTGTTGTCCCCTTCTCCTCCTGCCCCCAATCCCTCCCAGCATCAGAGTCTTTTCCAATGAGTCAACTCTTCGCATGAGGTGGCCAAAGTACTGGAGTTTCAGCTTTAGCATCATTCCTTCCAAAGAACACCCAGGGCTGATCTCTTTTAGAATGGACTGGTTGGATCTCCTTGCAGTCCAAGAGACTCTCAAGAGTCTTCTCCAACACCACAGATCAAAAGCATCAATTCTTCAGTGCTCAGCTTTCTTCACAGTCCAACTCTCACATCCATACATGACCACTGGAAAAACCATAGCCTTGACTAGATGGACCTTTGTTGGCAAAGTAATGTCTCTGCTTTTGAATATGCTATCTAGGTTGGTCATAACTTTCCTTCCAAAAAGTAAGCGTCTTTTAATTTCATGGCTGCAATCACCATCTGCAGTGATTTTGGAGCCCAGAAAAATAAAGTCTGACACTGTTTCCACTGTTTCCCCATCTATTTCCCATGAAGTGATGGGACCAGATGCCATGATCTTCGTTTTCTGAATGTTGAGCTTTAAGCCAACTTTTTCACTCTCCTCTTTCACTTTCATCAAGAGGCTTTTTAGTTCCTCTTCACTTTCTGCCATAAGGGTGGTGTCATCTGCATATCTGAGGTTACTGATATTTCTCCCAGCAATCTTGATTCTAGCTTGTGCTTCTTCCAGTCCAGCGTTTCTCATGATGTACTCTGCATATAAGTTAAATAAGCAGGGTGACAATATACAGCCTTGACGTATTCCTTTTCCTATGTGGAACCAGTCTGTTGTTTCATGTCCAGTTCTAACTGTTGCTTCTTTACCTGCATATAGGTTTCTCAAGAGGCAGGTCAGGTGGTCTGGTATTCCCATCTCTTTCAGAAATTTCCACAGTAAAAAACTCCTACTACTTAATAAAAAATATAATTTAAAATGAGCAAAAAGTCTTGATCAAACACTTCATATAAGAAAATACATTAACGCCTACTAAATATTTAAAACATTTAACATCATTAACCATCAGGGAAATGCCAACTAAAATCACATGGATGCATGCACACTAAGTCGCTTCAGCCATGTCCTACTCTTTGCAACCCTATGGACCGTAGCCTCCAGGCTCCTCTGTCCACGGGATTCTTTAGGCAAGAATACTGGAGTAGGTTGCCATGCCCTCTTCCAGGAGATCTTCCCAACCCAGGGACTGAATCCACGTGTCTTACATCTACCTGTATTGGCACGCAGGTGGTTTACCACCAGCGCCACCAGGAAAGCCCCCAAATCATGTGGATATTTCACCAGAAACCAACCAAAAAAAAGTTTAAATTAGAAAGGCTGACTACACCAAAGGTTGGTGAGATGTGGAGCAAACAGAACTCTCAAACACTGTTGGTAGATCTGTCATATGATATAACCCTTTTGGAAAAAATGTGACAATTTCTTATAAAACTTATGCCTACTATGACCCAATGATTCCAATACTAAATATTCCCAGGATAAATAAAAATATTTGTGCAAAACAGTTTTTACAAGAATGTTTATAGTAGCTTTATTACTAATAGTCCCAAACTGGAAACAACCCAACAGAATGGATAAGCAAGTGGAATGTATTCGTACAATGGTATATTAATATATTACTCAACAATAAAAAGAAAATAAATTACTGATACATGAACAACATGGATGGATCTCAAAAACACGCTGAATGAAATAATCTTGACACAAAATCTTGCATACCATTTGTTTCCATTTATGCAGTGTTTTACGAAGCAGAACAGTGGTTAACAAGTGGAAAAGTGGGGACAAGAATGACTGGAAAGGAACATGAGGTACTTTGCTAGGGGTTTGGTAATACTCTATGTTTGAACAGGGATTTGGATTACATGGCAGTTTGACTTTATCAAAATTCACCAAATGACACTTACTATTTCACCACATAGAATTACCTCAAAAGAAAGAGAGAAGGTATAGTCAAATTCTGAACTCTAGTTAATGATATGCATGCTAAAGCATTTAGGGTGAAGTATACTGATGTCTTTTTTTGAAATGGATTGATGGATCTATAGATAAGCCATGTATGTATACTAAAAAGTTAACAGTAAAATTCAGGTGTGCTTACATAGTGAAAGTGAGTGAAAGTCGCTCAGTTGTGTCCAACTCTTTGCGACCCCATGGACAGTCTATGGAATTCTCTAGGCCAGAATATTGGAGTGGGTAGCCCTTTCCCTTCTCCAGGGGATCTTCCCAACCCAGGGATCGAACCCACATCTCCCACATTGCAGGCAGATTCTTTACCAGATGAGCCACAAGGGAAGCCCAAGAATACTGAAGTGGGTAGCCTGTCCCTTCTCCAGCAGATTTTCCCAACCCAGAAATCAAACTGGGGTCTCCTGCATTGCAGGCAGATTCTTTACCAACTGAGCTATCAGGGAAGCCTGTTTATATAGATGTTGATCATAAAATTCTTTCAATTTTGTTGTAAAGAAATTTATTTCTAAATTAAATGAATGCTGCAAAACATTTGAAAATTGTTATAGTAAGTAGCAAAATACCAATAAAGTTAAAAACATTAAATGAATAACAGACAAATTAAAAATCAATAAAATTGATTCATGAATAAATAAAAAAATACATGACTAATTATTAAAAGAAATAAACTGGTAATCAAAATTTTTCCTCCACAACAGCAAAAAGACAAGAAATCTTTAAAAATTTTAAGATTAGTTTTATAAAACCTTCAAGGAAGTGATAAGCCTTTTTATGCAAGTATTTTAAGAAAATAAAAAGATGACAAGATCAAATGTCCAGAACAGGCAAATCTATAAAGACAAAAAGTAGATTAGTGACTGCCTAGGGCCAGGGTTGAGGGTTAGGAATGGAGAGTGACAGCCATGGGTATGGGGTTTATTTTAGGGTGATGAAAACATTTTGAAGTTGGGTTATATAGTAATGGTTGCACAATTCCATGAATATGCTAGAAACCACTGAATTGTACACTTTGAATAGGCAAACTTTGTGATGTGTGAAATATCTCAATAATGTTGTTGAAAAAAACAGACCACATGACTGCAACAAAAAAATTACACTATCTCACTTATGAACGTCAATAGGAAATTCCTAAGTCAAACAGTGGCAAAAGTTAATTCAAATTTTATTACTCTACCTAAAGTGAAAGTGAAGTCACTCAGTCGTGCTCGATTCTTTGTGACCCCGTGGACTGTAAGCCACCAGGCTCCTCCGTCCATGGGATTTCCCAGGCAAGAATACTGGAGTGGGTTGCCATTACCTTCTCCAGGGGATCTTCCCGACCCAGGGATTGAACCCAGATCTCCCGAATTGCAGGCAGATGCTTTAACCTCTGAGCCACCAGGGAAGGTGATTTCAGGCATGAAACAATTCTTCAACACCAGAACACCTAGCAATACAATTTATTATTAAAAACCTAAACAGTAAAAGCCATAAGATTATTTCAATAAATTTACTTTTTTATTTGACATGTATTTATTGCAAGCTTATTATGTAACAGATAAAACATATTCATAAACAAAAGAGAAAAAGTCCTGGTTCTCAATAGAAAAAGCACTTGATAAAACCTGACACCAATTCTTAGCAAAATACTGTTAGAAGAGATCTCCTATAATAAATTAAAGGTATTGATCAGAAACAGAATAATCATTCTTAATGCTGAAATATTAGAAGCTTTCTTACTGATCCCAATAGAAAGATGTTTGTAGCAGACCTCTACTACACTAACTTTAAAAATGAAATATATAAAAACTGCATGGAAAAAGAAAAAAATTGCTTTCCCTTATGTATGACAAAATAATTAAAATGTAATTTAAAAAATCCAATAATATGTATAAATGAGCCACTAGAACTAGGAAGATAGTTTACTGAGATACAAGTTCAACAAGGTACAAGATTTATATACAAATACCACAGCATTCCTATACATTAGAAATAACCAAGTAAGTGAATTGTTGATTCACAATAGAAACAGTGGAAGGTATCTGATAATGTATCTAACAAAATTTTTGTGTGATCTTTAGTAAAATAATTTTCACCAATGCCAACAGGAGATCAACCTTGGTGGGTGAAAATTTTGTTGAACCTGTGTATAATCACCACTTTGCAGCCAGAGTCACACTTTTTGTGAGTCCACAGACCAGAATGAGACTCACAAGGAAGGAAGAGACTGGCACTCATACATACGTTATTCTACTCATAGAATTATTTCAAACCACTTTGGCAGTGGGGTCCCTCTGGTGAGAATTCATCCTAGATATATTCTGTTTCTCTGCTCATGACTTGAACATGCCAACATATTTACCATGCAATAAATACGTTTGAAACTTTTTCAATATTCTCAAAAAAGTAGTGAAGATGCCAGAAGATGTCACTGCTGTCTTTTGAGTTTATATTCTCTGCTCCTGGGGAGTACAATGTGAATGGGAGGATTATAACTGATAGTTTGTAAATAATTAAAAAACTAAACAGTAATTTCAGAAAGAAGCAATAATTGACTTTTGACATGATAATTTTAATCCATATGCCTCTCCTCAGTCTTCTCACTAGCATTCTAGTTGTGTTCATGATCCAAAGGGCTTTTGCTGAAATTCTTTTGGTTTCTCCTTGGGGTTTGTCACAGACCCTATACAGCACTTGCTCTGCCACTGACTTCCTTACATCCTGCCTTTTCTGCAGCATTACTAGGGTTCAGGGGCAGAGCTATTTGTCCAGCAGTGTATACAAGCCAGGGCTCCCTCGGTGGCTCAGTGGCAAAGAATCGCCTTCAATGCAGGAGACACAGGAGCTGCAGGATCAATCCCTGGGTCGGGAAGATTCCCTGGAGGAGGGCACAGCAACTCACTCCAGTATTCTTGCCTGGAGAGTCCCATAGACAGAGGAGCCCGGCAGGCCACAGTCCATAGTGTCGCAAAGAGTCAGACACGACTGAAGCGACTGAGCATGCACACACACACACGTGTATGAACCAGGAAATCTTTTGTCGCGGGGCTCCCACAAAGCTGGAGATGGTTGGGTATTAGGTAAATGGTTTGAAGCAGGATAAACAAATGTGTCACTTGTAATCTCTATTGGAACATGTAGATTCAATAAAATAAACAGTTTCAAATATCTTAAGAGGGTGAGTGATCTGGCATTGACCATGTGCTCATTCCTGTACCAGCCACTGTGTCAAAAAGGATGAGCAAGTAATGAGAAGAGATGGGGAAGATTTGGGGACACTGTGATTAGCAATCTCTATGAGACTTTAGTTGGAGTTTAGTTACTGGAAAAATGATAAAGAATGCCTAAGCAGGTAATAACAATATCTACCATACTGTGTGTAATAAATTAAATATTTTTGTGAGAAGAATTGCAAGATAAAAGGTTGATCCAACCACCTTCCTCTAACTAGAATGAAACTGGTATCATTCCATAAAACGTCTTCACCTTTTCTTAAGTATTTTCAAGAAAAAAATGTATGGCATCTTGCAGATCCTTATATCAGAGAATTCTCCTAAATATCCAGGCATTATTTATTGCAATTCTACCCAAGTTCTTCATCATTTTGATTTTTTTTTATCTATGATTTGAAATGCTAGAAACATCTTCTCAGCATTCTTCTCACAGCTGCCTTCACCTCCTTGTTCTTCAGGCTGTAGATGAGAGGATTCAGCATGGGAGTGACCACACTATACTGCAAGGAGAAGATCAGCTCTTGAATGGATCCTGAATTTGGCATGAGATAGCGGAGTAAACCTGAGCCATAAAAGAAGATCACTGCAGTGAGGTGGGAGGAACAGGTGGAGAAGGCCTTACTTCTGCCTTTGGTGGAGCTGATGCTCAGGATGGTGAACAAAATGCGAACATAGGAGAAAAATATCAAGAGGAAATTTCCAAAGAAATGCAGGAGGCTGGAGCAGAGCAGGGCAGTAAAGCTTGCAGACACACTGGAGCAAGACAAAGGGTAAAGAGAGGGCAGCTCACAGCTGAAGTGGTGGATATTTTGAGCCTCACAGAAGTCTAAGTTGAGAGCTACAAGGATATTGATGAGAGCATCCAGAAAATCCAAGCCCCATGAGCCCCCCACGAGCCCCATACACAGCTGTCTGTTCATCACCTGGCCATACAGCAGAGGAGAAGTGATGGCAACATAGCGATCATAGGCCATGACAGCAAGTAGGCAGGATTCTGTGCCTCCAGTGGCAAACACAAAGAAGACCTGAGCCCTGCAGCCTTCTACTGAGATGGTTTTCTTCTCAGACAGGAGGTTCTCCAATAGCTTGGGTACAGTTACAGAAGAGTGGCAGACATCCAGAAAAGACAACTGTCCCAGGAAAAAGTACATGGGGATGTGAAGCTGGGAATCCACCCTGATCACCAGCAGCAGCATCAGGTTCCCCATCAGGGTCAGGGTGTAAATAACAAAGAACAGCACAAAGAGCAGAGCTTGGATTTGGGGGTCAGCAGACAGCCCGAGGAGAATAAACTCAGAGACAACACTGTGGTTTCTCATTGCCTTCGATATTTTCTTGGGAATGCAAGAAAAAAATCAGGTGAAGTCTTTACTGACGTCTAACAAATATCCAAGTGTTTTAACCCTCTCCATTCACAAAGCTTTATGCCTACTCAAAAATGTAAGTTCTGAAATGATAAATTTCCTCAAGTCTCTACGTTTACCAAAACCTGTAATAATTTTATCTGTGGGATCCCAAAATGTGAAAAGTGAAGTTTCTCAGTCGTGTCCCACTCTTTTCAACCCCATAGACGGTAGCCTAAGGGCTTTTCCATCCACGGGATTTTCCAGGCAAGAGTACCGGAGTGGGTTGCCATTTCCTTCTCCAGGGGATCTTCCCGACTCAGGAATCGAACCTGAGTCTCCCACATTGTAGGCAGATGCTTTACCCTCTGAGCCACCAGGGAAGCCAACCCTAGATTAACTTGGGTTGTGGGATCCCAACCCTAGATCAACTCCCTCTCCACTTTTATTGTTCTTTCTTTAATGTCTTAAGAGTTTACTTGCTATTGTTTTATTATTAAAGTTACTTGACAATGTTTGTGAACTGTTGATAATAAACTAGTAAAGAGGGAGAAATTACAGGAGGAATAACAGAAAATTGCAGAAATGGTGTCTTTCAGAGCAGCTGGGTCTCAGAGAAAAAGCAGAGCATGGCCAAAGGCAGAAGAGGGTTTACTTCACCAAACATTCATGAAGTAAGTAGATTTGGTTTTAAAAAGGAAACTGCCATAAAAAAAAATGGCTTTTATTTTTCACTAACTATTTTTTTTTCCTTTCAATTAATTTTATTTTATTTTTAAACTTTACATAATTGTATTAGTTTTGCCAAATATAAAAATGAAACCACCACAGGTATACATGTGTTCCCCATCCTGAACCCTCCTCCCTCCTCCCTCCCCATACCATCCCTCTGGGTCGTCCCAGTGCACCAGCCCCAAGCATCCAGTATCGTGCATTGAATCTGGACTGGCATCTCGTTTCATACATGATATTTTACATGTTTCAATGCCATTCTCCCAAATCTTCCCACCCTCTCCCTCTTCCACAGAGTCCATAAGACTGTTCTATACGTCAGTGTCTCTTTTGCTGTCTCGTATACAGGGTTATCGTTACCATCTTTCTAAATTCCATATATATGCGTTAGTATACTGTATTGGTGTTTTTCCTTCTGGCTTACTTCACTCTGTATAATAGGCTCCAGTTTCATCCACCTCATTAGAACTGATTCAAATGTATTCTTTTTAATGGCTGAGTAATACTCCATTGTGTATATGTACCATAGCTTTCTTATCCATTCATCTGCTGATGGACATCTAGGTTGCTTCCATGTCCTGGCTATTATGAACAGTGCTGCGATGAACATTGGGGTACACGTGTCTCTTTCCCTTCTGGTTTCCTCAGTGTGTATGCCCAGCAGTGGGATTGCTGGATCATAAGGCAGTTCTATTTCCACCATAAAGCTAGCCTTGGTAAATTCAAAAAAATAGAAATCATTCCAAGCATCTTTTCTGACCATAATGCAGTAAGATTAGATCTCAATTACAGGAGAAAAACTATTAAAAATTACAACATATGGAGGCTGAACAACACGCTGCTGAATAACCAACAAATCACAGAAGAAATCAAAAAAGAAATCAAAATTTGCATAGAAACGAATGAAAATGAAAACACAACAACCCAAAACCTGTGGGACACTTTAAAAGCAGTCCTAAGGGGAAAGTTCATAGCAATACAGGCACACCTCAAGAAACAAGAAAAAAGTCAAATAAATAACCTAACTCTACACCTAAAGCAACTAGAAAAGGAAGAAATGAAGAACCCCAGGGTTAGGAGAACGAAAGAAATCTTAAAAATTAGAGCAGAAATAAATGCAAAAGAAACAAAAGAGACCATAGCAAAAATCAACAAAGCCAAAAGCTGGTTCTTTGAAAGGATAAATAAAATTGACAAACCATTAGCCAGACTCATCAAGAAACAAAGGGAGAAAAATCAAATCAATAAAATTAGAAACAAAAATGGAGAGATCACAACAGACAACACAGAAATACAAAGGATCATAAGAGACTATTATCAACAATTATATGCCAATAAAATGGACAACGAGGAAGAAATGGACAAATTCTTAGAAAAGTACAACTTTCCAAAACTCGACCAGGAAGAAATAGAAAACCTTAACAGACCCATCACAAGCATGGAAATTGAAACTGTAATCAAAAATCTTCCAGCAAACAAAAGCCCAGGTCCAGACGGCTTCACAGCTGAATTCTACCAAAAATTTAGAGAAGAGCTAACACCTATCCTGTTCAAACTCTTCCAGAAAATTGCAGAGGAAGGTAAACTTCCAAACTCATTCTATGAGGCCACCATCACCCTAATACCAAAACCTGACAAAGATCCCACAAAAAAAGAAAACTACAGGCCAATATCACTGATGAACATAGATGCAAAAATCCTAAACAAAATTCTAGCAATCAGAATCCAACAACACATTAAAAAGATCATACACCATGACCAAGTGGGCTTTATCCCAGGGATGCAAGGATTCTTCAATATCCGCAAATCAATCAATGTAATACCACATTAACAAATTGAAAAATAAAAACCATACGATTATCTCAATAGATGCAGAGAAAGCCTTTGACAAAATTCAGCACCCATTTATGATAAAAACTCTCCAGAAAGCAGGAATAGAAGGAACATACCTCAACATAATAAAAGCTATATATGACAAACCCACAGCAAACATTATCCTCAATGGTGAAAAATTGAAAGCATTTCCTCTAAAGTCAGGAACAAGACAAGGGTGCCCACTTTCACCATTACTATTCAACATAGTTTTGGAAGTTTTGGCCACAGCAATCAGAGCAGGAAAAGAAATAAAAGGAATCCAAATTGGAAAAGAAGAAGTAAAACTCTCACTATTTGCAGATGACATGATCCTCTACATAGAAAACCCTAAAGACTCCACCAGAAAATTACTAGAACTAATCAATGATTATAGTAAAGTTGCAGGATATAAAATCAACACACAGAAATCCCTTGCATTCCTATACACTAATAATGAGAAAACAGAAAGAGAAATTAAGGAAACAATTCCATTCACCATTGCAACGAAAAGAATAAAATACTTAGGAATATATCTACCTAAAGAAACTAAAGACCTATATATAGAAAACTATAAAACACTGGTGAAAGAAATCAAAGAGGACACTAATAGATGGAGAAATATACCATGTTCATGGATTGGAAGAATCAATATAGTGAAAATGAGTATACTACCCCAAACAATTTATAGATTCAATGCAATCCCTATCAAGCTACCGACAGTATTCTTCACAGAGCTAGAACAAATAATTTCACAATTTGTATGGAAATACAAAAAACCTCGAATAGCCAAAGCGATTTTGAGAAAGAAAAATGGAACTGGAGGAATCAACCTACCTGACTTCAGGCTCTACTACAAAGCCACAGTTATCAAGACAGTATGGTACTGGCACAAAGACAGAAATATAGATCAATGGAACAAAATAGAAAGCCCAGAGATAAATCCACGCACATATGGACACCTTATCTTTGACAAAGGAGGCAAGAATATACAATGGATTAAAGACAATCTCTTTAACAAGTGGTGCTGGGAAATCTGGTCAACCACGTGTAAAAGAATGAAACTAGAACACTTTCTAACACCATATACAAAAGTAAACTCAAAATGGATTAAAGATCTCAACGTAAGACCAGAAACTATAAAACTCCTAGAGGAGAACATAGGCAAAACACTCTCTGACATACATCACAGCAGGATCCTCTATGACCCACCTCCCAGAATATTGGAAATAAAAGCAAAAATAAACAAATGGGACCTAATTAAACTTAAAAGCTTCTGCACATCAAAGGAAACTATTAGCAAGGTGAAAAGACAGCCTTCAGAATGGGAGAAAATAATAGCAAATGAAGCAACGGACAAACAACTAATCTCAAAAATATACAAGCAACTCCTACAGCTCAACTCCAGAAAAATAAATGACTCAATCAAAAAATGGGCCAAAGATCTAAATAGACATTTCTCCAAAGAAGACATACAGATGGCTAACAAACACATGAAAAGATGCTCAACATCACTCATTATCAGAGAAATGCAAATCAAAACCACTATGAGGTACCATTTCACACCAGTCAGAATGGCTGCAATCCAAAAGTCTACAAGCAATAAATGCTGGAGAGGGTGTGGAGAAAAGGGAACCCTCTTACACTGTTGGTGGGAATGCAAACTAGTACAGCCACTATGGAGAACAGTGTGGAGATTCCTCACTAACTATTTAAATAGGGTCAATAATGGAAAGTGAAGAGGGGTAGTGGCTGGAGATTTGCAGAGTGAGGAGAAAGGGAATTAATTAAAGAGAAAGGGGCACAGCAATATCCCAGATGTTATAAAGATGATCATAAACTGCTGACCAATATGGGAACATACTCTGCTCATAATCTCCAGGCTCAGCTTGTGTAATCTATTCAGGTGCATCTCTTGTCTGTGCCTTCATGCCATTTGTAAATAAAGAGTACCCTCTAACTTTCTAAGATTGGCCTTCTCTTTCTCTACTCTGAACTGACAACTAAAATTACAACCCAAGACTCAGGATAACCCTTCAACACTATTGACTCCACCATCTCAACCTTTCCTGTCCTGCTCAATATCTTGTGTTCACAGTGAAAGATCCACCACTCAGTTTCTCAAAGGAATTATGATTTCTCTACCATGTTTATCCAAACAACACCTGGAACAAGAGCTATTCTTAAAAATCAGGTTCACATTATCTGTATTTCTCACCTAGTTGAGCAACACTAGCACAGAATTAAACAAAAACTTTTTTTCGAATCCAGTGATCCAGAAGATGACTAAGTCTGAAGGTCAGTGTGAATTTTCAGCATTAAGATGGAGTCTGAAAATTCCTGTTGCATACAGACTTCTTCCTTGATTTCTAAAAGATGAAAATAAAAAGGGTAAGTTGTATATATTATTTATAAAAACCTCAAACCTTCCTCTCATGTGGAGATTATAATAATTTTACAGTATTAACACTTTTTTTTTCTTTTACTCACTACTGTAGCTCTAGCTATAGCAATCTGGATTCATCTTGAAAACATTGCATCATTGGCAGTAGACATTGGAAAATCAAGTCATGAAATACAGAGAACTATCCATTATATTTTGGAGGGCAGCAAAAAGGAAGGTCCCCTCCATTTTGGTGCCCTCCATTTTACTCATCTCTAAATGGAATCCTATTTACTAGCAATAGAAATTCCTTAAACTTTGGGGAAACTTATTTTCCTATAAATAAAAGCAAAAGAGTAAAAATCTTGCATAGGGCATTTTTATGAAGGACAAACCTAGAAACTGCTCTATCAGGGGCCATACTTCCTCACAGATAGAGGTGTAGTGAGTTCGTTACTTCTGGTCACAGAAGTAAATAAAATCACTTATTTTGTGTACCTGGTGCTACAAATTCACTGTCCTTGATGCTTCATTTATTCAGAATTGATGCTTCAGATTCCAAATTGAGAATGTAAATAGCTCTGAGGATGGTTCCACTATAAGTTTTCATTTGTTATCACAATTAGATGCAGTTAGCTGACTAGATCACTTCCAAAGAAAAACAGTCTGAGAAGAGTTCATTTTAGAATGAGACATACAAAAGTATCCAGCATTAGCCCAAAGGAGTTGCTCAAAAATGTTACTTAAAAATGGGCTTCCTCAAAACCACAATGAGGTATCATCTCACGCTGGTCAAAATAGCTGTCATCAAAAAGTCTACAAACAATAAATGCTGGAGAGGGTGTGGAGAAAAGGGAACCCTCTTATACTGCTGGTGGGAACACAAACTTGTACAGCCACTATGGAGAATGGTGTGAAGATTCCTTTAAAAACTGGAAATTGAACTGCCATATGATCCAGCAATCCCAGTGTTGGGCATACACACTGAGGAAACCAGAATCAAAAGAGACACATGTACCCCAGTGTTCATCGCAGCACTGTTTATAATAGCCAAGACATGGAAGAAACCTAGATGTCCATCAGCAGACAAAGGGATAATGAAGTTGTGGTACATATACATAATGGAATATTACTCAGCTATAAAAAAGAACACATTTGAGTCAGTTCTAATGAGGTGGATGAAACTGGAGTCTATTATACACAGTGAAGCAAGTTAGAATGAGAAACACCAATACAGTATATTAACACATATATATGGAATTTAGAAAGACAGTAACGATGATACTATATGCAAGGCAGCAAAAGAGGCACAGATATAAAAAACAGACTTTTGGACTCTGTAGGAGAAGGCGAGGTTGGGATAATTTGAGAGAATAGCATTGAAACATGTAAATTACCATACGTAAAACAGATGACTAGTGCAAATTCAATGCATGAGGCAGGGCACTCAAAGCCAGTGCTCTGGGACAACCCAGAGTGGGGCGGGAGGTGGGCAGGGGGCTTTCAGGATGGAGGGACACATGTGCACCCATGGGTGATTCATGTCGATGTATGGCAATAACCACCACAATATTGTAAAGAAATTATTCTCCAATTAAAATTAATTAATTTAAAAAAGAAACTCATCACTTACCATAGCCAAGCTAAATTCCAGCTGTAGACAAAATAGCCTGCTTATACAACTGTATACAATGGATAAAGACCACTAATACATGCCCTCTTAAGAATAAAAAGACTCTAACAATGTATTTTTGATCTGTTTCAAAGTAAACTAAATAAAACAGAATTGAACAATTAAAAAAAAATGGTCTTCTCTGGTGGCTCAGATGGTATAGAGTCTGCCTCCAGTGCAAGAAACTTAACAATTAAAGTAAATGCACAAATGAGTGGATGAGTAAGTAAACAGAGGAAAATCAGAAAGAGAATAATCTAGGGCTTTACTACTTGTAGAGATCAGATCTGATTAGGCACAAGTAAGGGACTGAGACATCCTGCACTTGCATGAAACCAGACAAGGAAGGACACTGGAGAAAAGTGCTGCCAGCTGGAGACATTTGCCCCACTATAAAGTTTTGTGCCTTGAACTTTCACATATCTACAAGTATATAATTACTGGGAATACCTGTAATTAAAGATAGAATTAGTTTCTGGACCCTATACATTTGGAGTGCTTGGAGAGGGTTATTTTTGAGTCATGAGGTGCCCAAAATCTATCATTTTCCTGATCCCCTCTCACCTCTCATAGACAGCTCTTAGGCATTCACCTGCCCAAACTTTCAGGTTTCTGGTATAACATGGGCTTTCAGCACCAGAAACAAGGAGTATAGTAAGATTTACGGAAACTCATGTTGTAATTGTCTCATATGTGAAATGAAAGCTAAAAGTAATCACCTTGGAATGTTGTCAGGACCTAATTTACTAACTGAAGTGTGGTACTGAAGACAACTGAGGTGATGAAGAATCATTGGATCCTCCTTTCTTCACCTCTAACCTGAGTGTTTAACTTTCCAAAAAGGAGGACAAGAAAGTAATTACGAGGAATAAACCAACGTTCTATGTAACAGAAATTAGTGCCATGTTGGAGAGACTCGGGGATGGGTGCACTACTTCAGCCCGGGGGAGCAAAGGCAAGATGAAAGACCTGCAGGAGAAAGGAGGGGCCTGACAAGGGGATGGTGAGAGGCGCCGGAACTGAGCGGAAATGGCTCCTACACAGTGAACAAAGAGCAGGAAGAAGCATCAGAAAATGGAAAACATTACCGAGTTTCTCTGTTCCTGGTGCATATTACAGCCTGTTTTTCTGAGCTGGTTGGCCTGCCTCTGAGCTCAGGAGAAATTCACAAGACAGAAAACGCACCACAGTTGTTCCATCATGTAAACTGACATTAATTTTTCTATTAGACGTTCTGGGCATAAAAAGAGATGTACAAGCTCAGCCCTTAAAAGCTCCTGCAAATAAAGATGTCAGAAAACTCTTCTAAACTCTAATAGCATTTTTCTCTTATCCCTTAAATGACTCCATAAAATGACAGAGAAAACTTCAAATTTGAGAACTTCAAATTCCTAACAAGTAATAAAGCAACCTCTTTCATACTTCCTATAGCATAACTGCACAACCGTTTCCTTCCATATCTCTATTACCATTGACATACTGCTAAGAGCATCATCCTAATGAAGGATGCTCAGGTCTACCATTCAGAAGGGCTTGTGTGTTCAGGTGACCAATGGGATGACAAGGTGTAACCTAAAAGCCCAGGAGGCACTAGGTCCATTCTGATTGCTGGGAAGATCAGTCTGAAGCATACTGTGGACTCATTAGCTAAAAAGGGTTACTGGATGATCCCTCTGGGAATTACCGTTGGAGATAAGAGACTCATAGTTTACCTTTGAATAATTTTGCTAATGTCATCATGTATTTATCATGATACACATTAAAGACATAATTATTATATATGGCATTATTAGTATGTGATCAATGGTAATTAAAATTTACCTATGTTTGACTCTTTTTTGCTCGTTTTTTTCCATATCTAGAAAGCTCAATCGCTGAAACTAGATTTCAGTGGACAGTTTAATAAAAATTAGACAAAGCTGAAGAAATATCAGTGACTCAGAAGACAGGCCAGAAGGAAAACTGGAACTTCCATCTGTGAACATTTTCTTTCTCCTTGAAAAACTCCTTTTAATTTTCCCTTTTGTACATGCCTTCTCATGGTGTATTTATTTCACCTTCATTCTAAGGGATGTTTTACTGGGCATAGAATCCTAATGCAGAGAAGGCAATAGCACCCCACTCCAGTACTCTTGCCTGGAAAATCCCATGGACAGAGGAGCTTGGTAGGCTGCAGTCCATGGGGTCGCTAAGAGTTGGATACGACTGAGCGACTTCGCTTTCACTTTTTAGTTTCACGCATTGGAGAAGGAAATGGCAATCCACTCCAGTGTTCTTGTCTGGAGAATCCCAGGGATAGGGGAGCCTGGTGGGCTGCTGTCTATGGGGTCGCACAATGTCGGACACAACTGAAGTGACTTAGCCGCAGCAGAATCCTAATGAGGGAAGGTCTTTTTTTTTTTTTTTAACCCAGTATTTTGAAGATATTACCTCATTGTTTTCTGTCTTCTTGTTAGTCTAATATTTTAGACTTGTCGTTCCTTCTTGCCACTTTCAATAGTTTCAGTAATTTTATTATTTTATTATGATGGGTCGAAGTGTGACTTTCTTTTATCATACTTGGGACTTACTTACAGGATTCCTAGGATTTAGAGTTGATATATTTTTCAGTTTGGAATATTTTCATTCTTTACCTTACATATTGCCCTATTTTCTTCTCTTTCTCTCTCAGTCACTCAGTCGCATCTGACTCTTTGTGACTTTTTGGACTGTAACCCACTAGGCTCTTCTGTCCATGGGATTCTCCAGGCAAGACTACTGGAGTAGGTTGCCATTTCCTTCTCCAGGGGATCTTCCTGGACCAGGGATTGAACCCATATCTCCTGTGTCTCCTGTATTGCAGGCGGATTCTTTATCCACTGAGCCACTGGGGAAGCCTATTTTCTTAGGTATCACCTAATTGTCTTATTTAGAACTCCATGTAAATGTGTATTATCCTTCTCTTTCTATGCATTATTTATCTCATACATTTTTTCTTTATTCTTTCTGTGCCTTACTGTATATATTTTCTTCTTACCTGTCCTATAAATTATTAGGATACTCCTCAACACTGTCTAATTTCCTTTAAACTTAACCAACCATTAAGATCTCATACAGCCATTGACTTTTTCATTTCCAGCATTTTCACTTAGATTTTGTTTATTGTTTCCAGGAATAATATACAAAATTCTCAATCTTGTCTTTAATTTCCATAAATGTTTTATTTTAAAGTTGTGTATCTGGATCTGTTTACACTGGTATATTATGAAAAATTTGAAAATAACTTAAGGCTCTGAATTATATTTCTTCCTCCAGAGAATATTTTTACTTGCTTCTGTCAGACAGCCACATCAGAGATTCTGGATAACTGTCCTGTAATTTGGGGACTGAAATGAAGCTGGGCTCCAGCCCATACAAAACTAGCCTGCTTACCATCCACCTTAACTTCAGAGTGTTGCCCTTCAAGGTCCAACCCACCCCTTGGTGGTCCATGAATTCCATTTCCCCCACTAACTTTAGGAAACTGTCAAAATAACTTTTTATATTTTCAACCACCTCTTTAAGATGCCCTTACAGGGAAAACATACCCCCAAAATGCAAATCTTGCTTCTCTGGGTTTTCTTCTTCGGGACGATAGCGCCATAACTTTTCACTGTCTCCTGAGCTTTCAAATGTCTTCAGAGAAGATCTTAAAATTATGCTGTTCAGCTTTGTAAACCTTTTAAAAATGTGTACTGGTCCAAGTTACTTAGTAGTGACCAAAAGTGGAAGTCTCTGATAATTTTAGTCCATTCCTACTCTACTATTACTATTTGCTATTGCTAATTTACATACTTTATTCTTCTGCCTGCCTTTTCCCTTAATCTCATGTTTTTGTCATTTTTCTTTGATCCCTACATTTTTTAAAAGAAATTTCGGTTCTTATTACATACTTCTATCAAAAGAGGCATATGCAAAGAATTTGAATTTTTTTTAGTTTATTTTTTCCAAGATTGGTTTCTTCCTCTATCTTTGCATTGCACAGCAGTTAGGATGCATGGGATGAAAATAAGCGAAAACTTAAAAGTTTCTTATCACTCAAGAAGTCTGGGAATGGAGGGGGTAATGAAATTTGGGTTTTATTCAGTATTTCAACAAGTAGTTATTGCTTCAACGTGACTATGATATTTTCCCCTACCCCTCATAGTCTCACTGCAGCTTCTGTAGCTCCTAGCATCACATTTTATACATACTGGCCAAACTAGAGAGGAGGACAAAGAATATTCTGCCAGAGGGTGCCCCTTAGACTCACTGGTTAATACCATATCACAGGAATACCCTTAGCTGCCAGGAAGACTGAGAAGCTGATTATCTAGGAAATGCGAGTGGAATTTCATGAATGGTTTAGATAATAGCAAAGTATCCCCTACTGTTGGGTATCTATTAATAAATAAAATGAGAATTTTAAGTGAAAATGCAAAATAATATAATAGGCAAGCAATGGTCTCCACTCCCATATGGCATGTTTCATTTCTTCTTAATCTTGAATATCTTTACTTTAGTATGCTAGAATTCTCACTAATACACTTACCTTTGTTCATCTTTTCTTTTTGCTATAGATTAAGAACTTGAGTACTTCATTGTATTTTGGGGTACCTAATATATAAGAACATATTCACTTCTTTTCCTACTTGTGACTAGATGCCTCTATATACAACTATTTTCACTCCTTGCTTAAATTTATAGATGCTATGGACTGAATGGTATCTCCACAAAATTCATACATGCAGCCCTAAACCCCAATGTGATGCTATTTGGAGATGTCACCTTTGGGAGATAACTAAGTTTAGGCGAGGCCATGAGGATGGAAACCTCACTCATGGGATTAGGGCCCTTACAAGAAAAGACACAGAAGAGCTTGCTCTCTCTGAATCTCTACCACTCAGACTATGGCATTTTGCTATGAAACTTGAGCTAACAGTCCTTCTCAATCGAAGACAAACCCCTCTACTTATGCTTTAGTTATTATTTCATTTGGTTTCCTCTGGGACTAAGCTCCCTCAAACTTGCTATTTTTTTCTAGTTGGCATTAAATTCTTCCTCCCCATTTGTCTTTACATTTAACACTCAGCACATTCAAACTATTTCCTTTATTTGCATGTGTGTTTCTATAACATGGGCTTCCCTGGTGGCTCAGATGGTAAAGAATCTGCCTGCAATGTGGAAGACCTGGGTTTGACCCCTGGATTGGGAAGATCCTCTGGAGGAGGGCATGGCCACCCACTCCAGCATTCTTGCCTGGAGAATCCCCATGGACAGAGGAGACTGGCAGGCTACAGTCCATGGGGTCACAAACAGTTGGAGATGACTGAGTGACTAAGCACAGCACATACAGTGTCTATATGTTAGATTTCAGATTTCCATAACATACATTATTTTGTAAAACTACTCTCCCTGTTCCATGCACCCTACAGCTTCTGACTTAATTCTTGCATTTCTTCATATCCAAGTACACTGATGTAAACTATATTATCTGGCAACCATTTCTACACCAACCATTCTTCTGAAGCTTTTCTGTGTGTGTGTGTTTTTTTTTTTTATAATCTCTGAAGCCATTATGAACTTGTCCTAAAACACCAAGATGCATAAAACACCATTTTCTATATTTTTAAATGTTTTTGTTTTTCATTTATTTAAAAATTTTTTTGTTTTTATTATGTACTATTTCAAACATACATAAAGACTTGAAAAATATAAATAATATCCATGATACACCATACATATTTAACAAATCTTAACTTTTACCAGACTTACTTCAGATTATTTTTTTTAAATAGAACATTACAGATTTGAAGTCTTTTTTTAATACCATTTCCCAATGCCTTCCTTCCAATGCATAGATAATCACCATCCTAAAGTCAGAGTGTAGCCTCCTGTGGTAGGAAGAATGGCTCCCAAAGATATTCACTCTCTAACCTCTGGAAACTGTGAATACCTTACATGGCAAAAGGTATGCTTTGTACAGACTTTAAAATAAGGAGTTATCATGGATTATCCAGGTGAGCCCAGTCTAATAATATAAGCTGTTAAAAGCAGAGAACTTTCTCCCACTGGCATGAGAATGCTGAGGTAGAAATGGAAATCAAAGAGACTGGAACCATGAAAAGACCCAGTTCATCTTCTCTTGAGGAGGAATATGAAGAAAGGATGAGAAGTAATGTGACCAGCCTCTAGAAGCAGAGCCTAGCCCCAAGCTGAGAGCCAGCATAGAAACAGGGGCCTTAGTCCTACAATGTCAAGAAACTGAACTCAGCCATCAGTGTGAGCCTGGATATGGATTCATCCCTGGAACTTCTAGAAAGGAAAGTAGCCCTGCTGACATTGTGATTTCTACCTGCTGAGAATCCATCCAGAGGACCCAGTTGAGAGCGCTGTAAATGAACTTCTGAACTATAGGACCTTGAGATAATAAACAGGCATTACTTTAAGCTGTGAATGTGTAGTAATTTGTCACAGCAGCAACAGAAAACTAATACAACTTCTTTATGCATGCTTTTCTATTTTTTATTAAATATGTGTCTGTGTATTTAAATTCTACATGTCTCCCACTATATGAAACTTCCTGAAATTAGCTTTTATTCTGTAAGCCTGTTGTAGAAATTCATATAGGTTAATATGTAGAAATAATTTATCCATTTAATTGTTAGATATTACTCTGCTGTAAAGATGTACCACATTCTAGGTACTTTCCCAAAGATTAGAGCAATGTGATAACTTTGGGTATGTTCTGGTTTATCTGTAGACTCTATAGGATTTTCTATGAAGAAAAGCACATCCTCTTCAAATAACCTTTTTTCTTTCCAATTCTTAAATTTTAATTTCTTTCATTTTCTTATCTTATTGTATCAATTGGGAATTTCAATATAGTATTAAATTGCAGAAGTGAAAGTAGCTGTCCTTTTCTCAACTGAATACAAATTTCCAAAATGTATTATTTAAGCAAAAGTTTACTGTAAGCTTTGTAATTACTCTATTATATTAAGAAAGATCTCTATGATTCCCAGTTTGCAAAGACCTTTAAAATGAATAAGTGCTGAATTTTATTGAATTCCTTTTTGCACTATTGAGAGAACATACAAAGCCAGAATAAGAGAAAAATACTGCCTTTTAATCATTTACATTATTCCTTTTTAACATTAATTCCAAATATCACATTTTTAAAACAGTGTTTGAGTAACCATTGTAAAAGAGATTTACTTTTTTTTTTTTCTTTGTAACTGAATTATATGAAGCTCAAGGTTATAAACCTGGGGAGGAATAGAGTAAATGGAATTCTCAGGTGGCACAGTGGCGAAGAATCTGCCAGCCAATGCAGGAGATGCAAGAGACATAGGTTTGAGCTGGCTGGGGAAGGTCCTCTGGAGCAGGAATGGCAACCCACTTCAGTATTCTTGCCTGGAAAATTCCATGGACAGAGGAGCCTAGCAGGCTGCAGTCCATGGGGTCACAAAGAGTGAGCTATGATTGAGCACACAGGCACATAACAGTAAATATGCCAGCTGGTTGGATCTAATGGCTACGACACCACTTCCTCTTCATGGTAAAATTCCAGAATGGCAAGTTCTGACTGAACTTCCCTGCTGGCTCAGATAGTAAAGAATCAGACTGCAGTGTAGGAGACCTGGGTTCTGATTACTGGGGGGTTAGTTTTCAAACCATGGTTTTGACAACAAATGTCACAGAAGCAATTACTGGGGTAAAGAGAATGTTGTTACAGATCTCAGAGAGACATGAGAAAAATAGAAATTTTGGACAGAGAGTTATCCAGGTTTTTCTTTAAGGAGTTCCAGGTATGGGGACAGAGAAACTGAAGAAAATATTTGAGTTGGCAGGGGATCAAGATGGTGGAGTAGAAGGACTGGGCTCACCTCCTCTCATGAGCAAATCAAAACAACTACATATAGAGCAACTTTAGCTAAAATCAACTTGGGAACTAGCAAAACAGCTCTTCTACAGCCAAGTTGTAAAGAAATGTCCACATGTAGTCTGGCAAGAAGAAAAGAAAGTGACCTGATCAGGACACACAAGTACATTGGGGGACAAAAAGAAGAGAGGGATATCACATGCTAGGGGATCCTCCCTGGGAAATGAGAGGTTCGAGCTTACATATTAGGAACCTCAGCCCTGGTGTCCAACACCAGGAAGACAAGCCCTTTGGCTGGATTGAAAACCAGTGGGGTTTACCAGAAGGCTGTAAAAAACCAAGGCTCTGCTCTTGAAGAATGTATACAAAGATTTGCCTACTTCTGGTCACATCATAAAGGCAACAGACTGAAATCTGCCTGGGATCTAGCCAAGACCATCCCAGCATGCACCCAGCCCACACTGGGATACTGCTTCAGCCACTCTTGCTCGGGCACTGCTTCCCATTAAAGGGGAGCCCTCTACTGTCAACAAGAGTGTGCACACTTGGAGGGAACAGAGCCAGTGCAGACCACGACCCTGCCTCTGACCAAGGCAGAGGCAGCCATCACCAGCTCATGCATCCCTGCACACAATCTGAAGGGAGTAAATCTAGCTTCCCGTGGAGACCACCATCACTGGAACACATGTCCTTGTGTACACCTGGGGGCAGGGCTAGCTTGTAGTGCCCCATCTTCCCCTCCAGCCTCTACCCATCCTCTAACCGAGGTGTGCACACCACAGTGGGGGAGAAAGTGAAACCAGCAGAGAAATAACTCAGTCCCAAGCCCTCAGGTACTGACCATGTCCCAAACATAGGTGACTGCCATTCCACCCAGGAGAAACCCAGTGACCTCAGGGTGCCTGCTCCAGAACAAATCTAATGAAGCAGATAAATAATTAACCTGGTAAAAGTTCAGAGCAATATAGTAAAAAAAGAATTCTAACTGAATTGGCTAAAAGAATAGATGAACACAGTGAGAATTTTAACATAAGAAATGAAAAATATAAAAAGAACCAATGAGAGCTAAAGAATTAAATACTTGAGATTAGAAAAAAAAACTAAAGGGAATTAATATCAGATTAGGTAATATAGAAGAACACATAACAATCTGGAAGACAGAATAATGAAAATCACTGGATCAGAACAGGAAAAAGAAAAACACACTTTTAAAAAATGAGAACAGTTGAAGGAAACTCTGGGACAACATCAAGTGTACTAACATTCACATTACATGGGTCCCAAAGGAAAAGAGATAAAGAGGTAGAAAATGTATTTGATGAAATTATGACTGAGTATTCAATGAACCTAAAGAAGGAAATAAATATCCAGGTATAGGAATCACAGAGACTCTGAAACAAGGTAAACCAGAACAGACCCACAACAAGACATATCATAATTAAAATGGTAAAAAGTTAAAAGATGAAGAGAAGATTCTATAGGGAACAAGAGAAAAAAAAAAAGTCACATACCAGGGAATCTCCATAATGTTAAATTTTTCTGCAGAAACTTTGCAGGACAGAAGAGAGTGATGTGATATATTTAAAGTGTTGAAGGAAAAAATCTGCAACCTAGGCTACTCTACCCACAAGGTCAAGATTCAAAATTGAAGGAAGAGCTTTTTAGACAAGAAAAACCTAAGAGTTTGTCAATACTAAATGGACCTTACAAGAAGAGTTAAAGGGAAGGTCTTCTTTAAGTGAAAACCAAAAGGCTACAACAAGAAATAAGAAATTATAGGAAGGGACAAATTTCACAAGTAAAGACAAATATATACTAAAGGTCATGGATCACTTAAATAAGTTGATACAAAGGTTCAAAGATAAAAATTGTAAAATTAACTATATCTACAACACACAATTGAGGGATAGGAAGGTGTAAAAAATAACATCAAAAACACAAAATGTGGTAAGAGGAGTAAAAAACATAGAGCCTTTAGAATGTGTCTGAACTTAAATAACTATCAGTTTAAAACAAGTATATATAGATAGATAAACATATATGAACCCTATGGTAACCACAACTCAAAAACCTGGTAATACAATAGGTACACAAAAACTAAATATAGAGGAGGATAAGCATATCATTTAAAAAATCATCAAATCATAAGGGAAGAAATTAAAAGAAGAAAAAAGGAATAGTTAGGAATTACAAAAACAAGCAGAAAACAAGCAAAATGGCAAGAAGCACATATCAACTAACAATCACTTTAAGTATCAATGAACTAAATACTCCAACTGAAAGACACAGGGCAGCTAACTGGATTTAAGAAAATACCCATCTATGTACTTCTTATAAGAGAGTCACTTTAGAGCTAAAGACACAGACGGAAAGTGAGGGGATGGAAAAAGATACTCCATGCAAATGGAAACAACAAGAAAATTGGGGTAGCAATACTCATCAGACAAAGTAGACTTTAACACAAAGTCTATAACATGATACAAAGGAAGACATATAATAATAAACAGATGAATACAAAAAGAGGATACATTAACAATATTCATAAACATATATGCACCTAATATTAGAGCACCTAAATATATAAAGTAAGTATCAATAGATATAAAAGGGGAAATTGACAGAGAGACTTTAACATCCCACTTACATCAATGGACAGATCATTCAGACAGAAAGCAATATGGAAACACTGAAATTAAATGATTCATTAGGCCAGGTGAACTTAACAGATATTTATATGACATTATAATCAAAAATAACAGAACACACATTCTTTTCAATTACACATTGAATGTTCTCCAGGATAGAGCACATACTAGACCATAAAACAAGTCCCATCAAATTTAAGAGGATATAAAATATATCAAGCATCCTTTCCTATCACAATGTATGCTACTATAAGTCAAATGCATGAAGAAAAATGGGAAACAAACACAAACATGTGAAGACCAAACAACATATTAGTAAAAAACTGATTGGTCAATGAATACATCAAAGAAAATATCAGAAAATACTTTAAGGCAAATGAAAATAAAAAGCACAACTTTCCCAAATTTATGGGATGCAGCAAAAGAAGTTCTAAGAGGGAAGTTTATAGTGATACACATGTACCTCAAGAAAACAAGAAAAATTTCAAATAAACAACCTACCTGACCATCTAAAGGAAGTAGAAAAAGAATAACAAAGCCCAAAATCAGAAGAAGAAAGGATATATTAAAGATCAGAGCGGCAAAAAATAAAATAGAGACCCCAAAATAACAGAAAAGATCAATGAAACCAAGAGCTGGTGTTTTGAAAAGATAAAATTTGTAAGGCTTTATCTAGGCTCATTAAGAAATAAAGAGAGAGGACCAAAATAAACAAAATAAGATATAAAAGAGGAGAAATAACAACTGATATCACAGAGATATAATCATAAGAGAATCTATGAACAGCTATATGTCAGCAAATTGGACAATCTCAAAAAATGGATAAATTACTAGAAACACACAATCTTCCAAGATTGAATCAGGAATAAATAATGTGAACAGAACAATCACTGGTACTGAAATTGAATCACTAATTAAAAAACTCCTGACAAACAAAAAACCAGGACCAGACGCCTTCACAGGAGAACTGTACCTAACATATGAAGAAGTTAATACCTAAAATATGAAGAAGTTAATACCTATTCTTCTCAAACTACTCCAAAAAACTGAAGAGGAGGAACACTTCCAAATTCATTTTATTAGGCCACCATAACACTGATACCAAAAGCACATAAAGACTACATAAAAAGAATACTACAGGCCAATACACCTAATGACTATAGATGCAACAATCCTCAATAAAATACTACCAAACCCAATTCAACAATATGTAAAAAGGATTATATCATGATCAAGTGGGATTCATTCCAAGGATGGAAGGATGAAACACCACATTAACAAAACAAAGATAGAAATCAGATGATCATATCAATAGATACAAAAAAGGCATTTGACAAAATCCAACACTCATTCATGATAAAAACTCTCAACAAAGAGTATATTGGGAACATATTTCAGCAAAATAAAAGCCATTTATGACAAACCCACAACTAACAGACTACTCAATGGTGAAAGATTTTCGTCTAAAGGAAGGATCAAGGATGCTCACTCTGTTTCTGTTTAACATATATTAGAAGTTCTAGCTACAGCAACCAGATAAGGAAAAGAAACAAAAGGCATTCATATTTGAAGGGAAGAAGCAAAAGTGTCACAATTTACACCCCAAAATACTATCATATACATATAAAACTCTTAAAGTCTTCTTCATCCCAAAACTATTAGAACTGACAAATGAATTCTGTAAAGTTGCAGGATGTAAGACTAATATACAGAAGCCTGTTACTTTTCTATACAGTAATAATGAACTATCAGAAACAAAAAGAAACAAGAAAACAATCCCATTTACAACTTCATCCCAAAGAATGAAATAGGGAACTTCCTGGTGGTACAGTGGTTAGCATTCACCTGTTAATGCAGGGGACACAGGTTTAGTCCCACACACAAAAGGGCAACCATGGCCATGCACCACAACTACCAAACCTGCACTCGAGCCTCTGAGCCACACTACTGAGTCTGCATGCCACCACTGCTGAAGACCAGAGGCCCTAGGGCACATCCTCCATGACAAGGGAAGCCTCTGAAATGAGAAGCCCATATACTGCAACTAGAGAGTAGCCCCTGCACTCTACAACTAGAGAAAGCCCACCTTCAGCAACAAAGAGTGTTTATTTCCACAAAAACCAAGCACAGCCAATAAATAAATAGATAAAATCTAATTTTTAGAAATAGAATTAAACTTAACCAAGGAATACACTAAATCAAGGAAGTAAAAGACCTATACTCTGAAAGCCAGAAGATACTGATGAAGGAAACTGAACATGATACAAATAAATGGAAGGATACTCCACATTCATGAACTGAAAGAATTAGTGTTGTTCAAATGTCCACAGTACTCAAAGCAATCTGCAGAATTCATGCAAGCCCTATCAAAACACTCATGACAATTTTCACAGAACTAGAACAAATAATCCTGAAATCTGTATGGAATCACAACAGACCTCAATAGCAATTTCTGGAGAAAAATGAACAAAGCTTAAGATACCATGTTTCCTGAATACAGACTATATTACAAAGCTATATTAATTAAAAAAACAGTATGGTCTTGGCAAAGAGACATATGGATCAATGGAACAGAATATAGAGCCCAGAAATAAACACATATACATGTGGTCAGTTAATTTACAACAAATGAGGCCAAAATATACAATAGGGAAAAGACAAGCTTCTTCAGTAAGTGGTGTTAGGAAAACTGGACAGCTACATGCAAGAATATGAAATTAGAACATTTTCTCATACCACATAAAAAAATAAACACCTATATACCTATGATTGACTCATGTTGATGTATGGCAGTTGTTCAGTCACTCAGTCATGTCCAGCTCTTTGAGACCCCATGAACTGCAGCATGCCAGGCTTCCCTGTCCTTCACTATCTCCTGGAGTTTGCTCAAACTCATGTCCTTTGAGTCAATGATGCCATCCAACCATCTCATCCTCTGTCATTCCCTTCTTCTCCAGCCCTCAATCTTTCCCAACATCAGGGTCTTTTCCAATGAGTCAGATCTTCACATCAGGTGGCCAAACTATTGGAGCCTTAGCTTCAGCATCAGTCCTTCCAATATGTATTCAGAGTTTATTTCCTTTAGGACTCACTGTCCAAGGGACTCTCAAGAGTCTTCTCCAGCACCACAGTTTGAAAGTATCAATTCTTAAGCACTCAGCTTTCTTTATGGTCCAACTCTCACGTCCATACATGAAGTAGAAAAACCATAGTTCTTATGTGTGTGTGGATTTATCTCTGGGCTTTCTATTTTGATCCATTGATCAATATTTCTGTCTTTGTGCCAGTACCATACTGCCTTGATAACTGTGGCTTTGTAATAGAGCCTGAAGTCAGGTAGGTTGATTCCTCCAGTTCCATTCTTCTTTCTCAAGATAGCTTTGGCTATTCGAGGTTTTTTGTATTTCCATACAAATTGTGAAATAATTTGTTCTAGCTCTGTGAAGAATACCGCTGGTAGCTTGATAGGGATTGCATTGAATCTATAAATTGCTTTGGGTAGTATACTCATTTTCACTATATTGATTCTTCCAATCCATGAACATGGCATATTTCTCCATCTATTAGTGTCCTCTTTGATTTCTTTCACCAGTGTTTTATAGTTTTCTATATGTAGGTCTTTAGTTTCTTTAGGTAGATATATTCCTAAGTATTTTATTCTTTCCGTTGCAATGGTGAATGGAATTGTTTCCTTAATTTCTCTTTCAGTTTTCTCATTATTAGTGTATAGGAATGCAAGGGATTTCTGTGTGTTGATTTTATATCCTGCAACTAGAACACTTTCTAACACCATACACAAAAATAAACTCAAAATGGATTAAAGATCTCAACGTAAGACCAGAAACTATAAAACTCCTAGAGGAAAACATAGGCAAAACACTCTCCGACATACATCACAGCAGGATCCTCTATGACCCACCTCCCAGAATATTGGAAATAAAAGCAAAAATAAACAAATGGGACCTAATTAAACTTAAAAGCTTCTGCACAACAAAGGAAACTATTAGCAAGGTGAAAAGGCAGGCTTCAGAATGGGAGAAAATAATAGCAAATGAAGCAACAGACAAACAACTAATCTCAAAAATATACAAGCAACTCCTACAGCTCAACTCCAGAAAAATAAATGACCCAATCAAAAAATGGGCCAAAGAACTAAATAGACATTTCTCCAAAGAAGACATACAGATGGCTAACAAACACATGAAAAGATGCTCAACATCACTCATTATCAGAGAAATGCAAATCAAAACCATTATGAGGTACCATTTCACGCCAGTCAGAATGGCTGTGATCCAAAAGTCTACAAGCAATAAATGCTGGAGAGGGTGTGGAGAAAAGGGAACCCTCTTACACTGTTGGTGGGAATGCAAACTAGTACAGCCACTATGGAGAACAGTGTGGAGATTCCTTAAAAACTGGAAATAGAACTGCCTTATGATCCAGCAATCCCACTGCTGGGCATACACACTGAGGAAACCAGAAGGGAAAGAGACACGTGTACCCCAATGTTCATCACAGCACTGTTTATAATAGCCAGGACATGGAAGCAACCTAGATGTCCATCAGCAGATGAATGGCTAAGAAAGCTGTGGAACATATACACAATGGAGTATTACTCAGCCATTAAAAAGAATACATTTGAATCAGTTCTAATGAGATGGATGAAACTGGAACCTATTATACAGAGTGAAGTAAGCCAGAAAGAAAAACACCAATACAGTATACTAACGCATATATATGGAATTTAGAAAGATGGTAACAATAACCCTGTGTACGAGACAGCAAAAGAGACACCGATGTATAGATCAGTTTTATGGACTCTGTGGGAGAGGGAGAGGGTGGGAGATTTGGGAGAATAGCATTGAAACATGTATAATATCATGTATGAAACGAGTCGCCAGTCCAGGTTCAATGCACGGTACTGGATGCTTGGGGCTGGTGCACTGGGACGACCCAGAGGGAGGGTAGGGGAGGGAGGAGGGAGGAGGGTTCAGGATGGGGAACGTGGGTATACCTTGGCGGATTCATTTCGATATTTGGCAAAACTAATACAATATTGTAAAGTTTTAAAAATAAAATAAAATTAAAGAAAGAAAAACCATAGTTCTGACTATACAGACCTTTCTATAGAACTTGCAAGGTGGCTCAGTGGTAAAGAATCCACCTGCCAATACAGGAGATGCAAAAGACATGAGTTCGATCACTGGGTTGGGAAGATCCACTGGAGAAGGAAATGGCAACCCACTCCAATATTCTTTCCTGGAAAATCCCATGAACAGATGAGCCTGGTGGGCTATAGTCCATGGGGTCGCAAAGAGTCGGACAAGACTGAGTGACTAACACACGCGTATGGACCTTTGTAGGCAAACCAATGTCTCTGCTTTTGAATACACTGCTTGGTTTATCATGGGTTTCCCAGGTGGTGCAAGTAGTAAACAACTTGCCTGACAATGCAGGAGATGAAAGACACTGGTTCAGTCCCTGGGTCAGGAGGACCCCAGGAGAAGGGCCTTGCAATTCACTCCAGTATTCTTGCCTGGAGAATTCCACAGACAGAGAAGCCCTGGGTGGGCTACAGTCCATAGGGTCTTAAAGAGTTGACTGAAGGGACTTTTTCCAGTGGTCATGTATGGATGTGAGAGCTGGACTGTGAAGAAAGCTGAACGCCGAAGAATTGATGCTTCTGAATCGTGCTATTGGAGAAGACTCTTGAGAGTCCCTTGGACTGCAAGGAGACCCAACCAGTCCATTCTGAAGGAGATCAGCCCTGGGATTTCTTTGGAAGGTATGATGCTAAAGCTGAAACTCCAGTACTCTGGCCACCTCATGTGAAGAGTTGACTCATTGGAAAAGACTGATGCTGGGAAGGATTGGGGGCAGGAGGAGAAGGGGACGACGGAGGATGAGATGGCTGGATGGCATCACCGACTCGATGGAAGTGAGTCTAGGTGAACTCTGGGAGTTGGTGATGGACAGGGAGGCCTGGCGTGCTGCAATTCATGGGGTCGCAAAGAGTCGGACACGACTGAGTGACTGAAATGAACTGAACTGAGGGGACTTAACACACACACACGCACACACACACTAGGTTTGTCATAGTTTTTCTTCCAAGCAGAAAGCATCTTTTAATTTCATGGCTGCAGTCACCATCTACAATGATTTTGGAGCCCAAGAAAATAAAGTCTGTCACTATTTCTATTTTTGCCCATCTATTTACCATAAAATGATGGGACCAGATGCCATGATCTTAATATTTTGAATGTTGAGCTTGAAGCCAGCTTTTTCACTCTCCTCTTTCACTTTCATCAAGAGGCTCTTTAGTTCTTCTTCCCTTTCTGCCATTAGGGTGATGTCATCTGCATATCTGAGGTTATTGATATTTCTCCCAGCAATCTTGATTCCAGCGAGAGCTTCATCCAGCCCAACATTTAGCAAGTTGTACTCTGCATAGAAATTAAATAAGCAGGGTGACAATATACAGCCTTGACGTACTTCTTTACCAATTGGAACCAGTCCATTGTTCCATGTCCTGTTCTAACTGTTGTTTCTTGACCTGCATATAGGTTTCTCAGGAGGCAGGTAAGGCAGTCTGGTATTCCCATCACTTTAAGAATTTTCCACAGTTTGCTGTGATCCACACAAAGGTTTTAGCACAGTCAGTGAGTCTGACTTTGAAAGTCAGCAGGATTTAACTACAGAACTTCCACAGAACTGGGGAAATAGAGACTCTTGGCAGGCATAAAGAAAACCTTGTGCACATCAGGACCCAGGAGAAATGAGCAATCCCACAAGAGACTGAATCAGACTTGCCTGTGAGTGTTTGAGAGTCTCTAGTATAGGCATGGGTTAACAGTGGCCTGCTGTGGGGTCAAGGGCACTGACAGCAATCCTGGGAGGTGCAGCATGCTGGCATAAGTTCTTTTGGAGGAGGTCACCATTACTGCCATTACCCCCTATCATTTTGCCTGAGGCCAAAGGGAACACCTCCCCACCCATCAACAGAAAACTGGATTAAAGACTGACAGAAAAGTGGATTAAAGACTGACTGACCTTGGTCCTGCCCACCAGAGCAAGACCCAGTTCTCCCCACAGCCAGTCCTTCCCATCAGGAAGCTTGCACAAACCTCTTATCCTCATCCATCAGAGGGCAGACAGAATGAAAACCACAATCACAGAAAATTAACCAAAATGATTACATGGATCACACCTTTGTGTAACTTAATGAAACCATGAGCCATGCCATGTAGGGCCACCCAAGACATATGGGTCACGGTGGAGAGTTCTGACAAAATGTGGCCCACTGGAGAAGGGAATGGCAAACCACTTCAGCATCCATGCATTGATGTATGGCAGAGGCCAACACAATATTGTGAAGTGATTTTCCTTCAATTAACAATAAGTAAGTTTGGAAAAAAAAAATAAACTAAAAATGGATTAAAGACCTAAATGTAAGACCAAAGATCATAAAAATTCTAGAAGAAAATACATGCAGTAAGCTCTTTTACATAAAAGCTAGCAGCAGATTCTAATAAAGAGTCTGTCTCCTCAGGGAGGCTAAACAAAAGCAAGTACAAACAAATGGAATAAATAGGCCTAATTAAATCAAAAGCTTTTGCACATCAAAGGAAACCATCAACAAAATGAGAAAACAACCTACTGAATGGGAGAAAATATTTGCAAATGATGTTTGATAAGAGGTTAATATCTGAAATAAAGAGCTCATACAAATCAAAATCAAAAAAGAAAACCCAATTAAAAACAGGCAGAAGATCTGAATAGACATTTTTTCGAAGAAGATATACATGAAACAATGAAACAATGCTCAATGTGCTATCCTTCAGGGAAATGCAAATCAAAACCAAATGAGGTATCACCTCACAACTGTCAGAATGGCTATCATCAAAAAGACAACAAAAAATAAATTCTGGCAAGGATGTGGAGAATAGGGAATCCTCATTTACTGCTGGTGGGGATGGAAATTGATAGAGTTACTATGGAAAAAAAGCATGAAGGTTCCTAATAACATCTAAACTAAACTAAAAACTATCACATGATCCACCAATTCTACTCCTGGGTATACACCCAAAGAAAATGAAAACACTAATTTGAAAAGATACTTACACCCCAATGTTCACAGCAGCATTATTTACAATAGCAAAATATGAAAGCAATCAAAGTGTTCATCAACCAATGAATGGATAAAGAAAATGTGGTAGTGAGATACACACACACACACACACACTAGAATACTACTTAGTCATAAAAAGGCATGAAATTTGCCATTTGACACATGAATAAACCTGGAGGGTACTAAGCTTAGTGAAGCAAATTAGAGAGACAGACAAACACTGTATGCTTTTACTTATATGTGAAATCTAAAAAAAAAAAAAAAAAAAAAAAAAAAAGACAGAAACAGACTCATAGATACAAAGAACAGGCTAGTTATCAGTGGGGAGAGGAGTGAGGGGAGGGGCAATATGGAAGGGGATTAAGAAGCACAAACAGTTCAGTTCAGTTGCTCAGTTGTGTCCAACACTTTTCAACCCCATGGAATGCAGCATGCCAGGCTTCCCTGTCCATCACCAACTTCCGGAGCTTGCTCAAACTCATGTCCATCGAGTCGGTGATATCATACAACCATCATATCCTCTGTGGTCCCCTTCTCCTCCTGCCTTCAATCTTTCCCAGCATCAGGGTCTTTTCAAATGAGTCATTTCTTCACATCCAGTAGCCAAAGTATGGGAGCTTCAGCTTCAGCATCAGTTCTTCCAATGAATATTCAGGACTGATTTCCTTTAGGAATAACTGCTTTGATCTCCTTGCAGTCCAAGAGACTCTCAAGAGTCTTCTCCAACACCACAGTTCAAAAGCATCAATTCAGTATCAAAATCATCAAGAAGCACAAACTGCTGCCGTTGCTGCTGCTAAGTCGCTTCAGTTGTGTCCGACTCTGTGCGACCCCATAGATGGCCTCCTACCAGGCTCCTCTGTCCCTGGGACTCTCCAGGCAAGAACACTGGAGTGGGTTGCCATTTCCTTCTCCAATGCATGAAAGTGAAAAGTAAAAGTGAAGTCGCTCAGTCGTGTCCAACTCCTAGCGACCCCATGGACTGCAGCCTTCCAGGCTCCTCCGTCCATGGGATTTTCCAGGCAAGAGTACTGGAGTGGGGTGCCATTGCCTTCTCCGGAAGCACAAACTACTACCTATTAAATAAATAAGATACAAGGGTGTAATGTACAGCACATGGAATATAGCCAATTTTTTATAGTAACTTTAGATGGCATATAATTTATAAAACTATCAAATTACTATATTGTACACCTGAAACTTCCTTCAGACTTCCCTGGTGGCTCAGATGGTAAAGTGTCTGTCTACAATGTGGGAGACCTGGGTTCAATCCCTGGGTTGGGAAGATCCCCTGGAGAAGGAAATGGCAATCCACTCCAGTACTATTGCCTGGAAAATCCCATGGTCAGAGGAGCCTGGTAGGCTACAGTCCATGGGGTTGCCAAGAGTTGGACACAACTGAGCTACTTGACTTCACACCTGAAACTAACATTGTAAATCAACTATACTTTAGTTAAAAATAAAGAAGAAAATCTGGAGTTGAGCAGCAGCAGAAGCACATGAACATCCAGAGCACAATTATACAGAAAGAAAATGAACAGCCACGAAATTGTGTGTAGATTATAGGCAATACTCTTTCATAAAAAGTATGAAAAAATACACACACACACACACACACACATGCATGCACACAAAAGAAGCCTGGTTCTTTTTCTCAGGTTTAAAATATTTTATTTCTGGTCTATTTGAATAAGTTGCTTGCCTTTCTACTACTCAATTTTCCTATATATAGAATACTTAACAATGCTCAAACTACCGCACAACTGCACTCATCTCATACGCTAGTAAAGTAATGCTCAAAATTCTCCAAGCCAGGCTTCAGCAATATGTGAACTGTGAACTTCCAGATGTTCAATCTGGTTTTCTAAAAGGCAGAGGAACCAGAGACCAAATTGCCAACATCTGCTGGATCATCAAAAAAGCAAGAGAGTTCCAGAAAAACATCTATTTCTGCTTTATTGACTATGCCAAAGCCTTTGACTGTGTGGATCACAATCAACTGTGGAAAATTCTGAAAGAGATGGGAATACCAGACCACCTGACCTGCCTCTTGAGAAACCTATATGCAGGTCAGGAAGCAACAGTTAGAACTGGACATGGAACAATAGACTGGTTCCAAACAGGAAAAGGAGTATGTCAAGGCTATATATTGTCACCCTGCTTATTTAACTTATATGCAGAATACATCATGAGAAACGCTGGACTGGAAGAAGCACAAGCTGGAACCAAGATTGCTGGGAGAAATATCAATAGCCTCAGATATGCAGATAACACCATCCTTATGGCAGAAAGTGAAGAGGAACTAAAACTAAAAAGCCTTTTGATGAAGGTGAAAGAGGAGAGTAAAAAAGTTGGCTTAAAACTCAACATTCAGAAAACGAAGATCATGGCATCTGGACCCATCACTTCATGGGAAATAGATGGGGAAACAGTGGAACAGTGTCAGACTTTATTTTCTTGGGCTCCAAAATCACTGCAGATGGTGACTGCAGCCATGAAATTAAAAGACGCTTACTCCTTGGAAGGAAAGTTATGACCAACCTAGATAGCATATTCAAAAGCAGAGACATTACTTTGCCAACAAAGGTCCATCTAGTCAAGGCTATGGTTTTTCCAGTGGTCATGTATGGATGTGAGAGTTGGACTGTGAAGAAGGCTAAGCGCCGAAGAATTGATGCTTTTGAACTGTGGTGTTGGAGAAGACTCTTGAGAGTCCCTTGGACTGCAAGGAGACCCAACCAGTCCATTCTGAAGGAGATCAGCCCTGGGATTTCTTTGGAAGGAATGATGCTAAAGCTGAAACTCCAGTACTTTGGCCACCTCATGCGAAGAGTTGACTCATTGGAAAAGACTCTGATGCTGAGAGGGATTGGGGGCAGGAGGAGAAGGGGATGACAGAGGATGAGATGGCTGGATGGCATCACTGACTCGATGGACATAAGTCTGAGTGAACTCCGGGAGTTGGTGATGGACAGGGAGGCCTGGCATGCTGGGATTCATGGGGTCACAAAGAGTCAGACACGACTGAGCGACTCAACTGAACTAACAATCATAGTAACTACTTAGTGCATTTTTGCAACTCAGTTTTGTAATTTTTCGCATAATGATAATAACAAAAATAACTAATATATTTGCATCTTTTGGAGAAGGCAATGGCAACCCACTCCAGTACTCTTGCCTGGAAAATCCCGTGATCGGAGAGCCTGGAAGGCTGCAATCCATGGGGTCGCTGAGGGTTGGACACGACTGAGCGACTTCACTTTCACTTTTCACTTTCATGCACTGGAGAAGGAAATGGCAACCGACTCCAGTGTTCTTTCCTGGAGAATCCCAGGGATGGGGGAGCCTAGTGGGCTGCCGTCTATGGGGTCACACAGAGTCAGACATGACTGAAGTGACTTAGCAGCAGCATTGCATCTTTACAATGTGTCACATGCTATTTTAAGTCTGTTTACGTTATCTTATTTCTTCTCAAGACATTTATAAAGCATGTAAAGCTCTGAGTTTGAACTGAGGTGTTGAAGAAGACTCTTGAGAGTCCTTTGGACTGCAAGAAGATCTAACCAGTCAATCCTAAAGGAAATCAGTCCTGAATATTCACTGGAAGAACTGATGCTGAAGCTGAAGCTCCAATACTTTGGCCACCTGATGTGAAGAACTGATTCATTGGAAAAGACCCTGATGGTGGGAAGGGTTGAAGGAAGGAGGAGAAGGGGATGACAGAGGATGAGATGGTTGGATGGCATTAATGACTTGATGTGCATGAGTTTGAGCAAGCTCCAGGAGTTGGTGATTGACAGGGAAGCCTGGTGCACTGCAGTCCATGGAATCGCAAAGAGTCGACATGACTGAGCAACTAAACTGAACTGAAAGTTCTTAGTTAATACTATGTCAGGAGTTATACTCAATAAGGTCTGGAAAGTTTTCTGCTTATCTCAACCAAGTAGGAGAAACACATTTACCTAAGCAGTTCAGTCAACAAAGACTGTTGTCCAGAAACACTGTAACAAGGTATAAACTTATGTTAGCAGCTATAATAGAATACAATAATTTATATTCTAACAGTGTGGCAAGACTGTGGGAGTTATAAGGAGGGAAAAATATCACTTCTATCAGAATCACTAAGGAAAGATACTATTTGACTCTGCTTTATCTAAATAAGCAAGTCTTAGGAAAAGTAAAAGAAAAAAATCATCCAGGCAAAAGGTAAACAGAGAGAACATATAATGTTTAGATGAAGACGATGGACTTTGAAGTTAAACACAGTTGAACTCCTCACCTGCCTTGTGACCTTGGGCATGCTGTCTCTTTCTGCTGTTTTCTTGCCTAGAAAATGGATTTGGTGATTACAACCTATCATAGATTGGTTGTGAGGATTAAATGAGTTGTGCATCGAGCACATCGTAGCCCATAGTGTTAATATATATCCCTTTAAATTGCCATTCACTGTAAACAGTAAGGGATTCCCAGGTGGCACTAGTGGCAAAGAACCCGCCTGGCAATACAGGAGACATAAGAGACGGGGGTTCAATCAGTGGGTCAGGAAGAACCCCTGGAAAAGGGCATGGCAACCCACTACAGTATTCTGGCCTGGAGAATCCCATGGACAGAGGAGTCTGGCAGGCTAAAGTCCACAGGGTCGCAAAGAGTCAGACACAACTAAAGCAAATTAAAATGCACGCATGCAAACAGTAAAGTGAAAGTAGTTCAGTCCCATCCGACTCTTTGTGACCCCATGGACTATACAGTCTGCAGGCCAGAATACTGGGGTGGGTAGCCTTTCCCTTCTCCAGGGGATCTTCTCAACCCAGGGATGGAACCGGGGTCCTCCTGCATTGCAGGCAGATTCTTTACCAACTGAGCTATTAATTGCTAGATTAAAAAAATATATATTATCAAGCAGAACTAACCACATTAAACACATATATTAATTATAAGATGTGTCTTAATTTCAGAAATACTAAAATATGAAAAATGTGCATCTCAAAATCAAGGAAAGTATATTATCATCATTATAAGGACCATCATGCAATAAATCTTTAATGTAATTCTGTGTATTTAGATATGATCCTATTGCTAAAATCATTCCATTCTTAGTGGTTTCGGGACATTTTGTAGTTCTTAAATCACAAATTATGGTTAATGTTTAGTTTTCTCATTCACGTGGTCTCTCTGTAAATGTTCTCAGCACACAGTGGACACTCCAAAGATCATGGAGTTAGTATCTGACCAACTTGGGGGTGGTTGAGGGTGAGAGGTGCTCATTACAGTCCCATTCTAGAGCTCAAAGGAATAAGCATTTGGCTCAATGCCAAATGAATGCCAAAAAAGCATTTTTGCCTGAACTTTATAGCTGATAGCTCACTTCCTCTGTGTATCTGGCAGTCCTATAGAAGTAACCAGTACAGCAGTGGTTACTAAACTTTTGTGAGCATCTGAGTCACATGTTAAAACCAATTGCTGAATCCCACCCCCAGAGTTTCTAATTCAGTAGGTCCAGGGGCAGAGCCCAAGAACTTGACTTTCTAACAACTTCCTCGGCAGTACCAACGCATCTGGTCTGAAGACTACTCTTTGAAAACTACTGATGTGGAGAAAGTTGAGCCTCCAGAGCCTCAGCCAGGGGCAATCTTTCTCTTGGGGGCCCTTGGCTCACTCTAGTGGGATGGGTAAGTCGGCCTCAAGGCCCAGAAGACTTGTGAGTCTCTCCAGCCCGCTGCTTGCTCTGATTTTACCTCCATTTTGTTTGGCATTCTCTGCATCCAAAATGACACTGATATATTGTCCTGGGAAGAAGTGACTGTGATCCCACTGAGCATTATTAACCAGGGAAGAGATGGCTGGGGAGGGAGACTGCCACGTGTCCCAGCTGTTGTCACTACAAACTGCCCTTGTTGTCCCTGCAGGCTCCGGCAGCTTCTGCTGAGGAAAGCTGCTGAGCGAAGTCTGTGGAAACAGCTTATATCCCACATATGACAGGAAGCTGCTGAGGGAAGTCTATGGAAACAGCTCCCCAGCATCTGAACCCAGGAATTACAGCTTGAGGGTGAGAATGTAGTCTCCCTCATCGAGAGACTTCTGAAGAATTTGGCCAGATGCCCACTTTGTCTTCAGCTTCCTCTCAGCAAAAGTACCAAAATTTAAAAAAAAAAAAAGAGGGAATGCTCCTGAGGCTTTCCTAAGGAGCTTCAGCCTGACCTGCCATAGCCAATTACATGCACAAATTGCCTTCAGCCACACTCGCTGCAATTGTTCAGAAGCTAGCTGGGAGAATATTCTGGATTTAGAAAATATCTGTTGACTGATACACAGAGGAATTAGAACTGTCAAGACCCTGAACCATAAACATGTAAAATATATAACTCAAATAATTAAACGTATATGGCATTTTATTGGGGGGTGTTTGGTCAGAATAGACTTCTCTTTCTCATAATTGTTCACATACACCTTCTCCTGCTTTGCTGTTGTAACAGTCACTGCTTTGATGACCTTCATCCCTGATTAACTTTGTCATTTACTTCATGGTTCATCCAAGCATTACTGCTTCACTGCAGAACAGCAAGGGGCTTCCCAGGGGGCTCAGTGGTGAAAAATCTGCCTGCCAAAGCAGGAGATGCAGGTTCAATCCCTGGGACAGGAAGATCCCCTAGAGACAGAAATGGCAACCCACTCCAGTATTCTTGCCTGGGAAATCCCATGGACAGAGGAGTCTGGTTCATGAGGTCGAAAAGAGTCAGACACAACTTAGTGACTAAATAACAACAGAACAGCTACTCAAGGACTGGGACCATTCTCCTCCAGTTATTCACTCCCAGTTTCCAACCTAGTGCTCAAAACACATGAGGTACTTAATGAACATTTTAAAAATAATGAACTAATAATGTTAACATCAACTTCCTGATCTCTAGTCATTATTATTTTATCCCTGATACCCTTTCCACAAGTTTACCTCAGTTGCTTTCTAAATTTTATGCCACATGTAAAATAGATAGCCAAAGGGAATTTGCTGTATGACTCAGGGACTCAAACCGGGACTCTGTAACAACCTAGATGGGTGGGATGGGGAGCGAGGTTCAAGAGGGAGGGGATATATGTAAACCTATGGTTGATTCATGTGAGCGTTGGCAGAAACCAACACAAATTCTGTAAAGCATTTATCCTTCAATTAAAAAATACATACTTTAGAAAGCTTAAAAAAGGTCTCTATCCTGGTGATAACTACTCTTTGTATTTCAGAAAGCAGACTGAGATGGCTCAGCATGGACGAACATACTCATATACTTCTAGTGTTCACCAAAACATGTAAATCTCTAATTAGGTTTAATTAGGTTTTTAAACAGATTCTAAGCACTTATTAGAGTCTTTCATATCTTTTGTCTTATTTCTACTGCTGTGCTTTTCAAAGCATGTCCAAGTATACTGACATTTCCTACCCAGCAATTCTTTTCTTAAACCCTAAATCCTCTGTAAGCTGGCTTTCATCTACCCTTTTCAAGAACTGCATACTGTTCATTCACCAAAATCTTATTCTTAGCAAATTTTAACTACCTCTTTGTTAAAAGAGGGGTTGAATGGTGCCCGCCCCCCACCAAGAGATAAGTCCACTCAAAACGTGTAAATGTGAAAAAGGCTCTTTGCAAACATGATTATGTTAAGTACCTCAAGATTAGCTCACACTAGATTAGGGTGGGTTTTAAATGCAATGACAATTGTCCTTAGGAAAGAAGGGGAGAGCCAGACATATCAGAGGAGAGAGTCATGTGAAGATGAAGGCAGAGATTGGAGTGATGCATCTACAAGCCAAGGAACTCCAGTGGTTGCTGGCAGCTGCTAAAAACTAAGAGAAAAGCATGGAACTGATTCTCCCATTGAGCCTCTGGAAGGAAGGAACTTTGCCAACACCTTGACTTCAGACTTCTGGGCTCCAGAACTTTGAGAAAATATCTGTTGTTTTATGCCATCAAGTTTGTGACAATTTATTACAGTAGCCCTAAGAAACTAATACATCATACAATGGAATACTAATTAGCAATTAAAATAAATGAAGTATTTTTCCAGCTTGAAATAAAATTCACATATAACACTGTGTACATATAACACTGTGTAAGGTGTATAAAATGAGGATTATATATATATATACACACACACATGCACATTTTTATATATACACATACATACACACATATAAAATGAAGGGCTTGCCAAAATAAACCTAGGTAACATGTCTTTCACCTTACATAGTCACCTTTTTTGTGTGTCTGGTGGCAACATGCAAGATTCTTTTAGCAATTTTTAAGTATACAATACAGTACTATTGACTATAGCCATCATGCTATACATTAGATCTCCAGAATTTATTCATCTTGTAACTAGAAGTTTGTATCTTTTGACCAGTATGACTGCAGCCCCTCACCCCCAGCCCCTGACAACCACCATTCTACTCTGTAACTTTGACTTTAGAATTTTAGATTCCACATATAAGTGAAATCACACAGTGTCTTTCTCTGTTTGACTTAATTTCCTTTAGCATAATGCTCTTAAGGGTTATCCATGTGACCACAAAAGGTAAGATTCCTTTCTTTTTTATGGCTGAATAAGAAAGAATGAACTACTGAAATAATAATGTTGAATGAAGTTCAAAATAAAATACTGAATAAGAGTTCATGCAAAAAAAGTGTATGTTGTATAATTTTATTTGCATAAAATTCTAGAAAATCCATACTATAATGAGAGAAAGCATATCAACGGTTGCTTGAGGATGGAAAAGGTGAAGATGACAGACAGGAGCATGAATAAGCATTACAAAGGGGCATAAGGAAACTTTTTGAGTCATGGACATGTTCACTACCTGGATTTTTTTTAAATTTATTTTTAATTGGAGGATAATTGCTTTACAATGTTGCACTGGTTTCTGGAGTACAACAATGTGAATCAGTCATAAGTGTACATATATCCCCTCCCTCTGAAGCCTCCCTCCCACCTTCCCACAATCCATCCCTATCCAACCCCTCTAGGTCATCACAGGTGGCTTTTAATAATGATTTCATGGGTGTACAAATACGCCCAAATTTGCCAAATATGTGCTTTTATTGTGTGTCAATTATAATTCAATAAATTTATTTGAGAACTAAACTTTTTAATTTAATCTAAATTTAATCTTTGTGTGTGTGTATGGGAAAGATCACATGTATTAAGTACTGCCAACTTACTTTTCTCCTTCTCACTCTTGGTGATCTCAGTTTGTAGGAGAAGGCAATATCATGGCAGAAGAAGGGTTCCTCTCCTCTGTGGGATACCCCTTGTATCCTTACCAATGGTTTCTATCCATTTCTTTGAGAGAAGTCTCTGTATTGTTGATTGGCTAATCATTCAACACACATTTGAGTTGTTTCTATATTCCAGACATGGTTCTTGGCATGGTAGATATAATCAATATTGAATAAGACAAAAGCTTTCATGGCGCTTATGTTCTATGAGATGAAACATGCAGACAAACAAAACTAATAAGAATTTATATTAATATGGCAAGTGATGATTAAAATAAATGTAAATCAAAATAAAGGGCTAGTCAGTGGCAGCAACTGCTGCCTTAGACAGGAGACACAGAAAGACCTCTCTGAGAAAACATCATTTGCACATAGACCCGAAGTAACCAAGGTCACCGAACCCACGTTTAGGAGAAGAATGTTCCAGAAAGAAGGGACAGCAAGAATGGAAACCATTAGCCAGATGCTCATGTGTGCTGGGCACACTTGAGGAAAAGCAAGGAAGCCAGGGTGACTGGAGCAGAATGAGCAAGATGGCAGCGTGCAGGAAATGATGTCTAAGGGGTAGGCCTGACTTGGAAGCTCTGTGTACTTTGTTCAAAGCGTGATGCAAAGGGAATACGGGGTTTTGAGAAGAAAGTTATGTGATTTGTATGCCTTTAAAGATGATCATTTTGGCTGCTGCAGGAAAATAATGGACAGATTAAAAGGTTTCAGCAATAGTCTGAAAGAGAAATGATATGGCTTGACCTGGATGAGAAGTGACCAGATTCAAGATACAGCCAATGAGATTTTCTGAACTGAGACAGGAAAAGAGGCAACTTGGTGATTCCAGGGTTTTTTAATTAAGCAACTGCATGAATGGTGGCACCATATAATGTGGTGGAGAGGAACAAGTTTTCAAGGTGGGAAGAATCAAGAATTCAGTTTTAAATGGTAAAAGATTTGGAGTGGTTAGAGAGAACTAGGAACTTGAGCTAGGCTATGGCATGTATCTGGCCATAAAAGACTAAAAGTTCCTGTATGTGGAGTCATGGAGGGAGGAGCTTAGACTTTTTGTGAAAACTGACGCAAACAAGGAGTCAGGTCATGATGGGAATGTCCCCAGTGGCCTCTGAGAGGGAGGGAGAGAGTAATCTCTAATCAGAGCTTCTTCTGATGACCAATCTTTTAAGTAGTTCATAATAGTAAGAAGGTGATATTCAGGGAGAGCCTATGGTGGTCTTGGTGTGTCTCATTAGTAGCACTTAAAGCTCTAAAATCTCTCTTCAAAGCTAGGGGTGGGCAGTATAATAGATCTTCCCTAAATACTGCTGAAGACAAGTAGGGGCAAGCAATGTCCATGCTTTTATCCATGAACCTACAATGGTCTTTTGCTACAGGGCTCACACACTGTGAGTCCTCGTCATATGTCAGACCTCTCCTCCTTCACTCTGTAATTTCTGCCTGAGGGATAGTCTGGATCTTTTCTGCCTGATGGATAGCCTGGGCAGGCTGTGGGGAACTGGAAGGTACCATGTTAGTCCCTGTCTGCCTAAGTACACACCACACCACAAGTCCCATTTTATCACAATCTCCTCCTGTTGGTGCAGCACACTCTCTGAGTCTGTTCTTCCAGGGTTCCAGTTGCAGGGAAGAAGTAGGTCCTTGGTCCCTTCTCTTCTAAGATTTCTATACATATTGGGAGATTTCACATGTGTGTGTATGTATGCTCAGTTGTATCTGCCTCTTTGTGACCCCATGGACTGTAACCCACCAGGTTCCTCTGTCCATGGAATTTTCCAGGCAAAAATACTAGAGTGGATTGCCATTTCCTATTTCAGGGGATCTTCCCAACCCACAGATCAAACCCATGTCTCTTGCATCTCCTGCACTGACAGGCAGATTCTCTACCACTGTGCCACCTGGGAAGCCCCAATTTACATACACGATCACCAAATAGTAACAGGTTCCTCTCAGAGCTGCACATCTACATCTAACTTTTCTCTGATACTCATTTCCTGCCTTCTTTTTAGCACTATTACACCTATTTTTAATATCTATAGATAAAAACTATCTTTTTTTCTGCAGAGAACTGTTTTCATCCCTTCTAAAACTTTACAGCCACAACAATTCACCAATCTTTGCTGCTCTTTCAAATCAAAGACTTTTGGAATTCAAAACAAAACCATTTTTCTCAAGGTGCTGTGCTATGCTCAGTTGTATCCAACTCTTTGCGACCCTATGGACTGAAGCCCACCAGGTTTCTCTGTCCATGGGATTCTCCAGGGAAGAATACTGGAATAGATTGCCTTGTCCTACTTCACAGGATCTCTTTGACCCAGGGATCAAAGCCAGGTCTCCTGCATTGCAGGCGTGTGAGTCACCAGGACCTAACTTCTGAAATCAAAAGACCTAACTCTTTAGACCCTATTTTGAAATTCAAAATAAAACACGGATTCTTCTGGGCTCATTCCTATCATCTCTCAGAAGTACAGAATGTCTAAGGCAATGGGTGGAGGTCAATGATGTAACAAAAATTCCCAGAAATTAAAATTTCACAGTATTATCTCACTATTGTATCATTTGTATGAAATGAAGCCTGGGTTGAGGGTGGGAGGGGACAGTCAGTTGTCTCAGATCTATGAGGTCACAGCTGAGGTCACAGAAGAGTTGAAAAGGGCTAGGTTGATAGGTGAGATGATAGGAAGCTGTTGTGAGATGCGGCTCAAGGAGGAGAAATTCTAGGAGGTTAGGGGTAGGGAGAAGAGCTATTTGGGGTGCCCAGTTGGGTACGTTTCTGGACATAATTTTCTTATTAGTTTCTGACTCAGGTTTGGAGATGGGAAGGATGGGAGGAGGGGTTCTGGGAAGCAACTTCTCAAAGGAGGATTTAACTCTGAGTCACTGATTTGACCTGTCAGCCCCACATGTTTTTGACAGTATCAGCTTTGGGGTTTCCCTCATGCCTCCAAGACACTTGAAGGCTGGAGCTTACAGACCTACAGCCTGTGGTGCTACCCTTAGCTGCCTGACTAGGATGGAGGATGGGATGGGAAATTGTCCATTCTTGAATTTATTATATTACTACTTCCTAACTTTGTCTTAGAGCCACCGTTACCTCAAGCAGCCACTGGCCCACTCCCTATCCCAATCCCAGCCAGCTATTATTTTTTCACTGAGTTTCTCTTTTCTCTATCTACCTTCTCACTGGAATTTCTTTATCTGGTGCAAACACTTCTTCCCTCACACCCTTATCTTTACACATATGTGTACACACACACACACACACATTCACACAAACACACTGACCCATTCAAAATACAAGTGCTTCCTGAACTACTGAGACATCTGTTCTGGTAGTTCTCCAACAGGGAAGTCTCCTCTCATCATTTACCTGCCCTCTTCCCCTATTCATTTACTCCTCTCCAGGACGTGGAGTTATCTCCATCTTCAGCTCCAGAGCATCTAGTTTCCGTTCAGACTAATGGCACAGCATGCCTTCCAAGATCAAGAACAAGAGGGAGGAAGGAACTCCAGGCAGCAGAAAAGGTAAATGGGGTTCATGATGACCTTCAAATGTCCTTAGATTGGATATTTTCTGTGGGAGAAGAATCAAGGTCCCCTGTCTCCCATACCTGCCACAGCTGCGCCTATTTCCTAGTTGGGGAAAGTTGGGACTTTCACGTATCTTTTCTCCTCTCCTTAATGGAAGGAACGAAAGCAAGTCATTCTCATTCTACTTAGAAGGTAGGCATCAATCTGAAATTCCTGTAGGAGGAGTTAGTTGAGAATACCACCAAGGGGCATTTATTTATCCCAAGACCAACTTTCTCTAAGAAGTTCTTATGTCCTCTACAATGTAAATCAAGGCCAGATGCCCGAAACTTTGCTTTCCTTGTCCTAGGGTACAGAGAATGGCCAGAATCTGCTGCTTTAGGCTGAATATGAGACCCAGGCAATATTATCCATAAAATCTGGAAAAAAAAAAAAAAAAACCTAGGTTTTCTGTGCACTTATAGGTCAAGAAAGATTCAGAAAGGAACTGGAGCCTTGGTTTGAGCTTTTAAAGTATGCAGGAGATGTTATAAGAATTTATAGGAAGCAAAAACTGACAATATTGTAAAGAAGTTATACTCCAATTTTAAAAAAGCTACCTAATGTATGATTATATTTATAGGACATTCTGAAAATGGTACAACTACACTGAGAAGAAATAGATCAGTGCTTAGTTAACAAAGTCTGGGAGTAATGGAAAGAGACTGATTCCAAAGAGATAAGAGAGAATTTTGGAGAGTGAAGGGGGTGTTCTATACCTTTACTGTGATGGTGATTACGTGATGTTTGCATATGTCAATGAGCAAAATTGTACATGATAAAGAATAATATTTACTGTATATAAACTATTCCTCATAAACCCGGCTTTATAAATTGTGATTCTAATTACTCAATGTCTTCAGCACCATTTTAGCCAACTTCCATGAAATGCACAGTACCACTATTTCCAAATGTATTGAGATGTCTCTCATCATCAAAACAAAGAATGCAGGAATAAAAAAAAACACAGGATTTTGTGTAGTAAAGACTTTAAAGACCAAAAAAAGAAAAAGAAATTAGTTTAAAGGAATTCAGGAAGAAAAAGAGTTAAAAGTGTCTTCTAAGGTTTCTAGGTGGCATATCTGATTAAGGTGCTCATAATGATTAACTGAGCCTCAAGTCTGAGAGCCATTGAGAAATTGCAAAGCCTGACACCTGGAGGAAGATAGAAGCAAGTTCTAAGAATATGAGGAATAGTTATGTAGTTCCACTACAGAACTATGAGAAGAAAATAGTTGGTAGGTATGGAGTCAGAGAGTTCTATTTGGGAAAGTGCATTCTTGTTGTTCTGTTCAGTTGCTAAGTCGTATCCACTCTTCGCCACCCCACGAACTGCAGCACGCCAGGCTTCCCTGTCCATCACTATCTCCGTGAGTTTCCTCAAACTCATGGATGCCTTTTAATCCTTATTGTTGCCTAATTGCTCTGGTTAGGATTCCCAATATCCTGTTGAATAGGAAGGTGAGAGTGAGATTCCCTGTCTTTCCCTAACCTTGTAGGAAAAGCTTTTAGCTTTTTACCATTAAGTATGACATTGGTTATAGGTTTGTCATATACAGCCTTTATTATAGTGAGGTGAATTTCTTCTATAACTAGTTGTTGAGAGTTTTACCTTGAATGGATATTGAATTTTATCAAATTATTTTTATGCATCTATTTAGAACATTATATGATTTTTATCCTTCATTCTGTTGATTTTGGGCTTCCCTGGTGGCTCAGCTGGTAAAGAATCTGCCTGCAATGTGGGAGACCTGGGTTAGATCCCTGGGTTGGGAAGATCCCCTGGAGAAGGGAATGGCTACCCACTCCAGTATTCTGGTCTGGAGAATTTTGTGGACTGTATACTCCATGGGGTTGCAAAGAGTTAGACATGACAGTGACTTTCACATTCTGTTGATGTGGTGGTGTATCACAATTGATATCCATTTGTAGAATCATTCTTATAGCCCAGGGTACATCTCATCTGATCATAGTGTATGAGCCTTTTAATGCATTGCTGAATTCAGTTTGTTAGTATGAAGTTGAGGATTTTTGCATCTACATTCATCAGGAATATTGGTGTGTAGTTTCCTTCTTGTTGTATCCTTATCTGGATTTTGTATGAGAGAAATGTGGGCCTCATAGAGTGAGTCTGAGCATGTGCCTTCCTCTTCAATTTTTTGGAAGAGTTTGAGGAGGACTAGTGTCAATTCTTTGGTAGAAATTACCTGCAAAGCCATCTGGTTCTCAGCTTTTCTTCATAGGGAGGAGTTCGATTGCTAACTTAATCTTCTTACTCATTATTGGTTTGTTCAGATTTTTGTGTTTCATCATGATTTGGTCTTAGTAGGTTGTATGTGTGCGTGCTAAGATGCTTCAGTTGTGTCTGACTCTTTGCGACCCAATGGACAGTAGCCTAACAGGCTCCTCTGCCTATGGGATTCTCCAGATAAGAATACTGGAGTGGTGCCGAGCCGGCATATTGCATATTGAGTGCATATTGCATATTGCATATTGAGTGCAGCACTTTCCACAGCATCATCTTTCAGGATCTGGAATAGCTCAACTGGAATTCTACCACTGCCAGGAGCCAGTGTGAGGAACTCCGCCCGTGGCAAAGGTCATGAGGAAGGAGGCTCGGCATACGCAAAGGCGGGATCGAGCCTCAGGAGTCCCCCTGGAAATTCTCGAGCATCTACCCCCAAAACCAGAGTCTGCCTACTTTCTGCTTTGTGCTTTCACCTACACCTCTGACTTTACGGGGGGCTGTCCCCCACTACCTCTCTCTGAAAAAAGAGTTAGCTTACAGCTCCAGTTAAATAATTCCTAGGTGTGACAGTGTTTCAACCTACAAACTCCTTTGGAAATCCTCTAGCCTGCCTGAATAGGTTTTTCCGGCCACATGTGATTGTTCAGAGCCTCCCAACTGTGAGAGGCAGGAGATGTTCTAAACTGTCTAAACACAGATTCCTTTGAGTAGTTAAAAGATTGATTAGAAATTGTATTGGTGAAGGGTTTTTCACTTATTGGGCCAATGTTTGCTGCTAAGTCTCCATATCCCTTACCTACTGTGTCCTTGGCAGTGTATTGATTAATATAATTGGTGTAAGTAGTAGCTTTAATGTTTGTAACCTTGGACCCTTGAGTTAATTCTTTTTCTTGTTGTAGCCCACCACACCTTTGCCCTATAGGAATGCAACTTTAATGCTTTTGGAGGGTGGCGCCTGACTAATCACCTTTAGAGAAAAATAAGTTTTCTGAAGAAAGGGTCTTAAAATGTTAACAGGCCTCCGGGCCAGAAGATGAGATGATGCAAATCACCTAAACTTTTGCATATGTTAAGTTTGCAGGAAGAAAGCCTGGCTTACTGCATGACTCTACCCCTTCCCCCATTATCCTCTATGCATAACTTAAGGTATAAAAACTACTTTGGAAAATAAAGTGCGGGCCTTGTTCACCGAAACTTGGTCTCCCCATGTCGTTCTTTCTCTCACCTTCTGGCTGAATTATTCAGCCTCTTTTCTCCACTGAATTTCCTCACTGAGCTATCCTCATTCTATTACTCTTTATATCTTTGATGAATATTTAACTAAATAGGTCGCCGATGCCGTCTCTCCTTCGAATACCCTGGATCAGCCGGGACTGGACCCTGGCAGAGTGGGTTGCCATGCCCTTCTCCAGGGGAACTTCCTGATCCAGGAATCGAACCTGTGTCTCCTGCAACTCCTGCACTGCAAACAGATTCTTTTACTGCTGAGCCACCAGAGAAGCCTGAGTAGGTTGTATATTTCTAGGAATTTATCCATTTCTAATAAGATATCTACTTTTTTTTTGGTATATAGTTTTTCATAGTAGTCTCTTTGGTATTAGCTGTGATATCTTTTTATATTTTTATTTAAGTCATTCTTTTTCTTCAACATATTTGTTGTTTGAGTGCTCTTTAATTTCCACATGTTGTTGAATTTTAAGAATTTCCTCTTGTTATTGATTTCCAGTTTAATATCATTGTGGTAGGAAAAAATACATGATATGTTATCAATATTAAGTTTGTTAAGCTTGCTTTGTGGCCCAGCATATGACTTTGCCTGGAGAATGTTCTGTGTGTGCTTGAGAAGAATGTGTATTTTGTTGTTATTGGATGCAGTGTTTTGTATAGATCCATTTTGTCTATAATGCCATATGTTTGTTATTTCCTTTATAACCCTGCCTGTATGATCTATTCACTATTGAAAATGGGGTATTGAGTTCTGCTCTTATTATTTTTGTCAGTTTTTCCCTTTGGTTCTGCTTATACTTGCTATATATATATTTAGGTGCTTCAAAATTGGATATATATATATTTACAACTGTCATATCATCTTGATGAACTAACTCTTTATTATATAATGACCTTCTTTGTCTCATATGACAAAGTGTACAGTTTTTGACTAAAAATCTGTTTTGTCTGATATAAATATAGCCAGTCCTGCTCTCGTTTGTGTACCATTTGCCTGAAATATCTTTTCTCATCCCTTTACTTTCAGCCTATGTGCGTGTGTGATAGCATACAGCTGGATAGTTTTAATCCATTTAACTCATCTGTTTGGAGAATTTAATCCATTTATGTTTAAATAATTATTAATATGTAACTATCAGTAATTACCATTATTACCATGTTGTTGTATTCTATTCTGTAGTTGCTTTGTTTCTTCCTTCCCTTCTTGCTATCTTGTTTTGTGATTTATTGAAATTCTGCAACAGTTTGCTCCGATTCCTTTTTTTAAATATAAATTAATTTATTTTAATTGGAGGCTAATTACTTTACAATGTTGTATTGGTTTTGCCATACATCAACATGAATCCATCACGGGTGTACACGTGTTCCCCATCTTTTGTGTATCTTCTAGAGGTTTACATTCCCATGAGACATATCCTACAGTATGTCTTTTTAAGCTGGTAACAGCAACTGAATACAAAAACTCTACATTTTTTCATTTCCCTTCACATTTTATGTCATTGATATCACTAGACCTCTTTATAATATGTATCCATTAAAAATTATTGTATTGATAGCTATAGCTACTTTTAATACTTTTAACTTTCACACTAGCACTACAAGTGATTTAATAAGCACCACCCTTACAATATTTAAGTCTTCAAATTTGATTATATATATCCCATTTCCAGTGAGATTCATACTTATGTTTTCCTCCTGCTGTTTAATATCCTTTCAACTTGAAGAACTCCCTTTAGCGTTTGTTGTATGCCAAGTCTAGTCATGATCAAGCTTTTGTTTGTCTGGGAAAGTCTTTATCTCCACTTTATTTCTGAAGAGTAGCTTTGCCAGGTAAAGTATTCTTGGTTAGCAAGTTTGTTTGTTTGTTTTCAACACTTAGATTGTATCATCTTACTCCCTTGTGGCATACAAGGTGTCTGCCGAGAATACTCTTTTGGGACTTCCCTTGTATGTGGTAATTCACTTTTCCTTGCTGCTTTCCAAATTCTATTTGTCTTTGACCTTAGACAATTTGATTATAATGTCTCAATGAAGATTTCCTAATGTTCAGCCTCCTTGGAATTTTTAAGCATTGTGGATCTAGATGTTAACTTCCCTACCAGATTTGGGAATTTTTTCTGTCATTATCTCATTAAATAAGCTTTCTACCATTTTCACTTTCCCTGTTCCTTCTGTGGCTTTCAAAGAGCCCATATTATGTCATTTGATGGTGTCCCATAGTCATATAGGCATTCTTTACTCTTCTCAGTTCTTTTCTTTTTATTCTTCTGAATTTCAAATTATTTGTCTTCAAGTTCAATCGTTCTCTTTTCTTCTTGATCAAGTCTGCTGTTGAAGACCTCTATTGAATTTTTCATCACAGCCATTCTTCAGTCCCAAGAGTTTGTCTGGTTCTTTTTTATAGTTTTCATTTCCTTGTTGAACTTCTCATTTTGCCGTTTTCTTGATTTCCGTTCACTGGTCATCTTCTCTTCTGGCTTAAAGATTCTTTAATATAACTGTTTAGAATTGCAATTGATCTCCATTCCTTTGAGATCCATCACTGGATCTTTTTGTTCTTTTGGTGGTGTTACGTTTCCTTGATTCTTCATGTTCCTTGAATTCTTGCATTTGTCTCTTTATTTGAAGAAGCAGTCCTCTTCCAGTCTTTACTGACTGGCTTCAAAAGTGAAAGATCTTCACCAGTCAGCCCAGCCAAAGATTTTGGGAGTCTTTCAGGTCTTTCCTATGGGTGCACTCTTCTCTGTTTTCTTGTTACCTCTTTAGGAGAGGCCTTCTCTTAATCCCAAAAAGTCAGTCTGGGTACTGAGAGCCTCCTGTTTATTTTCCCCAGAGTATTCAAGATTCTTTCAAATGTTCCTTCTCTCATTCTCACATAGTTTTGCCAGCTGCTGATATCTTCATACCATCTGAAGAGGCTTTTACTTGCCATCTGCAGAGGCTAACATGTTACCATCTCAAGGTTATGTGAAATACTAGGAGCATTTGTGGAGAAGGCAATGGCAACCCACTCCAGTACTCTTGCCTGGAAAATCCCATGGATGGAGGAGCCTGGTAGGCTGCAGTCCACAGGGGTCGCTAAGAGTCGGACACGACTGAGCGACTTCACTTTCACTTTTCACTTTCATGCATTGGAGGAGGAAATGGCAACCCACTCCAGTGTTCTTGCCTGGAGAATCCCAGGGACAGCGGGGCCTGGTGGGCTGCTGTCTATGGGGTCACACAGAGTTGGACACGACTGACGCGACTTAGCAGCAGGAGCATTTGTCAGTCAGTTGAGGGATGTTACTGACAGGTGAGAAGTCAAAAGGTGTTCTGGATAACCCTCTTGGTGGAGTTCACCTAGATCTAATAGGTGATCTGCAGCTGGTTCTGGAGATCCATGTAGTGAATGCCATGAGTGCCGCCCCTTTCTTCTGTTCCCAACTCCCCCAATACTATTCAGCTGTGCCAATCACCTTAGCCATCTGGGTGGGATTAGACAGAAGTGGGCCTCCTAGTCAATGTCTTATAAGCCTGGGAAATCAGAGAGCTAATTCCACTCTCACTTCCCTCATAGGAGAAATCACAGGTTGAGAGGGTCTCTACTGGCACTAAGCTATGCTGCCTTTGGGGAGGAGTGTCTTGGGTGGGGGCGGGGGGGAGTGAAACTGTCTTTCTTATCCTCTTCAATGCATCTATTCATGGATTTCTTTTGCTTAAATGAGGTTTTGGAAGCTCTCCCCTGGACTCCTGATTTCCCAAAAGGTATTTCCATCCATGGATGGTTGTCAAAATTAATGTTTATGCTGAAGATATGAGGGCTGTAACCTCCTATTCTGACACTTTTTTTATGTCACCTATCTAGTGACTCATCAGATTTTTACCACCCTTTCTTTCCAGAAAATCCTTTGAAGACACAATGAAACCAAAGGTGGGTAAGACTTCCAAATATACTAGTTCCTTTGGGCTTCCCTGGTAGCTCAGACGGTAAAGCGTCTGCCTGCAATGAGGGAGACCTGGGTTCGATCCCCAGGTCAGGAAGATTCCCTGGAGAAGGAAATGGGAACCCACTCCAGTACTCTTGCCTGGAAAATTCCATGGATGGAGGAGCCTGGTAGGCTACAGTCCATGGGATTGCAAAGAGTCAGATATGACTAAGCAGCTTCACTGGTTGGGAATCAAGGTTCCTGGGGAAAGCAGAGGTGAACAGGATGTGTCCAGGAGGCAGGAAAACTGTCTAACAAGAACCATATCTTGGAAGACTTGGGCACTATAGCTCAGAATGCTCTTGATCAAGTGGTGGGTCATTGTGCACCAAGACTAAGTAACATCTTCAATGCCACAACTACACTCAGTTCAGTTCAGTTCATTCGCTCAAGTCATGTCCGACTCTTTGTGACCCCATGAATTGCAGCACGCCAGGCCTCCCTGTCTACCACCAACTCCTGGAGTTCACTCAAACCCACATCCATCGAGTCAGTGATGCCATCCAGCCATCACATCCTCTGTCGTCCCTTTTCCTCCTGCCCACAATCCCTCCCAGCATTGGAGTCTTTTCCAATGAGTCAACTCTTCGCATGAGGTGGCCAAAGTACTAGAGTTTCAGCTTTAGCATCATTCCTTCCAAAGAACACCCAGGGCTGATCTCCTTTAGAATGGACTGGTTGGATCTCTTTGCAGTCCAAGGGACTCTCAAGAGTCTTCTCCAATACCACAACTACACTAGATGACTTCAAAAGCAGGCAGGCTATATATGTGGGTATTAATAAGGTGAGTCATCATAGGAGTCTGCTTATATCTATTACCGACTAGTTAGATTAAGAGATGACAAGGCATATGGGCTGAAAAATGGCTCAATAGGGCTGAAGAAGACTTAGGGCTGCCTGACAAATGGCATGCTTTTGAGTGTCCATCTCAACTCCAAAAAATGCGTCATATTCTATCTGTTTCATGATGTGTCAGTTCCGATTCTGGGAGAGTTAAGGTAATGTTCCCAATATGTGTATCTTATTTCAACAGGCAGTAGAATTAACGATCACTGAAACCCTGTGGGATCAGGTGAGTACAGAGGGGTCCTCTTTGACAGCATGGTGAGAGATGAGAGAAGGGAGAGAAGCTTAAAAAAGGAGTACATTTCCTTCCCCATGAGTAATTTACTGATTGATGGTAAGGAATTCCCATGCTCCCTCCCATCTTGTTCTACTACTCATCTAGTCCCAAATCCTCAGACACTCGTTGTGTTTGTGCATCTCAGTGCCCATTCTCAACATCCACTTCTCTGTTAGATAAGCCCTTTCAAGTATATTTTCTCTACCAGCATTGTATAAACACTGTAAAATTAATAATTTAAATCTCATCCACTAGCAAGTACCTTAGGGCAAGTACTGAAAAACCCATATATTTTAACTCTCATATGAGAGGAAGACAATTTACCATTTTGATACGAAAATTAAAGATCCTAACTCCATTTCTTATCAGAAAGAAATATTTTACCTCCAGAGCCACTCAGATGATATGACAAATTGTCTGCCAATAGCCCTTGATTCCTATGTCATAAAAAATAAAGATTTGGCTCTTCCAGAATGAGGTACCTTCAAAATTAACCTCTCAAAAATAAATACGTCAACCTAAAGAGTAGACACGTTTAATTTCATTCATTTGAATGAAAAGTTAACTATAAAATGACTAATTTCTGCATAATAACTAGTGAGCTGTTGTTTCTGAGGGAAACATGCCAATTGTTTCTGGAGTTCCTGTTTGTAACATGATTATGATCGTGTCATTAGCACAGAAGAGGATTCTTTTGTCCCATCGACTATGGTAAAAAGTCTATATAAAGGCATTAAAAGACATAGAATTTGCTTAAGTCACTCATATATAATTTAAACATAATTTCAATAGGTGGGACATCATTCTGTTTTGATTATTTACAGTGATAAACTGCTTTGTTACTGAATTTCTTTAGAGTATTTTAATAAAGATTCTGAAGAAGAATAAATGCCAGATTCACTCTGTGGCATCAGAAATTACCAACATGATTTTTTTAATGCTTCAAAATGTTCTACAGACCACCAAATTTATTGACAATAATTTAAATCAGAATAATGGCCAGTAGCAGAAACATTCATGGAGCTTTCCTGTCCTTTAACTTAATATATTTGAGAGATTCATACCTGTTATTGGAGAGGTCTGAGGTGTTGAAAAGAAAGGAATATGAGTTTGTACTTGGATGTGAAGAACTGCCCTTTGTGTGATTATGAAAAACAGGGTGTTTTAACATCATTTCAAGGAAATTAGATCAAATCATTAGAATTGTTTTAAAGAGAACAAGTCGAAAAAAAAATCTTCTTTTATAGAAGACAGATTAATCATATGTTTGGTAATGAATGAAACTGTTGAATCTATCAAGAGAGTGTTCTGGGTTCTGAAAACTTTTTGAGTTGAAAGAGAAATACAGGTTCATTAGGTCACCAATGGGAATTTGTTGCTTTCAGTCTTCTAACTGAGGCAATGTCATGAGCAGTTACGCTCAGAATCCACATGATTAAGCCCTGCATTTTGAAAATGCTTTAAAATAGACTTGTATTTAGAGAATGGGAGAGAAAATTATTTTAATTCTATAAAAAGGGATGTCTTTTTCACTTTGATGAAATTTCCTTGTTTCCCCAGAAATAGAAAAATGACAACCAAGGTGGCAATTCTCAAATATAGAAACACAAGATTTCACTTTATATTTAAATGATCTATTAGTGCAGAAGCTAACTATACTCATTAGTAGCCAAAGAAAACTGCTATAAACTTTCACAGAACACAGATATTCAGTTGGAGTTTCTGAGACCTTTCCAAAATTATCCGCTATTTCAGCTTCCCAATCTTGACATTCTAGTTGCATACACATTTAAACTGTGATATAGAGATGAGAATTAGAGGAAAAGTAATCACTTCTGAACCTATAATAGCGATTATCCACATGAAGCAAAGCAGAAAAAGACTTTAAATCAAAGACTATTAATTCTTTAAATTAAAAGAAAAAGTAAGTGAAAGTCTCCATAGCCTCTCTCCTGCAAGGCCCCACTGAACAACACTATGTAATGTAATCAAATTATGTTGTACAAAAATAACTAATGTTCTTATAATTACTGTATTACTAAAGAGTTGATTATATAACAGTCAGAAAACCATCCTATGGGGAACCAGTACATAATTGGATACTTACCACGTAATAAAAGATGAATATAAAACAAATATAAATATATGAGATTTATATAAATATATAAGAGATGAATATAAAACTGCAGATGGTGAATGCAGCCATGAAATTAAAAGATGCTTGCTACTTGGAAGAAAACTTATGACCAACCTAGACAGCATATTAAAAAGCAGAGACATTATTTTGCCAACAAAGGTCTGTCTAGTCAAAGCTATGGTTTTTCCAGTAGTCATGTATGGATGTGAAAGTTGGACTATAAAGAAAGCTGAGCACCAAAGAATAGATGCTTTTGAACTGTGGTGTTGGAGAAGACTCTTGAGAGTCCCTTGGACTGCAAGGAGATCCAACCAGTCCATCCTCAAAGAAATCAGTCCTGAATATTCATTGAAAGGACTGATGCTAAAGCTGAAACTCCAATACTTTGGCCACCTGATGTGAAGAACTGACTCTTTTGAAAAGACCCTGATGCTGGGAAAGACTGAAGGCAGGAGGAAAAGGGGATGACAGAAGATGATATGGTTGGATGGCATCATCAACTCAATGGACATGAGTTTGAGTAAACTCTGGGAGTTGGTGATAGACAGGGAAGCCTGGCGTGCTGCAGTCCATGGGGTCGCAAAGAGTCGGACACAACTGAGTGACTGAACTGATAAAGAATGAACACAGGGTTGATGAGAAGCAATAAGCTGATAATTGGCACAGCCCATCCCACTGACTATTCAGATTCTATATGCTCCCTTATAAGCATGTGAAAGTAGGAAAGTCCACTATACCATTCAGGTATGACCTATATCAAATTCCTTATGATTACACAGTGGAGATTACAAATAGATTCAAGGGATTAGATCTGGTAGACGGAGTGCCAGAAGAACTATGGACAGAGGTTTGTAACATTGTACAGGACACAGTGACCAAAACCATTTCAAAGAAAAAGAAATGCAAGAAGGCAAAGTGGTTGTTTATGGAGGCTTTACTAATATCTGAGGAAAGAAAAGAAGCAAAAAGCAGGGGAGAAAGGGAAAGATATACACAACTGAATGCACAGTTCCAGAGAAAAGCAAGGAGAGATAAGAAAGCCTTCTTAAACTAACAATGCAAAGAAATAGAGGAAAACAAAAGAATGGAAATGACTAGAGGTCTCTTTAGGAAAACTGGAGATATCGAGGGAATACTTCAAACAAGGATGGCATGATAAGGGACCTAACAGAGGTATAGATTAAGAAGAGGTAGCAAGAATACACAGAAGAATTGCACAAAAAAGGTCTTTATGACCCAGATAACCATAATGGTGTGGTCACTCACCTAGAGCCAGACATCCTGGCATGTGAAGTCAAGTGGGCCTTAGGAAGTATTACTACCAACAAGGCTAGTGGAGGTGATTGAATACCACCTGAGCTATTTAAAATACTAAAAGATGATGCTGTTAAAGTGCTGCACTCAAAATGTCAGCAAATTTGGAAAACTCAGCAGTGGCCACAAGACCGGAAAAGATCAGTTTTTATTCCAATCCCAAAGAAGGGCAATGCCAAAGAATGTTCAAGCTACCATACAATTGTGCTCATTTCACAAGTTAGCAAAGTAATGCTCAACATCCTTCAAGCTAGGTTTAGCAGTACATGAACTGAGAACTTCCAGACATACAAGCTGGATTTCGAAGAGGCAGAGGAACCAAAGGTCAAATTGCCAACATTTGCTGGATCATAGAAAGCAAGCGAGTTACAGAAAAACATCTACATTTGCTTTATTGACTATGTTAAAGCCTTTGATGTGTGGATCACAACAAACTATGCAGATAAAGAGACGGGAGTGCCAGACCACCTCACCTGTCTCCTAAAAAACCTGTATGCAGGTCAAGAAGCAATGGTTAGAACCGGACATGGAACAATAGACTGGTTCAAAACTGGGAAAGGCTCTATATTGTCACTCTGCTTATTTAATTTTCTATGCAGAGTGTATCATGCAAATGTCAGGCTGGTTGAATCACAACTTGGAATCAAGATTGCCAGGAGAAATATCAATAACCTCAGATACGCAGATGATATCACTTTAACACCAGAAAGTGAAGAGCCTCTTTATGAGAGGGTAAAAGAGGAGAGTGAAAAAGCTGACTCAAAACTCAACATTCAAAAAACTAGTAAGATCATGGCACCCGGTCCCATCACTTCATGGCAAATAGATGATGAAAAAGTGGAAATAGTGACAGATTATATTTTCCCGGGCTCCAAAATCACTGTGGACAGTGACTGAAGCCATGAAACTAAAAGACACTTGCTCTTTGGAAGGAAAACTATGACAAACCTAGACAGCATATTAAAAACCAAGGACATCACTTTGCCAACAAAGGTCCATATAGTCAAAACTATGGTTTTTTCAGTAGTCATATACAGATGTGAGAGTTGGACCATAAAGAAAACTTGAATGCCAAAGAATTGATGCTTTCAAATTGTGGTGCTGGAGAAGACTCCTGAGAGTCCCCTGGACTGCAAGATCAAACTAGCCAATCCTAAAGAAAATCAACCCTGAATATTCACTGGAAGGACTGACGCTGAAGCTTTAATACTTTGGCAACCTAATACGAAGAGCTGACTCACCTGAAAGCCTGTGATGCTGGGAAAGATTGACGACAAAAGGATATGGGGATGTTAGAGGATGAGATGGTTAGATAGCATCACTGACTTAAAGCACATGAATCCGAGCAAACTCCAGAGGACAGAGGAGCCTGGGGTGCTGCAGTCCAAGGAATTGCAAAGAGTCGGACACAACTTAGTGAATGAACAACAAAGCATGTTAAAATTCCTGAATATCAACAAAAACAATTCTACATTTCAACTGAATAAGATATACCTATCTGTCTTAAAGTCCTCATCCTTTACCCACAAAGAAGAAACTCAGACTACCAATAGTCACTGTATCCATCTATGTCTGGATGAAGAATATAGGTACATGTTTAGTTTTAGAAGAATCTGCCAGAGCTTTTCCCACAGTAATCATACACTTCTGTTCTTCTTCCAACAATATATGAGAGTTTGAGCTTCTCTATGTTCTCATCAACACATGGTCTTGGTCTACTGGTGTGTTATAATCTAAATGCAAATGTGTTGATTTCCACAGCTATGTTTAGCTTCACAACAAACACCAATGAAATGAAGTACAGTAGTGGGTTTCATTGACATTCCTTTCACAACTTGGCCTTCTTTAAATAACTTCCTGTATTTCACCCACCTACCATAAATGGTGGCCCAGAAATATGAATGAGAGTGGAATTCAATGGGATTTATTTCTTTGAGCTAGGAAGCCATAGTCTGTTGGCATTCATACCCTACAGCCTAATAATGACTGAGAGATTCTATATATAAAATCCTTTTGTAATAAAGTCTGTAACATTAATTTTTCCATAATTTTTTTCCTCTGTCAGGTGCTAATGGCCTTTAAGGATATACAAAATGAGGTGAGATTAAATTTCCATTCTCCAAATTCCCTGGCCATATCACTTCTCTTGCTTCTGATTTTCCTATAGCCTTCTGTGCTGTTGACTTTGATCAAGCTTTTAATTTCATTTCTTTATCTAGGGATTTCTCCATTAAAAGACTAGCACTCATTTGTCAGTCTAGTAAGTAAAACCAGAAGATGCCTAACAATTCCCTTATGAAAATATGATACTACAGAGAGAAAATCATATCTATCAGAACTACTCTCAGCAAGAATACTATGCAGTTATGTGAAACAGATAGGTGACTGAGTTGGGAGGATCCAAATGACATGGTAAATTATTAGGATCGTATGTTTGTTAATTATAGGGTAGTACAAATTAGAGTCCAGAGCGAAACTTCACTCTACAACAATCCTCCTCTTCTGCTCTTTCATGTAGGTTCTAGTATTTTTTATATACAAACACTAATTAAATATCTAAAAATATAGTCAAAAATGGAGTATATTATTGGCCTACCCCAGACATTGAGTTACTACATTTGCTTGCTCAAGGTGTTGATATGTCTCAGTCCTATCAAGGTTGGACCAAAAGGACCTGAAAGAAATTTCCTCTGCTTCACTAACTGGATAACTCATAGCCTTTGAACTAAGCCTTTTTCTATAGTCCAAGAAGCCATGCCATTGTATCCTGCTGCTGTGTCTGGGACTTGCCCTAGGAAAAAACTACAGCAGCCTCTGCCTCTGGCTGGAGGTAAAAAGGAGAAGAGATCAAAAGCTTGGTATTTTCACAAAGTATTCCTCGGCCTCAGGGCACCTCATATTACCCAGAATTTTAGTCCCCTGAGTCCTTCCTAAGTGTCCTCCAAGCAGGACTTGAGCTAGTGAGAGAAGGAGGTTTGTCCATAAGTGGGACTCACATGTGTTGATTTCATCCTCACAAGGCCCATAAGCAAAGTTAAATGTCCCACCTGACATCTTCTGTGCTGAAGCTCTATTCTAGGTCTAGTGGTTCTTCTGGAGTTCATCAGACACAGTCCCTGCCCTCATGGAACACCTGGGCTGGAGCAGACTGTTACGTCAGTCTGACAAACACTTTCAAACATATAGACACACTGAGAGAAGAAAATCAAGCAAAAGATATCTGGGAGAGACTGAACTAGAAAGCACTTCCTTGCCCCAGAGCACTGTTACGTAGAAACACCATCTAGCCAGCTCCTAGGAGCTCAGGGGCCCCAAACTACATAGCATCAGCAGCTATTTACTCTGGGGTGAGTAAGAGGGAATTTTTTAAAAAACAGATACTTAAAGGCTCATCTCAGAGAACCAATGCATAGAGGGTCTTTTCAAATGAGTCAGTTCTTCACATCATGTGGCCAAAGTATTGGAGTTTCAGCTTTAGCATCCGTCCTTCCAATGAATATTCAGGACTGACTTCCTTTAGGATGGACTGGTTGAATCTTCTTGCTGTCCAAGGGACTTGCAAGAGTCTTCTCCAAACCACAGTTCAAAAGCATCAATTCTTCGGTGCTCAGCTTTCTTCAGAGTACAACTCTCACATCCATACATGACTAATAGAAAAACCATAGCTTTGACTAGATGGACCTTTGTTGGCAAAGTAATGCCTCTGCTTTTTAATATGTTGTCTAGGTTGATCATAGCTTTTCTTCCAAGGAGCAAGGGTCTCTTAATTTCATGGCTGCAGTCACCATCTGCAGTAATTTTGGAGCCCCCCAAAATAAAGTTTCCCACTATTTCCATTGTTTCCCCATCTATTTGCTATGAAGTGATGAGACTGAATGCCATGATCTCTGTTTTCTGAACGTTGACTTTTAAGACAACTTTTTCACTCTCCTCTTTCACTTTCATCAAGAGGCTCTTGTTCTTCACTTTCTGCCATGAGGGTGGTGCCATCTGCATATCTGAGGTTACTGATATTTCTCCTGGTAATCTTGATTCCAGCTTGTGCTTCATCCAGCCCATCATTTCTCATGATATACTCTGCATATAAGTTAAATAAGTAGGGTGACAATACACAGCCTTGACGTAATCCTTTACCAATTTGGAACAAGTCTGTTGTTCCATGTCCAGTTCTAACTGTTGCTTCCTGACCTGCATAAAGATTTCTCAGAGTCAGGTCAGGTAGTCTGGTATTCCCATCTCTTGAAGAATTTCCACAGTTTGTTGTGATCCACACAGTCAAAGGCTTTGGTGTAGTCAATAAAGCAGAAATAGATGTTTTTTTGCAACTATCTTGGTTTTTTGATGATGCAACGGATGTTGGCAATTTGACCTCTGGTTCCTCTACCTTTTCTAAATCCAACTTGAACATCTGGAAGTTCATGGTTCACGTACTGTTGAAGCCTGGCTTGGAGAATTTTGAGCATTACTTTGCTAGTGTGTGAGATGAGTGCAATTGTGCGGTAGTTTGAGCATTCTTTGGCATTGCCTTTCTTTGGGATTGGAATGAAAACTGACCTTTTCCAGTCCTGTGGCCACTGCTGAGTTTTCCAAATTTGCTGGCATATTGAGTGCAGCACTTTCACAGTATCATCTTTCAGGATTTGGAATATCTCAACTGCAATTCCATCACCTCCACTAGCTTTGTTCGTAGTGATGCTTCCTAAATCCCACTTGACTTCACATTCCAGGATGTCTGGCTCTAGGTCAGTGATCACACCATTGTGGTTATCTGTGCCACGAAGATCGTTTTTGTATAGTTCTTCTGTGTATTCTTGCCACCTCTTCGTAATATCTTCTGCTTCCCTTAGGTCCATACCATTTCTGTCCCTTATTGTGCCCATCTTTGCATGAAATATTCCTTTGGTATCTCTAATTTTCTTGAAGAAATCTACGGTCTTTCTCGCTCTATTGTTTTCCTCTATTTCTTTGCGTTGATCATTAAGGAAGGCTTTCTTTCTCTCTCTTCTTGCTATTCTTTGGAACTCTGCAATCATATGGTTATATCTTTCCTTTTCTCCTTTGCCTTTAGCTTCTCTTCTTTTCTCAGCTATTTGTAAGGCCTCCTCAGACAACCATTTTGCCTTTTTGTATTTCTTTTTCTTGGGGGTGGTCTTGATCATTGCCTCCTGTACAATGCCATGAACCTCTATCCATAGTTCTTCAGGGACTCTATCAGATCTAATCCCTTGAATCTATATGTCACTTCCACAGTATAATCGTAAGGGATTTGATTCAGGTCATACCTGAATGATCTAGTGGTTTTTCCTACTTTCTTCAATTTAAGCCTGAATTTGGCAATAAGGAGTTCATGATCTGAGCCACAGTCAGCTCCTGTTCTTGTGTTTGCTGATTGTATAGAGCTTTCCCATCTTCAGCTGCAAAGAATATAATCAATCTGACTTTGTTATTGACCATCTGGTGATGTCCAGGTGTAGAGTCTTTTCTTGAATGAGGAGAGTGAAAGTGAAAAGAAAAGTGAATGTCACTCAGTCGTGCCCTGCTCTTTGTGATCCCATGGACTGTAGCCTGCCAGGCTCCTCTGTCCATGGGATTCTCCAGGCAAGAACACTGAAGTGGGTTGCCATTCTATTCCCTGGGGGATCATCCCAACCCAGGGATCAAACCTAGGTCTCCTGCCCGAAGAGAATGAAAGAGGCCAGAAAACAGCACAGAAAGGCCAGAAAAAATAAAAGAGGACAGGTCATTGCATGAATCATTATGACTGTAGGTAATGAACTGTGTATCTCCTACCCCTAATAAGGCCAGAGTTTGTCCTATTTATTATTCAGCAAACATTTATTGAATATGCTATATGCAGTGCATTGTGTTTGATGTGAGGCATAAAAAAACAACACACGCTCTTTCAGGAAACTTGGAATTTCATTACATTCCCAAGAAGCCCACATGTCTCACACAGACACCCCTATAATTTTACCAAGTCTAGCTGGTACACTGAAGAGGAGAGTGGCCCCTGACTCTCTGACTTTCTCTCATTTTTTTCAGCTGCAAGAAGATGCTCGGACTCGAGGTAAAAAGCAATATTTCAAGGTTTGGGTAAACCAAGGGTGAGGGGAGGGAATAAGAACGAGTTTATATCAAAGTCTCAACGTGGGAGCTTCATTTGGCTGAAAGCTGGAGTCTGGGTCCCGCTAGTCTCTCCTCTTTCTGGTCCAGTTATCTGGACAGAGACAGCAGGGTCCCTTTCTCCCTTGGAATGGCTGTTGAGGGCCAGAGGACACTCTCAGCCCTGTCAGACATGGCACTTGTCAGGAGAGGAGAGACAACAATCGGAGGGAAGCTTCCCAGCTCTGTGTTTAGGGTTTAGGAGGCACAGAAGAGTGGGGAAGCCAAAATGGAATGATTATTTAGGGTAGTCAAATTATAGTACTCAAATGATCATATGCAGATTTTAAGTTTCAAATTAAAACATGTAGGTGCTGTGCTTAGTTGGCTCAGTCATGTCCAACACTTTGCAACCCCATGAACTGTAGCATACCAGGCTCCTCTATCCATGGGGATTTTCCAGGCAAGAATACTGGAGTGGATTGCCATGCCCTCCTCCAGGAGCCTAGAATTATAGCATAAATTTAGCCATAGTTGGAGTTCCTTCTTTTCCAAAAAGAAACTTATAAATAAGGGCTTTTCAAATATTTGAATGTATACAAATTACCTTGGTACTTAATTCAATAGGCCTGAGACTCATGTGATGCTGGAACCTGTGGTTCATGAATCAGACTTTGAATACTAAGGATATAAATGAATTCACTGAAATATCCTCTAATGTCACAAACACACACTACTATATATAAAACAGATAACCAACAAGGACTTACTGTATAGCACAGGGAACTCCACTCAACATTCCATAACAACCCATATGGGGAAAGAATCTGAAAAAGAATGAATATACGTATACATAAAATTGAATCACTTTGCTGTACACCTGAAACTGACATAACATTGGAAATCAACTACTTTTTTATTTTTAATTCAATGTATATTATTTTAATATTTGTCCATAAGAACATTTATAACTGATCATCTAATTTGGGTTAAATGTGTCACTGTGCTTAGTTGTTCAGTTGTGTCTGACTCTTTGTGATCCCACGGACTATAGCCCACCAGGATTCTCCAGGCAGGAATACTTGAGTTGGGTGCCATTGCCTACTCCAAGAAATCTTCCTGGTCCAGGGATCAGACCCATGTCTCTTCTGTCTCCTGCACTGGCTGGTGGATTATTTACCACTAGTGACTCCTGGGAAGCCCAAAAGTATCACTACTCAGTTTTGTCTTTTGAAGTGTTCTCCAAACAGGACTTGCTCAGTGATGTAAGCTATTTTGTTTTCTTTCTGTAGCATATGCTATCTCTGTACAGTTTGGAGGTGGTCTTAGCTTTGGAGGTGCACATAAGATTAATAGCATTCAGTGAGTGGTGTACTGAAAGTATCCGTAAGTTACCACCCAGGTATACACGTGTTCCCCTTGTTGATGTATGGCAAAACCAGTACGATATTGTAAAGTCATTAACCTCCAATTAAAATAAATAAATTTATATTAAAAAAAAAAAGTTACCACCCAGGAATCTCTGCTGAATTCTGAATATCAGTTTCCATTCCTTGGGCCCATGCAGGGCAGCAGACAGGACCAAAAATATGGAAATATGGCCAAGCAGAATCCATCTTGAGGTACAGGGAAAACTTCTCTTGGCGGCCAAGGCCTAAAGGTCTTCAGGTCAAAAGGGTTAAGTTTATCTAAGCTTGAAAGATGTTCTCCTTTATTCAAGGAAGGCTGTTTTCCAAATAGGTCACTACAGGCCCTGGAATACCTGCTTGATGACCCAATGTCAAAAACATGGATTTAGGATCTTGATTGTTGTTGTTTTCTGCTTCCTAAAAGGTGGGTGGGTGGGGGAATTCAGAATAAGACAAGAGGAATTCTTCTCATTGTATTTTCCATACTAGAAAAGGAGACAAGGTGGATTAGAAGACAGAGCTAGCAAGGAGACAGAGATAGCATATGCTGCAGAATGAAAACAAAATAGCTTACATCACTGAGCAAGTCCTGTTTGGAGAACACTTCAAAAGACAAAACTGAGTAGTGATACTTCTGGGCTTCCCAGGAGTCACCAGTGGTAAAGAATCCACTAATGACACCAATCTAGTGTCAGTGCCCTGGGACTGAGGAATTGGACTAACTCCAAATGCCCAGAGCTGGTTAAATCTGGTGGCCATGATTCGATATATACTTTGTAAGTGACCAGATGTCCAGTGTCACGTTCTGCAACTGCCTCTCTGACAGGCCTATAGTTCTTTAGCTTCTCCACAAGTTCTGGTCTCTCCCACTTTGACTGGCCATACTCCAAACTAAGGATGTGAGCAGGGCTCAAGGCTTCTAAGGAGATACTTTCAGACCCCTGCAATGGAATGACTCCTTCCTGTGTCCCATTCAGGGATGAGCTCCGTGACACCCACATCATCTGCATCCAAGATTGGGTAAGTGACCCTCTTTTGAGAGTCCCTAAGGGAGATAGCATCCACCTGGATATGGTGTAGTGACTAGGAATACTGCAGTCTCTGAGCCTTGAGTCTTCAGAACACTGTACTTCCAACATATCTCTCTGGAGATGGTCCCCCACCACTCTCAATTAATGGTGAACTACAGAGCCAGGGCTTCTTCCTTCATCCTCAGCCCCACCAGAAATCTCTGGAATTTCAGGATCAGTCTGCACCTCACCATACAGATGTGGGGAAATTCTATTCACTCAATTTCGGAGAAGGCAATGGCACCCCACTCCAGTACTCTTGCCTGGAAAATCCCATGGACAGAGGAGCCTGGTAGACTACAGTCCATGGGGTCGCTAAGAGTCGGACACGACTGAGCAACTTCCCTTTAACTTTTCACTTTCATGCATTGGAGAAGGAAATGGCAACCCACTCCAGTGTTCTTGCTTGGAGAATCCCAGGGACGGGGGAGCCTGATGGGCTGCCGTCTATGGGGTCGCACAGAGTCGGACACGACTGAAGCAACTTAGCAGCAACAGCAGCATTCACTCAATTTAAGGGAAAAAAGGAGATGCAGAAAGAATGACAGATAAAAAAGGAAAGCCACACAAAGGAAAAAAAAAGTAAAATGAGGAACTTAGAAAGAGGACTTAGAAAAAGAAAATTTTAAAAACTTGAAAGTCCAATGCCTCAACACTGGGAGATGTCCATTTATTTTCCATCCAAAAGAAAGACTAGGAGGAAAAAAATCAGGCTATACCACCAGAGATTTAATTTAGATACTAGGAAAAACTTAGTGAAAACGGAAAAACAGTGTACTGGGTAGTAAGAGAGCAGCAGCATATTCGGCAGAGGACTTGAAATGCTTTTAAAAATCACTTTGACCTGTTTCAGATACGGTTCCACCTGAACCAGGAAATGGATAAGGTCAACTTCCTAGATCCCTGTTTCAACCCAATTTGATCCTATTCTAGAGAGTTGACCCTAGTGAAGTAAAAAAGCATTCCTCTTAAAAAGATATATCCCTATAGTTTAAATTGATCATTGCTGAAACCATGAAAGGAATAATGCACTGGAGATCTCATATTTACATAAATCTTAAATGTAATTATTATAAACCTTTACATATGAAGAGCACTTTTGATTGGTCAAAACCATATTGGATCAATGATTTTACTTTATTTCAGTATCCCTCTCTGAGGCAAACATGAGGAATTTACCTGAATTTCCTGATGAAAACATGGGCTCTGATAAGACACATCTCCTAATCCCATTAAGGGCGCTCTCTTATAGGTCACAAGATCATCAGGGAATTGCAATTCCCAGAGCTAGTGATGCCTGTTACCGGTGAAGTCTGACAACAAAATAAATCCTTAAGGACAGTGGAGGCCAGGGAGGGGGCCCCAGGGATGGGATCTCTCTCCCTCATACATTCACAGCCTCCTCTTATTTGGTACAAAGCACCAAGACTTCAGATGCTGCAACGACCCCAAAGTTGGGAAGACTGCTGTCAGGCACTGGAGAGCAGCCATCAGGGATCCAGGCCCAAAACCTAAGAGGACAGTCCTCTGATCAATCAGCTTGCTACCCTCAACCCTAATCCAACAATCAATGAAGAAGACCACCTTCAGGTATTTCACCGAGGTCTTTCCCCTGAACTCCACCCTTCATATCCTCAGGAACCCAGGCCTCATCAAGTCCTCACTCTACTATGGCAGAGTAGCAAACTCCATTCCCTCTCCAAAGCTGGGGTTACCTGAGGAACAATCAGTTGAGAAGGTAGAAGCCTGAGGGCAGGGCCAAGCTGAGATCTTTCAGTTTCTTGATTGAGGAAGAGCCAGACAGAGTGAGTCAGGTACAGATCTGTATAGGGAGGAGTGTTCAGAAATTGAGAGAGATAATTATGGGATAGAGAAATGGAAAGATAGAAAGTTTAAAAACACAGTAAGAAACATGAGGTCCTTTATCCCCTTCGGGAAAGTACTCTGGAAACCTATGTTATTTTGAGGACTTAATTCAGAAACAAGAGTCAAATACTGTAGGTCCACAATAGACTTCATTGTCAAGATTTTCATTAATAAAGCAGTTAAATAAACTGCCCTCAAAGGAGCTGCTTAAGTGATAGCCCATTTCCTCAACCTTTCAAACTCCCTGACTCTCTAGTTTCATCTGACACCTAATCTCCTTTGGAGAAAAAGACCATTCTCAGATATTTATTTGTGTCACAGGCTAAGCTAGTGATACCCTCTCTATGGCCCTATATAAAACTTACTGGGAACTGCTGAAAACAGAATCTGAGTGATGAATGGTAGAGAAAATCAGGTTCATCTGCATGTGTCTAAGTACAATGACTCTGTGTATTTTCCTGAATAGTCCCATTTCAAATATTTTATCTCATCTCCCCCATATAGCATCAAAATACAAAATGTCCCAATATTTTGGCAACAAGATCACACCTTTCTGAAAGAATATATACACCCACAAAACCTCTGTCATCATTTCAAACTCACTTGTGACTCAGAAATTAAGGCAGAAAATGTCCTTTCTCCTCAGTACAGCATAGGCAGCAAGTGTAGGACAGCAAAGCGTGGGCACCTACAGAGAAAGACAATGGTGTACAACCAGTGGGTCTCCTCCCTCAGTGTGTGTTTGATATCCTGGGAAACAGTCATGAGGGCAGAAGTATCATCTGTAGGACTGATTTTAATTTCGGTGCCATCTTCCTGGTAAACTAAATTTCTTTTATTCTCATCCATATGACTATGAAATCCAGGGCACAGCTTTGGTTGCCTGAAAAACAAAGTTATTGGGAAGGCATCACCACTGATCTGGAAGAGGGAGTGATACTCATGGGCAGAGATGCCAAGGTCTATGTCTACAACCGGGAACCTGGAAATCAAGTGAGACCTACATACATCACAACTGCCAAGCAAAGAAACCAGCAAACAACTGATAAAAATAAATGTGGTGTAAAAGACGTCTATCCGATTGGCTCTTAGTGGGTAGTGGAATGTAGTGCTTGAATGTCCAAGTATGGTCTTGCATTTGGTTCAGAGAACAGCATAGGTTAGAAGAAGATCTGGATTAGAAAGTCACAAACCCATTTTAATTTTACCCAACTTATGGATTCATAGGTCTCAGTTTCCTCCCCTATAAATAAGGAAACATAACTAGAAAATGCTGGAGGCTCCTTTCATTTCTAATATCTTGTGATCTGACGAGCCTCACAGTCTATGACTCCAACATGGCTATATCCCCCAAAACTACAGAAAAAGCCAACTAGTCCAAAAATACTTCCTGCAAGAAAAAAACTACTTAGGATATTTATCAAAGATGTTGCAAACACATATAAAGCATATATCATGACATAAAAGGTGGAGTTTTTAATCATTACTTGTTCTTTTCCCAATAAAATTTAGACAAAAAGAAAATAACATATTAAAAATGATACAACATAGAATTTAAAACCAGTGGTGAGAATTTGTCACAATACCAGTAAAATAATAAATAAAAATCCATTCTAACAATAAAATAAGTTTTAAAAAGTATCACCTCATTAGATACTGACTTGGCATTTGTTGAGAGACAAATCTTGAGTTTTTAAATTGAGACTACAAAAGTAATGGAATTTTTTTCACATGATAGAGAGACCCCATAATTTCAGGGTTGTACTGAAAACAGAAACAACACAAGGATCCCTTATATTTTCATGCCAATTCAGAAGTATTTAAAATGCTTTCAGTGCTTTTCCCAGTTCCCAGAGCAGATAAATATAAATCCCTGTAAGACATTTTATAGAAGTTGACAGACAGTAAAATTCATCAAGAAAAATAGGCAAAAAAAATTTTTTAAGGACTATTGATGAAGTTACCTTCAAAATTTTACTTCTAAAAGTCAAGAGAATGAGAAGACAAGTCACATATTGGCAGAAAATATTTGCAAAAGACACATCAGATAAACAAAAATATACCAAAAAATGTTTAAAACTCAACAATAAGAAAATGAACAACTAAGTTTAAAAATTGAGAACAGACTGCTCACTAAAGAAGATATACAGATAGAAAGAGTTCAGTCGCTCAGTCATGTCCGACTCTTTGCGACCCCATGAATTGCAGCACGCCAGGCCTCCCTGTCCATCACCAACTCCCAGAGTTCACACAAACTCACGTCCATCGAGTCAGTGATGCCATCCAGCCATCTCATGCTCTGTCGTCCCCTTCTCCTCCTGCCTCCAATCCCTCCCAGCATCAGAGTCTTTTCCAATGAGTCAGCTCTTCGCATGAGGTGGCCAAAGTACTGGAGTTTCAGCTTTAGCATCATTCCTTCCAAAGAAATCCCAGGGCTGATCTCCTTCAGAATGGACTGGTTGGATCTCCTTGCAGTCCAAGAGACTCTCAAGAATCTTCTCCAACACCACAGTTCAAAAGCATCACTTCTTTGGTGCTCAGCTTTCTTCACAGTCCAACTCTCACATCCATACATGACTACTGGAAAAACCATAGCCTTAACTAGATGGACCTTGTTGGCAAAGTAATGTCTCTGCTTTTGAATATGCTATCTAGGTTGGTCATAACTTTCTTTCCAAGGAGTAAGCGTCTTTTCATTTCATGGGTTAATATTCCGGAAAGCATGAAAAAAAAATAAGTGCAAACGTGCTCTATAATCAAAATGTACCTCAAAGGGAAAGAAAAGAAGAAGGAGAGGGTGGGATGATGTGGGAGAATTGCGTTGAAACATGTATAATATCATATAAGAAACGAATCGCCAGTCCAGGTTCGATACAGGATACAGGATGCTTGGGGCTGGTGCACTGGGATGATCCAGAGGGATGATACGGGGAGGAAGGTGGGAGGGGGGTTCAGGATGGGGAACATGTGTATACCCGTGGTGGATTCATGTTGATGTATGGCAAAACCAATACAATATTGTAATTAGCCTCCAATTAAAATAAATACATTTAAATTAAAAAAAAAAAAGTTACTCTAAAAAAAAACAAACAAAAAACATAGCTCATAAAGCCCTGGTGAGGCAAGGCGAGAGAAGGCCTCGCGCGCTGGATGCCTGGTTCCACACCACTGTTTACCGTGTGGTTTGGCACCAACAGGCGGATTCGGCTCCTGCAGATCAGGTGGCTGGTGGCAAGAAGGGAGAGGACTGTGAAGAAGGTTCGAGTTTAGAAGGCAGCCTGCCCCCGGGCCAACGCAAGCACACCTCTCCTCGTGGCCCCTCCGCAGCACTCACAGGTGCTTTGGCCCTTGGCCTCAGTCTAACCACGCAGGCCGGCTCCACCCACCTGGCAGCACCATGGTAATCGTGATGAAGCTTAAAGTTGGTTTCTTCAAGCTGGCTCCTTCGGCCATGGTGCTAGCATAATGGAGGACAAGCTGATGGAAGTTGTCGAGACCTGGGAGAGTGAGGAGCAGAAGCGGTGCGTGGCATCCTGAGAATCATCAAACTCCGCAACCAAGTACATATTCAGTCCATCCCCATCCTGCGCCAGTACGGCTCCTGGGAGGTCAGTGAGGGCTACTGGGTCCAGCAGAGCTTAGCATTGCACACCCTGCAAAGTAAGTATTGGTTAGTGAGAAGATGTGAGTGCAGATAAAGTAAAAGCTTTGGTTTGCCTGCTGACGTATAAATGCGCTATGTTGATGTGCCATTTGGCAGTGCTAAAGCTGATGTTAAGATCAATCGCAGGAACCATACTGATAATTAAGTGGAAAAGATCACAAGGAAGTTCACCATGGAGCTGGAAAAACAGAGCTTTATTGGTCCCGGCATTGATGTGCCTTCCCCAGTCAGGGCCACAGGTGAGCGAGAAAATGTCCTGGATTGCTGATACCTGTGACAGCACCGTTGGGCACTGAGATATTAATGCACATCCCTGCTATTACTGGTAAATCCATCAGTCAGAGTGGCATCCACAGAGGTATCTCTGCCACTGGTAATGGTGTTTGCCATGGGATTGAAAATTTCCTCAATGAAGTTTCTTACACAAGCATTTTACGAATACACCGGGATTTGGAGATAAAACATTTCTTTCCAGAGATTTGGTAATGTGGGCCTATACTGTATGGCATATTTACATCATATTGGTGCTAAATGTGTTGATGGTGGTGAAGTTGATGGTAGCACATGAAATTCAGATGGCACTGACCCAAAGGAACTAGAAGACTACAAATTGCAACATGAATCAATTCTGGACTTCCCCAAGGCAAAACCCTTGGAAGGAAGCATCTTGGAAGCAGACTGTGACATACCAGTCCCTGCAGCCAATGAGAAGCAGTTGACCAAATCCAGTGCATTGAAAGCAAGATCATTGCTGAAGCTGCCAGTGGGTCAACAACTCCAGAACCTTAGTTTTTTCTGGGGAAGAACAGTATGGTTATTTCTGATCTCTACATGAATGCTAAGGGCTTCCCTGGTAACTCAGACAGTAAAGAATCGGCCCACAATGCGGGAGACCAGGGTTTGATCCCTGGGTCGGGAAGATCCCCTGGAGAAGGGAATGGCAACCCACTCCAGTATTCTTGCCTGGAGAATCCCATGGACAGAGGAGCCTGGCAGGCTACAGTTCATGGGGTCTCAAGAGTTGGACACAACTGAGTGACTAACACACATATACACACTTGAATGCTAAGGGAGTGGCTGAGGAATATAATCATGTCAGCTGTGGCCATTTGACCTTCAAATATGACAGATTCTAACCACCACTTGCTCACGTTTTTTCAAGAGAATTTAGAAAGAAAATTTGGAGGGTGTGGTGGAAATATTCCCATTGTACCCACAGCAGATTCTAAAACAGAGTACCAGGTACATCCAAGAAAGATATTGTGTAATTTGGTTTAGCTTACACTATGGAATTTTCTGCCAGGCAAATCATGCCCACAGCCACAAAGTATAACCTAGGATTGGCTGCCTATGTCAGTGCCACTGAGAAAGTCTTTGGGGTATACAATGAAGCTGGTTAACTTCTTCACTACCCTATTTATCTATAACTTCTGCTAAACTATCATAAGTTCTATAACCACAGATATCTTTTTCTGTTACAGACATTATTCTCAACAAGTCAACCCAAATCAGCCCTTTAAGAAAGAAATTAAGGTTTAGAATATCATAGACAGGTTGAAGAGTGTGAAAGTATTACAGAAATTAACTGTGCCAGAGGGCTGTTTGGAATATCATACCTTTAAATAAAAAGACTCTTTTCATCTAGTCATGCTCCCTTGCTCCATAGCTTGTTCTCAATATGTTAGTTACCTGTTGTTTGACCTCAGTAATCAGTTGCTTGCAATATTTTGCTCTTGCCAACTCTGAGATGGGACTGTAACTTCGCATTTAAGAAGTGGGTGTGTAGCATTTTCGGAAAGTGGTATGGTCCTTAAGTGAGTTTTATTACTTCACATCAGCAAAATAACTCAATTTCACAGGTTGCAAGCAAAAATAACAGTTGTTTCTCTTTATGAAATCCATTATTTTAGAATGAAGTAAGGACACGATGCTGTAATAAAATTGCCTTTAATCACTTAAGCCTATACTGGAAGCAATGAATGCTTATAAACATGAGTTTAGAAAGCTAGCATTTTTATGATATCAGCGGTATCATTTGTAGCTCATCAGTTCTGTATTGTTATCCTGCAAACATAAAAAGCTAGATGGATAATTGCTACAGTTTTGAATATAACAACTATCCATCTATAGAGGATAGATGGTGGAAGCTGTTTTTGTTATGGCTCTTTGAATTTGCTAAATGCAAATATGACATGCAGTCCAAAAAATGCAGTAATCTCCTTATCATGTTAATTAGTTTTTCATTTCTCTAATTATCTATTGAATTCAAGTAGAGTAACCCAGAAAAATACTACTTAGTCTCCTTGTCTGGAGTCTGCCTGGCAGCTCTAAGCACTGCCGATGTCCCCAGCCCTGCCTGATTTTGTATCCCTTTTCTTTTAGAGGCCGCACATATACACACAAGCTTAATTAACACAGTGGAGCTTAAAACATTGAGTTGAGTGTTTTGTTTGGCATTTTTTAGTTAAGGCCTTTTGAACAGCAGAATATCAGTGAAACACTAGACATTATTTATGTAATGAGTGAGTCATTTTTTTAAAAACAGACATTCTCTTTCATAAATTTCTAATTACTGTGTAATTTTATGACTTAACCTGGTAATAAAATTAACTGTTTAAAATTTACCTTTCAAAACAAAACAAAACAAAAAAATGAAAGGGAAATATTTTCAGACAAGAAATAGCTGAAGACATTTGGCACCAGTATACTTTCCCAACAGAAATAACTGAAAATATTTTTTATACAGAAGGAATAAGTTCCTAAATGGAAACATTTTGAAATAGAGGAATGAATTTAGAGCAGCTGAAAGTTTGAACATGTAGGTAAATTTAAATGGCTATTGATCTCATAATAACAATAATGTCTTGAGGAACATTATACACACATGTACATATGCATACATACATACACACATAATCAAAATACATGATAATAACTTTACAAAAGGCTGGAGAGGGGCAAAAGTTTAAAACTATGCTGAGATCTTTATATTGTCCCAAAAATACTATAAAGTACTCATTTACGGGATGCATATGCCAAAATGGGACTTCCTAGGTGGCTCAGTAGTAAAGAATATGCCTGCCAAGCAGGAGACACAGGTTTTATCCTTGGGTCAGAAATATCCCCTGGAGAAGGAAATGGAAACCCACTCCAATATTCTTGCCTGGGAAATCCCTTGGACAGAGGAGCCTGGTGGGCTACAGTCCACGGGGTCACAAAGGGTCGGACATGATTTAGTGAAACAACATCAACATGTGCTAACATCCAGGGTAACAACTAAAACAGGGGTAAAATTTTGTCTCTTAACAGAAAGAAAAGGTTTTTTCTTTTTAAAGATTTTTTTTAAAAAAAGTTGATCCAAAAGAAAGTAATAGAGAAAAAGGATATCAAACAGGTATGACAGTAGTAAGATGGGAAGTTAAATCCAACACATCACTAAGTATATTAAGTGTGATGGACTAAATACTGACTAAAAGAGATTATCAACCAAATTCTGCTTTATCTTAAATATCAGACACAGAAAGTTTGACAACAAAAGCACAAAAAAATTCTACATCTTCTAAATAAAAAAAAAAGCTTGTAAGGCAATAATAGGGGCTACCCCTGTGGTTCAGCTGGTAAAGAACGTACCTGCCAATGCAGGAGACGCAAGAGACACAGGTTCATCCCCTAGGTCAGGAAGATTCCTTGGAGAAAGGAATGGCAACCCACTTCAGTATTCTTGCCTGGAAAATTCCACAAACAAAGGAGTCCTTGGGGTTGAAGAGTCAGACATGATTGAGCACACACACACCACCACTACCAAGGCAGCAATAAGAACTTGGTCAAAGGCTCTCCTTTGTCTTTTTCCAGGGAGAGATGCTAGAGTTGGAGAGGTAAATCTAAGATTGTTGAAGTGGGATGGCACTTACAGTCAATTCTAGTTTGTACACATGAGGCAATATCAATAATCAATAATCCAGAGGTGCTTTTGGAAAATAAGCAGTCTAATTCAAAAGAATGGCCGTTGTTCAGTCGGTAAGTCATGTCCAACTCTTTGCAACCCCATAAACCGCAGCATGTCAGGCTTCCCTGTCCCTCACTATTTCCCCAAGTTTGCTCAAACTCATGTCCATTGAGTTGGTGATACCATCCAACCATTTCATCTCCTGTCGCCCCCTTCTCCTCCTGCCCTCAATCTTTTCCAAAATCAGGGTCTCTTCCAAAGAGTCACCTCTTTACATCAGGTGGCCAAAGTATTGGATCTTCAGTTTCAGCATCAGTCTTTTCAATGAATATTTTGTGTTGATATCCTTTAGAATTGGCTGGTTTGATCTCCTTGCTGTCCAAGGGACTCTCAAGGGTCTTCTTCAGCACCGCAGTTCGAAATCATCAATTCTTTGGTGCTCGGCCTTCTTTATGGTCCAAAAAAATAGAGATAGTAGCATTTGAGAAGCAATATTCTCTTTAGCTCAAACACACAGGTATAGTCCTGGGCCTGGGATCACTGGAGCTGCTAAAAATAAAATTAAATGTTTTTTAAAGCCCAGTGTCCAGAAATCTCTTTTAAAAGGCTCCACATTTACCATTCCTCATTTTCAGGTCAGACACACAATGACTGAATTGAGTTAGGAAGCCTTTTATGATCCTATCATGTCTTTAATTAAAATGTCTGAATTTCATATTCTAATTGTTCAATTAAGTCACTGCTTTATGGATTTTTAAAGGTCCTTAAAATACCTGTTTCCAGGATCTTGATAGTATTTCAGCTGCTGTTTCAGTTAAAGAGTAAGCAAAGTACCAAGGAGAAATAAGTATCTATTTTTACAGAAATCTTTTTTGAATCTTCCATAAACATTGGGAGTGGCCCTATGTCAACCACCTTTTAGCATTATATCACTCTTTGTTCTTGGGAGATTCTCTCCTAGGCCAATTTTGAATAGTTTTTCTCCTGTTAACATCCAGGATATTGCATTAGTAACTTCCACAGCAGAGACTTTGGTGAGTGACAGGAGACTATGTTTTTGTAACAGGCATTGTTGCATGGCTTGGACACTTCCATTCCTATTTATAGCATGTATCCAACTGGCTGCCTTCAGAAAGTAGACCAATGCATCACCTTGGTATGCCAGTTCTCTGAGTCAGTAATTGGGTTATTTTGCTGAGTATCTATGTGATCTACTCTAATTTTCTTTCTAAAATTCCATAGGTCTTCCACAACTGTTCTTTACACACATTCTTTAATTGTTCATCCATCAAACATTTACTAGCTAGACCATTGGGCCACTGGCTATGGCCTAAGTCTGTGATAACCTGACTTTTTATGTACCATTTTACCAATTAGGACTTTGTTCTAGAGCAAAATTATTTTTGTACTGCTAGTGAACTGCTTTCAGTTCAGTACATTGTGCAGAATACTTTTGCCTTTTCAACAAGGGATTTACTGTCCACTGGGCACATCGCTGGAGAAGGAAATGGCAACCCACTCTAGTATTCTTGCCTGGAAAATCCCATGGACAGAGGAGCCTGGCAGGCTACAGTCCTTGGGGTTGCAAGGAGTCAGACAAAATAGCCACTGAGTAGGCACGCATGGCCACATAGCAGCAGGCTTCTACAAGAAATGTCATTTTTCAATACAGGAGCTCCCACTGGTGGAGCAAGCAGACCATTACACTTCAATGAGAAGGGGTCATAAAAGTCAGAGCATTTAGATCCTACCAATAGAGAGGCTACCTACTCATGAATATGAAACCATGTACAAGCACTGTGTCCTTGTCTTTTGAAGTAAAATGCTGATTCAAGAATTAATGATTGGGAAATGTGAAGATACAGAAACAAAGAATAGTTGTTGGACTAGGGAACTGATAACAATTTAGACTATAATTCTGCCACATAATTAGTATTACCATACACCCAGTTCCCTGGAAGATAGAAAGGCCTGACACACATTCCTAAGTTGTTTTACAGAAAGCAGACTCCCCTCCAGACGAAAACTGCTGACCACAAGAACATACACCCTCGATTGGTTGAAACCAGAAGGCTGATGATGCTTGAAACTTCACCTTGATGCCAACCAATCCCAGAACTGACCACGAGCTGATCACGCTTTGCTCCCTGGACATTATAAAACTATTCACTACCTCCTCCAGGGTGGGTCAGATGGTCTTCAGGGAATTAGCCCACTGCAGCCCTTTTCCCGGGCAAAGCAATAAAAGCTACTCTTTTCTACTTCACCCAGAACTCTGTCTCCATTTCTATTTACCACCGGTGAACAGAGGCTGAGTTTCAGCAACAAATAAGGTACACTCACTCCATCTCAGCATATTCCTAAGTATAGCATTTACATTTTTTCAAGGAATTTTGTTGTACAGTGCTCTCCTTGTATGAATGTCTTCCTTAAATCACTCATATCTTGGTAACTGGTTGTCCTTCAGCCAAATGGGTTGTTTCCACCAGAGCTTAAAAGCATGCTAGGAGCTGTGTGTGAAGTGGGTTGTACTTAGTCACAGCATAATTTTCTAATTCAAAACACCACTAACTGCCGTTGGGTGGCAGAATTAGACTTTTGCTAATAACTTCATTCTACCTGAATGTTAATAGTAGACATGTATAAAATCATTGGTCCATTAGTATTATATAGTAACAGAGGTGCAGCTTGTATTATTACCCTTTGAATATCCTCAAAGATACCCTTTGTTCCAGTTTATTCATATATAGTCTTTTTCTCTAGTTGACTCTATGAGAGATGACAGGATACACAAATGTGGTATGTGTCCACTAGAACCTATAGCTCCACAAGACCTTGTCCCTGTTCTTGTTACTAGGACCCACTACAGATAGTAATTCATTCCTTACTATTTATGAAATGTAACTAGAGGCCTCAACTTGGGAATCCCCAAATATTTGATTTGTTTCAGCCCTAAATCAGTCATCCTTGGCTATTCTTTCACACAGTAATTTCCAAATTCTCTTGGCTTCCTTTCCCAAAGAGGAAATTTTATTAGCAATAATATTGATAATAATAATATTATTATTATATTGATAATAATATTGAGAATATTATCAATGTCATGAATCAACTTACTTTTGGAAGTGGTCATATCTAAATCTCATCAGGTTGTGACAGTGAGTACGATGCATAATTCAGGTACCCTTATAGAAGGGCAGTAATTGAATAATGGAGTCCATCTTGCAGGAAGAGGAACTGTATCTGACCTGCTTTCCAGAATGAGGTATAAAAAAACCAAGTCACTTTAAGCAAAGCATTGACCTTTAAACTGCTGAACTATCCCCATATCTGGCATAGCCAAGGTTGTGGATAGAAGCACTTAAAAATTCAAGTCAATAGTCAGCTGTCCAATGTTTTCCATAAGCCATATATGAATATTACAGGTAGACTTAGAGGAGACTTGTACTCCTATTCTAACGCTTCTTAATAAGGGCTGAGGTTCACTGCTCTCTTGTACTCTGGTACCCTATAAAACAGGGTGTGGGCAGTGCTAATGGATCCCACTTAACTTAATTGGAACCAAGCAAAGGGTGAACTTTCCCAACTTTGGCTACAAGCTGACAAACGCAAGGCCCTCTACTCAAGTACCTCCTCTCTTCAACACATTTGGCCCAATGTGATGTCATCTCGAGATGTACATCTCTCACTTCTCATTTCCTGTCTACACTTTTACTCGACCTTGGTACCTTCTGCCACAAAATCAGCATAACACCTCAAGGTTTATTTTGGGTTCCTGATCATTGCTTTCTGATTTCCCTGCAAAATACAACAGACATCATGTAGCAGAATTCCTAGAGGAGTTAGTATGTTTTCAGTGTTAAAAAGCATAGAGGTTATCATAATACTAATTTGGGGATGATCATGGACAAATTTAAGAGATGAGATCAAAAAGATTAGAAATGATGTTTTTCATGCCTATACACAGAATTGCCAGAGCCAAGTATCTTCAACAGCTGTATGGTTTTCAATTAAAACAAATATTTTTTTTTTTGCTTAATAAGCTGAGACATTTGGAGAATTGATGTCCTTTTTCACACTGTAGCAGCTAATGGTGCAATGTGCTGTGTTCAGTCACATGTGTCTGACTCTGAAACCCCATGGACTGCAGCCTGCCAGGCTCCTCTGTCCATGGGATTTTCCAGGCAAGAATACTGGGTGGAATAAGTTGCCATTTCCTTCTCAAGGGGATCTTCCTGACCCACAGATAGAACCTGCATCTCCTGCATTGCAGGCAGATTCTTTACCACTGAGTCACCTGGGAAGCCGTCTATTTCTTAAGCTTATATGCAAAACTGACAGAGGGAGAGTGAAAATCACTAGGAAACACTGCAGTCTGAATGATAACATTACAACACATCATAGTCTATTATGACTCAATGCATGATCCATTCAACAAGTAAATACTTCTTTAAATAAAATCTTAATCACTAAGCCTTGAAATTGTCCTACAGCTATTGCAAGGCCTGAGGATATATAGATTCATCATACTACAAAAAGTTTACTGGGTAGTTTAAGCAAATGACTGGTTACTGAGTTTTTCTCCTTTAAGTTTGTCATAATTTTCTACTCATTTTATCTTCAACTCACATGTACTTTGGAGTAGGAAATGGCAACCTACTCCAGTATTCTTTTTTTTTTAACCATTTATCATTTATTTATTATTATTATTATTTTACTTTACAATATTGTATTGGTTTTGCCATACATCAACATGAATCTGCCACGGGAGTACACGTGTTCCCCATCTTGAACCCTGCTCCCACCTCCCTCCCCATACCATCCCTTTGGGTCATCCCAGTGCACCAGCCCCAAGCATCCTGTATCCAGTATTCTTGTCTGAAAAATCCCATGAACAGATGAGCCTGGTGGGCTACGGTGCATGGGGTTGCAAAGAGTTAGATATGACTGAGCACGTGCACGCGCGCGCACACACACACACACACACACACACACATGCATGCACCTGTACTAAGTCACTTCAGCCGTGTCTGACTCTTTGCAACCCTATGGGCCATAGCCCGCCAGGCTCCTCTGTCCTTGGGCTTCTCCAGGCAAGAATACTGGAGTGAGTTGCCAAGCCCTCCTTTAGGGGATCTCCCTGACCCAGGAATTGAACCATGTCTGTTCCATCGCCTTCATTGGCAGTCTGGTTCTTTACCACTAGTGCCGCTTGGGAGGCCCACATACATGTATACATAGTGTCAACTGAAAAATATTTTTATAAGGAAAATAGTTAAATACCCTCTGCCTCCTCTTTTCCTATGAAACTCCTTAGCAAGAGTTCACATTTTATAGTTCTGGTCATTGCTTCAACTTAGAAATTCCAAATGCCACATTTAAGGGAGTCCCATTGGCACTACTGACTACAAAGTCTTACCTCAAGTTCTCACCACAGGGAATAACTGGCTCTGCTTCAGCCATCCTCTGGGCAACTGATGCCTGGGAGTCAAACTCCGACTACCTAAGCACAGCTGAGGATCAATTAGACCGTGTATTCTATAAATGGTTGAGACTAACCATTTAGAAAAACAGGTACAAATGAAGAGGTGGCAGGATGATGGTGTCTCGGACAATCTGAGAGAATTGCCCTATATTATTTCACTTTAATGATGAAGAATACAAGAAAACATTATCAGTAGAATTTTATACCGTCAGTCATAAAGCCAGATGTAAAGCAAATATTTTCTCCAGATTATTTTCATTCTTAGCAGGTGAATCAAACATAAGCCCTGCAGCCACACTGGGGAACAGACTGTCTTCTGAAGCAGATGTACAGGTAACATACATTTGGGTACTGGGAAAGGACTTGGGATGTGTTCATGACTGAACAGCTGAAAAGTAAGGACTCAAAGTCCCCCTTAGATGGGTTATGAGTTTATTGGGCAGAGGGCAGTAAAGGAATGGCCAGGGACAGAAAAATAGACTTAGCCACTATGACAAGTCCTACAAGTGACCCAAAGGTCCAATTCTAGCACATCAGACCAAAGCTGGAACTCACGGGTAACATCCAGTGTTCAAACAGAGTATTTCTGTATATCAGACCTGAGTGAGTAAAAACCAGGTCAAGGGACACAGAAAGGTCTTGGTACTGGAATATTGAGAAAAGTGTATTAGGATGAAAGTCAAAGGATAAATCCAAATATCTGCACAATTGAGATATATAGGACTGAATGCTTGCTCTATTTCCCTCCTTAGGAAGCCTTCTTAGGGGAATTAACATATACACACTATCATATATAAAATAAGCAACAAGACCTACAGTATAATACTCCAGTACATGCATGCTCAATCATGTCCAACTCTTTGCGACCCTACAGACTGACATCCGCCAGGGTCCTCTGCCATGGAATTTTCCAGACAAGAATACTGGAGTGGGTTGCCATTTCCTCTTCCAGGGGATCTTTCCAACCCAGGAATTGAACCCAAGTCTCCTGCACTGCAGATGAATTCTTTACTGGATGTATTGTATAGTACAGGGAACCATATTCAATTTCTTATAATAACCTATAATAGAAAAGAATCTGAATATATATATATATATATATCACTGAATATCATTGAATCACTATATACCCAAAACCAACACACTAAATTAACTGTACTTCAATTTAAAAAATGGTAAAAAAATAAATAAAAATTTTAAAAAGAAGCCTTAGAATGAGCACAGAAATATTATTTAGTAAGGATTTCTTCTTGTGGCACAGGAAACAGCCACAGTTGGTAATTCCAAAAGAATTTAGGTGTCCTGGCAAGCTCTCAAAGTTCTAGGAACATGGGACCCTGCCCTGGGTGCCTGCTCAGTCATGTCCAACTCTTTGTGATCCCATGGACTGTAGCCTGCCAGGCTCCTCTGTCCATGGGATTTCCCAGGCAAGAATACTAGAAAGCATAGCCATTTCCTTCTCTAGGGGATCTTCCTGACCCAGGGATCAAACCAACATTTCCTGCATTTCAGGCAAATGCTTTACCACTGAACCACCAGGGAAGCCCACTTGGGTCCCTACTTTACTACTGTGCCCAAGTGAGTTGTCTACGCCATGGACCCTGGCACAGTACTCCTTTAAATCACCTCTTCCTTATTCGAATGGAGGCCTGATGCTTCATGGAAAACACATCCACTCCACAAAGTAATTTTAGGACAGGAGCCAAGGGTCCATGTTCTCTTTTCCCTGTCATTTCTTGAGTCTGGCTGCCCTTTCCTCCTGAACAATGCTGTCCTCAGTAACTTCAAGTTATCTGATACTTGGACACATCAGTGTGATTCCAAATGCCAGACTGTCTTCCAGCTGGGAGATGGGAAAAGGAGAACAGCTACGTTTAATGATTTTAAAATGGCTTTATTACACCCCCTTCGATAAGGAAGAGGATCAAAAGTGGAAAGAACAGCTTTAACTCTGATAAGGGGATCATCCTACCTGAGGATATTATTTTTGTTGGCTAAATTATAATTACAAATAATAATGATGATTATTACATTGAGTAATACTATATAGAGTTTTTAACGCACTTCATGTGTTATCACATTTAACTCTCATAACAACTCTAACAGAGTAATCTATTGTTACCCCAATTTTCAGCAAGGAAACAGAAGTCTAGGAAAATTATATGACATGCACAGGGCGAAGCTGGGATTTGATCCTAGTCTAATGCAAGAGCCTATATCTTTAGTCATTGTACTAGGTTTTTTTACCCATATTCTGAGCTCTAGCTATTAAGAAATGTCCATGTTTTACCAAACATATCTTGCTGCTTCTCAATGCTAAACCTCCTGGTACACAGCTTTATTGTTGCTGTTCAGTTGGTCAGTGGTGTCTGACTCTTTGCAACCCCATGGACTGCAGCATGTCAGGCTTCCCTGTCATTTACCATCTCCCAGAGCTTGCTCAAACTCATGTCCATTGAATCAGTGAGGCTATCCAACCATCTCATCCTTGTCATCCCCTTCTCCTCCTGCCTTCAATCTTTCCCAGCATCAGGGTCTTTCCTAATTAGTCTGCTTTTCACGTCAGGTAGTTAAAGTATTGAAACTTCAGCTTCAGCATCAGTCCTTCCAATGACTATTCAGTACTTATTTCTTTTAGGATTGACTGACTAGATCTCTCTGCAGTCAAAGGGACTCTCAAGAATCTTCTCCAACACCACACTTCAAAAGCATCAATTCTTCAGCCTTCTTTATGGTCCATCATCCATACATGACTATTGGAAAAACCATAGCTTTGACTAGACAGACTTTTGTTGGCAAAGTAATGTCTCTGCTTTTTAATATGCTAAGTTTCTCATAGCTTTTCTTCCAAGGAGCAAGCATCTTTAATTTCATGGCTGCCGTCACCATCTGCAGTGATTTTGGAGCCCAAGAAAATAAAGTCTCTCACTATTTCCATTGTTTCCCCATCTATTTGTCATGAAGTGATGGGACCAGATGCTACATTCTTAGTGGGTTTTTTTTAATTTAAATTTATTTATTTTAATTAGAGGCTAATTATTTTACAATATTGTATTGGTTTTCCCATACATCAACATGAATCCACCATGGGTGTACGTGTGTTCCCAATCCTGAACCCCCTCCCTAGTTTTTCAATGTTGAGTTACTGCAAGCATCTAGAATGCAGTCGTTTTAAGCCAGGTTTTTCACTCTCCTCTTTCACCTTCATCAAGAGGCTCTTTAGGTCCTCTTCACTTTCTGCCTTAAGAGTGGTGTCATCTGCATACCTGAGGTTGCTGATATTTCTCCTGGAAATCTTGATTCCAGTATCTGCTTCATCCAGCCCAGTCTTTTGCATGATGTACTCTGCATTTAAGTTAAATAAGCAGGTGACAATATATATCCTTGATGTACTCCTTTCCCAATTTGGAATCAGTCCATTTTTCCATATGTGGTTCTAACTTGCTTCTTGACCTGCATATAGGTTTCTCAGGAGGCATGTCAGGTGGTCTGGTATTCCCATCTCTTTAAAAACTTTCCAGTTTGTTGTGACCCACAGAGTCAAAGGCTTTAGCCAAGTCAATGAAGCAGAAGTAGATGTTTTTCTGGAATTCCCTTGCTTTTTCTATGATCCAACAGATGTTGGCAAATTTATCTCTGGTTCCTCTGCCTTTTCTAAATCCAGCTTGAACATCTGAGAGTTCTTGGTTCACATACTGTTGAAGCCTAACTTGGAGAATTTTGAGCATTATTTTGCTAGCTTGTAAAATGAGTGCAATTGTGCAATAGTTTGAACATTCTTTGGCATTGCCCTTCTTTAGGATTGGAATGAAAACTGACCTTTTCCAGTCCTGTGGCCACTGCTGAGTTTTCCAAATTTGCTGGCATATTGAGTGCAGCACTTTCACAGCATCATCGTTTAGGATTTGAAATAGCTCAGTTGGAATTCCATCACCTCCACTAGCTTTGTTCATAATGATGCTTCCTAAGACCTACTTGACTTCACATTCCAGGATGTCTGGCTCTAAGTGGGTAATCACATCATCATGTTATCTGAGTCATTAAGATCTTTTTGGGGTAGTTCTTCAATGTATTCTTGCCACCTCTTAATATCTCCTGCCTCTGTTAGGTTCATACCATTTCTGTCCTTCATTGTGCCCATCTTTGCATGAAATGTTCCCTTGGTATCTCTAATTTTCTTGAAGAGATCTCTAGTCTTTCCCATTCTATTGTTTTCCTCTATTTCTTTGCATTGTTCACATAGGAAGGTTTTCTAATCTCTACTTGCTATTTTTTGAACTCTGCGTTCAGATGGTTATATCTTTCCTTTTCTCCTTTGCCTTTCACTTCTCGTCTTTCTCAGCTATTTGTAAGACCTCAGGCAAACACTTTGCCTTTTTGCATTTCTTTTTCTTGGGAATGGTTTTGATCACTACCTCCTGTACAATGTTATGAACCTCCATTCACAGTTCTTCAGACACTATCAGATCTAATCCCTTGAGTGTTTGTCACATACACTGTATAATCATTAGGGATTTGATTAAGGTCATACCTGAATGATTGAGTGGTTTTGCCTACTTTCTTCAATATAAGTCTGAATTTTACAATAAGGATTTTGTGATCTGAACCATAGTCAGCTTCCAGTGTTATTTCTGCTGATTATATAGAGCTTCTCCAACTTCAGCTGCAAAGAATATAATCAATCTGATTTTGGTATTGACCATCCAGTTATTTTCATGTGTAGAGTCATCTCTTGTATTGTTAGAAGAGGATGTTTGCTCTGACCAGTGTTTCTCTCGGCAAAACTCTGTTAGCGTATGCCCTGCTCCACTCTGTACTCCAAGGCCAAACTTGCCTGTTACTCCAGGTATCTCTTGACTTCCTACTTTTGCATTCCAGTCTCCTATCATGAAAAGAACATCTTTTTTGGGTGTCAATTCTAGGTCTTGTAGGCCTTGAAGGTCTACACAGCTACCTCAGTGTAAATGTGCTTCCATTCCATGCGTCCATAGAGAAATGATACTTATCCTTAACAATTGTGTTCCATTACCTTAAATTAGATGATATCACCAACTTTTCTCTAAATCACAGAGTTCCCATTGCAGTTAATCACACTGTGTTTCAATTATTTACCTTTATTTTTATATTCTTTTTTGAACTACTGCCTTTTAAAAAATTAGCAATGAATCTCATTCTCTATGTTCCATGAGACTGACACAAAACTTGACCCAAGTTGAAGTCATATTTCCTGAATGCTTGTGATATTAAAAGACAATCAGTGCAGTATGAAAATTGCTTGGAGGAGGATAGTAGAAAGTTCACTGTCATGCTTTTCTTTATCACATTTAGGGACAAGTCTCTGTAAATGGCCTTGGGAAACCACAGCACCATGATGGCATTTATCCTCCTTGGGCTGTCTAGTGATCTGCATATCCAGGCTCTGCTCTTTGTGCTGTTCCTGCTGGTTTACCTCCTGACCTCGACAGGAAACATGACAATGATACTGGTAATCAGGGCTGATTCTCACCTTCACACCCCCATGTATTACTTCCTGAGTCACCTCTCCTTAGACCTCTGTTTTTCTTCTGTTACTGTGCCAAAGATGTTGGAAAACCTCCTTTCTAAAAAGAAAACCATCTCAGTAGAGAGCTGTCTGGCTCGGGTTTTCTTGTGTTTATCACTGCAGGGACTGAAGCCTATCTACTCTCAGTCATGGCCTATGACCGCTATGTTGCCATCTGCCAACCACTACTCTATGGCCAGGTGGTGAGTAAACAGCGGTATGTACTGCTTGTGTGGGGTTCATGGAGCCTGGGCATTCTGAACACACTCATCAATGTCCCTCTGGCAGCGAAAATGGGCTTCTGTGATACCCATATCATTCCACACTATAGTTGTGAACTGCCCTCGCTCTTCCTTCTCTCTTGCTCAGATGTTTCCACCAACCTCATTGTAATGTTCTGGTCCCTCATCCCACATGGCCTTGTAACGTCCCTCTCAATCTTCTTCTCTTACGCCTGCATAGTCTCCAGCATCTTGAGCATCACCTCTACCTCTGGCAGAAGCAAAGCTTTTTCTATGTGCTCCTCCCACCTCACCACAGTAATCTTGTTCTATGCTTCAGGTTTTCTCCGTTATTTCACGCCAACCTCAGGATCCTCTCTGGAGCTGGTCTTCTCCGTGCTGTACAGTGTAGTCATTCCCAGGCGGAATCCTCTCATCTACAGCTGGAGGAACAAGGAAGTTAAAACAGCTCTGCAAAGAACATCGGGCAAGTATTTACAATGTTTTTGAAGGCATAATAAAGAGATAATGACAAGTAATTGTAAGAGAAATACATAAAGCAAGATATCGCATCACTGACATTGGGAATTTTCTGGCTGCTCATAATGTCAAATTTGGAAAAATTAATCAGAAAAGACTAAAGAAAAAATAACATAGATCTATTATATAGTGGATCATTCAGTTCAATCTTCTCAGAGGCAAAACATTGATTAAATATTCATGTGATACTGTGAAAATTTGCTTAGAACATATTCATCAATATTTCCTACTTGTTCTCATATATGCGTATTAAGGTGAGTTTCGTGTAAATTAGATATCAGAATTTATAGCTGAGTTTGCAAAAGGCACTGAAAGCTATAGTTTTCCTAAGCAAAAAATTTCCTGAATCTTTGAAGGACAAAGGTCATAAGTTCATAGGGCCATTGGATAATGAGTTCAGGTTAAAGTTACAGGGAGATAAATGAGTGAGTCATCATAATGGGGCTAAAGCTATCCCAGATATTTTCTCTTACAGGGAGTTTAAGTTAGGAACTAGGCCTGTGGAGAATTCCACTCCAGTGTGTGTGTGTGTGTGTGTGTGTGTGTGTGTGTGTGTGCGCGTGCACGCGCGCTCAGTTGCTTCTGTCAAGTCTGACTCTTTGTAACCCCATGGACTGTAGCCCACCAGGCTCCTCTGTCCTAGAGTGGCATAACAAACCTACCCATCATTTCCTGGATTTCAGTAGGGCCCACAGCTACAGGTAGAGGCATACTGCCTGAAAAACACAAGGAAAAAGCACAAGTACCGGGGCGAAGCACTCCTGTTTCCAAAATGAGCATACAGAAGGTATGCTCTGGACAGAGCAGAAGGTAGGTTCTGGACAGAACTGCAAAGATGACATGGTCAGTGGCTTCTTCCTTTCCTTTGTGGATCCTTTCCAGTCCTTGATACCTCTTCTGATATAAGTGCTCAGGGCAACATTTTTATTCCCTGAAAGAATCTTGCATTTCCTTAGGTTAGCAGTTGAAAAATAACTCACTGAAACTGAATATTTCTAAATGTCCTTAATGGTACATTTCTATAGTAATACACTCATTTAAATTCTATCATCAAAATATTTTAAAATTTCTTATAGGAGAAAAACATTTGAGCACCTATAGTATTTTGAGATGTTTTTCACTTGGTTTTTGGAGAATGTGAAGGATTACTAGCCAACTGAGAAAAACCATTTTATGTTTAAATCATTTTAAATGCATATCAATAGGCCATCCTTGACATACAATTCATCAAGTATGCATTTTTGAATTATTTATCTGTTTTTTCTATTCATTCATATTTGCATACATATTATATCACAAGAAATTATAGATCAATTTAACTGCTGCTCAATATTCATTTCTGAATAATGAGGTATTGCTCTGTGGACAGCAAATGTGGCAGATGGTAATAGCTACAATAAAGCATTTGCTGTTAAGGTTCCATTAACTTTTCACTACATTCAAAATAAAATGTTTTGTTACTATATCAAGTAATACACATGACCATGAACCAATTTGAAAGAAATAGAATTTATCAAAAGTTTCCAAACAGAGAGATGACAGATCAGTCTCCCCTCCTTTCATGAATCCCTATGTTTTTAAGTAAATTTCTTGGTGCTTCCTTTACTTGATATCCAGGAAGGGAGTCATCCATGTCTCACCTACAAGAAGGGGAGGAAATGTTTGTCCATCAAACACACTTTGGAATTCTGCACAAGGACAAAAGCATGAAGGCTCACTCTCCTGCCTTGAAGACCTCATAATTTCTTTTATGTATTGTTCAGTGTGTGTTAGAATAATAGTATCAGATCTTTTTTATCACCTGTTAGAAAGCTGAGGCGGAAAGGATCTAATCACAGCTGCTGACAGTTTTATTTAAAATGAGGAATTCAGCATCTCCTCCACTGTGAGCACAATAAATACATTTAATCTGGTCTGGCATAACTGATTCCAACTTGTATATTTTCTTAGAATGTCTTTTAATACCATGGGCTTCTTCTTTTTGATAGAATGTTAAGTTTTATGCATTCAAATCTGCTTAACTTCTTTTACAAAGATTCTTTTTTCCCTAAGCTTATAAAATGATTTCATTAATATTTGGTAAACAATAATATCAAACATGTTTTGAACATTTAATTTGTCTTAGAACTCAAATACTTTACATTGACCCTCCCATTAATTATCGACATTATACCTTATTATGTATAAGGTAGAGTTTGATCAGCCATGTTACATGGACAAGGAAACAGAATCAAAGAGGTTAATAAAAATAACTCAGTCATCCATATTAAATGGTGTAACTCTGAATCAAACTAGGCAGCTCAGAATCTAGAGGCCATGTTCTTAACTAATGCAAAACAAACAAGCTGAAACAAATGTGACTTGATTATTGATGTAAATAATGACTTGCTCTAGCTTTCTATATGCACACATGCAGACACACACATACACTTACAGAGAACTATTTGTTGTCCACTTGTACAAGCATGCAAATTTCAAGTCTGAAATGCTACAAAGAAGCTTTGCAATATAGAAATTTCTATTCTTCGTATAATCTTCATTGTCTGATGAGGAAAACTTTTTTCCAATTCCTTTTTATTTTCACATCCATTCGTCTTACGGTATAAGGGTGCATGCATTTGCAGAACACAGGCTACACATAGTAGCCCAGACTAGTCGTCGGGTTTTGTTATCTTTAGTGGGTCCTGAGACCGTCTTTGTGGTTCTCTGTCAAATAGGTAACTAGTGAATGTTTAGTGCATGCTGTGTTAGATGATTCTAATGCCAGGTGCTTAAGTCTGATACAAGAAGTCATGTCTTTCTAAAAATTACAAATACATTTTAACATGGCTTTGCATATTTCATTTATATTTAAAATTATCTGATTTACTGTTTTCATAAGCTCCCTTGGACTGCAAGGAGATCCAACCAGTCCATCCTAAAGGAGATCAGTCCTGGGTGTTCATTGGAAGGACTGATGTTGAAGCTGAAACTCCAGTACTCTGGCCACCTGATGCGAAGAGCTGCCTCATTTGAAAAGACCATGATGCTGGGAAACATTGAAGGCGGGAGAAGAAGAGGACGACAGAGGATGAGATGGTTGGATGGCATCACCGACTCAACGGACATGAGTTTGAGTAAACTCCAGGAGTTGGTGATGGACAGGGAGGCCATGCTGCAGTCCACGGGGCCACAAAGAGTCGGACATGACTGAGGCACGACTGAGGGACTGAACTGACTGACTGTTATTACGTGAAAATGAAAGTGAAGTCTCTCAGTCGTGTCCGACTCTTTGCGACCCCATGGACTGCAGCCTACCAGGCTGCTCTGTCCATGGGATTCTCCAGGCAAGAATACTGGAGTGGGTTGCCATTTCCTTCTCCAGGGGATCTTTCCGACCAGGGATTGAACCCAGGTCTCCCACATTGCAGGCAGATGCTTTAACCTCTGAGCCACCAGGGAAGCCCTATATTATTTGAAAAGTGATGCTAAAGGAATCAGAATTTCCAGAATTATTTAATGTCAATTTATACCTTTCTCAAGCCCCATTTACAAATTCATATTTAATGATTTGACTTAAATAATGGCCTTTCTTACTCTTTTGGTATCTGACGTCCTTCAAGTGGAATCTTTTCACAATCACTACTTTTAAAAAATAAACAAGTAAACAAACAATTCTGAAAGCTTTATAACCTTCCATAGAATGTTCCCGGTGTCCACCTAGTATGGGGCAGTTTAGGGTTGCCAGATAAAACCGAACTTTAAGGCCAGTCAAAAGGGAATTATTATTTATTCTCTTGATGTTTATTTTGGTAAGCAGTTTTTAATTGCTATGGGCCTTTTTAGGTGGCTTAGTGGTAAAGAATCCACCTGCCAATGCAGGAGACATAGAAGGAAGAGTTGGATCTCTGGGATGGAAAGATCCCCTGGAGTAGGAAATGGCAACCACTCCAGTATTCTTGCCTGGAAAATCTCATGGACAGAGGAGCCTGGTGGGCTGCAGTCCATAGGGTCACAAAGAGTAGGCCAAATTCATCAATCTTTCCTTTTATGTTTAATTAGACTTTTTCTTTCGTATTTAAGAATCACTGCATATCTGAAAGTCATAAAGAAATTATCCTTTTTTCTCTACAACATTTATTGTTTTACCTTTATGTTTTTGTCTCTGCAATAAATTAATCTGATTATGAGTCAGGAGTCAAGGTTTACTTTGTCTATAATATATTTGACTTGTCAAAAAGACTGTTAATACTCTCCCCCTCGCCCCCGCCGCTGAATTTGAATGTAATCTTTGCTACATTCATATAAATGTTTCATATAAAAACATTGCTATCAGATGATGTTATATGAAACAATCTGTTTCAGACTCTCAGCTCTCTACAGTTTGTCTATTTCTCTCTCCATCAATATGACTCCATACTCTAAGCTTTACACATTCTTGTTTTTAAGATTGTTTCTAGGCTGTTCTAGGTTCTTTGCATTTTTATATAAATTTTAAAACAATGATGTCAATTTTTATACAAATAACCTGCTAGACTTTTACATTAGAGATCAATTTAAGGAGAAATGACAGCTTACATTTATAATCTTCCAATACATGAATATGGTATATTACTCAGTTTATTTAGGTCTTCTTTATTTTTTTTTAATTTTATTTTTAAACTGTACATAATTGTATTAGTTTTGCCAAATATCAAAATGAATCCGCCACAGGTATACATGTGTTCCCCATATTTAGGTCTTCTTTAATTTATCTCTGCAAAGTTTATAGTTTGAGGTGTAGAAGTTGTCTGTGTCTTCTGTAAAATTTATTCCTAAGAAAATGACTTTTTTATTCCATTGAATTAGAATTATTCTTTATTTTTCCAACTGATTAATACTAGTAGTTATGAACAAAATAGACTTTTGTATATAGAGCCTATATATCAGCTACTTTGTTAACTTTACTTGGTTCTAGAGATGGGTGAGATTTTAGGCTGTTTTTTCCTACATTCACAGTTATATTATCAGGTGGTTTTATTCTTCATTTCCAGATTGCTATGCACAAAGTTTCTTTATCTTATTTTATTGCACTGACTAGGAACTCTTCATCTTATTTTATTGCACTGACTAGGAACTCTAGTAAAAATACTTAGAAGTTCTGAAAGTATTAATGGACATCTTCATTTTCCTAAATTCAGAGGGAAAAGTATTTAGCATTTGATGCTTAATAATGTTACCTGTAGATTTTTTTGTAAATGCTTTTTATCATATTGAGAATGTGTGCTTACATTCCTAATTTGTTGAGAATTATAGTCATTATTGAATGCTGAATACTGTAAGTTGTTTTTCATAAATCTATTGATGTGATCTTACATTTGTATTATGTTTTTAATTTGATGAATTACATTGATTCTTTAAATTTTAAAATTGTGGTAAAATAGTCATGACACAAAATTTGCCATTTTAACCATTTTCTAGTGCAAATTCAGTTCAGAGGCATTAAGAACATTACATTGTTGTATAACCATCATTGCAATCCATCTCCAGGACTTTTTCATCTTCCAAAACAGAAACTCCATAGCCATTAAATAATAACTCCCATTTCTCCTTCCCTTAGTCCATGACAACCGCCATTCTACTTTCTGTTTCTATGAATTTGATTATTCTAGATGTCTCATGTAAATGAAATCATACAATATCTGTTACTGGTTTATTTCACTTGATGTCATCAGAGTTCATCTTTGTTGGAGCACATATCAGAGTTTCCTTTCCTTGTCAGGTTGAACAATCTTCCATCTATGTATATACCATGTGGTGTTTATCCATTCATCCACTGAGGGACATTTGGATTTTTCCACCTTTTGGCTACTGTGAATAATGCTGCTTTGAACAATGTGGTGCAAGTGCTTGTTTGAGTCCTCGCTTTCAATTCCTTTGGGTATATACTTAGAGGAAGAATTGCTGGATCACATGATAATTCTGTGTTTAATTTTATTTTGAGGAACCATCATACTGTTTTCCACAGTATCTACACCATTTTAGATTTCCACCAACTTACAGGATTCCAGTCTCTCCACATCCTAGGTAACACTTCTTATTTTCTGGGTTTTGTTGTTTTGCTATTATAACAGCTATTCGAATGGATGTGAAGTGTTTTCTCATTGTGATTTAGATTTATTTCCCATTGAATTTTGACTACTGCTGCTAAGTCACTTCAGTCGTGTCCAACTCTGTGCAACCCCATAGACGACAGCCCACCAGGCTCCCCATCCCTGGGATTCTCCAGGCAAGAACACTGGAGTGGGTTGCCATTTCCTTCTCCAAACTAGTCTATTAGCATCATTTCCCCCATAAAATTGTTTTAATTAAGGTACATACATTATTTTTTTAGACGTAATGCTACTGCACACTTAATATAGCATGTAACTTTTACGTGCACTGGGAAACTAAAAAATTTGTGTGACTCACTTTATTGTGATACTTGCTTCATTGCAATGGTGTGCAACTGAACCCACAACATCTCTGAGATATGCCTATAAACAGAAGGACATCCTGTGTTCATGGGCTGTAAGACTAAATATTGTTAAGTTGTCAGTAGGACCCAAAGTGGTCTACAGATCCAATGCAATCCCAATCAGAATTTCACCTGCCTTTTTATGGGGAAGTGGAAAAGCCAAACTTCAAATGCTTATGGAATTGCAAAGGACCCCAAAACAATCTTGAAAAAGAAGAACAGGGTCTATCCAACAGGAAAAGAACCTTTTCCTCAACAAATGGTGCAGAGACAACTGCATAACTACTTGCAAAAGTTGGACCCCCACTTTCCACTATATACAAAAATTAGCTCAAAATGAATCAAAGACCTAAATATAAGAGCTAAAATGATAAAGTTCTTCTCAGCCATTAATTTTTAATACTGTTTTTAAATTTTTATTTATTTATTAGATTGTGCTGGGTCTTGGTTGCTTTGTGTGGGCTTTCTCTAGTTGCAGCAAGTACAGGTTATTCTTCGTTGTGGTGCTTCAGCTTCTCATTGCGGTGGTTTCAGAGCACAGGCTCTACGCCCATGGGCTTCAGTAGTTGTGGCATACAGGCTCAGTACTTGCTGCTCATGGGCTCAGGAGTTGTGACACATGAGCTCAGCTGCTTCTTGGCATGTGGGATCTTCCTGGACCAGGGATCGAACTCGTATCCCCTGCATTGGCAGGCAGATTCTTATCCACTTCGTCACCAGGGAAGTTCGCCATTACTTCTTCAAATAACTTTTTTCTGCCCCTTTCTTACTCTCTTCTAAGATTTCCATAATGCATAGTGAAATTAAAGTTGCTCAGTCGTGTCCAACTCTTTGAGATCCCATGGACTATACAGTCCACGGAATTCTCTAGGCCACAATACTGGAGTGGGTGGCCTTTTCCTTCTCCAGGGGATCTACCCAGCCCAGGGATCAAACCCAGGTCTCCCACATTGCAGGCAGATTCTTTACCAGCTAAGCCACATAATGCATATGTTGGTACATTTAATGGTGTCTCATAGGTCCCTTAGGTACTGTTCATTTTTATTCATCTTTCTTTCTAGTCCTGCCCTATCTTGAAGGTTTTTTTGACTACTATTACATTAATCTAGCATCCCCAAAATGCACTCATTATAGTACTTTATCTTTTTTAATGCATATACTTCTGAAACTTTTACAGCTTTTATTTTGAAATATATATACTTTTTAAATTTTTTATTTTTTATTAAAGTGCAGTTGATTTACAATGTTTCAGGTGTACAGCAAAATGATTCAGCTATATACATGAGTATATATATTCTATTCCTTTTTTAGATCCTTTTTCATTACAGGTGGTTATAAAATATTGAATATGGTCTCCTGTGCTATACAGTAGGTTCTTGTTGGTTATCTGTTTTATACATAGTTCAGTTCAGTTCAGTTCAGTCATTTAGTCATGTCCGACTCTTTGCGACCCCATGAACTGCAGCATGCCAGGCCTCCCTGTCCATCACCAATTCCTGGAATTCACTCAGACTCACGTCCATCGAGTCAGTGATGCCATCCAGCCATCACATCCTCTGTCGTCCCCTTCTCCTCCTGCCCCCAATCCCTCCCAGCATCAGAGTCTTTTCCAATGAGTCAACTCTTCGCATGAGGTGGCCAAAATACTGGAGTTTCAGCTTTAGCATCATTCCTTCCAAAGAAAGCCCAGGGCTGATTTCCTTCAGAATGGACTGGTTGGATCTCCTTGCAGTCCAAGGGACTCTCAAGAGTCTTCTCCAACACCACAGTTCAAAAGCATCAATTCTTCAGTGCTCATCTTTCTTCACAGTCCAACTCTCACATCCATACATGACCACAGGAAAAACCATAGCCTGTTGGCAAAGTAATGTCTCTGCTTTTCAATATGCTGTCTAGGTTGAGTATCTGTTAATCCCAAATTCCAAATTTATTCCTCCCTTCCCTTTTCCCTTTGGTAACCATAAGTTTATTTCCTATGTCTGTGAGTCTAATTCTGTTTTTTAAATAAGTTTATTTGTATAATTTTTAAGGTTCTACATCTAAGTGACATTGTATGACATTTATCTTTCTCTGTCTGACTTATTTCACTTAGTATGATAATCTCTAAGTCCATCCATGACCTAATAAAAAGGCATTATTTCATTCATTTCTATGGCGAGGTAATATCCCATTGTATATATATTTATACCACATCTTCTTTACCTATTCATCATCAGGGAACATTTAGGGTGCTTTCATGTCTTGGCTATTGCAAATAGTGTTTCCATGAACATTGGGGCACGTGTGTCTTTTCAAATTAGAATTTTCTCCAGGTATGTATGCCCAGGAGTGGGATTGCCACATCATATGGTAACTCTATTTTAGTTTTTTAAGGAACCTTCATACTGTTCTCCATAGTGGCTGCATAAATTTATATCTCAATAGACACACAACTTACATCTTACAACTTACATCTCTTACATAGATGCAGGAAAAGCTTCAGATAAAATTCAACATTCATTAATGATAAAAACTCTCCAGAAAGTGGCCATAGAGAAAACATACCTCAACATAATAAAAGCCACATATGACAAACCCACAGCTAACATCATACTCAATGGTGAAAAACTAAAAGTATTCCCTACAAGATCAGGAACAAGACAAAATGCCCTCTCTCACCACTTTCGCTCAACATAGTTTTGGAACTTCTAACCACTGCAATCAGAGTAGAAAAGGAAATACAAGAAATTCAAATTGAAAAAAAAGAAGTAAAATTGTCACTTTTGCAAATGACATAATACTACACATAAAAAATCCTAAATGTACTATCAGAAAACTGTTAGCACTCATCAATGAATTTGGGAAAGTTGCAGGATACAAAATTAATATACAAAAATCTATTGCATTTCTATACACTAACAACAAAAGAAACAGTCCCATTTACCATCACATCACGAAGAATAAAATATCTCAGAATAAAGCTACCTAAAGGGGCAAAAGAACTGTACCCCAATACTTATAAGACAATGAGGAAAGGAAATGAAGATGACATAAACAGATAGAAAGATGGATTGGAAGACTCATTACTTTAAAATGAGCATACAACCCAAGGCAATCTACAGAGTCAATGCAATCCCTATCAAATTACCAATGGCATTTTTCAGAGAACTAAAACAGAACAAAATATTATATTTGCATGGAAACATAAAAGACCCTAAATAGCCAAAACAACCTTTTTTTTTTTTAAACTTTATGTAATTGTATTAGTTTTGCCAAACATCAAAATGAATCCATCACAGGTATACATGTGCTCCCCCTCCTGAACCCTCCTCCCTCCTCCCTCCCCATACCATCCCTCCAGGTCGTCCCAGTGCACCAGCCCCAAGCATCCAGTATCATGCATTGAACCTGGACTGGCATCTCGTTTCATACGTGATATTTTACATGTTTCAATGCCATTCTCCCAAACAACCTTTAGAAAGAAGAATGGAGCTGGAGGAATCATGCTCCCTGACTTCAGATTATATTGCAAACCTACACTAACAAAAACAGTATGGTACTGGCACAAAAAAACAGACACAAAGATAAGGAAGAGGATAGAAAGTCCATAAATAAACCATGCACTTATGGCCAATTAATATGAAACAAAGGAGGCAAGAATATAAATATGAATAAGTCTCTTTAATAAGTGGTGCTGAGAAAACTGGACAGCTACAAGTAAAAGAATGAAATTAGAACATTGTCTAACACCATACACAAAAAATAAGCTCAAAATAGATTGAAGACCTAAATGTAAGATCATATGCTATAAAATTCCTAGAGAAAACTCTTGGACATAAAACACAACAAAATTCTTTTGATTCATCTTCTCAAATAATGGAAATAAAAACAAAAATAAATAAATGGGGCCTAATTAAACATAAAAGATTTTGCACAGTAAAAGAAACCATTCATAACGTGAAAAGACAACCTATGAAATGGGAGGAAATATCTGCAAACAATGTGACCAACAAGGGATTAATTTTGAAAATACACAAATATCTCATACAGTTCAACATTCTAAAATATTGAAAAATAAGAAGAAGACCTAAATAGATATTTCTCCAAAGAAGTCCTAGATAAACAACAGGTAAATGAAAAGATGCCCAATATTACTAATTATTAGAGAAATGAAAATCAAAACTATGATGAGCTATCAACTTACAAAAATCAGAGCAGCCAATCATAAAACCTACAAATGATAAATGCTACAGAGAGTGTGGAGAAAAGGGAATCCTCCCACACTGTTGGTTGGATTGTAATATGTTATCTTTTTAATATATTGCTTGACTATATTTGCTATGTTTTGTTTGCAATTTTTCCATTGACATTCATGATACATACTATTTTCTTTTCTTTTCTTTTAAATGTTCCTGTCAGATTTTAGTTTCAGCATTGTTACTGACTTCATAAAACAGGTTGAGAACAGTTCTGACCATCTATATTCTCTAAATAAATTTGCATATAACATTGGAAAGATTTCTTTGTCAGGGAAATTATGAGTTTCTAGAGTTTCTTTATGGAAAATTTTATAACAATGGCAACCCACTCCAGTACTCTTGCCTGGAAAATCCCATGGACGGAGGAGCCTGGTAGGTGCAGTCCATGGGGTCGCTAAGAGTCGGACACGACTGAATGACTTCACTTTCACTTTTCACTTTCATGCATTGGAGAAGGAAATGGCAACCCACTCCAGTGTTCTTGCCTGGAGAATCCTAGGGATGGGGGAGCCTGGTGGGCTGCCATCTATGGGGTCGCACAGAGTCGGACATGACTGAAGCGACTTAGCAGCAGCAGTAGCAGCATTGCAGTAATCAAATATATCTCTTCTTATGTTATATTTGTTAGATTGAATTTCTCAAAGAATTTGTGTATTTAATATGTTTTCATATTCAACATTCAAATTTCATACTTCATGTTTCAACATTGAAAAAACAAAGATCATGGCATCCAGTCCCATCATTACATGGCAAATAGATGGGAAAACAATGGAAACAACGACAGACTTTATTCTGGGGGCTCCAAAGTCACTGCAGATGGTGACTGCAGCCATGAAACTAAAAGACACTTACTCCTTGGAAGAAAAGCTATGATCAACCTAGACAGCATATTTAAAAAAGGAACATTAGTTTGCCAACAAAGGTCCATCTAGTCAAAGCTATGGTTTTTCCAGTAGTCATGTATGTGAGAGTTGGACTGTCAAGAAAGCTGAGAGCCAAACAATTGATGCTTCTGAACTGTGGTGTTGGAGAAGACTCTTGAGAGTCCCTTGGACTGCAAGGAGATCCAACCAGTCCATGCTAAAGGAAATCAGTCCTAAATATTCATTGGAAGAACTGATGCTGAGGCTGAAACTCCAATACTTTGGCCACCTGATGTGAAGGACTGAAAAGACCCTGATGCTGGGAAAGACTGAACGGGGAGGAAAAGGGAACAACAGAGGATGAGATGGTTGGAGGGCATCACCGACTCAATGGACATAAGTTTGATCAAGCTCTAGGAGTTGATGATGCACAGGGAAGCCTGGCGTGCTACAGTCCATGGGGTTGCAAAGAATCAGACATGACTGAGTGACTGAACTGAACTGAACATGTTTTTTAAAGTATTTGGTAAATTTGTACATCATATGTTTATAATATCTTTTTAATGTCTGTAGGATTTGTAGTAATATCATCCTTTCAATTCAGGTATCACAAATTTCTCTTTCTTTCTTTCCTTTCTTCTTTCTTTCTTTCCTTCCTTCCTTGTCATCACTGTGAGGAGTTTGTCAGCTATACTAATTTTTTTGTGAAATCAACTCTGGTTTGCTTATTTTCCATTGTATCAGTTCAGTTCAGTCGCTCAGTCATGTCCGACTCTTTGCAACCCCATGAACAGCAGCACACCAGGCCTCGTGTCCATCACTAACTCTCGGAGCCTACCCAAACTCATGTCCATTGAGTCAGTGATGCCATCCAACCATCTCATCCTCTGCCATCCCCTTCTTCTCCTGCCTTCAATCTTTCCCAACATCAGGGTCTTTTTAAATGTGTCAGCTCTTCGCATCAGGTGGCCAAAGTATTGGAGTTTCAGCTTCAACAACAGTCCTTCCAATGAACACCCAGGACTGATCTCCTTTAGGATGGACTGGTTGGATCTCCTTGCAGTCCAAGAGACTCTCAAGGGTCTCCTCTAACACCACAGTTCAAAAGCATCAATTCTTCTGTGCTCAGCTTTCTTTATACTCCAATTCTCACATCCATACATGACTACTGGAAAAACCATAGCCTTGACTAGACAGACCTTTGTTAACAAAGTAATGTCCCTGCTTTTTAATACACTGTCTAGGTTGGTCATAACTTTCCTTCCAAGGAGTAAGCGTCTTTTAATTTCATGGCTGCAGTCACCATCTGCAGTGATTTTGGAGACCCCCCAAAATAAAGTCAGCCACTGTTTCCACTATTTCCCCATCTATTTGCCATGAAGTGATGGGACCAGATGCCATGATCTTCGTTTTCTGAATGTTGAGCTTGAAGCCAAATTTTTCACTCTCCTCTTTCACTTTCATCAAGAGGCTCTTTCATTCTTCCTTACTTTCTGCCATAAGGGTGGTGTCATCTGCATATCTGAGGTTACTGATATTTCTCCTGGCAATCTTGATTCCAGCTTGTGCTTCTTCCAGCCCAGAATTTCTCATGATGTACTCTGCATATAAGCAGGATGACAATATACAGCCTTGACATATACAGCTTTTCCTATTTGGAACCAATCTGTTGTTCCATGTCCAGTTCTAACTGTTGCTTCCTGACCTGCATACAGATGTCTCAAGAAGCAGGTCAGGTGGTCTGGTATTCCCACCTCTTTCAGAATTTTCCACAGTTTATTGTGATCCACACAGTCAAAGGCTTTGGCATAGTCAATAAAGCAGAAATAGACATTTTTCTGGAACTCTCTTGCTTTTTTGATGGTCCAGCGAATGTTGTATATATGCTTTATATTCTGTGTTTACTGTTCTTGATTATTTTTTTCTCTTTTCATTTTTCTATATATAACTTACTGGTTTCTTTCCCCAAAATTCTTGAGGCACAAGTCTCTAACAGATTAAAGAGTTTGTGTCCATCTTAGCATTGCCATAGGTACAACTCGTAGATTTTGTTACATCATTTTCATTTTCTTTTAAATCAAGGTATTTTCTTATTTCCTTTACAATGTCTCTTTTAACCCTTATACATTGAGAAATGTATTGGAGACTTTTCTCTTTTTTTGTTTGTTATTCATTCTCCATCATAAATTCAACTAGCTGGAAAGTGAAGCCTGTTTTTTTTTTTTTTTTAATTTATTCTTCTTCTTTTTTTTTTTTTTTTACTTTACAGTATTGTACTGGTTTTGCCATACATCAACATGAATCCACCACGGGTGTACACATGATCCCCATCCTGAACCCCCCTCCCATGGATGTTTGGGGCTGGTGCACTGGGATGACCCAGAGGGATGGAGACTTTTCTATTTATTTTTTTTCATATTGCTTTCTAGTTCAATATCTCTTTGCCAGAAAATATATTTACTTTATTTCATGATAAAATGTGGTCTTTTTCAGTAAATTTTTTTATTCAACTTTATTTATTCAAGCTATGTATTTCTAATTCTATTTATTTTGTTATACAGCTAGTTCATATTTCACTCTTCTCCAGCTCAGTTTTCCTTTTGCATTTGGCCCTTTTTGGCTTTTGATTGAAAACTGCAGAAAATTTTACAAACCACTCAGAAGCACAGATATGTGAATTAAATGTTTGCAAAATACGAAATATGTCCTTCACAATAGAGATATAGAATTGTATCAGTTCAGTTCAGTCACTCAGTCATGTCCGACTCTTTGCAACCCCATGGACTGCAGCACGCCAGGCTTCCCTGTCCATCACCAACTCCAGGAGCTTGCTCAAACTCATGTCCACCAAGTCTGCGATGCCATCCAACTGAGAGGGTAACAGGCAGGAAGGTGAGGGGTCTCCAAATGGAGGAATAGGCTGGAAGTGTCAAACATTTTTTGTCTCTCTCTTAAGTGGCTGGAGGAAACAAATTACAAGTGTTAAGATTTTTTCCCCTTCTCTGTACAAAATTAAAAAGAGGCTCCTCTTAAAATTCTGTGTTGCCATGACAATACTTGGGTCCACCTGAACTTTTCTCAAACCCTGAGCTAACCAATGTGTTTCTTTTATGGAAATGTTTGTCTTAACTATGGTAATGAACTATGTATTTACCCTAGACTCTGTCTTTCTTCAAGTTGGTTTCACCTAAGACTCAAACTGATTTGACAAACCTGTATATTTTACTCATACATTGTTCTCCTAATCTATGTTAATGAAACTATATATTTACTTGGAAAACTGCCTTTCTTCAAGATACATGGCTCCGGATGATTATGGCCCGGGATGAATCACCTGGTGCCAATGTTACCTCAAACTGCCTGCTGTGGGTGACGGGCCTGGTGCCAATCTGAGTTTTGAGACTTTTCCTTTCCCTAATCAGCAGACTGCTAGTAGTTAAATAACATCGGGCTAAAGACTAGGAGCAGAGCCCTTTTTCTGCCCCCTTCTGATGTCTATGTCAGAAGCTTTCTCTATCTCTTTACTTAATAAAATTTATTACACAAAAGCTCTGAGCAATCAAGCCTCGGCCCTGGCCCCAGAATGAATTCCTCTCCTCCTGAAGCCAAAAATCCCAGTTTCATTCTTGTTTCAGCAACAACCTTTCACAACCATCTCATCCTCTGTTGTCCCCTTCTCCACCTGCCTTCAATCTTTCCCAGCATCACGGTGTTTTCCAATGAGTCAGTTCTTTGCATCAGGTGGCCAGAGTATTGAAGTTTCAACTTCAGCATCAGTCCTTCCAACGAATATCAGGACTGATGTCTTCTCCAATACCACAGTTTAAAAGTATCAATTTTTCAGCACTTAGCTTTCTTTATAGTCCAACTCTCACATCCATACATGACTACTGGAAAAACCATAGCTTTGATTAGACAGACCTTTGTTGGCAAAGTAATGTCTCTGCTTTTTAATATGCTGTCTAGGTGGGTCATAACTTTTCTTCCAAGAAGCAAACGTCTTTTAATTTCATGGCTGCAGTCACCATCTGCAGTGATTTTAGAGCCCCAAAATATAAAGTCTGTCTTTGTTTCCATTGTTTCCCGATCTATTTGCCATGAAGTGATGGGACTAGGTGCCATGATTTTAGTTTTCTGAATGTTGAGTTTTAAGCCAACTTTTTCACTGTCCTCTTTCACTTTCATCAAGAGGATCTTTACTTCTTCTTAGCTTTCTGCCAAAAGGGTAATGTCATCCATATATCTGAGGTTATTGATATTTCTCCTGTGCATCTTGATTCCAGCTTGTGCTTCACCCAGCCCTGTATTTCGCATGATGTACTCTGCATATAAGTTAAATAAGCACGGTGACAGTATATAGCCTTGACGTACTCCTTTTCCTATTTGGAACCAGTCTGTTGTTTCATGTCCAGCGCTAACTGTTGTTTCTTGTCCTGCAAACAGATTTCTCAGGAGGCAGGTCAGGTGGTCTGGTATCGCCATCTCTTGAATTCTTTTCCACAGCTTGTTGTGATCCACCCAGCCAAAGGCTTTGGTGTAGTCAATAAAGCAGAAATAGATGTTTTTCTGGACTTCTCTGGTTTTCTGTTATCCAATGGATGTTGGCAATTTGATATCTGGTTCCTCTCTCTGGAACCTTGATCTCTGGTTCAAGCTGGCCTTTTCTAACTCCAGCTTGAACATCTGGAAGTTCTTGGTTCACGTACTGTTGAAGCCTGGCTTGGAGGATTTTGAGCATTACTTTGCTAGTGTGTGAGATAAGTGCAACTGTGTGGTAGTTTGAACATTCTTTGTCACTGCCTTTCTTTGGGATTGGAATGAAAACTGACCTTTTCCAGTCCTGTGGCCACTGCTGAGTTTTCCAAATTTGCTGGCATATTGAGTGCAGCATTTTCACAGCGTCATCTTTCAGGATTTGAAATAGCTCAACTAGAATTCCATCGCCTCCACTAGCTTTGTTCATAGTGAAGTTTCCTAAGGCCCACTTGACTTCTCATTCCAGGATGTCTGGCTGTAGGTGAGTGATCTCACCATCGTGGTTATCTGGATCATAAAAATCTTTTTTGTATAGCTCTTCTGTGTATTCTTGCCATCTCTTCTTAATATCTTCTGCTTCTGTTAGGTCCATACCCTTTCTGTCCTTTATTTTGCCCATCTTTGCATGAAATATTCCCTTGGTATGTCTAATTTTCTTGACGAGATCTATAGTCTTTCCCATTCTATTGTTTCCCTCTATTTCTTTGCATTGATCACTGAGGAAGGCTTTCTTATCTTTCTTTGCTATTCTTTGGAACTCTGCATTCAAATGTGTATCGTTCCTTTTCTCCTTTGCCTTTAGCTTCTCTTCTTTTCTCAGCTATTTGTAAGGCCTCCTCAGACAACCATTTTGCCTTTTTTATTTCTTTTTCTTGGGGATGATCTTGATCACTGCCTCCTATATGATGTCACGAACCTCCATCCATAGTTCTTCAGGCACTCTGTCTATCAGATCTAACCCCTTGAATCTATTTGTCACTTCCACTGCATAATCATAAGGGATTTGATTTAGGTCATACCTGAATGGTCTAGTGGTTTTCCCTACTTTCTTCAATTTAAGCCTGAATTTGGCAATAAAGAGTTCATGATCTGAGCCACAGTCAGTTCCCAGTCTTTTTTTGCTGATTGTATAGAGCTTCTCCATCTTTGGCTGCAAAGAATATAATCAATCTGATTTTGGTATTGACCATCTGGTGATGTCCATGTGTAGAGTCCTCTCTTGTGTTGTTGGAAGAGGGTGTTTGCTATGATCAGTGTGTTCTCTTGGCAAAACACTGTTAGCTTTTAAAAAACCTGTTTTATTTTGTACTCCAAGGCCAAATTTGCCTATTACTCTAGGTATCTCTTGACTTCCTACGTTTGCATTGTATACTAAATATCCAAAATTATATTCACCCTAGTGAATATAAAGTGAAATAAAATTTTTATGAATAAATTATAAAATTAATTGTACTAGTAATATTCAATGTTGGTGAAAATCTAAAGAGATAAGCATAATCATATAATCATATGCTTTAGACCAAAGTGTATTCTGGTTCAATATTTCTAGATGTGTGGTTAAATGTATCACAAAGCTCATATTCTTTTCCCCTTTATTTTAGTTTCACTTAATAAATGATATATTGCATCAATGTTTAGCCACCAGATTGCTTATCAGAATTTTTCATGATACTGAAGAAAATTGTAAACTCTTTAATTGATATACTAGGGAATGCACAGCTTGATTAAGGTAAATCCATTCTATTGAATACTGTAATCCATATTTTGAAATCACATTTAGAAAAGTAGTGGTCGTGTGTGAATGTGAGAGTTGGACTATAAAGAAAGCTGAGCACCGAAGAATTGATGCTTTTGAACTGTGATGTTGGAGAAGACTCTTGAGAGTTCCTTGGACTGCGAGGAGATCCAACCAGTCAATCCTAAAAGAAATCAGTCCAGAATATTCATTGGAAGGACTGATGCTGAAGCCGAAACTCCAATACTTTGGCCACCTGATGCAAAGAACTGATTCAATGGAAAACACCCTGATGCTGGGAAAGATTGAAGGAAGGGGGAGAAGGGGACAATAGAGGATGAAATGGTTGGATGGCATCATTGACTTGACGGACATGCATTTGAGCAAGCTCCAGGAATTGGTGATGGATAGGGAAGCCTGGCGTGCTGCAGTCCATGGAGTTGCAAAGAGTTGGACATAACTGAGCGACTGAACTGAACTTAGAAAAATATCTAATATAAGAAAAATTTACATGTTAAAATCCTCCATAAAAATGATACTAAATTATATTTGGATGTAATCCACTGTTTAACCAAGCTTTTATGCACAAATGAAGATGTGGTGAATGTAGATCTTAATTTGATAAAGCAAGCATGGAGCCTAAGAGTCTGGTTCTAACAAATTCCCAGATGATACAATTAATACTAGCCCATAGACCATAGTTTGAGTTGAGAAGCAAAGGTGTAATCATTTTTGAGGGGAAATTTGATGGTAGATACATGGATACATGGATTGTAGATGGGTGAAAAATAGATGGGTAGAATTAAAAGAAAAATATTAATACCTTAATATTAGAATATTTATCTCTGTGGCAAATAAAGAGGGCTTTATATCAATGCAGGAGACAGGGGTCAATCCCTAGGTCAGGAAGATCCCCTGGAGGAGGAAATAGCGACCCATTCACAGTATTCATGCCTGGAGAATCCCATGGACAGAGGAGCCTGGTGAGCTACAGTCCACAGTATCACAAAGAGTCTGATGTGCTGAAGCGACTTAGCACACACCAGAGTATTTGCCTCTGGTGCAAATAAAGAGGGCTTTATATCTTCTTATGCTTTTATTTTACTTAAGCTTGCATTACTTTTGTTCTGATACTTTTTATTTCCTTATTTTAGTAGATGCTCAATATAGAAACACAGGGAATCCCCTCAAAAGAATAATTAATTAAAATAATATATAATATTGTCCATTAAGAGATAACTACTATTAATACTTGGTACTTGTTCTGCAACACATGCAGATACCATCACATAAAAATATACCAACATGCATGTAACAAGTCATTAACCATATTCTTAGATTTTATATATATAGCTTTTATAGCCAGAGAAATAAATGAAAATTTTACTTTTTGCATAGATTTTTCTATAGAGAAACAGTGGTCTGTACCTGAGCTGTCCAATGTGGTAGCTACTAATCACATGACTATTTAAATTTTATTTTTAATTAATTAAAATTAAATAAAATTAAAAATCCACTTCCTCAGTCTCACTGGCCATATTTCAAAGGCTCAATAATCACGTGTCTAGTGGTTACTTTACTGGACAGTGTGTATATCGAACATTTTCCTTATGGTAGAAATTTCTACTGGACCACACCTCTCTCTAGACAGAGAGGTGGACCTGAGTTTTCCAATTTTGTTGGACTTTTGTTTGCTCTCCTAATAAATATTAAGGATTACTTTTTATTCTAGAGTTAGTATTATTAATAAGCTTAAAACTCATTTTAATAAATAAATGGAAATTTGTTTTATATCAGGAGTATGCTAATTTAAACAAATGATTTGTCACATAATATCTCAATCTGTGAGCACTCAAACTTTAACAGAACCCTTAAGTGGACTGAATCTACACAGATGTATCACACAAAGCCAGTCAAACTGTTTAGAAAAATGATTGAGTTCACTCATTTTTTTCTCTTTACTAATTTGATAATCAATTTAGTGAGTCAGCAACTCACTTTCAAGTGAATTCCCATTGCCTTATGGGGACCAGTCAAATATTCTTGGTACAGTCTATATCCAATTAACTCCCTCTAGAAGAGTACTGGAGTGGGGTGCCATTGCCTTCTCTGCGACTAACGAAGGTACATAAGTAGTGCTTCATGGTCATTACACCAAGCCAGTAGTTCCATAGTAGTTCCACATTCAGGCACTCTTTCTGAATTTTAACTTGCTGACATTCTTGAGTACAGCTGCTAAAGTTCTTAAGTACAAGACTGGCTTCAAATTGTGACTATCGGGAATAGCAGAGCTGTCATTCCTCTGAACCTCTAAAGCCAGGGAGTCGACGCTTAGGCTGCCTAAACATAACTATTCTGAGAATCAGCTAGACAAGATAGACATGTGTGTGGCTGAGACAGGTTATAAAGAAATATGTGGAAATCCAAGTGAAAAAATGCCTAGAAAATTTATAGTTTTACAGAATTTATAGTTAATCATAATTGGGGTTTTGAGAAGGGCTTTGAAGCTGGGATTGTGGATGAAGAATTGATAAGTAAGGGCTCACCTTTGCTAGGTATTTACATCTGGGCCAGACCTTGCATAATCAGGTACCAAGCAACTCAGGACTAGGTAAAACCAGGAATCAATTTGGGACACCGTGATGAATCTTGAGCTAGCTAAAGCATAGGCCCTAGGCTAGACCAGAGTTGGAAACAGGGTAACAAAGTTTAACTAGACTCCAGGATGTTATAAACTAGTTATAAAGTCTAAGAATAAAAGAGGTTTTCCCAGTGGCTTAGTGGTAAAGAATGTCTGCAAGGCAGGAGATGCAGGTTTAATCCGTGGGTTGGGAAGATCCCCTGGAGAAGGAAATGGCAACCCACTCCAGTATTCTTGCCTGGAAAATTCCATGGACAGAGGAGCCAGGCAGGCTATAGTCTATGGGGTCACAAAGAGTCAGACCAACTAAGTGACTGAACAATGACAACAAATGAAAAATAAAAGTAGATCTGAGGGCAGGAACATAACGGGGCATGAGAAAGGACTGGAACCGAACACAGAGAGTGTTTAAGGATCAAGATCATAGAAGTACACAACTGAGGTACATAGAGGGCTGAATGTTTTAAGTATGCCTTTCTAGACTGGATAAAGAAGGGTGAGATCCACTTTATCTGGACAGAGTAAACAGCAACTGGAAATTTGAACAGAAGATAGGGGCCCTCATTAAGCACCAGCTGGTACAGGACCAAGAGGGTGAGTTCCCGATATTCTCTTACATTCTCTCTGTTCTCCTCTGTTTCAGGGAACTGTCCAGAGTCTTATTCTAGAGAGGATCTTCTATCCCAGCTGCTCCTCTGAGTACTGGCATAATTTCCATTCGCATCATTCACTTCCTTCTTTGTCTGGAGTTTTCTGCCCAACTGAGCTATGCATCCATCCCAAAAGGAATATAAGGGCAAGTGCCAAAGATAAAGATATGCCAAGCATCCCCAATACTCCCTGCCCTGTCTCATTACAGCTGCTCTTCCTTTCGGGAATAATCATATGATTGACTCCCCTTCTGAGTCAAACTGCCCACAGTGGTTTAGCTTTGGAGGGCTTCCCAGGTGGCACAGGGAACCACTCCAGAGTGAATGCAAAATGCCAATCTTCAGCTACCTTGGTGAGTTCTACATGATTTTCTTATACCTCCTTTACAAAATAAGTGAAGTAATTATCATAGCGAAAACTTGAATTCCTGATGGTGCATCACCCTGCAAGAGGATTTATTATGTGACTTATGCCTACAATTGTAGCTTATAATAATAATGAAAATCATAATCATAATAATCATAGTGTTATGTAGCATTTTTCTAAATACTTTATACGTAAGTATATTTTATTCTTACAGAAACCTTATGAGATTAGATAATTATTCCACATAGGCAACAAAACTGAGATACAGAAGAGTTAAGTCATTTATACAAGGTCGCAGGTAATTAGTAGTGGAGCTGAGATTTGAGCCTATACTGATGCTTACCTGTAAATACTACACTATGCTATTCATTCATACTCTACAGTCCAGCTATAAAGAATGATCCTATTTCCTATCTTCACCTCTGATTCTCAATCTGCTGTTCTCTCAATCTGCATATCGCTCTAGAGAAAGCTTCAGTTCAGTTCAGTTCAGTCATTCAGTCGTGTCCAACTCTTTGTGACCCCATGAACCACAACACGCCAGGCCTCCCTGTCCATCACCAACTCCCAGAGTCCACCCAAATCCATGTCCATCGAATTGCTGATGCCATCCAACCATCTAATCCTCTGTTATCCCCTTCTCCTCCTGCCCTCAACCTTTCCCAGCATCAGGATCTTTTCAAATGAGTCAACTCTTCACATCAGGTGGCCAAAGTACTGGAGTTTCAGCTTCAACATAGTCCTACCAATGAACACCCAGGAATGATCTCCTTTAGGATGGACTGGTTGGATCTCCTTGCAGTCCAAGGGACTCTCAAGAGTCTTCTCCAACACCACAGTTCAAAAGCATTAATTCTTCGGCGCTCAGCTTTCTTTATAGTCCAACTCTCACATCCATACGTGACCACTGGAAAAACCATAGCCTCGACTAGATGGACCTTTGTTTACTCTTTTTTTAAATCTTTTCTCAAAGACTTCAATATTAATTCATGACTGGCTCTTTCAAAAGTCACCTCTAGGACTCCCACTGTGCTAATCATAATGGTTTCTAATAACCTGTATTCATATATGTATCTCACAGACGTGTGATCTTTAAAATGAGCAAGACTATGCTTAATTCCTCATCATATTTAAAGTGACTGATATAATATGTGGCTTAGTTTGGAACATAAATATTTATTTGCTGATTGACAGTATAATAAAAGAAAATCAACACAATGTGAAAACTGATTGAAGGATAAAGAAAACATCACTGACATGATTTTTTGTATAACATTTAGGAAACAGCCTTTGTCAATGACTTTGGGGAACCATAGCACCATCACTGAATTCCTCCTCCTCGGGCTGTCTACTGACCCACACATCCAGGCTCTGCTCTTTGTGTTTTTCCTAGAGATTTACCTCCTGATACTAATGGGAAACCTGATGATGCTGCTGGTGGTCAGGACTATTTCTCACTTTCACACGCCCATGTTCTTCTTCCTGAGTCATCTCTCTCTCTCCTGGATCTTTGTTTATCTTCAGTCACTGTGCCCATGATGCTGAAGGACCTCCTGTCTGAGACAAAAACCATCTCACTAAGTGACTGCCTAGCTCAAGGCTTCTTTGTGTTTATCACTGCAGGGACTGAAGCCTGTCTGCTCTCAGCAATGGCCTATGACAGCTATGCCACCATCTGCCACCCTCTGCTTTACAGACAGATGATGAAGAAACAGCTGTGTGTGCAGCTTGTGTGGGGCTCATGGGGCTTGGGTTTCTTGAAAGCTCTTATCAATATCCTCAAAGCTACTAACCTGAACTTCTGTGAGAACCATACCATTAGCCGCTACAGCTGCGAGGTGCCCTCTCTCTTCCCTCTGTCCTGGTCTGATGTCTCCATCAACCTGATAGTCCTTCTGTGTTCCAGCCTGATGCCTGGGTTTGGGGCCCTCCTCCCAATAGTCTTTTCCTGTGCTTGTATTGTCCCCAACATCCTGAGCATCAGCTCCACCTCAGGCTGAAGGAAAGCCTTCTCCACCTGCTCCTCCCATGTTGTTGTGGTGAGCTTCTTCTACGTATCTGCTTTCCTCCGCTATCTCACACCAATTTCAGGATCCCCTGTGGAGTTGATCTTCTCTATGCAGTATGGTGTGGTCACTCCCATGGTGAATCCTCTCATCTACAGCCTGAAGAACAAGGAGTTAAAGGCAGCTGTGAGAAGAACACTGAATATGTACTTGCTATGTTCCAGATTGGAAAAAAAAAAAAAAGCCAGAGGAAAATGGGGAATTAGAATAATATGAGGGGGGCGGTCCTAAGATGGCAGAGGAGTAGGACGGGGAGACCACTTTCTCCCCCACAAATTCATCGAAAGAACATTTGAACGCTGAGCAAATTCCATAGAATAATATGACACTGTGAAAGTTCACATTAAGAAGACTTCCTGGCTCTACACAGTGTCAGTTGGCACAAGGTAAATTAGCAATGCATAAGAAATGAATACAAAGGTAGTAGGAAAGTGTTTGCTTAGGCAAAATAGAGGGGAAACTATGGGTTAAATAACCATCTGGATCCAGAGACTGTGGTCAGGAAAGTATTAATTCTTCATTCTCATGTGTGCTCAGTTGCTTAGTCGTGTCTGACTCTGCGACCGTCTGAACTACAGCGCCAGGCTCCTCTGTGCATGGAATTTTCCAGGCAATAATACTGGAACAGGTTGCCATTTCCTACTCCAGGGGATCTTCCCAACCCAGGGATCAAACCCACATCTCTCTGTGTCTCCTGCAGTGGCAGGTGGATTCCTTACCTCAGAGCCACCTGAACCCTCATCATTCTCAGTACTTTGCAATAATCACTTTGGTCTACTTACAAGGTAAAATACTTGTATCTTAAATTATTACTTTTTTTCAGTTTATTTTTTATTTAAATTTATTTATTTTAATTAGAGGCTATACAATATTGTAAAGTAATTAAATTATTACTTTTAATTGAACTTAGGGAAGGTAGTGAAAGCTGTAACTTCACTATTAAGAGAGTGTTCAGATATTGGGTAAAAAGAATCATAGATTTGGGGACCAGGAAGTAAGAGGAAAATGAGCATCAGCTGGAGTGGCCCTTTGCAATAAGCAAAAGGAAGGAGGTACAGGTTCTGAAGACAATGAGTTCCCATATTAGGACAGAGGCCAGGCTCCCAGAAACCTTCCAAGGACCTTGCTATTTCTTGCCAGCACTGGTCTATGGAGAATTCCACATCTCAAGCTGCACGGGAGTTCTGATCATTCCCTTTTCCAGGCACTGCCTGGGGCACACATCTCTGAAGAAGAGGACTCTGTTGGGAAGATGGAAAAAGGAAAACAGATCCACTGGTACAATTCAGAAGTGCTGGTGACCTAAGCTGTGGTTTGTTTCAGGACAGTCACTGAACCAGTGCCAGCATGGTCCTGCAAGTGAAAGTCAGGTTTTCTCCTCAGAACTCCACAATAAGCAAATGAGACCCAGGACAGGATAAGAGGGATCAACAATAAGTTTGTAGGGGTTTGGGGCCATGCTCTGTGGCATATGGGATCTTACTTCCCCAACCAGGAATGGAACCTGTGTCCTCTGCATTGTGAGGACAGAGTTAACTGCTGGACCACCAGGAAGTCTGACAATAGCTCTTTTAAATATGGGAAAGCAGTGTAGGTTCTGTGCAGAATTTAAAAACCAAACAGATGGTCTCTATCTTCCTTTTGTGGACCCAGTTCCTTTTCATCCAGTTTTTTTCTCTACTTTCTGCAGAACTTTCCCAGCATCTCACTAGCTATCTACCTTTATTAATAACAATTTACTCAGGAAACATTAAATGTCCTCTTTTCTAATAACAAATTTCTATCATGATAGAAATAATAATACATATTATTATGCAAGCATAATGCATATTTCATATAGACATATTTTATCATGTTATATATATCTCCTTTGCATAAATAAGTTTTAAAATTATTAACCAGTTACTCAAAATTATTAACCAACTGCATTTTCTCCTAAAGACTATATTCTAAAAAGTGCTTATCAGCAAGCAGATATTGTGACATGATATATTTAAGTGTATTTTTAGAAACTTCGTTGCCTCTAAGCTTTTTATTCACATTTGATTATACTTATTGGTCTAGGAGCTTGTCAATCACAGCAACTACAACATATTCCTTTCTGTATAGTGAGATATTACTCTTTTGCCAGTGGAATCAGAATGCATACATTAAATTATATGAAGTTGCATTTCATTTAACTTTCACTATAATTATTTTTTTATTTTTATTTTTTTCTTTATCCGTTTATTTATTTTTTTTTAATTTTATTTTTAAATTTTACATAATTGTATTAGTTTTGCCAAATATCAAAATGAATCTGCCACAGGTATACATGTGTTCCCCATCCTGAACCCTCCTCTCCTCCTCCCTCCCCATACCATCCCTCTGGGTCGTCCCAGTGCACTAGCCCCAAGCATCCAGTATCGAGTATCGACCCTGGACTGGCAACTCATTTCTTACATGATATTTTGCATGTTTCAATATCATTCTCCCAAATCTTCCCACCCTCTCCCTCTCCCACAGAGTCCATGAGACTGTTCTATACATCAGTGTCTCTTTTGTTGTCTCGTACATCGGGTTATTGTTACCATCTTTCTAAATTCCATATATATGCGTTAGTATACTGTATTGATGTTTTTCCTTCTGGCTTACTTCACTCTGTATAATAGGCTCCAGTTTCATCCACAATAATTTGATCCTCTAATACTAGCATGCTTCAATTTTTAATGAAAAAAAATTTTTTCAAAAGTCTATGAAGAGTTTTCATTCTACTGTGTATGTGTGCATGCTAAGTTGCTTCAGCTGTGTCCCACTCTTTGGGGTTCTATGGACTGTAGCCTTCCAGGCTCCTCCATCCATGGGATTCTCCAGCCAAGCACACTGGAGTGAGTTGCCATGCCCTCCTCCAGAGGATCTTCCTAACCCAGGGATCAAACCTGCATCCCCTGTGGCTCCTGAATTGAAGGCAGATTCTTAACTGCTGAGCCACAGGGGAAGCCCCTTCATTCTACTGTACTTTCATTTATCTATGACTCAAGGGAGGAAGGATTGTATGACCAAATAAAATTGTACTTTCCCACAGAAAGTACATTTTTCTCTTCCTTCCCAAGAGTTTTTACATAGATTTGGAAATGTGTATGATGTGGTGGTTGATGATGGAAAATCAGTACTAACACCTTGTAATGCAGACCAAAAACAAGGGTCTGTCCTCAATTGTTGCCAACTTTCTTTAAAGTATACGCCATTCTGTCTCTCTGAACTCTATTATCAATTCAGCATGGCAGGAAAAGTTCAAATCAATCTTTTTAAAATGTTTTGCATTTTTTTATATTCAGTAACAATCATACAATATGCACAATAGTATATCCAGATTTACCTACTGAGGCATTTTTTCATGTTTATGCTAGTACACTGCCAATATTTATTTTAGCCAATGAATCTCATTATGACCCAGGCTCTTTTGAAGCCTCTGCTCTGGTACTTGGAGCAAGTGTTTGTGTGTGAACACTTCACTAGTAGACTCTCCGAGACCTCTGATTCTTTAAGCTCTGTGTGTGTGCTAGTCGCTCAGTCCTGTCAGACTGTTTGATACTCCATAGACCCCACCAGGCTCCTCTGTCCATGGAATCCTCCAGGCAGAATACTACAGTGGGTAGCCATTCCCCTCTCCAAGGGATCTTCCCAACCCAGGGACTGAACCCGGGTCTCCTGCATTGCAGGCAAATTGTTTATCACTGGCACCACCTGACCTTACTCTAAGATCTGCTGATTTTCAAAGCCAGACATTATGGTGGCTCATTTTCCTAGTTCAAGTACCCCAGGATAGGGAGCCTGACATGAAACTTGAACCTCTCACTCCTTAGGAAAGACATCCACAGCAAAGATAGCCCTCTTGCTTGTGGGTCACTGCACTGGTGGTGTAGGTTCTGATTAGACTGCATCTCTGCCCCTCATCAGAGAAGGCAATGGCAACCCACTCCAGTACTCTTGCCTGGAAAATCCCATGGATGGGGGAGCCTGGTGGGCTGCCGTCTATGGGGTTGCACAGAGTCGGACACAACTGAAGCGACTTAGCAGCAGCAGCAGCTGCCCCTCATACACATCCTGATGTGGCCTTTCTATTATATCCTTGAAAGTGAAAGTCGCTCAGTTGTGTCTGACTCTTTTTGACCCCTTTGAGCCCATAACGCTCCTCTGTCTACGGGATTCTCCAGGCCAGAATACTGGAGTGCATAGCCATTCTCTTTCTCCAGGGGATCTCCTTGACCCAGGGATTGAACCTGAGTCTCCTGAATTGCAGGCAGATTGATTCTTCACCATCTGAGCCATCAGGGAAGCCCAGATCCTCATCTGTATAAAACCTGTTCTGCTAGTCTTCACGTTGTTCTCAGAGATAGTTCTCAGGTTGTTTTACATGTAGTTGTAGTTTTGACATGTCCATGGGAGAAAGTGAGCTCAGCATTTCCCTACTCTGCAGTCTGAATCCAATCCTTCAAACAACCCTATACAACATTTTTATCTATTCAACTATTTATGGACATTGAGATTGTTTCCACATCTTGGCTCTTGTACATAGTGCTGCAATGAATATAGGGGTGAAAATATCTTTTCAAAGTAGTGTTTGCATTTTCTTGGGATAGATAGCCAGATGTGGAACTGTTGGATTATAGAGTCGGACTGTGAAGAAGGCTGAGTGCCGAAGAATTGATGCTCTTGAACTGTGGTGTTGGAGAAGACTCTTGAGAGTCCCTTGGACTTCAAGGAGATCCAACCAGTCCATTCTGAAGGAGATCAGCCCTGGGATTTCTTTGGAAGGAATGATGCTAAAGCTGAAACTCCAGTACTTTGGCCACCTCATGGGAAGAGTTGACTCATTGGAAAAGACTCTGATGCTGGGAGGGATTGGGGGCAGGAGGAGAAGGGGACGACAGAGGATAAGATGGCTGGATGGCATCACTGACTCGATGGACGTGAGTCTCAGTGAACTCCGGGAGTTGGTGATGGACAGGGAGTCCTGGCGTGCTGCGATTCATGGAGTCACAAAGAATAGGACATGACTGAGCGACTGATCTGATCTGATCTGATGAAGTTCTATTATTAATTTTTGGGGAAACTCCATACTGGTTTCCATAATAGTTACACCAATTCACATTCCACCAACATTGCACAAGAGTTCCACATGACTTCACTTACATGCATGTTGATGTTGATGTATGGCAAATCCAATACAATATTGTAAAGTAAAAATAATAATAATAATAAAATTTTAAAAAGAGTTAAGTAAAAAGGGGATAAAAACTATATAAAACTTCATCATCTAAAAGCTAAAATCCCCATGAAAAACTAGTTACAAAGCTTTTAATGAAACAAACAAAAATATCCAAGTTAGAGATGATAAACTAAAAAAAAAATCTGGGATTCCAAACACATGAGATATTGGTGAGAGGAAATTAAAACAACAAGGCACATTTTGCTATGGTCTAACCTCTCCAGCAAATACTGCATCCATATGCATTTTATATTCTATAGCTTGACTGTGAAATTTAATTAAAACCAATTATAAAAAATAACAATAAAAAAATAAAAAACAAGACAAATAAAACAAAACTCACACTCATAGATACAGAGAACAAATTGGTGGTTACCAGAGGAGAAAGGGGTTGAGAGGGTTGAAATGGGTGAAGGGAATAAAGAGGCACAAACTTCCAGTTACAGAGTAAATATCATGGATATGTAATGCCCAGCATGGGAGATACAGTCAATGTTACTTTATTAACTTTTATGGAGACAGATGACTACTAGACTTATTATTGTGACCATTTCACAATGTATACAAATGTCAGGTCACTGTATTGTACACATGAAACTAATACAATATGGTATGTTGGGGTTCAGTTGCTCAGTCATGTCCAACTCTTAGTAACCCAGTGGACAGCAGCATGCCAGGCTTCCCTGTTCTTTACCACCTCCTGGAGTTTGCTCAAACTCATGTCCATTGAGTCGATGATGCCATCCAACTATCTCATCCTCTGTTGTCCCCTTCTCCTCCTGCCTTCAGTCTTTCCCAGCATCAGGGTCTTTTCAAATGAGTCGGCTCATAGCATCAAGTGGCCAAAGTATTGGAGCTTCAGTATCAGCATCAGTCATTCCAATGAATATTCAGGATTGATTCCCTTTGGGATTGACTGGTTTGATCTCCCTGCAGTCCAAGGGGCTCTCAAGAGTCTTCTCCAACATCACAGTTCAAGAGCACCATTTCTTCAGTGCTCAGCCTTGTTTATGGTCCAACTCTCACATCCATACATGACTACTGGAAAAACCATAGCTTTGATTATACGGACCTTTTTTGGCAAAGTAAATATGGTATAATCAATTATAATTAAATAAAAAAAATAAATAATTTAAGTGTGCAAATGACCAATTATGATATGTATAAAATTATCTCATACTGGTTTAAATTGTATTCCCCTAATAATGTTAAATGCATACTAATATGCTTACTATTTTGAAATCTTTTATGAAAGGACAGTTTAACTCTTTGTCTAATTATAAATTTACTATTTGACATTTTGTTATTTATTTAAAGGATATTTTTTTATACCCTACATATATCTTATCACATATATGAACTGTATTTATCTTCTCTCAGTTATTGGTTTATTTTCACTTTCATTTTTATTTTTACTTTCACTTTCATAATAATGACTTTCATAATTGTCATTCAATGAATAGAAATTCTTAATTTTAATTTCAATGAATCCCAATTAATCTTTTATTTTAGGAAATAACTGGCAAGAAAGTATAATAGATGTCATTCATCATATTTTATTATACCAAAGCCACCATAACACTTTTTTAAAAGTAATTTATTTATGGTTGTGGTGGCCTTCATGGCTGCATATACTTTTCTCTAGTTGTGGCGAGCAGAGGCTACTTTCTAGTTTCAGTGTGCGGGCTTCTCATTTTGGTGGCTTCTCGTTGTGGAGCATAGGCTCTGGAGCATAGGCTCTAGATCACAGACTCAATATCTGTGATGCACAGCCTTAGTTGCTCCATTGCATGTGGGATCATCCTGGATCAGGGATTGAACCCTTGTCTGCTGCACTGGCAGGCAATTCTTTACCACTGAGCCACCTGGGAAGCCCTATCATAACACTTTGAATCATGTTCTCTACACTCACACACACACACACACACATACACACACACACGTGTGTGTAGATATAATTAAAAATTAATTCAAACAATTCTTATATGGGCAAATAATCATATCAAATATTCATGGAACTCTTTTACATACACATACATGCATGTATAAATTCTTAGGTACATGAATAAATGCATATGGCCAACAAACACACATCACAGAACATGAAAAGATGTTCAACATCACTAATTATTAGAGAAATGCAAATCAGAGCTCAATGAGGTATCACCTCACATTCATCAGAATGGACATCATTAAAAAATCTACAAACAATAAATGCTGGAGAGGCTGGGGAGAAAATGAACACTCTTACACAGCTGGTGGGAATGCAAACTGATACAACCACTGTGGAGAACAGAATGGAGATTCATTTAAAAACTAGGAACAAAACTACCATATGACCCAGCTATCCCACTACTGGGCATATAGCCTGAGAAAATCATAATTCAAAAGATACATGTATTCTGGTGTTCAGTGCAGCACTATTTACAATAGCCAGGACATGGGAGCAGCCTAGATGTCCATCGACACATGAATGGATAAAAAAGATATGGTGGTTGTATGCATATATATACATACATACATACACACATACATACATACAATGGAATATGACTCAGCCATAAAAAGGAACAAATTTGAAACCGTTGAAGAAGGATGAATAAACCTACAGCTTGTTATACAGAGTGAAGTAAGTCAGAAAGAGAAAAACAAGTATTGCATATTAGAGCATATATATGGAATCTAGAAAAATGGTACTGAGGAACCTATTTGCAGAGCAGGAGTAGAGACTCAGACATAGAGAACAGGCTTGTGGACACAGCGGGGAAGGAGAAGGTGGGATGAACTGAGAGGGTAGCATTGATTCTTATGTACATTACCATGTGTAAAACAGCTAGCTAGTGGGAAGCTGCTATACAGCACAGGAAGCTCACCTCGGTGCTCTGTGATGACCAAGATGGGTGGAATGGAGGGCAGGTGAGAAGGAGGCTCAAGAGGAGGGGATAAATGTACACTTAAAGCTGATTCGTGTTGCTGTATGGTAGAAAGCAACACAACATTGTAAAGTAATTATCCTCCAATAAAAACAAAGTTTAAAAATATTATAAACAAGGGAATAAATTAAAAATAAAATACTTTACAATGCTATATAAAGAAAATATTTATAAATGTGAACTTCATTATTCCAAACATTTACCACTTATACTACCACTGCTTACTCATTTAATTGATAAGTGATCGTGAGGAAAAATATTATGCCAGAGCAGTCTTGTTTGACTAAAAACCTATAGCTCATTGTAATAGAAAAGTAGACATTTTCATCTATAAAACAGTTTTTGTCCTACATAAGACTATCATAAACTTTTTAAACAAATACTTCCCAAAATACACCCAAATTTTGGAGCTCACAAATAATAAAAGGGCCCTGTGTGGGAATCTAATCAGATCCATCAAAGCAAATAGAGTTGAATAGATATTTTAGGCAAATATTATACTATGTTTAACTTACTTTTTTCTTTTCACTTCTTTGATCAACAAATTACTTTTTTTAAATTTTATTTTATTTTTAAACTTTACATAATTGTATTAGTTTTGCCAAATATAACAAATTACTTTTACACACCAAATTTAACTGGACACAATTTCACTTGAGAAATCCCACAGAGATGAGATGTCCTTTAGAGTACAAATTGAAAACTTTTTTTTTCCTGCTTGGGGAGCCAGGCAAATACCCACTTGGCCAGTCTGCCTACTTTCAACTCCCACTAGATTCAGAAGAGTTTAGAATTCATGATTAAAGGTCATTACATTACCCAGATATTCCAAAGGTCACACAAAGATGAGATCCCTACTTCCTCAAAAAAGTCAACATTGCTAAAGTTCTTGACAACGTAGTCCAACTTCAAGTTGTAACTTTATAATATAAAAACCAATGCCCTTAATATTCATGACCTACCAGGAGCATGGACTCAAATCAACAGGCTAAACATAGCTGCTCTGCAGACTGCTTAAACCAAAGCAATACTATGTATGACTGAGATATGATATTAGAAACAGGGAAAACTTAGGCATATTTGAGACGCCTTGAAAAAGGAACTGCTCTACAGCTATTTAACTTTACAAGTGAAATTGAGTAAAACATTTCATCATCAACAGGATTTTGTAAGCTCTACCATGATATGGGACTTAGAAGCCACATTCTTCAGTCCATCTTTCCTCCTAGTAGATGAATCTAAATAAAAACCCCAGAATCAAGTTGGAGAGCAGATTTTCTTATTGACAAGAAATATGGGTAATGTGTGTTTCAAATATGGGAAGCATTTTGAGTCTGGGATTATGGCTAAAAGGCTACTAAGGAATCAGAACTTCTCACTGGTTGAACTCTGGACTTACTGAGAAATGGATAGGACCAGGAAACTGACTACTACCAAAGTAAGTGCTATGGGTAACCATGGTCAGATTTTAGGGTGTAAAGTCAAAGCTGAGAATCATGAATAAATGTTCAGTATTCTAGGAAATACAGCATTGTAATCCACAGCTGAAGACTGATAAGAAACAGAGTTGAGAGAAGAGAAATTAGGAATTTGGAGATGGAGGACCAATGTCCCAGTATGAAAGTCAAAAAGTTCATCTAAACATCTGTACAAAAGAGGACTAGGAAGGACTGAATGTTCTATTTTTATTTTAAACAGGTCTCTGAACATGAGCAGAGAAAAATTAGTAGATGGAAACGTCTTCCTCAAGAACAGAGAGCAGCAGCAGTGGGTGTCTCCAACAGAATGTAAGAACTCTGAGTTAAACTCTAACTGTCCTGAGGTATGAATTGCCACACTTGCTTCCTGTGCTGTCTGGGAACAAGGTATGGAAAGTGTAGTCAAGTCCTCTATCCTGGCTGCTCCTACAGCCAGGATACCCATTCCTTTATTGCTGCCATGAAACTTGAAAGGTTTCATTCCTCTTGCTTACTTTTCTAGAGATCTAGCCTATTCTAGGATACATATACATCCCAGTAATGCTTTTCTGGGTGGTCCGAGGGGCTACACTGAGTCCCAACACTTTCTCTCCCACTTGACATCCCTGCAGTTTGGCAGCTATTAGTGGCACTAGCTGCCCTCCTTTCTGTGAAGGTACACACAATAATTATAAAGTAAAGACAGGATTAACTCAAGAAATTATAAACCTCCAATTTATCTTACAATTAAGGTCATGAACGGACGAGGGCAGCTACTGTGAGTGATTTCAATGTGATTTTCTCACATCCCTCTTCATAAGGGAACAGAAAAGGGACAGAAGATCAGCACTAGCATCACTAACTTTGATCTTTGATAGCACCTCATGACATACTGGGCTTCCCAGGTGGTACTAGTGGTAAGGAACCCACCTGCCAATGAAGGAGACGTAAGAGACATGGGTTTGATTCCTGGGTCAAGAAGATTCCCCTGAAGAAGGAAATGGCAATCCACTCTAGCATTCCTTGGAGAATCCCATGAACAGAGGAGCCTAGCCGGCTACAGTCCATAAGGTCACAAAGAGTTGGACATGACTGAGGCAACTTAGCATGCACGGACAAAATATGAGAATGTATTTGACTTTTGCCTAGACACTAGATTCAATCTCAAGAAATAATAATAATGATTTTTCCAAGAAACACACACTTTACTTTAACTGACAAAATAATATATGTATATGGCTAAAACTAAAAGATGCAGAATGTTATAAAATTAAAAAGTAGTCAACAAATGTTTTTAAAATATGGTATGTGTATGGATGGAGTGGGTGGGAGTCGTATATATATGACTAGATCATCAAGCAGGTCTTAACAGTTAATTATTTTTTCAATGTCTGTTTTCCCCTTGCTTTATCCAATATTAGTTTTCCATCCCTTAATGATGCCTCAGAATTATTTCACAACTTCCCAGTTATTTGCAATTATTAAAAGTCTGTGCACGCCGATATTTTAATCTCAAACTCAATCCACACTGCACCTGCGCAGGCTTGATCTGGGCTTTTGGGGGGATCTGCAGTGGGCAAGAGGGTTTTTAAGTCCTTTGCTCCTCAAGGTTTTTACTCCTTTGCCCCACTCCAGCACTTGAAACAAAGAAAAATGGCTTTGTCTGTCTCCCAGACATCTTTTCCTTCTCCCACTTCTAAGCTGTACATTCTCCACTCTTAGAGGAGAAAAAGAGATTTGAGTAAGAATGTTTATTCTGCTGGGTGTGGATTTAATTCTCTGTCTGAGAGGTATACCTGTTCAAGCCCACAGACCTTCTGAGTGTCCTTCTAATGCACCAGATACTCACACTTTTTAGAAACACCCTTCTTGGGATTCAGGCCTCTCCTCTGTTGTCACTCCACTCCTACTTCACTTTCTGTGCCCTGCCATCTGTTTCTACTCCCCTTTCTGGCTCAATTCTTCACTTATCCAGGAAGAGAAGAACATCAATCCATGGAGATGGAGCCAGTCTCTTCATCTTTTTCTTTTTCAGTATACAGAGCAGTATTATTAACTATTGTCCAATAGGTTGCAAGACTTACTCATCCTACATAATTCAGTCTGTACGCTTTATGGGCACCAATATATCCCCATTTCCCCACCTTCCTGTCCCTAGTAATGCTCCTTCTTCTCTCTGACTCAATGATTTCACATTTTTAGATTCCACAGACAAATTAGATCATGCAGTATTTTTCATTCTGTGTCTGGTATATTCCATGTATCATAATGTCCTCTCCATTCTTTCATTTTGCAAAACTGCAGGGTCCCCTTCTTTTCTAAGGCTAAATAATATTCCAATTATATATTTTAATAAATATGTCTAACTATAATAAACAATAATGTGTTATAGTTTCTTACTGTCATTGAATAGTTTCTTATAGGAACAGCTTCTTTTGAAGAGTTTTATATATAAGTTAATATTTAGGGACTTCTCTGTGGTCCAGTGGTTAAGAATACATGTTCCCAACACAGGGAGCCCAGGTTTAGTCCCTGGTCAGGGAGCTAGATCCCACACATCACAGCTAAGTGTTCTCATGCTGCAGCTAAAAAAAAGATCCTGCATCCCTCAACTAAGATGCAGTGCAGCCAAATTAAAAAATAATAATAAGTTAATATTTACCCCAAACGCTCCACAGTACTGCTATTTTTTCCCATGCTTCTAATATTTATTTTGATTTTTCAGACATCTGCTACTGGAACACATGTTGTATTTCTTTCTTGTTTGGAAATATTAAAAATATTACCATAACAAAGATTTCAGACAAATAGGCAAGTCTGGCTATCTAATATGTATCTTTAAAAAGTTAGGCCCAAACTGGTTTCTTACCCATTAGTAACTCAGAGTTTATTCAAAATTCTCTACAGAACTTCCTTCCAGAAAACCACTGTCCACAATGCTGTTATTAACTGCATTTTACACGTGAGGCAAATGAGGCAAAGAGTTTTATGTATCTTATACAAAGTCACACACCTAATCAGTGGTAGAGCTGAGATTTGAACCTAGTCCAAAGGACAAGCCCACATGGTTAGCCACAGATCAACATTGCCCACTCAAGCCCTAGGCATTAGTGTTTCAGACCTACTCATGTTTTTACCAAACATGGCTTGATTTTTTTCAGTCTTGAGCCTCAGTTCATGCAAACCACATGTCTCTGGTAAATGTTTTTCAGGCTCAATCAGATACTTTCTTTAAAATTTTGCTCAAATATTCTCAATATAATGTCACTACTGAACCCTCTCAAAATCGCAATTGTATTATCCATTACATAAATAATACTGTGTTATTATTGGATTGGCCAAAAATTATTAGGTTTTTTCATACCAACTTATGAGAAAATCCAAATGAACTTTCTTATCAACCCAATATTTATTGGTGTTAAATCCATATTGTTCCATGGAGTGGGATCATTTTAAGAGCTGAAACTACCCCTTGATGATCTTTATGCTCCAGATGCCTAGGTCTAACAGGGAGCAAAAATGTTTACTGAATAATAGTGATACAAGAAGAGAATAAATGCTTTGAGAAAATCATTGGGCGATATCAGAACTTTGCTGTCACGTCTTTTTATATTATTTCTAGGGAATAACCTGTGCAAATGACTTTGGGGAACCACACCATCGTCACTCAATTCCTCCTCCTCGGGCTGTCTACTGACCCACACATCCAGGCTCTGCTCTTTGTGTTGTTCCTAGAGATTTACCTCCTGACACTAATGGGGAACCTGATGATGCTACTGGTGATCAGGGCTGATTCTCACCTTCACATGCCCATGTTCTTCTTTCTGAGTCATCTCTCTCTCCTAGATCTTTGTTTATCTTCAGTCACTGTGCCCAAGATACTGAAGGACCTCCTGTCTGAGACAAAAACCATCTCACTAAGGGGCTGCCTGGCTCAAGGCTTCTTTGTGCTTATTACTGCTGGAACTGAGTGCTTTCTGCTCTCAGCAATGGCCTATGACCGCTATGCCGCTATCTGCCACCCTCTACTCTATGGACAAATGATGAAGAAACAGTTGTGTGTACAGCTTGTATGGGGCTCATGGGGTTTGGCCTCTTTGAACGCATTTATTAACACCCTTCTAGCTGCCAACCTGGACTTCTGTGAGAACCATACCATTAGCCACTACAGCTGTGAGGTACCCTCTCTCTTCCCTCTGTCCTGCTCTGATGTCTCCATCAACCTCATAGTCCTGCTGTGTTCCAGCCTGATGCATGGATTTGGGACCCTCCTCCCAATAGTCTTTTCCTATGCTCATATTGTCTCCACTATTCTGAGCATCAGCTCCTCCTCAGGCCGAAGCAAGACCTTCTCTACCTGCTCGTCCCACCTCACTGCAGTGAGCTTCTTCTTTGGCTCTGGGTTTCTCCGCTATCTCATGCCAACTTCAGGATCCCCTCTGGAGTTGATCTTCTCTGTGCAGTATGGTGTGGTCACTCCCATGGTGAATCCTCTCATCTACAGCCTGAGGAACAAGGAAGTAAAGGCAGCTGTGAGAAGAACACTGGGAAAATATATGCGATTGTCCAGATGAAAAAATAAAGCCAGAGGAAAATGGAGAATCAGGATAAAATGATGCCAGTTAGACATTATGAGAGTTCTCACTAAGAAAAATTTCCTGGCTCTATGCAAAGTGATATGTTACAAAATAAATTAGCAGTGCATATGAAATGAGCATAGACATAGCAGAGAGATGTTGGGGTAGTCCAAATACAGGTGAAATGATGGGCTAAATAACTATCTCAATCCAGAATGTGTGGTCATGAAAGTGTTGACTCATTGTTTCCAGTACTCCTCAAATATTCACTTTGGTCTTCTTATTAGGTAAAGTATTTGTATATTGAATCACTACTTTAAATTGAATTTAGAAAAATGCACAGAGAAGGTCTTCCCTGATAGCTCAGTTGGAAAAGAATCTGCCTGTAATGCAGGAGACCCCAGTTTGATTCCTGGGTCAGCAAGATCCACTGGAGAAGGGATAGGCTACCCACTTTAGTATTCTTGGGCCTCTCTTGTGGCTCAATAAAGAACCTGCCTGCAGTGCAGGACCTGGGTTCTATCGATGGGTTGGAAAGATCCTCTGGAGAAGGCAAAGGCTACCCACTCCAGTATTCTGGCCTGGATAATTCCAAGGACTGTATAGTCCATGGGGTTGCAAAGAATCAGACACAACTGAGCAACTTTCACTTTTACTAAGTATAACTTTACTATTAAGAAAATATAGATTATTGGATAAAGAGTCATAAACTTGGAGGTCACAGGAAGGAAAACAATGAACTTCTACTGAGCGGCCCTTGATATAAGTAAAAGAGATAAAGGTTCTGAAGAAAAGTTGAGTTTGCTTTTAGGGATAGATGTTTCATGTAAACCTTCCCAAACTCTGCTGTTTCCTGCCAGCAGTGGATCACAGATTAATTTCAGCTCCTGGGGAGTCCTACTAATTTCTTTTACCAAGATTTACCTGAGAACACATCACTGGAGAAGGGAACACTCTGGGAACACAGAATAAGGAAAGTCAGACTCACTGGTACAATACAGAACCACTAGCTATGGTTTGGGTCAAGATGGTTACTGGTCCAAAAATGCCTGCCTGGATCTGCAACTGAAGGGCAGTCATTCTCCATTTGAGTTTTAAAAAGTCATTACAGTTTTTGAAAATATGGCAAAACAGCATGGGTTCTGGGCATAATTTTTGTTGTTGTTCAGTCACTTGGTCATGTCTGACTCTTTGTGACCACATGGACTGCTGCACACCAGGCTTCCCTGTCCTTCACCACCTCCCAGGATATGCTCAAACTTATGTTCATTGACTCAGCGATGCCATTCAACCATCTCATCCTCTCTCGTCCCCTTTTCCTCCTGCTTCCCTTTAAAATTTTAAAGTGAACAATTTTAAATAATAATTGTAGAGCATAATTTTAAAAGTGAATAATTCGATAACATCTGCCTACCCGTTGTATAATTGTTCCACTTCTTGGTGACCCCTTTCATCCATTTCTATCCTCTGCACTTTGCAGAACTGTTCCAGCCTCTCACTAGCTGCCCATTCTACAATAACAATTTACTCAAAAAGAGGCTTATTAAATTCCTTTTCTCTAATAATAAATTTTGTCTATAATAATAAAATCAAACCAGTCAATCCTAAAAAAAAAATCAATCCTGAATATTCATTGGAAGGACTGATGATGAAGCTGAAACTCCAATACTTTGGCCACTTGATATGAAAGGCTGACTCATTAGAAGAGACCCTGATGCTGGGAAAGATTGAAGGGTGGAGGAGAAAGTGAACGACAGAGGATGAGATGGTTGAATGGCATCATGGACTAAATGGACATGAGTTTGAGCAAGCTCTGGGAGCTGGTGATGGACAGCGAAGCCTGGTGTGCTACAGTCCATGTGGTTGCAAAGAGTTGGACATGACTGAGCGACTGAACTGAACTGACTGAATAATAAAATGATAAATAATAAATTTTACCAAATGTATTGATTTGGTAATATCACAAATTTTGCATAGAAACATATTATACCTTTCAATATCTTGGCATTTTTTTCCCTTGGTGTTTGATTAACTTCAAAAATAATTAAATTATTGATTTTACACATACATTTTCTCCTAGATGTCAGTTCAGTTCATTCACTCAGTTGTGTCCAACTCTTTGTAACCCCATGAAGTGCAGCACTCCAGGCCTCTCTGTCCATCTCCAACTCCCGGAGTTCACACAAACTCATGTCCATTGAGTCGGTGATGCCATCCAGCCATCTTATCCTCTGCCATCCCCTTCTCCTCCTGTCCCCAATCCCTCCCAGCATCAGAGTCTTTTCCAACGAGTCATCTCTTCGCATGAGGTGGCCAAAGTATTGGAGTTTCAGCTTTAGAATCAGTCCTTCCAATGAACACCCAGGACTGATCTCCTTTAGAATGGACTGGTTGGCTCTCCTTTCAGTCCAAGGGACTCCCAAGGGTCTTCTCCAACACCACAGTTCAAGAGCATCAATTCTTCGGCACTCAGCCTTCTTCACAGTCCAACTGTCACATCCATATATGACCACTGGAAAAACCATAGCCTTGACTAGATGGACCTTTGTTGGCAAAGTAATGTCTCTGCTTTTGAATATGCTATCTAGGTTGGTCATAACTTTCCTTCCAAGGAGTAAGCATCTTTTAATTTCATGGCTGCAGTCACCATCTGCAGTGATTTTGGAGCCCCCCAAAAATAAAGTCTGACACTGTTTCCACTGTTTCCCTGTCTATTTGCCATGAAGCGATGGGTCCAGATGCCATGATCTTAGTTTTCTGAATGTGGAGCTTTAAGCCAACTTTTTCACTAGCTTCTTTCACTTTCATCAAGAGGCCTTTTAGTTCCTCTTCACTTTCTGCCATAAGGGTGGTGTCATCTGCATATCTGAGGTTATTGATATTTCTCCCAGAAATCTTGATTCCAGCTTGTGCTTCTTCCAGCCCAGCGTTTCTCATGAGGTACTCTGCATAGAAGTTAAATAAACAGGGTGACAATATACAGCCTTGACATAATCCTTTTCCTATTTGGAACCAGTCTGTTGTTCCATGTCCAGTTCTAACTGTTGCTTCCTGACCTGCATACAGATTTCTCAAGAGGCAGGTCAGGTGGTCTTGTATTCCCATCTCTTAAAGAATTTTTCAGTTTATTGTGATCCACAGAGGCAAAGACTTTGGCATAGTCAATAAAGCAGAAATAGATGTTTTTCTGGAACTCTCTTGCTTTTTCATGATCCAGAAGATGTTGGCAATTTGATCCCTGGTTCCTCTGCCTTTTCTAAAACCTGCTTGAACATCAGGAAGTTCATGGTTCACATATTGCTGAAGCCTGGCTTGGAGAATTTGGAGCACTACTTTACTAGCGTGTGAGATGAGTGCAATTGTGCTGTAGTTTGAGCATTCTTTGGCATTGCCTTTCTTTGAGATTGGAATGAAAAATGACCTTTTCCAGTCCTGTGGCCACTGCTGAGTTTTCCAAATTTGCTGGCATATTGAGTGTAGCACTTTCACAGCATCATCTTTCAGGATTTGAAATAGCTCAACTGGAATTCCATCACCTCCACTAGCTTTGTTCGTAGTGACGCTTTCTAAGGCCCACTTGACTTCACATTCCATGATGTCTGGCTCTAGGTGAGTGATCACACCATCGTGATTATCTGGGTCGTGAAGATCTTTTTTGTACAGTTCTTCTGTGTATTCTTGCCACCTCTTCTTAATATCTTCTGCTTCTGATAGGTCCATACCATCTCTGTCCTTTATCAAGCCCATCTTTGCATGAAATGTTCCCTTGGTATCTCTAATTTTCTTGAAGAGATCTCTAGTCTTTCCCATTCTGTTGTTTTCCTCTATTTCTTTGCATTGATCGCTGAGGAAGGCTTTCTTATCTTTCCTTGCTATTCTTTGGAATAGTACTAAAATTATTTATCAATAGGCAGACATTGATGTACGACATACTAACTGTGGTTTTTTAAAACATACTTCATTAGCCATGGCTGTTTCTACTCACATTTGGTAATACTTTTTGTGATAAGATAAGCTTATCAATCATAGCACCTACACATATTCATTTCCTTATAGTAAGGGATTACTCTGTGACCAGTGGACTTAGAATATATACAGCAAATTATTGGAAGTTCATTTTATTTTCACTGTAATAATCACTTGATTCTAGATGACTAATTAGGTTTTTCATTTCCCAATGTTAAAAACATAAATTTAAGTTTATAAAATTTAAAATCCTCTTCTTATTACAAATAGAGGAATGATCTCTCATATTACCCTACTAACATCATCTGTCTGATTTAGACATGGAAAAGATCTTATGGGAAATAATTTTGTGGCCAAATCAAACACCACTGTTTTCCACATGATGAAGACATCATAGACTTCTGCACTCTCTCAAAATATCTTCCAAATTTCTTAGACACATTGGAAACAGGAGTGGCATGGTTAACACTGTCAGATCTGGTCTGGCAACTATTACTAAGGTCATAGAAAAAGCATCTGACCACAACTGTTGGTCATAAAAATATAGATGCTGGTAAAGATTGAGGGCAGGAGGAGAAGTGGAAAACAGAAGATGAGATGGTTGGATAGCATCCCTGACTCAATGGACAGGAGTTTGAGCAAACTCTGGGAGATAGTGAAGGACAGAGGAGCTTTACGACTTGGCAACTTAACAGCAACAAAAACAAAGAATATATCTTTTTCTTTGTGAGCCCTACTTTCAATTCTGGCATAAGAGGAAAAGTCCAAATCAATTTCTCATATAATATTCTGTACTTTATGCCTGGTAACAATCATATAATTTGCAAAAGTATGTATCCAACTTACATACCTAATGTTTTAAGAGTTTTTCCATATTGATTCAAAGACATAGTAAACATAAGCTTTAGTTATCTTAACATTTTATTACACATCTTCTTCATAGTTGACTAAGCCATTTCCTGAGAATGTCATTAAAAGCATATTTCACTGTTAAATTTTTAGAATTCACTTCTTTTCACTGTTTAAAACACAATTTGAGTTAGACTTTCACCCTTAAAAGTAACATTTTATTAGACTTCTTTGCACAGCATTTCCTCAGTTAGAATCACTCCTGAACTGGTTTAGTGGATTAATAGGTAAGAATACTGATGAATTTCTTGTCACAAATTGACAGACTGCTTTCTGAAAGGGTTGACCAGTTTAAAGCCAGAAATGATGCTAACAACTGTTTCTCCTTTGCCTTAGATACCACTGTCTTCAAAAAATAATGTACTAATTTGAAAAGCAAGAAATAATATGAATTTTATAATTTGTATTCTTTGGTTATTAGTGATAATAAAACATTCTGTGCCTTACTAATTATATTATTCTTCTGTAAATATTTTCTTCATTATCTGTTTTATCTATCTTAATATATAGCAGTCAGTTTCTCAAGGTGTTTAACAAACTCACCTCATTACAATTGGTCTGATCATGGTTTTTCTTAACTTCATCATTGACCTCCCCCAGGTGAAGCCTCTTCTTAATAGCTGTCAAAAATTTGAATAAAATTTTTTAAAAATTCAATAAGCACTGTAACCCTCCATGAATTTACCTTCAATGAATAACAGGCTATTTCTATTGCTTTTCTGGGCTTCAATTGGGGCATAAACTCCATATATATATGTGTAACTCGAGGAGTCAGTGTTCCTTAGAAGATCTGGGTCATAGGGTGACTGTTGTTATCAGTCTGAAAGAGGCTGGCTATAGTCAGCATTCTAGTATCACTTGGATGGTAGTGATTGAGAGAAAAAATACTAAAGACTAAGGCATATATCTTACAAGGGAAAAAGGAAAGGGCACAGTAGTATAATAGCATAAAGGCAGTCCTATGGATCTCAAGGATATCCCCTCTATCATATCTGAAGACTGTTCCTACTAGGTAGATGAAAATAGAGGCAGGACAGATTCTTGAGAGGAAATTTTATTCCATTTTATTGTTATATTTCATTTGGTGGGATGTTTGAGGATCTCGAGTCTAGGAGGCAGCAAGAGAGAACTCTACAAGGAAGCTAGGGAAAGAGGACCCAAGATATACAGGAGTTTTGCAATAAAGGGCAGGTAGTCTGAGGAGGCCTTACAAATAGCTGTGAAAAAAAGAGAAGCAAAAAGCAAAGCAGAAAAGGAAAGATATAAGCATCTGAATGCAGAGTTCCAAACAATAGCAAGGAGATTAAGAAAGCCTTCCTCAGTGATCAATGCAAAGAAATAGAGGAAAACAACAGAATGGGAAAGACTAGAGATCTCTTCAAGAAAATTAGATATACCAAGGGAACATTTCATGCAAAGATGGGCTTGATAAAGGACAGAAATGGTATGGACCTATCAGAAGCAGAAGATACTAAGAAGAGGTGGCAAGAATACACAGAAGAACTGTACAAAAAAGATCTTCACGACCCAGATAATCACGATGGTGTGATCACTCACCTAGAGCCAGACATCATGGAATGTGAAGTCAAGTGGGCCTTAGAAAGCATCACTACGAACAAAGCTAGTGGAGGTGATGGAATTCCAGTTAAGCTATTTCAAATCCTGAAAGATGATGCTGTGAAAGTGCTGCACTCAATATGCCAGCAAATTTGGAAAACTCAGCAGTGGCCACAGGACTGGAAAAGGTCATTTTTCATTCCAATCCCAAAGAAAGGCAATGCCAAAGAATGCTCAAACTACAGCACAATTGCACTCATCTCACACGCTAGTAAAGTAGTGCTCCAAATTCTCCAAGCCAGGCTTCAGCAATATGTGAACCGTGAACTTCCAGATGTTCAAGCAGGTTTTAGAAAAGGCAGAGGAACCAGGGATCAAATTGCCAACATCTTCTGGATCATGAAAAAGCAAGAGAGTTCCAGAAAAGCATCTATTTCTGCTTTATTGACTATGCCAAAGCCTTTGACTGTGTGGATCACAATAAACGGTGGGAAATTCTTCAAGAGATGGGAATACAAGACCACCTGACCTGCCTCTTGAGAAACCTATATGTAGGTCAGGAAGCAACAGTTAGAACTGGACATGGAACAACAGACTGGTTCCAAATAGGAAAAGGAGTAAGTCAAGGCTTTATATTGTCACCCTGCTTATTTAACTTATATGCAGAGTACATCCGGAGAAGGCAATGGCACCCCACTCCAGTACTCTTGCCTGGAAAATCCCACGGAAGGAGGAGCCTGATGGGCTGCAGTCCATGGGGTCGCTAAGAGTCAGAGACGACTGAGCGACTTCACTTTCACTTTTCACTTTCATGCATTGGAGAAGGAAATGGCAACCCACTCCAGTGTTCTTGCTGGAGAATCCCAGGGACGGGGGAGCCTGGTGGGCTGCCGTCTACGGAGTCCCACAGAGTCAGACACAACTGAAGCGACTTAGCAGCAGCAGCAGCAGAGTACATCATGAGAAACGCTGAGCTGGAAGAAACACAAGCTGGAACCAAGATTTCTGGGAGAAGTATCAAACAAAAGCCCAGGTACAGACAGCTTCACAGCTGAATTCTACCAAAAATTTAGAGAAGAGCTAACACCTATCCTATTCAAACTCTTCCAGAAAATTGCAAAGGAAGGTAAACTTCCAAACTCATTCTATGAGGCCACCATCACCCTAATACCAAAACCAGACAAAGATGCCACAAAAAAAGAAAACTACAGGCCAATATCACTGATGAACATGGATGCAAAAATTCTTAACAAAATTCTAGCAATCAGAATCCAACAAAATGTTAATAAGATCATACACCATGACCAAGTGGGCTTTATCCCAGGGATGCAAGGATTCTTCAATATCCACAAATCAATCAATGTAATACACCACATTAACAAACTGAAAAATAAAAGCCATATGATTATCTCAATAGATGCAGACAAAGTTTTGACAAAATTCAACATCCATTTATGATTAAAAAAAAAACTCTCCAGAAAGCAGGAATAGAAGAAACATACCTCAACATTATAAAAGCTATATATGACAAACCCACAGTAACCATTATCCTCAATGGTGAAAAATTGAAAGCATTTCCCCTAAAGTCAGGAACAAGACAAGGGTACCCACTTTCACCAGTACTATTCAACATAGTTTTGGAAGTTTTGGCCACAGCAATCAGAGCAGAAAAAGAAAGAAAAGGAATCCAAATTGGAAAAGAAGAAGTAAAGCTCTCACTGTTTGCAGATGACATGATTCTCTACATAGAAAACCCTAAAGACTCTACCAGAAAATTACTAGAGCTAATCAATGACTATAGTAAAGTTGCAGGATATAAAATCAACACACAGAAATCCCTTACATTCCTATACACTAATAATGAGAAAATAGAAAGAGAAATTAAGGAAATAATTCCATTCACCATCGCAATGAAAAGAATAAAATACTTAGGAATATATCTACCTAAAGAAACTAAAGACCTATATATAGAAAACTATAAAACACTGGTGAAAGAAATCAAAGAGGACACTAATAGATGGAGAAATATACCATGTTCATGGATCGGAAGAATCAATATAGCAAAAATGAGTATACTACCCAAAGCAATCTATAGATTCAATGCAATCCCTATCAAGCTACCAACGGTATTTTTCACAGAGCTAGAACAAATAATTTCACAATTTGTATGGAAATACAAAAAACCTCGAATAGCCAAAGCTATCTTGAGAAAGAAGAATGGAACTGGAGGAATCAACCTACCTGACTTCAGGCTCTACTACAAAGCCACAGTCATCAAGACAGTATAGTACTGGCACCAAGACAGAAATATAGATCAATGGAACAAAATAGAAAGTCCCAGAGATAAATCCATGCACCTATGGACACCTTATCTTTGACAAAGGAGGCAAGAATATACAACAGAGAAAAGACAATCTCTTTAACAAGTGGTGCTGGGAAAACTGGTCAACCACGTGTAAAAGAATGAAACTACAACACTTTCTAACACCATATACAAAAATAAACTCAAAATGAATTAAAGATCTAAACGTAAGACCAGAAACTATAAAACTCCTAGAGGAGAACATAGGCAAAACACTCTCCAACATACATCACAGCAGGATCCTCTATGACCCACCTCCCAGAATATTGGAAAATAAAAGCAAAAATAAAAAAATGGGACCTAATTAAAATTAAAAGCTTCTGCACATCAAAGGAAACTCTAAGCAAGGTGAAAAGACAGCCTTCAGAATGGGAGAAAGTAATAGCAAGTGAAGCAACTGACAAACAACTAATCTCAAAAATAAACAAGCAACTCCTGCAGCTCAATTCCAGAAAAATAAACAACTTAATCAAAAAATGGGCCAAAGAACTAAATAGACATTTCTCCAAAGAAGACATACAGATGGCTAACAAACACATGAAAAGATGCTCAACATCACTCATTATCAGAGAAATGCAAATCAAAACCACTATGAGGTACCATTTCATGCCAGTCAGAATGGTTGCGATCCAAAAGTCTACAAACAATAAATGCTGGAGAGGGTGTGGAGAAAAGGGAACCCTCTTACACTGTTGGTGTGAATGCAAACTAGTACAGCCACTATGGAGAACAGTGTGGAGATTCCTTAAAAAACTGGAAATAGAACTGCCTTATGATCCAGCAATCCCACTGCTGGGCATACACACTGAGGATACCGGAATTGAAAGAGACACATGTATCCCAATGTTCATTACAGCACTGTTTATAATAGCCAGGACATGGAAGCAACCTAGATGTCCATCAGCAGATGAATGGATAAGAAAGCTGTGGTACATATACACAATGGAGTATTACATAGATTAAAAAGAATACATTTGAATCAGTTCTAATGAGGTGGATGAAACTGGAGCCTATTATACAGAGTGAAGTAAGCCAGAAAGAAAAACACCAATACAGTATACTAACGCATATATATGGAATTTAGAAAGATGGTAATGATAACCCTGTATGTGAGACAGCAAAAGAGACACAGATGTATAGAACAGTCTTTTGGACTCTGTGGGAGAGGGAGAGGGTGGAATGATTGGGGAGAATGGCACTGAAACATGTATAATATCATATAAGAAACAAATCGGCAGTCCAAGTTTGATGTAGGATACAGGATGCTTGGGGCTGGTGCACTGGGATGACCCAGAGGGATGGAAGGGGAGGGGGGTTCAGGATGGGGAACACGTGTACACCCATGGCAGATTCATGTTGATGTATGACAAAACCAATACAATATTGTAAAGTAATTAGCCTCAAATTAAAATAAATAAATTTAAATTAAAGAAATAAAAAATTTAAAAAAAAGAAATATAAATAACCTCAGACACGCAGAACACCACCCTTATGGCAGAAAGTGAAGAGGAACTAAAAAGCCTCTTGATGAAAGTGAAAGAGGAGAGTGAAAAAGTTGGCTTAAAGCTCAACATTCAGAACTAAGATCATGGCATCTGGTCCCATCACTTCATGGCAAATAGATGGGAAACAGTGGAACCAGTGTCAGACTTTATTTTTGGGGGCTCCAAAATCACTGCAGATGGTGACTGCAGCCATGAAATTAAAAGACACTTACTCCTTGGAAGGAGAGTTATGACCAACCTAGATAACATATTCAAAAGCAGAGACATTACTTTGCCAACAAAGGTTCGTCTAGTCAAGGCTATGGTTTCTCCTGTGGTCATGTATGGATGTGAGAGTTGGACTGTGAAGAAAGCTGAGTGCTGAAGAATTGATGCTTTTGAACTGTGGTGTTGGAGAAGACTCTTGGGAGTCCCTTGGACAGCAAGGAGAGCCAACCAGTCCATTTTTTTTTTAATAAAAAAAGATTTATTATAGGGATTTGACTTTGTGTAATTATGGGACTTGTTAAGTCATTATGTAAATCCGCTGCCTTCATGGCTAGTACTGGGTCTGGGTCAGCTGGGAGAAGCCGGAGGGAAGAAGGGCATGAAGTGTGGAAGATGAAGGACAAAGTGAAACCTAGTGAAGGTTAGTGGGTACTTGTGTTGGTCTCTCGCTGGAACTCATGGTGGTCTTCTTTGATTTCTTCCATGCTTTCTACTTTGATGGCATGGGTGACTGCAAAAGAACTGATGCTCTTTGCTCTTTACCGTGTGGGAGCTGAAAGAACTGAGGCCTGGATGTTGCCCCATACCGCCAAGGTGAGCCAGCATATCTGTGACAATGTGGAGGCACAATAGCGCTTGACTCGCAACCAGTCTTCCCAGCATAAACATGGCTGCCGCTTCCCTTTCACCTTCTAAATCTTGAATGCATTTTTCTTTCAGCAATTTCCAGCTCGAATCATTCAAGGAAAAATGTTCCTGTCTTAGCTGCTCTCACACAACCCCAAGTCACTGTAGAAAGTAGCAGATCTTATAAATCCCTACCATCCACACAGTCATAAATGTCTACTTCTTTGAAGCTCATTGATTCCATATCATTCTGGGTACTCATTTACACTTTACTTCCAAGCAGTGCCTCACTTTTAGGAAGTCACTTAAATATTACGCTGGCTAATTGAGGGCATTTTGATGATATCTCTAACTGGCTTTTATGCCATTACATCCTGACTCTGTGATCTACTTTTTTTTTTTTTTTTTTTAAACTTTACATAATTGTATTAGTTTTGCCAAATATCAAAATGAATCTGCCACAGGTATACATGTGTTCCCCATCCTGAACCCTCTTCCCTCCTCCCTTCCCATACCATCCCTCTGGGTCGTCCCAGTGCACTAGCCCAAAGCATCCAGTATCGTGCATTGAACCTGGACTGGCAACTCGTTTCTTACATGATATTTTACATGTTTCAATGTCATTCTCCCAAAACTTCCCACCCTCTCCCTCTCCCACAGAGTCCATAAGACTGATCTATACATCAGTATCTCTTTTGCTGTCTCGTACACCGGGTTATTGTTACCATCTTTCTAAATTCCATATATATGCATTAGTATGCTGTATTGATGTTTTTCCTTCTGGCTTACTTCACTCTGTATAATAGGCTCCAGTTTCATCCACCTCATTAGAACTGATTCAAATGTATTCTTTTTAATGGCTGAGTAATACTCCATTGTGTATATGTACCACAGCTTTCTTATCCATTCATCTGCTGATGGGCATCTAGGTTGCTTCCATGTCCTGGCTATTATAAACAGTGCTGTGATGAACATTGGGGTACACGTGTCTCTTTCCCTTCTGGTTTCCTCAGTGTGTATGCCCAGCAGTGGGATTGCTGGATCATAAGGCAGTTCTATTTCCAGTTTTTTAAGGAATCTCCACACTGTTCTCCATAGTGGCTGTACTAGTTTGCATTCCCACCAACAGTGTAAGAGGGTTCCCTTTTCTCCACACCCTCTCCAGCATTTATTATTTGTAGACTTTTGGATCGCAGCCATTCTGACTGGTGTGAAATGGTACCTCATAGTGGTTTTGATTTGCATTTCTCTGATAATGAGTGATGTTGAGCATCTTTTCATGTGTTTGTTAGCCATCTGAATGTCTTCTTTGGAGAAATGTCTATTTAGTTCTTTGGCCCATTTTTTGATTGGGTCATTTATTTTTCTGGAGTTGAGCTGTAGGAGTTGCTTGTATATTTTTGAGATTAGTTGTTTGTCGGTTGCTTCATTTGCTATTATTTTCTCCCATGCTGAAGGCTGTCTTTTCACCTTGCTAATAGTTTCCTTTGATGTGCAGAAGCTTTTAGGGTTAATTAGGTCCCACTTGTTTATTTTTGCTTTTATTTCCAATATTCTGGGAGGTGGGTCATAGAGGATCCTGCTGTGATGTATGTCGGAGAGTGTTTTGCCTATGTTCTCCTCTAGGAGTTTTGTAGTTTCTGGTCTTACGTTTAGATCTTTAATTCATTTTGAGTTTATTTTTGTGTATGGTGTTAGAAAGTGTTCTAGTTTCATTCTTTTACACGTGGTTGACCAGATTTCCCAGCACCACTTGTTAAAGAGATTGTCTTTAATCCACTGTATATTCTTGCCTCCTTTGTCAAAGATAAGGTGTCCATAGGTGCATGGATTTATCTCTGGGCTTTCTATTTTGTTCCATTGATCTATATTTCTGTCTTTGTGCCAGTACCATACTGTCTTGATAACTGTGGCTTTGTAGTAGAGCCTGAAGTCAGGTAGGTTGATTCCTCCAGTTCCATTCTTCTTTCTCAAGATAGCTTTGGCTATTCGAGGTTTTTTGTATTTCCATACAAATTGTGAAATTATTTGTTCTAGCTCTGTGAAGAATACTGTTGGTAGCTTGATAGGGATTGCATTGAATCTATAAATTGCTTTGGGTAGTATACTCATTTTCACTATATTGATTCTTCCAATCCATGAACATGGTATATTTCTCCATCTATTAGTGTCCTCTTTGATTTCTTTCACCAGTGTTTTATAGTTTTCTATATATAGGTCTTTAGTTTCTTTAGGTAGATATATTCCTAAGTATTTTATTCTTTTCGTTGCAATGGTGAATGGAATTGTTTCCTTAATTTCTCTTCTGTTTTCTCATTATTCGTGTATAGGAATGTAAGGGATTTCTGTGTGTTGATTTTATATCCTGCAACTTTACTATAGTCATTGATTAGTTCTAGTAATTTTCTAGTGGAGTCTTTAGGGTTTTCTATGTAGAGGATCATGTCATCTGCAAATAGTGAGAGTTTTACTTCTTCTTTTCCAATTTGGATTCCTTTTATTTCTTTTTCTGCTCTGATTGCTGTGGCCAAAACTTCCAAAACTATGTTGAATAGTAATGGTGAAAGTGGGCACCCTTGTCTTGTTCCTGACTTTAGAGGAAATGCTTTCAATTTTCACCATTGAGGATAATGTTTGCTGTGGGTTTGTCATATATAGCTTTTATTATGTTGAGGTATGTTCCTTCTATTCCTGCTTTCTGGAGAGTTTTTATCATAAATGGATGTTGAATTTTGTCAAAGGCTTTCTCTGCATCTATTGAGATAATCATATGGTTTTTTTTTTCAATTTGTTAATGTGGTGTATTACATTGATTTGCAGATATTGAAGAATCCTTGCATCCCTGGGATAAAGCCCACTTGGTCATGGTGTATGATCTTTTAATGTGTTGTTGGATTCTGATTGCTAGAATTTTGTTAAGGATTTTTGCATCTATGTTCATCAGTGATATTGGCCTGTAGTTTTTTTTTTTTGTGGGATCTTTGTCAGGTTTTGGTATTAGGGTGATGGTGGCCTCATAGAATGAGTTTGGAAGTTTACCTTCCTCTGCAATTTTGGAAGAGTTTGAGCAGGATAGGTGTTAGCTCTTCTCTAAATTTTGGTAGAATTCAGCTGTGAAGCCGTCTGGACCTGGGCTTTTGTTTGCTGGAAGATTTTTGATTACAGTTTCAATTTCCGTGCTTGTGATGGGTCTGTTAAGGTTTTCTATTTCTTCCTGGTCGAGTTTTAGAAAGTTGTACTTTTCTAAGAATTTGTCCATTTCTTCCACGTTGTCCATTTTATTGGCATATAATTGTTGATAGTAGTCTCTTATGATCCTTTGTATTTCTGTGTTTTCTGTTGTGATCTCTCCAGTTTCATTTCTAATTTTATTGATTTGATTTTTCTCCCTTTGTTTCTTGATGAGTCTGGCTAATGGTTTGTCAATTTTATTTATCCTTTCAAAGAACCAGCTTTTGGTTTTGTTGATTTTTGCTATGGTCTCTTTTGTTTCTTTTGCATTTATTTCTGCTCTAATTTTTAAGATTTCTTTCGTTCTCCTAACCCTGGAGTTCTTCATTTCTTCCTTTTCTAGTTGCTTTAGGTGTAGAGTTAGGTTATTTATTTGACTTTTTTCTTGTTTCTTGAGGTGTGCCTGTATTGCTATGAACTTTCCCCTTAGGACTGCTTTTAAAGTGTCCCACAGGTTTTGGGTTGTTGTGTTTTCATTTTCATTCGTTTCTATGCAAATTTTGATTTCTTTTTGATTTCCTCTGTGATTTGTTGGTTATTCAGCAGCGTGTTGTTCAGCCTCCATATGTTGTAATTTTTAATAGTTTTTCTCCTGTAATTGAGATCTAATCTTACTGCATTGTGGTCAGAAAAGATGCTTGGAATGATTTCTATTTTTTTGAATTTACCAAGGCTAGCTTTATGGCCCAGGATGTGATCTATCCTGGAGAAGTTTCCATGTGCGCTTGAGAAAAGGTGAAATTCATTGTTTTGGGATGAAATGTCCTATAGATATCAATTAGGTCTAACTGGTCTATTGTATCGTTTAAAGTTTGTGTTTCCTTGTTAATTTTCTGTTTAGTTGATCTATCCATAGGTGTGAGTGGGGTATTAAAATCTCCCACTATTATTGTGTTATTGTTAATTTCTCCTTTCATACTTGTTAGCATTTGTCTTACATACTGTGGTGCTCCCGTGTTGGGTGCATATATATTTATAATTGTTATATCTTCTTCTTGGATTGATCCTTTGATCATTATGTAGTGACCTTCTTTGTCTCTTTTCACAGCCTTTGTTTTAAAGTCTATTTTATCTGATATGAGTATTGCTACTCCTGCTTTCTTTTGGTCCCTATTTGCATGGAAAATCTTTTTCCAGCCCTTCACTTTCAGTCTGTATGTGTCCCCTGTTTTGAGGTGGGTCTCTTGTAGACAAAATATGTAGGGGTCTTGTTTTTGTATCCATTCAGCCAGTCCATTTTAAAGGAGATCAATCCTGGGTGTTCATTGGAAGGACTGATTCTAAAGCTGAAACTCCAATACTTTGGCCACCTCATGTGAAGAGATGACTCGTTGGAAAAGATTCTGATGCTGGGAGGGATTGTGGGCAGGAGGAGAAGGGGACGACAGAGGTTGAGATGGCTGGATGGCATCACCGACTCGATGGACATGAGTTTGAGCAAACTCCGGGAGTTGGTGATGGACAGGGAGGCCTGGAATGCTGCAGTTCATGGGGTTACAAAGAGTCGGACACGACTGAGTGAATGGACTGAACTGACATCTAGGAGAAAATGTATGTGTAAAATCAATAATTTAATTATCTTGAAGTTAATCAAATGCCAAGGGAAAAAATGTCAAGATATTAAAAGGTATAATATGTTTCTATGCAAAATTTGTGATATTACCAAATCAATACATTTGGTAAAATTTATTATTTATTATTTTATTATTCAGTCAGTTCAGTTCAGTCGCTCAGTCATGTCCAACTCTTTGCAACCACATGGACTGTAGCACACCAGGCTTCGCTGTCCATCACCAGCTCCCAGAGCTTGCTCAAACTCATGTCCGTTTAGTCTGTGATGCCATTCAACCATCTCATCCTCTGTCATTCACTTTCTCCTCCACCCTTCAATCTTTCCCAGCATCAGGGTCTCTTCTAATGAGTCAGCCTTTCATATCAAGTGGCCAAAGTATTGGAGTTTCAGCTTCATCATCAGTCCTTCCAATGAATGTTCAGGATTGATTTTTTTTTAGGATTGACTGGTTTGACTTTATTATTTTTTTAATTTTATTTTATTTTTAAACTTTACAATATTGTATTAGTTTTGCCAAATATCGAAATGAATCCGCCACAGGTATACCCACGTTCCCCATCCTGAACCCTCCACCCTCCTCCCTCCCCTCCCCTCCCTCTGGGTCGTCCCAGTGCACCAGCCCCAAGCCTCCAGTACCGTGCATCGAACCTGGACTGGTGACTCGTTTCATACATGATATTATACATGTTTCAATGCTATTTTCCCAAATCTCCCCACCCTCTCCCTCTCCCACAGAGTCCATAAGACTGATCTATACATCGGTGTCTCTTTTCCTGTCTCGTACACAGGGTTATTGTTTCCATCTTTCTAAATTCCATATATATGTGTTAGTATACTGTATTGGTGTTTTTCTTTCTGGCTTACTTCACTCTGTATAATGGGCTCCAGTTTCATCCATCTCATTAGAACTGATTCAAATGTATTCTTTTTAATGGCTGAGTAATACTCCATTGTGTATATGTACCACAGCTTTCTTATCTACTCATCTGCTGATGGGCATCTAGGTTGCTTCCATGTCCTGGCTATTATAAACAGTGCTGTGATGAACATTGGGGTACACGTGTCTCTTTCCCTTCTGGTTTCCTCAGTGTGTATGCCCAGCAGTGGGATTGCTGGATCATAAGGCAGTTCTATTTCCAGTTTTTTAAGGAATCTCCACACTGTTCTCCATAGTGGCTGTACTAGTTTGCATTCCACCAACAGTATAAGAGGGTTCCCTTTTCTCCACACCCTCTCCAGCATTTATTGCTTGTAGACTTTTGGATCGCAGCCATTCTGACTGGCGTGAAATGGTACCTCATAGTGGTTTTGATTTGCATTTCTCTGATAATGAGTGATGTTGAGCATCTTTTCATGTGTTTGTTAGCCATCTGTATGTCTTCTTTGGAGAAATGTCTATTTAGTTCTTTGGCCCATTTTTTGATTGGGTCATTTATTTTTCTGGAGTTGAGCTGTAGGAGTTGCTTGTATATTTTTGAGATTAGTTGTTTGTCTGTTGCTTCATTTGCTATTATTTTCTCCCATTCTAAAGGCTGTCTTTTCACCTTGCTAATAGTTTCCTTTGTTGTGCAGAAGCTTTTAAGTTTAATTAGGTCCCATTTGTTTATTTTTGCTTTTATTTCCAATATTCTGGGAGGTGGGTCATAGAGGATCCTGCTGTGATGTATGTCGGAGAGTGTTTTGCCTATGTTCTCCTCTAGGAGTTCTATAGTTTCTGGTCTTACGTTGAGATCTTTAATCCATTTTGAGTTTAATTTTTGTGTATGGTATTAGAAAGTGTTCTAGTTTCATTCTTTTACAAGTGGTTGACCAGTTTTCCCAGCACCACTTGTTAAAGAGATTGTCTTTAATCCATTGTATATTCTTGCCTCCTTTGTCAAAGATAAGGTGTCCATATGTGCGTGGATTTATCTCTGGGCTTTCTATTTTGTTACATTGATCAATATTTCTGTCTTTGTGCCAGTACCATACTGTCCTGATAACTGTGGCTTTGTAATAGAGCCTGAAGTCAGGCAGGTTGATTCCTCCAGTTCCATTCTTCTTTCTCAAGATAGCTTTGGCTATTCGAGGTTTTTTGTATTTCCATACAAATTGTGAAATTATTTGTTCTAGCTCTGTGAAGAATACTGTTGGTAGCTTGATAGGGATTGCATTGAATCTATAAATTGCTTATAGACAAAATTTATTATTAGAGAAAAGGAATTTAATAAGCATCTTTTTGAGTACATTGTTATTGTAGAATGGGCAGCTAGTGAGAGGCTAGAACAGTTCTGCAAAGTGCAGAGGATGGAAATGGATGAAAAGGGGTCATCAAGAAGTGGTACAATTATACAATTGGTAGGCAGATGTTATTGAATTATTTACTATTTATTCACAAATTATTCGATAGACATGAGTTTGAGTAAACTTCGGGAGTTGGTGATGGACAGGGAGGCCTGGCGTGCTGCCGTTCATGGGATCACAAAGAGTCGGACACGACTGAACTGAACTGAACTGAACTGAGTCTGAATACCAAAAGATTATTGTTAATTAAAATATATATATATATATATATATATATATATATATATATATCTTAAGTAAAGGAATTCAGCACTTTTCTATGTTGGGAAGATGCAAGAGCCTGGGCTCACTAAAATCATTTCTTTGATAAGCACCTTAATTATCTGTAGCCAGTATCCTGTGTTTTCACATCCTGAGTTTCCTCAGGGCTCAGTGTAAGGAGTGGCTGCAGTCCGATGGCTACTAGATGCAAGGTATTTTTTCCTTCCTCAGTGAGAGGAACTCTTTTAATGTGACCAGTTCGTGATGATGTTTCTCATTTAAATATAATTTTTACACATTTTATCTCTTTATTTTTGAAGTATTAGTAACTTAATTTTTGTTATTATGTTAAGTAATTTAGTTGTAAAAGAAGATACAGTTTAAATAATAATTTTAAATGGACAAACAACAGATTCTGGTCTGTGTATAATAGTATCTCATTGTGGTTTAAATTGCATCTCCTTTTCTTGGACTCCAAAATCAATGCAGATGGTTACTGCAGCCATGAAATTTAACGGTGCCACCCCACTCCAGTACTCTTGCCTGGAAATTCCCATGGATGGAGGAGCCTGGTGGGCTGCAGTCCATGGGGTCGCTAAGAGTCGGAGACAACTGAGCAACTTCACTTTCACTTCTCACTTTCATGCATTGGAGAAGGAAATGGCAACCCACTCCAGTGTTCTTGCTGGAGAATCCCAGGGACGGGGGAGCCTGGTGGGCTACCGTCTATGGGGTTGCACAGAGTCGGACACGACTGAAGCGACTTAGCAGCAGCAGCAGCAGCAGCTCTTTGAAAGAAAAGTTATAACAACTCTAGACAGCATATTAAAAAGCAGAGACATTGCCAACAAAGGTCCATCTAGTCAAAGCTATGGTTTTTGCAGTAGTCATGTATGGATATGATTTTGGACCATAAACAAGGCTGAGCACTTAAGAACAGATGCTTTCAAACTGTGGTGTTGGAGAAGACTCTTGAGTGTCCCTTGGACTGCAGGGAGATCAAACCAGTCAATCCTAAAGGAAATCAATCCTGAATATTCATTGGAAGGACTGACGCTGAAGCTGAAACTCCAATACTTTGGCCACCTGATGTGAAGAGTTGACTCATTTGAAAAGACCCTGATCCTGGGAAAGATTGAAGGCAGGATGAGAAAGGGATGACAGAGGACGAAATGGTTGGATGGCATCACCGACTCAATGGACATGAGTTTGAGTAAACTCTGGGAGTTGGTGATGGACAGGGAAGCCTGGCATGCCGCAGTCTATGGGGCTGCAAGGAGTCAGCGACAACTGAGCAATTGAACAACATACATGAATAGTCTTAGAGACATATAAGAACAAAGGTTGTAAAGAGAAAATAAATAAACATAAAATTAGAATTCCGTATAGATTAATAAAAGATTAAATGTTTAAAAAAAAGTAAATTTAATTATCCCAAATATCTATTATATTTCTTTTGCTTACTAGCTTAATTGGCAAGTGACAGTAGGGAATAATTATCAGGTCACAAAAGTCTAGTTTGAATGAAAACTTTTTAATTCACTGTAACAAACAAATAGAAATTTTGGTTTATATGAGACTATTCTTACTTAAGACTATAATAAACTTATTAACAAGCATTTCCCTAAATGCTCCCAAACATGGGAGCACACAAATTGGATCTATCAAAGTAAATAAAATTAGAACAGTTTAAGAAAATGATTGTCCTTATTTTTTGTCTTTTTACTTATTTGAACAAAATACTTTTACACAGCAAGTTTAACTGGAGGTGATTTCAGCCAGAGAGAAGACAGCCCTTGGAGTGTCACTTGTAAACTATTCCTTTCCTGCTTGGGGATTCAGATAAATACCCCTTTGGCCATTCTTATTTCTAACTCCCACTAGCTCAGGTGATTTTAGAATTAATATTTAAAGGTCATTGCATCACCTAGACATTCCAAAGGCCACACCTAAGAGATCCCCCTTGGTCTTTACAAAACTCAGTGTTGAAAACAGTTCTTGAAAACTAAGTCCAACTTCAGATGGTGACTATGTGATATAAAAGCTGTGCCCTTACCACCTCCTAGGCTGCCAAGGGCAAGGAATCAAACCAGCCAACTGCCTAAACGTAGCTGCTCTGTGGAATGGTTAAACTCAAATAATACTATGTGTGGCTGGGATGTGATACTGGACACAAAGAAAACTAAGGTGTATTTGAGACCCACTGAAAGAAAACTGCTCTCTGGCCATATAAGTTTATTAGTGTAGAATTCAGTGAAACATATCATCACTGGGATTTTATAAATTCTCCCACGATAAAAGACTTAGAAACCACTTTTCTTGGTAGATGAATCATCTTCCTTCTTAATAGATGAATCTAAATAAAAGTTCTGCAGTCACATTGGAAAGCAGAGTGCCTTCTCCAACAGGATGTACAGGTAATCTGCTTTGGGGAAGTGGGGAGGATTCTGAGGTGGGTTTATGGCTAAGGAGTTAATGAGTAGGACAGGACCAGGAAACTGACTGAGCCACCTCAATGAGTCCTGTGGGTAACCGAAGACCAGACTTCCAGGTGTGAGGACAAAGCTGGAAATCACTGGAAACTATGCAGCATTCAGGCGAAAAGAGCCTTGTTGTAATCAAGACCCAAAGACTTATAAGAAACAGAGTCGAGAGACATAAACAGAATCTGGCCATGGAGGAGAAATTTGGGATATGGAGAGTGAGGACAGTTTCTAAGGACGAAAGACAAAAGTTCATCTAATATCTAAATATCTGCAAAAGAGGAATATGAGTGAATGTTCTATTCCTATTTTAAACAGGCCTCTGAATGTGAGCAGAAAAAATGGGTAGAGATTTCCTCCTAAGGGAGAGACAGTAGCTGCAGTGGGTATTTCCAACAGAAGGTAAGAGCTCTGAGTCAAACTCTTACTGTCCTACAGGATTAATTTCCAAACCTGTTTGCTACACTGTATTGGAGGGAGGTCCAGAATGTGTGGTACTGGGCAGAGTCCTCTTTCCTGGCTGCTACTCTTTCCTGCAGCATGAAACCTCTCAAGCACTCCTCTTGCTGACTTTCCTAGAGATTTTAACCTGACCTGGGAACACATCCAACCCAATAATGCTCCTCCAGGTGGGCCCAGGGATTCACACTGAGTCCCACCCACTTTTTTTCCCCAGTCATCTCTTTAGTCTTACAGCTATACTTACAGTAGAAAATACTTATATAAAATATATATATATATGTATATATGTGTATATAAATATATATATATGTATATATGTGTGTATATATATATATATATAGTGGAAATACTTTTATTTCCTCCTTTCTGAGTGAAAGTACCCACAGTAATTACAAATTTCTCTCCTCCAAAATAATTCTAAAATTTACTTTACAACTGTGTTCATACACTTCTCTTGGTAAAGGTATATAAGGTATATAAAGTATATACAGGTATGTAAAGTTAAGTACAACAGCAGTATTAACAGAAACAACTTTAGTCTTTAACAGAGCTTCACCATATGTGAGAATTTAGGTGACTTTTGCCTAGACTTACAATCTCAAATAATAGCAGTAATGGACAGTTAGGAGTAGATGCTTTTTAAGAACTTTATATATAATCTCATATTTAATCTTAGAACCTTTCTTAGTACTGTTATTAATTTTCATTTTAAACATAAGGAAATCCAAGCAAGGAGTTTTATGCATCATGTACAAAGTCATGTACCTAATTAGAGGTAGAGCTGAAATTTGAACCTAGTCTGATGCAGGAGCCCACATTTTTAGCCACTATCTCTGATGCCCATTTATTCCCTAGGTGTCAGCATCTTAGATCTGATTTTGTGCTCGGTTACTCAGTCACCCACCAGGTTCTTCTATTCATGGAATTTTCCAGGCAAGAATACTGGAGCAGGTTGCCATTATGTTAAACCAAATATAACTTGATTTTTCTCTGAGCCTTTGAATACAAACTTCATGTTCATGCAAACTGAATATTTGTCAGAAACATTTTCCAAGTGCAATCATATTGCTTTCTTAAGGATATTGTCAAATTCACTCAATGTAATGTCATTATTGGCCCTCACTAAATCTCAATTTGAGTTCCCATTGTAGTAATTACAGTTATATATTTACTCTTCATATGCACATTCTTCAATGGATATCATATCTTGATCATCTTTTTGTTTCAAGTGATTGACACAAACTGAGGTCATAATAGAAAGCAAAAACATTTACAAATAATGGTGATATGAACAGAGGACAAATACAATGGAAAAATTCCAGTATAGCCTGAGGTCACCGAGGAAAACCCCCTGTTATCGGGAGGGGAGAGGTCTGGGGAAAAAGACTTTTGGCTCCCATGCCTGTTTATATTATTTCTAGGGAAAGGCCTTTGTAAATGGACTTGAGGAACCACAGCACTGTCACAGAGTTCATCCTCCTCGGACTGTCTGCCAACCCTCACACCCAGGCTCTGCTCTTTGTGCTATTCCTGGGGATTTACCTTCTGACAATAATGGGGAACTTGATGATGTTGCTGGTGATCAAGGCTGATTCCCACCTCCACACGCCCATGTACTTCTTCCTGAGCCACCTCTCTTTCGTTGATATCTGCTTCTCTTCAGTCACAGTGCCCAAGATGTTGGAGAACCTCCTGTCTCGAAGGAAAACAATATCGGTAGAGGGCTGCCTAGCTCAGGTCTTCTTTGTGTTTGTTGCTGCAGGGACCGAAGCCTGTCTGCTCTCAGTGATGGCCTATGACCGCTATGCTGCGATCTGCCACCCTCTACTCTATGGACAGATCATGAGTAAAAAGCTGTACATTCAGCTTGTGTGGGGCTCGTGGGGCCTGGGCTTTCTGGACGCACTCATCAACATCTTCCTAGCTGTGAACATGATCTTCTGTGAGGCCAAAATCATCCCTCACTACAGCTGTGAAATGCCCTCTCTCCTCTCCCTGTCCTGCTCTGATATCTCCAGAAACCTCATTGCCTTGCTCTGTTCCACTCTGCTGCATGGGCTGGGAACCTTCCTTTTGGTCTCCCTATCCTATGCCCACATTATCACCGCCATCCTGAGCATCAGCTCTACCTCAGGCAGAAGCAAGGCCTTCTCCACCTGCTCTTCCCACCTCACTGCAGTGACACTGTACTTTGGCTCAGGTTTGCTCCGCCATCTTATGCCAAATTCAGGATCCCCTGCAGAACTGATCTTCTCTGTGCAGTATACTGTCATCACACCCATGCTGAATCCCCTCATTTACAGTCTGAAAAACAAGGAGGTGAAGGTGGCTCTGAAAAGAACTTTGGAAAAGTATTTGCAGCATATCAGGTGCTGAAATGAAAATATAGGATAGTGAAGAACTGGAATAAATCTGCATAGAAAAGGACATTAGGTGAGTTTGCAGTAGTAAGGAGCACTCTTGAGTACTCACAACATCAGATGCTACAACCTACATTAGAAATACATGAGAGAATGGCATAAAGTTATAGGAAGGAAAGCTCCCTTTATTTTCTTTTAAAATAATCACCTTGTCTAGAAAACTTTGTTATGAACAAATTGATCCATTTTTCTCATTCTGAAACATCTGTTTTAGTAAAATTATTAGTTTCATGAATCTATCATTATTTTTACTAACTGGAGAATATGCTAAAAGCCATACATTTGATAAGAATGTAGGGTCCTGGATCTTTAAGAGAAAAAAGTCATAGGTAAGGGTAGAGGGTTGAAAATAAAAGAAGTCCAACTGGGTGGCCATAGAAGACAGGCTTAAAAAGCTAAAAGCTCTGCAGAGAGACAATGAATGTATAGAGATGGAGCTCAGACTCGGATAAAATTTCTAAGAACTCATGTATGCGCAGTGAAAAGTGAAAGTGAAAGTTGCTCAGTCAAGTCCAACTCTTTGCAATCCCATGGACTATACAGTTCATGGAATTCTCCAGGCCAGAATACTGGAGTGGGTAGCCTATCCCTTTTCCAGTGGATCTTACCGACTCAGGAATCAAACCAGGGTCTCCTGCATTGCAGGTGGATTCTTTTCCAACTGAGCTATCAAGAAAGCCCTCATGTATGTGCATAGTGCTGGCCAAATCACCAGTGTAAGAGGCTATAAGGAGGCGCTGTGGCTCTAGAAACTTTATTTCTCACATAGTCATTATTCAGACTTGCATATTCTCCAATTAGCTGATCTCATCAAGATCTTCCCCGTGTAGAGTGTAGGCAATGTGCCTTAGACAAATAATTTGATCTTATGACAGAGGAGTCCTGAAACCATCTTTGTCCCTCACCTCTCAGCTGTCAAACAACTGGTCACTGTGTAGGGGCTTATGGTTTGCTGGTTTTAAGGCACTGCATCAATCTCACATAATTCATTGGTACCTATAAGACATAAGACCTGTAAGACATAAATCAATTCTCATGCTGCTTCTGCTTTGTTTAATCTGTATTTTGCAATCATCTAAATAACTGTAAAATGAAGAAGAATACATTTGAATCAGTTCTAATGAGATGGATGAAACTGGAGCCTATTATACAGAGTGAAGTAAGCCAGAAAGAAAAACACCAATACAGTATACTAATGCATATATATGGAATTTAGAAAGATGGTAACAACAACCCTCGGAGAAGGCAATGGCACCCCACTCTGGTACTCTTGCCTGGGAAGTCCCATGGATGGAGGAGCCTGGTGGGCTGCAGTCCATGGGGTCGCTGAGGGTCGGACAGGACTGAGCGACTTCACTTTCACTTTTCCACTTCATGCATTAGAGAAGGAAATGGCAACCCATTCCAGTGTTCTTGCCTGGAGAATCCCAGGACGGGGAGCCTGGTGGGCTGTCGTCTATGGGGTCGCACAGAGTCGGACACAACTGAAGTGACTTAGCAGCAGCAACAACAACCCTGTATGCGAGGCAGCAAAAGAGACACAGATGTATAGAACAGTCTTTTGGACTCTGTGGGAGAGGGACAGGGGAGATGATTTGGGAGAATGGCATTAAAACATGTATAATATCATATAAGAAATGAATCGCCAGTCCAGGTTCGATGCAGGATACAGGAAGCTTGGGGCTGGTGCACTGGGATGACCCAGAGGGATGGTATGGGAAGGGAGGTGGGAGCGGGGTTCAGGATGGGGAACACGTGTACACCCTTGGCGGATGCATGTTGATGTATGGCAAAACCAATACAATATTATAAAGTAATTAGCCTCCAATTAAAATAAATAAATTCACACACACACACACAAAAACTACAGTTTCTTGTGAATATGGGAAAGTGAGCTGTCAGGTGAATTACATCTTGCTAAACACCTTCCTTGATAATTTCCTAATAAAGTATCCCTCCAGTTTAAGTGGCCAATAGGCAAAGACTTCTCAGCTTGCCTACTTTTCTTTTCTTAGCCACACCTCAAGACATGTGGGATCTTAGTTCCCTTGAACCCACATCCTCTGCAGGGGAAGCACAGAGTCTTAACTGCTGGACTGCTAGGTAAGTTCCTCAGCTTGCCTGCTTTTAAAACCCACACTATTCCAGGGTTTACAGTAAGAACTTCAATCATAAAGTTCTATAGCTTATATTTGTGAGATTCACCTAGGAGTTCTACAGCCTTCACTCTTCTAAGTTCAAAATTTGGCTTCAGATTTGACCTCAGGGACTACAGCTCTCTTGCACTGCTAAGTTTCATCAGCTCCACCAGCTTCTCTGGCTTCCCTTCAGCTAGATTCTATCTGAAAATCACTTGCTTCACTGATATTCTTTGCCTGGTATATAGACTCACAAGAGTGTTAAATGAAGAATAGCTTCTGTGAATTGGCTTGGGATGACATGAGAGAAATTTCTCCTGTGCTCCTGTCAGAATTTGAAAGTGGCAGGACCAAGGCAGCTTTCAACTTCTTCACCTGAGTTAGTCAGTTTTCTCTCCCTTGTGATATTTGTAAATAGAAAACCTAACATGTACACTTTATGGAATTCACCTGAAGAATTATTGATTTCCCTGTGAGTAGTGGTCACCTGACCAAAGATGACTTCTTATTACACAGTGAGACTAGACTCAAAAGATGAGCTTTATGCCACAAAAACCCAGACCTCTACAATTTCTCTAAAATTTTCCTTCATTCCCACCTGGGACTTCCAGCTTCTGTTTTCTTTTCCTTCTCCAGCCTTCTGCACCTGGCTTTCTCAAGCACTTTCTTTTATCTTAAGTTCTCCCATCATCTTTTCCTTGTGCTGCAGTCTGAGTTTCACACACTAAGAACTTTATGGGTGTCTCTCTCCTTTGAAGCTCTTAGCATCTACCAAATAAATCCTATCTATGCTTTTTAGAGTTAAGCACAAACTGGTTATGTGATCTGCATTGATCTGGGGAGCTTAAAGCAAGAGCCTGAAGAGCCCCATTCTGGGGAGGAATAGGAAAAAGCATAACATAGTTGATAAACTTTAGTAGCCTGACATCCTCCTCCTTCTTTTAGACTCTAAATACATGTGCTAAAAATAGTTCACCTTTCTGCTATTATTAAGCACCTTAGTCATCAACAATATTCTGGTCATTAACAAAATTCATGGTTAAAGGAGACCAGGAAGAGCAGGATCCGGTGAAGCTTATAAGGAGAATATTAAGGTATGCAAAGTCTGTCTTCCATGAATACAAACCACATGTCCTCCATCCCTTCTCTCATTTTCCACTTCTGTCCTTTTCAAGTTGTGCTTGGGATACCCATATTCCGTATACTCTTCTGAGTTTCTTATATTTCCAATAATTGTTACCCAGACCATTTCTGCCTTCCAACTCTATACTTGTCTCTCTTTCTATTTTCATTAAGCTGTCCATCCAGTCATTAATGTAATTAGTGGATATTTTGTGTGTGATTACACTTAGTAGCCTGGAGAAGGAAGTGGCAGCCCACTCCAGTGTTCTTGCCTGGAGAATTCCATGGACAGAGGAGCCTGGTGGGCTGCAGCCCATGGAGTCACAAAGAGTCAGACACAACTGAGCAACCTTCACATATACTTAGTAGATAAATCTGGAGACTGTTTTCTTAGAATATCTTTTTGGGAATGATGTAAAATCATTGGATATAAATGAATTAATAATTTATAATGGCATTTATGTTCTTTTGCTTTCTGAATTTGTTGAATTTTAAATTTAGGCAAATGTTAATTTAAGTAAAATGAATTCACAGTAGTGTAAACACAAGTAAAAAATAATACGGTAGAAAGTGATAATTATTTTTTATTATTCTTCAGTGATCCAGAAATGCAATATCTTGCTCTTCTTCTCTTTAAGATAATATCTGACATGAACATTTATAAGATATTAAGAGCTGACCTATTTTAAGAAGTGCTCACACACAGTTACCCAGCGAATTGGTAAATAGCACATTTCTATTAAGAGAATCACCTTGAGCTTTATGTTCTTATCTTCCCCTCTTCTCTATGTAAGCATCAAAACTTCTCTCTACCTTTTTCTGAATTTCAAAATAAGCATTCAACTTTAATGTGAATTGAAGCCACTGTGTTCCCTTTCAAGGTAAGTGACAAGAATTTGAAATGAGTATATAACTTTCACTGCAAGGTTGAAATGAAGTTCTGTCTTTGCATGCTCACAGTCAGAGGATCTATGTTGGGAGTCAGAGGGAGAAAATCATAGAATCTTACAACTTGGGCTTCCACTTGCCTTGCTGATGGGCTTTGTGAGATGTTAGCAGAAGACAGAGGTTTTCAAATATTGGATCTTTCACGGTTTCTCCAAAGTCCTTTGGATATCCTAGAGTTATCTCAGGCTGAGTGCTGGAAATAAAACTTGGATAGTAACTAGGTCTACACTGAGAGTAAATATGGAAAACTGGAGAATAAATGTGGAGCAAATGTGGCCAAACTGTGTCTGACCAAAATTGGAAAGTAAATTACAAATTTTGAGAAATTTTCCAGTTAAAGTGAATGGACTGGATTGACCACTTTGCTACTGAAGAACACAAAGAATTGTTTATTTCTGTAAGATTTTACAAACTCAAAGACAGGAAAAATTGACTTTTCCATTTGGTTATCATTCCATTATTCATCTTTACTGAAGAGTAAATATTAATTTAGGTCACCATGTTGGACTACAACTTACTCACCAGATAGAATCAAGAGGTAATTTCAATATGGGTTCTGATAAGGGGTGAAAGTATAAGAACTTGTCTAAACAGAAATAGAAAAATAAAGGAAATTTAGGAAAAGCAGGGCATTGGCTAGCCCAGCAAGAATTGAATCTACTCTGGTAAGTTCTTTGGGCAAGAACAACTGAGACTTTGGTGAGATTCCCAGCGTGAAAGCTTGGGAAATTCGAAGTTGATTCCCAGTTCTAGTTGACAGATCAAGATTTCAGTGAGGAATTATCATACCAGGAAAGAGCACTCATGACAGAACAGAGTCTGAGATTTCACGCTGGCTACAAAGAAATTAACCAGTGCAAGAACTCAACCCTGGATTCTGGGAAAATGTAACTGGAAAAACAGGACAAATAAGTGTATTGACACAACAATTCAGTAAAGGTTAAGCAAGGTCTTTTTGCCCAATCAATTGTAAGTAAGCCTAGCACAAAATAAATCTATAATACTTTGAGTAATTAGATATATGACAGAACTGATGAAATAATGCATAACTGAATGAAACAGATGGTTTCCTTGCTGAATTGACAGGATGGAAAATGGAGTGGACAAATGAAATATTAAGTGACTAAACAAATTAGTAACTGATCAATAAATTATCTGATGGATAGATGAATAATTGTCATGTTTTTAAGCAACCTTCTGAATGTGGCCCAAAATGAGCTAGTAGGTACTCCTCAGAGGGAATGAATCTTTAGGTGCCAGCTAGTACAATAGAAAGTAAGTCCTCTGCAATCACAAAACCCCACAGAGCCTTCCTTTTCTTTACAACTTCCCAGTCATCCTCAAGTTGTTTATTTCTGAAACCAGAGATCACACTGGTATGGGGGAGGGCAGGGAGGAGGCGGGTATTCCTCAAACAAAGCACACACAATATCTTCTAAACCAGTTTCATTATTTCTACATCCAACAAATATTGAGGACCCATCATATGCCTCTCATTCTGCTGTAGTTCAAAATTTAAGATAATTAAGATGGTTGAATACCAAATCTGTTCTCCATAAGCAAGCAATATGCTTGGAGAAAAAGGAAATAGTACTCACACATTCTGCTGAAAACCAGAGCAATAGATATCCAAACGAAGGTTGAAAGAGTTTACAGAATAAGGAGTAAAAGAGAACACAGAGTGGAGATAAGTAAACAGGTTTAAGAAAATGGATATCAGCTGGTCAGAACATAAAAATCAAAGATAATGATAGCTTCATAGACCTGCTGCTGCTGCTAAGTTGCTTCAGTCGTGTCCGACTCTGTATGAATGTAAATCTTACCCACTCACTTACTCTTCCAATAGCAGCAAGTTACTGCAAAATTTTCAGATTGAATTTCCTTCTTCTAAAATTTGAGATAATTCAGCACTTATAGTTTTGTTGTGATCTTCCAGTAGAGGGAAAGCTAAATGTTTGATAATACCTAGACATAACTGACACACACACACACACAAAATGACAGATATCATTCTTTTCTATAATCTGTGCAGGAAGAGAAGGAAGACATATATAAGGGAGGAGGTAGAAATTATAGTGAATATTCAAGAGCAATGGGATTTGGGTCAAAATTTAAAGAGAAAAAATTTCAAAGACTATCAGTTGAAGGCAGAGAATAGAAGAGTAATGAGGTCACCAGAATAAATACAATCTGACAATTGGTGCCCTGATTCTGCAACTGGGGGCATACCAGAACCACCCGAGTTTACTGGTTTTGACCAGTAGTGTTACAGAATAAAAGCAAGGGATGGTAGGGAATTTCCTAGGGGTCCAGTGGTTAGGATTCTGCCTTTTCACTGCAGATGGTGTGAATTCAATCCCTGGTCAAGGAACTAAGATCCTGCAAGCCATGCAGTACAGCTGAAAAAAAAAAAAAAAAAAATCACAAGGGATAGTTCAAGATGAAACCAGTTAGTCATAGACTAGACTGAAAAATTAAATAAAGTTCTCCAGAGCTATTTTGGTAGAGGAGCCACAAAGGGAAAGAACATAGATAGATGGACTGGCTCATGTTTCCAGGAGTTAAACAGCTGGCAATTGAGTCAAAGAAGAATTTGGGGAAAGGAGGAAGACTTTTTTTTTAACTCCTTGTAAAAGATGAGCAGGCTGAAGAGAGACATATGTGTGCATGGAATGAAATAAGAACTCTGAGATGGCATGAAGAGGAGGTGAATACTTCACACTTCTTTCTACTTTCATTCCAGTGGAACACCTTCTCTCATGGCTTTAGGAAACCATAGCACCATTACAGAACCTCCTAACCCTGATAGGGAATCTGATGATGATGACTGTCATCAGGATGGAATCATACCTCCATTCACCCATGTACTTCTTCCTCAGTCACCTCTCTTTCCTGGATCTTTGTTTAACTTCAGTCACTGTGCCCAAGATGCTAGAGAATCTCCCGTCTCAGAAGAAATCAATTTCAGTAGAAGGTTGCCTTGCCCAGGCTTTTTTTGTGTTTTCCATGGCAGGGACGGAAATCTTCATGCTCTCTGTCATGGCTTATGACCACTACACTGCCATCTGTCACCCTTTGCTCTATGGCCAGCTGATGAATAAACAGCTATGTTTACATGTGATCTAGTATGGCTCTCCTGAAGACTGGGCTTTCTGGATGCTCTCATTAACACCCTCATGTTTTTGAGCTTGGACTTCTGTGGGGCACATGTCATGCCTCACTTCAGCTGTGAGCTGCCATCTCTATTCTCTCTCTTGCTCTGATATCTCCATCAACTTTTCAGTCCTGGGGTTCTCCACCATTGTGCATGCTTCTGGAACTTTACTCCTGGTCTTCTTCTCATATGCCCGCATTGTCTCCACCATCCTGAACATCAGCTCCACTGCAGGCAGAAGGAAGGCCTTCTCTACCTGTTCTTCCCACCTCACTGCAGTGAGCTTCTTCTATGGATCTGCTTTTCTTCGCTATCTCATGCCAACCTTAAGTTCCCTGCTGGAGCTGACTTTTTCCCTGCAGTACAGTGTGGTCACTCCCCTAGTGAATCCCCTTGACTACAGCCTGAAGAACAAGGAAGTAAAAGAATCTTCTGAAAAGAATGTGGCAAAAAGGTTTACAGCATTTCAGACAGCAGAGAACAGGTAGGGAATGACTGGGAAATGCAAAAGCATCTCATCAGATGTTTGAATAACAAGTTGAGGAAAACTTTTCTTAGTTCATAACAGATATGACAGAATATCTCACAAGAACCTGTTTCATTTGAAATTATTGAGAAAATCCAAGAGCTACTTGCTGTTTTTGTTCAGTCAATTTGCTCAGGGACAAAGCAATGCATCAGTTAATTATTTCAGTCCAGAAGATTGAGATAATTTGGTACAGATTAATTCTCTTTTTTATTTATGAAATATTCCCATTGAGATTAGCACTGAGAAAATTGTCTAGAACCTGAATTCTTATCTGAATCTGAGATTTATAGGGGGAGTTTTACTAGAAATAAAAGAGGCAAGGTCACTGATAATAAAGAGTCATAAATTTTAGACTCAGGGTTGGGATTGAGCTTAAATTGGAGAGGGATTTGGAGAAAATATAGAAGCCAGGAATTACTGAGAGAGGGGGTATGCTATTAAAGCTAAGCAGATGTTACCCATTCTCTGTACCTTTCCTGGCACCTTTGACTGGTGGCAAAATGGAAGGAATCCACTCTGAGGATGGCTCAGCCCTGCTGTCTCACTGGGGGCACCACTGTTAGGTGCTGAGGAAGTACTGAGGCCAGGTGGCAGGCCATGAGCATGGAAAAGTGCCGCTGATGCTGGGAGTACTGAAGGGACGCTACCTTTCCTCCATCAGAACCATATTAGCTGTCTCTTTTAGTTTCTGCCCATACTTCTTACTGGCTGAGGCTAATCAGAAGCCAGCAGTAATAGAAATGTGCTTGGGAAATGTCCTCTGTAGCGGTCTAGTCCTAGTAATATAAAACCAAGTATACAAGACAAGCGTGGGATTGAGAGCTAACAGAAAGCTACCTAGTGTACCAAATAATCATGTATATATGATCCGCTTCAGGCAAGAGAGAGAGAGAACATGAGCAAGAGAGAATGAGAGGGAAGACAGTTTAACCAGATGAGAGAACATGAGCCAGAATGGAGAATGGTAATAATAAGGGGAAATTAAAGAAAGAGAATTTTCCACAGTTTATTGTGATCCACACAGTCAAAGGCTTTGGCATAGTCTATAAAGCAGAAATAGATGTTTTTTCTGGAACTCTCTTGCTTTTTCCATGATCCAGTGGATGTTTGCAATTTGATCTTTGGTTCCTCTGCCTTTTCTAAAATCAGCTTGTACATCAGGAAGTTCACAGTTCACATATTGCTAAAGCCTGGCTTGGAGAATTTTGAGCATTACTTTACTAGTGTGTGAGATGAGTGCAATTGTGTGGTAGTTTGAGCATTCTTTGGCATTGCCTTTCTTTGGGATTGGGATGAAAACTGACTTTTTCCAGTCCTGTGGCCACTGCTGAGTTTTCCAAATTTGCTGGCATATTGAGTGCAGCACTTTCACACCATCATCTTTCAGGATTTGAAATAGCTCAACTGGAATTCCATCACCTCCACTAGCTTTGTTCGTAGTGATGCTTCCTAAGGCCCACTTGACTTCACATTCCAGGATGTCTGGCTCTAGATCAGTGATCACACCATTGTGATTATCTTGGTCGTGAAGATCTTTTTGTACAGTTCTTCTGTGTATTCTTGCCACCTCTTCTTAATATCTTCTGCTTCTGTTAGGTCCATACCATTTCTGTCTTTTATCGAGCTCATCTTTGCATGAAATGTCCCCTTGGTATCTCTATTTTTCTTGAAGAGATCTCTAGTCTTTCCCATTCTATTGTTTTCCTCTATTTCTTTGCATTGATGGCTGAAAAAGTCTTTCTTATCTCTTCTTGCTATTCTTTGGAATTCTGCATTCAGATGCTTATATCTTTCCTTTTCTCCTTTGCTTTTTGCTTCTCTTCTTTTCACAGCTATTTGTAAGGCCTCCCCAGACAGCAATTTTGCTATGCTTTTGAACTGTGGTGTTGGAGAAGACTCTTGAGAGTCCCTTGGACTGCAAGGAGATCCAACCAGTCCATATTGAAGGAGATCAGCCCTGGGATTTCTTTGGAAGGACTGATGCTAAAGCTGAAACTCCAGTACTTTGGCCACCTCATGTGAAGAGTTGACTCATTGGAAAAGCCTCTGATGCTGGGAGGGATTGGGGGCAGGAGGAAAAGGGGACGACAGAGGATGAGATGGCTGGATGGCATCACCAACTCGATGGACATGAGTCTGAGTGAACTCCGGGAGATGGTGATGGACAGGGAGTCCTGGCGTGCTGCGATTCATGGGGTCGCAAAGAGTCGGACACGACTGAGCGAGTGAACTGAACTGAAAGAAAGAGAAGTCTTCAGTAAGGGTCAGAAGAATGAGGAAGAGGGACACTCATGAGAGACAGGAATTGGAAACCCAGGTCTACACATGCACTGGCATGCTTATGTGGCCTGAGGAATTTATTGCATGAATAAACAAAGAGGACATTACGGGAGGAAGGAATTCTTCCTCCTCTATGCTCAAGCAAAATATGGTCTGAAGGGGTCAATGATTCTTTCTTCCAACCCTGGAATCCTAAGAAACTTTCAAGGAACCTTGATGAAGTGGCTTGTTTTGGTGGCCCCCTCCTTTCTTTTTTGTAGCCCTACCACTATGATTTTTCCAGTAGTCATGTATGGATGTGACAGTTGGACTGTGAAGAAAGCTGATCACCAAAGAATTGATGCTTTTGAACTGTGGTGTTGGAGAAGACTCTTGAGAGTCCCTTAGACTGCAAGGAGATCCAACCAGTCCATTCTGAAGGAGATCAGCCCTGGGTGTTCTTTGGAAGGACTGATGCTAAAGCTGAAACTCAAGTACTTTGGCCACCTCATGCGAAGAGTTGACTCATTGGAAAAGCCTCTGATGCTGGGAGGGATTGGGGGCAGGAGCAGAAGGGGACGACAGAGGATGAGATGGCTGGATGGCATCGCTGACTCGATGGACATGAGTTTGTGTGAACTCTGGGAGTTGGTGATGGACAGGGAGGCCTGGCGCGTTGCAATTCAGGGGTCACAAAGCATCAGACACGACTGAGCAACTGAACTGAACTGAACCATCCCATGATATCTCTGTTTCCACCTAGCCTCTCAAAAGACCTCACCAAGATTTGGGAAATGACCCAAATTCACATAAATCCTTTTTTCTACAGAAGATGTAGATTTAAAAATTTTGTTTCTAATCTAGAGAGACAGTCATTTGGGGAAACAAAACTGCATTTATAAAATTTCAAAGTTTCACATATGTTTCAGACTTTTCCTACAATTATGGCATACTGCATGCATAGTTTTCCTATTGTACCTTCCGTGATGATTTAAGGGATTTTAAGTTTTCCTTCTCAATTTACCTTTTAAAGGAATTATTTTAGGAAAGATTTATTACATGTTACATAGCAATACGTGATTCACCGAAGTTTTATATTTTAAAGATTCTTATTTTTACTATTTCTCTTTTTCATACATTTTTATATAAGAAGAATTTATGAAACAAGTTAGCACCTGCTAGTTTTTCTTCCCATTTCTCATCATAAAAATGAAAATATGAAATAGATGCTGTGAAATAATTTCTATTTTATTCGTCATTAAATATTTCCAAAAATATTTGAAGCCAGAGTTTTTTCTTTCCTTCCTTCTATCCATCTATCCTTCCTTTCTTCCTTATTTCCTGTTTTTCTTTTTTTCCCTTCCTTTAAAACCCTACATGATATCTAGACTTATTATGGTGAACAGTAGCTAGACTTATCATGGTGATCATTTTGAAATGCACAGAAATATCAACTCACTATTGAGAGAGTCATTTCCTAGACAGGTTGGTAAGAAGTCCAGGGGTCCCCCAAGGAGAGAGGGGTCTGGAGTTCTCAAGGAGGAAGAAAGGACAAACTTTTTTGTCCCTCTACATTCCTTAGGATTATATAACATAATGTATCCTGCTTGAGGATACATGTTTCCAGTCTCTGGAAAAAACCTTCTGACTAATCCTGTTATCTTAAGGTGTAAATTATGGGAGTAGGTCTAGTGAGGTCTTTACAACCTCCAGACATTCTTTTGACTCACTGTAATAACTAATTAGAGAGTATATAACTCCATGGCTAATGTTAGCAAGGGGGTACTCTTTCTGCCCCCTTCTGATGCCTATGTCAGAAGTTTTCTCTATCTCCTTTATACTTTAATTAAACTGTATTACACAAAAGCTCTGAGCGATCAAGCCTCATCTCTGGCCCCAGATTGAATTCCTCTCCTCCGGAGGCCAAGAATCCCGGTGTCTTTGCGTGGTCCAACAACAACCTTTCACTATGTTGTGTACCAGGAAAGAATACAGTGTTGTAGGTCAATTATACTTCGAAAACAAACATGCAAACAAACGAACTCATAGAAAAAGAAATCAGATTTGTGGTTACCAGAAGTGGGGGTAAAGAAAGGGGGAACAGGATGAAGGTCGTCAAAAGTACAAACTTCCAGTTAACAGACATGTGAGTAATAGAGATGTAATGTACACCATGGTTAATATAGTTAACACTGTGGCACATTATATATGAAAGTTGTTAGAGTAAATCCTAAGAGTTCTCATCACAAGGAAATTTTTTTTTCCATTTTTATTGTTGAGATGATGAGAGGTTCACTAAACTTATTGTGGTAATCATTTCATGATGTATGTAAGTCAAATCATAATACCGTACTCAAAATTATACAGGGCTGTAGGTCAATTATATCTCAATAAAACTGTAATTTTAAATAATAATATTAAATAAATAAATTAATTAAAATAGTAAAAAAAAAAAAAAAAAGAAAGAAAGAAATGAAGGAAGAAGAAAGAAAGAAGAGACAAAAAAAAAAAGGAGAAAGAAATAAGAGCAAAAGCAAAGGACGTCACCTCACAGAATTTAAGAAATAATAACCCTTTTTGGATGGTATGTAATGATTGGTTGATACATGTACATCTTTTACTTTATTTTATTTTATTATTAGTTTTCTTTTTATTAAAATGGTATTATAAACCCTCCATGATCCCACAATTTACACAAATAACTAAAATATTGTGAATAACATGCGTTTATCAATGACTTCTCCCCATCTCATTGCCAAATATTTCACATGTCTTGTTTTAACATAACAAAATAAAGAACAATTTTATTATATTAGTGTAATTTTGGTTTTCTATTTTTAACTATTTACGTCTTAACCATTTCTTCTTGAAACTCAAATATCTTTGGGGGATTGTTTGCCTTTCTCCCTCAAGTATACTCTACATTAAGCAGATACCAGTAAAGCAATTATCCTTCAATTAAAAATAATAATAAAATATATATATATGCTATAATAAGAAAACAAAACAAAAAGCAGACACCAGTTCAGTTCAGTCGCTTAGTTGTGTCCGACTCTTTGCGACCCCATGAATTGCAGCACATCAGGCCTCCCTGTCCATCACCAACTCCTGGAGCTCACTCAAACTCACGTCCATCAAGTCGGTGATGCCATCCAGCCATCTCATCCTCTGTTGTCCCCTTCTGCTCCTGCCCCCAATCCTTCCCAGCATCAGAGTCTTTTCCAATGAGTCAACTTCTGCATGAGGTGGCCAAAGTATTAGGGTTTCAGCTTTAGCATCAGTCCTTCCAAAGAACACCCAGGACTGATCTCCTTTAGGATGGAGTGGTTGGATCTCCTTGCAGTCCAAGGGACTCTCAAGAGTCTTCTCCAACACCACAGTTCAAAAGCATCAATTCTTTAGTGCTCAGCTTTCTTCACAGACCAACTCTCACATCCATACATGACCACTGGAAAAACCATATCACTCAAAAAAGCAGACACTCATCTCGAAATATGTGAGACTGACAATAGACTTCTTCACAGAAATTCTTCATATTCCCCTCCAGTCTCAGTACATTACATACAACCTACTGGAGTCACAAGGAAAGTTTCTTCAGAAGTATAGGATGCACACAAGGGTCAGACCTCCACCTCCTGTGGTGTCTTCTAAAGCTACGTTCATATTCTTACCTCAAGAAATCTAAAAGCCTGCCCCATGTTTCAATACCCATTCACCTCCCCAACTCAGTAAGTAGCCACCATTCTTTCCTGTTGTTGGATGATTCATCTTGATAAATCAGAGATAACCTAAAACAGGGAATCTCCCCTACATATGTCTATCTCCCAGATAAGTGAAGGGTAAGAAAAGAAGATGAGGATGTAAAGAGAGGTAAAGTCACTAGAAACATGTAATTGCTTTCTCTGCTTGGGCATCAATCAGGGAAACAGATGATAGGTTTTTAAATCCATAACTTTCCTCATTCATATATTATTATTGTCTTGTTCTTAGCAAAAGAAATAAGAATGTATGCGAGACAGCAAAAGAGACACAGATGTATAGAACAGTCTTTTGGACTCTGTGGGAGAGGGAGGAGGGGGATGATTTGGGAGAATGGCATTAAAACATGTATAATATCATATAAGAAACAAATTGCCAGTCCAGGTTCGATGCAGGATACAGGAAGCCTGGGGCTGGTGCACTGGGATGACCCAGGGGGATGGTATGGGGAGGGAGGTGGGAGGGGGGTTCAGGATGGGGAACACATGTACACCCGTGGCGGATGCCTGTTGATGTATGGCAAAACCAATACAGTATTGTAAAGTAAAAAAATAAAGAAAAAGGAAAAATTAAAAAAAAGAATTAAGCAAATTAATATTTACTGAGCTGTTACTAAGAGTCAGGTATGATACATGAAATTTTATACACTTCATACTTACATGATAATCACTCCTCTACAATTTTGATAATTTCATTTTCTTGCAACTTATCAGTTTTATAAAACTATTTAATATTATTGTTTCTCTGATTATAAAACAATGTACTTTTATTCTGAAAAATACAAAAACATTTTAAAAGGATAAAAAATCAAAGTTACCCATAATCCTAAAGTGTTGTCTGTGGCTCTTTATTTGGTATCCAAGAAGGCACAAAATAAAAATACTCTCCTCCTTGGATACATATAGAAATATTTGCAGATATGTATGCAAACACCACTTAATACACAAATGGTTTTTTTTGTTGTTGCTGTTCTGTCAACTCAAAGGGCCTGAAAGTAACAACACATTAGCAAGGAGCATAACTCAGTGCCTAGTGCTTGTTTCTAATACCTGTCCACACTGGCAGCCCACTCCAGTGTTCTTGCCTGGAGAATCCATGGACAGAGGAGCCTGGCAGGCTACGGTCTAAGGGGTCGCAAGAGTCAGACACGACTGAGCGACTAAGCACACAGCACCCTACAATAAAAGAAAACAGAGCTCCATGAGAACTGATTGATTCCAAGCCTGGGGCAGAGAAAATACAATATGAACCTGAAGCATCCTGTGTGACAGAAAGTAAGGAAGTACTTTTTTCAAAACCCATAATGATGGAGTATATAAGAGAGACACAGAAGCCAAAATTATTTATAATTGCCAAGATATGAAAGCAACATAAACATCCAACAACAGATGAATGGATAAAGAAGATGTAGTGTATATATATATATGTATATATATGCAATGGAATACTACTCTACCATAAAAAAGAATGGAATTTTGCCATTTGCAGCAACACAGATGGACTTGGAGGGCATTATGCTAAGCTAAATAGATCAGACAGACATTTACATGTGGAATCTAAAAAATACTAGTGAATACAACGAAAAAGAAGCAGACTCACAGATATAGAGAACAAACCTGCAGTTACCAATTCAGGGGAGGGGAGAGGCAATGAGGAGTTGGGGTGGGAGACACAAACCACTGAGTGTAAGACAGGCTCAAGGATGTACTATACAACACAAGGAATATAGCTTCTATTTTTTAATAACTATAAATGGAAAGTAAACTTTAATACTGTATAAAATTTAGAAAAAAAATTTAAAGAAAATCTATTGCCTTTCCCACACTAAAAATGAACTATCACAAAGAGAGATTAAAAAACAATTCCATCAAAAGATTACAATACTTAGAGTAAATCTCACTGAGAGGTAAAAGACTTATACTCTCAAAACTATAAGATATTGATGAAATAAACTGAAGATGACACAAATGAAAAGATGTGTCCATGTACTATAAGAATTAATATTGTTAAAATGAGTATAATAATCAAGCAATCTACAGATTCAGTGCTGCTGCTGCTGCTAAGTCACTTCAGTCGTGTCCGACTTTGTGCGACCCCAGAGACGGCAGCCCACCAGGCTCCCCTGTCCCTGGGATTCTCCAGGCAAGAACACTGGAGTGGGTTGCCATTTCCTTCTCCAATGCATGAAAGTGAAAAGTGAAAGTGAAGTCGCTCAGTCGTGTCCGACTCTTAATGACCCCATGGACTGCAGCCTACTAAGCTCTTCTGCTCATGGGATTTTCCAGGCAAGAGTACTGGAGTGGGTTGTCATTGCCTTCTCCAACAGATTCAGTGCAATCCCTATCAAATACCAATGGCACTTTTCTGGAACTAGAACAAATAATTCTAACATTTGTATGGAGATACAAAATCCCCCAAAATCAAAGCAATATATTGAGAAATAAAGACAAAGCTGGATGTATCACACTTCCTGATTTCAGCCTGTACTATAAAGCTACATTAATCAAAACAGAACAGTATTGGCATAAAAATAGATACATGTATCAATAGAACAGAATTGCTGTTGTTCAGTCACTAAGTCATGTCTGACTCTTTGTGAACCCATGCACTGCATCATGCCAAGCTTCCCTGAACAGAATAGATAACCTAGAAATGGTGTTTTCATGGTCAGATAAATGGAAACCCACTCCAGTATTCTTGCCTGGGAAATTTCATGGACAAAGGAGTCTGACAGGCTACAGTTCATGGGGTCACAAGAGTTGCACACAATTTAGCAACTAAACCAACTAAGCAAAGCTACCAAAAGGAGGCAAAAACATACATGGGGGAAGGAAACCTCTTTAATAAATAGTGTTGAGAAAACTGGACAGTTCATTTCAGTCACTTGGTCGTGTCTGACTCTTTGTGACCCCATGAACTGCAGCACGCCGGGCCACCCTGTCCATCACCAACTCCCGGAGTCCACTCAAACCCATGTCCATTGAGTCAGTGATGCCATCCAACCATCTCATCCTCTGTTGTCCCCTTCCCCTCCTGCCCTCAATCTTTCGCAGCATCAGGGTCTTTTCAAATGAGTCAGCTCTTCGCATCAGGTGGCCAAAGTATTGAGTTTCAGCTTCAACATCAGTCCTTCCAATGAACACCCAGGACTGATCTCCTTTAGGATGGACCAGTCGGATCTCCTTGCAGTCCAAGGGACTCTCAAGAGTCTTCTCCAACACCACAGTTCAAAAGCATCAATTCTTCAGTGCTCAGCTTTCTTTATAGTCCACCTCTCACATCCATATGTGACCACTGGGAAAACCATAGCCTTGACTAGGTGGACCGTTGTTGACAAAGTAATGTCTCTGCTTTTTAATATGCTGTCTAGGTTGGTCATAACTTTCCTTCCAAGGAGTAAGCATCTTTTAATTTCCTGGCTGAAATCACCATCTGCAGTGATTTTGGAGCCCAAAAAAATAAAGTCAGCCACTGTTTCCACTGTTTCCCCATCTATTTGCCATGAAGTGATGGAATCAGAGGCCATGATTTTAGTTTTCTGAATGTTAAGCTTTAAGCCAACTTTTTTACTCTCCTCTTTCACTTGTATGCAAAAGAGTCAAACTCAAATATTTCTCCATATAATACACAAAACACTCAAAATGAGTTTAAAATGTAAGACCCGAGACCATAAAACTCCCAGAAAAAAATATAGACAGTTAGGCAGTAGATACTTTGATATCAGTCTAAGCAATATTTTTTTTGATCCATATCCTCAGGCAAGGTTTAAAAGCAAAAATAAACAAATGAGACTATATCAAACTAAAAAAAGCTTTTGAAAAGCAAACGATATCATCAACAAAATGAAAAATCAGCCTACTGAATGAGAGAAAAGTGAAAGTAAAAGGCACTCAGTCGTGTCCAACTCTTTGCAACTCCAAGTCCATGGAGTTCTCCAGGCCAGAATACTGGAGTAGGTAGCCTTTTGCTTCTCCAGGGGTCTTCCCAACCCAGGGATCAAACCCAGGTCTCCCACACTGCAGGCAGATTCTTTACCAGCTAAGCCATAAGGGAAGCCCTGAGTGAGAGAAGATATTTGCAAATGATAGCCCTGATAAGGAGCTGATATCTAAAATATACAAAGGACTCATACAAGTCAACTTCAAAAAATAAAACACTCTCATTATAAAATGGGCTAAGGACCTGAATGGAAATTTTTCCAAAGAACACATCCAGATGGCCAACAGATAAATGAGAACATGTTCAACATCACTAATCACCAGGGAAATGCAAACCAAAACCACAATGAGATATCACTTCACACCTGTCAAAACAGCTATTATCAAAAGCAACAAATACTAAGTACTAGCAATAACATGGAGATAAAGGGAACTCTCATGCACTGTTAGTGGGAATATAAATTGGTATAGCCACTGTGGAAAACAGTATAAAGATTCCTCCAAAGTTAAAAATAAGAATATCATATAATTCAGCAATTCTACTTCTGGGTATTTTTCTGAAGAAATCAAAAACACTAATTCAAAAAGATATATGCACCCTTATGTTCATTGCAGCACTATTTATAATAGCCAAATATGGAAGCAACCTAAGTGTCTATGTATAGATAAATGGATAAAGAAAATAAATAGATTCCACTTAAATTGGAATATCGTATGTGTGTGTACTAAAGGTACTCATGAAAGAATTTGAGGAAGATGCAAATAAATGATCAGACATCCCATGTTCATGGATTAGAAAAAACTAATATTGTTAAATGTCCATACTACCCAAAGACATCTACACTTTTGGTCTCTATCCAAATTCCAAAGCATCTTTCAAAAGAATAGACTTCTTATGGTAAAATTCATATGCAACTATAAAAGATCCTAAGTAGTCAAAGCAATCATGAGAAAGAAAAATGGTTGAAAGCATCACATTTCCTGATCTCAAGCTATAGTACACAGTTATAGTAGTCAAAAGAGTACCATATTGACATAAACATAGATACATAGACCAATGGAACAGAATGGAGAGTCAAGAAATAAATTCACACATCCAGAGCCAGTTAATCTTTTACAAGGGCCCCAAGAAAACACAATAGGGAAAGGACAGTCTCTTAAATAAATGGTGCTGGGAAAACTAGATATCAACATGCAAAAGAATACACCACTCAAATCCTATCTTACACCACTCAAAAAAGCCAACTCAAAGTGGATTATGGACTTCAGTTCTTTCATTTGGTCTTGACAATGATTTTTGAGTATGACTCCAAAAACACAAACAATATAAACAAAAATAAACAAATGTGACTACATCAAACTTCAAAGCTTCTGCATGTCAAAGGAAACAATCAACAAAAAAGAAAAGGAAACCTTCAGAATTGAAGAATATATCTGAAAAACATATATCTGATATATGGCTGATATTCAAAATATGTAAGTCACTTATCCAGCTCAATAACAAAATATATAATAATAATAATACAATTCTTAAAATGAGCAAAGTACCTGAGCAGACATCTTTCCAAAGAAGACATCCAAATAGCCAACCAGGACATGAAAAGATATTCAACATCACTAATCATCAGGAAAATGCAAATCAAAACCATGAGAGATGCAAGCCTTCACTTATATGATTAATTAGCTCTGGGGATCTGATACACAGCATGGTAACTATAGTTAGTACTTGAAAACTGCCGAGAGTAGACCTTAAGCATTTTCACCACACATGTACACAATGCAAAAAAGGATAACTATGTGAAGTAATGGATGTGCAATTAACCTGATTGTGGTAACCATTTCATAAAGCATTCATATGTCAAATCACATTATATATTTTAAATATATAAAACTTTTTAAATTATCATTCAATAAAGCTGAAAAGGAAGGGAGAGAGGGAGGGAAGGATGGAGTGGAGGAACAGAGGAAAAGAAAAACCACCAGACACACAAGGCTTCTCACCCAAGAATTTCCAAAAAGATTTCAAAGTCAAGACAAAAGGCCAATATCTGAGGGAATCTCCTGTGGTTCTTACAAAGTGCAACTTCCCTAATTAATTCACATAATTTGGGCTTCAGGCTCTAACTCTAGGGAATAAAGGGCATTGGTCCACCTTTCTCTTAATTCTCCAGCTCAGTCCACCAATAAACTAACTGCTTGAGCTGTACCTGCTTTTCTGAGAGTTTAAAGCTGAGATTCACTCTCTTGCCTCTTAGGTAGGTCAACAATATTTATAATCACAGAGGAAACTAAATGAGATTCCCTGGAGCTGGGCCTGAGACCATCTGAGAGTGACCTCTCACCAAATTCTACTTACTGAGGACTCGAGAATCTTTTCACTGTGGCCAATGGAGAAGCTGATGACAAAGACTCCAGGACTGTCCAGATCTAGAATATTCTGTCTTCCTGTCCTCACTGTGACTCTCAACTGGAAAAATAAGAGTTGTTGTTTTCCTAGAGTTATTTTTACGGAAGTATTGGTTCTTACAACCCCAGTTAAGTTCCACTACCAGGAAATGGCAATGTTACAAAACGTCTTCTGTGGCAGGACAGTACAGGAGTGTGGTAATATTTTCTATGAGTTTTCAGAAAGTGTTCCCCAAATGTGTTCCAGGCACTTCAAAGTTTTATTAACATCTCTTTGATAGACCTTCTCTGTCTGAATCTCTAAGACATTCCTTTACACTTTCTCACTTTACTTTCCACTTAATAGAAAGTAAACCTTTGCATTTCAAAACTCCCTAAACTGTATATTTCTTCTTATGTTCTAGTGGGATTTTGTCCTCAAGTTCTCTGACTAGACGATGAGAAGGTCCATATTTACTCAGTGAATAACATTAATCACTGGGAAAGAGGACTCCTTGAATTTTGGCAGAAAATACTTGTACCCTAAAGTATGCCTCCTTTTCCCATGTCCTTAATTCTATAATGTGCACAGAATTCATTTTTCTGTTATTATTACCCATTCCCAGTCTAATCTCTCATCCATGCTAAAATAATTGAAGAACAGCAGGAGACCTATTTATAAGATTTCATTCTGGTCACCAGGACCCTCCTATAAGAACTAAACCATTTCAGCTTCCTCTCCTCGCTTAACTGTTCATTAATTCATTTAGTATCTCAACATTCTCTGAATAAGTATACCAAGACAACTATCAGACATCTATTGAACTGTCTCATATTCTGATCATTGAGCCTTAACTACTTGTCACATTAGAAAGCACTGATGGTCTCACTAGACCTAAAGTTTTGATACTTGATAACTGTCTCAATGTGCTAGTCTTTCCAAAATTGCTTGATTTTACTTTAGACACATATATACTCCATTAAAAGCAATCTCTGATGTTGAAACTTCATAGAAAGGAAGATGGTGATTTTTTTTAGGATGATACTTGAATTCAGGTCTGTTATTTCACTTTATACAGTCTTATAGCTCAGCTGGTAAAGAATCCGCCAGCAATACAGGAGACCCTGGTTCCATTTCTTGGTCAGGAAGATTCCCTGGAGAAGAGATAGGCTACCCACTCCAGTATTCTTGGGCTTCTCTGGTGGCTCAACTGGTAGAGAATCTGCCCATAATGCCAGAGACCTGGATTCAATCCCTGAGTTGGGAAGATCCCTTGGAGAAGGGAAGAGCTACCCACTCCAGTATTCTGGACTGGAGAATTCCATGGACTCTATATCCATGGGGTTGCAAAGAGTTGGACACGACTGAGAAACTTTCACTTTCATTTCACTTTCCTTAAGATGGTTTCTGGTGTGGGGGGGAGTATGGGATGATGAATTCCTGTTTTTATTTTGAGTGTTCAAGGAAAATTGGTAAGGTAAACAGTTTGGGGGGATCCCTTGGGCTTCTCTTTTCTAGCTCTGCCTTCTCAGGAATTATCTCATGACCTCCCTATACTCACACCCATTTTTAGATCTGGAACTACTCACTCAAACTTTGGGCTGAATTAAATTCACTGTGTTTCTTCTTGGAGGTAAGTGAGAAGATCTTGATATTAATAACTTGCCATTTCTTTAAAAATTAACATGTAGATGTTGTCCGTCCTTAAAAGAAGGTTAGTAAAGAGTTTTGTGCTTGGGGCCTGGAGTGAGATGGGTCATGAATTTACATAATGTAGCTGTCTCACTGATAAACTGTGGTACTTCCACTTTAGGATAGAAGTTCTCAGGTTTTGGATCCATAATCAAAACTTATTTAAAATTCTCTGAAGAATCTAGAGTGTTTTCAAGCTAGGGCTTGGTCCTTATGGTCAAATCTATATTACAAAGTAAATAGGGAAGAATTGGACCAGCTTCTATGATGAATTTTTATACTTAATCCTAAATTCTTAAATTTTCACATTCTTGAAAAGGATGACTTTTGTTCACTGTATTATTTTGTTTGTACAAAATCCAGAGAAGTTCTTTACTTTCGAAAGTATTTTTACAAACTCAGATAAAACTGACTTTTACAGGTTCTTCATTGATGAATCGTCATTATTTTGGGTCAACTCCTTGGATAACAGATCACACGCTGGACAAAACTCATAGGTGATTCAGATATACATATTCTAAATAAGGGCCCAGAGTTTGGGAGCTATATGAGTCCTTGATAGGCACAGTAACAGGGATAGGGTAGTATGCAATAGCAAGTTCAAGGACTGGGAAATTTACCTTCTGAGCAGGATCATACCTTTTATTGCAAGTCACAAAAAAAGATACCAAAATAGATTTGTCTGGTAGACACCAAAGCTAGAGATCCCAGGAATGATTCAGAGTTCAAGAGATAGAGTTACTCTAATAGACAGCAAAGCAGACATGAGAGCCCCAGTAAAGACTGAATCTGAACATACAACTACATATCAAGATTCTATCTGACGATGAGAAAAAAGGCTAGAAGGATTGATCACCTTGAATAATGGAGAACAGTCTCTCAGGTAGGTGCATTCATACAGCAATTTAACAAGATTTACAAAAAAAAAAAAAAAGAAAGAAAATGGTAATAGGATCATATATATTGGTTATTACCTTAAATGTAAATAGATTAAATGCACCAAGCAAAAGACACAGACTGACTGGGTGAATACAAAAACATACATGCAGACTTGTCTTCAACTGCATGTATAACACAGTACCTTAGAGTGAACAGACTCAAAACTACTTATTAAATAACATGAATGGAGGGCTTCCTTAATATCTCAGTTGGTAAAGAACCCACCTTCAATGCAAGAGACCCTGGTTCAATTCCTGGGTTGGGAAGATCCACTGGAGAAGGGAACAGCTACCCACTTCAGTTCTGGCCTGGAGAATTCCATGGACTGTATAGTCCACAGGGTTGCAAAGAGTCGGACACGACTGAGTGACTTTCACTTTTGATGGATGGATGGATGGATAGATAAATGGATGTTGCATGTTAAGCAAAGCATAATGTGATCCCTCTGAAGTAGGGATCTGTGAGTGTTGATGATTTCAGAAAGAGCTAAGCTCTTTGTCAGTCTATTATAGCAAAAGGAGATGAGAAATCTACCTCCTCCCTTTCTCTCCTAATTTCAGCCTCCCTTAACTCCTTTAACTCATTTCACAGGTAATTTAGGCTTAAATTATCTAACTTGTCTAGATCCCCACACTGATTAGTTCTTTGAACTACAACTTGAACATCTGGGCTTGGAAATAATCACCAAGAGTTTTTGCTACATAATCTGTCCAGTTTTCTTAATTTTTGTCTTTATTTAACAATAATTGATTACAGGTTCATTACATTTTGATCTCTGTGTGTGTGTGTGTGTGTGTGTGTGTGTGTGTATGTGACTATAGGCATAGAAACTAACAGCCCAATTCCTGCCCTGTCATTGTAGAAACTGCACTCTCATTGTAGAGACAAAAATGACACACGTATCACTCAGTGATGAAGATTTTAATACAGATGATGGAAAAACTTACAGTGTGTTGATGAATTGTTATATATCAAAGGGAAACAGACGAGGTTTTAAGTCCCTGGACTAGAAAGAGGTAAATTAGAATCTTGAATTTGCTTATTTATCTTTATTTTCCTCATTTGAAAAATGAGGAATTAGGGGGTTAATAATTATTTCCACAGAGGTTTAAGTGAGAAATGAGCAGGAACTGATCAAAGAAGAACTCATGGAACAAGTGCACCACAAAATATATCAGCTTGAACCAAGTCAGAGAGAAAAAGGAAGGTTCACAGGGTGATCAGAAACAAGCAAAGCTATCTGACCTCAGCAGTGGGGCATCAAGAGAATCCGTAGGTCATTAATGCTTTGAAATGCAACTAAAGAGTTTGGCCTGTTCTCTAAGTAAGTGGTATAGAAGAAAAGCCTTTGCTTAACAACCAAATGAAGCAGATTTAAATCCTTGCTGTTGAAAGAACTAATCAGTGTGGGGATCTAGACAAGTTAGATAATATTGGGACTTAAATTTTCTAACCTGTGAGATGAGTTCACTCTCTTCTCTCACCATCCATCATACACACACAAACGGAATACATACACACAAACACACACCCCACAGTAGAAAACATGTGAAAGTCATTTGTATAAGATAAACTGCTACCCAAACTCAACATGCTCTTAATACCATTAATCAGTTAATGAATCTGTTTTAAATGGGCAGTAAAGACCAGGTAATAAAGGTGACTGGAGATCTGCACCTCTCCTGGATGTTTGTTGGAATCCCTAAAAGATGATGAGGAAAGCTGTGGAATACAAGGGCTCAGATGAAGAAGATGGCATAATATAGTCATAAAGGCAGTTCTCTGGTAGACCTGTAGAGTGGATGATATCCTCACATTTCATCCTATTGGGAAAAATCTTGTGGGGCAGGTTCAGAGTTCACAGATGGCCCAGCAGAAAGCCAGGGAAAACAACTCCATAGAACCACTGAAGGCAGATATGAGGGCTCAGAAAATGAAGATCAGACCAGAGAAGAAGGAATATACAATTGTCTCTTGAACATCACAGGAGTTAGGGGCAGCAACCACCCTCACACCTTCCCACAAGTTGAAAACCTGAGTAATGTGATCTCTGCCTCAAAAATCAATGACATTGAGCTAGGTCAAAGATATCTCTTGGTAAATGTCACATTGCACTTGAAAATAAGTGCATTATTTTTAAATATCTTTTGATATTGATCTCTAACCTAATTCTACAGTGATAATAGAATAGACTCTGTATGATTTCAATACCTTTAGATTATCAAATTTTTGCACCTAAAGTTTTGTCCCTGGATATGTTCCAGTGTCTCCTAGTTTGTAGTCTATGAGAACTTGAATAGAATTTGTATCCTACTGCTGTGTGAAAATTATGGGCTTCCCTGGTGGCTCAGACAGTAAAGAATCTGCCCACAATTCAGGAGACCTGGGTTTGATCCCCTGGTTGGGGAAAATTGTATAAATTTTAATTATGTTGAATTGGTTCACAGTGCTTTTCAGGTCTACTATATCCTTCTACTTCTCTGTATTCATTCTATTAGGTTTTGAGAGTTTGATATTGAAACTCCAACTAAAAATCTTATCTATTTTTTTAAAAATTGTAATATATAGTGAAACTATATGTAAGTTTGTTCAGTATTTTCCAAGTCTCCTGTAAACGTGTTATCATATTTTCATAATTTTAAAAAATGACATTGATAAATGGTATACAATGGCAGGAGGCTAAAACAGTTAAATTAGAACTCAAGACTAGCTCTTTTGATTCCACATATTGCGATCTCTAATCTAACATAAATCTTTTCTTCATACTTAGTTAAAGATCTGTAAAATGAAAACGTAAGTACTATATTTAAAAATATAAATGGACTGCCATGATTCATACCCATGCTGTTCAAGGATCGACTCCGTAAGGAAAGAGAACAGAACAATGCCTTCTGGAAACTGCTGTAGAAAGAAGAAATTTCAGTCCTGTTCCTAATTTTTCTCTAAAGAACAGTGACCATAAATGGCCACAGGGAATCACAGCAGCATTAAGGAGTTCATCCTCCTCGGGCTGTCTGCCGACACCCACATCCAGGCTCTGCTCTTTGTCCTATTCCTGATGATTTACCTTCTGACTCTTCTGGGGAACCTGCTGATAATACTTGTGACCCATACAGATTCTACCCTCCATACACCCATGTACTTCTTCTTGAGCCATCTCTCGTTCCAAGACCTCTTCTATTCTTCAGTCACTGTACCCAAGATGCTTGAGAACCTCCTGTCTCAGAGGAAAGTCATCTCAGTAGAGGGATGCATGGCTCAGGTCTTCTTTGTGTTTGCCACCACCGGGATTGAGGCTTGCCTGCTCTCAGTGATGGCCTATGACCGCTATGCTGCCATCTGCCACCCTCTGCTCTACAGACAGGTGATGAGGAAACAGCTGTGTGTGAGGTTGGTGTGGGGCTCCTGGGTCGTGGCCTTTCTGGATGCACTCATCAACATTCTCCTGGCTTTGGATTTGGACTTCTGCGAGGTTCAAACCATCCACCACTACTCCTGTGAGTTGCCTTCCCTCTTTCCCCTCTCCTGCTCTGATATCTCCACCAATGCCGCAATGCTGCTCTCCTCTGCCCTCCTGCATGCCATTGGGACCTGCCTCCTGATCTTCTTCTCTTACATCCGCATTGTCTCCACCATTCTGAGCATTAGCTCCACCACAGGCAGAAGCAAGACCTTCTCCACCTGCTCCTCCCACCTCACTGCAGTGATCCTGTTCTATGGCTCAGCCATTCTTCGTTATCTCATGCCAACCTCAGGTTCGCCTCTGGAGTTGATCCTCTCCATACAGTACAGTGTAATCACCCCCCTGGTGAATCCTCTCATCTACAGCTTGAAGAACAAAGAGGTGAAAGCAGCTCTGAGAAGAACGATTCTAAAATATTTACAATGTCTCAGATAGCATGGAAGAGATAGACCATGAAGGGAGTGCAGAAGAGAACTGCAGCAAGAAATCTAAAGATTAACATTAAGAAGTTCCTGATTTCCTATTGTCACATGTAGCACTGTGCATTGCTGATTCTCCCTTCTTAAAATTATCAAGGTAAAGTGTAGGAGTTACTTTCCTTGACATGGCTCAGAATCAATCCTACTCAAAGACAGAACATATGTCTGAGAAAAACCTGTTTCCTAGATTTAGTTAATGACAAGTCCCTTTATGAGTCACATTTTTGAAAATCATTCAAATTAGGATAAACCCTGAAATATTTTTTGTTCTCAATTTTGTGTTTGAATTGATGTGTCTGGGGTGAAGTTTTTTGCTAGGAATAAAAAATCCTGAACCTCTGAAAAAAGGAAAAACATAGACTTGGGCTTTATGGGGTGGAGCACAAGCCCATTATGGGGTAGTGCCTCCAGAGACAGGCATAAGTAGATAAATATGATCAACAGATGGGAGTTGCAATTTGCCAGGTATGCTCGGTGCAGGCTCATTCAGTCATGTCCCATTCTCTACAACCCTATGGAGTATAGCCCACCAGGTTCCTCTGTCCGTGGGACTTTCCAGGCAAGAATACTGGAGTGGGTTGCCATTTCCTCCTCCAAAGCATCTTCCCAGACCCAAGTTTCAAACCCCAGTCTCCTGTGTCACCTGAACTGCAGGCAGATTCTTTACCACCGAGCCACCAGGGAAGGTATACTTGTTCTCTATTGCAGCCATAATAAATTATCAAAACTTTATCAAATTAAAATTATACCCATTAATACCGTACAGTTCTCTAGGTCAAAAATGTCAATGGATTCCACTGGGTTCTCTGTTTATCATCTTACAAGGCTGAAATCAAGGTGTTGGCAGGGCTGGGCTCTTACCTAGAAGCTCCAGGGAAGAATATGCTTCTAAGTTCATTTAGATATTTGGCAGAATTCAGTTCCTTGAAACTGTAGGTTTGAGGTCACCAAATCCTCGCTGCCTGTGGGATGAGGATTGCTTTCAATTTCAGAAGTCTCTTCACTTCTTACGTGGCAATCCCCATTTTCAAAACAGCCAGCATATATGGAGTACTTATGTGATGAACTGCTCTCCTTTCCTCTCTTCTACACCTGGAGATAATACTCTGCTTCAAAGGGGCTCCTGGGATGAGATTGGGACCACCTATATAATCTTGTATTTTAGTTTTCTCATATTTTAAGATCAACTAATCTGGGACTTTAATTACATCTACAAAATCCCTTTGCAGTAGTTTCTAAATTAGTGTTTGATAACCAGAGAATGAGAACTTTGAGGGGCTATCTTTAGAATTCTTCCTTTCACACTAGTACATTTATAAATATGATACTTCTTTTTTTTGAATTGGAAAAAGATATATTTAAATATATATAAGAACAATTCACTGAAGGAGAAATGCAAATATTATAAGCCAGTAATGTAAACATAGATGGCCAACTTCAGAAGGAAATGGAAAAATGTGAAATAAAATGCCACTTCATACTTATCAGACTGGCAAAAATGTTAAAGTCTGAGAACATATGATAAGGAGATTGGGCAATAAGTATGTCAGCACAATAAGTATGGAGAATAATTTGTTTATGCCAATAATGATTTTGATATACATGTCCTACTACTAGTTATTTTGCTCCCAAGTGAAGGCAATGGCACCCCCCACTCCAGTACTCTTGCCTGGAAAATCCCACAGACCAGAGGAGCCTGGAAGGCTGCAGTCTGTGGGGTCGCTGAGGGTCGGACACGACTGAGCGACTTCACTTTCACTTTCACTTTATACACCCTAGACAACTGACTACCTACCCAACTTCACAAGGAGACATGTTGCAGCCATTTAAATGGTGCATCTCCACCACTCTGATTGTTTTTATGGACTATTGAGGAGTATTACCACAAAAGACCACCACCTATATCATTTTGATCACCATCCCCAAAGTAGACTTCCTTTGCATAAGTTCCCAAAGTACTACGTACAGTAAGGGAGACATACACAGTCCTTACCTACAAGGGCATGAAATTTGGCACACACACACACACACATACAAACATACTACAGAAATATAGCACAAAAGGGATTAAAGTTGTACTGATGTGGAGAGAAGGAATGATGAGAGATGTGGACAGGGAAAGGGTTCAATAAGAGCTATGCTATGCTATGCTAAGTCACTTCAGTCATGTCCGACTCTGTGTGACCCCAGAGATGGCAGCACACCAGGCTCCCCCGTCCCTGGGATTCTCCAGGCAAGAACACTGGAGTGGGTTGCCATTTCCTTCTCCAATGCATGAAAGTGAAAAGAGAAAGTGAAGGCACTCAGTCGTGTCTGACTCCTAGCGACCCCATGGACTGCAGCCCACCAGGCTCCTCCATCCATGGGATTTTCCAGGCAAGTGTACTGGAGTGGGGTGCCATTGCCTTCTCCATCAATAAGAGCAAATAGTGCTAAAAAAACATCAGAGAAGGAATCAGTCTAGAGAGGGAGATGATTAAACAACCGTCAAAAGCAAAACTTCTGTCTGTCCTAGAATAAGCATGGATCTAAGAAATTCATTGCATCAGTGCTTGGGACTGGTAATGAAGAAAAACTTTTGTTCTGGACTTTACAATGAAGCAAAATACAGAAATATGCGCCTACACAAAGCCTGTGGTAACTTCTTTCAAATTAGGGTGGGAGGGCTTAAGAGCATCAGGAATCCTTTTAGTCTTTCTCTTTCTCCATGTCTCCCACTTTGTGTCTCTGTGCCCACCCAAGACCCTCAATTTACCTTTGTAACACAGAAGAAACTTTGTATTCCATTACAAGTTAATATACATAATGATCCATCTCTAGAACCCTGCCTCCCAGGTAATGATGAGCATTAAGCTAAAATACCTTTGTTTAGCTCACAGGAAATATCCTGACCAGACCCACCTGCGAATGACTGCAGGGAAGAAGAAATTAACACATTCGCTCAGGAAGCTGACTGGAACAAGGAAATATTTGACTTGACTCCCTCCCTTTGTGGTATAAATGAAGGCTGAATTCTTTTAATAACTCAGGGAAGATGGTTCTTGGGACACAAGCCCACCATCTTCTTGGTCTGCTGGCCTTCCAAATAAAGTTGTTATTCCTTGTCTCAGCAATTCATCTCTCAATTTATTGGCCAGTCATGTGGCAAGGAGTGTGAGCTCAGACTCAGTAACAAATTCTGCAGAAGTCCTTCGACTTTTCACCTAAAAGTACTTGCCTAAAAGCCATTTTGCCAGTTATCAATTCTTTTGGCAAAACACTTTTTATACAAACTTTAGATTTTCACACAAGGTAAATATGTTTCAGCCCACTTTTAAGATTTTGTTTCACTTTCAATCTATGTCCCTGTTTTGCTTCTTTGGGGGGACTTTGGCCTATTTATCTTACTTGTATTGGCGTATTTTAACAAGTTTCATCAAACATGTAATATTCACTTGTGATTCACTAAATCTTTTTGAAGATCCTTATGTTTTGCTATTTTTAACATTTCACTTTATATGAAACAAAATGCCTACTCAATTTTTGTTGCTATGTCTTTGCTAAATTTTTCCCACTAATTTAGAGTAAGAATAAAAATATGTCATGGATGTTTTAAAGCATTTAAAATTTGATACACTTTATTTTTTACTCAAACTATAAATGATTACTGAATTATATTTTATTAATAAACACTAGCTGGGAGGGATTGGGAGCAGGAGGAGAAGGGGACGATAGAGGATGAGATGGCTGGATGGCATCACTGACTCGATGGACGTGAGTTTGAGTGAACTCCAGGAGCTGGTGATGGACAGGGAGGCCTGGCCATGCTGCGATTCATGGGGTCGCAAAGGGTCGGACACGACTGAGCGACTGAACTGAACTGAACTGAATTAACACTAATTGACATTTTCTGTGTAAATATTTAAATAATAAAATATTAAAATAGATCAACTACCTAACTAAAACTGTAACACAGAAATAATTTTATTTCTATCCTTCTAAATGTGTTCTATAGAAAAAAGTTTTTGTAGGCATTCTTTGATATATTTATTATTAACACTATCATTATACCAGGAATGATATCATAAACATTTCCCATTACTTTCAATTTTCAAAATCTAACTTTCAATTATTATCCAGTGTCATTAAGTATGGGCTTTCCAGGTGGTGTAGTGGTAAAGAATCCACCTGCCAATGCAGGAGACATGGATTTGATCCCTGGGTCAGGAAGATCTCCTGGAGTAGGAAATGGCAACCCACTCCAGTATTCTTGCCTGGAAAATTCCATGGACAGAGGAGACTGACAGGCTACAGTCCATAGGGTTGCAAACAGTCAGACATGACTGAGCATGCACACGCGCATCATTAAGTATACCCCCCAAATCTAATGTAAAAATTCCACTATATTAGACATATTTTCAGCCTTTTACCACAATACCAACTTCTTTATTTCTCATGTTGCTGCAAATTGTATCAAGGGCAGAGTTTTGCTGTGGTAAAAAATACTGCATTAACCAATTTTGAGCATGAACTTTTCTCTCATGCTTATTTCTCTCTCTTATTTCTCAGAGTCCAAATAATTGGGTCCAAGGTTATTAACACAGTTAGAGTTCTTGATACTGCTCAATTTAAATAAGACAAGACTAAAACTCTCTGAGTAGTAAATCCAGCATATTCATGAATTTTGTTCTCAACTACAGCAAGTGACGGAAGAAAGGGGATTCCAATTATCCTATTCTGCCTTAAGGAATGAATATCAAAACCTCTTAACTTTCAGAAGCAGAATATCACTCTAAATTTTATTTCCAAGGCAACATACCATGAAATAAGACAGTCTATTGAAATTATTGCCTTTTGGAGATTAAAGGTTACATTCATACATCAGAGCAGCCGTGTCTCAAGTTCTGCAGCCTTACAATGACACATTTCACATAGAATAGTATTTGCTTTTCCGTAACTAAAAGGTAAGAACCATTATCTGCTTTTCATTTTACTGAGATTTCTCTGACAAGCATCTAGAGTTTTTAAAGGCAAGTGTTGAAATCACTTTAGTTACAGGCAAAAATGGGATTACTTACAAAATGAATATGAGCCACAGAATATTACAGTAGTGTCACTTGAAGGTAACACATCTTATATTTGAATCTATATATATATCTCCTATATCTTGCACACATGATTTCCTTTTTCATTAAGCACTAGCATTTAAAATCTGGGTTAGAGAGTTTGTAATTCACCTTTGTAGGTTACAAATTATACAACATTTAAAAAACAGTATTGCTAAATATGAAATGAATATCTAAAATCACTTCAGTTCAGTTCAGTCGCTTAGTTGTGTCCGACTCTTTGTGACCCTATGGACTCTAGCACGCCAGGCCACTCTGTCCATCACCAACTCCCAGGGTTCACTCAAACTCATGTCCATTGAGTTGGGGATGCCATTCAACCATCTCATCCTCTGTCGTCCCCTTCACCTCCCACCTTCAATCTTTCCCAGCATAAGGGGCTTTTCAAATGAGCCAGTTCTTCACATCAGGTGGCCAAAGTATTGGAGTTTCAGCTTCAACATCAGTCCTTCCAATGAATATTCAGGACTGATATCCGTTAGGATTGACCGGTTGGATCTCTTTGCAGTCCAAGAGACTCACAAGAGTTTTCTCCAACACCAGTGTTCAAAAGCATCGATTCTTTGGCTCTCAGCTTTCTTTATAGTCCAACTCTCACCTCCATATATGACTACTGGAAACACCATAGCTTTGACTAGATGGACCTTTGCTGGCAAAGTAATGCCTCTGCTTTTTAATATGCTGTCTAGGTTGGTCATAACTTTTCTTCCAAGCAGCAAGCATCTTTTAATTTCATGGCTGTAGTGACCATCTGCAGTGATTTTGGAGCCCCAAAAAATAAAGCCTCTCACTGTTTCCACTGTTTCCCCATCGATTTGCCATGAAATGATGGGACCACATGCCATGATGTTAGTTTTCTGAATGTTGAGTTTTAAGCCAGCTTTTCTCGCTCCTCTTTCACTTTCATCAAGAGGCTCTTTAGTATTTCTTCACTTTCTGCCATAAGGGTGGTGTCATCTGCATATTACTGATACGGGAGGTTATTGACATTTCTCCCAGCAATCTTGATTCCAGCTTGTGCTTCATCCAGCCCGCCTTTTCTCATTATGTACTCTGCATAGAAGTTAAATAAGCAGGTGTCAATATACAGCCTTGATGTACTCCTTTCCCGATTTGGAAACAGTCTGCTGTTCCATGTCCAGTTCTAACTGTTGCTACCTGACCTGCACACAGATTTCTCAGGAGGCAAGTCAGGTAGTCTGATATTCCCATCTCTTTCAGAATTTTCCACAGTTTGTTGTGATCCACACAGTCAAAGCTTGGGCATAGTCAATAAAGCAGAAGTAGATGCTTTTCTGGAACTCTCTTGCTTTTTTGATGATACAAAGGGTGTTGGCAATTTGATCTCTGGTTCCTCTGCCTTTTCTAAATCCAGCTTGAACATCTGAACGTTCACGGTTCACATACTGCTGAAGCCTGGCTTGGAGAATTTTGAGCATTACTTTACTAGCATGTGAGATGAGTGCAATTGTGTGGTAGTTTGAGCATTCTTTGGCATTGTCTTTATTTGGGATTGGAATGAAAACTGACCTTTTCCTGTGGCCACTGCTGAGTTTTCCAAATTTGCTGGCATATTGAGTGCAGCACTTTCACAGCATCATCTTTCAGGATTTGAAAGAGCTCAACTGGAGTTCCATCACCTCCACTAGCTTTGTTCGTAGTGATGCTTTCTAAGGTCAACTTGACTTCACATTCCAGGATGTCTGGCTCTAGGTCAGTGATCACACCATCGTGATTATGTTGGTCGTGAAGATCTTTTTTGTATAGTTCTTCTGTGTATTCTTGCCACTTCTTCTTAATATCTTCTGCTTCTGTTAGGTGCATACCATTTCTGTCCTTTATTGTGCCCATCTTTATATGAAGTGTTCCCTTGATATCTCTAATTTTCTTGGGGAGATCTCTAGCGTGCTCTATGTTTTCAGTATACCCAAGTAGGGAAAACCACTAGACCATTCAGGTATGACCTAAATCAAATCCCTTATGATTATACAGTAGAAGTGAGAAATAGATTTAAGGGCGTAGATCTGATAGATAGAGTGCCTGATGAACTATGGAATGAGGTTCATGACATTGTACAGGAGACAGGGATCAAGACCATCCCCATGGAGAAGAAATGCAAAAAAGCAAAATGGCTGTCTGGGGAGGCCTTCCAAATAGCTGTGAAAAGAAGAGAAGCAAAAAGCAAAGCAGAAAAGGAAAGATATAAGCATCTGAATGCAGAGTTCCAAACAATAGCAAGGAGATTAAGAAAGCCTTCCTCAGTGATCAATGCAAGGAAGTGGAGGAAAACAACAGAATGGGAAAGACTAGAGATCCCTTCAAAAAATTAGAGATACCAAGGGAACATTTCATGCAAAGATGGGCTCAATAAAGGACAGAAATGGTATGGACCTAACAGAAGCAGAAGATATTAAGAAGAGATGGCAAGAATACACAGAAGAACTGTACAAAAAAGATCTTCATGACCCAGATAATCACGATGGTGTGATCACTGACCTAGAGCCAGACATCCTGGAATGTGAAGTCAAGTTGACCTTAGAAAGCATCACTATGAACAAAGCTAGTGGAGGTGATGGAACTCCAGTTGAGCTCTTTCAAATCCTGAAAGATGATGCTGTGAAAGTGCTGCACTCAATATGCCAGCAAATTTGGAAAACTCAGCAGTGGCCACAGGACTAGAAAAGGTCAGTTTTCATTCCAATCCCAAAGAAAGGCAATGCCAAAGAATGCTCAAACTACCGCACAATTGCACTCATCTCGCATGCTAGTAAAGTAATGCTCAAAATTCTCCAAGCCAGGCTTCAGCAATATGTGAACTGTGAACTTCCTGATGTTCAAGCTGATTTTAGAAAAGGCAGAGGAACCAGAGATAAAATTGCCAACATCTGCTCGATCATAGAAAAAGCAAGAGAGTTCCAGAAAAGCATCTATTTCTGCTTTATTGACTATGCCAAAGCCTTTGACTGTGTGGATCACAATAAACTGTGGAAAATTCTGAAAGAGATGGGAATACAAGACCACCTGATCTGCCTCTTGAGAAATTTGTATGCAGGTCAGGAAGCAACAGTTAGAACTGGACATGGAACAACAGACTGGTTCCAAATAGGAAAAGGAGTACGTCAAGGCTATATATTGTCACCCTGCTTATTTAATTTCTATGCAGAGTACATCATGAGAAATGCTGGACTGGAAGAAGCACAAGCTGGAATCAAGATTGCTGGGAGAAATATCAATAACCTCAGATATGCAGATGACACCACCCTTATGGCAGAAAGTGAAGAAGAACTAAAAAGCCTCCTGATGAAAGTGAAGGTGGAGAGTGAAAAGCTGGCTTAAAGCTCAACATTCAGAAAACGAAGATCATGGCATCCAGTCCCATCACTTCATGGGAAATAGATGGGGAAACAGTGGAAACAGTGTCAGACTTTATTTTGGGGGGCTCCAAAATCACTGCAGATGGTGATTGCAGCCATGAAATTAAAAGACGCTTACTCCTTGGAAGGAAAGTTATGACCAACCTAGATAGCATATTCAAAAGCAGAGACATTACTTTGCCAACAAAGGTTTGTCTAGTCAAGGTTATGGTTTTTCCTATGGTCACGTATGGATGTGAGAGTTGGACTGTGAAGAAGGCTGAGCGCCGAAGAATTGATGCTTTTGAACTGTCGTGTTGGAGAAGACTCTTGGGAGTCCCTTGGACTGCAAGGAGATCCAACCAGTCCATTCTGAAGGAGATCAGCCCTGGGATTTCTTTGGAAGGAATGATGCTAAAGCTGAAACTCCAGTACTTTGGCCACCTCATGGGAAGAGTTGACTCATTGGAAAAGACTCTGATGCTTGGAGGGATTGGGGACAGGAGGAGAAGGGGACGACAGAGGATGAGATGGCTGGATGGCATCACTGACTCGATGGACGTGAGTGTGAGTGAACTCCGGGTGTTGGTGATGGACAGGGAGGCCTGGCGTGCTGCAATTCATAGGTTCACAAAGAGTTGGACACGACTGAGCGACTGAACTGAACTGAACTGAACCACTGGTCAACTTCTTTTTGATTGTGCTTTATCATGTAGGACAAATGCTTTGTCAGGAAAATAGATTGAGTACCCTTGTTGTTTATATCCCTACTCCTCCTTGGTTAGCCAGTGTAAAATCTAGAGCCATGTGAATCAATAGGACTATATTTCTAATGACCAATCAGCAGTAATAGATTATAAAGAATTAAGGCAGCTACTGATTTGTTCTAAAGAGTTAACCAAGTCTTTCAGCTAATAGAACTGCAACTTCATTTCATGGAAGTTTTAACCAAATCATGGTGCTTCATTCATGCCAGGGATAGTGGAACCTATTCTTCTGTGAAAGTTATTAAATCATGGGTTACAGTCTCCTATACCACAAAAGCCACACCAACTGTGTAATGACTTTAGGTATGCATTGGTTCCACAAATGAAAAAGGTGCCTCCATAATTTATCATACCTTCTTCCTCAAAGATGCAAATTTCACCTAGATATACACTGGTAGAAAATCATACCTGATTCTATGATTTAGGTGGCTGAAAAAGGTGACTGACTCTCCTCTTTATTTGCATGTTCCAGGCTATGGGTTACACAAGCAAGATAGGGATGAAAATCTACAGCCTTTTAAGCAGCCATGGAGGTAAAACCAAAGATAGTCTGAGTGGGAAAGGGCCCTTCACATTCTGCAAAGTTTCTGAAATAGGGCTTGATTTTGGAGAACAGTGACAGGTGTAAGGGTAAATACAACTTAAAAATAAGAGGCTTATTTTTCCCTGTGAAAATATAGGAGATTTCTCCTCCCACCCTCTTCTTAGAGCATTTACTATGGAAAATTTTAAGTTCTTTCTCTAACTCTAAAATGCACACAAATCTTTCTAAAAGTTAAATAAGCTTCTTACCAGCTTTATAATGGAGGAATGTGTTTCTCAAGGACCTGAAAGCCATCTCTCTGAACTACAGTCATCAAGGAAGCAAGTGAATGCAATATGTGCCTCCCTCCAAAACTGTCTTATAGATGTGAGAAGTTTATTTTTCCTTTAGATAAAGCCAATTTGCAAACAGAGATGGCCACCTCAATTACCACATGAATCTGAGATGAACTATGAGTAGAAAATGGTGCCTTAAATTCTCTTACTTGGTGACTAGTTATCATTTATCTCAAGAACAAGTATGTAACAAATCATATCTGCTCACCTATATAAATAAATGACACTTTCTGTATGATCTCCTACCAGATTTTCTTTGATGCAAGTTACAATCCAGATTAGTTATTATTCAACAATAAAAGTATTTTCTTTCTCTTCTACCTTTGTGGAGAAGTTTTCTGGACTGGGAGATTTTGTTTTTAATTACATTTCTCCAATACAGGCAAATGAGTTGCCACAGGAAATGGTCAACTGACCAACACGTAAATGTGGTTGAGTACTAGAAATAGTCAGTCTTGCCTGAATTACTGTCCAAAATAACAGTATTTTACAAGAGCCTCAGCAGAAGGTCACATAGGAACATTAGGTGTTCATGACTATTTCTTATCTTGCAGGACAAAAGCACAATGAAAGTCAATATGTTATCAGAACTTTGAGGATACACACTCAGGGAAAGCAGATCACTACCTCAAGCATAAAATACAAAGAAGAGTGTTTCTTTACCTTTTTTTGAAAATAATCTTCACATCCAAAATCATTTTCTCTATAGTCCACATTCCTCTAGGACATCAAATCTGTATTCAGTAAAATCTGTGTATGTGTGTATATAGAATATATATTTTAGTGAGCTCTAAATCTGTTTTCAATGATATAACTGTTCAAAATAATAACTGTGCAAAATAATATATTTTAACGACAATTATATTTGTTTTAAAGCTTAGCCTTTTAAAAGAATTTTGTCTGGTATACTGAAAGACAATATTTATAATATGTTGATTTTATATCTTAATTTGTGTACTTTGAAAGACAAATTTATTTATAAGTAGGTGAGAATGTAGCAATTAAAACAAGGGGATTGTATTGTGACTAGGTTCTTTATTGTCTCTGTCTCTTTTGAATTCTGGTCTTTAGAATTTCTGAAGATTAAAAGAAGAAAGATTACTAAATAATTCCCTAAATACTGTATGAATCCATGCATTCTGAAGTCAATTAGTATATTTACACTTATTAGGAGAAAAACTACCTTTTTTCTCTACCCTTTTAAGTTCATTACTAGGACTGCTGTAACAAGAGGCAGATTAACAAGAGAAAAGCATACAGATTTATTTAATTTTTACATGACATGGGAACCTCATAAGGAAATGAAGGCATGAAGAAATAGATAAACCCAAGTGATTTTTTTCAGCTATATTAAAATATAATTGACATATAACACTGTGCAAATTTAAAGTGTACAATGTATTGATTTGATATACATATATTGCTCTATGATTACTGCCATAGTGTTAGCTAACACCTCCAGTAATGGGGAGATTTGATTAAGGGTACAAATCTGATTGTATATATGGAAAGACTGAAAAGTCATGGAAAGATGTCATAGGACAAAGGTGAGCTAAGTGTAGTAAACTGGAAGTGGAAGAGTGTGATCAGTAAGGCCAGTTCATTCAGATTCCTCTGTGTCTCTTCATCTTTGAAGATAAGGATGACCCGTTCCTCCAGGTTGGGTAGGGCACCTCTCATTTGAGGGCTTTATGATCTGCTTCAGAGAAAATCAGAAAGTCTCTCCTGCACAAGCCATTTCTCAAATTCTTTTAGCATGAATATTCAATATGGCAGGTGCTATATTTGGGGACAGAGTTCTCATCCTAGGCCGTAACTTCAACACAGAAGCTCCAAAAGACCATACTTAACAGAATCACTTGAGGCTCTTACAAATTTCAACTTGTCTAGTTAATGAGTTTCAAATGGGGCAGGCTATGACTTCAGGGAATAACAGGCATTGGCCTAAGTTCTACACCTGAAACTAAGTCAATTATACTTAGATTTTTTATTTTTATTTTTTTAAAGACATTGGTTCCTCCATCTGGGATTCAAGGCTCAGCCAGCCAACTACTGATTGCCTAATCTGTATGTACCCTTCTGAAGGATTATATGTGAGAGTCACTCATATCACAAATTCTCGTATGATTGAATTTAGAATCAGACAGGAAACTAAATAAAGAGAAGTCTAAATGGTTGAACCTGAGTCCCCTGGAGAGACGCTCTTTATACATCTTCTGTTGAGGATTTGATAGTCTTCTCATGTAATTTGTAGGAGAGAAAGCCAGGACAAATTCAGAGCTCAGAGGATACGTGTCTTGAAGCCTCTGCCTTTAATAAGATACTCTGGGGTATCAGTTTTCTGCTCTCAGTATGATTTCCAACCAGAAAGAAAAAAGGATGTCTTGCTTTTCCTATAAGTAGGCTACAGAAATACTGATTCCCATAGGCATAGAGACCATCACAGTCCAGATGAGAGCCCACCATGGAAAGACCAGAGCGACAGGAAATCTGAGTCAGAAAAAGCCCAGAACACGGTAATGTCCACTACGGTTGCTCTCAAGTTTTTCTTCTCTCTTTCCTAGTCCCTGTCTTTCCCTCAGCTAATCCACCCTTCTTTTCCTGTCTATTCATCAACTTTCTATCTGCTGGAGATTGAGCTCCCTGACCTAGGACCACATTTTCCATACACTGAGGCCTTTGTGCTTGGTTACTCTGAGCAGCAACTTGGGAAGAATCTCTAACCTCAGTTAGTTATGCTGACTTTGGGATCAGGCACATCTTACATCTTGGGTTCAAGCTCCACACTGGCCTGGGCTCCAGCAGTGCAATGAAACCTGGGCCCAGCAGGTGGAAGTGTAACGGTCAAGGTGGATGGGGAAAGTATACCCACCCAGAGTAGATAGCTGATGGTCGAGAGTACACCAGAGCAGGTCAGAGTACACCAAAGAACATACTAAACAGCAGATAATGGTAACTCAGATGAAACCCTCCTCTTATAGGATGTCATACCACACATACTACAAAAAGTTCAGTTTTTTCCTATTAATAATTCCCCTTGACCCCAACAAATACTGATGATGTGAAGCACACAGATAGAGAGGGGTAGAAGTCTAAACAGGTTTGAGGGAAAATATCTGAATTCAAAAAGTTCCAAGTTTCCTCCAACTTTCATCATTCCCCTGTCCAGGTGCCTGTCTAGACACCAATGGTCTTTCTGCCACTTTCACTAAGTATTCAATTCCTACTCCACCCCATCTGCATTTGGTCATGAAGAATACTCCCACATTCAGTGAATAGAGGAAATATTGAGCCTCTCTCCATATCATTTTCAATATTCCATCAATCCCAGTATTTATGCAATTAACCAACATTTAAAAAACTTAAATACATGTAAGGGCAACAAGACTTTAGGTACCCTATGTTATATGTTACAGACCTCCTTCTCCAAAGAATGGCCTAGACAGCTATTTCCTTACAAAGAATATGGCAAAGCTGGACACATGTCAAGTTCCTGAGCCCAAATTGCAACTCTATGTCTTACACCTCTATGACCTTAAGAACGTTTTGTAAGTTTTCTGTGTCTCATCCATAAAAAGGTCTGTGTACAGACTGTTTCATAAACAAATAGAATCACACAACCCAGCTGGCCTCCTGCCCTACTGCTGCATCACATAGGCCCAACTTCCAGGACCAAAGTTTTTCAGATTTGGACCCTCAGCTAACAATTCCCTGATATCTTCTGCAGAATCTGGCATGTTCTTTGGTGTAGAGTTAGAAACACAAATGAACATTGTGGTCAGCTGTAATTTAAAAAGTCAGTCTGGAATGATACAAGCAATTATCCACTTAATTCATCCAGAAAATTCCAAACACTTGGAGACGTTTTCAAATTCTAGAAGATAATGATAGAAATTATTGTCATTTGTTGTGTCTGTTATTTTGCTAGTGAAGACAGTAGAGGAAGTACTCACTGTGACAGGATTTAAACTCACAGATGAGAGAGACTCATTAAAATATATTTTTTTTCAGCAAGTTGCTCTCATTGTTCACTGAATCAGTTAATTTGGGTCATTCTGAACTGCAAATTCAGCTACTAGACAGACAGATACAATCTGGATCTAAGTTCTGCTATGACTCATAGTCATAAGGATTTAAGAAAGAATGAATAAATAAACTGAATAAATTAATGTTCAGGAAAAAATGAATGACCAAGTGAATGTTATAGGCTTTAACAGCCTTTCCAGTATGGTCTGAAATAGGCCAGTAGGCATCAGATACGTTAAGTACACTACTGGTTACACAAAACTGAGACAATCTGTACACACACATGCAAACATATACATACACAAAACATATACATACACATATGCCATTCTTGGAGAGGGCAATGGCACCCCACTCCAGTACTCTTGCCTGGAAAGTCCCATGAATGGAGGAGCCTGGTGGGCTGCAGTCCATGGGGTCGCTAGGAGTCAGACACGACTGAGCGACTTCACTTTCACTTTTCACTTTCAAGCATTGGAGAAGGAAATGGCAACCCACTCCAGTATTCTTGCCTGGAGAATCCCAGGGACGGGGGAGCCTGGTGGGCTGCCGTCTATGGGGTCGCACAGAGTTGGACACGACTGAAGTGACTTAGCAGCAGCAGCAGCATGCCATTCTTTGCTTCCCACTTTGTTGTCTTCTTAGTGCTGAATCCTTATCAAGCTTATGATTCTGCAATCTTTCCCAAAGAAATTAGCTAAACAGTCTATCCAATTCACTTCATTTTTTATTCAACATATTTGCTGTGGAAGACCAACCATATGTGCTTTTCACTGGACCAAGAGTTATGGCATGGAGATACAAAGTAATATAGAGCATAATCACTCTCTTCAAGGAACTGTAGTATTATTGTTTGGGAAGGAAAAACAAAGAAATGTGCCATATACATTCTAACCACTAACTGCCAAAAGAAGACAGTGATTCAGCAAAGGCATAAAATAAAGGGAGTTGCTTATGGTGGGTGAGCTAATGAATTAGCACAGAGTGGAAGTATATCTGTTGAGGTCTTCCCAGAACAGATACTTTGGTAGTAGTAGCATTACATGAGACTGGGGGAGAGGGAGAGGAACCTGTGAAAGACAAAGAGCAAGGACATAGAATTGGGCTGGAAAAGCCTTCAGACCAGACATAACACTGCTAACAGGAAAGAGGGAAGGAAAGCAGAATCGTCTAGGGAGGGTTTCAGACTACACTACAGACCTGACAAGGATTATCCAACCCTTGGATGGGTTGGGAGCTCTGGGGCAATGACTGACCCTCAGACAAGGCAAAAATGGTCAAAATGTGGTATCTAAGGTATGCTCGGTCATTGCCTGGGAAGTTTGGCCTCCACTAAAGCTGCAGTCATTTTCAAAGCATCAACTGGAAGCTGTCAGCAAGCTCATCATTTTCAGCTGCATGTTGAGTTCTTTCTCCCAATTGGAGCACCTCACTGGCTGCCACATGAGGAGAATCAGCATATTTAAGAAAAACGTAAGAAAATGGAAGGCAAAAGTGCCAGATGAGAACAATAATGAAGACATAGGTTAAATCCTGGTGTAGTCACTTATTCACTCTGGTAAGACAAGATATTCCCATACTTCTCATTCTACATTAGAAAAATTAGGATATAATAATCTACCCAGAATGTTTTATGAAATGAAATGAAAAAATGACAATTTTAATTGAAATACAACACATAACCTTTTGTTATATTCAAATTACAACATAATGATTTGATACCTGTATATATTGCAAAATGATCACCAAATGAAAGCCAAGCCTTAAGTGAAAGTTGCTGCGTGGTAGAAAGACCTGATGTCTCCAGACATAGGGAACAGACTTGTGGACACAGTGAGGGAAGGAGAGGGTGGGACAAATTGAGAGAGTAGCATTAACATATATACACAACCATGTATAAAATAGACAGCTAGTGGGAAGCTGCTGTATAACACAGGGAGCTCAGCTCAGTGTTCTGTGATGATGGGGTGGGAGAGGGAGGCTCGAGAGGGAGGGAAATATATAGTTATGACTGTTCTGTGATGTTGTACGGCCGAAACCAACACGATATTGCAAAACAATTATCCTCTAATTAAAAATTTTAAAATATAAATGTGAAGAATAAAAGAAATGTGGATTTTCTATCCCATAAATTAGCAAATAAAAATAGATAAATCATGACCATACCAAAAAAAAAAAAGACCCAGTGTCTTGAGGTTTTATAGAATTGAGGTATACAGACTGGGGACTTGGACGAGTTATATAATTTATGATAGTCAAATTTCTAATTCACAGAAGGTACTCAGCAATATCCTCCTTATCCTTTCTTCACATATCCAAAATTCAGATACACACACACGCTCACATACATGCACACAGAGTCACACTCTGTCATCTTTTAATCTTGTCCCAGAGAGTCAAATTGACAATAGGTGTTAATGCATAGTGTCAATAATAAAAAGCTAAAGAAAGATAAAATGATATTATTAGGAAGTTATGAATTCTAAAAGGGTTTTGGAGTGGAAGATTGGAAAACAGGGAAGAGAAGACAAATGCTGAAACAGCTTCCCAGCAACTCTGCCATGATTTACAAAACATGCACAGAGCATTGCTGATAAAGCAGTGCCCAGTTGAAGGAGACAGAACAAATTCAGGGTCTGCACAAATTAGCAAATTTCTTCCGTGTCTTTAAAACAGAATGTCACCTATGGAAAAATAATTATTTGAAACAGAACACTAGAAGGGGAAGCAAACTTATAGACATTTGATAAGGACATACGTGAAATCTAAATAGGAGTCACACTCCTATTTAGTGTGGAGTAAATACATAAAAGTGGATCCCTTTCTCCATAGTTGGGTGTAGAAGAGAAGTTTCAGGTACATTGCTATATTTTTTTCTAGGAAAAATCCTTTCTAAATGGCCTTGAGGAACCACAGCACCATCACTGAGTTCATCCTCCTTGGGCTGTCTGCTGATCCCAAAGTCCAGATACTGCTCTTTGTGCTTTTCATGGGGATTTACCTCCTAACCATGATGGGGAACCTGATTCTGCTGCTGGTGATCAGAGCTGATTCCCATCTCCACACACCTATGTACTTCTTTCTGAGTCACCTCTCTTTCCTGGATCTTTGCTTCTCTTCAGTCACAGTTCCCAAGCTCCTGGAGAACCTCCTGTCTAAAGAGAAAATTATTTCAAAGGAGGGCTGCCTGACTCAAGCCTTCTTTGTGTTTGACATTGGAGGGACAGAAGTCTTCTTGCTCTCAGTGATGGCCTATGATCGCTATGCTGCCATCTGCTACCCTCTGCTCTACAGTCAGGTGATGAGCAGCCAGCTCTGTGTGAGGTTGGTATGGGCTTCATGGGGCCTGGGTTTTCTGGATGCAGTTTTCAACATCCCTCTGGCTATGAACTTGAACTTCTGTGAGAACCATATCATCTCCCACTATACCTGTGAACTGCCCTCTCTCTTCCCTTTGTCCTGCTCTGATATTTCCACCAATGTCACTGTCCTGACAGGCTCCACACTGCTACATGGCTTTGGTACCTTCTTCCTGATCTTATTCTCCTACACACGCATTGTTTCCACCATCCTGAGCATCAGCTCCACCACAGGCAGGAGCAAAGCCTTCTCCACCTGCTCCTCCCACCTCACTGCAGTGAGCTTCTTCTATGTCTCAGCTTTCCTCCGTTATCTTATGCCAACCTCAGGTTCACCTCTGGAGCTGATCTTTTCCATACAGTATGGTGTAGTTACTCCGCTAGCGAATCCCCTCATCTATAGCCTCAAAAACAAAGAAGTAAAGACAGCTCTGAGAAGAACCCTGGGGAAATGTTTGCAATGGTAGAGGTAGCAAGCTGTAAAGAGAAGAGAAATCAGGGTCATTTGTAGAGATGTGGATGGACCTAGAGACTGTCATACAGAGTGAAATAAGTTAAAAAGAGAAAAACAAATACCAAACTATTGTTGTTCAGTCACCCAGTCATGTCCAACTCTTTGTGACCCCATGGACTGTAGTACACTAGGCCTCCCTGCCCTTCACCATCTCCTGGAGTTTGCCCAAGTTCATGTTCATTGCATCAATGATGCTGTCCAGCCATCTCACCCTCTGATGCCCTCTTCTCCTTCTGCCCTCAATCTTTCCAAGCATCAGGGACTTTTCCAATGAGTTCTCTGTTCACATCAGAAAACCAAAATACTGGAGCTTCAGCTTCAGCATCAGTCCTTCCAGTGAATGTTCAGGGTTGATCTACCTTAAGATTGACTGGTTTGATCTCCTTGCTGTCCAACAGACTTTCAGGAGTCTTCTCCAGCACCAGAGTTTGAAAGCATCAATTCTTTGGTGTTCTGCCTTCTTTACCGTCCAGTCTCACAACCATATGGGACCACTGCGAAGACCATAGCTTTGACGATATGGACCTTATTGGCAGAGTAATGTCTCTGCTTTTCAGCACGTTGTCTAGGTTCGTCATCACTTTTCTATCAAGAAGCAATCATCTTCTGATTTCATGGCCGGAGTCACCATCCACAGTGATTTTGGAACCCAAGAAGAGGAAATCTGTCACAACTTCCACCTTTTCCCCTTCCATTTGCCATGCAGTAATGGGGCCGGATGCCATGATCTTGGGTTTTTTAATACTTAGTCTTAAGCCAGCTCTTTTTACTCTCCTCTTCCACAATATCATATATTAATGAATGTATGTGGAATTGAGACACAGATGTAGAGAACAAACACATGCATATCAAGGGGGAAACTGGGGGTTGTGATGCATTGGGAGATTGGGATTGACACACATACACTATTGATCAGTTCAGTTCAGTTCAGTTGCTCAGTCATGTCTGACTCTTTCCAACCCCATGACTATAGCATGCCAGGCCTCCTGGTCCATCATCAACTCCCAGAGTTTACTCAAACTCATGTCCATTGAGTTGGTGATGCCATCCAACCATCTCATCCTCTGTTGTCCACTTCTCCTCCTGCCCTCAATCTTTACCAGCATCGGGATCTTTTCAAATGAGTCAGTTCTTCACATGAGGTGGCCAAAGTATTGGAGTTTCAGCTTCAGCATCAGTTCTTCCAATGAATATTCAGGACTGATTTCCTTTAGCATGGACTGGTTGGATCTCCTTGCAGTCCAAGGGACTCTCAAGAGTCTTCTCCAACACCACAGTTCAAAAGCATCAATTCTTCTGCGCTCAGCTTTCTTTATAGTCCAACTCTCACATCCATACATGACTACTGGAAAAACCATAGCCTTGACTAGACGGACCTTTGTTGGCAAAGTAATGTCTCTGCTTTTTAATATGCTGTCTAGATTGATCATAGCTTTTCTTCCAAGGAACAAGCGTCTTTTAATTCACAGCTGCAGTCACCATCTGATTTTGGAGCCCCAAAAGATAAAGTCTGTCACTGTTTCCATTGTTTCTCCAACTATTTGCCATGAAATGATGGAACCAGATGCGATGATCTTAGCTTTCTGAATGCTGAGTTTTTTGTTTTTTTTTTAAAACTTTACAATATTGTATTGGTTTTGCCAAATATCAAAATGAATCCGCCACAGGTATACATGTGCTCCCCATCCTGAACTCTCCTCCCTCCTCCCTCCCCATACCATCCCTCTGGGTCGTCCCAGTGCATCAGCCCCAAGCATCCAGTATCGTGCATCAAACCTGGACTGGCAACTCATTTCATATATGATATTATACGTATTTCAATGCCATTCTCCCATATCATCCCACCCTCTCCCTCTCCCACAGAGTCCAAAAGACTGTTCTATACATCAGTGTCTCTTTTGCTGTCTCGTATACACAGGGTTATTGAATGCTGAATTTTAAGCCAGCCTTTTCTCTCTCCTCTTTCACCTTTATCAAGAAGCTCTTTAGTTCTTCTTTGCTTTCTGCCATAAGGGTGGTATCATCTGCATATCTGAGGTTATTGATATTTCTCCCAGCAATCTTGATTCCAGCTTGTGCTTCATCCAGCCCGCCTTTTCTCCTGATGTACTCTGCATATAAGTTAAACAAGCAGGGTGACAATATACAGCCTTGATGTACTCCTTTCCCAATTTGGAAACTGTCTGTTGTTCCATGTCCAGTTCTAACTGTTGCTTCCTGACCTGCATACAGATTTCTCAGGAGGCAGGTCAGGTGGTCTGGTATTCCCATCTCTTTCAGAATTTTCCACAGTTTGTTGTGATCCACACAGTCAAAGCTTTGGCATAGTCAATAAAGCAGATGTTTTTCTGGAACTCTCTTGCTTTTTCAATGATCCAATTCGGTGCTGGCAATTTGATCTCTGGTTCTTCTGCCTTTTCTAAATCCAGCTTGAACATCTGGAAGTTCATGGTTCACATACTGTTGAAGCCTGATTTGGAGATTTTTGAGCATTATTTTACTAGTGTGTGAGATGAGTGCAATTGTGCAAAAGTTTGAACATTCTTTGGCATTGCCTTTCTTTGAGACTGGAATGAAAACTGACCTTTTCAAGTCCTGTGGCCACTGCTGAGTTTTCCAGATTTGCTGGCATATTGAGTGCAGCACTTTTAGAATTTGAAATAGCTCAACTGGAATTCCATCACCTCCACTAGCTTTGTTCATAGTGATGCTTCCTAAGGCCCACTTGACTTCACATTCCAGGATGTCTGGTTCTAGGTCAGTGATCACACCATCGTGATTATCTGGGTTGTGAAGATATTTTTTGTATAGTTCTTCTGTGTATTTTTGCCACCTCTTCTTAATATCCTCTGCTTCTCTTAGGAACATACTATTTCTGTTCTTTATTGAGCCCATCTTTGCATGAAATGTTCCCTTGGTATCTCTAATTATCTTGACGAGATCTCTATTCTTTCCCATTCTATTGTTTGCATCTATTTCTTTGCATTGATCACTGAGAAAGGCTTTCTATTCTCTCTTCATTATTCTTCAGTACTCTGCATTCAAACGGGTATATCTTTCCTTTTCTCCTTTGCCCTTTTCGGTTCTCTTCTTTTCACAGATATTTGTAAGGCCTCCTTAGACAATCATTTTGCCTTTTTGCATTTCTTTTCCTTGGGGATGGTCTTGATCCCTGCTTCCTGTACAATGTCACGAACCTGCTATGTATAAAATAGGTAATGAGAACACACTGTACAGCACAGGAAACTCTACTCAATGCTCTATGATGACCTAATGGGAAGGAAATCCAAAAAAGAAAAGATATGTGTATATGTATAGTATAGCTGATTCACTTTGGAGTACAGTAGAAACTAACACAACATTGTAAAGCAACTGTACTTCAACAAAGCAATTTTTAAGTAAAAAATAATAAATAAATAAAAATTTTTAATAAGAGATGATAAATTAAGAAAGAACTATAGGCTTCAGGATATCTGGTGAGTTAACACTAAAAGCTTCTAGCGGTCCTCTGTTTTAGATGCTGAAAGATGCCACAGAAAAGCATAAGAAAGACGCATGAAGATACTTTGAGGGTGGGGTCAGGATGGGAGAAGACAGTTCAGATTCAATCCTGCTCAAAGGCATATCAATGGAAATATAGTTATCTTGGCCAAAAGTTGTACTTAATCATAATTTATTTCTCTATCATTTCACTGATACCGAGTAAAGTTGGCTCAGACGGTAAAGCATCTGTCTACAATGCGGGAGACCCGGTTTGATCCCTGGGTCGAGAAGATCCCCTGGAGAAGGAAATGGCAATCCACTCCAGTACTCTTGCCTGGAAAATCCCATGGACAGAGGAGCCTGGTAGGCTACAGTCCATGGGGTCACAAACAGTCAGACACGACTGAGTGACTTCACTAGTGACTAGTAAAGTTGCATGTGTACTGAATTATTTTTTGGAATTAAATGAATAGAAAGGCAATGAAAAACATAAGATTTCACCAAAAATGTTGAATTTCAGGGAAAGAAAAGTTATCATCTTAGGGCTTATGGAGGGGTTGTTGCTTTGAATGGGAAGCCTTGCAGATAAAAAAAAGTGCTATGTTCTGCCCAGAGTGACTGTCATGTGAGTGACTTGGGTGATGCCAAGAACTCTGCTTTTCTATTACATGAGAGTTGGAATTTGAGGGGGAATGTTGCACATTCAAGATAACACAAGAAAATTTAGCCTCTCCAGCATCTCAACTTCTTTAAAGCACTGGTTTTCTCTAGTTTGTCCGCTTGGAGAATGCAAGGGTTTTTAGTCTTCCTTCTCATTATTTTAGCAAGAATTTATGAAATATAAAATACGTGTTATATGACACAGCAACTTTGTATTTCCTGAGCATTTTTACATGCTACTTATGATTTTACTCGAAATACATTGCGTTTTAAAGTCATGATAACTTGCAATCATCCAGTGCTATTTTCTGTATAGCGATAATGAGAATTATTATAGTCGTGGACATGGTTAATAGATTAAAACACTTTATAGTTCCACTTAACTTTATTTTTCCACAAGTGAAACATGTTTACTGAATCATGTACTAAGTAACAACACATCTGTTATTTCTAATTTTTTGAAGTTGTAATAAGAAAGCATCACGGTCATCCAAGTCTATGCCCCAGCCAGTAATGCTAAAGAAGCTGAAGTTGAATGGTTCTGTGAAGACTTACAAGACCTTCTAGAACTAACCAAAAAAAAAAAAAAAAAGATGTCCTTTGCATTGTAGGGGATTGGGATGCAAAAATAGGAATTCAAGAGATACCTGGAGTAATAGGCAAGTCTGGCTTTAGAGTACAAAATGAAGAAGGGCAAAAGCTAAGAGAGTTTTATGAAGAGAACACACTGGTCATAGCAAACACCCTATTCCAACAACACAAGAGACAGCTCTACATAAGGACATCACCAGAAATTAACTGAAATTAACTGATTATATTCTTTGCAGCCAAAGATGGAGAAGTTCTATTTAGTGAGCAAAAACAAGACCAGGAGCTGACTATGGCTAGGATCATGAACTCCTTATTGCAAAATTCAGGCTTAAACTGAAGAAAGTAGGGGAAACCACTGGGCCATTCGGGTATGATCTAAATCAAATCCCTTATGATTATACAGCAGAGGTGACAAACAGATTCAAGGGATCAGATCTGGTAAACAGACAGCCTGAAGAACTATAGACAGAGGTTTGTAACACTGTACAGGAGGCAGTGACCAATACCGTCCCAAAGAAAAGGAAATGCAAAAAGGCAAAATGAGGAGGCCTTACAATAGCCAAGGAAAGAATAGAAGTGAAAGGCAAATGAGAAAGGGAAAGATATACCCATTTGAATGCAGAGTTCCAAAGAATAGCAAGGAGAGATAAGAAAGCCTTCTTAAGTGAACAATGCAAAGAAATAGAGGAAAACAATAGAATGGTAGAATGGGAAAGACTAGATTTCTTCAAGAAAATTAGAGATACCAAGGGAACATTTCATGCAAGGAAGGGCACAATAAAAGACAGAAATAGCAAGGACCTAACAGAAGCAGAAGATATTAAGAAGAAGTGGCAAGAACACACAAAAGAACTGTACAAAAAAGGTCTTAATGACAGGGATAAGTATGATAGTGAGGTCACTCACTTAGAGCCAGACATGCTAGAGTGTGAAGTTAAGTGGGCCTTAGGAAGCATTACTACAAACAAAGCTAGTAAAGGTGATGGAATTCCAGCTGAGCTATTTCAAATCCTAAATGATGATCCTGTGAAACTGCTGTACTCAATACGTCAGTAAATTTAGAAAACTCAGCAGCGGCCACAGGACTGGAAAAGGTTAATTTTCATTCCAATCCCAAAGAAGGGCAATGCCAAAGAATGTTCAAACTACCACACAATTGCACTCATTTCACATTGTACCAAGGTAATACTCAAAATCCTTCAAGCTAGGTTTCAACAGAACATGAACCAAGCAAACTGAGGACTTCCAGATGTACAAGCTGGATTTAGAAAAAACAGAGGAACCAGAGATCAGTTTTCCAACATCCATTGGATTATAGAAAAAGCAAGAGAATTCCAAAGAAACATCTACTTCTTCTTCACTGACTACGCCAAAGCCTTTGACTGTGTAGATAACAACAAATTGTGGAAATTTCTTCAAAAGATTGGAATACCAGACCACCTGACCTGCCTGCTGAGAAACCTGTATGCAGTTATAACTAGACATGGAACAATGGACTGGTTCCAAATTGGGAAAGGAGTACACCAAGGCTGTATATTGTCACCCTGCTTATTTAACTTATATGCAGAGTACATGATGTGACATGCCAGGCTGGATGAAGCACAAAGTGGAATCAAGATTGCTGGAAGAAATATCAATAACCTCAAATATGCAGATGATACCACCCTTACGGCAGAAAGTGAAGAAGAACTAAAGAGCCTCTTGATGAAGGTGAAAGAGAAAAGTGAACAAAAATGGCTTAAAACTCAACATTCAAAAAAATATTTCATGGCATCTGGTCCCATCACTTCATGGCAAACAGATGGGGAAGCAATGGAATCAGTGAAAGACATTATTTTCTTGGGCTCCAAAATCACTGTGGATGGTGACTGCAGCCATGATATTAAAAGACACTTGCTCCTTGGAAGAAAAGCTATGACAAACCTAGACAGTACTTTGCCAACAAAGTTCTGTATAGTCAAGCTATGGTTTTTCCAGTAGTCATGTATGGATGTGAGAGCTGGACCATAAAGAAGATTGAGCATTGAAAAACTGATGTCTTTGAACTGTGGTGTTGGAGGAGGTTCTTGAGAGTCCTTTGGACTACAAGGAGATCAAACGAGTCAATCCTAAAGGAAATACTCATTGGATACTGATTGGAAGGACTGATGCTGAAGCTGAAGCTTCAATACTTTGGCCACCTGCTGGGAAGAGCCAACTCACTGGAAAAGACCCTGATGCTGGGAAAGACTGAAGGCATGAGAAGAGATGAGGACAACAGTGGACAAGATGGTTGGATGGCATCACCAACCCAATGGACATGAGCAAACTCCGGGAGATGGTGAAGGACAGGGAAACCTGGCATCCTGCCATTCATGGGGTTGAAAAGAGTTGGACATGACTGAGTGACTGAACAACAACTCTTTCTCCAAATGTATGTGTGAGCTGAGATCTCACTATTTTAAGAGACCTAATATGACCCAGAGACATCCCCTCTATCACCCCTTTAAGACACATTTCCTCCAGTTTTAGAGACAAAAATAAATAAATAAATAAACAGAGGGGGGGAAAAGCAGTGACTTTTATAATTAGCCCTGTTGTTATTTTCTCACTGTTGATCATCACTTGTTTACTCATTGGCAATGAGCAACCCAAACCCAAACAATGACCTTAGGATAGCAGTCATATAGGCATTGACTCTGGAGGAGGCATGTGGGAATTCTTCAGAAGATCTTGCTGATTCTTCTCACTGCACAGTTCCCTGACCTAGGAGGCTTGACTCCCATTCACACTCTTATATCCCGCCTCTTCTCCAATCCCAGCAGCACCCTCTCTGCTCTAGTTGCAGAGAAACCTAACAACCTCCTTGCATGTGACAAATGGGTGCTAAGTCACTTGAGTCATGTCTAACTCTTTGCAACTCTGTGGACTGTGTAGCCTGCCAGCTACAGGGATTCTCTGGCAAGAACACTGGAGTGGGTTGCCATTTTCTCCTCCAGGAAATCTGCCCAACCTGCATCTCTTATGTCTCCTGCATTGACAGGCAGGTTCCTTACCACTAGTGCCACCTAGGTGTGTCCAAACCAGGTCTCTACCAAGATGACCAATTGACTTCTCCCCAGAAATTCACATACCCTTGCCATACCAAATAGGAATTAAACAGCCTGCTGTTTTTCTACCATCCCATCTTCCACCCTGTCAGCTTTTCCAGTTCTTCTCTTTCTGGTCCTGAGAGGCATAGGAGAAAGATCAGAAAGTCTACTGCTAAAGCAGAAGTCCAGCAAAGAAATAATATCTGCCTCTTCTGCTTGCAGACATCCATCCTCTGTTTATTGTAAGTGCTGCTCTTAGGACCCCATTCATTTTGGATTCTACAAAAAGAAAGTAACCCTTCCTTCCCCACAAAAAGAAAAGGAAATGTTGTCCCACCATGAACACTAAATTCTCAATATGGCCCAAAAACCCCTTCCCATTGGTTTAAGCCCTCAATTTTTTATATAACCAAGGAAGGAGCAGTGATAACTAACAGTTGTATCATAGGTCTCCTCTCTTACTAAGTCTTGCAAAGGGTGCCTGATGCCATTAATGGTAGAGATTATCAAATGGGTATTTATGTTGTGGAAAACAATATGAAAGCTCCTCAAAAAGCCAAAAATAGAACTACCATTTGATTCAGCAATATCATTTCTGGGTATAAGCTTAAAGGAAATGAAAGTAGAATATGAAAAGATTTATACAATCCTATGTTTACTGCAGCATTATTAAGAATAGCCAAGAAATGGAAATAATCTATCAACAGATAAATGGATAAAGAAGATGTTATATGTGTGTGTGTATCTGTGTGTATGTATAAAATGGAATATTATTCATCCACAAGAAAAAGGACAACCTGCCTGCCATTTTCAAAAATAAGGATGGATTTTGAGCACCTTATGCTAAGTGAGATAAGTCAAACAGAGAATAACAAATACCGTGTGATGTCACTTTTATATGAAATCTATAAAAGCCAAACTCTTAAAATCAGAGAGTAAAATGATGATTGCAAGAAATGGGGGGTGGGGTGATAGGACAAATATTGTTTAAGGGTACAAACTTTCAAACAGTAGTAAATAAATCCAAGAGATCTAAAGCATAGTAGAGTGAATATGAACAACAACATTGTATTATAATCATTACACCTCCTAAGAGACTAGAGGGAGAAGGCAATGGCACCCCACTCCAGTACTCTTGCCTGGAAAATCCCATGGACAGAGGAGCCTGGTAGGCTGCAGTCCATGAGGTCGCTAAGGAAGCAACTTCACTTTCACTTTTCACTTCCATGCATTGGAGGAGGAAATGGCAACCCACTGCAGTGTTCTTGCCTGGAGAATCTCAGGGACGGGGAAGCCTGGTGGGCTGCCATCTATGGGGTCACACAGAGTCGGACATGACTGAAGCGACTTAGCAGCAGCAGCAGCAGCAGCAGCAAGAGACTAGAACTAATTATGCTGCTGCTGAGTCACTTCAGTCGTGTCCGACTCTGTGCAACCCCATAGATGGCAGCCCATCAGGCTCCCTCGTCCCTGGGATTCTCCAGGCAAGAACACTTGAGTGGGTTGCCATTTACTGACCACTAAAATAGAAATAGAATATTTATGTAACATAATAGAAGTGCTAATAATCATTAAAATGACAACACTATTATAATAAATACACCAAATTAACATGTTCTATACCTTAAATTTATATGTTATATGTCAAATTAAAAAATAAACAACACACTCATAGACACAGAGAACAGACTGGTGGTTACCAGAGATAAGGAGGTAAGGGGTGGGTGAAGTAGGTGAAGACTTGAGGGTCAAAAGGTAGAAACTTCCAGTTATAAAATAAATAAGTCCTGGGGATGTAATGTACAGCATGGTAACTATTGTTAATAATACTATATTGTTTACTTGAAAGTCAAAGACAGTAGATCTTAAAAGTTCTTATCACAAGAAAAATTGTAGCTCTATGTGTGGTGATGGATATTAACTATATTTACCATGGTGATAATTTTGCAATATATACAAATATCAGATCACTGCTGTACATCTGAGACTAATATAATGTTATGTCAATTACTTCTCAATAAAATAAAAAACAAGATTTGTTCTTTGGAAACATAAAGTAGATAAACTTCTGTCAAGTTTACTCAAGAAAAAAGAGAGAAGCACCAAAGAAACAATCTTAAGAATTAAACAGTATACTTAAATAACCTACTATAAATATCAAACATATTGAGAGGATAATATAAATGACATATGTCAATAAATTTGAAAACTTAGATAACTAAACTCCCATTAAAATGCAATTACCCAAAAGTGACTCAAGAAGACATAAGAATCTAAAAAGCTTTTTTAGAGTTGGAGAGCTGAGACTAAACCTCAGCCAGCTTTATATTTAAGTTAGAACTTTCAATAAAGTAAAAATGTCAGTCCTCTCCGGGTTGAACAATAGATTTAACTTAATTCCACAAGAAATCTCACCAATAATTTTTACAAAACTCAGCAAGCTAATTCTAATATTATATGGAAAGTGGTAAGTGAAAATCACTCAGCCATGTCTGAATCTTGCGAACCCCATAGGCTATATAGTCCATGGAATTCTCCAGGTCAGAACACTGGAGATGGTAGCCTTTCCCTTCTCCAGGGGATCTTCTCACTATGGAAGGTAGCCAGGTCTCCCACATCGTAGCCAGATTCTTTACCAGCTGAGCTACCAGGGAAGCCCACACCATAATCAAGTGGGATTTATTCCAGAGATGCAAGGATAATTCAACATCCACAAATCAATCAATGTAATATACCACCACACTAACAAATTGAAGAACAAAAATCATATGATCATCTCATAGATGCATAAAAATCATTTGATAGAATTTAACATCCACTCATGATTAAAAAAGAAACTCTCAGCAAAGTAGGTATACATGGAAAATGCCTCAACATAAAAAGGCCATATATGGCGAGCCACAGCTGACATCATACTTAATGGTGAAAAACTGAAAGTTTTCCTCTAAATTCAGGAACAAGGCAAGAATACTCACTCTCACCAATTTTATTCAAAATAGTGTTGAAACTCCTAGCCAAAGCAACCAGGCAACAACAAATAAATTTTGCTAAATACTAACTAGATATATAAATAAAGAAAGGTTATCCAAATTGAACAAAAGAAACAAAACTACCTCTATCTGTAGATGACATGATATTTTATATAGAAAACCCTAAAACTCCACAAAAAAAACTGTTAGGACACATAAACGAATTCCATAAACTTGTAGGACACAAAATCAATATATAAAAAATGTATAGCATCTCTGTACATTTATAATAAACTAGCAGAAAAAGAAATTAAGAAAACAATCCCATTTACAATTACATGAAAAAGAATAAAACACCTAAGAATAACTTTAACCAAGAGGCTGAAAACAAACTGTACAATGAAAGCTATAAGACATTGATGAAAGAAAATGACAAAAATGAATGGAAAGATAGTCCATAATCATGAAAAATTAATATTGTTGAAGTGTTCATAGTACCCAACACAATCTATATCTATATTGATTTTAACCTCTATTACAATGTCAATGGCATTTTTCACAGAAACAGAAGAAAAAAGTGCTAAAATTTATATGGAACCATAAAAGATCCTGCATAGCTAAAGCTATCTTGAGAAAGAAGAATAAAGCCAAAGGCATCACATTCCTGATTATAAACTATATTACAAAGCAATAGTAATCAAAACAGTATGATATTGGCATAAAAACAAGAATACAGAGATTAATGGCACTAAATAGAGAGCACAGAAATAAACCCACACATATGAAGTCTATCAATTTACAACAAAGAAGACAAGAATATATAGTATGAAAAGGATAGTCTCTTCAATTGGGAAAACTGGACAGCCACGTGAAAAGGAATGAAACTGGATCTTACACCATACATAAAAAATAAACTCAAAATGGATTAAAGATTTGAAAAAATCTTTATAAATATCATAAAATTTATAAAACCTGAAACCATAAAACTCATAGAAGAGAACATAAGAAAAAAGCTCCTTGACACTGGTCTTGGCAATGATTTTGCTGACATAACACCAAAAGCACAAACGACTAGCAAATGTCAGTAAGTGGAACTACATCAAACTAAAACATTTGCTCAGCCAAAGAAACAAAAAAAAAAAAATAAGGAGGCAACCAAAGTAATAGGAAAAAATACCTGTAAACCATATATTTGATAAGATGTTAACATTCAAAATATACAAATAACTCACACAACTCAATAACAGAAATCAAACAAATCAATTTTAAAGTGGGCCAAGGACTTGAATAGACACTTTTCCCAAAGAAGACATCCAAATGACCAATGTTCAACATCATTAATCATCAAGGAAATGAAAATCAAAACCACAATGAGATATCCCCTCATGCTTATCAGAATGGTTATCATTTAAAAGATGACAAATAATAAATGTTGGAGAAAAGGGAACACTTGTGCACTATTGGTGGGAATGTAAATTGGTTCACCCATTATGGAAAACAGTATGGAGGTACCTCAAAAAATTAAAAACATAATTACCATATGATCCAGAAATTCCACTTCTGGGTATATACCCAAAAGAAATGAAAATAAGATATCAAAAATACACGCACTCTCATGTTTCTTGCAGCATTATTCACAGTAGCCAAGATATGGAAATAATCTAAAACTAAACTTCCAGCTCTAAGATGAATAAGTTTTGGGAATCTAATATGCAGCATAGTGACTGTACTTAATAACACTCTACCATATATTGAAAAGTGCTAAGAGAATAAATCTTGAATAGTCTCACCATAAGACCAACCAAAAAATTGTAATTATGACAGGTGAAGGATATGTCACCTAACATGATGTGGTTAAAAAAAAAGATACATGTATACATATAACTGAATCACTTTGCTATACACCTGAAACTATCACATTATTAATCACTATACTTCAATATAAAATATAACATTTTTTTAAAGTTTTTAAAATTCTAAACAGTTACCTGTTTAAGTTACATGGAATGATTTTTTTAAAAAACACACAGTGAAACAAATTACAATATATACTTGTATCAAACAATCACTTTGTACACTTTAAACTTACACAATATTATATGTCAATTACATCTCAATAAAGCTGGGAGGGGGGGAGATGCCTTTCTTATTCATTTCTCTCCAGTCTCTATCAGCCTAATAAGTGTTCTTTCTTTAGACTTTAAATAATTGCTTTAATTCGGAAATTTCAAATACTCCCCTGTGTCTCTTACAGCTTACCTTTCTAGCTAACAGGGAAACATGCAATTAGTGAGTCTGGAATTTGGCTTCAGGGTAAGCTTCAGAGAGTACAGGGCATTGACCCAGCTTCCCCTGGGTGCCAACCCAGCTCTTGGCTGTATAAGAACAGATGGCCCTCTGATTGGGTCTGTTAGAGAATTTTTTCCTTCAGTAGTATTCTTCAGAAGTATTCAGAATCTCAGACGAAATAAATGAAGATATAGCAGGTTACTGGATCTGAGACCATGTGAGGAAGTTCTAATGAACTATATACCTGTTCAGAATATGAGCTTCTTTTGAGAAATTGGTTTTGTCCTTCCACACAGTGGCCTGTATTGCAGAATAACACCGCTCTAGGTTAAGGGAGTCAAGAGGTAATCTTAATTTTGTGGCAATCCCAGTGTTTTTAAAGCTTGAACCATTCTAATAGCCAATTCTCACTTATAGCAAGAAGAAAAAGCTATCTGCTGTGGAGAGTCAGATTCTTGTGACATAGGTTCCCTTATAGGAAGACTTTACCTATGATGTGCCTACTTGAATGGGAAAACCTGAACACAGGAACTGTCTTTCCAGGAATAGCCAGGAGTATGGTAATATCTTCCAAAATATCTTGATATCCCCCCTCTATTTTTCCTTCCTAGAAATTTCTATGTGTTTTAATTTTGCTGACCATCTTCTCTTTTAGTTTAGTTAGAGATCGTATTTAGAAGAATGAGGAAGGGTGAGGCCCTTTTCTGTGATTCCCGTATCATATGATCCAAATAGTCGCTGCCTTCACCCACACAAAATGCGTAAGTTAGCACATGAGAGAAAAATATTATTCAGGAATGGTACACTCTTCTTGGCTGAGATGATGAACTCCCCAAGTTACATGGTCAGATCCATCTTGTGCATGGAAGTAGAAAAGTGGGAGCAATTTTCAGGATAGCCCTGTTCACAAATACATGAAATAACCAAGTTCCTAAAAAGAATAGAACAAATGTATCATTTCACTTTGCTTGAGTAGATCCCAAGAAGACATCTGCTTTGAACAATATTCACAATTTTATCCAAGCAGGTTCCTCAAAAGTAAATTCTCCAACTGTTTCTGTATCACCACCACTAGCTGAAGTCACACAAAGGTGAACGGCGCCCTGCCTGTCCAAGCACACAGGTAACCTAGACATGCGTGTAAGATGAATTTGAACTTTGTTAACATGATCAGGTTTTTAACTATATTTGCTTTGAAGAAATAGCAGGATTTGAGGTAAGGCTGGAAGGTGAATGAGAGTCTGAATCAGTGGAATAAAAAAGTAGAACGTCTGAAAGAAAACCATGTAGTCAAAGAGAGAAATATAAGACCTTTCTAGTATCAAAAGGGGTCAAAAAGGCTAAAATATAGGTTAAGGACAGAGGAAGAAGAACTCTGAATGTCAAGACAGGAGAAATGGATTTGATTCCACAAAATACCTAGAACAGTCAAATTCATAGTGTCAGAAAGTACACTGGTAGATGCCAGGGGCTGGAAGCAGGGTGGAGAATGAGGAGTTAATTTTTTAATGGGAACACAGTTTCAGTTTAGGAAAGTGAACAATTCTGGAGATGGATAATGGTGAAAGTTGCACAACAATGTGAATGGATTTAATACCACTGAAATATGGTATTTAGTATAGCTAAATATCATTAAAATAGTGTTTTTATAGTAAGACTTTTACCATTTTTTAAAAAAAATTTTTGTTTAAAGATAGGAAAAGTGATCTTTATTCTTGTGGACCAGACCTAGATATTGGGATGAGAATTAGGGGAAATACTATGGAAGTTATTTCCTGATTCTTCTACTGGTTGTTAATGTCTCTATATCATATTTCCAAGGGGTAAAATGAAGATAAGTGTCCATGTCTGAAATACTTCATAGAATTTCTTTCAGCATAAACAGAGACAAGACATGAGAAAATGCTTCGTATTTTAAAAAATCTATTAAAATTTAATGTGATGTTTAACAAGTAAGAAGCCCTGGATTATTTTGAACAAAAATATTAGAGAGGAGAAAAGGTTTAGAACAATTACCTCACACATATTGTACAATGGTTTTTTTAAATGTACAATGGATTTTAAGAATTTCTGAAATTTAAAGCATGTAAGGAAAATTGAATAACATTAATGTTAGAGTGAACCAGAAATATTATTTCTCCAGTAAGTCTCTGTGGAATAGGAATCAGTTCAGTTCAGTCACTCAGTCATGTCCGACTCTTTGCGACCCCATGAATCGCAGCACGCCAGGCCTCCCTGTCCATCACCAACTCCCGGAGTTCACCCAAACTCATGTCCATCAAGTCGGTGATGCCATCCAGCCATCTCATCCTCTGTCGTCCCCTTCTCCTCCTGCCCCCAATCCCTCCCAGCATCAGAGTCTTTTCCAATGAGTCAACTCTTTGCATGAGGTGGCCAAAGTACTGGAGTTTCAGCTTTAGCATCAGTCCTTCCGAAGAACACCCAGAACTGATCTCCTTTAGGATGGACTGGTTGGATCTCCTTGCAGTCCAAGGGACTCTCAAGAGTCTTCTCCAACACCACAGTTCAAAAGCATCAATTCTTCAGCACTCAGCTTTCTTCACAGTCCAACTCTCACATCCATACATGACCCCTGGAAAAACAATACCCTCGACTAGACGGACCTTCGTTGGCAAAGTAATGTCTCTGCTTTTGAATATGCTATCTAGGTTGGTCATAACTTTGCTTCCAAGGAGTAAGCGTCTTTTAATTTCATGGCTGCAGTCACCATCTGCAGTGATTTTGGAGCCCCGAAAAATAAAGTCTGACACTGTTTCCCCATCTATTTCCCATGAAGTGATGGGACCAGATGCCATGATCTTAGTTTTCTGAATGTTGAGCTTGAAACCAACTTTTTCAGTCTCCTCTTTCACCTTCATCAAGAGGCTTTTTAGTTCCTCTTCACTTTCTGCCATAGGGGTGATATCATCTGCATATCTGAGGTTATTGATATTTCTCCTGGCAATCTTGATTCTAGCTTGGGCTTCTTCCAGCCCAGCGTTTCTCATGATGTACTCTGCATAGAAGTTAACTAAGCAGGGTGACAATATACAGCTTTGAAGTACTCCTTTTCCTATTTGGAAGCAGTCTGTTGTTCCATGTCCAGTTCTAACTGTTGCTTCCTGACCTGCATACAGGTTTCTCAAGAGGCAGGTCAGGTGGTCTGGTATTCGCATCTCTTTCAGAATTTTCCACAGTTTATTGTGATCCACACAGTCAAAGGCTTTGGCATAGTCAATATATCAGAAATAGATGTTTTTCTGGAACTCTCTTCCTTTTTCCATAGAACTCTCTAAAGTATGTGAAGACTGTGACCTAAATTTGTGATCTATCAAGAAAAGTGAGGGCAGCTTTGAGATATGTAAGCACAAGTTCAGACAACTCAGGGAGGGATGTTTAAGAAGAGAAGATGATGCTGTAGAGAATGGGGACAATCATAGGCAATATCACCCACTTTCTATTTTATTCCAAGGAAACAGCCTCCACAAATGGCCTTGAGGAACCGCAGCACCATCACCGAGTTTATCCTCACTGGGCTGTCAGACGACCCCCACATCCAGGCTCTGCTCTTTGTGCTCTTCCTGGTGATTTACCTCCTGACCGTGATGGGGAAGCTGACGATGCTGCTGGTGATCAGGGCTGACTCCCACCTCCACACGCCCATGTACTTCTTCTTGAGCAATCTATCATTCCTAGACCTCTGCTTCTCTTGTGTCACTCTGCCCAAGCTCCTGAAGGACCTCCTGTCTGAAAAGAACACCATCTCTGTCGAGAGCTGCCTGACTCAGGTCTTCTTTGTGTTTTTCTCTTCAGGAACTGAAGCCTGTCTCCTCTCAGTGATGGCCTATGACCGCTATGCCGCAATCTGCCACCCCCTGCACTATGGCCAGGTGATGAGCAACCAGCTCTGTGTGAGGCTGGTGTTGATCTCATGGGGCCTGGCCTCTCTCAATGCATTTGTCATTGTGCTCCTGGCTATTAGCCTGGATTTCTGTGAGGCCCAAACCATCCACCACTACACCTGTGAGCTGCCTGCCCTTTTCCCCCTGTCTTGTTCTGATATCTCTATTGTTACCAATATCCTACTCTGCTCCAGCCTATTGCATGGGCTTGGAACCTTCATCCCAATCTTCTTCTCTTACGCCCGTATTATCTCCACCATCCTGAGCATCAGCTCCACCAAAGGCAGAAGCAAGGCTTTCTCCACCTGCTCCTCCCACCTCATCGCAGTGATCTTGTTCTTTGGCTCGGGTTTTCTTTGTTATCTCATGCCTCCGTCTGGCTCCTCTTTGGATTTACTCCTCTCCATACAGTACAGTGCAGTCACACCCATGCTGAATCCCCTCATCTACAGCCTAAAGAACAAGGAGGTGAAGGCAGCTGTGAAAAGGACATTGGGGAAATATCTATAATGTTCAGGCAGTGAACAAAGACAACTGTAAGCAAAATCACGAAGATTGTATTCCACTGCCTTTGCTTTTGCCCTCATCTCCTCTAATCACACGATGTCAGTAATTCTGAAGAAAGATTCCAGAGCTCACCCAAACACCTAATCCTGTTAGTCCAAGGAAGTGGCTCTTGATTTTGGTTCCCTATTTGGAAAGTCCATGCTGTTGGTTGAAAGAGAGTGTGAAAACCATCTTCCACAAAGTAGATAAATAAGACAAACAAAATAAAATGAGGTTAAGAAAAAAAGATACAATGACACAGGAGTTTCAGCATCTAACTATAAAGAGCTGCAGAGAGAACTAAAAACAAAGGAGGTATTTGTTAAACAGAAGTTAACCTTTTCAAATCCCAACTACTTATAAATTCTTGAAGTAAAACTCTTGAAAAGCAAAATCCTTTGTTAACAAAAAAGTCAACAGTCTACATAGACTATCATGAACATGAGAACACTATATACTAAAGTTAAAAACATTGCCAACGCAGCCATCAATAGAAATAAAATCTATCCTTACATGAATTCATTAATAAGAAAAAAATTGTAAGTTTCTGAATGTTTAAATGCAATCATTAGAAAGATAATTAAACTTATCATAAGAAAAGGAGGATAAAGGGACTAAAAGCACAAATTAATATATTAGAAAAGAGAAAAATAGAAGCAATAAATAAATCGAGGCACTATTCAAAAAGATCAATTTTGACATAATTATGTAAATATATTGAAGAAAACAGAAAAAGAATCTAATAGTACAACACTGATGTTAAGAATAAAAATTATAAGGTAACGCTAAGATTTGTCTAAATAAACTGAAAGCAGGATTTTGTTTCATTTTAAGAAAATATAACCAAAAAAATAAAATTGAGCTATTTGATGTGTAAAACAAAACAAAAAACATTAGAATAAGCACAAAAGGACAATAAGCACTGATAGTTTTTCAGGTAAGTTTTGGCAAACTTGAATGCTTTTAAAATAATATGGAAAATTGTTAATGCTTTTCAGAACTAAAGTAACTGATTCAAAATATGAAAAATTACCACAGTCTCATGAATATTTAGATAAGTCAAATGAAATGATCCACTGAATCTTAAAGTATACTGAAATAATAATAATATAAATAATAACCCATGACCAAGTAAACTTCTTATTGCTTTGATTCCTCAAATCAATAAGTTCAAGTGAGAATAATCTCATGTTCACCCTGATAGATTCTTAATAAGCATAAAAGTAAAATTCAACAATTTTGACCTCAAATATTTAATAATAAAAATTCTAATGACTCTTTTTTATTGAAGTATAGTTGATTTACAATGTTGTGCCAATCTCTGCTATACAGCAAAGTGACTCAGTTATAAACCTATAAACATGCTTTTCATATTACTTATTATTTATTTAACATTAAATAATATTCAAATATATGCTTCATGATATAATATCAAATTGGAGGAATTACAGTTATGGTTTTTCCATTAGTCATGTACAGACATGACATGGGACTATAAAGGAGGCTGAGAGCCTAAGAATTGATGCTTTCAAACGGTGGTGCTGGAGAAGACTCTTGAGGGTCCCTTAGACTGCAAAGAGATCAAACCAGTCAATAGTAAAGGAAATCAACCCTGAATATTCATTGGAAGGACTGATGCTAAAGCTGAAGCTTCAATACTTTGACCACCTGATGCAAAGAACCAACTCACTGGAAAAGACCCTGATGCTAGGAAAGATTGAGGGCAGGAGGAGAAGGGAGCAACAGAGGATGAGATGGTTGGATGGCATCACCAACTCAATGGACATGAGTTTGAGCAAACTCCAGGAGATGGTGAAGGACAGGGAAACCTGGCGTTCCGCGGTCCATGGGGTCGCAAAGAGTTGGACACAACAAGAGCAGTTAAAAGAAGACAACACTATCACTCATATTACTTAACAAGGTTATGTAATTCCCTCCAGTGCAGTAAATTGATATTAAAATACGATATTTAATTATGGAAGAGGGGATCTACAAATATTTGGAGGTAATAATGATTACCCAAAAATCTAAGAAATCTCTAATTATTACTATTCCAAAAGAGTTTATTAAGGTAGCAAAAAGCTTTCAGTTCAGTTCACTCAGTCGTGTCCGACTCTTTGCGACCCCATGAACTGCAGCATGCCAGGCCTCCCGTCCATCACCAACTCCCGGAGTTCACTCAAACTCATGTCCATCGAGTCGGTGATGCCATCCACCCATCTCATCCTCTGTCATCCCCCTGCCCCCTCCTCCTGCCCCCAATCCCTCCCAGCATCAGAGCCTTTTCCAATGAGTCAACTCCTTGCATGAGTGGCCAATGTATTGGAGTTACAGCTTTAGCATCAGTCCTTCCAAAGAACACCAGGACTGATCACCTTTAGAATGGACTGGTTGGATCTCCTCGCAGTCCAAGGGACTCTCAAGAGTCTTCTCCAACACCACAGTTCAAAAGCATCAATTCTTCGGCGCTCAGCTTTCTTCACAGTCCGACTCTCACATCCATACATGACCACTGGAAAAACCATAGCCTTGACTAGACAGACCTTTGTTGGCAAAGTAATGTCTCTGCTTTTGAATATGCTATCTAGGTTGGTCATAACTTTCCTACCAAGGAGTAAGTGTCTTTTAATTTCATGGCTGCAGTCATCACCTGCAGTGATTTTGGAGCCCCAAAAAACAAAGTCTGACACTGTTTCCACTGTTTCCCCATCTATTTCCCATGAAGTGGTGGGACCAGATGCCATGATTTTAGTTTTCTGAATGTTGAGCTTTAAGCCAACTTTTTCACTCTCCTCTTCCACTTTCATCAAGAGGCTTTTGAGTTCTTCTTCACTTTCTGCCATAAGGGTGGTGTCATCTGCATATCTGAGGTTATTGATATTTCTCCCCACAATCTTGATTCCAGCTTGTGCTTCTTCCAGCCCAGCGTTTCTCATGATGTACTCTGCATAGAAGTTAAATAAGCAGGGTGACAATATGCAGCCTTGACATACTCCTTTTCCTATTTGGAACCAGAAAAAAAAAGCTTATGTATTCATATAATCAGTAGTTTCTCTATATACCAGCAATAAACTGAATATATATATATATTAGAAAAACATCCATTTGCTATGGCAAGGTCAATAGAAAAACCTCAGGATTAAGTTCAACAATAAGCACTCAGAACCCATATGAAGAAGCAACAAAACTAAGTAAATGACATAAAGTATGCTTAAATCAATAGATTTGATTTACAAATGTATTCATTAAGCATGCTTTCATCATCAAGTAACAAAATGTGATTAATAGTAACATAAATCATAACACTACTTATCATTGATTTAATATGAGATCTGGAGACAGAGCACTTCAGAGTTGGTTCAGTAGCTCAATAGAATTATTAATGATTCTATTAATTATTCTAGTTAATTATTAATAAAGCTTGCTCTTTCCATTCATTTGCTATGCCATTCTCTATTGATTTTTATCCTCACAAGTGCCCCTGCTGTTGCTACTCTAGATATCATGTTCTTATCCATCACAACACAAAGCTAAAGGAAGGGGAAGTACTGGTTTAGCCTGTTCCTGAACTTCATATAAACAGAATCATTCTAAATGCTAGAACTGAAAATACTGAAAGTATTCAAGTCTTGATGAGGAGGGGGAGGAATTGGATTCAATATACACTTATTCAGCACTTCAGTAAACTGTGTGGCAGTATGTGTTAAATCAAAACCATACAACTACTCTAAGGCCCAAGAATTATATTGCCAGGTATGTACCAAAGAATTATGAATGTATATATACAGCAAAGACATTACTGGGCTATTTATGACAACTTTATTCACTGCAGCTAAAAAAGGCAAATAACCAAAATGTCTATCAACTGGAGAATGGATAAATAAACTATTGTATATTCAATAATGGATAAATAAATAAATAATAAGTTAATAAATTAATAAATAATTTCTAAATAAATAATAAATATAATGGATAAATAAAATATTGTATATTTAATGGATAAACATTGTATATTCATACAAAGGAATATTTTACAAAAACAGGCTTTGGAAAACACATGGATAACAGAAGCCAGACACATATGATTTTATTTACATAAAGTCTGAGACTAGAGAATAATAACTAATAAGTGATGCCAGGACAGTGCTTGCCTGTGGAGAATAGGTTTACTAAGAAAAGGCATTATGGAACTTTCTAGCTAATGAAAGTTACTGCATCCTGATCTGTGTGGTGGTTACATAAGTATATATGAATGTAAATACTCATCAAGTACTATCTTTAAATGATTGCACTTCACTCTTTACTTATGTATTTTTAGGTAATAAAATATGGCATTTAATTTGCATTTCATGATAAATGGTTAACATCCTTAGCCATAACTGAATTCTTAGAAGCCAGTAACAAAACCATTGATATACCAAAGGAAATGAAAAAAAAAAACAAAACAAAACAAAATGAAATAACACAAGTGACTAGTAAGGATTAAGCATATTGATGATTAAGCATATTGAAGATGATTGAGATAAACAATAATAGAAAAAAGTAATTTCTTTGTAAAATAATCTTCCCAAAGATTAAAATGTATCATTTGTATAGTTTTAGGAAATATAACCCCACATAAACACTGAGGGATAAGACTGATAAAGTCCCATCTATATAGTAGGGGGAAAACTATTATAGTTTGGTCTCAAAACTATAAATTTTGGGTGTACTTAGTCCCAGCAGTTTCAATTTGTTTGAATTATTTCAACAAATTAGTTGGATAAATTCAAAATTTATTTAAAAATATTTACAACTTATGTATAAACTATGTTTACTGCATAGAAAATTTGTAGCTAGTATATGTAAGAGTACGTGTGTCTGACTCTTTGCAACCCCATGGACTGTGGCCCACAAGACTCCTCTGTCCATGGAATTTTCTAGGCAAGAATACTGGAGTGGTTTGCCATCTACTGCTCCAGGGGATCTTCCTAAACCAGGGATTGAACCAATGTCTCTTGTATCTCCTGCATTGATATCAGATTCTTTACAACTGAGCCACCTGGGAAGTCTAGTATATAAATCTCCCCAAAATGACCTGCATATTAATTTATCAATAAAGCCAAAAGGATGTGCATAAAATTTCATTACCAGTAGCTCCCATAAGTATTAAGTACATATATTAAAATTTTTCACTTACCACAGGAAATTTAAAATTAATTCACAAAAAATCTTTTTCAAGATTTTAAAGGGTATGGAATTTGTGAAGTATATTTTACTCTTAAATGTCTTTTTTCCTCCTCTAATTCTGCCACCTCTGTCTACTTGTATATTTTATACCTTAACGAACAGGAAACTAAACTAAAAGATCCATTCTCAGACATGTTTTCTCAGTTCTCGTGGGTACATACTCTCCATATCCTACAGTTGGTTTGGTAAACAGTGCCCTTCCTTCCATAGCAGGGCTGTACTTCCTCAATCCAACCACGATGAGGCATGATCCCAGCCATTGGTCTAGAAGTCACTGGGGGAGATAAGAGAGGGTAAATAACATCTTACCAGACATCTGCCTCAGGTTCAATTTCTCCATGGTCTTCAAGCAAGGGAAAAACTTCTATAATCTTGCAGAGAGTAGTAAGTCAATTCTACAGGCTCTGATGATTCAGGAAGTTGAAGCATATTCATCCAGATGTCCCCCCACCACAAGTCTCATGGTCCTGCTCCTTTTCTATTAAAACCCTGTATATGGAATAGGATATTTGCTGAACTGTAAATAAAGTGCTCTTTTGAATTCAGCTATTCTATTAGTCAGGTCCTGGGCCCATTTTCACCAAAGTCTACTCTTTGATTACAGGAGACAGGGTTTCCTTTAAAATGCTCAGAAAGGCTTTTTGAACTTCATATCATCCTCTAGGTTTGTAATTGGTTAATCCAAGGCTGTCATTTTATTTCTTTAGCACACCAATTACATTCCACAACAGCAAACTAAATGCACACTTCTTACAATTGTTATTGTTATTGTGCCTGCATCTTTCAATTACTAAAGATATTGCATATGCCAAAGCATTCCCTTCTATAAGTATCTCTTCCCAATTTACCACAGGTAAGAGATGTGTAGCTGTGATGCTGGGAACAAAGTAGAATGCAATGTAATAGTATTTCCTTGTTCCTCTGGACAAGGAAACATGTTCAGAGACTGACATTTTTAGGTTGGGCCAGTATGCAAAGAAGTTGTAATGGTGAAAGCATTTGCTGGATAGTTACCATTAGCATCTGCTATTACTATAAAATGAAATGGGAGAATGATAAATATATTAAAATTTCAGAAATCAGTTCAGTAAATAACATTAAACAAAGAAGATAATTAAGAAAGTAGATAAGCACAGCAAAATGGTAAAGAAGGCATAGGTTTCCTTCCTACAGATAGACAGATTAAAAATATGGCAAAAACAATAGCAATTGTTAGGCTTTACAGCTACTGAATAAAGTAATGGAGGACTTAGATGAAAGTTTGGCTTGGCAGACTGCATCTACCGTATACCTTGCAGACAGGTCCTATAGACTGAATCCTTGTTCCTCTCTCTTCTCCTGCTCTGGTCTTGCTTCTGCATTTTGCAAAACCTGAACTGAGTGTGTGCTGCTTTCTCAGTGTACTTGGTTAGGAGACCAAGGTGAAGCTTCTTAGAAGAGATATTTTTCAGGATATTAAAACTTAATCGTTTTCTTCCCTGAGACCAGAGTTGAATATATAAGTGGCATAAACGACCATTTCTAAAGTCAACAAGAAAGTAAAGTTTTCTCACAAGCTAGTACAAGTGCTAATAAATTAAAAGGCTCATAATAATGTTCGTACCTGCTCTGATAACACTTAGGAAACAAATTCTTACATTTTGGGCATAAAGTAGAGAATAATGCCTCCAAACACAACAATCATCTTCAGTTGCTTTTTAACATTTACTGCAAAACCTTTAAAACAAGTTAAAACGTTATTCTCGGGTCCACTACTGCAAAAATAAAAGACTAAGTTTAGTCTCCGGCCAGCATGGTCAAGGAAATCCATGGTGTTGGAACTCTTCCTCTTTCTGACCTCCCCAAAATCTTCCCTGATAGGGGAGAATCTGAAATTTTTATGTAGAAGGTATTTTGTGTTGACAAACTGGTTGGGAGTTGAGAAATGGAATTATTTCCTGCCATATCAGTAAACAAAGGATGATACAGTCATCAGCAATCCCAGCCACCATGGTTGGTGAGCTGGTGACCCTGAGGGAACTCAGGAAGGAAAGAATACCTGCCATTTAGCAGCCATCAGACTGCAGTCACTCCCCAGGGTGAGGCCTAAGGAAATTCAGCTTGTAGAAACACAAGATGCTAACCACAACAGCTGAGGCACATATCAAAGAATGATTTCAGTAAGCTTAGATTCTTGCATCTTCCCATAAATAGAAAAGTGCTAAATTCCCTAACCTGATATATCTAATTTCTTTACTTAATAGTAATCTTTTGATGTTACCTATTACCTGCCCTTTGTTGCAAAACTCATATATTCTAGCTCCTCCCCTCACCTCCCTGGAGCACTTTCTCAGAGCTATCTGAAATGCTGTCTCCCAGGCTGCAGTAATATCTATGTCAGTTTTCAGTTTATACACACTGAAAGAAAGAAATGAAAGTGCATGGAGGTTTAAGTGGGAAACAGATTTCAATACGATAATCTTGTATGTCAAATAGACAATCATGATAATCTTGTATGTCAGCCGCCATCATGAAAGTACTGAGTCAGGTTAGATACACAACAACTGGAAAGCATACCAGGCAGGATGCCATGAAAAGTACTAACAGAACTGTGATAGTTCTTACCACTCTGCTTTATTTACCTATTACCCAAAGTTTTCCCCATCTGCCCATTCAGTAGAATTAGAGAACAAAGACTCAAAAATCTTTGGATTCTGAGTTTAAACATATAAAAATATTTGAAGGAATATACAACTAGATATGAAACAAACTGAGGAGAGAATTGGAAAGATATGCAGGAAAATTCATAGTAAGCATGGAGGGCTCTATATATTACCACCCAATTCTATTTATATAGATACTAAAGATTCACCCTCTACTAAGTTTGGAGGTATAAGAGTAAAGAATTCAGTCTTCCTTCCTACAGGGGGATCAGGAACATGATAAGCCCACTGAGAAGTCCACACAAAATATAATGCAATCACCAGAGATCTGAGAAATTAGTGTGGATTGAGTACATGTAGGCACAATCTTCTGAGCTTCTCTTGGTCTTAGAATGCCACAGAAGAACACCCAAATTCAAAAATGTGCGGCATGGTTGGTATTACTAGGAAATGAAAAATGATGAGCTATTAGTATGTCATGATAGATTTCCAAGAGAGAGATGACTAGAGGGGATGAGTTACGTGTGGAACAAGAGGCCAGCAAAGGACTAAAACAGACCACTGTTTCCACTCTCATCCCAGCACCACTGTAACTTTGTGCATGCATGCATGCTCAGTCCTGTCTCCTCTATCCATGAGATTCCTCGGGCAAGAATACTGGAGTGGGTTGCCATTTCCTTCTCCAGGGGATCTTCCTGACCCAGGGATCGAACCCATGTCTCCTGCATTGCCCACCAGGGAAGCCCATCCCAATGCTCATAGTGGCCTTATTTATAAGAGCCAAGATATAAAAGCAATCTCAGCATCCATCCACAAATGAATGGATAAAGAAGATAAGGCATATATACAATAGAATATTACTGTCATGAAAAATAATGAAATTCTGCCATTTCCAACAACATAAATGCACCTTAAGGGTATTATGCTTAGTGAAGTAAGTCAGAGAAAGACAAATACTCTATGTTTTCCTTTATATGTGGAATCTAAAAAAAATAAATAAAAGAATACAATAAAATAGAAACAGACTCACAGATACAGAGAACAAACTAGTGGTTACCACTGGTGAAAGGGGCTGGAGGAAGGGCAAGACAGGAGAAGATTAAGAGGTACAAACTACTAGATATAAAATAAATAAGATACAATGTAACGTATAGCACAGGGAGTACAGCCAGCATTTTATAACCACTTTAAATGGAATGTAATCTAAAAAAGTATCAAATCACTATGTTTACACCTGAAACCAATATAATATTGTAAATCAACTGTTCAGTTCAGTTCAGTTGCTCAGTCATGTCCGACTGTTTGCAACCCCATGAATTGCAGCCAGGCCTCCCTGTCCATCACATCTCCCGGAGTTCACTCAAACTCACCTCCATCGAGTCAGTGATGCCATCCAGCCATCTCATCCTCTGTCGTCCCCTTTTCCTCCTGCCCCCAATCCCTCCCAGCATCAGCGTCTTTTCCAATGAGTCAACTCTTCGCATGAGGTGGCCAAAGTATTGGAGTTTCAGCTTTAGCATCATTCCTTCCAAGGAACACCCAGGGCTGATCTCCTTTAGAATGGACTGGTTGGATTTCCTTGCACTTTATACTTTTAATTTAAAAAGTCATTGACAGGGCTTCCCTGGAGGCTCAGTAGTAAAGAATCTGCCTGCCAGTGCAGGAGACATGGGTTTGATCCCTGGTCCGTGAAGATCCCACATGCCATGGAGCAACCAAGCCCATGTGCCACAACTACTGAATCTGTGCTCTAGAGCCCAGAAACCACAACCATGGAAGCCCGTGTACCCCAGAACCGCCCCACAACAGGAGAGTAACCCCTCCTCAGCGTAACTAGAGAAAAGCCCGCACAGCAAAGATGACCCAGCACAGCCAAAAATAAATAAATAAATAAATAAATTTTAAGTCAATTACAAAGAAAGAATTTTAAAGTCAGCCAGGGGAAAAAGGATGATAATTTACAAGGGAACCCCCAGTAGGCTATAGCAAATTTCTCAGCAAAAATGCCACAGGCCAGGAAGCAGTGAAATGACATTCTCAAAATATTGAAAGATAAAAACTGTCAGCCAAGAATATTCTATTCAGCAAATGCAAAATTAGATATGAAGGAGAAATAAGGACATTCCCAAACAAATGAAAACTGAGATAGTCATCAACGCAAGACCTGCCTAAGAAAAAAAAGAAAAGTTGAAAAGAGCTATTCTACCAGAAACAGAAGACAAAAGAACATAAAACGGTAAGGTGATAAATAGAATTATAAAATTGATGTTGATGTATGGCAAAACCAACACAATATTGTAAAGTAATTAACCTCCAATTAAAATAAATAAATGTACATTTTTTAAAAATTGCAACTCTATATGAGAATATGTTTTAAACACTTTATTATCAACAACAAAAAGAATAAAATATCTAGGAATAAACTTAATCAAGGAGGTCAAAGACTTTGACACTGAAAACTATGAGACATAGTTGAAAGACACTGAAGCAGAATAAAAAAAAGAAACGGAAACAGAGTTCATGCTCATGGATATTTATATTGCCTAAAGCAATCTACAGATTCAATGCAATCCGTATTAAAATCTCAGGGAGATTTTTCACAGAAATAGAACAAAAAATACTAAAATTTATATGGAACCACAAAAGCCAAAGCAATCTTGAGAATAAAAGAACAAAACTGGAGGTTTCACATGCCCCAATTTTAAACTATGTTATGAAGCTACAATAATCAAAACAGCACAGTACTGACAGAAAAACAGATACACAGATCACTGGCATAGAACTGAGAGCCCAGAAATAAACCTAAACACATAAAGGTCAGTTACTCTATGACAAAGGAGCAAAGAACAAACAATAGAGAAAAGATAGTTTCTTCTATCATCAGCAATACATGATGTTGGAGAAGCAGGACAGTTCACATGCAAGAGAAATTCATTATATGCTTGGATTACTATCTATATATTACTATCATCATATTTACATAATTCATTATATACTTTGAATATAGAATTCTATAAACTTAAGATTCAATTATTTTCACTTTGTATGTCTTAAATATACAAAAATTTTATTTGTCAATTATACATTAATAGATCTGGCAGGGGCAGGACTAAGTAAGGTCCTAAAAATAATCAAGATGTACATCTTAAATCTATATAATTTTTGCCAATTGTATTTCAATAAACCTGTTAAAGAATAAACTTTAACATGATTCATGTTAAACAGAATATCACTTTTTAAATAAAAACAGGATATTACTCTGAAAAAAACAGATACTGTAAATTCAAGGCCCAATAATATTCCTAGCATGGAGTTAACTCCTCTCAGTCACTATAATGGATAAGTCTATGGTTAAAATGAAAAAAATTTAAGTATTCACTAACACATAATCTGGAGCTCAGTAATATGTCACAGCTCAGTTTACTGAAGAATTTTGAAAGCTCATTTTCAGCTATGTGTAGCCATTAGGAAAATGTTCCATCAGATGGAAATTTGTTTAAAAGTCCCATTCTTGTACTTGCTTTTTCAACCCTCACAACTCTAATAAAACACTCTTTTTGGCTTTAAATAATTGCCTTAATTCAGACACTTCAAATACTTCCCTGGAGAGAATCCCCTATGCGTCTTACTAAGTTTAATTTTCCAGTTACGTGGAAACTGTGTAGTTACTGAGTCCAGAGCTAGGCTTCAGGCTGGGACTTCAGGGAATACAGGGCAGTGGCCGCACTTCCCCGAGTACCCAACACAACCCATGGCTATCTAAGTAAAATGGCTTTCTGATTGGTTCCATTAAAGAATGCTTTCTTTAAGTGATGATCTTAGAAGAGTACTCAGAATCACAGAAGAAATGAAGAGAAGGTACATTGCTTCACCTGAGATCATGTGAGAAGTTTTAATGAAATATTTGTCTGTTGTTCAGAATTAGAGCTTCTTTAGAGAAACTGTCCTCACCTTTGCCTACATTACAGAATGACACCACCCTAAATTAAAGTTTTTGGGAGAACAGTCCTGATTGTATGATTTATATACTGCTTCTAACAAGAGAACTATTCTAATGCCCAGAACTCTCTGAGAGCTGTCTGATATACCAAACATCAAACTCCTTTGAGAGGAGGTCAGTTTTGAGGAGACTTTACCTATGATGCTCAGCAATGATGGGAAAGGCAGAAAATTCAGAAGAGTCATCTCCAGAAAAACAAAAAGTATGGTAATTCTTCCCTGATTCTCTGAGGATACCTTTATCTTTTTCCTGGAATATCTGTGTGTAGGGTTTTTCAACTATTTTTTAAATATTTATTATTGTTATTTGTGTATTTATTTGGCAGCACTGGATCTTAGTTGCAGGATGTGAACTCTCAGTTGCAGGATGTGAGATCTAGTTCCCTGACTAGGGATTGAACCTTAGCCCCCTGCATTGGGAGCATGGAGTCTTAGCCAATGGATCACCAGGGAGATTCCTGTGTGTAGGTTTTAAATCTGCTGTCTATCCCTTCGCACATCTCTACCTCCTCACATTTCATTACCTATTCCACTTGTTCTAGAGCCAAGGATCCTGTTCCTTCATCCCTCTTCCCTGACTAGAGATGAAAATATCTTGGCTCTTGACATCATCTCCAACCCTGGGAAGGGCTTTCAGTTCAGTTCAATTTAGTTCAGTCACTCAGTAGCGTCCGACTCTTTGTGACCCCATGGACTGCAGCACGCCAGGCCTCCCTGTCCATCACCAACTCCCGGAGTTTACCCAAACTCATGTCCACTGAGTCGGTAATGCCATCCAACCATCTCATCCTCTGTCATCCCCTTCTCCTCCTGCCTTCAATCTTTCCCAGCTTAGACATCTTTATTCCCCCAAATGTTGCATTAGTCTATCAAACCTGCACAAATCAACAGAATGACCTCTATCCTCTCTGCATAACATTGAGTACAGGGACATCTTACAGCCTGGCCTAAATCTTCTTATACTTCATAATCACAAAACATTGCAGAGAGAAATCAGAATATTACAGACAGATTGTAGGCTGTTGAAGGAACTTATTCCCCTGCTTTTTCTGACTCTAGTTTGATAAACTGCAGTAAATATTTCTGTTCCTTAAACCTTCAGATCTGGTTACCAGTGAGTAGGTATGAATAGTTCAGAGGAGTACTATTCCCAAGGAGGAAACAGAGCGGAGAATAATTCAATTGGGTCATGTTGACCTTTGGTTCTCTCCTTCCTGTACTGATATCCTTTTCCCAGTTCAGATTCCTGGGTCTGAAAGTTGCCCTGGGATCCCTCAGGCCATCTTGGAGGCTGACCTACTACACACACTTCACTCATTTGTTCATTCCAGAAATATCTTTAAATAGTGTGGGTTAGACCTTTCTAGGACAATTCTGTAATCCTCCTTTCATATCTTTTACCATTTGCTGAGATCAACCACCATTTCATTCACTTTAATTGTGCCTGTTCTCATCCATGTGTAAATCTCACATCAGTCTCTCATACAAAAGGATGAAACAAAGACAATGTTTTTTGTTCCAAGTAGTAATTAAAGATTATATTTATTTCCTGATAGCCTGACCTAGAATGAGCTGCAAGGCTTTGCTTTGGGTCATTCAAAAAAATTTATCCCATCAGTTTAAGGTGTTATTTAGGAGGGGATGGGAGGGCTCCTTTCTCTGTGATACCTTCTAAATCACTTGATACAGTGGTTGATGTCTTCCTGCACACTAAATGTGGACATCGGATAAGAGAGAAAAATCTGTCCAGAAATACTATGCTAAAGAAATAGAAATGATTCTGGAAATATTCTCAATCAACAAGAGACCCTGAGCTTGCCACTGCGGTGGTAAGACACTGTGGTCTGGTCTCCTTGTGAGTGAAAGTGGAGACTGAAGCAATTTGGGGGATGGCTTGAAAATATCCAGATCATTGAGATATACATGAAAATATCTAAGTTTTATGAAGAATAAATCCTTTTTATCATTTTACTTTGCTTTGAGTAGATTTTATATAAAAAGTTTTCTATCAACAATGTTTACAAATGTATCCATGCAGGATCCTCAAACATAATTTCTCCAGCTGTTTCTGCCTCACAATCACTGGAACTAAGCCAATATCCCACAGGCACACAACGGTAAACACGACCCTGTTTTCTAGGACAAAGGTAACCTACACGTCGGTCTAAGATGGGCCTAAGCTTTGACTGATGAGTTTGTTAATGGGATCATAGCTGAAGCATCTCTTGGTGAGTTAACATGGGGTCATAGATTATTGGCAGGATCAGAAATAGGTGCTCAATGAAAAAGCAATATAAATCTTTTGTAAGTTCAGAAAGCTACATAGGGTTATATTGTGAGCTGACAAGCAAAAGCAGAAACCTGCTAAATCATGTTTTAAAACCTAGGGCTCCTAAGAAAACTTCATACAGAACGGTGCTTTACTATATAGCCCTACAAATGCAGGTTCAAAATTATTTGGATTCAGGTGAGCATCATCATTCACATATCTACTACCATTCTGGTCTTCTTGGATAAACCCTTACACCTAGCACAAGTGGATTCAAGAAGCAGTTAAAGGAAAACCACACACATACTTCTTTTCTGACCTCATGGGAAATAAAAAAATAAATTGCCCACAACACAAATGCAAGTACCTTGTTGCAGTGATGGTTAAAGTACTTGTTGCTTCTATAAAAATGAGAGATTATCAGAGGATGCTGCAGAAGATGACATATTCTTCAGATAAACACAGACTGCATGGATAGGCAGTATGGCAACTCTGATGGATAATATTCCCAATACTTCTGCCAGGGATCAGTATTACAGGTGATTGGTAGTATTAGGATGGCTTTCCCTGGTAGCTCAGCTTGTAAAGAATCTGTCTGCAGTGCAGGAGAACCTGGTTTGATTCCTCGGTGGGGAAGATCTGCTGGAGAAGGGATAGGCTATCCAATCCAGTATTCTTGGGCTTCCCTGGTGGCTCCAGGGAAGCCACCTGCAATGTGGGAGATCTGGGTTCGATCCCAGGGTTGGGAAGATCCCATAGAGAAGGGAGAGCTACCCACTCCAGTATTCTGGCCTAGAGAATTCCATGGACTGTATAGTCTATGGGGTTGCAAAGAGTCAGGCACAACTGAGGTGGTATTAGGGGCATAGAGTTAAAGGATGGGATTGTGCTTGGAATATTCAAGAGGTCATATCCGAAGTATGCATGAGAGGTCATATGGAGGTTTTCAAATAATGCGATAGGTATAATGAAGCTAATACAAAATGTGTGAAGATGAAGCTAGAAATAATTAATTTGTGATTAGTATTAAGATGTGGTCCATTTTCTCAATGAGCTCATAGCCTTGAGGGGAAATCTGAGAAAACATAATTAACATTAATGAGAAAAAAATCAGAATTCAGACTATGACATAAGGCCACTGAAAACAAGGAGTCAGTGATTTAAATAGAAGGTTGTAAGTTTAGAAGAGGGAGCTGTCAGGAGAGACTATTAAAAAAAGACAGGATTTAAGGTCAGTTAAGAATTTGGATCCACAGATTAAAATGGAGAACATCTGAATGGAGAATAATAGAAGCACAGAAACAAATACACTTTTCTAATATCAAAAGTAGTAAATTTGGTTTAAAAGTAGGTTAAAGGTGGATAAGAAAGAACTCTGAATACCGGAACAGGATAAATGGCCTAAGTACCTATGGATCAAGCCTAACCTGGTAGATTAGAAAAAGCAATGGTTTTAGAAAAAGCAATGGTTTTTTACTTGTCAACATGGCATTACAAAAGCTCCCTGAATATCACATTTTTCAACAGTAAAATGGATATCATCAGCTGCCATAAATAAATCACAAAATCACTTTGAGAAAAAAACTGAGATAGTGATTGAGATACTCTGTACACACAAAGTTAATGGAAATTTAATGAGCTGCTTAGGAAGTTAGAAGTCACTGGATGATTATGACCTAAAACATAATGATATGGAAAGGAGACAAGTTTAAAACAACTGCTGCAAATCCATACTATAATGGTTCTTAAGACCAAAAGATTATAAGGCTCTCTAAACAGGAAAAACCCAGGTGGAAACTCACTACCATGAATGTACAAGGAAGCCAGTTATATTTATTTTTCCAATTAAATCCCTATAAAAAAGGAATGAGATGCTCTGTTAAGTATGTGAAGACGGCAATCCAAGAATATGATTGACAAAATAGAATAAAACTTCTTGCTGAGGTACAGTGAAGGATATACTGAGTGTCTCAACACAGCACCCAAACAGCACAGGGGGAAATGTGTAAGCAGAAAGGCTGATGCTGTGAAGGAAACAGGAACAATCATAGGCGATCTCACCTCTCCTTTATTTTATTACAGGAAAATAATCTCAACAAATGGCCTTGAGGAACCACAGCACCATCACCCAGTTTATTCTCATTGGGCTGTCTGACGACACCCACATCCAAGCTCTGCTCTTCGTATTATTCCTGGGAATTTACCTCCAGACACTACTGGGGAACCTGACAATGATATTAGTGATCAGGACTGACTCCCACCTCCACATGCCCATGTACTACTTCTTGAGTAATCTATCATTCCTAGACCTCTGCTTCTCTTCTGTCACTGTGCCCAAGCTCCTGAAGGACCTCCTGTCTGAGAAGAAGACCATCTCAGTAGAGGGCTGTCTAGCCCAGGTCTTCTTTGTGTTTCTTACTGCGGGAGATGAAGCCTGTCTGCTCTCAGTCATGGCCTACGACCGTTATGCTGCCATCTGCCACCCCTTGCTCTATAACCAGGTGATGAGCAACCAGCTCTGCAAGGGGCTGGTGTGGGGCTCCTGGGGCCTGGCCTCTCTCAATGCAGTCATCATTGTGCTCTTGGCTATTAACCTGGACTTCTGTGATGCTCAAACTATCCACCACTACACCTGTGAGCTGCCCTCCCTCTTCCCTCTGTCTTGCTCTGATATCTCAATCAATATCAGTATCTTGTCCTTCTCCACTATATTCCTTGGGCTTGGAAACTTTTTCCCAATCTTCTTCTCCTATGTTCGTATTATATTCCACATTCTGAGCATCAGCTCCACCACAGGCAGAAGCAAAGCCTTCTCCACCTGCTCCTCCCACCTCATCGCAGTGATCCTGTTCTTTGGCTCAGGTATGCTGCGCTATCTCATGCCTCCCTCTGGTTCCTCCCTGGATTTGCTTTCTTCCTTACAATACAGTGTGATCACACCCATGCTGAATCCCCTTATCTACAGCCTAAGGAACAATGAAGTAAAGACAGCTGTGAAAAGGACATTGGGAAAATATTCGCAATATTTTAGGCATTGAAGTAAGTTACATTTACTCATCAAAACTGCAAAGATTGAGCTTTCTCTTATGTTCTCTTCCTTCTCAAGGTCGTTGCTCTCGCTCAGTCGTGTCCATCTCTTTTAGAACTCATGTCTCCCGTGTCTCCTGCACAGCCGGCAGATTCTTTACCACTGAATCATTGGGGAAGCCCCCTTTCTGCCTCAACACAGAGTCAAATAGGGTACACAAAAGATCCTAGAGCTTGCCTGAGCACTATATCTTGTTATTGAAAAGTAGAGGCATATATTTTAAACTTCCATTTGAAAAGTCTATGCTCTATTGATTGGGAAAGAATATGAAAGCATTCTTCCACAAGCACACTAATAAGACAAGAAATTAATTAGGGTGAAAAGTTAACATACATAGGTGGCTTGATTTCTCAAAAAAAAATAAATAAATAGAATAAAATTTACCAAAAAATCAATCTGAAATGCTTAATAATGAAAGATTCAAAAGAGACTTTATATTTCATTTAAAAATATTTAACTTTAATCAATAGCCCACCAGAAGGTTTGTGATCAAATCAGATTGGAGGAATTACAGCTAAAGTAATTAGCAATAAAAGAATAATTACCATATTACTTAATAAGACCATGTAATTTCCCCCTACTGCAGCTAGATGAGGATAGATATAAGATTTAAATTTTGCTTGAGGAAAGAAATATCTACAAATATTGGCAATGATGAAATTTTCTATCTGGAAAATCTAAGAATTCCATTAGAAATGAAAACTTATTAGTATTCAAGACTTAAATGATGCAAAAATCTTAATATATTGATACAAAAATAGTTTCTATACACCAAAATCTAGTGAACAGACAAAAAATATGTTAACATAGAAAATTATTCATTGCTGTTACAACATCAACATAAAATCCCAGGATTAAACTTAACAATGAACCCTTAAAACTATATGAACAAAACAGCAAAACTGAACTGCTATTAAAGATACTTAATGTAAGATTTCTTTATAAAGTGTGTTTTCATCTTCAAATGACAAATATGTGATGAACATTAACATAAACCATAAGAATATTTATGGCAAAACCAATACAATATTGTAAAGTAATTAGCATCCAATTAAAATAAATTTATATGAAAAAAATTATTGCAAAAATTCATGATGAACAAAAAATAAAATTTTTAAACAAACAAAAAAAAAGAATGTTTATCACCGAATTATCAATAGCTATTGGGTTCCCTGATGGCTCAGATGGTAAAGAATCTGCCTGCAGTGCAGGAGACCCAGGTTTGATCCAGGTTGGGAAGATTCCCTGGAAGGGAATGTCTACCCACTTCAGTATTCTTGCCTGGAGAATTCCATGGACAGAGGGGCCTGGTAGGCCACAATCCACAGGGTTACAAAGAGTCAGACTTGACTGAGCAACTAACACTTTCACTTTCATGGAGATAGATGGTTCTAGAACTGGTTGAATATCTAAATAGAATCATCAGTGATTCAGGTTCCTTCCATCCATTTGCTTTGCTATCCTTATATATAAGGTTTCATCCTCAGCCTTGTCTGTGCCACTTCAGCACAACACAAAACAAAGCTAAAAGGAAGGGAAATACGAGTTTAGCGAGTTCTTAAGCTGTATATAAATGAAACCATTCTAAATAGTAAAAATCTAAAATACTCAAAGTCTTCAAGTCTTGATGAGGAAGTGGCAAAAATGAGCTCACAAACATTGATAGTGAGAATGTGAACTGGTTCAATCATTTAGGGGAAATCTGTGGTAAATCAAAACCACATATCTAAGATCTATTAATTATACTCCTACATATATATGAAAAGAAAGGAGTTTAATTATCCAGAAAAGACATTATTAGAATGTTTGTGACAGTTTTATTCATTGTAACCAAAATATGTAATAAACCCAAATATCTACCACCTGCAGAATGAGTAAATAAACTTGTACATATAGTATATTTATACAATGGAGTACTATATAGCAATTAAAAAAACTGGAAACAACAAATAGATGAAGTTCATGGATATTGTGTAACAGAAGTCAGACATGAAGAGTGCATATTTTATCATTTCATTTATATGACGTTAAAGGGGCTTCCCTGTTGACTCAGATGGTAAAGAATGTGCCTGCAATGCAAGAGACCTAAGGTTCAATTTCTGGGTTGGGAAGATCCCCTGGAGAAAGGAATGGCTACCCACTCCAGTATTCTTGCCTGGAAAGTCCCATGGACAGAGGAGCCTGGAAGGCTACAGTCCACAGGGTCACAAAGAGTCGGACATGACTGAGCAGCTAACACTTTCACACGATGTTAAAGACTGACTGGAAAAGTAACATTAATACATTTATTAGTGGAATCAGGATAATGGCTATCAATGGGGAATGGATTGACTGGGAAGCATCATGAGGGAGATTCCTAAACTGATGAAAGGTTCTGTATCTTGATCTGTGTTGAGGTGCATACATATATCAAAATCCATCAAGCTGTACCATTAAGATGAGTACACTTAATCATTTCTTTTAATACTGTCTCAAGAACACCTAACATGAGTTCTACCTTTTAAAAAAAATTTTAGTGCAGAATACAGTAATGTTAACTATACCTTGTTAACTACACCTTCAATAAATAAGAAAATTAAACTACACCAAAAACATATTCCCAAGTATGATCTCTACTACTTGTGGAGGCATATCACCATTGTCTCTCACACATTGGTAGGAAGATGTGTTTTTGAAGAAGGCAATGTTAAGTTTTACAACTTCTTAACAAAATTAATGAAGAACTATGTAACTAATTTGGACTGACAGATTACAACCAGGCCAAGTGTACATCTACATCACAATTTCAAGTATTGTATTTCAATGGGACAGCCCATGTATTGAACTCATTCTTCCCTTTTTCCTGACTGTTGCTCCCACTGTTTAGGAGGGCTTGTCTCTAAATTTTGCCAAACTGAACTGAGCCTATACTGCTGTATCAATGGATGCTTCATCCTTGTGTACTTGGCTAGGAGACCCAGAGGAAACTTCTAATAGCTATTTTACTGGATACTAAAGCATAAACAGCTTCTTCTCTGAGATCTGAAAGAAGCCCAGAACCGAATACATGAAAGACCTAAAGAGCCATTGCTGGAGTCAATGAGAAAGTGTTCTTCCTCACAAATCAGGACAGGTGCTAATGAATTAACAGACTCATAATAACATTGATACCCCTTCCATTAACACTTAGAAAACAAATTCTTAAATCTTGGTCATAAAATAGAGAATGCTGCTGCTGCTGCTAAATCGCTTCAGTCGTGTCCGACTCTGTGCGACCACACAGACGACAGCCCATCAGGCTCCCTCGTCCCTGAGATTCTCCAGGCAAGAATGCTGGAGTGGGTTGCCATTCTCCATAGTGCCTCTTAATTCAGTCATCATCTTGGGTTACCCTTTAATTTATGCTTTGGACTTCCCTGGCAGTCCAGTGGTTAAGAATTTGCACTTCCATTGCAGGGCACATGGTCAGGAAACTAAGATCCAGCATTCCATGCAGAGTGGTCAAAAAGTAAATAAATGAAAATAAATTTAATTTATTTAAAGACCTTTAAAACAGATTGACACTTCATTTCCTGGTTCACTGGTGGAAAAATAAAAGGCCAGGTGAAGTCCCCAACCAGAATAGTCATATGACCTCCCGCTCTTAGAATGCTTCCTATCTCTGGCCTTCCAAAAATCTTGCCTGACAGTGAAGAATCTGAAAATTCTATGTAAAAGGCGTAGCAAACCGCTAGGTGAGTTTGCAAGGTATTTCATGACAGACTGTGAAAAGAATTTTCTTTTTATTGGAGTAGAGTTGATTTACAAGGTTGTGCTAGTTTCAGGTGTACAGCAAAGTGAATCAGTTATACATATATACATACTCATTTTTTTCAGGTTCTTTCCCCATTTAGGTCATTACAGAATACTGAGTATAGTTCCTGTGCTATACCACTGTATACTATTGTATGTTCCTTGTTAACTATCTATTTTATACATAGTAGCGTATAAGAGGCTGGCAGGCTACAGTCCACACGGTCACAGAAGAGTCAGACATGACTTAGCAAATAAAGAACAACAATATATGTTAATCCTAATCTCCTAAATTGTCACTTTCCCCCATATGTGAAAATACATCTGTGATCAAAGAATGAAGGTGCTCACAATACTGTAAAGTAATTAGCCGCCAACTAAAATAATTAATTTAAAAAAAAAAAGAATGAAGGGGCTTAAGAGATACAGAGTCTAAAGTACTTCAAGCCACTTTTTGGCACTCTGCTCCGAGATATCTATACTAAATCTCATATCCGTGAGAGCAATCCAACAAAAAATTTAAGAGCCCTGTTAAGAAGGACTGCATTGCTTGTAGTAAGGATGAATGTGGGAGAGGAAATAAGCCAGGAAATCACAGTCCCAACCTTGGCCCAGGGATAATCATCTTTAATGTGATAATAGTGGTTTAGGGACAGAAATTAGTGAAATTTTCAGAAAGGTTAGGCTTTTCTACCTTAATTCTGATTTATTGGATTAGATTTATTCCACATTTAGGTGAATGAAATAAACAATACTCAAAATTAATTGAGTTTCATATATTTTTCCATACACCCAGAAAGTATCCATCAACCCCCAAAAGGAAAAGAGTGAAAAGATAAGACAACATCACTAGCAATGGTGCAATTTCTCTTGCTCCAACACAACCCAGTATTTAGTCCAGTCATCAGTCTCATTCAAATTTATGTCTAACTGGACCTGCAACAACAGACTGGTTCCAAATAGGAAAAGGAGTACGTCAAGGCTGTATATTGTCACCCTGCTTATTTAACTTATATGGAGAGTACATCATGAGAAACGCTGGACTGGAAGAAGCACAAGCTGAAATCAAGATTGCCAGGAGAAATATCAATAACCTCAGATATGCAATGACACCATTCTTATGGCAGAAAGTGAAGAGGAACTAAAAAGCCTCTTGATGAAAGTGAAAGAGGAGAGTGAAAAAGTCGGCTTAAAGCTCAACATTCAGAAAATGAAGATCATGGCATCTGGTCCCATTATTTCATGGGAAATAGATGGGGAAACAGTAGAAGCAGTGTCAGACTATTTTGGGGGGGCTCCAAAATCACTGCAGATGGTGATTGCAGCCATGAAATTAAAAGACACTTACTGTATGTCTTCTTTGAAGAAATGTCTATTTAGTTCTTTGGCCCATTTTTTGATGCGGATGCATGTTGATATATGGCAAAACCCATACAATATTGTAAAGTAAAAAAAAAAATAATAAAAAATAAGAATGAAAAATAAATAAATAAAAGACGCTTACTCCTTGGAATGAAAGTTATGACAAACTTAGATAGCATATTAAAAAGCAGAGACATTACATTGCCAACAAAGGTCTGTCTAGTCAAGGCTATGGTTTTTCCAGTGGTCATGCATAGATGTGAGAGTTGGACTGTGAAGAAAGCTGAGCACCGAAGAATTGATGCTTTGAACTGTGGTGTTGTAGAAGACTCTTGAGAGTCCCTTGGCCTGCAAGGAGATCCAACCAGTCCATTCTAAAGGAGATCAGTCCTGAGTGTTCTTTGGAAGGAATGATGCTAAAGCCAAAACTCCAATACTTTGGCCACCTCATGCAAAGAGTTGACTCATTGGAAAAGACTCTGATGCTGGGAGGGATTGGGGGCAGGAGGAGACGGGGATGACAGAGGATGAGATGGCTGGATAGCATCACCGACTCGATGGACATGAGTTTGAGTGAACTCCGGGAGTTGGTGATGGACAGGGAGGCCTGGCTGCTGCAGTTCATGGGGTCACAAAGAGTCGGACACGACTGAGAGACTGAACTGAACTGAACTGAACTGAGAGGACACAAATAGAAAAAAGAAGAGGTGGGATTGAGCAGGAAAACACATATAGATGTCTTAGCACATCTAAAACCTGTCCATTCTCCCACCACTCTAAGGTGAGCTACTCTAAATTTCATTTGGTTTGGTTTGGTTTGGTTTCAGTATAGTTTAATTTGATTTGTGTTACTAAATTGTCAACCAAAATGAACTCCAGTTTCCAGCCTTCCCAGCATAAGTTAATCCATTCAAAGAATTTTGGAACTGAAAAACAGTCTGCAGAGGTAAATACATCCCTCCAAAAGTTTAGCATTCTTGTCTATAAGAAATGGCAAAATTGTAAAGAAAAACAGAAGAGAATAAAATATAAAAACAGAAGAGAAACAGAAGTTCTCAATCAATTTTGTCAACAGGTTATAAAAAGCAAATGCTATCTATAGCAATTAGATATACGAAAGAAGTGAAAGTCATTGCATGAATAGCTAGGGAAATGAGCATTTATGTGATAAGCTTGATTGCTGTTATGATATTATAATAATTGATCTATCACCATCATGAATCTAGTGAGCAGATCAAGTGGCAATGAACAACTGGAAAGCATTTGAGAGGATGTGTTGAAAAGTACTAACAGAACTGTGATATTTCCTTCCAACTTATGCTTTAATTCACTTATTCCCCTAAATCCACACCTCTTGCCCAAGCATAGAGAAAACAGAGAAAGACATAAAAATCTTTGGAATCTTAAGTTGAAAAGGTCAAAAACGTTTTAAAGAGAACACAACCAGGCATTCCCTCACTAAACAGGGAAGGAGAGAAAAGAGAAATTTCAGGAGAGTTAGTATTTAGAATTGGGCAATGGCACCCACTCCAGTACTCTTGCCTGGAAAATCCCATGGGCGGAGGAGCCTGGTAGGCTGCAGTCCATGGGGTCGCAAAAAGTCGGACATGACTGAGCAACTTTCACTTTCACTTTTCACTTTCATGCATTGGAGAAGGAAATGGCAACCCACTCCAGTGTTCTTGCCTGGAGAATCCCAGGGACAGGGGAGCCTGGTAGGCTGCCGTCCATGGGGTCGCAAAAAGTCGGACATGACTGAGCAACTTTCACTTTCACTTTTCACTTTCATGCATTGGAGAAGGAAATGGCAACCCACTCCAGTGTTCTTGCCTGGAGAATCCCAGGGACAGGGGAGCCTGGTAGGCTGCCGTCCATGGGGTCGCACAGAGTCGGACACGACTGAAGCGACTTAGCAGCAGCAGCAGCAGTATTTAGAATATGGGTCTCTTGTCATTCCATCCTTGGACAATATTTGAGACATTTGTGTATACTAAATATTCCCCCTTCTTTAAGTTTGGAGATGTAAATGTGAAGGAGAACAGAGTCCTCCTTCTACGTGTAGATCAGAAAGATGTAAATCCCTTTGAGAATTAACTACAGAGATTTTTCTGGTCTTGTATAACAACCAAGGGGGCTTTCCTGGTGGCTCAGATGGTAAAGACTTGGCATATGATGCCAAAATACCAGGGTTTGAAACTGGGTCAGGAAGATCCCAGGGAGAAGGAAATGGCAACCCACTCCAGTATTCTTGCCTGAAGAATCCCTTGGACAAAGGAGTTATACTCCAACCAAGACCAGAAAAGGCTGTATGAATTATTAGATGTTGTTGCAGAAACTGGCTGTTGAGAAACCAAGCAACACTCAAGAGCGTTGGAGAGCTCAGGTTTATTACACTGGTGGCCCAGAGGAGTCAACACTCCAAGCTCTGAGCCCCGACTGTTGGTGTACAGTTCCTTTATAGGATCCCAATTCCAGGTTTGCATTCTATATCTTCTATTGGATACTTGAGGCACGCAGGAAGGGGTGGGGTGGAGCGGTGGGGAACTGCCTGACCTTCACACAGACAAGCATGGCTAAGCAAGATTACAGGGACTGGGTAATTGCAAGAAGCAGGGTGAGTGAGATAAGTTTAAGTTCCTAGCATTGTTGTAAGTTTCCATTTCCCCAAAACTATGTGATCTACATAATCATGCAAGGGGCAAACTGAGTTACAGAAGCAGAAAGCATTTATTAGACTCCATTTTGATTTTTATAGGTCCCTCCACAATGTAAGTGAGCAGGAGACATTCTCCTGACTTTCCTTGATCTTAGAATGCATGGGAAAGGACAGGGAGAATGGCTCCCTGTTAGAGGTTCAAGGCTATAAGCTTAATATGAGACAGCAAATGCCTGCAAAGTGTCCCATGAGGGGAATAAGATGTAGTTGAAGGAGAAGAATCAGAATGCCCAGTCTTGCCAGAAAATGAATCAGGAAGATTCACATCATGATAGATTTCCCAGAGAGAAGGGTGGGGGAAATGCCTGAGGACAAGAAAGGATGACTTACTTGTGGAATAGGAGAACAGCACAGGACAAAGATAAACACTGAGAAACAGATGCTACTCCTCAATAACATCACAGTCCATGCCAGACCAGGAGCATAACACTGACCCCTGGAAAGAGACAAAAGGTGAAAATCATGAATTATAATAAGTTTTAAATTTTAAATGAGAAATTACTAAATGTCATTGCATTCATAATCAAATGACTCAACTAAGCTTCTGTATCACACTTAAATGACAGCTTGAAAGATAAATTATTGTCATACATAAAAAATAAAGTTATATAGTTCCACTCCTGAGGCTACAGATTAAAAAAAATAACATACACAGCTCATCAGGCAAAGGTATGATGGTACTGATATTATGGAAAACATCCTGCATTTATAGCCAAGAAACAAAGATGATGAACTTTGTGGTGTGCATACAGATAACTGAAAATTATTTCAGTCACAGAAATAAAGGCCAAGACTTTTTCTGCTGATGAACCTCAAGAAGCACTTAAAAGATAATAAGACTCCCTGATTTAGAGTAGGAGAAAGGTGAGTACGCTGTCTTTGTCTCTGGGGATTAGGCAGCAGTCTTTTGCTTTAACCGAAACTCAGTGGTAACCCACACCAGTATTCTTGCCTGGAGAATTCCATGGACAAAGGAGCATGGCAGGCTATAATATGGGGTCCCAAAGAGTCAGACACAACTGAGTGACTATCAGTCACTCATGGTCCTATGCTCTGATATTTTTACTTAAATGACTTTGAGCATGATGCTGAACCTTTCTTGCCTTGGTTTCCTAATCTATAAAATAGGTTGATGATATTACCTATTTATAGAGTGGTTATATTGATTAAAGTATACTCTTATACATTAAAAGCTTAAAATAGTACTTGACCCATATTCCTGTGCTGTGCTTAGTCACTCAGTCATGTCTGACTCTTTGCAACCCCATGGACTGTAGCCCACCAGGACCCTCTGTCTGTTGAGATTCTCCAGGCAAGAAAACTGCAGTGGGTTGCAATTCCCTCCTCCAGGGGAACTTCCCTACCCAGGGATTGAACCCAGGTCTTCCAAATTGCAGGCAGATTCTTTACTGTCTGAGCCACCAGGGAAGCCCATATTAATTGTTAATGATTATTGGCTATTTTTCAACTTCTTAAAGAGTATTTGACCTTCCCCTTTACCCATGTTTACTAATTGTATTTAGACAGGTTTACTGCTCATCAAGTACTGATACTCACCTCCCTCTACTTTTAGGATTGGCATGATTTCCCAACTCCTACTGAATGGGACTTGGCCATTTGGGGTTGCTTTGACAAGTGAAATGTGAGTAGAACTGACAGTGTACTACTCTTAGAAGAAAATTTAAGGGACTGTGCCTTTCAGTTTGCTTCCTAAATGCTTACCCTCTGCCACAAAAATAGCCACTGGGTAGCTACTGATGTTCATCCTGGGTACCAGAATGAGAGACACACAAAGCTGAACTGAATCTAATCCCAAATGAGCTCAGGCAAACCAGAACCAATCCAAGATGGATGCCATATTCATGAGCAAGAAATAAATACTTGTTTTAATTCATTGAGGGTTTGAGGTTACTTGCTACCAGGGTGAAATGTGATAAACCTAATATATATTCACCACCTAACCCCAAGTCCTAAAGCAGTTCTAGCTTCAAAATAGCTTAAGTGCAAAATCCTATAGTCTTTTGCAACATTTATTATTCCAAAGCTCTCAGCTATATTTGACTATGGCCACTAGAAATGCTCTTCTGCCCATCCCTTAATGTTGGCATACTCTAAGATTCTGTTCATTGTTCATGGTTTACCTCATTCTACTCACTCTCGGTAGGAGTTCAGAGCCAATCTTGTGGTTTAATTTCCAGCCTAATGCCAAAGCATGCATTCCCAGACTAGAATCCTTCCTAGAGTTTATGCCTTTATTCATTTGGATTCTTGATATCTCACTCTTTACATCCCATTGATGTTCCTGTATCAACAAGTTTAAATTATATTATTTCCCCCTTAAGTTAATTTCTTGAATTTGGTATCTCAGTCATTACTGATACTATCCATTCAGCTCCCAAGTTGGAAAACCTAGTAATCACCCTCCTCTTCTTTCTCCCTCACTTCCCATACCAACTACCACCAAGTCCTTCCAACTTTATCTACTAAATAGTTCTTGAAACTCTTCAATCCTCATTATCCTTACTCTAATCAAGAAAAAGTGGTCTCTTCACCAATATTTGCCATTGTTCATCCTTCTCTCTCTTTGGTACTGAGCTCAAAGTCTTCCTCTCAAATCTCAGTCCCTGACATAATAGGAAACATTAGCATTTATTAATAAGTCATATAATAACTTGATCTCAAATTCTATAACATACAACTCTTTACTGTCCTTCAACTTGATTTCAGCTCTGTGCTTATATGCTGACCTCAAAATATGACCATCCATCTTATCTGAGTGGTCTCATCTCTTTAATCTTCAATCTCTGATTATAATTTTCTATCTTCCAGCCTCTCATATTTTTACTAACATTACAGATCTCTAAATATTTCAGTTCTTTAGCCCATTCCTTTCATCACCCTATCACTCATCAGAGCTTCATTTAATTTCTTTGTATTCTGAACCTATGGCAAATCATTTTAGCAACTCTTACGACTGTGCCTTCAATAGCTTTGCCAATTTATTCTTTCATTTCATTCACAAGTCCCATCCACCGTCCCCATTTCTGTATTCAGAACATTAACCTGTATGGAATTTGGATTCTGCTTCAAACATAGCCTGATTCTATGAATTATTCTTTCTCATAAACTTAACTAGGAGTCCAGCTGTAATAGCAAAGAACAAATCTAACTCCATGTTTGACCTGTTTCTTTAACTTTTGTGCTCTGATGCCTGTGCTTAGTCATACTGACTTTGCACCTTTTGTAAAAGAATGCTGCCTATAGCCTGAAACATACAGGACAGCCCATTCTCAAGGCTCTGACCTTTAAAGGTATAACATTCTTTCATTTGAGGGAGGTGACATGTGAGCTTCAGGCCGGGACTCTTACAACTAGTCTCCTGTTTGCATTTTCTGAGACAGGAAATAGGTGGGCTCCATGTTAGGCATTTTAAGTAACAACAGAAAGAAGTAACAACTTCTTGTATCTTCTTATTGTAGAAGTAACAACAGAAACAGGGTAAAATAGCCAGGCTTTGTTTCTTGTGGATACTTTAACATTACCTTATGGCAAGGACAAGAGAGGGGTTAACCCCAGTTTGAGTAAAAGATCAAAAGGTCACATAATTCCCTTCCCTGAGGCAAAGGAGACCCTGCACATGCAGAGAAAGGCTCAGTTCAGTTCAGTCGCTCAGTCGTGTCCAACTCTTTGCGACCCCATGAATCGCAGCACGCCAGGCCTCCCTGTCCATCACCAACACCTGGAGTTCACTCAGACTCATGCCCATCAAGTCAGTGATGCCATCCAGCCATCTCATCCTCTGTCGTCCCCTTCTCCTCCTGCCCCCAATCCCTCCCAGCATCAGAGTCTTTTCCAATGAGTCAACATTTCACATGAGGTGGCCAAAGTACTGGAGTTTCAGCTTTAGCGTCATTCCTTCCAAAGAACACCCAGGATTGATCTCCTTTAGAATGGACTGGTTGGATCTCCTTGCAGTCCAAGGGACTCTCAAGAGTCTTCTCCAACACCACAGTTCAAAAGCATCAATTCTTCGGCGCTCAGCTTTCTTGACAGTCCAACTCTCACATCCATACATGACCGCAGGAAAAACCATAGCCTTGACTAGACGAAACTTTGTTGGCAAAGTAATGTCTCTGCTTTTCAATATGCTATCTAGGTTGGTCATAACTTTCCTTCCAAGGAGTAAGCATCTTTTAATTTCATGGCTGCAGTCACCATCTGCAGTGATTTTGGAGCCCAAAAACTTAAAGTCTGACACTGTTTCCACTGTTTCCCCATCTATCTGCCATGAAGTGATGGGACCGGATGCCATGATCTTTGTTTTCTGAATGTTGAGCTTTAAGCCAACTTTTTCACTCTCCTCTTTCACTTTCATCAGGAGGCTTTTGAGTTCCTCTTCACTTTCTGCCATAAGGGTGGTGTCATCTGCATATCTGAGGTTATTGATATTTCTCCCAGCAATCTTGATTCCAGCTTGTGCTTCTTCCAGCCCAGCATTTCTCGTGATGTACTCTGCATATAAGTTAAATAAGCAGGGTGACAATATACAGCCTTGACATACTCCTTTTCCTATTTGGAACCAGTTTGTTGTTCCATGTCCAGTTCTAACTGTTGCTTCCTGACCTGCACATAGGTTTCTCAAGAGGCAGGTCAGGTGGTCTGGTATTCTCATCTCTTTCAGAATTTCCCACAGTTTATTGTGATCCACACAGTCAAAGGCTTTGGCATAGTCAATAAAGCAGAAATATATGTTTTTTTGGAACTGTCTTGCTTTTTCCATGATCCAGTGGATGTTGGCAATTTTATCTCTGGTTCCTCTTCCTTTTCTAAAACCAGCTTGAACATCTGGGAGTTCACAGTTCACATATTGCTGAAGCCAGGCTTGGAGAATTTTGAGCATTACTTTACTAGCGTGTGAAATGAGCGCAATTGTGCGGTAGTTTGAGCATTCTTTGGCATTGCCTTTCTTTGGGATTGGAATGAAAACTGACCTTTTCCAGTCCTGTGGCCACTGCTGAGTATTCCAAATTTGCTGACATATTGAGTGCAGCACTTTCACAGCATCATCTTTCAGAATTTGAAATAGCTCAACTGGGATTCCATCACCTCCACTAGCTTTGTTCATAGTGATGCTTTCTAAGGCCCACTTGACTTCACATTCCAGGATGTCTGGCTCTAGGTGAGTGATCACACCGTCGTGATTATCTTGGTCATGAAGATCTTTTTTGTACAGTTCTGTGTATTAAAGAGGGGGGTATCACCCAGAGTCAGTGATGGCAAACCATGACCAAAGGCCCCTGGGCTGGAATCCATCTTGGAAAAAAGTTGTGCACACATATTGGAGAGGGCCCTAGAGACAGTTAGGGGTGGAAAAAGAAACTAGATAATTGGCCAAAGATAAACAAAGACCCGGAAGAACTGCCCTATATAAGTGACTTAACCGCCTCTTTACTGTGCTCCTCCTCATTAGTGGGGAAGCCCACATCCTTACTCTCCAGAGTGTGTATCTCTGCCTTGCTTCTGTCTTAACTAAACAAAATGTTTCTCTATGTGCTCTCCCACTTGTTGTGCTATGTCCCTAATAACAAACTTTATACTTCCTTTTACAGTTTTCCTTCTTGAGAAATGCATTTTTCAATGGGGGCAACTTTGCTTCTAGCTTCTAGCCCCGGGTGGTCTGGCAGCTAGGATTTCTGGTTTTCATCCAGCTACCTAGGTCCAATTCCTGGGAGGGAATTATGATCTCACTTCAAGCCACTGCTCACTGCTCACTTCTGCCTCTCCAAGATCACATTCATATAGAGATAAAAAGCTGCAGAATAGAGAATAAGATTCGTTTTTTTACTATTTACAGGACTTGACTTACATGGACAGATGAAAGAACAAACGATTCCTGCACCAAGAAGTTTGCAGCTACCACCATGCCTCTCCTTCACCTTGCCTTTAAAAATGCAACCTAGATGTCCATCAGCAGATGAATGGATAAGAAAGCTGTGGTACATATACACAATGGAGTATTACTCAGCCATTAAAAAGAATACATTTGAATCAGTTCTAATGAGGTGGATGAAACTGGAGCCGATTATACAGAGTGAAGTAAGCCAGAAGGAAAAACACCAATACAGTATACTAACGCATATATATGGAATTTAGAAAGATGGTAACAATAACCCGGTGTACGAGACAGCAAAAGAGACACTGATGTATAGAACAGTCTTATGGACTCTGTGGGAGAGGGAGAGGGTGGGAAGATTTGGGAGAATGGCATTGAAACATGTAAAATATCATGTATGAAATGAGATGCCAGTCCAGGTTCAATGCGCGATACTGGATGCTTGGGGCTAAAGCACTGGGATGACCCAGAGGGATGGTGTGGGGAGGGAGGAGGGTTCAGGATGGGGAACACATGTATACCTGTGGCAGATTCATTTTGGTATTTGACAAAACTAATACAATTATGTAAAGTTTAAAAATAAAATAAAATTTTTTAAAAAATGCTTTGCTGAGAGCCTTTGAAGGGTTCAGGGTCTGGGGAGCATGAGCCACCAATCTCCTTGCACAGTCCTGCAATAAACTTTTCTCTGCTCCAAACTCCAATGTTTCTATATTGTTTAGCCTCACTATGTGTTGGGTACACAAACCTGCATTTGGTTACATTTTCATTTCTACATCTGAACATCTGCCCATGTTCAGATCAGATCAGTCACTCAGTCGTGTCCGACTCTTTGCGACCCCATGAATTGCAGCACGCCAGGCCTCCCTGTCCATCACCAACTCCCTGGAGTTCACTCAGACTCACATCCATCGAGTCAGTGATGCCATCCAGCCATCTCATCCTCTGTCGTCCCCTTCTCCTCCTGCCCCCAATCCCTCCCAGCATCAGAGTCTTTTCCAATGAGTCAACTCTTCACATGAGGTGGCCAAAGTACTGGAGTTTCAGCTTCAGCATCATTCCTTCCAAAGAAATCCCCGGGCTGATCTCCTTGATCTTAGTTTTCTGAATGTTGAGCTTTAAGCCAGTTGATGATAGATAATAAAATAATTTGGGTGAGGAACACCAGAAAAAACTTATTTAAAGCAATGGACTTAGTCTCAAGGGATAATTCTTCAACTAATGCCTCTAGATTCTTCCATCCTAATTGTGTTGATACAATTTGGCACTATAGATAATGTCTTTCTCTTGAAACTTTGCTTTTTCAAAAAAAACACATTTTTTATATGGACCGTTTTTTAAAAGTCTTTCTTGAATTTGCTACAAAATTGCTTCTGTTCTGTTTTGCTATTTTAGCCACAAAGCATGCCAGATCTTAGCTCCCTGACCAGAGACTGAACCCACATGCCTTACAGTGGAAGATGAAGTCTTAACAACTGGACCACCAGGAAAGTTCGGAGACTTTGCTTTTTGAATCTCCTGGCTCTCTCTCCTGATTCTAAAGACAACTCCACCAGTCTATTCGCAGTTTCCACTTTTTAAATTACCTCTTTAGGTGATGCTATTCCCCTTGTATCTGTCCTTGGCAATCTTATTTTAATACCCTTCATTCTTTCCTGGTATTACAGTTGACCCTTGAACAATATGGGTTTGAACTACATGGGTTCTGCATGAACTACATGCAGAGTTTTTTCACTAGATACTACTACAGTAGTATACAATCCCCATTTGGTTGAATCTGCTGATGTGGAACCAAGGATATAAAAGGCCAAATATACTAATTTTTGGACTTCCCTGGTGGCTCAGATGGTAAAGAATGCTCCTGCAGTGCTGGAGACCTGGGTTCGATCCCTGGGTTCGGAAGATCCCCTGGAGGAGGGCGTGGCAACCTACTCTACTATTCTGGCCTGGAGAATCCCCATTGACAGAGGAGCCTGGTGGGCTACAGTCCGTGGGGTCGCAAAGAGTCGGACACGACTGAGCGACTGATCTGATCTGATCCTTTCTTCTACGCCCAACAGTGAAAGGGAAAGTGGAAGTTGCTCAGTCCTGTCTGACTCTTTGCAACTCTTTGCAACTGTATCAGTTCAGTTCAGTTCAGTCGCTCAGTTGCTCAGTCGTGTCCGACTCTTTGCAACCCCATGAATCGCAGCACATCAGGCCTCCCTGTCCATCACCAACTCCCGGAGTTCACTCAGACTCACGTCCATCGAGTTAGTGATGCCATCCAGCCATCTCATCCTCTGTCGTCCCCTTCTCCTCCTGCCCACAATCCCTCCAAGCATCAGAGTCTTTTCCAATGAGTCAACACTTCACATCAGGTGGCCAAAGTACTAGAGTTTCAGCTTCAGCATCATTCCCTCCAAAGAAATCCCAAAGAAATCCCAAAGAAATCCTGATCTCCTTCAGAATGGACTGGTTGGATCTCCTTGCAGGCCAAGGGACTCTCAAGAGTCTTCTCCAACACCACAGTTCAAAAGCATCAATTATTCAGCACTCAGCCTTCTTTACAGTCCAACTCTCACATCCATACATGACCACAGGAAAAACCATAGCCTTGACTAAACGGACCTTTGTTGGCAAAGTAATGTCTCTGCTTTTCAATATGCTATCTAGGTTGGTCATAACTTTCCTTCCAAGGAGTAAGCGTCTTTGAATTTCATGGCTGCAGTCACCATCTGTAGTGATTTTGGAGCCCAAGAAAATGCAGTCTGACACTGTTTCTACTGTTTCCCCATCTATTTTCCATGAAGTGATGGGACCGGATGCCATGATCTTCATTTTCTGAATGTTGAGCTTTAAGCCAACTTTTTCACTCTCCTCTTTGACTTTCATCAAGAGGCTTTTTAGTTCCTCTTCACTTTCTGCCATAAGGGTGGTGTCATCTGCATATCTGAGGTTATTGATATTTCTCCCGGCAATCTTGATTCCAGCTTGTGTTTCTTCCAGTCCAGTGTTTCTCATGATGTACTCTGCATAGAAGTTAAATAAGCAGGGTGATAATATACAGCCTTGATGTACTCCTTTTCCTATTTGGAACCAGTCTGTTGTTCCATGTCCAGTTCTAACTGTTGCCTCCTGACCTGCATACAGATTTCTCAAGAGGCAGGTCAGGTGGTGTGGTATTCCCATCTCTTTCACAGTTTTCCACAGTTTATTATGATCCACACAGTCAAAGGCTTTGGCATAGTCAATAAAGCAGAAATAGATGTTTTTCTGGAACTCTCTTGCTTTTTCCATGATCCAGTGGATGTTGGCAATTTTATCTCTGGTTCCTCTGCCTTTTTGAAAACCAGCTTGAACATCTGGAAGTTCACGGTTCAAGTATTGCTGAAGTCTAGCTTGGAGAATTTTGAGCATTACTTTACTAGTGTGTGAGATGAGTGCAATTGTGCAGTAGTTTGAACATTTTTTGGCATTGCCTTTCTTTGGGATTGGAATGAAAACTGACCTTTTCCAGTCCTGTGGCTACTGCTGAGTTTTCCAAATTTGCTGGCATATTGAGTGCAGCACTTTCACAGCATCATCTTTCAGGATTTGAAATAGCTCAACTGGAATTCCATCACCTCCACTAGCTTTGTTCATAGTCATGTTTTCTAAGACCCACTTGACTTCACATTCCAGGATGTCTGGTTCTAGGTCAGTGATCACACCATTGTGATTATCTGGGTCATGAAGATCTTTTTTGTACAGTTCTTCTGTGTATTCTTGCCATCTCTTCTTAATATCTTCTACTTCTGTTAGGTCCATACCATTTCTGTTCTTTATCAAGCCCATCTTTGCATGAAATGTTCCCTTGGTATATCTAATTTTCTTGAAGAGATCTCTAGTCTTTCCCATTCTGTTGTTTTCCTCTATTTCTTTTCATTGATCACTGAGGAAGGCTTTCTTATCTCTTCTTGCTATTCTTTGGAACTCTGCATTCAGATGCTTATGTCTTTCCTTTTCTCCTTTGCTTTTCGCTTCTCTTCTTTTCACAGCTATTTGTAAGGCCTCCCCAGACAGCCATTTTGCTTTTTTGCATTTCTTTTCTATGGGGATGGTCTTGATCCCTGTCTCCTGTACAATGTCATGAACCTCATTCCATAGTTCATCAGGCACTCTGTCTATCAGATCTAGGCCCTTAAATCTATTTCTCACTTCCACTGTATAATCATAAGGGATTTGATTTAGGTCAAACCTGAATGGTCTAGTGGTTTTCCCTACTTTCTTCAGTTCAAGTCTGAATTTGGTAATAAGGAGTTCATGATCTGAGCCACAGTCAGCTCCTGGTCTTGTTTTTGTTGACTATATAGAGCTTCTCCATCTTCGGCTTCAAAGGACATAATCAATCTGATTTCGGTGTTGACCATCTGGTGATGTCCATGTATAGCGTCTTCTCTTGTGTTGTTGGAGCAGTGGCTGCACTTTGCTGGAGCAGCCGTGAAGAGATACCCCATGCCCAAGGTAAGAGAAACCCAAGTAAGATGGTAGGTGTTGCAAGAGGGCATCAGAGGGCAGACACACTGAAACCATACTCACAGAAAACTAGTCAATCTAATCACACTAGGACCACAGCCTTGTATAACTCAATGAAACTAAGCCATGCTCGTGGGGCAACCCAAGATGGGCGGGTCATGGTGGAGAGATCTGACAGAATGTGGTCCACTGGAAAAGGAAATGGCAAACCACTTCAGGATTCTTGCCTTGAGAACCCCATGAACAGTATGAAAAGGCAAAATGATAGGATACTGAAAGAGGAACTCCCCAGGTCAGTAGGGGTCCAATATGCTACTGGAGATCAGTGGAGAAATAACTCCAGAAAGAATGAAGGGATGGAGCCAAAGCAAAAAGAATACCCAGCTGTGGATGTGACTGGTTGATAGAAGCAAGGTCCAATGCTGTAAAGAGCAATATTGCATAGGAACCTGGAATGTCAGGTCCATGAATCAAGGCAAATTGGAAGTGGTCAAACAAGAGATGGCAAGAGTGAATGTCGACATTCTAGGAATCAGCGAACTAAAATGGACTGGAATGGGTGAATTTAACTCAGATGACCATTATATCTACTACTGCGGGCAGGAATCCCTCAGAAGAAATGGAGTGGCCATCATGGTCAACAAAAGAGTCCGAAATGCAGTACTTGGATGCAATCTCAAAAACGACAGAATGATCTCTGTTCGTTTCCAAGGCAAACCATTCAATATCAGAGTAATCCAAGTCTATGCCCCAACCAGTAACGCTGAAGAAGCTGAAGTGGAACGGTTCTATGAAGACCTAAAAGACCTTTTAGAACTAACACCCAAAAAAGATGTCCTTTTCATTATAGGGGACTGGAATGCAAAAGTAGGAAGTCAAGAAACACCTGGCTTAACAGGCAAATTTGGCCTTGGAATACGGAATGAAGCAGGGCAAAGACTAATAGAGTTTTGCAACTGTGTAGTCCATGGAATTCTCCAGGCCAGAATACTGGAGTAGGTAGCCTTTCCCTTCTCCAGGCGATCTTCCTGAACCCAGGTCTCCCACATTGCAGGCGGATTCTTTACCAGCTGAATCACAAGAGAAACCCAAGAATACTAAAGTGGGAAGCCTTTCCCTTTTCCAGGGGATCTTCCCAACCCAGGGATCGAACCCAGGTCTCCAACCCAGGTCTCCCACATTGCAGGAGGATTCTTTTCCAACTGAGCTATCAGGGAAGCTACTCCCAATAAGGCTACATAAAACTGCCATCACTCAACCACCTGTTTCCTTAGCAACTACATAGAAAGAGTTCTTCTCTCACAAATAGCATCAAGTTCAAAAATGTTGGAAACATTAAAGGCTCTCATCTCATGTATACCTCTTATTTACAGATGCAATAGTCATGAGCAACATTTTCCAAACAACACAAATTTCAAGCCCAACTGACTTCTATTACAAGGGGAAATGTTTGCTTCTTAGAAATGAGGTATCAATTTGCTAACACGAAGTCAAATGTTAAAGAATGAGTTATGACTGGATTTAATGTCTCCCAAAGGACAAAATTGCAAAAATAATGCCTATTTCCATCCAGTGAGTTAGTGAAAGTCACTCAGTCATATCTGACTCTTTGCAACCCATGGACTATACAGTTCATGGAATTCTTCAGGCCAGAATACTGGAGTGGGTAGCCTGTCTCTTTTCCAGGGAATCTTCCCAACCCAGGGGTTGAACCCAGGCACACTGCCGGCGGATTCTTTACCAATTGAGCTATCAGGGAAGCCCCTACTTTCCATCTAGGAGGGCTTAAATGAATGACAAGAGACATGTATTATTTATCATGAAGCCCATCATCTGTCAGTACCAAGCACAAAACAACAAAATGAGGAAGTACTCAATGAATAAATATCTGTTGACTGTACATGGTGTTAATTAAATTAAGGGACATGTATGTCTTCTGTATTTTTTAGTTGTATGCAAATCCATTCAAATGTTGATAATGTGATCTAACATATCTCAGATAAGAAATCAAAAAGAAATGTCTAAATTGACTTTAGACATTCTAATAGCATATGGCAGAAATTATTAATACTAATTCATTATATTCTTGAACTATTAATGGCGTGCTGCGATTCATGGGGTCGCAAAGAGTCGGACACGACTGAGTGACTGAACTGAACTGAATATAGTATTTAAAAATTCATTGTATGCTTGGACTATAGAAACTCTACAAAACCAAGGCCCAATAATTTTCCTAGGTGGGGTTATCTCCTCTCATTTAATCAAGGTAAAGGACAATCTTGATGTATAAAGAAAAACTCTCATCTACACTAGAAAATGACCTGGAGTTCAGTGATATGTCATACCTCCAAGCCACTGAGAATTCCGAAAGGGCCTTCACAGTCCCATGTGGTAATTAGGAAAATGTCCCTTTTCCAGAAGATTAGTTATTTTAATCCATTTCTTATTCTCCCCTTTTCAGTCCCAGCTAACCTTGGTGGCTCGTGTGGTAAAGAAGCTGCCTACAATGTGAGAGACCCAGGTTTGATCCCTGGGTTGGGAAGATGCCCTGGAGAAGGAAATGGCAACCCTCTCCAGTACTCTTCTCTGGAAAATCCCATGGACAGAGGAGCCTGGTGAGCTACAGTCCATGGGGTCACAAAAGAGTCAGACACGATTAGTGACTAACACCTAATAATAGCTTCGTCCAGGCTTTCAATGATTGTCTTCTGTGAGAAATTTCAACCATGGCCCTGAAGAGCATCCTGTGTGTCTCCTAATAAAGTTGACTTTCTGGTTAACTGAAAACTGTGAGCTTAGTGAGTCCAAAGTTTGGCATCAGACCGAGACTTCAGAGAATACAGGGCAGTGGCCTAGCTTCCCCTGGGTGCCTGACCCAACCCCTCTGTGACTGCATGAGCACAGATGGCCTTCTGATTGGTTCCATAAAAAGTTCTTTAAGTGGTGCCCTTAGAATAGCATTCAGAATCACAAAGGAAATAAATGAAAAGAAGGCACATTACTGCACTTGATGTCATAAGAGAAGATTTTCAAGAAATGTATGTGAGTTGTACGGAATTTGAGCTTCTTTAGTGAGATTGTTTTTCTCCTTTCATATAGTGGCCAGTATTACAGAATGATACTTCTTTAAGATATACAGAAGAATAATCCAGAATCTGTGATATTTCCAATATTGAGAAGTTGAACTACTCAAATGCCCATTATTCATTGGCAACAAAAAGAAAAAGAAAAGGCCATCTGGTATATCAAGTAACAAACTCCTGTGACAGTTCTCCTATGGAGAGACTTTACCACAGATGTGTCAGCCTGTGAAAGGAAAGACAGAAAACTCTGGAGCTATTCCCACCCAAAATATCAAAAACCCAGTAATATCCTCCTTCATTTCCTGATGGTCCCATATTTTCATTCCTGGAAAGTTCTCTATGAGTTTTAATCTGCTGATGATCCTCTCCTCCACTCCTAACCAGTCACTTGATGACACATTCCATTCATTTAAAAGTCTGAGGTTCCTACTATGCCCATCCCTGGCTGCTGAGCTAGAGATGGTAACTTCCCACTCCTTGGAATGATACTTTCCTTGGAGGGTACCCAGGTATCACTATTCTCCCAAAGATGCAATTGTTCCAATTGTTCCACTGCCTTGCACAGCTTATCAGAAAGGTCTCTCTTCCCTCCATGCATAACACTGAGGGCCAGTATATCTTACAACCTGGGCATAAATCCTCTCATTGCAGAAAGCTGACGCCTGGAATGAGGTGTCACAGATAGATACTGGATTTCTAGGGCCACTAATTCCTCCTAATTGGCAAGAATTCCATTAGGGTGATGGCAGGAAATATTTTCTGCTACTTAAACAGATCTGATTCCCTTGGAGACAGTGTGAATAGTGTGAGGGAGCATAGGAGCAGATAGCTCTGAGAACAATCTCCAGTGGATGAAGTTGTCTTCAGTCTCTGACTAATTCTAACATTTCTATCTTTCTCTGCTGATCAAATACCTCCCTCGTGCACATAAAGTCTGAATTTGCCCCTAAGCTTTGAGGTCCCTTGAGCCAATCTGTCCAGACTGACCCTATACACACACACCAGTAATGCATGAATTCATTCCAAAAACGTCTGTAAACAACTACTGTGGGCAAGGCTTGTCTAGAACATCTCTGAAATTCTCTTTTCACAAAGTTTACGCTTCACCATGATCAACTGCTCCACCCTTCACTTTCCACAGTTTTCTCATATTTTCACTCTTGTAAAAAATCAGATTCAGCCTCTCACAGTTCAGCATGAAGTGAAGCCAGTATCGTCCACTTGGTAAGTAAATGAAAACGTGTAACTGAATGCTTTGATCCAGAATTGAATGGAAAGACTTTATCAGGGTTTAAAGAAACTGACTACCTCTGTGTAAGGTGTTGTCTAGGATGGGGAATTTAGGTCGCCTCCTTTCTCTGTGATACCCTCTAAATCACATCATGCAGTAGCTGATGTCTTCATGCACAGTAAGTATGGATGCAAGAGAAGAGAGAAAAGAGTTCTCCAGAAATACCACACTGACTAAATACAAGAGATTCCAGACATATTCGTACCTACTGTGAGGCCCTGAGTCTGCCATGGACACTGTGGTCAGATCTCCCTGACCTCCCTAAATAAAGGTGGAATGATGAACACAATTTTCAGGATAGGTTGAAAATATCCAAATAATTGAGGTACTTTAAATTAGTTAAGCTTTGCAAAAAAAAAAAAAAAAACTAAGTCCAATTCATTATTTTAATTTGCTTTAATAGGTTTCATGAGAAAGTTTTGCTTTCAACAATATTTACATATTTATCCATGCAGCATCCTCAAAAGTAAATTCTTTAGTTGCCAATGCTTCATTAATACTGGATCCAGGTTCCACAGATACACAAAGGTAAGCACTGCACTGTTTGTCCAGATCCCCAGATAACTTTCACTAATTTAAGATGGGCTTAAGCTAATAGCTTTGTTAATGTGATCAGAATTTAAGCTTCTCCTGATTATTCAGTTTATGATCATAGATTGCTGGCAAGGACAGAGTGACCAAAAACAGGTGCTCTGTGAAAAAAAAAAAAAAAAAGGCAATTTTAACATTTTTGTGAATTCAGAAAGTTACCTTGAGTTAGATGGTAGAGTGCTAAACAAAAGAAGAAAACTGGTCAGTCAGCCTAAAATGACCAAGACAGGCAGGAATCTTCATATTCGAGACATGCCCTAGTACATAGAACTATGAATTAGGATTCAAAATTATCCAGAGTATAGCATCCCTTCCCAAATGTCCTGCTCACCATCCTGGTCCTCATGAACAACTAAGTGAGACTAAGGGCAAGAGGATGAAAGTTATGGTTAAGAAAAAACTGTAGTAACATTTCACCCAACTCTAAAAGAGCAATAAAGAAATATGCACCCATATCAAAACTGGAAGGAGCTTCTTCCATTATTGCAAAAGGTCTGTGCCCTCTAAAGAGTGATATATCATCAGGAATTTTGCAGTGACATGAGACAACATGATCCATGTTGATAACAGCATCCTTGAAATTCAGTAGCAGAACTTCTGCCAGGCATTAGTGCTATCTGGACATTTGGAAAAAAGGGAAGGAAATTATGGTTGGAGGTGTGGGAGTCTTGTCTGAGGCACCCATGAAATACCATATAGAAGTTTCTAGACTCATACAAAAGGCATAACTGAAGCTAATACAGAATGGAAATGAAGTATAAGAACTGGTGGCTTATGATTGCTGCTATTATGATGGGATCCATGTTCACAAGGGGTTCACAGTCTGGAGGGGAAAACTGAGATGCGTGTTAAACATCAAATGAGAAAAGATTTCAGACTCTGACATAACACAGGGAACCTAGTATTCGAACAGAGAGCAGTAGGGAGCAATCAAGACCAGCTACAAGAGAAAAGCTCAGGCTGGAAGGGCCATCAGAACATAGATCAACTAAATTTAAAAGGAGGACATTTGAAGTGGAGAAAAGTAGTATAAGCATAGACAGAGGAAAATACGAAACAATCTGATATCAAAAGTAACTTAAAACTTTGAAAAGTTAAGGAAAAACATAGATGAACTCCAACTATAAGAGTAGGAAAACAGTCTGTAATGCTATGCACTAAAATTAGATCTGACTTAGCCAAAATAAATGAATTTATTTCCTGGTTCTTATACTGTTTCTCAACGTGGCATTATAAAATCTTCATGAATATCAGTTTCATCATGAATAAAATGGACATGAGTGACTGCCAAAATAAATGACAAAATCACAGTGAGAATAAATTGAAAGCGATTAAGTAGAGACCCTATACATAAAAATCTCATTAAAAATTAATATCCTATTAAATTTAAAAGCTACTAAATCACTGCAGATGGTGATTGCAGCCATGAAATTAAAAGACGCTTACTCCTTGGAAGGAAAGTTATGACCAACCTAGATAGCATATTAAAAAGCAGAGACATTACTTTGCCAACAAAGGTCCGTCTAGTCAAGGCTATGGTTTTTCCTGTGGTCATGTATGGATGTGAGAGTTGGACTGTGGAGAAAGCTGAGCGCCGAAGAATTGATGCTTTTGAACTGTGGTGTTGGAGAAGACTCTTGAGACTCCCATGGACTGCAAGGAGATCCAACCAGTCCATTCTAAAGGAGATCAGTCCTGGGTGTTCTTTGGAAGGAATGACGCTAAAGCTGAAACTCCAGTACTTTGGCCACCTCATGTGAAGACTTGACTCATTGGAAAAGACTCTGATGCTGGGAGGGATTGGGGGCAGGAGGAGAAGGGGACAACAAAGGATGAGATGGCTGGATGGCATCACTGACTTGATGGACGTGAGTCTGAGTGAACTCCGTGAGTTGGTGATGGACAGGGAGGCCTGGCATGCTGCGATTCATGGGGTCACAAAGAGTAGGACACGACTGAGCAACTGAACTCAACTGAACTGAACTGAGATGACAATGAGCAAAGAAATAATGATTGGGGAACAAGGAGAGAAGATTTAGAACAACTGCTGCAGATAATGGTTCTCAAAACTAAATGATTATAAGGATTTCTAAACTATAAGAAAATTCAACTGAAATGAAATACTAGATATAAGTAGATGAACCAGATACAATCATTTTTTTTCAGTTAAAACCCTATGGAAAAAGAATAGGATTCTCTGAAGTATGTGAAGACTTTGACACAAAAGCAAAAATAAAAAAATCAAGATACAGTGACACACAGTGAGGACAAGTTTGAGATGTTGTAACACAGTATTCGGGGAGAGCAGGGAGGGATGATGAGGAAAAGTGATGATGACATAAAGGAAAGGGACAATTACAAGTGATCTCATTTCTCTTTGTATTGTCCTTCAAGGAAACAGCCTCCACAAATGGCCTTGAGGAACCGCAGCACCATCACCGAGTTTATCCTCACTGGGCTGTCAGACAACCCCCACATCCAGGCTCTGCTCTTTGTGCTCTTCCTGGTGATTTACCTCCTGACCGTGATGGGGAACCTGACGATGCTGCTGGTGATCAGGGCTGACTCCCACCTCCACACGCCCATGTACTTCTTCTTGAGTAATCTATCATTCCTAGACCTCTGCTTCTCTTGTGTTACTCTGCCCAAGCTCCTGAAGGACCTGCTGTCTGAGAAGAAGACCATCTCCATAGAGGGCTGTCTGGCTCAGGTCTTCTTTGTGTTTATCACTCCAGGAACCGAAGTCTGTCTGCTCTCTGCCATGGCCTATGACCGCTATGCCGCAGTCTGCCACCCGCTGCTCTATAGCCAGGTGATGAGCAACCAGCTCTGTGTGAGGCTTGTGTTGATCTCGTGGGGTCTGGCCTCTCTTGATGCAGTCATCATTGTGCTTTTGGCTGTTAACCTGGATTTCTGTGAGGCCCAAACCATCCACCACTACACCTGTGAGCTGCCCTCCCTCTTCCCTCTGTCTTGCTCTGATACCTCCATCAATATCAGTATCTTGATCTGCTCAATCTTACTCCATGGATTTGGAACCTTCCTCCCAATAATCTTCTCCTATGCTCGCATTGTCTTCACTATCCTGAGCATCAGCTCCATCACAGGCAGAAGCAAGGCCTTCTCCACCTGTTCCTCCCACCTCATCGCAGTGATCCTGTTCTTTGGCTCAGGTATGCTTCGCTATCTCATGCCTTCCTCTGGTTCCTTCCTGGATTTGCTCTCTTCCTTACAATACAGTGTGATCACACCCATGCTGAATCCCCTTATCTACAGCTTCAAAAACAAGGAGGTAAAGGGAGCTGTGAAAAGGACTTTGGGGAAATATCTGCACTATTGCACAGGTTGAACTAAGTCACATTTACCCAGCATACCTGGAAAGACTAAATTTCTTCTTATGTTCCCTCCTGTTTTGTTTCCAACCTCTCCCCCTACACAGAGTCAAGTAGGATTCAGGAAAGAACCCACAGCTTCCCTGAACATCCCAGGTAATGATTACAAAGGAACCCTCACTTTTGAGACCCTATTTGGAAATTCTATGCTGTACTGAAGTGGGACACAATGTGAAGAAACACTTACACAAAGCCCATCAATAATACAACATGATTATTAGGGAGAAAAAAACAGAGATTATTTGATTTCTCAAAAGGCACAGAAGTCACAAGAATTTCTACTTAAAATGCTTCATAAAAAAAGATTCAAATCATTCTTCCTGTATTTGATAAATGCTTCATAATAAAATGTCAGATTGGGAGAATGACATTTGAAATAACCAGAAAAAAGTTATTATAGCTCATATTACTTGTCAGAATTATGCAATTTCTATACAATGTATTTATATGAAGATTAGATCCAATATTTAAATATCCATAGGAAGAAGTAAAACCTATGAATATTTGAAGATGACATAATTCTATGGAAAGCCTAAAAACTCCTCCAATAAACTTATTGGCACTCCAAAGAATTTAATAGGCAAAAAACTAATATTAATACAATCAGTACTATTTCTATATACTAGCCACTGTTAAGTAAACAAAAAATGTGCTTCAGGCAGAAAAAGATACATTTACTACTAGAAGATAAATAGAAAATCCTCAGGATTGAACTTGATAAGTACTTAGAGCAAATAAGAATACAGTAAAAAAAATTAACTAAATGATATAAAAGATGCTTAAATTAATATAGGATGTATTTTTAGATATACTCTCCCCTTCCAGTTTTATGCAATCAACAAAAGAAAAACATTGAATTTACAAGCAATCTGGAAATCCATAGTTCTAGACTTGATTCCATAGAACCATTAGTGATTCCGTCTTTTTCCTCCTATTGAATATGTTGTCTTCATATATTGGGTTTTACTCGAGGCATTATGTTTTTTATAACATAGCTTTCTGTTTTTTGTAGAGCTATTTGTATATTCTGTTCTTGAACTTTATATAAATGGAATGATTCTAATCCTAAAATTAAAATACTGGATGTATTCAAGACTTGATGAGGCAGGGAGCAATCAGACTCACATATATTGGTAGTGGAATTGTAAATAGGTTCAATCACTTCAGAAAAATATTGGGCAGTATTTACTAATTGCACACTATATGTCTACTCTAAGATTCATTAATTATATTTTTAGGTAAATATAAAGAGAAATGAGTAAACATATCCAGAAAGGACATTAATAGAATAGTCATAACACTTTATTATCACAGCCAAAATGTATAATAAACCTAAATGTCCATCACCTGGAGAACAGATAAAAATTCATACATGTAGTATATTTATACAATGAAACATAATACAGCAAAATTTTAAAACTGCAAACAGTAAGTGAATAAATCTCACAGACACTATGTAACAGAAGCCAGATACAATGGGTACTTATTTATGAGTTTATTTATATGAGGTTAAAGACAGTGAATTGATCATGTTTCTATGTTCTAAATTTCTTTTCCTCAGCTTTACTGAGATATAACTGACATATAATTTTGTATAAGTTAAATGTGTACAATGTGCTGATTTGATACACTTACATGTTGCAAAATGTTTCCCATCTCCATCAATTCACATCCTTATCATTCATTTTTTGAGGTCAGAGTATTTGAGATACATTTTATTAGCAACCAAGTATAAAATATAGTATTATTAACTATAATCACCATGCTGTCTTCTATTTTATTTATTTATTTTTTCACTTTACAATATTGTATTGGTTTTGCCATACATCTAGATTCCCAAAACTTACTCATCTTATAACTGGACATTACATTTTATTTTTCCTGATACTTTGACATCTTCAAATCTTGCTGACCCTGGAGAGACTGTCCACCCAGGGCTAGCTAGGTCCTAGGGACAACAAACAACTCATCTGATCAACACATTTTTCAGATGTAATCTAATTAATCAAGAACCCGTACCCTCAATTGCCTCCTTTATTCAGCAATCACCTGCAGGCCACTATCCACATGCTCTAATCACCTCAGGGCCAGGTACCAGACAACAAGAGACAGCCCCTTAAACCCAGATTCTACTGAAATCATTCAAATTATTCCATTCTAAACTTGCTTACACTGCCTCATTCATCTCTTCCTACAGAAAACCCAATAAAGCCTGTTGCCCACATTTTCCTCTCACTCTCTCTGCCTCCTGACCAGTCCAAGGGCTACCCGTGTAGTCCTATAAGTAATAAATTATCTTTTCAATAAAAAATTGTCTCCTTTCTGTTGGCTTTACCATACTGACTAATAATAAAACTTACATTTTAAAATAGTCAGGAAAAGTAATAATTTCATAAATTCATTCACGATGAAATCAGAACAGCAGTTTCCTATAGAGAATGGATTGACCAGGAAGTATCAAGAGGAATCTTTTCAGGCAGATGAAAGGTTTTGGACTTGGTCTCTGTAGTGTTTACAAAGTGTACACTTATCAAAATTCACCAAGCTGTCCCTTTCAAATGGTTGCACTTAATCACTTTACATATGTATTTTAAACTGAAATCAATAGGAAAACTAAACAACCAAAAACATTTGTTTCATGAATGCTCTCATACTTCTTACAGGTCCATATCACCCATGTCCTGCAAATACTTTAGTGAATAATTCCCTTCCTTTCATATCAAGGCAGTATTTCCCCCACTCCAGTCATGATGGGAATTAACACCAGCTATAAGTCTCAAGGATCTTGCCCGTAGCTCAGATGGTAAAGAATCTGCTTGCAATGCAGGAGATCTGAGTTCGATCCCTAGGTCAGGAAAACCCTCTGGAGAAGGGAATGGCAGTTCACTCCAGTATTCTTGTCTGGAGAATCCCGTGGACAGAGGAGCCTGGCAGGCCACAGTCCAGGGGGCTGCAAAGAGTTGGACACAACTGAGCAACCAGCCATTTATAAGTCTCAAAGCCATGAGGGAGGTGGCAGAGGACAGGTAACATCTTCCAAGGCATCTACCCAAAGCAAAGCTTTGCTTGGTCCCTGCATTAGCAATGGGTCTCCAAAGAAACAGCCAATAGGAGAGACGGACATAGACATGGTGAATTCTAAGGCACTGACTCACACACTTGTGTGGCCTGACAAATCTGAAATTTGTAGAGCAAGCTGGCGTATTCGATTCAGGTAAGGCTTCATGTTGTAATTTTGAGGCCAAAATCCACAGGGCAGGCCAGCAGGCTGGAATTTCAGACAGGGTTTCTATGTTCCAGTCCTGAGAATTCCTTCCTCTTTGGGAAACCTCAGTCTTTGCTCTTACAGCCTTCAGTTTTTTGAGGCCTGTCCACACTATGGAGGGTAATCTGCTTTAGTCAAAATCAACAGTTTAAATGTCATATCTAAAAAATACTTTCACAGGAGCATCTAGACTGATGTTTGATTAATGGGATCCATATACCAGTTAAATTGACACAAAACTAACCACTACAGCCTCTGAGCAAAGAGAAACTGGTTTTTTCCAGCAAGCATTAGTAGATTAGTTCTGTGGTCCCCTTCAGGGATTCAGTGTCTCAAGCATATCTGCCCAGGTATCCTCATCCCAAGTGTTGTGGTCCTAGTCTTTTCCTAGTGGGACCCTGAACTTAACATAGGAGTTACAGGAATTTAGCCGTCTTCATAATTCAGTTTCTGTCATACTCATAACCTGGGCCTGGTTTTTGGCACAATTTACCTACTTGGTGAAGGAGATATGTCCTTTAATAAAGCCATTAATAAATAATAATAATGCCATAAAATTCTGGCCTTGAGATGGTATGTGCCTAACACAAGTCTCATTTTATTTCTTTAATATACCAACGACATCACAACGGCAAAGTACCTGCACACTTCCTGTGCTTGACATTGTACCCTTCTACTTCAATTTGCATATGCCAATGCATTCCCTTATACAAGTTTCTCTTCCCATTCACCACAGGTTAGATATGTTTGGTCACATCGATCACAGCTTTGTGTAACTGAATGAAACTATGAGCCATGCCATGTAGGGCCACCCAAGACGGACAGGTCATGGTGGAGAGTTCTAATAAAACGGGGTCCACTGGAGAAGGGAATGGCAAACGACTTCAGCATTCTTGCCTTGAGAATCCCATGAACAGTATGAAAAGGCAGAAAGATATGACACTGAAAGCTGAACCCTCCAGGTCAGTAGGTGTCCAATATGCTACTGGAGAAGAGTAGAGAAATAGCACCAGAGGAATGAAGAGGCTGAACCAAAGTGGAAATGACCCCCAGTTGTAGGTATGTCTGCAGGTAAAGTCAAGTCCAATGATGTAAAGAACAATATTGCACAGGAATCTGGAATGTTAGGTCCATGAATCAAGGTAAATAGGAAGTGGTCAAATAGGAGATGACAAGAGTGAACATTGACATTTTAGGAATCAGTGAACTGAAATGGACAAGGGCTTCCCTGGTAGCTCAGATGGCAAAGACTCCACCTGCAATGCAGGAGACCCCAGTTCTATTCCTGAGTTGGGAAGACCCCCTGGAAAAAAGATAGGCTACCCAGTCTAGTAGTTTGGGGATGCCCCTGTGGTTCAGTCAGTAAAGAATCTACCTGCAATCTGGGAGACCTGGATTTGATCCCTGGGTTGGGAAGATCCCCTGGAGGAGGGCATGGAGACCCACTCCAGTATTCTTGCTTGGAGAATTCCCAAGGACAGAAAAGCCTGGTGGGTCACAACCGAGCAACTAAGCACATCACACAAAATGGACAGGAATAGGAGAATTTAATTCAAATGACCTTTATATCTACTACTGTGGGCAAGAATCCCTTAGAAGAAATGGAGTAGACCTCAGAGTAAACAAAGCAGTCCAAAATGCAGTACTTGAGTACAATCTCAAAAATGACAGAATGATTTTGGCTCTTTTCGGAGGCAAACCATTCAATATCACAGCAATCTAAGTTTATGCCCCAGACACTAACACCAAAGAAAATAAAGTTGAATGGTTCTATGAAGACCTATAAGACATTCTAGAAATAAAACAAAAAATATGTCCTTTACATCATAGGGGACTGGAAAGCAAAAGTAGGAAGTCAGGATATACCTGGGTAATAGGCACCTTTGGCCTTGCAGTACAAAATTAAGGAGGGCAAAGGCTAAGAGAGTCTTCCCTAGAGAACACATTGATCATGGCTTATATGCTCTTCCAACAACACAAGAGATAACTCTACACACAACATCAACAGAAGGTCAATACAAAAATCAGATTGATTATATTCTTTACAACCAAAGATGGGGAAACTTTACAGAGTCACCAAAAACAAGACTGGATGCTGACTGTGACTCAAATCAAGAACGCCTTACTGCAAAATTCAGACCTAAATTGAAGAAAGTAGGGAAATTCACTATGCCATTCAGGTATGAACTAAATCAAATCCCTTATGATTATACAGTGGAAGTCAAAAATAGAATCAAGGGATTATATCTGATAGAGTTCCTAAAGAACTATGGACAGAGGTTCATAACACTATACAGGTGGCAGTTACCAAACTATCCCCAAGAAAAATAAATGTAACAAGACAAAATGGTTGTCTGAGGTGGCCTTATAAATAGCAGAGAAAAGGACAGAAGCAAGAGGCAAAGAAGAAAAGCAAAGATATACCCATCCGAATGCAGAGTTCCAAAGAATAGCAAGGAGAAAATAAGAAAGACTTCCTAAGTGAACAGTGCAAAGAAAAAGAGGAAAATAATAGAATGAGAAAGACTAAGATTTCTATAAGAAAATCAGAGATACAAAGGGAACATATCATGCAAAGATGGGCACAATAAAGGATACAAATGGTATGGACCTAACAAAAGCAGAAGATGTTAAGTAGTGCCAATAATACACAGAAGAACTATACGAAAATGATCTTATTGACCTGGATAACCACGATGGTGTGATCACTCACTTACAGCCAGACATTCTAGAGTGTGAAGTCAAGCAGGCCTTAAGGAACATTACTACAACAAAGTTAGTGGAGATGATGCAATTCCAGCTGAGTTATTTCAAATCCTAAAAGATGAGGCTGTGAACGTGCTGCACTCAATATGCCAGCAAATTTGGAAAATTCAGCAGGGGCCACAGGACAGGAAAAGGTCTGTTTTCATTCCAGTCCCAAAGAAGGGCAATGCCAAAGAATGTTCAAGCTACTACACAATTGCACTCATTCATATGCTAGCAAGGTAATGCTCAGAATCCTTCAAGCTGGACTTCAACAGTAAGTGTACCAAGAACTTCCAGGTGTACAAGTTGGGTTTAGAAAAGGCAGAGGAACTAGTGATCAAATTGCCAACGTCCACTGTATCACAGAAAAAGTTAGAGAATTCCAGAAAAGTATCTACTTGTCCTTCACTGACTACATGAAAGCCTTTGACTATGTGGATCACAACAAACTGTGGAAAAATCTTAAAGAGATGGGAATACCAGATCACCTTACCTTCCTCCTAAAAAACCTGTATACAGGTTAAGAAGCAACAGAACCAGCCATGGAACAACAGACTGGTTCCAAATTGGGAAAGGAGTACACCAAAGCTGTATATTGCCACCCTGCTTACTTAATTTATATGTGGAGTACATCTTGCAAAATGCTGGGCTAGATGAAGCACAAGCTGAAATCAAGATTGCCGGGAGAACTACCTATAACCTCAGATATGAGATGACACCACCCTTATGGCAGAAAGTGAAGAGGAACTAAAGAGACTCTTGATGAAAGTGAAAGAGGAGTGTGAAAAAGCTGGCTTAAAACTCAACATTGAAAAAACAAAGATCAGGGCATCCAGTCCCATCACTTCATGGCAAATAGATGGGGAAAAAGTGAATGCAAAGATAGACTTTATTTTCTTAGGCTCCAAAATCACTGCAGATTGTGACTGCAGCCATGAAATTTAAATACACTTGCTCCTTGGAAGAAAAGCTATGACCAAACTAGACAGCATATTCAAAAGCAGAGACATTACTTTGCCAACAAAGGTCTGTCTAGTCAAAGCTATGTTTTTTCCAATAGTCATGTACGCATGTGAGAGTTGGACCATAAAGAAGGCTGAGCGCTAAAGAATTGATGCTTTTGAACTGTGGTGTTGGAGAAGACTCTTGAGAGTCCCTTGGATGCAAGGAGATCAAACAAGTCAATCCTAAAGGATATCAATCGTGATTATTTATTGCGAGGACTGATGCTAAAGCTGGAGCTCCAACACTTTGGCCACCTGATGCAAAGAAATGATTGATTAGAAAAGACCCTGGTCCTGGGAAAGATTGAAGGCAGGAGTAGAAGGGGACGACAAAGGACAAGATGGTTGGATAGCATCATTGACTCAAATGGAGTTTGAGCAAACTCAGAGATGTGATGAAGGTCAGGGAAGCCTGGCGGGCTGCAGTCCATGGGTTGCAGAGTAAGACATGAGTGAGCGACTGAACAACAACAACAACAAATCAGTGCAGTTCAGTTCAATTCAGTTCCATCACTCAGTCTGGTCTGACTCCTTGCGACCACATGGACCTCAGCACACCAGGCCTCCCTGTCCATCACCAACTCCCAGAGTTTACCCAAACTCATGTCCATTGAGTCAGTGATGCCATCCAACCATCTCATCCTCTATCATCCCCTTCTCCTCCTGCCCTCAATCTTTCCTAGCATCAGGGTCTTTTCAAATGAGTCAGCTCTTCACATCAGGTGGCCAAAGTATTGGAGTTTCAGCTTCAAAATCAGTCCTACCAATGAACACCCAGGACTGATTTCCTTTAAGATGGACTGGTTGGATCTCCTTGCAGTCCAAGGGACTCTCAAGAGTCTTCTCCAACACCACAGTTCAAAAGCATCAATTCTTCCGTGCTCAGCTTTCTTTACAGTCCAACTCTCACATCCATACATGACTACTGGAAAAACCATAGCCTTGACTAGATGGACCTTTGTTGGCAAAGTAATGTCTCTGCTTTTGAATATGCTATCTAGGTTGGTCATAACTTTCCTTCCAAGGAGTAAGCATCTTTTAATTTCATGGCTGCAGTCACCATCTGCAGTGATTTTGGAGCCCAAAAACATAAAGTCAGCCACTCTTTCCACTGTTTCCCCATCTATTTGCCATGAAGTGATGGGACCAGATGCCATGATCTTAGTTTTCTGAATGTTGAGCTTTAAGCCAACTTTTTTTTTCTTTTTTTTTTTAATTTAAATTTATTTATTTTAATTAGAGGCTAATTACTTTACAATACTGTATTGGTTTTGCCATACATCAACATGAATCCGCCACGGGTGTACATGTGTTCCCAATCCTGAACCCCCCTCCCACCTCTCTCCCCATACCATCCCTCTGGGTCATCCCAGTGCAGCAGCCCTGAGCATCCTGTATCCTGCATCAAACCTGGATTGGCGATTCATTTCTTACATGATATTATACATGTTTCAATGCCATTCTCCCAAATCATCCCCCCCTCCCTCTCCCACAGAGTCCAAAAGACTGTTCTATACACCTGTGTCTCTTTTGCTGTCTCGCATACAGGGTTATCGTTACCGTCTTTCTAAATTCCATATATATGCGTTAGTATACTGTATTGGTGTTTTTCTTTCTGGCTTACTTCACTCTGTATAATCGGCTCCAGTTTCATCCACCTCATTAGAACTGATTCAAATGTATTCTTTTTAATGGCTGAGTAATACTCCATTGTGTATATGTACCACAGCTTTCTTATCCATTCATCTGCTGATGGACATCTAGGTTGCTTCCATGTCCTGGCTATTATAAACAGTGCTACCTCCCAGAATATTGGAAATAAAAGCAAAAACAAACAAATGGGATCTAATTAAAATTAAAAGCTTCTGTACAACAAAAGAAACTATAAGCAAGGTGAAAAGGCAGCCTTCAGAATGGGAGAAAATAATAGCAAATGAAGCAACTGACAAACAACTAATCTCAAAAATATATAAGCAACTCCTGCAGCTCAATTCCAGAAAAATAAATGACCCAATCAAAAAATGGGCCAAAGAACTAAATAGACATTTCTCCAAAGAAGACATACAGATGGCTAACAAACACATGAAAAGATGCTCAACATCACTCATTATCAGAGAAATGCAAATCAAAACCACTATGAGGTACCATTTTACGCCAGTCAGAATGGCTGCGATCCAAAAGTCTACAAGCAATAAATGCTGGAGAGGGTGTGGAGAAAAGGGAACCCTCTTACACGGTTGGTGGGAATGCAAACTAGTACAGCCACAATGGAGAGCAGTGTAGAGATTCCTTAAAAAACTGGAAATAGAACTGCCTTATGATCCAGCAACCCCACTGCTGGGCATACACACCGAGGAAACCAGAATTGAAAGAGACACGTGTACCCCAATGTTCATCACAGCACTGTTTATAAGCCAACTTTTTAACTCTCCTCTTTCACTTTCATCAAGAGGCTCTTTAGTTCTTCTTCACTTTCTGCCATAAGGGTGGTATCATCTGCATATCTGAGGTTATTGATATTTCTCCCAGAAGTCTTGATTCCAGCTTGTGCTTCATCCAGCCCAGCTTTTCTCCTGATGTTCTCTGCATATAAGTTAAATAAGTAGGGTAACAATATACACCCTTGATGTACTCCTTTCCCGATTTGGAACTAGTCTGTTGTTCCATGTCCAGTTCTAACTGTTGCTTCCTGACCTGCATACAGATTTCTCAAGAGGCAGGTCAGGTGGTCTGGTAAATCAGTGCAGGTGTTAACAATTAACAAGATTTTAATAATGATGACATTTCTTCCAATTACACTTTATAATTCTTAAAATTTGCTTACTAAATGGAGAATAATGCCTCCCAACCCAATAACCACTTTCAATTACATGTTAACATTCATGGAAAGACACTTAAAACAACTGAAACTTTATTTCTCTTAATTATGGTCCATGAATGAAAAAATAAAATGCCAAATCAGCCTCCAGCCAGTATAGTCATGGAACCTCTTGCTCTTAGAACTCTTCCCCTCACTGGCCTTCCAAAAATCTTGGCTGACAGTGAGAACCTAAAAATGCTATAAAGGAGTTTGGGTCAGGCATACTAGTGGGGAGGTGGTGAGATTGTGCAGTATCTCATGAGAGATTGGGAAAACAAAAACAGTTTCTATCAAAATATAAAGGTACTGAGAGAGAAGAAACCAAGGTAGCAGAGTAGGACAACACAAGCTCACTGCACCCCTGGAACACATCAAAAATAGACCTACATATGGAGCAATTCTCACTGAAAACAATCTCAAGACTGGCAGAAAGGCTCTTACACAACCAAGCTTGTAAGAGTTAGGTAGGAAAGAAACAGAAGCAGTCAGATGGAAACCCACACTCCTAAGAGGGGACACAGAAATGAGGAGGACTTCATGGACTCAGAGATCCTTCCTAGTGAGTGAGTGATTCAAACTACATACTGGGCACCTCAACCCTGGGACCCAAGACTAGAATCTACGTCCCCTTCAGTTCAGTTCAGTTCAGTCGCTCAGTCGTGTCCGACTCTTTGTGACCCCATGAATCGCAGCACGCCAGGCCTCCCTGTCCATCACCAACTCCCAGAGTTCACTCAGACTCATGTCCATTGAGTCAGTGATGCCATCCAGCCATCTCATCCTCTGTCGGCCCCTTCTCCTCCTGCCCACAATCCCTCCCAGCATCAGAGTCTTTTCCAATGAGTCAACTCTTCACATGAGGTGGCCAAAGTGCTACAGTTTCAGCTTTAGCATCAGTCCCTCCAAAGAAATCCCAGGGCTGATCTCTTTAAGAATGGACTGGTTGGATCTCCTTGCAGGCCAAGGGACTCTCAAGAGTCTTCTCCAACACCACAGTTCAAAAGCATCAATTCTTTGGGGCTCAGCCTTCTTCATAGTCCAACTCTCACATCCATACATGACCACTGGACAAACCATAGCCTTGACTAGACAGACCTTTGTTGGCAAAGTAATGTCTCTGCTTTTCAATATGCTATCTAGGTTGGTCATACCTTTCCTTCCAAGGAGTAAGCGTCTTTTAATTTCATGGCTGCAGTCACCATCTGCAGTGATTTTGGAGCCCAAAAAATAAAGTCTGACATTGTTTCCACTGTTTCCCCATCTATTTCCCATGAAGTCCCATGGGACCAGATGCCATGATCTTAGTTTTCTGAATGTTGAGCTTTAAGCCAACCCTTTCACTCTCCACTTTCACTTTCATCAAGAGGCTTTTTAGTTCCTCTTCACTTTCTGCCATGTCCCCTTAACTAGTGTTAAAACCAGTGGAACTGACAGCAAGTCTGTAAAAATCCTACACTCTGCTCATGAAAGGCACACACATGCTTGTCTACACATAAAGCAAGGAACCAAATTGAAACTGCCCGGAACTCTGGTTAGTTTATTACAACAACCCCAGGCTCAACTCTGAAAGCCTAGTAGCCATTTCAGCCCTTCCTACTTTGTTGTGTAACCACCCACTAGGGCAAAGGCTGCCACAGCCAAAAAGAGTACACAGTTGTGAGGGACAAATTTCCCTGGATTCAGGATGAAGCAAAATGAAGCAAGGGAAGCCATTATTGGCATTCACAAGAATAACAGATTGAGAAATGTCCGAAACTCTGACTTGTCTGCCAAGATTGCCTAGTGCACTGCTGCTGCTGTTGCTGCTAAGTCACTTCAGTCGTGTCCGACTCTGTGTGACCCCATAGACGGCAGCCCACCAGGCTCCTCTGTCCCTGGGATTCTCCAGGCAAGAATACTGGAGTGGGTTGCCATTTCCTTCTCCAATGCATGAAAGTGGAAAGTGAAAGTGAAGTCGCTCAGTTGTGCCCGACTCTCAGCGACCCTATGGACTGCAGCCTACCAGGCTCCTCCATCCCTGGGATTTTCCAGGCAAGAGTACTGGAGTGGGGTGTCCTCTTCTGCCAGTACTTCTCCCCTCTAGGGTGAAGGTTGAGAAGGGGAGAGCCCAAACTTAAGGAGAACATAGCAAGCTCAGACCCAACTCTCAGGGGTTCTGCTCAAGCAACCCAGGACTTAACTCCACCCCTAACAAAGTGGTGTTGGCCTCTGAACCTGGCTCACACTTGTCTCTAGCTTTAGCTCCTTCATCTCTGTGTCCCTTCTTAGGAATGTAGATTCCTATTTTTGTTTTCCCAAACTTTCATAAGATACTGCACAATCGCACCAGCTCCCACCTGGTTTGCCTCACTCCATGCCCCCCAAGTGGTAGACACCACTCTCGGGGAAGACATGAACCATACTCACTTCAGATCCAACTATCCTATCAAATCAACAAGCATGTCCAGACTATATATGGGTGCTCCCACAAAAGACAAAATTTCAAGACCAGAACAGGTAATAACAGTTTCACATAATTTCATGGAGACAGAAATTTATGCAAAAAGGTAACACAGAGGAATTGGCTTCAACTGAAAGAAAAAAAAGGAAAAACTCTGAAATAAAATGAAAAACAATTTCCCAGAAAAAGAGTTCAGAGCATTACCAAAAAGAATGTTAACTGAAGTAGCAAAAAGAATAAGCGAACACAGTGAGGGTTTTAATAAGGAATTAGAAACTACAAAAGAGAACCAGTCAAAACTGAAAAGTACAATAACTGAAATGAAAATATCCTAGTAGATATTAAGAGAAGACACGTGATACAAAAGAACACGCTAGTCAACTATAAGATAAAATAATGAAAATCATTCAATAAAAGAGCAAAAAGAAATACAAATTTACAGAAAGAAAATAACTGAAGGGACCTCTACAACAATGTCAAGCATATCAAATGTGCAATATAGGGGTCCCAGAAGAAGAAGAAGAGAGAGAAAGGGAGCAAAAAAGTATTGTGGGGAATTATGGCTGAAAACTTCACAAATCTGATGAGGAAATAGTTATGCAGGTACAGAAAACGCAGAGGGTCCCAAACAAGATGAATCCAAACAAATCCACACTAAGACATATCATAATTTAAATGGCAAAATTTAAACAATAAGAGATATTCATTGGAAGGACTGGTGCTGATACTAAAGCTCCAATACTGTGGCCACCTGGTGAGTCCTTAGAAAAGACCCTGATGCTGGAAAAGACTGAAGGCAGGAGGAGAAGGAGATGACAGAGTATGAGATGGTTGGATGGCATCACCGACTTGATGGACACAAGTTTTAGCAAGCTCCAAAAGTTGGTGATGGACAGGGAAGCCTGGCATGCTGCAATCCATAGGATCTCAAAGAGTCGGACCCAACTGAGCAACTGAACTGAACTGAAACAATAAAAGAGCACTCTAAAGGCAGAATGAGAAAAATAGTCATATACAAGGAAAACCCCATAAAACTATCAAGTGATTTTTCTACAGAAACTCTGAAGGCCAGAAAATAGTAGCATTAAACATTTAAAGTGCTAAAAGGCAAAAACTTTCAACATATCAGATTATATCCAGCAAGATTATCATTTAGAATTGGAAGAAAGATAAAGAACGTTTCAAACAAAAATTAAGAGCTTGTCAATACTACAGCTATGCTAAAGGAAATGTTAATGGGTCCTCTCTAGGTTAAAGAAGAAAAGGCTATAACAAGAATTATCTATAGCAAAAGAAAAATCCCAAGAGTAAAAGCAAATATATAGTAAAGGCTAAGCAAGCAATTTTTGTGCGGTTTTTTGCCAATTAGTGTAGTAGGAAATAAGAAACCAATTACAAAAATAAAAATTGGAAAAGCATAAACATGAAGAGACTAAACAACATGTTACTTAAAAAAAAAAAAAAAAAAAACTATTGAGTCAATGAAGATGAAGAACTCAAAGAGAATTCAGAAATACCTTAAGACAACTTAAAATGTAAACACAGCACTCCAAAATCTATGGGATGCAGCAAAGACAGTTCTAAGAAGAAAGTTTATAGAGTCCAACTCTTGCAACCCCATGGACTGTAGCCCACCAGGCCCCTCAGTCCACGCAATTTCCCAGGCAAGAATACTGGAGTGAGCTGTCATTTCCTTCTCTAGGAGATCTCCCTGACTCTGGTATCAAACTCGGTCTCCTGCACTGCAGGCAGACTCTTTACCAACTGAGCCACCAAGGGAGCCCCAAACATACCTCAAGAAACAAAAAATATTTCAAAGAAACAATTTAACCTACCACCTAAAGGAAGTAAAGAAAAGAACAGAGCCCAAAGTCAGCATAAGAAGGAAATAATAAAGATCAGAGTAGAAATAAATCAAATAGAGATTAAAAATAATGTAAAAGATAAATGAAACTAAGAGCTTCTTTTTCTTGAAAAAGGTTAAAAAAAGCCTTTATCCAGGCTCATCAAGAAGAAAGGAGATAGGATGCAAATAGACAAAATAGGAAATGAATGGAGAAAAACAACACTGATATAATAAGAGAACACTATGAACATTTATATGTTAACGAATTGGACAACCTAAAGAAATATTTATAATTTAAAAAAAAGAAAAACAACTCCACCCAAAAAAATAAAGTCCAGGACTGGACAATTTCACAGAGAAATTTTATCAAACATATAATGAAAAGCTAATACCTATCTCAAAATATTCCCACAAAAATGAAGAGGAGAGAACATTCCCAATTCACTCTGTGAGGCTACCATTACTTCGGGCTTTCCTGGTAGCTCAGCTGGTAAGAATCCACTTGTAATGCAGGAGACCACGGTTCAACTCCTGGATCAGGAGGATCTGCTGGAGAAGGGATGGTTACCCACTTCAGTATTCTTGGGCTTCCCTGGTGGCTCAGATAGTAAAGAATCTTCCTACAAGGCTGGAGGCCTGGGTTCGATGCCTGAGTTGGGAAGATGCCCTGGAGAAGGGAATGATCTCTTCAAGAAAATTAGAGATACCAAATGAACATTTCATGCAAAGAGGGGCACAATAGAGGACAGAAATGGTATGGACCTAACAGAAGCAGAAGATATTAAGAAGAGATGGCAAGAATACACAGAAGAACTGTACAAAAAAGATCTTCACGACCCTGATAATCACTATGGTGTGATCACTGACCTAAAGCCAGACATCCTGGAATGTGAAGTCAAGTGGGCCTTAGAAAGCATCACTACAAACAAAGCTAGTGGAGGTGATGGAATTCCAGTTGAGCTATTTCAAATCCTGAAAGATGATGCTGTGAAAGTGCTGCACTCAATATGCCAGCAAATTTGGAAAACTCAGCAGTGGCCACAGGACTGGAAAAGGTCAGTTTTCATTCCAATCCCAAAGAAAGACAATGCCAAAGAATGCTCAAACTATTGCACAATTGCACTCATCTCACACACTAGTAAAGTAATGCTCAAAATTCTCCAAGCCAGGCTTCAGCAGTATTTGAACCGTGAAATTCCTGATGTTCAAGCTGGTTTTAGAAAAGGAAGAGGAACCAGAGATAAAATTGCCAATATCTGCTGGATCATGGAAAAAGCAAGAGAGTTCCAGAAAAACATCTATTTGTGCTTTATTGACTATGCCAAAGCCTTTGCCTGTGTGGATCACAATAAACTGTGGAAAATTCTGAAAGAGATGGGAATACCAGACCACCTGATCTGCCTCTTGAGAAATTTGTATGCAGGTCAGGAAGCAACAGTTAGAACTGGACATGGAACAACAGACTGGTTCCAAATAGGAAAAGGAGTACGTCAAGGCTGTATATTGTCACCCTGCTTATTTAACTTACATGCAGAATACACCATAAGAAACGCTGGACTGGAAGAAACACAAGGTGGAATCAAGATTGCTGGGAGAAATATCAATAACCTCAGATATGCAGATGACACCACCCTTATGGCAGAAAGTGAAGAGGAACTAAAAAGCCTCTTGATGAAAGTGAAAAGGAGAGTGAAAAAGTTGGCTTACAGCTCAACATTCAGAAAACGAAGATCATGGCTTCCGGTCCCATCACTTCATGGGAAATAGATGGGGAAACAGTGGAAACAGTGTCAGACTTTATTTTGGGGGGTTCCAAAATCACCGCAGACAGTGACTGCAGCCATGAAATTAAAAGACGTTTACTCCTTGGAAGGAAAGTTATGACCAACCCAGATAGCATATTCAAAAGCAGAGACATTACTTTGCCAACAAAGGTCCGTCTAGTCAAGGCTATGGTTTTTCCTGTGGTCATGTATGGATGTGAGAGTTGGACTGTGAAGAAGGCTGAGCACCAAAGAATTGATGCTTTTGAACTGTGGTGTTGGAGAAGACTCTTGAGAGTCCCTTGGCCTGCAAGGAGATCCAACCAGTCCATTCTGAAGGAGATCAGCCCTGGGATTTCTTTGGAAGGAATGATGCTAAAGCTGAAACTCCAGTACTTTGGCCACCTCATGCAAAGAGTTGACTCATTGGAAAAGACTCTGATGCTGGGAGGGATTGGGGGCAGGAGGAGAAGGGGACGACAGAGGATGAGATGGCTGGATGGCATCACTGACTCGATGGAGGTGAGTCTGAGTGAACTCCAGGAGATGGTGATGGACAGGGAGGCCTGGCGTGCTGCAATTCATGGGGTCGCAGAGTCAGACACAACTGAGTGACCGAACTGAACTGAACCCACTCCAGGATTCTGGCCCAGAGAATTCCATGGACAGAGAAGCCTGGGAGGGTATACGCCATGGGGTCCCTAACAGTTGGACACAACTGAGCAACTCTCACTTTCACTTTTCACCATTGCTGATGCTGCTGCTAAGTCGCTTCAGTCGTGTCCGACTCTGTGCGACCCCATAGATGGCAGCCCACCAGGCTCCCTGTCCCTGGGATTCTCCAGGCAAGAACAATGGAGTGGGTTGCCGTTTCCTTCTCCAGTGCATGAAAGTGGACAGTGAAAGTGAAGTCGCTCAGTCGTGTCCAACTCTTCACAACCCCATGGACTGCAGCCTACCAGGCTTCTCCATCCATGGGATTTTCCAGGCAAGAGTATTGGAATGGGGTGCCAACACCCTCTCCTTAAATGCCCATACTACCCCAAATAATCTATAGATTCAATGCTATCCCCATCGAAATACACGTGATACACAAGAATAAGAACAAATAATCTTAAATTTTGTATGGGAGCATTTTAAAAAACCCAAACAGCCAAAGAAATCCTAAAAAAATAAATAAATCTATCACACTCCCTGACTTCAGACTATATTATGAAGCTGCTGCTGCTGCTGCTGCTGCTAAGTTCCTTCAGTCGTGTCCAACTCTGTGCAACCCCATAGACGGCAGCCCACCAGGCTCCCCCGTCCCTGGGATTCTCCAGGGAAGAACATTGGAGTGGGTTGCCATTTCTTTCTCCAATGCGTGAAAGTGAAAAGTGAAAGGGAAGTCACTCAGTCATGTCTGACTCTTCACAACCCCATGGACTGCAGCCTCCCAGGATCCTCTGTCCATGGGATTTTCCAGGCAAGAGTACTGGAGTGGGTTGCCATTGCTATAGGAATCAAAACAATACAGTACTGGCACAAAAACAGGCAGAGACCCATGTAACAGAATAGAATAGAGAATAGAGAGCCCTTGCATTTGTGATCAATTAATCTATAACAAAAAGGAAGCAAGAATATATAGTGGGGAAAGACAGTCTCTTCAATAAGTGATGCAACAAAAACTGGACAGCTATGTGTAAAACAATGAAATAAGAACATTCCTCACACCATCTACAAAAATAAACTAAAAATGGATTAAAGACCTAAAATGTGAGATTGGATACTACAAAACTTCTAGAGAAAGCATAGGCAGGATACTCTTTGACATAAAACACAGCAATATCTTTTTGGATCCATCTCCTAGAGTAATAGAAACAGAAACAAAAGAAACAAATGGTATCTAATTAAATATAATAGCTTTTCCACAGCAAAGGAAACATAAACAAAACAAAAAGACGACCTACAGAACAGGAGAAAATATTATTTGCAAACAATTACATCAATAAGGGCTTCAGTTCAGTTCAGTTCAGTCGCTCAGTCGTGTCCGACTCTGCGACCCCATGAATCACAGCACGCCAGGCCTCCCTGTCCATCACCAACACCCGGAGTTCACTCAGACTCACGTCCATCGAGTCAATGATGCCATCCAGCCATCTCATCCTCTGTCATCCCCTTCTCCTCCTGACCACAATCCCTCCCAACATCAGAGTCTTTTCCAAAGAGTCAACTCTTTGCATGAGGTGGCCAAAGTACTGGAGTTTCAGCTTTAGCATCATTCCTTCCAAAGAAATCTCAGGGCTGATCTCCTTCAGAATGGACTGGTTGCATCTCCTTGCAGTCCAAGGGACTCTCAAGAGTCTTCTCCAACACCACAGTTCAAAAGCATCAATTCTTCGGCGCTCAGCCTTCTTCACAGTCCAACTCTCACATCTATACATGACCACAGGAAAAACCATAGTCTTGACTAGATGGACCTTTGTTGGCAAAGTAATGTCTCTGCTTTTGAATATGCTATCTAGGTTGGTCATACCTTTCCTTCCAAGGAGTAAGCGTCTTTTAATTTCATGGCTGCAGTCACCATCTCTAAAATATGCAAATAGCTCATGCAGCTCTACATTTAAAAAAAAAAAAAGTCATAAAATAGGCTGAAGACCTAAATAGATATTTCTCCAAAGAAGACATACAGGCACATGAAAAGATGTTCAACATCACTAAGTATTGTGTGTGTGCTCAGTCACTCAGTGGTGTCTGACTCTTTGCGACCCCATGGACTAGAGCCCACCAGGCTCCTCCGTCCATGAGATTTTTCATACAAGAATACTGGTGTGGGTTGCCACTCCCTCCTCCAGAAGATCTTTCCAACTCAGGGATCAAACCTACATCTTCTGCAATGGCAGGTGAATTCTTTACCACTGCCCCACCTGCTGCTGCTGCTAAGTTGCTTCAGTCATGTCCGACTCTGTGAGACTCCATAGATGGCAGCCCACCAGGCTCCTCCATCACTGGGATTCTCCAGGCAAGAACACTGGAGTGGGTTGCCATTTCCTTCTCCAATGCATGAAAGTGAAAAGTGAAAGTGAAGTCGCTCAGTCGTGTCTGACCCTCAGTGACCCCATGTACTGCAGCCTTCCAGGCTCCTCCGTCAGGCAAGAGTACTGGAGTGGGGTGCCATTGCCTTCTCCAACTGCCCCACCTAGGAAGCCCAAATATCAGAGAAATGCAAATCAAAACTACAACATCAGAATGTACCTCACTCAAGTCACAATGGCCATCATCAAAATAATGCTACAAATAATAAATTCTGGAGAGGGTATGGAGAAACAGGAACCCTCCTATATTTTTGGTGAGGATGTAAATTGGTGCAACCACTATGGAGAACAGTAGGGAGGTTCTTTAAAAAACTAAAAATAGAGTTATCACATGATCCTGCAATCCCACTCTGAGGTTGCACATACCCAGAGAAACTCTAATATGAAAAGATACATGTACCCTAATGTTCACAGCAGCACTAGGTACAATAGCCAAGGCATGGAAGATACCTAAATGTCCATGAACAGATGAATGGTTAAAGATGTGTTATATGTATGTGTGTGTGTATATGTGTGTGTGTGTGTGTGTGTGATGGAATGTTACTAAGCCATAAAAAGAATGAAATAATGTGATTTTCAGCAACATGGATGAACCTAGAGATTATCATACTAAGTGATATATATATATATATAAACTGAATCATTGTGCTCTATACCTGAAACTAACACAACACTGTAAACCAACTGTACTTCAATTTTTAAAAATTAAGCCAAATTGGCCTCTATTACTAGGAGATATGCTTTCTTCCTCGTACTGAGGCATCTATTTGATAACGTACAATCAAATGTTAAGGAATGAGTTCCACTTGAATTTATCCCTCAAAATGATGAAATTACAAAAATAATGCCAATTTCCACCTAGGAAGTCATAATTAAATGACAAGAAACATGCAATATTTATCTTGAGACCGGATTATCTGTTAATATCTAGCACACACACCAAAATGAGGAAGAATTTGTTAAACAAATTTGTGTTGACCATATGTAACCTTGATTAAATTATTGGAGACACGTCTTCTGTATGTTTTCAGTTCAGTTCAGTTCAGTTGCTCAGTCGTGTCCAACTCCCTGTGACCCCATGAACCGCAGCACGCCAGGCCTCCCTGTCCATCACCAACTCCCAGAGTTCACCCAAACCCATGTCCATTGAGTCGGTGATGCCATCTAACCATCTCATCCTCTGTCGTCCCCTTCTCCTCCTGCCTGCAATTTTTCCCAGCATCAGGGTATTTTCAAATGAGTCAGCTCTTCACATCAGGTGGCCAAAATACTGGAGTTTCAGCTTCAAAGTCAATCCTTCCAATGAACATCCAGGACTGATTTCCTTTAGTATGGACAGGTTGGATCTCCTTGCAGTCCAAGGGACTCTCAAGAGTCTTCTCCGACACCACAGTTCAAAAGCATTAATTCTTCGGTGCTCAGCTTTCTTTATAGTCCAGGTCTCACATCCATACATGACCACTGGAAAAACCATAGCCTTGACTAGACAGACTTTTGAGGACAAAGTAATGTCTGTTCTTTCCCTCATAGCTCAGTTGGTAAAGAATCTGCCTGCAGTGCAGGAACCTGGGTTCGATTCCTAGGTTGGGAAGATCCCCTAGAGAAGGAAATGGCAACCCACTCCAGTATTCTTGCCTGGAGAATCCCATGGACAGAGGTCATAAGAGTTGGACATGACTGAGTGACTAAACCACCACCTAGGTTGGTCATAACTTTCCTTCCAAGGAGTAAGAGTCTTTTAATTTCATGGCTGCAATCACCATCTGCAGTGATTTTGGAACCCCAAAAAATAAAGTCTGACACTGTTTCCACATGAAGTGATGGGACCAGATGCCATGATCTTAGTTTTCTGAATGTTGAGTTTTAAGCCAGCCTTTTCACTCTCCTCTTTAACTTTGATCAAGAGGCTCTTTAGTTCCTCTTCACTTTCTGCCTTTCACTTTTCTCTTCACTTTCATAAGGGTGGTGTCATCTGCATATCTGAAGTTATTGAGATTTTTCCTGGCAATCTTGATTCCAGTTTGTGCTTCTTCCAGCCCAGCTTTTCTCATGATGTTCTCTGCACATAAGTTAAATAAGCAGAGTGACAATATACAGCCTTGACATACTCCTTTTCCTATTTGGAATCAGTCTGTTGTTCCATGTCTAGTTCTAACTGTTGCTTCCTGACCTGCATACAGGTTTCTCAAGAGGCAGGTCAGGTGGTCTGATATTCCGATCTTTCAAAATTTTCCACAGTTTATTGTGATCCACACAGTCAAAGGCTTTGGCATAGTCAATAAAGCAGAAATAGATGTTTTTCTGGAACTCTCTTGCTTTTTCCATGATCCAGCAGATGTTGGCAATTTGGTCTCTGGTTCCTCTGCCTTTTCTAAAACCAGCTTGAACATCAGGAAGTTCATGGTTCACATATTGCTGAAGCCTGGCTTGGAGAATTTTGAGCATTACTTTACTAGCGTGTGAGATAAATGCAATTGTGTGGTAGTTTGAGCATTCTTTAGCATTGCCTTTTTTTGGGATTGAAATGAAAACTGACCTTTTTCAGTCCTGTGGCCACTGCTGAGTTTTCCAAATTTGCTGGCATGTTGAGTGCAGCACTTTCACAGCATCATCTTTCAGGATTTGGAATAGCTCAACTGGGATTCTATCACCTCCACTAGCTTTGTTCATAGTGATGCTTTCTAAGACATAACTGGGTCATTAAGATCTTTTTGTATAGTTCTGTGTATTCTTGCCACCTCTTCTTAATATCTTCTGCTTCTGTTAGGTCCGTACTGTTTGTCCTTTATTGTGCCCATCTTTGATGAAATGTTCCCTTGGTATCTCTAATTTTCTTGAAGAGATCTCTATTCTTTCCCATTCTATTGTTTTCCTCTAATTTTTTGCATTGTTCACTTAGAAAGGCTTTCTTATCTCACCGTGTTATTCTTTGGAACTCTGCATTCAGATGGATATATCTTTCCTTTTCTCCTTTGCCTTTTGCTTCTCTTCTTTTCTCAGCTATTTGTAAGGACTCCTCAGACAAGTGTTTTTGCCTTTTTGCATTCCTTTTTCTTGGGGATGTTTTTGATCACTGCCTCCTGTACAATGTTACGAACCTCCTTCACAGACCTTCAGGCACTCTATCAATTCTAATCCCTTGAATCTATTTGTCACTTCCACTGTATGGTCATAAGGGATTTGATTTAGGTCATACCTGAATGGTCTAATGATTTGTCCTACTTTCTTCAATTTAAGTCTGAATTTTGCAATAAGGAGTTCATGATCCGAGCCACAGTCAGCTCCCAGTCTTATTTTTGCTGACTGTATAGAGCTTCTCCTTCTTCAGTTTTGAAGAATATACACTTTAAAAAATACTGAAAGACTTTTAAAAACAAGTTGAAACCTGACTTCCTAATCCATCAATGCAAAAATAAAAGGCCAGTCCAGCCTCCCACCAGCATGGTCATGGGACCTCATGCTCTCAGAATCCTTCCCCTCATTGGCCTCCCCTAAATCTTGGCTTACAGTGAGAAACTACAAATCCTATATAGAGGGGATCTGGGGCAGACAAACTAGGGGGGAAGTGGTGAAATTGTGCAGTATCTCACAAAAGCTTGGGAAATTTTTTTCTATCAAAGAAAAAAGGTGCTGAAGATATAGGGATTTCAGGCCACCCTCAGCGTCACTGCTCCCAGATATCTACATCTAATTCTCCAAAACGCAGAAATGACCCAACAAAAAGAAATTGAGTCCCATTTTAAGAAAGACTCAAATGTTTGTTCCTTTTCTGTCGGTAAGTCATGTCTTATCCTGCCCTCAGTCTTTCCCAGGATTGGGGTCATTTCTGATGAGTCAGCTCCTCGCATCAAGTGGCCAAAGTACTGGAGCTTCAGCATCAATCCTTCCAATGAATATTCAGGGTTGATTTCCTTTAAGACTTACTGGTTTGATCTCCTCTTATCAAAGGGACTCTCAAGAGCCTTCTCCAGCACCACAGTTTGAAAGCATCAAATCTTCAAAGCTCTGCCTTCTTTCTGGTCCAACTCTCACATCCATACATGACTACTGGGGGAAAAAAACATAGCTTTGACTATACAAACCTTTGCCAGCAAAGTGATATATCTGCTTTTTATACCCTGTCTGATTTGTCATAGCTTTTCTTTCAAGGAGCAAGTCTTTTGATTTCATAGCTGCAGTCACTGTCTGCAGTGATTTTGGAGCCCAAGAAAATAAAGTCTGTCACTGTTTCCATTTTTTCCCCACCTATTTACCATGATTTGATGGGACCAGATGCCATGATCTGTCAACAAAGGTCTATCTAGTCAAGGCTATGGTTTTTCCAGTAGTCACGTACGGATGTGAGAGTTGGATTGTAAAGAAAGCTGAGGGCCAAAGAATTGATGCTTTTGAACTGTGGTGTTGGAGAAGACTCTTGAGAGTCCCTTGGACTGCAAGAAGATCCAACTGGTCAATCCTAAAGGAGATCAGTCCTGGGTGTTCATTGGAAGGATGAATATTGAAGCTGAAACTCCAATACTTTGGCAACCTGATGCAAAGAGCTGACTCATTTGAAAAGACCCTGATGCTGGGAAATATTGAGGGCAGGAGGAGAATGGAATGACAGAGGATGAAATGGTTGGATGGCATCACCAACTCAATGAACATGAGTTTGGGTGGACTCCAGGAGCTGGTGATGGACAGGGAGACCTGGCGTGCTGCAGTTCATAGCGTCGCAAAGAGTCAGATACGACTGAGCAACTGAACTGAAGTGAACTGAACTGATGCCATGATCTTAGTTTTTGAATGGGGTATAGCCAATTAACAATGTTGTGATAGTTTCAGGTTAATAGCAAAGGGACTCAGCCATATATATATATAGATGTATCCATTCCAAAACAGTTTTAAAATTCTTCTCTTTCAGAAAGGGCAAGGTTGTGAAGAACAGATAGTGCAACAAAAAACAGAAGATGACAGGGCTACCTCAAAAAATTTTATAAGTGGGTAAGAAGAAGCAAAGATATCTATATCAATTTTTAATATATGAGCGACAGAAAAGTCAGAGCGTGATGTTTAGTCAGGAAAATCAGCTTCTATATAAATAACTCTGAATACCAACTTGCGATTATAATATATGACCTTTCACCATCATGGAGCTACTGAGAGAATCAAGTGGCAAAAGACTCAAAAGCACCTGTGAAATTATAGGGTGTTAAATTGAAAGTACTATGGAACTGGGGTATTTTCTCCCAAGCTATGCTTTATTTGCTTGTAACCCAAGTTCATTTTCATCTGCCTATGCATCGAAGAATCAGAAACCAAAGACAAAAAAATCCTTGGATTTGAAGTTGAAAAGATATGAAAGTATTTGAAAAAATGCAAGCATACAGACCCTGACTAAACTGGGCAAGAGATAAGAACATTCAGGGGAGCTAGTTCTGAGCATGGAGAAGGCAATGGCACCCCACTCCAGTACTCTTGCCTGGAAAATCCCATGGACGGAGGAGCCTAGTGGGCTGCCATCTATGGGGTGGCACAGAGTTGGACATGGCTGAAGCGACTTAGCAGCAGCAGCAGTTGTGAGCAAGTGGTGCTCTGCCATCCAACCCTTGCACCATGTTTGTTGCACGCTTATGGGTACTAAAGGTTCTCTCTCCTAGTAAGTATGAAGATGTGACAATAAAGAATTGAGTCTTGTCTCTGTGTGTGGCTCAGGAAAATGGTAAGCCCTTTGAAATTCTCCCACAAACAATGACACAACCACCATGGCCCAGAAAAGGTAGTATGAATTACACAGACATAAGTAGGTAGGAGACAATCTCCTTCGTTTCTTTTGGGGTTAGAAAGACCTGGGAGGACAAATAAAGACTTCAGTGTTTCTGCTAGAGATACAAGAATATTATCTTACAGTGAGAGAACTAGTGACCAGCAAAGTATCCTATGAGTAGAATAAGAAATAGTTGAACTACAGGATTCAGCATGGTCAGCATTGCCAGCAACTGGCTGAGAGTGATTCAAGCCACATGGATTGCCAAGGAGAGATATATACCTGAGGACAAGAAGGGGTGAGTCACTTGTGGAGGATTAAGGAAGCCACTGTTGTGATCTAGATGCCTGCCACAAACACCATAACCGGTGCCTGCCCCAAAGTATAACATTTCCCATGGTAACACACGAAGGTGGAAATCATGAATGTGAATGAGTTTTAGATGAGTCATCTGTAGATGACTGAGAATTTACTGACTTCGACTGAGTTCATAATTAAATGGCTGGAATAATTTTCTGCATCAGACTTAAATGGCAGCTTGAAAGAGAAATTATCATCAACTATAACAAAATAAAGTTGCAATTTTACACTCCTGAAATAGTAGATTAAAAATTAATTAATACACACAAATCTATCAAGCAAAGGTAAGGTGTTATTATACTGGGGTATCCTGCATTTATGGCCAAGAGACAAAGATGATGAACTCCATGGTAAGCCAATAGATGATCCAAAGAAAATTATTTCAGTGAGTGAAATTAAGAATAACAACTTACTTAGTTGATTCACCACAAGGAGCATCTGGAAAACATGTTACTTTCTGATTTAAGCAGAGTCAGGGTTTAGTTTAGAGTTAAAGTTAAGTACATGACTTTGTGATTTGGGATTAGGCAGCAGTTTTATACTTTAACCAAAACTCATGATTTTCCATGTCCTTTTCTCATGTATAAAATAGGATTGATAATACTCTCTACTCATAGGCTTGTTGTGTGGATTAAATAATATCATGATGTGTTAAAAAGTTGAGTATTTATTTAACACATATTATTAATAACTCAGCTATTTTTTGAAACATTTTTCCAGCTTTCATGAGGTATATTTGACAGATAATTATGTATCTTTAAGATGTAATATGATGTACTTAGAGAAGTATACATTGTGAAATGATTACTATAATCAGGTTAATTAACACATCCATCACCTCATATAATTATTAGTGTGTGTGTGTGTGTGTGTGAACACAAGCTCTAACCTCTTAGCAACTTTCAAGTGTACAATACAATATCATTAACTATAGTTGCTTGCTGTACAGTAGCTCTCCAGAACTTATTCACCCTGCACAACTTAGACAGGGTGACCTTTGACCAACATCTTTGACCAACATCTCTCCATTTCCCCCACTGCTCAAGCACAGGCAACCATCCTGCTTGACTATCAGCTGACATTTTTAGATTTCACATGTAAGTAATACCATGCAAAACTTGTCATTCTATGTCTGGCTTATTTCATTTAGCATAATGTCCTCAAGGTCCATCCACGTTGTCAAAAATGGTAGGATTTCCTTCTTCTAAAGAATGAATACTACTACAGTTCGTAGGTATGTGTGTGTCTCACATTTCCTATCCATCCACTGATGAATACTTACGTTGTTTCCATATCTCAGCAACTGTAATCAATACTGCATTGAACATGCAAGTGCAGATACCTCTTCAAGATCCTGATTTAATTCTGTTAATATATCACCAGAGGTATAGGACTGCCAGATCATATGGACCAGTTGGATCATATGATTAATCACATATTACATATACATTTATTATAATAAATATATTATATATATAATGGAATCTATTCCTTTAAAAAGGAAAGAAATTCTGTCATCTGGGACAACATGGATAAAACTGGAGGATATTATGCTAAGTGAAATAAGCCAGAAACAGACTGATCCCACATAAGTGAGGAAACTAAAATAGGCAAACTCATAGAAGCAGAGAGAAGAGTAGTGGTTGTTAGGGCCTGGAGGGAAGGGAAAACAGGGAGACAGTGGTCAAAGTGTACAAAATTTTATCATGGAAGATGAATAAGTCCAAAAATTTACTGCCAATATAGTGCCTACAGTTAGCAACATTGTATTGTAACTTAAAAATTCACTGAGAGTAGATCTTATTTTAGATGTTCTTAGCTAAAAAAAATAAAGTAAGGAAGGCTAGATGAAACTTTCAAAGGTGACAGATATGTTTATTTGATTGATTGTCATGATGGTTTCACAAGTGTATACTAATCACAAAATTCATGAAGTTGTATACATGAAATATGTATGAACTTTTCAATGTCAATCATACCTCAATAAAGTGATATTTTTAAGAAAGAATTGTTATGTCATCAGAAGGACTGATACCATCCCATCATATGTGAAATCTAAATGTGGCAGTAGAGATTTTAGGCAAATGCATATTTATACAAATGGGCTTTTCACATTGACTTGTCTAGAGGACTGGTTTGAGCCAATTTATTCCTGAACCATCCATACCCACTGAATGGTTCCTCATGCTATGAAATATTCTCTCCATAAATTTGTAAAAGCAGGATCAGTGGCAGCCATGGTGACAGAAGCCAGACATCAGGGTGTGGAACAAGTAAGAACACATAAAATAAAATAGTTAATTCAGACCACACTCTCAAGGAATTTAGCATTAAAAAGAATGAAAGAGGAAAACAACAACAAATGATGTCAAAGTGAGAAAATTTTTAATAGGAAAAAGATTTGACCATATTAATGTATGAAGAAGAAGAAATAAAAATAGAGAATTGGGAAGTTTGAACAGAAAAACTGCCAAGGAAGCACTTAGGCTGGTGAAGTCTAATCACTCCTAGACTAGTCAAGGACTAGTCCCTGTGACCAAGGGCCTTGGATACTATAGTTGTTTATACCCAGGTAATGGGCCCATCATAGAATGGAGGTCAGGCTACTACAACTCAGGTGCACTTAAGCCCAGAAGTTGTGAGGTCACCCATAAAACACACCCTTTTCTCCTTCACTGTTTTTATCTACCAGTTGTTCTCAGCCCTCCTTCCCATTTGAACTGCACTTTGGTCTGGGGCTCAGTGTTCCTGTAAACCTCAGTTCCCAGTGTCAAATAGCCAGTTTCAGCATTCATGTTAATAAGTCATCCAATAACCTGATTTCAAGTATCTATAATGACTAACTCTATCCACTGTTGCTCAACATGATTTCAGCCTTGTACTAATTAGGTGATCTTCAAGATATGATCACTCATCTCATCTGAATGGTAACACCACTGTTCTTTAATCTCCAGTTATAATCTTCCTGGTTTCTCACTTTTTCACTTGCTTTCTAAAAATTCTAGTTCTTCAGTCCATCCCTTCATTCCATCCATCACTATCAACCTATGAGAGCTTCATTTTATTTCTCTCTGTCTTGAAACCATAATGCATCATTTTAGCAACCCTCATGTTTGTGAGGGCTTCCCTGGTGGCTCAAACAGTAAAGAATTTGCCTGCAATGCAGGAGACCTGGGTTCAATACCTGGGCCAGGAAGACCAAAAAATTACTACAGCTAATCAATGAATTTAGTAAAGTCACAAGATAAAAAATTAATACACAGAAATCCCTTGTATTCCTATACATTAACAATAAAAACTCAGGAAGAGGAACTAAGAAAACAATGCCATTCACCATTGCAAAAAAAATAATAAAATACCTAGGAATAAACCCACCTAAAGAGACAAAAGACCTTTAAGAAAACTACAAGACACTGATGAAAGAAATTAAAGACACAAACAGATGGAGAGATATACCATGTTCCTGGATTGGAAGAATTAATATTGTGAAAATGACTATACTATCCAAAGCAATCTACAGAGTCAGTGCAATCCCTATCAAATTACCAAAGGCATTTTTCACAAAACTAGAACAAAAAAGTTCACAATTTGTATGGAAACATAAAAGACTCCCCAAATGCCAAAGCTTTATCTTGAGAAAGAAAAATGGAGCTGGAAGAATTAACCTTCCTGACTTCAGACTATACTACAAAGTAATAGTCATCAAGACAGTACTGTATGGGCACAAAAACAGAAACGTCTATCACTGGAACAGGACAGAAAGGCCACAGACAAGCCCACACCTACAGGCACCTTATTTTTGACAAGAATATCCAATGGAGAAAAGACAGCCTCTTCAATTAAGTGGTGCTGGGAAAACTGGACAGGTACATGGAAAAGAATGAAATTAGAACACTTTCCAGTACACCCATGGTGGATTCATGTTGATATGTGGCAAAACCAATACAATATTGTAAAATAATTAGCCTCTAATTAAAATAAATAAATTTAAATTAAAAAAAAAGAACGCTTTCTAACACCATACACAAAAATAAACTCAAAATGGAAAAACAAACAACCCAATCAAAAAGTGGGGAAAAAAACCTCAACAGACATTTCTCCAAAGAAGACATACAGATGGCTAACAAACACATAAAAAGATGCTCAACATTGCTCATCTAATTAGAGAAATGCAAATCAAAACCACAATGAGATATCACCTCACACTGGTCAGAATGCCATCATCAAAAAGTCTACAAAAAATAAATGCTGGACAGGGTGTGGAGATAAGGGAACCCTCTCATACTGTTGGTGGTAATGTAAATTAATACAGCCACTATGGAAGACGGTATGAAGATTCCTTAAAAAACTAGGAATAAAACCACCATATGACCCAGCAATCCCACTCCTAGGCATATACCCTGAGGAAACCAAAATTGAAAAAGACTCACATACCCCAATGTTCATTGCAGCACTATTTACAACCTGGAACATGGAAGCAACCTAGATGTTCATCAACAGATGAATGGATAAAGAAGCTGTGGTACATATATACAATGGAATATTACTCAGCCATAAAAGAGGAATGCATCTGAGCCAGTTCTAATGAGGTGGATGAACCTAGAGCCTATTATATAGAATGAAGTAAAGGAGAAAGAGAAAGATAAATATCATATACTAATGCATATATATGGAATCTAGAAATATGGTATCAATAGATTTATTTGCAGGGCAGCAATGGAGAAGCAGACATAGAGAACAGACTTATGGACATGGGGTGGGAGGAGGAGAGGGTGAGATGTATGGAGAAAGTAACATGGAAACTTATATTACCATATGTAAAATAGATAGCCAATGGGAATTTTCTATATGACTCCGGGAACTAAACAGGGGCTGTATATCAACCTAGAGGGGTGGGATGGAGAGGGAAATGGAAGGGAGGTTCAAGAGGAAGGGGATATATACATACCTCTAGTTGATTCATGTTGATGTTTGATGGAAAACAACAAAATTCTGTAAAGCAATTATCCTTCAAATAAAAATAAATTAATTTTTAAAACCCAAAATGGATTACAAACTAAATGTAAAGCCATGTACTATAAAACTTTTAGAGGAAAACATAGGCAGAACTCTTTGACATAAATCACAACAAGATCCTCTTTGACCTACCCCCTAGAGTAATGAAAATAAAAACAAAACTAAGCAAATTGGACCTCATTCAACTTAAAAGGATTTGCACAGCAAAGGAAACCATAAACAAGATGAAAAGACAACCCTATTCATGTATGGATGTGAGAGCTGGACTATAAAGAAAGCTGAGCACTGAAGAATTGATCCTTTTGAACCGTGGTGTTGGAGAAGACTCTTGAGAGTCCCTTGGACTGCAAGGAGATCAGTCCATCCTAAAGGAGATCAGTCCTGTGTCTTCATTAGGACTGATGTTGAAGCTGAAACTCCAACACTTTAGCCACCTGATGCGAAGAGCTGACTCATTTGAAAAGACCCTGATGCTGGGAAAGATTGAGGGCAGGAGGAGAAGGGGACGACAGAGGATGCGGTAGTTGGATGGCATCACCGACTCAATGGACATGGGTTTGGGTGGACTCTGGGAGTTGGTGATGGACAGGGAGGCCTGGCGTGATGCGGTTCATGGGGTCACAAAGAGTCAGACACAACTGAGTGACTGAACTGAACTGAACTGAAGAATGGAAGAAGACATTCACAAGGAAACAACTGACAAAGGATTCAGTTCAGTTCAGTCACTCAGTCGTGTCCGACTCTTTGCAACCCCATGAATCGCAGCACGCGAGGCCTCCCTGTCCATCACCAACTCCCAGAGTTCACTCAGACTCACGTCCATCGAGTCAGTGATGCCATCCAGCCATCTCATCCTTTGTTGTCCCCTTCTCCTCCTGCCCCCAATCCCTCCCAGCATCAGAGTCTTTTCCAACGAGTCAACTCTTCACATGAGGCAGCCAAAGTACTGGAGTTTCAGCGTTAGCATCATTCTCTCCAAAGAAATCCCAGAGCTGATCTCCTTCAGAAAGGACTGGCTGGATCTCCTTGCAGTCCAAGGGACAAAGGATTAATCTCCAAAATATAAAAGCAACTCATGCAGCTCAATATCAAAAAAACCAAACAACTCAATCAAAAAATGGGCAGCAGACCTAAACAGACATTTCTTCAAAGATGACATGCAGATGGCCAACGAACACATGAAAAGATGCTCAACATCACTTATTTTTAGAGAAACAAAACTATAATGCGGTATCACCTCACACTGGTCAGAATGGCCATAATCAAAACATCTACAAATAATAAATGCTGGAGAGGATGTGGAAAAAAGGAAACCCTTTTGCACTCCTGGTAGGAATGTAAATTGACACAGTCACTGTGGAGAAAAGCATGGAGACTCCGTAAAAACTAGGAATAAAATTACCATATGACTCAGCAATCCCACTACTGAGATATCCTGAGAAAACCATAATTCAAAAAGACACATGTATCCCAATGTTCTAACTGTTGCCTCTTGACCTGCATACAGGTTTCTCAGGAGACAGGTAAGGTGGTCTGGTATTCCTATCTCTTTAAGAATTTTCCAGTTGTAGAACTGGATGTAGAACAGTGTAGTAGAACTTTGGCCACCTGATTCGAGGAACTGACTCACTGGAAAAGACCCTGATACTGGGAAAGATTGAAGGCAGGAGATCGGGATGACAGAGGATGAGATGGTTGGATGGCATCACTGACTAGATGGACATGAGTTTGAGCAAGTTCCAGAAGTTGGTGATGGACAGGTAAGCCTGGTGTGCTGCAGTCCACGGGGTTGCAAAGAGTCGGACAGACTGAGCAACTGAACTAACTGAACTGAGAACCGAATATGGAACTGTGGATTGCTTCCAAATTGAGAAAGGAGTGTGTCAAGACTGTATATTGTCACTCTGATTATTTAACTTATATGCAGAGTACACCATGTGAAATGCTGGGCTGAATATATCACAAGCTGGAATCAAGGTTTCTGGGAGAAATATTAACAACCTCATATATCCACATGATACCACTCTAATGGCAGAAAGTAAAGAGGAACTAAAGGGTGATAAGGGTGAAAGAAGTGAGTGAAAAAAGCTGCCTTAAAAATCAACATTCAAAAAACGAAAATCATGGCATCTGGTACCATCACTTCAGGGCAAATAGAAGGGGCAAGAGTGAAAACAGTGACAGATTTTCTTTCCTTGGGATCCAAAATTACTGCAGTCGGTGACTTCAGCCTTGAAAATTAAAGACGCTTGCTCCTTGGAAGAAAAGCTATGACAAACTTAGACAGTATATTAAAAAGCAGAGACAACCACTTTGCCAACAAAGATTCATATAACCAAAACTATTGTTTTTCCCAGCAGTCATGTACAGAATGTGAGAGTTGGACCAGAAGCAAGGTGGAGCTTTGAAGAACTGATGCTTTTGAACTGGGGTGTTGGAGAAGACTCTTGAGAGTCCCTTGACTGCAAGATCAAACCAGTCAGTCCTAAAGGAAATCAACCCCAAATATTCATTGGAAGGACTGATCCTGAAGCTGAAGCTCCAATACTTTGGCTACCTGATGCAAAGAGTTGACTCACTGGAAAAGACCCTGATGCTGGGAAAGATTGATGGCAAGAGAAGAAGGGGGCGACCAAGGATGAGATGCTTGGATGGCGTCACTGACTTAACATGAGTTTGAGCAAACTCTGGGAGATAGTGAAGGACAGGGAAGCTTGGAGTGCTGAAGTCCATGGGTTAGTAAAGAGATGGACACAACTTAGCAATTGAACAATAGCAACTCCAATGTTCATTGCAGTACTATTTACAATAGCCAGGACAAGGAAGCAACCTAGATGCTCATTGACAGATGAATGGATAAATAAGTTTTGGTACATATATACAATGGAATATTACTAAGCCATAAAAACAAATGTGAACTGAAGTGGATGAACCTAGAGCCTATTATACAGAGTGAAGTAAGTCAGAAAGAGGAAAACAAATATCATGTACTAACGCATGCATATAGAATCTAAAAGAAAATAGTATTGATGAATCTATTTGCAGGCCAGGAATAGAGATGCAGACATAAAAAATGGACTCATGGACACAGCAGAGGAAGGACAGGGTGGGAAGAATTGAGAAAGTGTATTGACATACACATTCTACTATATGTAAAATAGATAGCTAGTGGGAAGGTGCTGTATAGCACAGGCAGCTCAGCTCTGTCCTCTGTGATGACCTAGAAGGGTGGGATTTGGTGGTGGGGGGAGAGAGAGGCTCAAGAGGAAGGGCATATGCATATAGTTATGATTGATTCTCACTACTGTATGGCAGAAACCAACAAAATATTGTAAAGCAATTGTCCTCCAATTTTAAAAAATTATTTTTAAAAAGGAATTTTGCATATACTTCAAACATACCTTGACCCTCAGAACTAATATCCTCTTTCCTCCTTAAACCTAACAAGAGATTGGAGTAGATGATCTCTTTATTCTGGGACCAGTGCCTGGCACTCACTTTTTACTGAAGAAATGGTGAATGAATAAATGTTTTAATGATGTGTACATCAGTTCAGTTCAGTCGCTCAGTCATATCCAGCTCTTTGTGACCCCATCAACTGCAGCACACCAGGCTTCCCTGTCCATCACCAACTTCCGGAGCCTACGCAAACTCATGTCCATTGTGTCTGTGATGCCATCCAACCATCTCATTCTCTGTCATCCCCTTCTCCTCCCACCTTCAATCTTTCCCAGCATTAGGGTATTTTCCAATGAGTCAGTTCTTCACATCAGGTGGCCCAAGTATTGGAGTTTCAGCTTCAGTATCAGTCCTTCCAATGAATATTCAGGACTGATTTCCTTTAGGATGGACTGGTTGGATCTCCTTGCAGTCCAAGGGACTCTCAAGAGTCTTCTCCAACACCACAGTTCAAAAGCATCAATTCTTCAGCACTCAGCTTTCCTTATAGTCCAACTCTCACATCCATACATGACTACTGGAAACACCATAGCTTTGACTAGATGGCCCGTTGCTGGTAAATTAATGTCTCTGCTTTTTAAAATGCTGTCTAGGTTGGTCATAGCTTTTCTTCCAAGAAGCAAACATCTTTTAATTTCATGACTGCAGTCACCATCTGCAGGGATTCTGGGACCAAGAAAATAAAATCTCTCACTGTTTCCATTGTTTCCCCAACTATTTGCCATGAAGTGATGGGACCAGAGGCCGTGATCTTAGTTTTCTGAATGTTGAGTTTTAAGCCAACTTTTCACTCTCCTCTTTCACTTTCAAGAGGCTCTTTAGTTCTTCTTTGCTTTCTGCCATAAGGGTGGGGTCATCTGCATATCTGAGGTTATTGATATTTCTCCCAGCAATCTTGATTCCAGCTTGTGCTTCATCCAGTCCAGCATTTAGTATGATATACTCTGCATATAAATTAAATAAGCAGGGTGACCATATACAGCCTTGATGTATTTCTTTCCTGATTTGGAACCAGTCTGTTGCTCCATGTCCAGTTCTAAATGTTGCTTCTTGACCTGAGTACATATTTCTCAGGAGGCAGGTCAGGTGGTCTGGTATTCCCATCTCTTTCAGAATTTTCCACATTTTATTGTGATCTACCCAGTCAAAGGCTTTGGCATAGTCAATAAAGCAAAAGTAGATGTTTTTCCGGAACTTTCTTGCTTTTTCCATGATCCAGTGGATGTTGGCAATTTGATCTCTGGTTCCTCTGCCTTTTCTAAATCCACTTTGAACATCTGGAAGTTCATGGTTCATGTACTGTTGAAGCCTGGCTTGGAGAATTTTGAGCATTACTTTGCTAGTGTGTGAGATGAGTGCAATTGTGCGGTAGTTTGAGCATTGTCATTGCCTTTCTTTGGGATTGGAATGAAAACTGACCTTTTCCAGTCCTGTGGCCCCTGCTGAGTTTTCCAGATTTGCTGGCATATTGAGTGCAGCACTTTCACAGCATCATCTTTCAGGATTTGAAATACCTCAACTGGAATTCCATCACCTCCACCAGCTTTGTTCATAGTGATGCTTCCTATAATGTATGTATCAGTCAGGTGAATTTGAGTAACATGCCTTCTCTTTGTTACTTATACATAAGTTGCATTAAAATGTTGATGATTTTCATCTGCCTCAAATAAGAAATTTTTTTACTTTAGAAATTTTATAAACCCATTGTATGTTTTAAAGTAATTGATTATATACTTTATATATAAGGGGTGTGTGTGTGTGTACATATATATATATATAAAATATATATACCTTAACAAACTCTTTAAAATTCATTATATACTAACAATTAAAGCTCTAGAAACTTAAGGTTTAATTTCCTCAGAATGGTTTTCTGCTCTCATTTAATTATTATAATAGACAATCCTATTGTGAAAATACGAAAACTCAAATGTACACTCAAAAATGACCTAGAGATCAGTACTGTGTCATAGCTCAGCTCCCGTGACAATCCCTAAAGCACATTGTCAGCTCCATGTTACCTGAGGAAAATGTCAGCTTTTCAGCAGATATTTCTTAAAGGCTTTTTATTATTCTCCTTTCTCCCTCACCACCCCCAAGGCTAATAAGAGTTCTCTTCTAGGTTTTAAATAATTGCCTTAATCAGAAACTTCAAATATTGTTTTGGAGAGAATCCCCTGTGCCTCCTACTAAGTTTAACTTTCCAGTTAACTGGAAACTGTGCAGTTAGAGAGCCAAAAGCTTGGCTTCAGGCTGAGACTTCAGGGAATACAAGACAATACCCCAGCCTCTGCTGGGTTCCAAACTCAGCCCTTGGCTGCAGAAGCACAGATGGCCTTCTGATTGGTTCTATTAGAGAGTTCTTTCTTTAAGTGATGCTCTTAAAAGAGTATTTAGAATCACAGAGGAAATGAATGAAGAGAAGACAAGTTACTGCACTTGAGATCATGGAAGAAGATTTTAATGAAATACATGTCTGTTGTTCAAAATATGAGCTTCTTTAGAGAAATTTTCCTTATCTTTCTATACCGTGCCTTGCATTGCAGAATGACAGCACTCTAGGTTAAGTCATTCAAGGAACAATCCTAATAACTGTGGTATATACCTATTGCTTCCAGAGCTTGAAGCTTTCTAATTTACTTCACTAGCTGATGGCAAAGAGAAAAGGCTATATACTCAATAACAAAGAGTCAGCCTCTCATTACAGAGGTTCCCTTGTAAGGAGACCTTACCTATGACCTGTCTACCCAAGATGGAAAAGACAGAGTATGTGGAGCTGCTTCCTCCAAGAAGAGCCAGGAGAATGGTAATATCTTCTCTGATTTTCTGGTGTTCCCCCCTTTTTTCTGCTTATAAAGTTCTGTGTTTGTTTTAATTCTGCTGCCTATTCTCTCCTCCACCTCCTCCTCCTGCCACTTCATGATACAGTTCATTAGTCCAAAACCTGGAGGTTCCTGAGCCGCCCATTCCTCATCCCTCAGGTAGAGGTGGAAATACTCCTTAGCAGGCCATCTCCCCTGGATGGGACTCTGATACCTGCTTCTCCAAATGGGGCATTTGTACAGCTGCCTTGGGCACCTTCTCTGAAAGGTCTTTCTCCCCTCTCTGCTTAACACAAAGGACAGTAACACTTTAAAGCCTGGGCATCAATCTTCTCCTGTTTCAGGATGCCAAAAGATTGCAGAAAGCTGAAGCCTGGAATGAAATGAGGGTATCAGTGATATATATTACAATGTTTGAGGTACCTATTTATCTGCTTTCTCAGTACGCCAGTTAGGAGAACTGTAGTAGATTTTTTTCCATGATTGAAATCACCTTCATATCTAGTCACTTCAGAGATACTGTGAACAGTGCAAGGATGCATTGGAGAGAAGAGTCCTGACAAGCAATTCAAATGGACGAAGTTTGCTTTTCGTCCTTCCTGCTTCCAGGGCTGATATCCTTCTCGAAGTTCAGGTTCCTCCCACTTGCACCTAGGGTGACTGTTACCCCTCAACATGCTGGATCCCTCAAGTTACCTTGTCCAGTCTGACCTTCCACACACACACCCTTCATTCACTTCTTCATTCCAGAAACTTCTCTTAGCAGCCAGTTCAAGCAGGGCTCTTCACCAGACACCTAAAAAGTCTCTCATTTTATTGAAACCTGCTGTCAAATAACTGATCCAGGCAAGCTCAGGTAACTAAGATAATATCTCCATCAGAGTTGTTCCTCTTAACTTTGGACTTAATCCAAAATTCGTGAAATTCATTTGGATTTTCTCTATTAAACAGCTGAATTAGGGAAGATGTTTATTTTAGTGAACCTTCTGAGAACTATAAAATCAGAGACATATCCAATATCCTACTTCATCTCTTTGTAAGAGATATAGATCATATGGCCAGATGTGTCATGGATAGGAAGTGTCTGTGTTGGCAAAATGGTGACACAGGTGCTTATCTAAGACACTTCTAAAATCCACTTTTTACATCTCCTACCCGTCCACAATTAACCTCTCAGTTTCTCCCTTTAGTCTTTTTCTGCTCTCACTCAAAATATTATAAATATTATATATTTAAATATTATTATAATATATTTATATTATATAATTAAATAATATTATATATAATGTGTTTATATATTATTATAAATATTATATATATTAAAAATATAAATCTGGCATCAATCTTTTATACTTCAGGATTCAATGAAGTCAACATCATCCCGTTCTAAAAATGACTGCAAATTTGGTTTATTTTATGCTTAATTATAGAATTTAAATGAAAAGAGTTGTTCTTAATCATTAAAGAATTTTCAGATATCAATTTGAGATGCTATTTAGAGATGGCAAGGGAGTAGGATATTCCTTTCTAAGTGATAACTTGAAAATCATGTAAGAGAAGTAGCTGCCACCTTTATTTACACAAAATGTGGGTGTCAGGCAGGACAGAAAGTTATTCTCTGAAAATGCTACCGTGTTCTTAAGAAGAAAGCTTGAAGCCCCTGTGAACACTGTGGACACTGGCCAGGTCCCCTTTTGTGAATGAAAGTGGAAGAATGGAAGCAATTTTCAAGTTAGCCATTCAATAAATATTTTGAAATATCTAAGTCATTGGAAAAACTTACTTTCACTCATTTATTTTGCCTGTAGAAATTCAAGATACTACTTTCAACAGTATTTACATTTCATCCATGCAGGATCCTCAAAAGACATTTCTCCAGCTGATTATGCTTCACCATCACTGGGTCTAAGCTAACATCCCAAAGACATTCAAAGGTGAACACTGCCCTCTATTCTGGCACACAGGTAATCTAGACTTGAGTCTAAGATGGACTTCAGCTTGGGTTTATGGGGTTGTTAATGAAATAAAAATTCAAACTTCTCTTGACATAAATTAGCACCTGGTAATGGATTTCTGGCAAGCTGGAAGGGTCAGAAACAGGGTTCTCTGAATCAGAAAGATTATGTTCTTGGGAAGACAGAAGACTACTATGGGATCAGACTGTGGATTGACAGACAAAAACAGAATACCTGTAAATTAGCCTCAAAAGGTCCAAGTGAGGCAGGAATCTTCACCTAAGACAGTGACTTACCATGTAGTGCCAGAAATTAGGCTTCAAAATGGTTCTTAGTATCATCATTAACATAAACTATTAACCACCTGGTCCTCTTGGACACAGCTGATACTTTGAATAATAGGATGCAATAAAAGTTTAAAAGAAAATTATGAGACTCTTTCCACTTTGACCCTCCTGGGAAAACAGAATAATGTATCCACAACACGAATGCAAAAGCTTCTTGCAGCAATGGCAAAATCGCTTGTGGATTATAAAAAAATGAGAGAGCATCAAAGGGTGTTGCAATAACATGAGACAGCACACCTGTGTAGATAACAGCATCCTTGAAATTCAACAACAGTAGCCCCTATGCAACATAGACTGCATGGCAATGCTGAAATATTGCTGCCAGGCATTACTGTAACTGAAGCCACTGGACTAAAAGGATGAGACTTCTCAGAGACATCATCAATCTTAGTAAGGTTTTAAAGAAAAATATATATATGATTGAGAAACTGAAAAGAGAAGAAAAGGTTTAGAAAATCACTGCAGATATGTGCTAGAATTTTTAGGATTTCTAAACTGTAAAATGGATGGAGCAGAATCTAAATACAATGAATGTGTAGGTAATCCAGAGATATTCATTTTTATAGGAATCTCTGAGTTATGTGAAGACTGAGATCCAAGAGAAGTGATAACAAAACAGGATGAAAACACTTACTGGGATACAGATAGGGCAGCTTTGAGAAGTCTGAGCACAGAGTCTAGGCAGAGTAGAGAGAAACGTATAAGAAGAGGAGTGAAACTCTGAAAAAGACAGGACATCTCATCTCTCTATTTTATTTCAAGGAAGTAGCTTCCACAAATGGCCTTGAGGAACCACAGCATCATCACCGAGTTTATTCTCACTGGGCTGTCAGACGACCCCCACATCCAGGCTCTGCTCTTTGTCCTCTTCCTGGTGATTTACCTCCTGACCGTGATGGGGAACCTGACGATGCTGCTGGTGATCAGGGCTGACTCCCACCTCCACACGCCCATGTACTTCTTCTTGAGCAATCTATCATTCCTAGACCTCTGCTTCTCTTCTGTCACTGTGCCCAAGCTCCTGAAGGACCTGCTGTCTGAGAAGAAAACGATCTCTGTCGAGGGCTGCCTGACTCAGGTCTTCTTTGTGTTTATAACTGCAGGGACTGAAGCTTTTCTTCTCTCAATGATGGCCTATGACCGCTATGCTGCCATCTGCCACCCACTGCTCTATGGCCAATTGATGAGCACCCAGCTCTGTGTAAAGCTTATACTGGCCTCATGGGGCCTGGCCTCTCTCAATTCAGTCATCATTGTGCTTTTGGCTGTTAACCTGGACTTCTGTGAGGCACAAACCATCCACCATTATACCTGTGAGCTGCCCTCCCTCTTCCCTCTGTCTTGCTCTGATGTCTCTATCAATATTGACATCCTGATCTGCTCCATCTTACTACATGGTCTTGGAACCTTCCTCCCAGTCTTCTTCTCCTATGCTCGCATTGTCTCCACCATCCTGAGCATCAGCTCCACCACAGGCAGAAGCAAGGCCTTCTCCACCTGCTCCTCCCACCTCATCGCAGTGATCCTGTTCTTTGGGTCTGGTTTGATTCGTTATCTCATGCCCACTTCCGGTTCCTCCCTAGATTTGCTCTCATCCTTGCAGTACAGTGCAGTCACACCCATGCTGAACCCCCTCATCTACAGTCTAAAGAACATGGAGGTGAAGGCAGCTGTGAAAAGGACATTGGGGAAATACCTGCAATATTTTAAGTAGTGAACAGGAACATAGAATAAAAGGAAATGAGTTTGTGTTGCCAAGTGCTTGAACTTAAGGTAGAATTCTAGACCACTAACTGTAAGGGAGGACTTCCCTGGTGGCTCAGATGGTAAAGCGTCTGCCTGCAATGTGGGAGACCGGGGTTCAATCCCTGGGTCGGGAAGATCCCCTGGAGAAGGAAATGGCAACCCACTCCAGTACTCTTGCCTGGAAAATTCCATGGACAGAGGAGCCTTGTAGGCTACAGTCCATGGGGGTCGCAAAGAGTCGGACACGACTGAGCAACTTCACTCACTCAACTGTAAGGGAGCCCTATACCACCCTCTTCTCTCCCTGGCTATACTGAGAATGAAAAATACAAGAAATTTTATCTCATTTTTATCTGTTTTTCTTTCTACCCTCTGGTCTGCTTTTCCTTCTACCCTCTCACACAACCACCATCACTTTCTTTCTAGAATTCAGTTAGATGTTGTATCTCCTGAATTTATCATTTATGTATTTTATCTTCACACTGTTTTTTGTCTTACTGATCAACTTTATTAAGGATTTTATTAAATTTATTGTCCTCTATGGTATTTAACTATTTTTATTTTCTCTTTATAATTTTGGGCATCTTAAATATATACTTATGAATTCAAACTGTAAGAACAAAGCATGTTGACAGCTCCCATGAAAGATTACAGATGTATTTTACTTTAACAGTCTCCATCTTCTCTCTGCCACTTTAATTCACTCCCTTCCTGCTTTTTTTCCCTACTTTCTTGGATTATTGTTTCTGTGTATCATTCATGAATTATTGCTTTACATTATGTGACTTTTTTTTTGAGGGAGGGGCTTCTCCAATGGCTTAGTGGTAAAGAATCCACCTGCAATGCAGGAGACATGAGTTCAGTCCCTGGGTTAGGAAGATCCCCTGAAGAAGGAAATGACAACCCAATCCAGGATTCTTGCCTTGGAAATCCCATGAACAGAGGAGCCTGGTGGACTACAGTCCATGGGGATGCAGAAGAGTTGGACATGACCAAGTGACTAAGCATGAGATGTGACTTTTTAATCAATTATATTATGGAGTTTAGTCATAATTTCTATAGTTCTTTGGTCTCATTCTAATTTTAAAATTATTTAGTACTGACAACTATTCCTTTTACAGAACATTTATCCAGTTTTACTTCCCTTTTCATTAGAGCACAATGGTTAGGTGCATTGCCTTAAGATCCCAGGTGCCTATATTCATACCCTTGCTCTGCCCATATAAGCTTTATGACTCCAGTAAATTACTTAACTTTTCTGTGTTAATTTCCTATAAATAATATAGAAATAATATCTACATTATAAAGACACTGTGAGTATTAAATGAAATGAACATATAGAGCATTCGAGCACTAATACCCAACATTTGAGTGTTACCCATCATTATTTATAAGTTCTTTATTTCATTCTGCTTTTATTTTGTTGTAATGTGCACTCATCTAGATTTTCTTAAAGAAATGGACATTATTAAATCTAAAGACTGCATGTCTGTGAATCTCTTTATTTTGGAAGGTAGCTATGCTTACCACTATACCACCAACACTGCACAATCTCTTTATTTTGACCCTACATATAAATTAAAACTCCTAATTTTAGAATTTGAGAGTTCTCATCATTTTACTTCTGTATAGATGGTACATTATTATCTGGTAAGTGTAAGGACAGCAGGAGATTTTTGTCACAAACAAAAGACAGAAAACAAAGTAACACAAAGACAGCATAAAAATTATTTTTAAAAAGTTTATACATCTGTGTCTCTTTTGCTGTCTCCCTTATAGGGTTATCATTACCATCTTTCTAAATTCCATATATATGCATTAGTATACTGTATTGGTGTTTTTCTTTCTGGCTTACTTCACTCTGTACAATAGGGTCCAGTTTCATCTACCTCATTAGAACTGTTTAAAAATTACAACATACAAAAATCCTTAATAAACTTCTAGCAAACAGAATCCAACAACACATTAAAAAGATCATACATCATGACCAAGTGGGCTTTATCCCAGGGATGCAAGGATTCTTCAACATCTGCAAATCAATCAATGTAATACGCCACATTAACAAATTGAAAAATAAAAGCCATATGATTCTCTCAATAGATGCAGAGAAAGCCTTTGACAAAATTCAACATCCATTTATGATAAAAACTCTCCAGAAAGCAGGAATAGAAAGAACATACCTCAACATAATAAGAGCTATATATGACAAACCCACAGCAAACATTATCCTCAATGGTGAAAAACTGAAAGCATTTCCCCTAGAGTCAGGAACAAGACAAGGGTGCCCACTCTCACCATTACTATTCAACATAGTTTTGGAAGTTTTGGCCACAGCAATCAGAGCAGAAAAAGAAATAAAAGCAATCCAAATTGGAAAAGAAGAAGTAAAACTCTCACTCTTTGCAGATGACATGATCCTCTACATAGAAAACCCTAAAGACTCCACTAGAAAATTACTAGAGCTAATCAACGAAGTCACAGGATGTAAAATCAACACACAGAAATCCTTTGCATTTCTATACACTAATAATTAGAAAATAGAAAGAGAAATTAAGGAAACAATTCCATTCACCATTGAAACGAAAAGAATAAAATACTTAGGAATATATCTACCTAAAGAAACTAAAGACCTATATAGAGAAAACTATAAAACACTGGTGAAAGAAATCAAAGAGGACACTAATAGATGGAGAAATATACCGTGTTCATGGATCGGAAGAATCAATATAGTGAAAATGAGTATACTACCCAAACAATCTATAGATTCAATGCAAGCCCTATCAAGTTACCAATGGTATTTTTCACAGAGCTAGAACAAATAATTTCAAATTTTGTATGGAAATACAAAAAACCTCGAATAGCCAAAGCAATCTTGAGAAAGAAGAATGGAACTGGAGGAATCAACCTGCCTGACTTCAGGCTCTACTACAAAGCCACAGTCATCAAGACAGTATGTTACTGGCACAAAGACAGAAATATAGATCAATGGAACAAAATAGAAAGCCCAGAGATAAATGAAGCAACTGATAAAGAATTAATCTCAAAAATATACAAGCAACTCCTGCAGCTCAATGCCAGATAAATAAACGACCCAATCAAAAAATGGGCCAAAGAACTAAACAGACATTTCTCCAAAGAAGACATACAGATGGCTAACAAACACATGAAAAGATGCTCAACATCACTCATTATCAGAGAAATGCAAATCAAAACCACTATGAGGTACCATCACACGACAGCCAGAATGGCTGTGATCCAAAAGTCTACAAGCAATAAATGCTGGAGAGGGTGTGGAGAAAAGGGAACCCTCTTACACTGTTGGTGGGAATGCAAACTAGTACAGCCACTATGGAGAACAGTGTGGAGATTCCTTTAAATACTGGAAACAGAACTGCCATATGACCCAGCAATCCCACTGCTGGGCATACGCACCGAGGAAACCAGAATTGAAAGAGACACGTGTACCCCAATGTTCATCGCAGCACTGTTTATAATAGGCAGGATATGGAAGCAACCTAGATGTCCATCAGCAGATGAATGGATAAGAAAGCTGTGGTACATATACACAATGGAGTATTACTCAGCCATTAAAAAGAATACATTTGAATCAGTTCTAATGAGGTGGATGAAACTGGAGCCCATTATACAGAGTGAAGTAAGCCAGAAAGAAAAACACCAATACAGCATACTAACTCATATAAATGGAATTCAGAAAGATAGTAACAATAACTCTGTATACAAGACAGCAAAAGAGACACTGATGTATAGAAGAGTCTTTTGGACTCTGTGGGAGAGGAAGAGGGTGGGATGATTTGGGAGAATGGCATTGAAACATGTATAATATCATACACGAAACAAATCACCAGTGGTGGTTTGATGCATGATACAGGATGCTTGGGGCTGGTCCACTGGAATGACCCAGAGGGATGGGATGGAGAGGGTGGAGGGAGGGGGGGTTCAGGATGAAGAACACATGTACACCCGTGGCAGATTCATGGTAATGTATGGCAAAACCAATACAATATTGTGAAGTAATTAGCCTCCATTAAAATAAATAAATTTATATTATAAATAAATAAAAATTACATGATCATAGAAAATTTCAAGATGCATATAAGAATAACAGAAATGTAAACTCATCAAATAAAAGGAAAAGACTCTGATGAAAGAAACTGAAGAAGACACAAATAAATGAAATGATAGACTGTTAGGAAGAATTAATACTGAAAATACCTAGACTACCTAAAGTTGTCTACAGGTTCAATGGAATCTCTAGCAACATCTCAATGGCATTTTTCACTAAACAGATCATTTAAAATCTGTATGGAACCACAAAAGATCTCAAATAGCCAAAGCAATCCTGAAAAAGAAACATAAAGCTGCAGATAGCTTTATGGCCCAGGATGTGATCTATCCTGGAGAAGGTTCCATGTGCGCTTGAGAAAAAGGTGAAATTCATTGTTTTGGGATGAAATGTCCTATAGATATCAATTAGGTCTAACTGGTCTATTGTATCGTTTAAAGTTTGTGTTTCCTTGTTAATTTTCTGTTTAGTTGATCTATCCATAGGTGTGAGTGGGGTATTAAAGTCTCCCACTATTATTGTGTTATTGTTAATTTCTCCTTTCATACTTGTTAGCATTTGTCTTACATACTGCGGTGCTCCTGTGTTGGGTGCATATATATTTATAATTGTTATATCTTCTTCTTGGATTGATCCTTTGATCATTATGTAGTGACCATCTTTGTCTCTTTTCACAGCCTTTGTTTTAAAGTCTATTTTATCTGATATGAGTATTGCTACTCCTGCTTTCTTTTGGTCCCTATTTGCATGGAATCCAAGCACCTTTTCTGACCATAATGCAGTAAGATTAGATCTCAATTACAGGAGAAAAACTATTAAAAATTCCAACATATGGAGGCTGAACAACACGCTGCTGAATAACCAACAAATCACAGAAGAAATCAAAAAAGAAATCAAAATTTGCATAGAAACGAATGAAAATGAAAACACAACAACCCAAAACCTGTGGGACACAGTAAAAGCAGTCCTAAGGGGAAAGTTCATAGCAATACAGGCACACCTCAAGAAACAAGAAAAAAGTCAAATAAATAACCTAACTCTACACCTAAAGCAACTAGAAAAGGAAGAAATGAAGAACCCCAGGGTTAGTAGAAGGAAAGAAATCTTAAAAATTAGAGCAGAAATAAATGCAAAAGAAACAAAAGAGACCATAGCAAAAATCAACAAAGCCAAAAGCTGGTTCTTTGAAAGGATAAATAAAATTGACAAACCATTAGCCAGACTCATCAAGAAACAAAGGCAGAAAAATCAAATCAATAAAATTAGAAACGAAAATGGAGAGATCACAACAGACAACACAGAAATACAAAGGATCATAAGAGACTATTATCAACAATTATATGCCAATAAAATGGACAACGAGGAAGAAATGGACAAATTCTTAGAAAAGTACAACTTTCCAAAACTCGACCAGGAAGAAATAGAAAACCTTAACAGACCCATCACAAGCATGGAAATTGAAACTGTAATCAAAAATCTTCCAGCAAACAAAAGCCCAGCTCCAGACGGCTTCACAGCTGAATTCTACCAAAAATTTAGAGAAGAGCTAACACCTATCCTGCTCAAACTCTTCCAGAAAATTGCAGAGGAAGGTAAACTTCCAAACTCATTCTATGAGGCCACCATCACCCTAATACCAAAACCTGACAAAGATCCCACAAAAAGAAAACTACAGACCAATATCACTGATGAACATTGATGCAAAAATCCTAAACAAAATTCTAGCAATCAGAATCCAACAACACATTAAAAGATCATACACCATGACCAAGTGGGCTTTATCCCAGGGATGCAAGGATTCTTCAATATCCATAAATCAATCAATGTAATACACCACATTAACAAATTGAAAAATAAAAACCATATGATTATCTCAATAGATGCAGAGAAAGCCTTTGACAAAATTCAACATACATTTATGATAAAAACTCTCCAGACAGCAGGAATAGAAGGAACATACCTCAACATAATAAAAGCTATATATGACAAACCCACAGCGAACATTATCCTCAATGGTAAAAAATTGAAAGCATTTCCTCTAAAGTCAGGAACAAGACAAGGGTGCCCACTTTCACCATTACTATTCAACATAGTTTTGGAAGTTTTGGCCACAGCAATCAGAGCAGAAAAAGAAATAAAAGCAATCCAAATTGGAAAAGAAGAAGTAAAACTCTCACTCTTTGCAGATGACATGATCCTCTACATAGAAAACCCTAAAGACTCCACCAGAAAATTACTAGAACTAATCAATGATTATAGTAAAGTTGCAGGATATAAAATCAACACACAGAAATCCCTTGCATTCCTATACACTAATAATGAGAAAACAGAAAGAGAAATTAAGGAAACAATTCCATTCACCATTGCAACGAAAAAGAATAAAATACTTAGGAATATATCTACCTAAAGAAACTAAAGACCTATATATAGAAAACTATAAAACACTGGTGAAAGAAATCAAAGAGGACACTAATAGATGGAGAAATATACCATGTTCATGGATTGGAAGAATCAATATAGTGAAAATGAGTATACTACCCAAAGCAATTTATAGATTCAATGCAATCCCTATCAAGTTACCAACAGTATTCTTCACAGAGCTAGAACAAATAATTTCACAATTTGTATGGAAATACAAAAAACCTCGAATAGCCAAAGCGATCTTGAGAAAGAAAAATGGAACTGGAGGAATCAACCTACCTGACTTCAGGCTCTACTACAAAGCCACAGTTATCAAGACAGTATGGTACTGGCACAAAGACAGAAATATAGATCAATGGAACAAAATAGAAAGCCCAGAGATAAATCCACGCACATATGGACACCTTATCTTTGACAAAGGAGGCAAGAATATACAATGGATTAAAGACAATCTCTTTAACAAGTGGTGCTGGGAAATCTGGTCAACCACTTGTAAAAGAATGAAACTAGAACACTTTCTAACACCATATACAAAAATAAACTCAAAATGGATTAAAGATCTCAACGTAAGACCAGAAACTATAAAACTCCTAGAGGAGAACATAGGCAAAACACTCTCTGACATATATCACAGCAGGATCTTCTATGACCCACCTCCCAGAATATTGGAAAGAAAAGCAAAAATAAACAAATGGGACCTAATTAAACTTAAAAGCTTCTGCACATCAAAGGAAACTATTAGCAAGGTGAAAAGACAGCCTTCAGAATGGGAGAAAATAATAGCAAATGAAGCAACTGACAAACAACTAATCTCAAAAATATACAAGCAACTCCTACAGCTCAACTCCAGAAAAATAAATGACCCAATCAAAAAATGGGCCAAAGATCTAAATAGACATTTCTCCAAAGAAGACATACAGATGGCTAACAAACACATGAAAAGATGCTCAACATCACTCATTATCAGAGAAATGCAAATCAAAACCACTATGAGGTACCATTTCACACCAGTCAGAATGGCTGCAATCCAAAAGTCTACAAATAATAAATGCTGGAGAGGGTGTGGAGAAAAGGGAACCCTCTTACACTGTTGGTGGGAATGCAAACTAGTACAGCCACTATGGAGAACAGTGTGGAGATTCCTTAAAAAACTGGAAATAGAACTGCCTTATGATCCAGCAATCCCACTGCTGGGCATACACACTGAGGAAACCAGAAGGGAAAGAGACACATGTACCCCAATGTTCATTGCAGCACTGTTTATAATAGCCAGGACATGGAAGCAACCTAGATGTCCATCAGCAGATGAATGGATAAGAAAGCTGTGGTATATATACACAATGGAGTATTACTCAGCCATTAAAAAGAATACATTTGAATCAGTTCTAATGAGGTGGATGAAACTGGAGCCTATTATACAGAGTGAAGTAAGCCAGAAGGAAAAACACCAATACAGTATACTAACGCATATATATGGAATTTAGAAAGATGGTAATGATAACCCTGTATACGAGACAGCAAAAGAGACATTGACGTATAGAACAGTCTTATGGACTTTGTGGGAGAGGGAGAGGGTGGGAAGATTTGGGAGAATGGCATTGAAACATGTAAAATATCATGTATGAAACGAGATACCAGTCCAGGTTCAATGCACGATACTGGATGCTTGGGGCTAGTGCACTGGGATGACCCAGAGGGATGGTATGGGGAGGGAGGAGGGAGGAGGGTTCAGGATGGGGAACACATGTATACCTGTGGAGGATTCATTTTGATATTTGGCAAAACTAATACAATTATGTAAAGTTTAAAAATAAAATAAAATTAATTAAAAAAAAAAAAGCTGCAGATATCACACTTCTTGACTCCAGACTTTATTGAAAAGCTACAGTAATCAAAACACTATGGTACTGGCATAAAGCCCACCGTGGTGCTTCTCAGGTAGTGTTAGTGCTAAAGAACCCATCTGCTAATGAAGGAGACAGAAAAGACATGGACTCAGTCCCTGGGTTGGGAAGATCCCCTCGAGGAGGAAATGGCAACCCATCCCAGTATTCCTGCCTAGAAAATCCCATGGACAGAGGAACCTGGTGGGCCACAGTCCCTGGGGTCCCAAAGAGTCAAACGTGACTGAGAGACTAACACATGGGAATAAAAACTGACACATAGGTCAATGGAACAGAATCAAAAAATAATCCCTCACAGGTATGATCAACTAATATTTGACAAGGGAGCCAAGAATACCCGTTGGAGAAAGGACAGTCACTTCCATATATAATACTGGGGGGGAAAGGGTATTCACATGCAGAAGAAAAAACCTGGATGATTATCTCATAATAATAAATTAGTTGCTCAGTGGTGTCTGACTCTTTGCAACCCCATGGACTGTAGCCCACCAGGCTCTTCTGTCCACGGAATTCTCCAGGCAAGAATACTGGAGTGGGTAGCCATTCCCCTCTAGAGGGGATCCTCCTGACCCAGGGACTGAACCCAGGTCCCCTACATTGCAAGAGGATTCCTTACCATCTGAGCCACAAGGGAAGCCACCAGGAAAGGTATTTGAACACCAAATACAAAAATCAACTCAAAATGGATATAGAGAATTATATACATACAATGGAATATTATTCGGCCACATACACAAAAAAGGAAATCCTGCCATTTACAACAGCATGGATGGACCTTGAGGGCATTATGCTAAGTGAAATAAGTTAAAAGGGAGAGACAAACAGTGTTATGATCTCATTTCTGTGTGGATGCTAAAGACATCAAACTCATAGAAACAGAGTTTAGAGTGGTGGTTGCTGGGGTTAAGGGGTATGTTAAATGGGGGTATGTTGGGCAAAGGGTACAAACTTCCAGTTATAACATGAATAACTTCTGAGTTTCTAGGGTACAGCATAGTGACTACAGTTAACAGTACTTTATTGTATACTTGAAAGCAACTGTGAGAGTACAGCTTTAATAGTCTCATTATAACAACATCAACAACAAAATGGTGATTATGTGTGGCAGAGGATATGATAACTAACTTTATTGTGGTAAAACATTCTGCAATATATACATGGACCAAATCATCATACTATATACCTTAAACTTACACAATGTTATATGTCAATTACATCTCAATAAAGCTGAGCAAAGTTCAGAACAAATTAAATACTTAAATGTAAGGCATGAAACCATAAAACTAATAGAAGAAAACATACAGAATACACTTCTTGGCTTTGACCTGGGCAAAGATTTTTTGATATGACACCAAAAGTACAGGCAACAAAAGCAATAACAGGAATAACTGGGACAGCATCAAACTAAAAAGCTTCTGCAAAGTAAAAGAAACAGTTAATGAAATGAAAAGGCAACCTATAGAATAACAGAAAATATGTGCAAACCACATGCCTGATAAGGGGTTAATATCTGAAATATAAATTCACACATCTCAATAGCTACATAGATACCTATACAGATTCATACATACATACCTGATTTTAAAATGGGCAAAAGATCTGTATAGACATTCCTCCAAAGACATATATATAGCCAACATATACATGAAACTCCATGAACCTCATGAAATCTTGAGAACCCCATGAACAGTATGAAAAGGCAAAAAGATATCACACTGAAAGATGAACTCCCCAGGTTGGTAGGTGCCCAATACACTACTGGAGAAGAGTGAAGAAATAACTCCACAGGGAATAGAGACAGAGCCAAAGTGAAAACAATGCCCAGTTGTGGATATGACTGGTGATGGACGTAAAGTCTGATGGTGTAAAGAACAATTTTGCATAAGAACTTGGAACGTTAGGTCCATGAATCAAGGTAAATTAGAAGTGGTCAAACAGGAGATGGCAAGTGTGAACACCAACACTTGGGTGCAATCTCAAAAATGAAAGAATGATTTCTGTTCATTTCCAAGGCAAGCCATTGAATATCATAATAATCCAAGTCCATGCCCCAACAAGTAATGCTGAAGAAGCTGAAGTTGAACAGTTCTATGAAGACCTACAAGACCTTCTAGAACTAACACTCAAAAAAGATGTCCTTTTCATCATAGGAGACTGGAATGCAAAAGTAGGAAATCAAGAAACACCTGGGAGCAACAGGCAAATTTGGACTTGGAGTACAAAATGAAGCAGGGCAAAGGCTAACATAGTTTTGCCAAGAGAACGCACTGGTCATAGCAAACACCCTCTTCCAACAACACAAGAGAAAACTCTGCACATGGACATCACCAGATGGTCAACACCAAAATCAGACTGATTATATTCTTTGCAGCCAAAGATGGAGAAGCTCTATACAGTCAGCAAAAACAAGACCAGGAGCTGACTGTGGCTCAGATCATGAACTCCTTATTGCAAAATTCAGACTTAAATCAAAGAGAGTAGGGAAAACCACTAGACCATTCATGTATGACCTAAATCAAATCCCTAACGATTATACAGTGTGGAAGTGACAAAAAAGATTCAACAGATTAGATCTCATAGACAGAGTGCCTGAAGAACTATGGGCAGAGGTTCATGACATTGGACAGGAAGCAGTTATCAAGACCATCCTCAAGAAAAAGAAATGCAAAAAAGGCAAAATGGTTGTCTGAGGAGGCCTTACACATAGCGGAGAAAAGAAGAGACGTGAAAGGCAAAGGAGAAAAGGAAAGATATGTGTGTATCTCATTTGAATGCAGAGTTCGCCAAAGAATAGCAAGGAGAGATAAGAAAGCCTTCCTAAGTGACCAATGCAAAGCAACTGAGGAAAATAATATAATGGGAAAGACTAGAGATGTCTTCAAGAAAATTAGAGATACCAAGGGAACATTTCATGCAAAGATGGGCACAATAAAGGACAGAAATTGTATGGACCTAAAAGAAGCAGAAGAGATTAAGAAGAGGTGGCAAGAATACATGACCCAGATAACCACAATGGTGTGATCACTCATCTAGAGCCAGACATCCTGGAATGTGAAGTCAAGTGGGCCTTAGGCAGCATTACTATAAACAAAACTAGTGAAGGTGATGGAATTCCAGTTGAGCTATTTCAAATCCTAAAGATGATGCTGTGAAAGTGCTACACTCGATATGCCAGCAAATTTGGAAAACTCAGCAGTGGCCACACGACTGGAAAAAGTCAGTTTTCCAATCCCAAAGAAGGACAATGCCAAAGAATGTTCAAAGTGTCACACAATTGCACTCATCTCACACTCTAGCAAAGAAATGCTCAAAATTCTGCAAGCCAGGCTTCAACAGTACATGAACCATGAACTTCCAGATGTTCAAGGTGGATTTAGAAAAGGCAGAAGAATCAGAGATCAAATTGCCAACATCCACTGGATCATCGAAAAAGCAAGAAAGTTCCAGAAAAACATCTACTTTTGCTTTATTGACTATGCCAAAGCCTTTGATTGTGTAGATCACAACAAACTGTGGAAAATCCCTCAAGAGATGGGAATACCAGACCAGCTGATCTGCCTCCTGAGAAATCCATATGCAGGTCAAGAAGCAACAGTTAGAACTGGACATGGAACAACAGACTGGTTCCAAATTGGGAAAGGAGTACATTAAGACTGCATATTGTCACCCTGCTTATTTAACTTATATGCATAGTACATTCTACGAAACCCCAGGCTCCGTGAATCACCAGCTGGAATCAAGATTGCTGGGAGAAATATTAATAACCTCAGATATACAGATGATACCACCCTTATGGCAGAAAGCGAAGAAGAACTAAAGAACCTCTTGATGAAAGTGAAAGAGGAGAGTGAAAAGGCTGGCTTAAAACTCAACATTCAAAAAACAAAGATCATGGCATCTGGTCCCATCATTTCATGGCAAATAGACGGAGAAATAATGGAAACAATGAGAGACTTTTTTGGCGGGGGGGGGGACTCAAAAATCACTACAGATGGTGACTACAGCCATGAAATTAAAAGATGCTTGCCTCTTGGAAGAAAAGTTATGACCAACCTAGACAGCATATTAAAAAGCAGAGACATTACTTTGCCAGCAAAGGTTCATCTAGTCAAAGCTATGGCTTTTTCAGTGGTCATGTCTGGATGTGAGAATTGGACTATAAAGAAAGCTGAGTGCCAAAGAATTGATGCTTTTGAACTGTGATGTTGGAGAAGACTCTTGAGAGTCCCTTGGACTGCAAGGAGATCCAACCAGTCTATCCTAAAGGAAATCAGTCCTGAATATTCATTGGAAGGACTGATGTTGAAGCTGAAACTCCAATACTTTGGCCACCTTATGCGAAGAACTGACTCATTGGAAAAGATGCTGGGCAAGATTGAAGGCAGATGGATTGAAGGAGAAGGGGATGACAGAGGATGAGATGGTTGGATGGCATCACCAACTCAACGGACATGAGTTTGAGCAAGCTCTGGGAGTTGGTGATGGACAGGGAAGCCTGGTGTGCTGCATTCCATGGGGTCGCAAAGAGTCTGACACGACTGACTGACTGAATTGATCTGATGCACACAGGAAAGAGAGAGATTAAAAAAAAAAAAAAAGAGGCAAAGACAGAGTTAGAGAGACTTAGAGACAGCAAAAGAGGAGAAATGAGTAGAAGTCACAGACTTTTCATAAATCAGTCCATATGTTAGAACCCAATCTCATTGTCCATCCACTAAGAACAGTGGGGATTATACAAGGATGTGTAACCAGGAATCAGGAACCTGGGAGCCACAATGCGGGTGGCCTACCACATAGGCCAAGATGAAACACTTGGATCTGAATCAAAAAACAAGGGGATCTGGAAGGTTGTAGGCCAGAGAGGACAATGTCTGTATTTCATTTAATTTCAACCCTCCCACAGGGGGACTGGGAACCAGGCAGGATGGGGAGTGAGTGATTTTCCCTAGGCTTCTTGAAGTTGTATTCTGTGCTACAGTAGCCCTTTGTGTAATCCTTCCTTTGCTAAGTCTGTCCATGAGCCATGTGTGATACCAGCCTATGGGCTTTACAGGCAGTGTAGGTGTTTATAAATCTATACACCTGATGGTCTCCCTAGGAATGACCTCATTGTGCAGATGGGTGGCTTGGAGACCCTGAGAAGCATGTTGCTTGTCAAGGGACACATCACTGATGAGAAGGAGAAGCTGGGTCTGAACCCAGCTGTGTCTTTAGAGTAGGGATCCTTATTGCACCCAGGCCTCCCTGAAACCATGGAGTGGGTTGTATTGGTATCACTGTGCACAGACATGGCATGGGGTTGGGGGTGAACAGTCATCAGTGCAGAGGTACCCTTTGGAGTTTTATGTAAGTGGTAAGCCCAGAGAAGGGGATCCCAGGAAGTGACCTCAATTCCCTGGCAATGAAACCAACAAACTCAAGAGAATTCAGTAAGTGAACAGATAAAAAGAAAAAGAAAGAAAGTGAAGTCGCTCAGTCGTGTCCGACTCTTTGCAACCCCGTGGACTATAGTCTACCAGGCTCCTCTGTCCATGGGATTCTCCAGGCAAGAACACTGGAGTGGGTTGCCATTTCCTTCTCCAGAGGATCTTCCCAACCCAGGGATTGAACCTGGGTCTCCCACATTGCAGGCAGACGCTTTACCCTCTGAGCCACCAGGGAAGCTAGGGCTTATCAAATGTAAAGTTTGCTGCAATTCAAATAACCCTCTGCTCAATTTCATATCACTAAAATTATACGAACACTTAAAATTTGTATTTTATTTCCAGTAGTCAATATGCCCAGAGCAACTAGCTAGGTGCTGCAGAAAATAAATGGTATTTGCCTACAATTTATTTATAATAATACATTAGGTAAAGACTTGTAAATGTGAAAAAGAAATAAAATAATAAAATTTAAGCCTTTTTAATTTTGCAAGTCTAGACCATTAAGTACATTCCCAACACTATACAACCATCACCACTGTCTAGTTTCAAAATACTTCATTCTTCCAAATAAAACCTTTTATCCGATGCATGCAGTCCCCAATTCCTTCCTCCCCCAGCCCCTGGACACCCCTAATCCCCTTTCTTTCTCTATTTCTTTACATATTCTCTATGTTTCCTATAAATGAAATTATACAAAAGTAGGTTTTTGTGTCTGCCCACATATTTAAGAGGAACTGGTGGATTTTTGGTTTTGTTTTTATCTGAAATAGCATTTTTGTTACTTGAAAGGGAAATCCAGATGATTAAAGATGAAATGTACAAAATGAAGCCCTTAGTAAATATGTGCATAAAATTGGCATACACACATGGTTCTAAGTGTGATACCAAAGGATATGAAACAGTACACTCCTTCTATAAAGTAAAAGTCATGTGACAAAGAACATATGGAAGAAAAACAGACTCAAAGACATAGAAAACAGACTTGTGGAGAGAACAAGATACTGCAGGAGTAGGTGGATGTGGAGTGTATCTCTCTCCATGGATACATCAGGAATACACCTTCAGACACAGAAGTGCATGCAGAACAGCAGCTGAGAGCAGATAGGAATGGAAATGAATATATGGAAAAGAATATATAGAACCACACAAAACTCACTACGATGAAGTACACAGAGGAGAAAACAGGAGTGTTAGTAGGACTGGACCTGCCCTTGGTGGGTAAGGGAACTGAAGCACGGGTCTGATCCCCACATCGGGGCAATTGTCTGAGTCAGAAGAGAAACATTTAAGGCTGAGAGTGAAGCAGCTGATCTGTGGCCACCTAAATGGAATGAGAATCAGACAGTCCTTGCCACAGCCATACATACCCTGAACAGGGACACAGGTACCCTGGAAGGTGCAGCAGGTGGGAGCTGGAGTTTAGGGATTGTGAAGCAATCCCAGGATGAGGGCTGCTGTTGACTGCAGAGAGACGGATCGAGGGAATGTGAAGGAGGAGACTGTGGTGGGAAATGCCTGTGGAGGAAAGCCAGGCAGCTATGGAAGCAAGGTTATACTGCTGAGTCACGTGTAGAGGGTGGACTCTCTCTCTCCCCACATACCAGCATCCGCAGCTGAACAATAGAAAGTCTGGCCCATCAAACACCTGAGGGAGTGAACTATAGAGTAGGACCCCACTGAGGGTGCCGCTTTAAGTATCTGACGCGCCAATCTACAGAGTAGGACCCCAGCCAGGACCCCATAGGGGCCCCTTTATGTCCCTGACACACCGAACAACAGAGAAGGACACCAGGCAAGGGAGCCCTCTAAGTGCCTGAATGGGTGGAGCTAGGGAGAAAGACTAGCCAAAGAGGCCTTCCAATCACCAGCTACAAGAGGCTTGTGAAAAACTCTGATACAGCCATAACTCCTGCACCAGAGGCAGTCCGTGTCCCTGCACCCTTAGCACCACCACGGTCCCCACAAGCCAAGCAGATGCGCCACCTTCACACTCAACTTTCACTGGGGCAGAGCTGCCATAGGCAAAATAAGTCTCACGTCTACATACACAGAGTTGCTTCGGTCATGCCCAACTCTTTGCGATCCTGTAGACTGTGGCCTGCCGGCTTCTCTGTCAGGGGGTTCTCCAGGCAAGAATACTGGAGCATATTGGCCAGTACTGGTAGCCATACCCTTCTAAAGCACTATATTTCCTGCTGACCTAGCCACCAACTCTCCTGAGTACCTGGTGCTGCCAGAATCCCTGCAACCCAGGCAGCTGTACCACCTCCACCCCTGGCCCTCACAGGGGCAAACCCAAATCTTCAAGGGCAGCCTCAGGAGCAAAGTCCAGTGGATGACCCACATGAGAGGTGGAAATAAAACCACAATTGAAACCCAGGGGCAGTATGGCTAAGAAGATCCAAAACCTTCCCACCAGTTGTGTAAGCTGCAGATTAAATCCATATGATCAACTAGGCAGACTCTGTGTCTATGGAATATATAAAAGGACACTGAGAGTTTGCACAAAAGAAAATGCACTAGTTCTGATAGCTGTGGACACTGGAGCCAAGAACACACAGGAGTAGGACCAGATTAAAATCTGAGCTTCCCCCACAGCAGGTCCAGAGATCAGCACAGTGTTGGAGGGCATCCTAGGGAGGTGAGATGGACTGTGACTCCCAGTGAGGGAAAGAACTATGAGTTCTTTCTTGAGTCACAGCAGTGACTCAAGAAAAACATTTATTATTCTTATGTTTTGACTTGTTCTATAGATTCTTTCTTCAATTTAAGTCTGAATTTGGCAATAAGGAGTTCATGGTCTGAGCCACAGTCAGCTCCTGGTCTTGTTTTTGCTGACTGTATAGAGCTTCTCCATTTTTGGCTGCAAAGAATATAATCAATCTGATTTCGGTGTTGACCATCTGGTGATGTCCATGTACAGAGTCTTCTCTTGTGTTTTTGGAAGAGGGTGTTTGTTATGACCAGTGCATTTTCTTGGCAAAACTCTATCAGTCTTTGCCCTGCTTCATTCCGTATTCCAAGGCCAAATCTGCCTGTTAAGCCAGGTGTTTCTTGACTTCCTACTTTTGCATTCCAGTCCCCTATAATGAGAAGGACATCTTTTTTGGGTGTTAGTTCTAAAAGATCTCATAGGTCTTCATAGAACCGTTCCACTTCAGCTTCTTCAGCGTTACTGGTTGGGGCATAGACTTGGATTACTGTGATATTGAATGGTTTGCCTTGGAAATGAACAGAGATCATTCTGTCGTTTTTGAGATTGCATCCAAGTACTGCATTTCGGACTCTTTTGTTGACCATGATGGCCACTCCATTTCTTCTGAGGGGTTCCTGCCCACAGTAGTAGATATAATGGTCATCTGAGTTAAATTCACCCATTCTAGTACATTTCAGTTTGCTGATTCCTAGAAAGTCAACATTCACTCTTGCCATCTCTTGTTTGACCACTTTCAATTTGCCTTGATTTATGGACCTGACATTCCAGGTTCCTATGCAATATTGCTCTTTACAGCATTGGACCTTGCTTCTATCACCAGTCACCTCCACAGCTGGGTATTGTTTTTGCTTTGGCTCCATCCCTTCATTCTTTCTGGAGTTATTTCTCCACTGATCTCCAGTAGCATATTGGGCACCTACTGACCTGGGGAGTTTCTCTTTCAGTATCCTATCATTTTGCCTTTTCATTCTGTTCATGGGGTTCTCAAGGCAAGAATACTGAAGTGGTTTGCCATTCCCTTCTCCAGTGAACCACATTCTGTCAAAAGAATTGATGCTTTTGAACTGTGGTGTTGGAGAAGACTCTTGAGAGTCCCTTGGACTGCAAGGAGATCCAACCAGTCTATTCTGAAGGAGATCAGCCCTGGGATTTCTTTGGAAGGAATGATGCTTAAGCTGAAACTCCAGTACTTTGGCCACCTCATGGGAAGAGTTGACTCATTGGAAAAGACTCTGATGCTGGGAGGGATTGGGGGCAGGAGGAGAAGGGGATGACAGAGGATGAGATGGCTGGATGGTATCACTGACTCGATGGACGTGAGTCTGAGTGAACTGTGGGAGTTGGTGATGGACAGGGAGGCCAGGCGTGCTGCGATTCATGGGGTCGCAAAGAGTCGGACACAACTGAGTGACTGATCTGATCTGATCTGATAGATTCTTTTGAATTTTTTCTTTCCCAGCCCCCCCTGCCCCGCCCCGTTGTAGTTGTCAATTTTATTGGCACTATGAAATCTAACTAAGCTTTTGGGCTTTCTTTTTTTTCTTTTCCTCAGTCACATTTTTTATTGTTGGTATATACCTCTGCCTCTACATTGGGCTTTTGCAGTTCTGTGGAGTTTTCCTTTTTTTCTTTTCTCTTTTTTAATTTTAATTTTGAAACCTATTATTATTTTTTCTACATTTATTCCATTGTTTGCTTTTCCTCTTCTTTTCCTCTTGCAGCTAATGTATACAAATCTTCTTTATCTACCTCTATTTAACTTTGCGTATCTATTCTTTCTTTCCTTTCCTTTCCTCTCAACATAATTGTTAGTTTTATTTTCATTGCGTTATTCCCCAATTGGTACCTTGCTTTAGTTTTGTTTTCCAATTTGTGCTTTAATAAGTTTTGCTCTTAACCAGTAGGTATAATTTTGGGTTTCCTTTGTTCGCCAGGTCAATCTACTGTACTTTATTTTTGTTGGACTGTTTAGATTTTGCTTATGGGTGTATATGTATATATTCAGTCACATTTTTTAATGCTGTTATAAACCTCTGCCTATACGTTGGGCTTTTGCAGTTCTGTGGAGTTTTCATTTTTTGTTTGTTTTTCTTTTTCTTTCTTCTTTTTTTTCTTTTTCTTTCCTTTTCTCTTTTTATAATTTAATTGTTTTTAAACCTATCATATTTTTCTACATGTATTCTTTGTTTGCTTTTCCTACTGTTCTTTTCCGCTTGCAGTTAATCTTTAATGTATACAAATCTTCATCTACCTCTATTTAAGTTTGCATATCTATTCTTTCTTTCCTTTCTTTTTTCCTTTCCTTTCAACATATCTGTTAGTTTTGTTTTCATTGCTTTATTCCTCACTTGACAACTTGCTTTTAGTTTTGTTTTCCAGTTTTTACTTTAGTTAGTTTTGTTCTTAACTGGTAAATATAACTTTTTATTTCCTTTGTTCATCAGGTCAATCTACTGTACTTTATTTTTCTTAGACTGTTCTGACTTTGCTCATAGGTGTATGTGTATATTCCATTATTTTAATTATTATTTGCCCGATTTTGTAACTGCCATTTGTCTGGAGTTCATCTTTGGTTTCCTGTTTCTGGGTATTTGTTTTAACCTCACTTAATGCCATAGCAAACCACTTGTGGAATCTTCATTCCTGACCAGAGATCAAGCCCTGAGCCTTTGGAGTGGGAGCACTGACTCCAAGACCCTAGACTACCAGAGAACTAACTCTAGGGAGTATCAAATAGTGAGAACTCCCACAAAGGAAACTACTTGAATACAAGACTCAGCATCACCCAGCCACCAGTAGCACCCTGTGCAGGACACCTAATCTAAACAATAAACAAAACAAAAATACAAACCCAATTATCAGGAGACAGAATCACTACCTCACTCAGCCTTGCCCATCAGAGGAAAGACAAACAAACAAACAAAAAAAAAAAACACTTGTCACAAATCTCATCCTATACAAAATTTACACAAACCACTGGACCAACCTTAGGAGGGCAGAAACCAAAAGGAAGAAAGAATTCAACCTTGTAGCCTGCAAAAAGGAGACCTCAAACACAAAAAGTCAAAAAAAAAATAATGAAAAGGCAGAGAAATACTACACAAATGAAGGAACAAACTAGAAACACAGAAGTCCAAATAAATGAAGAGGAAATAGGCAAACTATCTGAAAAAGAATTCAGAATAATGATAGTAAAGATGATCAAAAACCTTGAAAACAAAATGGAGAAAATGCAAGAATCGATTAACAAAGACCTAGAAGAATTAAAAAATAAACATACAGAAACAAAAACACATTTGCTGAAATTAAAAATACTCTAGAAGGAATCAGTAGCAGAGTATCTGAAGCAGAAGAATGAATCAGTGAGTTGGAAGATAAAACAGTGGAAATAACTTCTGAAGAGCAGAATAAAGTAAAAAGAATGAAAAGAACTGAGGACAGTCTCAGACACCTCTGCGACAATATCAAATGTGCCAACATTCGGATTATAGGGGTCCCAGAACAAGCAGAGAAAAAGAAAGGGTATGAGAAAATTTTTGAAGAGATAATAGTTGAAAATTTCTCCAACATGGAAAAAACATCTACAAAATCAACCCCAAACAATTAAGAAAATGGTAATAGGAACATGCTGCTGCTAAGTCACTTCAGTCGTGTCCGACTCTGTGAGACCCCAGAGACAGCAGCCCACCAGGCTCCCCCGTCCCTGGGATTCTCCAGGCAAGAACACTGGAGTGGGTTGCCATTTCCTTCTCCAATGCATGAAAGTGAAAAGTGAAAGTGAAGTCGCTCAGTCGTGTCCAACTCTTAGTGACCCCATGGACTGCAGCCTACCAGGCTCCTCCACCCATGGGATTTTCCAGGCAAGAGTACTGGAGTGGGGTGCCATTGCCTTCTCCGAATAGGAACATATATATCAATAATTACTTTAAATGTAAATGGATTAAATGCTCCAACCAAAAGACACAGACTGGATGAATGGATACAAAAACAAGACTCATATTTATGCTGTCTACAAGAAACCCACTTCAGACTTCAAGACACATATAGACTGAAAGTGAGAGGATGGAAAAATATATTCCATGCAAATGGGAAGCAAAAGAAAGCTGAGTAGCAATCCTCATATCAGACAAAATAGACCTTAAAATAAAGAAGATTACAGAGATAAGGAAGGACACTACGTAATGATCAAGGGATCAATACAAGAGGAAGACATAACAATTGTAAATATCTCTGCACCCAACATAGGACCACCTCAATATATAAGACAAACACTAACAGAAATAAAAGGAGGAATGGACACTAACACAATAATAGTAGGAGACTTTAACACCCAACACACCAATGAACAGATTATCAAAACAGAAAATTAATAAGGAAACAAAAAAAATAAATAAATAATAAGGAAACACATGTTGTAAATGATACATTAGATGAGATGGATCTCATTGATATCTTCAGGACATTCCATCCAAACACAGAAGAATACACCTTCTTCTCAAGAGCACAGAGAATGTTCTTCAGGATAAACCACAACTTGGGTCACAAATCAAACCTCAGTAAATTCAAGAAAACTGAAATCGTATCTAGCATCTACTCTGACCACAATGGTATGAGACTAGATATCAATTACAAGAAAAAAAAAACTATAAGAAATACAAACACATGGAGATTAAAAAACACATTTCTAAATAACCAACAGGTTACTGAAGAAATCAAAAGGGAAATCAAAATATTTCTAGAAACAAATGACAATGAAAACACGACAACTCAAAACCTATGGGATGAGCAAAAGCAGTTCTAAGAGGAAAGTTTATAGCAATACAATCTTACCTCAAGAAACAAGAAAAACATCGAAAAGACAACCTAACTCTACACCTAAAACAACTGAAAAAAGAAGAATTAAAAAAGTCCCTAATTAGAAGAAGGAAAGAAATCATATAGATAAGAGCAGAAATAATTGAAAACAAAATGAAAGAGACAATAATAAAGATTAATAAAACTAAAATCTGGTTCTTTGAGAAGATAAGCAAAATTGACAAACCTTTAGCCAGACTTATTAAGAAAAAAAGAGAGAAGAATCAAATCAACAAAACTAGAAATGAAAAAGGAGAGATTACAACAGACAATGCAGAAGTACAAAGGATTATAAGAGATTATTATGAACAATTATATGGCAATAAAATGGATAACCTGGAAGAAATGGACAGATTCCTAGAAAAGTTCAGTCTGCGAAGACTGAACCAGGAAGAAATAGAAATTATGAACAACCCAATTACAAGCACTGAAATTGAAGCAGTGATCAAAAATTTCCCAAAAAACAAAAGCCAAGGACCAGATGGCATCACAGGAGAATTCTATCAAACATTTAGAGAAGAGCTAATGCCTATCCTTCTAAAACTCTTTCAAAAAACTTCAGAGGAAGGAACATTTCCTCCCTCGTAGAATGAGAAGGAACTCATTCTACAAGGCCACCATCACCCTGATACCAAAACCAGAAAAAGACAATACAAAAAAGGAAAACTACAGGCCAATATCACCGAAGAACATAGATGCAAAAATCCTAAACAAAATTTGAGCAAGCACAATTCAGCAACACATCAAAAAGCTCATACAACATGATCAAGCTGGGTTTATTCCAGGGATGCAAGGATTCTTCAGTATATGCAAATCATTCCATGTGATATACCATATAAAAAATAGAAAGATAAAAAACATATGGTAATCTCAATAGATGTAGAAACAGCCTTTGATAAAATCAGGCACCCATTTATGATTCAGTTCAGTTCAGTTCAGTTGCTCAGTCATGTCTGACTCTTTGCGACCCCATGGACTGCAGCAAGCCAGGCCTCCCTATCCATCACCAACACCCAGAGTTTGCTAAAACTCATGTCCATTGAGTCGGTGATGCCATCTAACCATCTCATCCTCTGTCGTCCCCTTCTCCACTCACCTTTAATCTTTCCCAGCATCAGGGTCTTTTCAAATGAGTCAGCTCTTCACATCAGGTGGCCAAAGTATTGGAGTTTCAGCTTCAACATCAGTCCTTCCAATGAATATTCAGGACTGATTTTCTTTTAGGATGGACTGGTTGGATCTCCTTGCAGGCCAAGGGACTCTCAAGTGTCTTCTCCAACACCACAGTTCAAAAGCATCAATTCTTCGGTGATCAGCTTTCTTCACAGTCCAACTCTCACATCCATACATGACCACTGGAAAAACCATAGCCTTGACTAGACGGACCTTTGCTGGCAAAGTAATGTCTCTGCTTTTGAATATACTATCTAGGTTGGTCATAACTTTCCTTCCGAGGAGTAAGTGTCTTTTAATTTCATGGCTGGAGTCACCATCTGCAGTGATTTTGGAGCCCAAAAAAATAAAGTCTGACACTGTTTCTACTGTTTCCCCATCTATTTCCCATGAAGTGATGGGACCAGATGCCATGATCTTTGTTTTCTAAATGTTGAGCTTTAAGCCAACTTTTTCACTCTCCTCTTTCACGTTCATCAAGAGGCTCTTTAGTTCTTCACTTTCTGCCATAAGGGAGGTGTCATCTGCATATCTGAGGTTATTGATATTTCTCCCCGCAATCTTGATTCCAGCTATGCTTCATCCAACCCAGCGTTTCTCATGATGTACTCTGCATAGAAGTTAAATAAGCAGGGTGACAATATTCAGCCTTAATGTACTCCTTTCCCAATTTGGAAGCAGTCTGTTGTTCCATGTCCAGTTCTAACTGTTGCTTCCTGACCTGCATACAGATTTCTCAGGAGGCAGGTCAGGTGGTCTGGGATTCCCATCTCTTTCAGAATTTTCCAGAGTTTATTCTGATCCACATAGTCAAAGGCTTTGGCATAGTCAGTAAAGCAGAAGTAGATGTTTTCCTGGAACTCTCTTGCTTTTTCAATGATCCAGCAGATGTTGGCAATTTAATCTCTGGTTCCTCTGCCTTTTCTAAATCCACCTTGAACATCTGGAAGTTCATGGTTCACGTATTGCTGAAGCCTGGCTTGGAGAAATTTTGAGCATTACTTTGCTAGTGTGCAAGATGAGTGAAATTGTGCAGTAGTTTGAGCATTCTTTGGCATTGCCTTTCTTTGGGATTGGAATGAAAACTGACCTTTTCCAGTCCTGTGGCCACTGCTAAGTTTTCCAAATTTGCTGGCATATTGAGTGCAGCACTTTCATAGCATCATCTTTAGGATTTGAAATAGCTCAACTGGAATTCCATCACCTTCACTAGATTTTTTCATAGTGATGCTTCCTAAGGCCCACTTGACTTCACATTCCAGGATGTCTGGCTCTAGGTGAGTGATCACATCATCGTGATTATCTGGGTGGTAAAGATCTTTTTTGTACAGCTTGCCACCGTGCAGCAAGTAGCCAAGAGGAGATATCCCATGTCCAAGGTCAGGAGCAGCGGCTACGTTTTGCTGGAGCAGTCATGAAGAGATACCCCACGCCTAAGGTCAGAGAAACTCCAGTAAGACAGTAGGCGATGGAACGGCTGTGAGGAGATACTCCACGTCCAAGGGCAAAGGAGAAGCCCCAGCAAGATGGTAGGAGGGGTGAATTCACATTTAGAATCAAACCCCATTCCCACCACAGAAGCTCAGAGGGCTCAAACAAATCTTGTGCACACCAGGACCCAGGGACCCCCACATAGACTGAGACGGAACTGTGTTTGAGCATCTCCTATGGAGTTACGGGTCAGCGGTGGTCTGCACAGGGACAGGGGCTCTGGGTGCAGCAGACTTGGGTATGGCATAAGCTCTCTTAGAGGAGGTCACCATTAACCCCACCATATAACTTTTAGAACTTACACAGGACTGGGAAATAGATTCTTGGAGGGCACAACAGAACCTTGTGTACTAGGACCCAGGAGAAAGGAGCAGTGACCCCACAGGAGACTGTCCTGGACTTGCTCTGGGTGTCTGGGGGTCTCCAGCAGAGGCATGGGTGGGTGGTGGCCTCCTGCAGGGCTAGAGGCACTGAGTGTAGCAGTACATGCATGGGATCTTTTGAGGGAGGTCACGATTATCTTCATTATCTCCACCATAGTTTGGCCTCAGGTCAAACAACAGGGAGGGAACACAGAAAATTAGATTAAAGATTTACTGAGCATGGCCCTGCCCATCAGAACAAGACCCAGTTTCCCCCTCAGTCTAACCCATCAGCAAGTTTCCTCCTTCTCCATCAGAGGGCAGACAGACTGAAAACCACAATCACAGAAAACAAGCCAATCTAATCACATGGACCACAGCCCTGTTTAACACAATGAAACTATTAGCCATGAATGTAGGACCACCCAAGACAGACAGGTCATGGTGGAGAGTTCTGACAAAATGTTGGTCCATTGGAGAAGGGAATGGCAAGCCACTTCAGTATTCTTGCCTTGAGAACCTCATGAACAGTATGAAAAGGTAAAAAGACAGGACACTGAAAGATGAATTCCCCAGGTTGGTAGATGCCCAATATGCTACTGGAGATCAGTGGAGAAACAACTCCAGAAAGAATGAACAGACGGAGCCAAAGCAAAACAACACCCACTTGTGGATGTGACTGGTGATGGAAGCAAGGTTCAGTGTTGTAAAAAGCAATACTGCATAGGAACCTGGAATGTTAGGTCCATGAATCAAGGGAAATTGGAAGTGGTCAAACAGGAGATGGCAAGAGTGAATATCGACATTTTAGGAATCAGCAAACTGAAATGGACTGGAAAGGGTGAATTTAACTCAGATGACCATTATATCTACTACCGTGGACAAGAATCCCTTAGAAGAAGTGGAGTAGCCAATATAGTCAACAAGAGTCTGAAATGCAGTACTTGTATGCAATCTCAAAAATAACAGAATGATCTCTGTTTGTTTCCAAGGCAAACCATTCAATATCATAGTAATCCAAGTCTATGCCCCAACCAGTAATGCTGAAGAAGCTGAAGTTGAACAGTTTTATGAAGACGTATAAGACCTTCTAGAACTAATATCCAAAAAAAGATGTCCTTTTCATCATAGGGGACTGGAATGCAAAAGTAAGAAGTCAAGAAAACCTGGAGTAACAGGCAAATTCAGCCTTGAGTACAAAATGAAGCAGGAAAAGACTAATAGAGTTTTGCCAAGAAAATGCACTGGTCATAGCAAACACGCTCTTTGAACAACACAAGAGGATATCACATGGACATCCATGGACATGTGACATGGATGTCACATGGACATCACCAGATGGTCAACACCAAAATTAGATTGATTATATTCTTTGCAGCCAAAGATGGAGAAGCTCTATACAGTCAGCAAAAACAAGACCAGGAGCTGACTGTGGCTTAGACCATGAACTCCTTATTGCCAAATTCAGACTTAAATTGAAGAAAGTAGGAAAACCACTAGACCATCAAGTATCACCTAAATCAAATCCCTACTGATTATACGGTGGAAGTGAGAAATAGATTTAAGGGACTAGATCTGATAGACAGGGTGCCTGATGAACTACGGACGGAGGTTCGTGACATTGTACAGGAGACAGGGATAAAGACCATCCCCAAGAAAAAGAAATGCAAAAAAGCAAAATGGCTGTCTGAGGAGGCCTTACAAATAGCTGTGAAAAGAAGAGAAGCCAAAAGCAAAGGAGAAAAGTAAAGATATACACATTTGAATGCAGAGTTCCAAAGACTAGCAAGGAGAGATAAGAAAGCCTTCCTCAGTGATCAGTGCAAAGAAAGAGAAGAAAACAATATAATGGAAAAGACCAGAGATCTCTTCAAGAAAACTAGAGATACCAAGGGAACATTTCATGCAAAGATGGGCTCAATAAAGGACAGAAATGGTATGGCCCTAACAGAAGCAGAAGATATTAAGAAGAGGTGGCAAGAATACACAGAAGAACTGTACAAAAAAGATCTTCATGATCCAGATAATCATTTATGATTAAAACTCTTCAAAAAATGGGCAGAGAAGGAACCTACATCAACATAGTAAAGGCCATATATGATAAGCCTACAGTAAATATTATTCTCAATGGTGAAAAACTAAAAACATTCCCCCTAAGATCAGAAACAAGGCAAAGGTGTCCACTTTCACCACTTTCATTCAACATAGTTCTGGAAGTCCTAGCTACAGCAATCAGATAAGAACAAGAAATAAAAGGATTCCAGATCGGAAAAGAAGTAAAGCTCTAACTGTTTGCAGATGACATGATACTATACATAGAAAACCCTAAAGATAGTATCAGAAAATTACTAGAGCTAATCAGTGAATTTAGCAAAGTTGCAGGATACAAAATCAATACACAGAAATCACTTGCATTTTATATACTAACAATGAAAAAAAAGAAAGAGAAATCAAGGAATCAATTCCATTAACCATTGCAACAAAAAGAATTAAATATCTAGGGATAAACTTACTTAAGGAGACAAAAGAACTATACACAGAAAACACTAATAAAAGAAATCAAAGACAACATAAACAGATGGAAAGATATTCCATGTTCCTGAGTAGGAAGAATCAATACTGTGAAAATGACTATACTACCAAACGCAATCTACAGATTCAAAGCAATCCCTATCAAATTACCAATGACAATTTTCACAAAACTAGAACAAAAACCTTCACAACTCATATGGACATACAAAAGACCCCAAACAGCCAAAGCAGTCTTGAGAAAGAATAATGGAGCTGGAGGAATCAAGCTTCCTGACTTCGGATTATACTACAAAGCTACAATCATCAAGACAGTGTGGTACTGGCACAAAAACAGAAATTCAGACAAATGGAACAAGATAGAAAGCCCAGAAATAAACCCATGCACCTATGGGTACCTTATTTTTGACAAAGAAGGCAAGAATATCCAATGGGGCAAAGACAGCCTCTTCAATAAATGGTGCTGGGAAAACTGGACAGCTACATGTAAAAGAATGAAATTAGAACATTTCCTAACACCGTGCTGCTGCTAAGTCACTTCAGTCGTGTCCAACTCTGTGAGACCCCAGAGACGGCAGCCCACTAGGCTCCTCTGTCCCTGGGATTCTCCAGGCAAGAACACTGGAGTGGGTTGCCATTTCCTTCTCCAATGCATGAAAGTGAAAAGTGAAAGTGAAGTCACTCAGTCGTGTCCGACTCCTAGCGACACCAAGGACTGCAGCCTACCAGGCTCCCTCCATCCATGGGATTTTCCAGGCAAGAGTACTGGAGTGGGTGCCATTGCCTTCTCGGTCCTAACACCATACACAAAGATAAACTCAAAATGGATTAAAGACCTAAATGTAAGATCAGAAACTATAAAACTCTTAGAGGAAAACATAGGCAGAACACTCAATGACATAAATCAAAGCAAGATCCTCTATGACTCACCTCCTAGAGTAATGAGAATAAAAACAAAAGTAAACAAGTGGGACCTGATTAAACTTAAAAGCTTTTGCACAGCAAAGGAAACTATAAGCAAGGTGAAAAGACAGCCCCTCAGAATATAATAGCAAATGAAACAACTGGCAAAGGATTAATCTCTAAAATATACAAGCAGCTCATACAACTCAATGCCAGAAAAACAAACAACCCAATCAAAAAGTAGGAAAAAGACCTAAACGACAATATTCAGCCTTAATGTACTCCTTTCCCAATTTGGAAGCAGTCTGTTGTTCCATGTCCAGTTCTAACTGTTGCTTCCTGACCTGCATACAGATTTCTCAGGAGGCAGGTCAGGTGGTCTGGGATTCCCATCTCTTTCAGAATTTTCCAGAGTTTATTCTGATCCACATAGTCAAAGGCTTTGGCATAGTCAGTAAAGCAGAAGTAGATGTTTTCCTGGAACTCTCTTGCTTTTTCAATGATCCAGCAGATGTTGGCAATTTAATCTCTGGTTCCTCTGCCTTTTCTAAATCCACCTTGAACATCTGGAAGTTCATGGTTCACGTATTGCTGAAGCCTGGCTTGGAGAAATTTTGAGCATTACTTTGCTAGTGTGCAAGATGAGTGAAATTGTGCAGTAGTTTGAGCATTCTTTGGCATTGCCTTTCTTTGGGATTGGAATGAAAACTGACCTTTTCCAGTCCTGTGGCCACTGCTAAGTTTTCCAAATTTGCTGGCATATTGAGTGCAGCACTTTCATAGCATCATCTTTAGGATCTGAAATAGCTCAACTGGAATTCCATCACCTCCACTAGCTTTCTTCGTAGTGATGCTTCCTAAGGCCCACTTAACTTCACATTCCAGGATGTCTGGCTCTAGGTGAGTGATCACATCATCGTGATTATCTGGGTGGTAAAGATCTTTTTGTACAGCTTGCCACCGTGCAGCAAGTAGCCAGAGGAGATATCCCATGTCCAAGGTCAGGAGCAGCAGCTATGTTTTGCTGGAGCAGCCATGAAGAGATACCCCACGTCTAAGGTCAGAGAAACCCCAGTAATACGGTAGGCGATGGAATGGCTGTGAGGTGATACTCCACGTCCAAGGGCAAAGGAGAAGCCCCAGCAAGATGGTAGGAGGGGCAAATTCACATTTAGAATTAAACCCCATTCCCACCAGAGATGCTCAGAGGGCTCAAACAAATCTTGTGTGCACCAGGACCCAGGGACCCCACATAGACTGAGACAGAACTGTGTTTGAGCATCTCCTGTTGAGTTACAGGTCAGCGGTGGTCTGTGCAGGGACAGGGGCTCTGGGTGCAGCAGACTTGCGTATGGCACAAACCCTCTTGGGGGAGGTCATCATTAACCCCACCATAGAGCTTCCAGAACTTACACAGGACTGGGAAATAGACTCTTGGAGGCCACAACAGAACTTTGTGCACCAGCTCCCAGGAGAAAGGAGCAGTGACCCCACAGGAGACTGTCCTGGACTTGCTCTGGGTGTCTGGGGGTCTCCAGCAGAGGCATGGTTGGGTGGTGGCCTGATGCAGGGCTGGGGGCACTGAGTGTAGCACTACATGCATGGGATCTTTTGAGGGAGGTCACGATTATCTTCATTATCTCCACCATAGTTTGGCCTCAGGTCAAACAATAGGGAGGGAACACAGCCCTGCCCATCAACAGAAAATTAGATTAAAGATTTACTGAGCATGGCCCTGCCCATCAGAACAAGACCCAGTTTCCCCCTCAGTCTAACCCATCAGCAAGTTTCCTCCTTCTCCATCAGAGGGCAGACAGACTGAAAACCACAATCACAGAAAACAAGCCAATCTAATCACATGGACCACAGCCCTGTTTAACACAATGAAACTATTAGCCATGAATGTAGGACCACCCAAGACAGACAGGTCATGGTGGAGAGTTCTGACAAAATGTTGGTCCATTGGAGAAGGGAATGGCAAGCCACTTCAGTATTCTTGCCTTGAGAACCTCATGAACAGTATGAAAAGGTAAAAAGACAGGACACTGAAAGATGAATTCCCCAGGTTGGTAGATGCCCAATATGCTACTGGAGATCAGTGGAGAAACAACTCCAGAAAGAATGAACAGACGGAGCCAAAGCAAAACAACACCCACTTGTGGATGTGACTGGTGATGGAAGCAAGGTCCAGTGCTGTAAAGAGCAATATTGCATAGGAACCTGGAATGTTAGGTCCATGAATCAAGGGAAATTGGAAGTGGTCAAACAGGAGATGGCAAGAGTGAATATCGACATTTTAGGAATCAGCAAACTGAAATGGACTGGAAAGGGTGAATTTAACTCAGATGACCATTATATCTACTACCGTGGACAAGAATCCCTTAGAAGAAGTGGAGTAGCCAATATAGTCAACAAGAGTCTGAAATGCAGTACTTGTATGCAATCTCAAAAATAACAGAATGATCTCTGTTTGTTTCCAAGGCAAACCATTCAATATCATAGTAATCCAAGTCTATGCCCCAACCAGTAATGCTGAAGAAGCTGAAGTTGAACAGTTTTATGAAGATCTATAAGACCTTCTAGAACTAATATCCAAAAAAAGATGTCCTTTTCATCATAGGGGACTGGAATGCAAAAGTAAGAAGTCAAGAAAACCTGGAGTAACAGGCAAATTCAGCCTTGGAGTACAAAATGAAGCAGGGAAAAGACTAATAGAGTTTTGCCAAGAAAATGCACTGGTCATAGCAAACACGCTCTTTGAACAACACAAGAGGATATCACATGGACATCCATGGACATGTGACATGGATGTCACATGGACATCACCAGATGGTCAACACCAAAATTAGATTGATTATATTCTTTGCAGCCAAAGATGGAGAAGCTCTATACAGTCAGCAAAAACAAGACCAGGAGCTGACTGTGGCTTAGACCATGAACTCCTTATTGCCAAATTCAGACTTAAATTGAAGAAAGTAGGGAAAACCACTAGACCATCAAGTATCACCTAAATCAAATCCCTACTGATTATACGGTGGAAGTGAGAAATAGATTTAAGGGACTAGATCTGATAGACAGGGTGCCTGATGAACTACGGACGGAGGTTCGTGACATTGTACAGGAGACAGGGATAAAGACCATCCCCAAGAAAAAGAAATGCAAAAAAGCAAAATGGCTGTCTGAGGAGGCCTTACAAATAGCTGTGAAAAGAAGAGAAGCCAAAAGCAAAGGAGAAAAGTAAAGATATACACATTTGAATGCAGAGTTCCAAAGACTAGCAAGGAGAGATAAGAAAGCCTTCCTCAGTGATCAGTGCAAAGAAAGAGAAGAAAACAATATAATGGAAAAGACCAGAGATCTCTTCAAGAAAACTAGAGATACCAAGGAACATTTCATGCAAAGATGGGCTCAATAAAGGACAGAAATGGTATGGCCTAACAGAAGCAGAAGATATTAAGAAGAGGTGGCAAGAATACACAGAAGAACTGTACAAAAAGATCTTCATGATCCAGATAATCATTTATGATTAAAACTCTTCAAAAAATGGGCAGAGAAGGAACCTACATCAACATAGTAAAGGCCATATATGATAAGTCTACAGTAAACATTATTCTCAATGATGAAAAACTAAAAATATTCCCCTAAGATCAGAAACAAGACAAAGGTATCCACTTTCACCACTATCATTCAACATAGTTCTGGAAGTCCGAGCTACAGCAATCAGATAAGAAAAAGAAATAAAAGAAATCAAGATAGGAAAAGAAGTAAAGCTCTCACTGTTTGCAGATGACATGATACTATACATAGAAAACCCTAAAGATAGTATCAGAAAATTACTAGAGCTAATCAGTGAATTTAGCAAAGTTGCAGGATACAAAATCAATACACAGAAATCACTTGCATTTTATATACTAACAATGAAAAAAAAGAAAGAGAAATCAAGGAATCAATTCCATTAACCATTGCAACAAAAAGAGTTAAATATCTAGGGATAAACTTACTTAAGGAGACAAAAGAACTGTACACAAAAAATTATAAGACACTAACAGAAGAAATCAAAGACAACATAAACAGATGGAGAGATATTCCATGTCCCTGAGTAGGAAGAATCAATACTGTGAAAATGACTATACTACCAAATGCAATCTACAGATTCAAAGCAGTCCCTATCAAATTACCAATGATATTTTTCACAAAACCAGAACAAAAAACTTCACAATTCATATGGAAATACAAAAGACCCCAAATAGCCAAAGCAGTCTTGAGAAAGAATAATGGAGCTAGAGGAATCAACCTTCCTGACTTCAGATTATACTACAAAGCTACAATCATCAAGACAGTGTGGTACTGGCACAAAAACAGAAATTCAGACCAATGGAACAAGATAGAAAGCCCAGAAATAAACCCATGCACCAATGGGTACCTTATTTTTGACAAAAAGGCAAAAATATCCAATGGGGCAAAGACAGCCTCTTCAATAAATGGTGCTGGGAAAACTGGACAGCTACATGTAAAAGAATGAAATTAGAACATTTCCTAACACCGTGCTGCTGCTAAGTCACTTCAGTCGTGTCCAACTCTGTGAGACCCCAGAGACGGCAGCCCACTAGGCTCCTCTGTCCCTGGGATTCTCCAGGCAAGAACACTGGAGTGGGTTGCCATTTCCTTCTCCAATGCATGAAAGTGAAAAGTGAAAGTGAAGTCACTCAGTCGTGTCCGACTCCTAGCGACACCAAGGACTGCAGCCTACCAGGCTCCTCCATCCATGGGATTTTCCAGGCAAGAGTACTGGAGTGGGGTGCCATTGCCTTCTCGGTCCTAACACCATACACAAAGATAAACTCAAAATGGATTAAAGACCTAAATGTAAGATCAGAAACTATAAAACTCTTAGAGGAAAACATAGGCAGAACACTCAATGACATAAATCAAAGCAAGATCCTCTATGACTCACCTCCTAGAGTAATGAGAATAAAAACAAAAGTAAACAAGTGGGACCTGATTAAACTTAAAAGCTTTTGCACAGCAAAGGAAACTATAAGCAAGGTGAAAAGACAACCCTCAGAATATAATAGCAAATGAAACAACTGGCAAAGGATTAATCTCTAAAATATACAAGCAGCTCATACAACTCAATGCCAGAAAAACAAACAACCCAATCAAAAAGTAGGAAAAAGACCTAAACAGACATTTCACCAAATAAGACATACAGATAGCTAACAAACACATGAAAAGATGCTCAACATCACTCATTGTTCAGTTAAGTTCAGTGGCTCAGTCATGTCCAGCTCTTTGTGACCCCATGAACCACAGCATGCCAGGCCTCCCTGTCCATCACCAACTCCCGGAGTCCACCCAAACCCATGTCCATTGAGTTGGTGATGCCATCCAACCATCTCATCCTCTGTTGTCCCCTTCTCCTCCTGCCCTCAATCTTTCCCAACATCAGGGTCTTTTCCAATGAGTCAGCTCTTCGCATCAGGTGGCCAAAGTATTGGAATTTCAGCTTCAACATCTGTCCTACCAATGAACACCCAGGACTGATTTTCTATAGGATGGACTGGTTGGATCTCCTTGCAGTCCAAGGGACTCTCAAGAGTCTTCTCCAACACCACAGTTCAAAAGCATCAATTCTTCAGCGCTCAGCTTTCTTTATAGTCCAACTCTCACATCCATACATGACCACTGGAAAAACCATAGCCTTGACTAGACAGACCTTTGTTGACAAAGTAATGTCTCTGCTTTTTAATATGCTGTCTAGATTGGTCATAACTTTCCTTCCAAGGAGTAAGTGTCTTTTAATTTCATGGCTGCAGTCACCATCTGCAGTGATTTTGGAACCCAGAAAAATAAAGTCAGCCACTGTTTCCACTGTTTCCCCATCTATTTCCCATGAAGTGATGGGACCAGATGCCATGATCTTCGTTTTCTGAATGTTGAGCTTTAAGCCAACTTTTTCACTCTCCTGTTTCACTTTCATCAAGAGGCTCTTTAGTTCCTCTTCACTTTCTGCCATAAGGGTGGTGTCATCTGCATATTTGAGGTTACTGATATTTCTCCCAGCAATCTTGATTCCAGCTTGTGCTTCCTCCAGCCCATCGTTTCTCATGACGTACTCTGCATATAAATTAAATAAGCAGGGTGACAATATACAGCCTTGATGTACTCCTTTTCCTACTTAGAATCACTCATCATTAGAGAAATGCAGATCAAAACTCAATGAGATATCACTTCACACTGGTCAGAATGGCCATCATCAAAAAGTCTACAAACAATAAATGCTGGAGAGGGTGTGAAGAAAAGGGAATGCTCTTGCACTGCTGGTGGGAATGTAAATTGATACAGCCACTATGGAAGATGGTATGGAGATTCCTTTAAAAACTATGAAACAAAAAGTGAAAAGACACATGTCCCATTGTTCATTGCAGCACTATTTACAATAGCTAGTACATGGCAGCAACCTAGATGTCCATTGACAGATGAATGGATAAAGAAGTTGTGGTACATATACCCATTGGAATATTACTCAGCCATAAAAAGGAACGCTTTGAGCCAGTTCTAATGAGGTGGATGAACCTAGAATCTATATTATACAGAGTGAAGTAAGTCAGAAAGAGAAAGATAAATATCATACTCTAATGCATATATATGGAATCTAGAAAAATGGTACTAAAGAATTTATTTAAGGGCAGCAATGGAGAAACATTGAGAATAGACTTATGGACATAGGAGAGGGGAGGAGAGGGTGAGATGTATGGAAAAAATAACATGGAAACTTATATTACCATATGTAAATTTCATAGCCAATGGGAATTTGCTGTATGGCTCAGGAAACTCAAACAGGGGTTCTGTATCAACCTAGCTAGAGGGATGGGATGGGGAGGCAGATGGGAGGGAGGTTCAAAGGGAGGAGTTACATGTATACCTATGGCTGATTCATGTTGAAGTTTGACAGAAAACAACAAAATTTCATAAAGCAATTATCCTTCAATAAAAAATTTTAATTAATTAAAAAAAAGACTTATGGTTGCCTAGGAGAAGTGGGGGGTGAGGGTTGGATTGGGAATTTGGGACTAGCAGATGCAAATTATTATACAGAGAATGGATAAACAACAAAGTCCTATTGTATAGCACAGAGACCAATACTCAATATCCCATAATAAATCATAATTGTTAAATGTATAGAGAGATGCTCAACTCAATAGCAACTAAAAAATATTAAGTTAAAACAGCAAAGAGATGCCATTCCACACCTGATAGATGACCAAATATTAGCTAACAATTATTTATGAAAGAGAAACCTACAAGGATTATAGTGAAAGTTACATCATCTCCATTGTATGAGTACTTGATCAAATTATACCTACATATACACTATGATCCAGATATATTCATCTAGGTATAATTCTCTAAAATACTATCATATAAATTCTCAAGGAAACATGTATTAAATGTTTATTGCAGACAATCCTGTCCAACTCTCAATGTTCCACACTCTTGGCCTGAACTTCCTTGGCTTCCTTTTTGCCCTCCCTGTCTCTTCCTCACTTCCCCAACAACCATAGCATCCAGGGACTGGGCTGAGCAGGCAGCAGAATTTTCCAAGAAATAACATCTCCAAGATATCAAATCTGGTGAATGTCTCATGATGAGAGCCACAGGCCGATGTGCTAATTCAGACACAGATTGGCGAAATCCAGCTACTCCAAAGCCTAAAAACAAGTGAGAAAAATTTCTGCCACCCAGAAGAAAAGCACCACACTCCAGCAAAACCACTGCTAAGTTATCCACTAGCACCATAAGAACTCAGAAGGAGCTAGCTGAAATAACCTTGATTCTCCCCTCTTAACTTCACTGCTGGGCCAATGGAGACAACACTGATAAGTGGAGATCGACCACACTTGTTCCACCAGGTTCTGTATGTGAAAGTGATATGTTCTTTCTGGATATCGCATTTTCATCTTATTGTCCACACCAAATATTTCTTTTTAAATTTTTTATTTTGTATTGGAATATAAGCTGGCTAAAATGTTTGGCTAGTTTCAAGTATATAGAAAAGTGATTCAGTTGTACATATACATGTATCTCTTCTTTTTCAAACTCTTTTCCCATTTAGGTTAGTATGGAGTATTGAGTAGAGTTCTCTGTGCTACACAGTAGGTCATTGTGGGCTATCTATTTTAAATATGGCAATGTGTGGCTTCCCTGGTGGCTCAGTGGTAAAGAATCAGCCTGCCAATGCAAGAGACTCGTGATTGATCCCTGATCCGGGAGGATTCCATGTGCCTTGCAGCAAATAAGCCGGTGTGCCAGAACTATTGAGCCTGTGCTCTAGAGTCCAGGAGCCACGACCACTGAGTCCACATGACACAACTACTGAAGTCAGCGCACCCTAGGCCCTGGGCTCCCCCACAAAAGAAGCCACTGCAACGAGAAGCCCGTGCACCACAAGAAAGTAAGCCCGTGCACTACTAGAGAGTAGCCTCCGCTCTGCAACTAGAGAGCACAGCAATGAAGACCCAACACAGCCAAAAACAAATAAATAAAAGTTTTAAAAATATACTACTATGTTCTGCACCAGAACCTATAACAGCAACACCCACAGTCCAGGAATCATCTGTCTGGACATCCTTAAAGACAAACAGAGTATCTTTGACAATTTCAAAGGTTTTGCTGGCAGTTTGTTCTCTTTTGACTGACCGCAACCCTGTGGATCCTCTGCTCAGATGTATAGACATTCAGTATTTGATCAGTAGAGCAGAAAATGACAGGATAACTGGTAAGTGGACCGAGAAATATACAACATAAATCACATAATTTGTGTGCAATGTTAAGGAACTGAAGGCATCTTATCAGGATGTTGCAAATCTTCAGAGCCTCTGCTTACAAACTGTGGACATCTTACACTGATTCTACTCTCTGCTTTGTCCTTTGAAGACTGGGAGACTCCCCCAAAACATAAATGCTACCAAGAACAGAATTTTGTAGCTATAGACACTTACGTTTAAAACGCCTACTTGCAAGTTCTGTTTCTTTCCTCTGTAAAAACATATTTTTATATACTAAAAACACTGGTCTTGAAGTCTATAAACTATTAGAGTGCATTTTAGCCTAATTCATTATTTTCATGAAGTTATAAAAGACTAGAATCAAGATTGCTGGGAGAAATATCAATAACCTCAGATATGCAGATGACACCACCCTTATGGCAGAAAGTGAAGAAGAACTAAAGAACCTCTTGATGAAAGTGAAAGAGGAGAGTGAAAAAGTTGGCTTAAAACACAACATTCAGAAAACTAAGATCATGGCATCTGGTTCCATCACTTCATGGCAAATAGATGGGGAGACAGTGGAAACAGTGACATACTTTATTTTTTGGGCTCCAAAATCACTGCAGATGGTGACTGCAGCCATGAAATTAAAAGACGCTTACTCCTTGGAAGAAAAGTTATGACCAACCTAGACAGCATATTAAAAAGCAGAGAAATTACTTTGTCAACAAAGTTCCATCTAGTCAAAGCTATACAGTCTTTTGGACTCTGTGGGAGAGGGAGAGGGTGGGATGATTTGGGAGAATGGCACTGAAACATGTATAATATCATATGTGAAATGAATCGCCAGTCCAGGTTCAATGCATGATACTGAATGCTTGGGGCTGGTGCACTGAGACAACCCAGAGGGATGGTACAGGGAGGGAGGAGAGAGGAGGGTTCAGGATGGGGAACACGTGTATACCTGTGGTGGATTCATGTTGATGTATGGCAAAACCAATACAATATTGTAAAGTGAATTAACCTCCAATTAAAATAAATAAATTTATATTTTTTTAAAAAGCTATTGTTTTTCCAGTAGTCATATAGATGTAAGAGTTGGACTGTAAAGAAAGCTGAGTGCCAAAGAATTGATGCTTTTGAACTGTGGTGTTGGAGAAGACTCTTGAGAGTCCCTTGGACTGCAAGAAGATCCAACCAGTCCATCCTAAAGGAAATCAGTCCTGAATATTCATTGGAAGGACTGATGCTGAAGCCAAAACTCCAATACTTTGGCCACCTGATGTGAAGATCTGACTCACTGAAAAGACCTTGATGCTGGGAAAGATTGAAGGTGGAAGAAGGGGAAGACAGAGGATGACATGGTTGGATGGCATCACCGACTCAATGGACATGAGTTTAAGTAAAGTCCAGGAGTTGGTGATGGACAAAGAAGCCTGGCACACTACGTCCATGGGGTCGCAAAGAGTCAGACACAACTGAGTGACTGGACTGAACTGAACTGATAAAAGACAAGGAATTATGTAATTTGTATTAAAATGCAGATATATTTCCGAGTATGCAGTTAAAGCTTTTGCAAAAAAAAAAAAAAAAGTTCTACTTTTTACTTTTGTCAGCACATAATAAGATTTCCTATTACCATTTGTAGCTCAGAGAACACCTAACATACATCTCAAATATAAAATAAACGCTTCTGAAGGCACTAAAAATTGTTTTTTGCAACCTTATTTTTGGTGGTGGCAAATTGGAGATAAATTGGAGTTAGTTAGGCAATCTGTTTTAGAAAGATAAAGGCTAAGCTGTTACAGAAGAGATCCCAAAATAAAATGAATCAAACAAAATAAAAGATCATTTTCTCTTAAGTCCAGAAATGTATTAGAGAGTCCAGAGTTAAAAACCCAAGTTCCATCGATATTGTTGTTTTGTTATTTCCTAGGTATTTATTCAATCAACCATCATTCAGTCAGTATCCCTGGGAAAGACTGATAATTTCTCATCAATACTTATCCTTCCCTTCTACCTTTTAACATGTCCATGTTTTAGACACTTGACTGTTTATGTAATATAGAGACCACATTTTTTGGTTCCATGTGGTCAAAAGTGCATAACAGCAAATGAGTTGATAAATGCTGAAGCTGATAATGGATACAGAAGGATTATTACACTATTCTTCTTACTCAGCATATTAAAAACAGAGACATCGATTTCTGACAAAGGTCTGTGCAGTCAAGGCTAGGGTTTTTCCAGTAGGCACATACGGTTGTGAGAGTTGCACCATAAAGAAGACTGAACACTGAAGAACCGATGCTTTCAAATTGTGGTGCTAGAAAAGACTCCTGAGAGACCCTTGGACATTAAGATCAAACCAGTCAAACCTAAAGGAAATCAACCCTGAATATTCATTGGAAGGACTAATGCTGAAGCTGAAGCTTCAATACTTTGACCACCTGATGCGAAGAGCCAACTCATTGGAAGAGACTTTAATGCTGGGAATGATTGAAAACTAAAGGAGAAGGATGAAATGGTTAGATGGCATTGCCAACACAATGGACATAAATCTGAGCAAACTCCAGGAGATAGTGAAAGACAGGTGAGCTGAGCGTGCCGCAGTCAATGGAGTTGCAAAGAGCTGGACATGACTTAGTGACTGAACAACAACAATCCTTAAATTTTTCAATAATAAAAAGTTTTTATGACAGTTACATTTTTTAAGCTTTTTTACCTTTATAAAATTGAAGTTAGATTATTTAAAATGTTGTTAATTTCTGCTCTACATCAAAAGATTCTGGAATACATACATATATACATTCTTTTTTTATATTCTTTTCCATTATGGTTTCTGACAAGATATTGAAATACTTCTCTGTGTTGTACAGTTGGACCTTGTTGTTTATCCATTTTATATATACTAGTTTACATCTGCTAACCCAAAACTTTTTACAGCTTTTAATCTATTTGGATTTTTGTGAATTGCAATAAATTAAAGAATCAATTTTGGATAACATAATAAATTTGTATTTTCTCCTGTTATCATGAAAATATGTTTAATATAGTTTTTCAATTGTATCTTTTATCATTGCACGCTCAGTTTCTTCAGTCATGTCCATCTCTTTGTGACCCTATGGACTACAGCCTGCCAGACTCCACTATCTATGGGATTCTCCAGGCAAGAATACTGGAATAGGTCGCCATATCCCCTCCAGGGGATCTTCCTGACCCAGTGATCTAACCCACATCTCTTGGGTCTCCTGCATTGGCAAGCAGATTCTTTACTACTAATGCCACCTGGGAAGCCCAGCTTTTATCATTATATTTCTATAATCATAAATATTACTTACAATTTAACAAAAAGACGACTTCCCTGGTGGCCCAGTGGATATGAATTTGCCTGCCAGTGCAGGGGACATGGGTTAAATCCCTTGTCAGATAAGACGTCACATGCTTCAGGGCACCTAAGCCCAGACACCACAGCTTCTGAGCTCTTCAATCTAGAGCCCATAAGATCCAACTACAGAGCCCACGTGCACCTCCTGAAACCTGCAAGCTCTAGGGCCCATGAGCCACAACTGGTGAAACCCTGTGCTGCAACTACTGAAGCCTGTGTGCCTATAGCAAGAAGCAACACTGCAACAGAAGAGTAGACCCGACCATCCGCAACCAGAGAAAGTGTGCACATAGCGACGAAAATTCAGTGCAACCAAAAATATCAAAGTAGTGTCCTGAGACATACAGCAAAGTCCCATTAGCTATCTATTTTACATATGGTAATGTAAGCGCCACATGGGCTCTGTATCTACCTAGATGGGTGGGATGGGGGTGGGGGTGGGGAGAAAGGTGTGAGGTTCAAAAGGGAGGGGATACATGTATACCTATGGCTGATTCATGTTGAGGTTTGACAGAAAACAACAAAATTCTGTAAAGCAATTATCCTTCAACTAAAAATAAATTTTTAAAAAATATCAAATGAATAAATAAGTTTTTTTCAGTTAACAAAAACAGAAGGAAAGGAAGGAGGGAAGAGAAGAAGGAAGGAATTCCAAGATTTAGAACTAAGAAATCTTAGAACTCTATATTTTTATCTTGAGAAATTCTTGGCCACCCAAGGGTACCTCTTAGATGATGCAACTCACTGAAACAAGAATAACACAGGGAAGAAATAGTTGGCCCAGGAACTCATTTAGATCAGAGCAGGCCTCCTACCTGAGGGCCTCTCCAGGGACTATCAACACTCTCCAAGGTCTAGAGCTGAGATCAAGTCCCTCTGGTCATTGTTAATTTGGAGGCAAAGTCAAGAAATCTTCCTGTTGGACAGAATGACTATAGGGATATTTCCTTGCTCAGAAGCACCACCTCTGCATCTTCTAAAGGAAGGACAAAGTTCAGGGAAGCCCAGGAAGCCCTAACCATATTCGTGGCTTTTGCTCCAGTGTTGGAAAGGATGCCATTCAGGTGGCCTCCACTAAGAGCACCTCTTGTTGCTCTAGAGAACACAGGTGAAGACAAATATTATTCTCATTCAACTCCATTTTCTCCTAAAACTATCCATTCTGAGAACTCGTGAGTGTAAAAGCCATAAATAGAGATCAGATTCTTATTTATCATCCTCTTGAATTACCCTTCAGGGGGAGAGAGGTGAACGCTTTTATCTTCCTTTGTTCTAGACTAAACCCTCTGTCTATTGTTCCACACGTTCTGCTGCTGCTAAGTCACTTCAGTCGTGTCCAACTCTGTGCGACCCCATAGACGGCAGCCCACCAAGCTCCCCCTTCCCTGGGACTCTCCAGGCAAGAACACTGGAGTGGGTTGCCATTTCCTTCTCCAATGCATGAAAGTGAAAAGTGAAAGTGACGTCACTCAGTTGTGTCCGACTCTTAGTGACCCCATGGACTGCAGCCTACCAGGATCCTCCGTCCATGGGATTTTCCAGGCAAGAGTACTGGAGTGGGGTGCCATTGCCTTCTCCATCCACACATTCTAGGTTGTCTTTTATCTCTCCTCTTTTTTCCTTTACGATCTCTGTGATGCACAGAAGATGCCCCAAATTTGACTTGATTTCTTCCAACTCCTCTGGTTAAAAACTCAGAGAATAGCACAATCTTCATGGACTCTCATGTTAAATCCTGAGAGCACAGTGCAAACATTGGATATTAAAACATCACAGAAATCCCTTGAAGTCACTGATGTGCACAGCCATTGCCTCCATTTGAGGGCTTCCTCCTATCTGGTTTCTGTGAAACCAGCAACTCTGGTGCCACTTTCGCTTGTGTTGACACAGAAGGGGAAAAGGTTTCCATTTAGTATCAGAGATACTAAGGAAGACTGTCCCCCAATCTTCAGATTTTCTCGGGTGGAACAGACTTTAGAAACCATCTAGTTTTCTTGATTTGTTTTTTTGGTAAGAAAGTCAAGTGAATTATTCATGAACTTACAGCAACAGAGGAATGTCTTATGCCATCATCAGCTGTCACAATACCTCTGCCAATCATACAAACATGCATCATGGACTATAAGCCAGATGGCCGGCCAACACGTTTATTGCTTACTCACTATGCCAGTGAGCCTTCCTGTGGTTTGAACTCCATTCTTTTTGGAACTGGAAACAGTACTTCTCAGTGCACTGGTGGCTATTTCCAACTCCCTTCATTTCCTTCTCCAATCTCAATAATCTCTTTTTTCTCTCTTTCCTAAGTTTGATTCTCTACACTCTTCCTTCCCACCTTCTCCACCTTAGCCAATAGATTATTGCCCTGAGCTGGAAAGGGTTGATGAGGCCTGACATGGCAAGGTTGCCTCTGCTATACAATCCGTCCTGGGTCAGCCCTGAAACTTGATTCATGACACTTCATCCCCAGTAATGCTCTGAGACTCGTAGCACCCTGGAGCATTCTCTTCTGTTCTTGTGCCTCTGAAGGAAAACTTGAATGCTCCATGGAAGTTGGGAACACAACCAGAGTCACTGTGTTTGTTCTCCAAGGACTATCCAACAACCCTCAGATCCAGGCAGTACTCTTTGTAACATTCCTAGTGATTTACCTCCTGACCCTCACAGGGAACCTGCTGATGCTGCTGGTGATCAGGACTGACTCGCACCTCCACACCCCCATGTACTTCTTCCTCAGTCACCTCTCCTTCCTGGATGCCTTCTATTCCTCAGTCATTGTGCCTAAGCTGCTAGAGAACCTACTTTCCAAGTGGAAGACTATATCCTTCCTTGAATGTTTCGCCCAGATCTCTTTGGTCATATTTTCTGGGGCCACTGAAGCTTGCCTCCTTTCAGTCATGGCCTATGACCGGTTCCAGGCTGTGTGCCACCCACTGCTGTATGTGGTGACCATGAACAAGAAGGTGTGTGCTGGCCTGGTGGGAGCCTCCTGGGCAATAGGAATGGGGACTGGCCTGCTTAACACCGTCCTCCTGTCTCAACAGCACTTCTGTGGCCCCAACCTCATCCGCAGTTTTGCCTGCGAGTTTCCTCCAGTGCTCCTGTTGGCCTGTTCTGACCCCTACATGAGCGTTGCCTCCATCCTGACCACCATGGTGGTCCTGGGCCTTGGTTCTCTTGCCCTACTGGTGGGTTCTTACACCCGTATTATCTTGACAGCCCTGGGGATCAACTCCACCACAGGTTGGAACAAGATCTTCTCTACCTGCTCATCTCATTTTCTTGTGGTCACCACTTTTTATGGTTCAGGAATGTTCAGGTATGTCATTGCTATACCTTTGAATGTAAATGTGGGATATTTTCACACTAAGGAAACTTGCTCTGTAAACAGAGCATTGCAGAGTAGCAGGGAAAGAACTGTACTAGAATCAGTAGGCCTAGATTCTAGTTTTGGCTCTGTTGTTGGCCTGATGTGTGAATTATTTTTAAAAATCCATTTGCTTTCTGAGGCCTCAATTGTCTACTCTGAAACATAAGCTAATACAAGAAGTCAAGATTTTCTTACTTTCATTAACCTATGATTTTCAGGGTCATCAAAAGAAAATCACAGGGCCTCTGGTAGACGTTTATTCAGTGCTAGACAAGAAAATAAAATAAAATACATAATCCTTGAAACAGATGCCATTTCTCCTTCTTACTGGAAGTTCATGTCTCCACAGATTATTTCTGGTTTATTTATTAGGCATCTACTATACAACAGCTGCTTTACATAATCAAGCTCAATTTTAATATGTATCACAACACAGGAGAAATATTCTTAATGTCAACTTCTGATAAGAAACCCTGAGTTTCAGGAGTAATTAAGTACCTTACAAAAGTTGCCAGAACCAGCTAGGAATGGAACCTAAATATAAATCAAGTCTCCCTGACTTGAAACTGCAAGTTCTTTTCCACCGTGTTTCTCTCAAACGTAAACAGCCCTAGTTGATGAGTCCTTGCTTCCCAGGAAACAGTAACTAATGGCCTGTGCTCTCCACTAGTGAAATGGAGATGGATTTGCACAAATTGCTCTATACTTTTCTCACCTGTTTGTTACTTGGTAAGACATGTGGCATGGGAAAAAATAAAGAAAGGTCTAGGAGAGCTCATCTGAGCCTGAGGACAAATCTCTGCAGCTCTCTTTGTCTCAGTTTCCACATTTGCCACAAGGGGGTACAAGATTTCTCCTACCTACTTCACAGATATGTTAGGAGAGATAATTTAAAAATTAAAAAATGACAGTAAAATGAATACCTTTTTTAATCAAGCACAGCAAACCCCAAAAGAACATTCATTCCAATGATAATGGCACAATTGCAAAAAAAAAAAAAAATTAATGCTTCTTTGGGAAATACTCTCAGTAACATTTAACAAGTTACATTCAAAATTTTAATCTTACTCTTTTGGATTCATATCTCAAGCTAAACACAAAATTTTTATGTTTCACCTTATTTACAAAGCTTAGCTTGTTTTCTAAGCCAAAGACAAACATACTAAAAAGGACAAAATTTCATTCCACTACACATTATAAAAATAATGTGCTGTGATTCTGAGGTAACTCCCCATAAATGTTTGGGGAAAATGACAACATTATTGGACTAGCATATAGTTTTGTAAGGAATAATCATCATAAGATGGGAACAAACAGCTGTGTATGCAAGACAAAGAAAAGGAAAAAATCCTCATATTGTCATCATAATTATTAAGGAAAAGTACTTTGAAAAGTGAAGTGTTACAGAAATGCATGAAATTATTTTTTATTCTAATCTGTAGCACTTGATATGCTACAGAACTTCCTTTTTCCTTGGGGCTGCTGCTGCTGCTAAGTCGCTTCAGTCGTGTCCAACTCTGTGCAACCCCATAGACAGCAGCCCACCAGGCTCCCCCGTTCCTGGGATTCTCCAGGCAAGAACACTGGAGTGGGTTGCCATTTCCTTCTCCAATGCATGAAAGTGAAAAGTGAAAGTGAAGTTGCTCAGTCGTGTCCGATTCTTAGCGACCCCATGGACTGCAGCCCACCAGGCTCCTCCATCCATGGGATTTCCCAGGCAAGAGTACTGGAGTGGGGTGCCATTGCCTTCTCCATTTCCTTGGGGTAGCTCCTATAATGTTTTGTATAATTCATCTATGGAGGTGTTTAAAGGCAAAAATGACAGACTTCTCACGGATAATACAGTCATCTCTAGATGCTTCTACAGTGACAGCTGACTCAGCCCTGAGCACCCTCTTTGCAGAGTCTGGGGCGGAATGAACCGTGGCTGCCACCATCACTGTGGCCACTGTCCTGAGCTCATTTCTGTCCTTTGTGCAATTCCCTTCAAGGTACATGACCCCACCTTCCGGCTCAGCCCTGGAGCAAGTGCTATCCTTGCAGTACAGTGTGGTGACCCGCTACTGAACCCCCTTATCTACAGTCTGAAGAACCAGGAGGTGAAGGCAGCGCTAAGGAGGATGCTGGCCAGGAAGCCCAGGCTTACCTTCTAAGCCAGGCTCTACTGCCTCCTCATAAATAAGAGGAAAAGTCATGGGAAAGAAGAGGAGATGGAGAGAGCTTCATCTCTAAGCTTACTTATTTAGAGATGTTTTTCAGCAAGAAAAACAGAAGCCTTAGTTCCTCTGACCCCAGTGCCTTCCCACAGATAAGCAAGATGGGAAAACCTCCACAGAACTAATGGCAGCCATCCACAGAGGACCCAGTCACCACACAAGAAAATCTTCTCAATAAACATCTGGATGATCATCAAAAAACAGAACCACTATCTATCCAGCAATTCCACTTTGGGGAATTTATCCAAAGGAAATGAAAATACTAACTCATAAAGTTATCTGCACCCCCATGTTCATGGCAGCATTATTTACAATACCCAACATATGGAAAGAAACTAGGTTTCCTTAATGGATGAATGGATAAAGAGGCATGGATAAAGTAATGGAATATTACTCATTCATAAAAAAAAAAAAGAAGAAACTCTACCATTTGTGACAACATAGATGGACTGTGAAGGCATTATTATGCTCAGTGAAATAAATCAGTCAAAGACAGACAAATACAATATGATCTCATTTACATGCAGAACCTAGGGAAAAACTGGCCTCATAGAAAAAGAGATCAGACATGTAGTTACCAGGAGTGGATGGTAGGAAGAAAGTAAAGTAATTAAAAGGAACAAATTTTCAGGGTAAGATAAGTACTAGGTGTAATGTACAATATGAAGATTGTAGTTAACACCACTGTATGATGTATAGGAAATATGGTAAGTGAGTAAATCCTAAGAATTCTCATCACAATGAGAAAAGTTTTTACTTCCTTTTTCCTCTTGCTTTTTTTATTTATATCTTTATGAGATGATGGAATTTTTTTGAGGAATAGAAAAGAGGTTTATTTCAGTCAAGCCTTTCAGATAACTCTGAAAAACTACTCCGTTGAACTATTATTTTTAGTGTAGACATACACCTTATCAGAACACAGAATATCCATCAAAGATGACCTGGGAATATTTTTTCAAGGTTCCAAAAGAGATAGGTTTAATAAATATCGAGTGAGATAGCAGGACCATGGTATCTAGGAAGAGAACCTTATCTTCAAGAGATTAAATATGGATGTCATAAGAAGGGAGTTCTTTATCCTTATTTTCAAAACAGACATTCTCTACCTTAATGGTTAAAAATCAGACATGCCATGATGTGGCAGGTTTTTGACAGGCTCTTCAAGTTCACACAAACTTCAGGCTGAACCATGTATAAGGCAAAATGACTCCCTCAAAACTCAACGTATGAAAATTTTCTCCATCAGAGGGAACTTTCAAGATTTTCCAGTTAGAAGTTTCAAGATGATGGATATTAACTGAACATATTGGAATACTCATTTATATATGTATACGAGCCACTCTGCTGCATGCCTTGAACTTATACATTAATGTATGTCAATTATGTCTCCATAGAACTAGGGGGGAAAAGTAAAGACTATCTTCACAGCTCCACCAGCCATTTCCACAGCTACTGCTTTTCTCTCTCATTTCGTGCCTGTTCCACCCCTCCTCTTTTGTCTTTCCCTCACTCTTTTACTTTTGTCTATGCACAAAGTGGAAATCTGACCACTAGCAAACTTCCCACTTCATACTATGAGGGTCCCGTCTTAATACTGAGACCCAACTCTTACTTGGTTCCCACACTGAAAACTACCTGGCAAAATCTAAAGCTCCAGAGAAACCTGGAAAGAAATGAAATAAAATAAGTGTGTCATCTCTATTTTTGTTAACTAGAAATACCTAAATCAGAACATAACAAATAATAAATCCTGAAAAACTATTTGTTGATTAAGGAATGCATGAAGGAATGAATGATCAGTCTGTCTCAGGAGTCCATTCTCTTGCATGATCCTAGGAAACAGGAGGGAATATTTTCCTCTAAAGCGTAAGCCCTGAGAGCAAAACCCTGTCTAATGATTCTGTACCTAGTAGAATCCTATCACTTAATTGGCTCTCAATTAGTGCATAAAAAAAGAAGAAGAAAAAGAATGAACTAATGAGAGAGAAGGGAGAGAAGGAACATATGAAAAGAAACATTTAATTTTGTCCAATAAAATTCCTGCCTTCACAACAATATACATGTCAGCAGAAAGTAGCATAAAAGAGAGATCAGGATAGAAAGAGAAAAAGAGCCCATATTTTGGGACACCGCTGAGGGTCATACTCATAAGAGCTTGCTGAAACACATGCACTCCGTCACCCCAGCCCGAGTCTCTCCACCACCCACCTGAACCCAGACCACTTGAGATCCCTGACTAGGCTCAAGACTTGTTCCAAGCCTAGAGGAAGGAGAAGCAATTGGAGACAGTAAAACAAAAGCTCAGCTACCAGCCATCTCCCATTCAGGTCCAAAGAGAGCTCCTTGAAAGACAATAGCAATTATTCCATCCAAAGACTGACAGGTCTACAGCTGAGACCACTTCAATGCCAGCTCCCTGACTTCTATCTGTTCTCGATCCTTTGACCCTTAGACTATGATCTGCTCTGCAACAGCCAGTTTTCTTCAGCAAAGCCCTCTGAAAATCATGGCCTCACATGTGGTACACTCACAGGGGAAATTTCCAAGATGAAGATATTTCTCTGTAGAATGAGGCCAGGGCTAGGAGCTGAGCAAAACAGTCCCAGCTTAAGTAGCATTTCTGTTCTGACCTCTTGGTCCTTTACATTTTCCAGAGCATATGCCTTCCTGAGGGTGTCAGTTCAGTCGCTCAGTCATGTCTGACTCTTTGCGACCCCATGGACTGCACTAGGATTCCCTGTCCATCACCAACTCCCGGAGCCTACTCAAACTCATGTCCATCGCATCGGTGATGCCATCCTACCATCTCATTCTCTGTTGCCCCTTTCTCCTCCCACCTTCAATCTTGCCCAGCATCAGGGTCTTTCCAATAAGTCAGTTCTTCGCATCAGGTGGCAAAAGTATTACAGTTTCAGCTTCAGCATCAGTCCTTCCAATGAATATTCAGGACTAATTTCCTTTCAGATTGACTCGTTGGATCTCCTTGCAGTCCAAGGGACTCTCAAGAGTCTTCTCCAACACCACAGTTCAAAAACATCAATTCTTCAGTGGTCAGCTTTCCTTATAGTCCAACTCTCACATGCATACATGACTACTGGAAAAACCATAGCTTTGACTAGGGCGTGAGGGTGTAACTGAGGCAAAATAATAAGCAGATTGTGAGATCAGTGGAGGAATGGCCATTTAATCCAGCCCTTCCCACAACCACACACAGGGATTATTCCTACAACCCTGTAGACTTGGAGGAAAGCCTTTCACCCCATGATTAAGGAGGGAAATGCACACCTCTGAGAGATGTGTCATACTGTGTTCAAATTCAGACCAAAATCATAGGATGAATATCAAGTTATTTCCTGTGACTTATTTTTCATTAAGTATAGGAAAGGGATGCCCTGTCCACCACTTGCCTGGCCCTATATGTCCATAAACAGGCTACTGGGCCTCCATTAAGGAGCTACTGGTCTCTGAGACAACCGAAATATGGTCTAAATGCCAAAATACCCAATGGGTATATAGAGTGTAGGTACTTTGTGGGTGCTAAGTCATTTCAGTCATGTCTAACTCTGTGCAACCCTATGGACTGTAGCCTGCCAGGCTCCTCTGTCCATGGGATTCTCCAGGCAAGAATACTGCAGTGGGTTACCATGCTCTCCTCCAGGGTATCTTCTCAACCCAGAGATCGAACCCATGCCTGTTAGGTCTCCTGCATTGGCAGGTGAGTTCTTTAGCACTAGAGCCACCTGGGAAGCCCAGGTATATGGGGGGAAATGAGGGAATCAGAAAAATAAAACTTGGCTAATACAAAAATGGGCAATTTAAGTTAAAGTTTTGGAATACTGGATTGTCAAAGCAGGGAAAGATCTCAGGAAAATCACTAGACCAAAATCTTCATTTAATAATGAGGAAACTGAGCCACAGAGACAGAGATGATTTAACCAGCTTTGGACCATCAGTGAAAAGCAGAAACAGATTTAGGACTCAAATCTCCTGAGTACCCTTCACATTTTTCATAGTCAAATTAGAATAAAGTTCTGCAAACACACTCCTTAATGACCAACCAACTAACAAGAAGGAGTAATGAAATACAGAGTCCCAACCACAAGGCCCCAAGGGTCCAGATTCTTCTATTGCTCAGCTCTCCTCATCTAGTGGTTCTCAGAAAGAGTTCCTCTTACAGCAATTTGCAAAGGGTATTTTCTTATCTCAGAGGTAAGGAAATATCTCAAAGTTGCCTCAAGTCATTCATTTCAGATTCTTTGAGCTCTTGCCCTTACTGTCCTTTTACCACCCCCACAACTTTAGCTGTCAGAATCCCACCAGTACTTCAAAACAAGCTTAAATCTCATTCCTCTCATTAATCTTTCCTTGAGTGCTTTTTCCCACAACCTGCCCCACCCCACCAAATATAAATTATCTTTCCTCTTACGAACATTTAGGGCACAAAATCAAATCCCTTATGATTATACAGTGGAAGTGAGAAACAGATTTAAGGGCCTAGATCTGATAGATAGAGTGCCTGATGAACTATGGAATGAGGTTCGTGACATTATACAGGAGACAGGGATCAAGACCATCCCCATGGAAAAGAAATGCAAAAAAGCAAAATGGCTGTCTGGGGAGGCCTTACAAATAGCTGTGAAAAGAAGAGAAGCGAAAAGCAAAGGAGAAAAGGAAAGATATAAACATCTGAATGCAGAGTTCCAAAGAATAGCAAGAAGAGATAAGAAAGCCTTCTTCAGCGATCAATGCAAAGAAATAGAGGAAAACAACAGAATGGGAATCAGAGACACCAAAGGAACATTTCATGCAAAGATGAGCTCGATAAAGGAAAGAAATGATATGGACCTAACAGAAGCAGAAGATACTCAGAAGAGATGGCAAGAATACACAGAAGAACTGTACAGAAAAGATCTTCATGACCCAGATAATCACGATGGTGTGATCACTGACCTAGAGCCAGACATCCTGGAATGTGAAGTTAAGTGGGCCTTAGAAAACATCACTACACACAAAGCTAGTGGAGGTGATGGAATTCCAGTTGAGCTATTCCAAATCTTGAAAGATGATGCTGTGAAACTGCTGCACTCAATATGCCAGCAAATTTGGGAAACTCAGCAGTGGCCACAGGACTGGAAAAGGTCAGTTTTCATTCCAATCCCAAAGAAAGGAAATGCCAAAGAATGCTCAAACTACCGCACAATTGCACTCATCTCACATGCTAGTAAAGTAATGCTCCAAATTCTCCAAGCCAGGCTTCAGCAATATGTGAACCGTGAACTTCCTGATGTTCAAGCTGGTTTTAGAAAAGGCAGAGGAACCAGAGATCAAATTGCCAACATCTGCTGGATCATGGAAAAAGCAAGAGAGTTCCAGAAAAACATCTATTTCTGCTTTATTGACTATGCCAAAGCCTTTGACTGTGTGGATCACAATAAACTGTCGAAAATTCTGAAAGATATGGGAATACCAGACCACCTGATCTGCCTCTTGAGAAACCTGTATGCAGGTCAGGAAGCAACAGTTAGAACTGGACATGATGCTAAAGCTGAAACTCCAATACTTTGGCCACCTCATGCGAAGAGTTGACTCATTGGAAAAGACTCTGATGCTGGGAGGGATTGTGAGCAGGAGGAGAAGGGGACGATAGAGGATGAGATGGCTGGATGGCATCACTGACTCGATGGACGTGAGTCTCAGTGAACTCTGGGAGTTGGTGATGGACAGGGAGGCCTGGCGTGCTGCGATTCATGGGGTCACAAAGAGTTGGACACAACTGAGCGACTGATCAGATCTGATCTGATCTGATCTGATCTAACCTAATGATACTTATGATACTATATCTTACACTTTAATTAATTCTTAATGTTTATCTTATCTTTCCTACTATTCCTTGAGAGAAGAGATACTTTTAGCCAACATTAGATCCCTTCCATCTAAATCTGGAGGTGATGGAATACTAGCTGAACTTAGAAATTTCAAATTCTAAGATGATGTTGTTAAAGTGCTGCACTCAATATGCCAGCATATTTGGAAAACCAACCAGAGGCCACAAGACTGAAAAAGGTCAGTTTTCATCCCAATCCCAAAGAAGGGCAATGCCAAAGAATGTTCAAACTACTGTACAATTTCACTCATTTCACATGCTAGCAAGGTAATGCTCAAAATACTTCAAGCTGGGCTTCAGCAGTATGTGAACTGAGCACTTCTAGATTTACAAGTTGAGTTTAGAAAAGGCAGAGGAATTAGTGATCAAATTGCCAACATCCACTGGATCATACACAAAGCAAGGGAGTTCCAGAAAAATATTTACTTCTGCTTCATTGACTACACTAAAGCCTTTGACTGTGTGGATCACAAAAAACTGTGGAAAATTCTTCAAGAGATAGGAATACCAGACCACCTTACCAGTGTCCTGAGAAACCTGTATGTGGGTCAAGAAGCAACAGTCAGAACTGAACATGGAACAATGAACTGGGTCAAAATTGGGAGAGGAGTAGGACAAGGCTGTATACTGTCACCCTGCTTATTTAACTTATATGCAGAGTACATCATGTGAAATGTTGGGCTGAATGAATCACAAGCAGGAATCAAGATCACTGGGAGAAATATCAACAACCTCAGATATGCAGATGATACCACAGTAACGGCAGAAAGTGAAGAGGAACTAAAGAGCGCCTTGATGAAAGTGAAAGAGGGAAACTGAAAAAGCTGTCTTGAAACTCAACATTCAAAAACACTAAGACCATGGCATCAGTCCCATCACTTCATCACAAATAAAAGGGGGAAAAGTGGAAGGAGTGACATCTTTTATTTTCCTGGGCTCCAAAATCACTGCGGACGGTGACTGCAGCCATGAAATTAAAAGATGCTTGCTCCCTGGAAGGAAAGCTATGACAAACCTAGACAGCATGTTAAAAAGCAGACACATCGCTTTACCAGCAAAGGCCTTATACAGTCAAAGCTGTGGATTTTCTCATGTACGGATGTGAGAGCTGGACCATAAAGGAGGCTGAGCAACACAATTTGATACTTTCGAATTGCGTTGCTGGAGAAGACACTTGAAAGTTCTTTGAACTGCAAGATCAAACCAGTCAACCCTAAAAGAAATCTATCCTGAATATTCTTTGGAGGACTGATGCGGAAACTAAAGCTCCAATACTTTGGCCACCTGATATGAAGAGCCAACTCAGTAGAAAAGAACCTGATGCTGGCAAGATTTAGGGCAAAAGGAGAAGGGGACAACAGAGGGTGAGATGGTTACATACCATCACTGACTCAATAGACAGGAATTTGAGCAAACCCCAGGAGACAGTGGAGGACAGAAGAGCCTGATGTGCTGCAGTCCATGGGGTCCATGGGGGTTACAAAGAGTCAGACAAGACTTAACAACTGAACAATAACAACAATAAGATCCCCTCCATAGTTCTTTGAATAATCTAGGTGATCAATGAAACTTTGTTGAATTGAATTGATACAGGAAGGAATCTCCATCCTTGAGTTGTTACAAGTTGAGTCCATTTCCTCTTCAGTAGAGATGAAGGTGGCTATGAGCCATGGCCATGTCTACCTCTTCACCCTATTTCCTCCCTCATCCTCTGGGGAAAAAACACACCCAGCCACTCAAAATCAGGCCCTTTATTCAGGATACCATCTAGCCATCTCATCCTCTGTCGTGAATAAAGGGCCTGATTTTGAGTGGAATACAGGTGGAATACACTGTTGTGGTGCCTTCAGGGGGACTGTTGTTATTGTTCAGTACTTCCAAGATTTTCTACAAATAACTTAAAGCCACAAGTTATATCATTTCTAACTCTCTGTGGTTTCTAGCCAAACCAACGAATTGCTTAGGTTATAGCCCTGAAGAGACCCTTCATACCCTTACTTAAAGTTTCTATCTTAAGTTTTACTAAAAGCAATAATATGTATAACTAGCAACATTTGTGTGGTCACCAGCAGCTCTGAATTTGCATGTGATGCAGGAGACCTGGGTTCGATCCCTGAGTGGGGAAGGTCCCCTGGAAAAGAAAATGGCAACCCACTCTAGTAGTCTTGCCTGTAGAATCCCAAGGACAGAGGAGCCTAGCAGGCTATAGTCCATGGGATCGCAATGAGTCAGCAACAATTGAGCAACTTTCACTTTCTTTCAATACCAAGAAAGATATCATTTTCATCATTGTTGTCGTAGTTCAGTTGTTCAGTCATGCCTAATTTTCAGTGCCATGGACTGCAGCAAGCCATGCTTCCTTGTCCTTCACTACATCCCAGAGTTTGCTCAAACTCATGTCCATTGAGTTGATGATACCATCCAGCCATCTTATCCTCTATTATCCCCTTCTCCTCCTACCCTCAATCTTTTCCAGTAACAGGGTCTTTTCCAATGAGTCAGCTCTTCACATCAGGTGGCCAAAGTATTGGAGCTTCAGCATCAGTCCTTCCAAAGAATATTCAGAGTTTATTTCTTTAGGATTGACTGGTTTGATCTACTTGCTGTCCATAGGGGAAAGAAAGAAAGTAAGAAAACTTTCTTTTCTTTCTTTTTTTTTCCAGTCCATAGGGGACGGGAATGCAAAAACGGGAAGTCAAGAAATACCTGAAGTAACAGGCAAATTTGACCTTGGAGTACAAAAGAAGCAGGCAAAGGCTAACAGAGCTTTGCCAAGAGAATGCACTGGTCATAGCAAATACCACCTTACAACAACACAAGAGACAATTCCACACATGACATCACCAGATGGTCAGTACCGAAATCAGAGTGATTATATTCTTTGCAGCTGAAGATGAAGAAACTCTAAACAGTCAGCAAAAAAAAAAAAAAAAAGACCTGGAGGTGACTGTGGCTCAGATCATGAGCTCCTTAATGAAAAAGTCAGACTTAAATTGAAGAAAGTAGGGAAAACCACTAGGCCATTCAGGTATGACCTAAATCAAATCCCTTACGAAAATACAGTGGAAATGACAAATAGATTCAACAGATTAGATCTAATAGATAGAGTGCCTGAAGAACTATGGATGGAGGTTTGTAACACTATACAGGAGGTGGTGACCAAAACCATGCCCAAGTAAAAGAAATGCAAGACGGTAAAATGCTTGTCTGAAAAGGCCTTACAAATAGCTGAGAAGAGAACAGAAGTGGAAGGCAAAGGAGAAAGGGAAAGATATACCCATCTGAAGGCAGAGTTCCAGAAAATAGCAAGGAGAGATAAGAAAGCCTTCCTAAGTAAACAATGCAAAGAAATAGAAAAAAATAGAATAGGAAAGGCTAGAGATCTCTTCAAGAAAACTAGAGCCACCAAGGGAACATTTCATGCAAAGATGGGCACAATAAAGGACAGAAGTTGCAAGAACCTAACAGAAGCAGAAGAGATTAAGAAGAGGTGGCAAGAATACACAGAAAAGTGAAGTCACTCAGTGAGTGACTCAGTCGTGTCTGACTCTTTGTGACCCCATGGACTGTAGCCCACCAGGTTCCTCTGTCCATGGGATTTCCCAGGCAAGAATACTGGAGTGGGTTGCCATTTCCTTCTCCAGGGGATTTTCCTGACCCAGGGATGGAACCCGGGTCTCCAGCATTGTGGGCAGACGCTTTACCATCTGTGCCACCAGGGAATCCCTCCATGGGATTCTCCAGGCAAGAATACTGGAGTGGGTTGCCATTTCCTTCTCCAAGGGACCTTCCCGACCCAGGGATCAAACCCGGGTCTCCTGCATTCCAGAATACACAGAAGAACTATACAAAAAAGGTCTTAAACCTGGATAAACACAATGGTGTGTTCACTCACCTACAGCCAGACATCCTGGAGTATGAAGTCAAGTGAGCCTTAGGAAACATTACTATGAACAAAGCTAGTAGAGGTGATGAAATTCCAGCTGAGTAATTTCAAATCCTAAAAGATGATTGTCTTAAAGTGTTGCACTCGATATGTCAGCAAATTTGGAAAACTCAGCAGTGGCCACAGGACTGGAAAAGGTCAGTTTTTATTCCAATATCAAAGAAAGGGAATGCCAAATAATTTTCAGGGTCACTGAAAAAGGGTCAAAAGTTCAGAGCATCAGTCACACATCCCTGGAGATCAGTCCTAATGTCCAATGGTGTCACTACAGGGCCCAGGGCTCAGAGACGAGTTAGCTTCAAGGGGGTACAAAGAAGCAAAACAAGGTAGCCACAGGGAAGAGGAGTTCCAGGAACAGACAGAGGGCAGAAGCAGCAAAGACAGCAGGTGTTCCCAACTTCTCACAGAGCCACTGATCCAACTTCTCAGAACACAGTACATCATAGGCCAACCTGATCAAGAAGAGGACAAGGCAAGTTGACTGACAGGATCTTAGTTCAACTCTCATGTAGCGTTGTCTCCTAGAAGGCTGAGGTGGAAGAGTATGGGTGAAAATTAAAACCAAAAAGATTTTCCTGGCCACGTGGCAAGGAACACTGTGCCGCCGCCATTTCTTTTTAACTCCAAGAAAATTGTAGGGCCGTGGTACAAAAACTTGCCTTAGGGTTTAGGTCTAAACAAGTCTAATTAAATGTCCAAGACTTGCTAAAGGAAACCCTGGAACCTCAGCCCTCTGTTAGGGAAATCTTGTTAGGAAAATTGTTAAACAGAAGTGGAGTAAGTGAGACTTAAAAACTGGAAACCTGAGTCTGCTTAATGAGTTTTGTTTTGAGGACTCCATTCTATCTTAAAAGACCAGGAAATAGAGAGAAAGGGATATGGTGCTGGGATTAAAATTCTAAGAAAAAGGACAGAAGGGTAAAGGAGGAAACAGATCAGGGACTCACCAGGAGTTAATTCCTACTTTATCCAGAACCTTCTTGACACCCATAATGTCATCAGTAAGGTCATCACCCAGGAACTCTAGCAGGAGTTACGGAAGGGAAATGAGGGAGCTAAGTGTTAACCAGAAAGGTAATGAGCATCCCTCTTCTCTGGTCCTTCTCTAAACTAGAGGCTTATGCCTATTGCATAACACTGGAGTGGGTTGCCATTTCCTTCTCCAATGCACGAAAGTGAAAAGTGAAAGTGAAGTCGCTCAGTCGTGTCCAACTCCTAGCAACCCCATGGACTGCAGCCTACCAGGCTCCTCCATCCATGGGATTTTCCATGCAAGAGTGCTGGAGTGGGGTGCCATTGCCTTCTCCAAGAGACTGGCATACAGATATACATATAGAAAATGAAATTGAAGGGAGTTTTCAGAAATAAACCCACCCATCTATGGTAAACTGATTTTAGACAATGATCAACATTAAAGTGGGAGAAAATGCTGTTTTCAACAGTGCTAGGCAATTGGCTACCCATGTGCAGAGGAATGAAATTGGACCATTTCCTCCTTCCATATACAAAAAGTAACTCAAAATACACAAAAGGCTTAAATGTAAGAAGTAAAGTTACAGTCAAAACCCTGTATCCACAGGTTCCATATCATTGGATTCAACCAACTCTGTACTGAAAATATTAGAAAGAGGAAATTACAAAAAGTTTGTAAAGGCAAAAGTTGAATTTTCCATGTGCCAGCAAATTTTTATTGATGTATAACATTTACTTTGTATTACAACATTTACATAGCATTTACACCTTATTAATTAGTATGAGTAACCTAGAGATGATTTAAAGCATACAGGAAGATGTGCTTAGGTTACATGCAAACACTATACCATTTTTATTATAAGAGACTTGAGCATACGCAGATTTTGGTGTGCTCAGTTTCCTTGAACCAACCCTCCGCAGATACCAAGGAATGAATGTAAAAATGTTCCAGTGAAACATGGGGAAAAACCTTTGCAATCTGGGTTTAGTGCTGGTTTCTTAGATCTGAAAGAAAACAACAAGCTATGAAAGAAAAAAAATAAATTGGATTTCCTCAAAGTTAAACACCTTTGTGCATCAATAGTTACAATTCAGAAAGTGAAAATATAGCCCAGAGAATGTAATAAAACATCTGAACATTATATATCTGATGAATTTGTATCCCAAGAACTTGACCAACAACATAAAGACAAACAACCCAAGCTTAAAAATGGATAAATGACTTCAACAGACTATTCTTCACACAAGACATACGAATGGTCAACAAGCAGATGAAAACATATCAAACATCATTAGTCATGATGGAGATACAAATTAAAACCACAATGCAACAACTCCTTCACATATTCTAAAATGGTTAAAATCAAAAAATCTTAAAATAACAAACGTTGACAACAATGCAGAAAAATTGGAACCTTTAAACTTTACTTGTGGAAAAGGGTGCTACCTATGTTTACAATATACAATTAACATAGGATTCAACAACTCCACTCCTAGACATAAACCCCAAAGAATTAATAACAGATGTATATATATTGATAGTAACACTGTGCACAATAGCCAACAGGTAGAAACAATGCAAACGTCCATCAATGGATAAATGGATAAACAAAATGGGGTAGATCCATAAACAGCCATATTATTCACCACAGAAGGAATAAAACAAAATTGGCCTCTGTGGAAAATACATGGCAGTTCTTCAAAACTTTAAACAGAATTAATGGATGATCCACCAATTTCACATCAGGGTACATAATCAAAAGATTGAAAGCAGGGACAGAAAAAGATATGGGCACACTCATAGTCAGAGCAGCATTAACCACAAGAGCAAAAGATAGAAACATACCAAGTTCCCAGGCGGTTCTAGTGGTAAAGAACCCGCTTGCCAATGCAGGAGATATAAGAGGTAGATGCAGGTTCGATCCCTGGTTCAGGAAGATTCCCTGGCTTAACAAATGGCAACCCACTCCAGTAGTCTTGCCTGGAGAATCCCATAGACAGAGGAGTCTGGGAGCCTATAGTCCATAGGGTCGCAAAGAGTTGGACGTGACTAAAGTGACTTAGCACGCGCACACACACACACCACCAATTTCATATGAGGGTATATAATCAAAAGATTGAAAGCAGGACAGGAAAAGATATGGGTACACTCATATTCATAGTAGCATTAACCATAAAAACAGAAGATAGAAACAAACCAAGTGTCCATCAATGAATGAATAGATAAACTAAATGTGGCATATATACAATGTAATTCAGTCTTTAAAACTAAGGATACCAACACATACTATTAATACAACATATATTAACCTGAAAATCAATATGATACATGATCTTCCCTGGTGGTTCAGAGGGGTAAAGCATCTGCCTGCAGTTCAGGAGACCAAGGTTCAATTCATGGGCTGGGAAGATGCCCTAGAGAAGGAAATGGCAACCCACTCCAGTACTCTTGCCTGGAAAATTCCATTGACCAAGGAGCCCTGTAGGCTACAGTCTCCTGCCACTGCTGCTGAGTCGCTTCAGTCGTGTCCGACTCTGTGCGACCCCATACAGACGGCAGCCCACCAGGCTCCCTCGTCCCGGGATTCTCCAGGCAAGAACACTGGAGTGGGTTGCCATTTCCTTCTCCAATGCAGGAAAGTGAAAAGTGAAAGTGAAGTCGCTCAGTTGTGTCCTACCCTCAGCGACCCCATGGACTGCAGCCTACCAGATTCCTCCATCCATGGGATTTTCCAGGCAGAAGTACTGAGTCGGGTGCCATTGCCTTCTCCAAGGCTACAGTCTACGGGGTCACAAAGAGTCAGACACGACTGAGTGACTTTATGATACATGAAATAACTCCAGTTCCAAAAGGTCAAAAATTATATGATTCCACTTATATGAAGTATCCAGAGAAGTCAAATTCAAAGAAAGAAAGGAGAATGTGGTTGCCAGGGGCTGAGGGGAATTTGAGTTTAATGGCTACAATTTCACTAGTGAAAATTGACAATTTCTGAACATGGATGGTGAGGATATTTGTACAACAATGTGAATGTAGTTAGTGCCATAGAACTGTACACTTACAATGGCTTGAATGATAAATGTTTCTATATTTAAGTACAATGAAAAAAGTGAATAAAATGCTGGCACAAACACATGGATGAACATTGAAAACATCCTAAAGGGAAAGAAGCCATACAGAAAAGGGCAGCCAGATCATATTCATCTAAAGCTTTAAATCCATCAAGGTTATAAAACTGAGGGAAAGTATAAGTAATGGTTCCAAAAAGAGAAAAGTAGATCAGAATGGAAAAAGACATGTCCTTAGAGTTGGGGCCAGCTGACAAAAGTGGAAGTGGGCCTGTGGATTGGATTATAATGTGGAAACCACACTGATGTCCTCATTTGGAGGTTGCGTGCAGGTTCCCTGGGAGAGTGTGCCTGTCATGGAGAAAACACACTAGAATATTTCATGTGAGCGGCAAATGAGTTAAAGCAAAGATGGCTGGAGACCTAAGAGATAAACAGTACTTTGCACTGCTATTGTAATTTTTTTCTATGCTTGAAAGAGAAAACATTACACTTCCTTATAGAGGCCAAGCCTTACTCAGATGCAGTTCATAAAAAGTCATGAACCTAATTGCTCATATAGGAATCCACCTGTAATTGAGAGGCACCGTGAAGATATTAGGAGCCACTATGTCATCAGTGTTGTGGGTGACCTGGATGTGGCAGAAGGAATGGGCTTTTTTAATTCCAATTTTCTACAGCATTCCACCAAAAAACTAATAGGACTAATAAATGAATTCAGTGAAGTTACAAAATCAATACACAAAACTCAATTACATTTCTAAACAATAAAAAGCCATCAGAAAGAGAAAGAAAACAATCCAATTTACAATTGTATCAAAAAGAACAAAATATCTAGAAATAACTTTACTGAGGACTTGAAAGACCTGCACACAAAAAACTTGATGAAGAAACTGAGGAAGATACAAATAAATGGAAAGAGATCCCACACTTATAGAATGAATTACTATCCATCCTACTCAAATTATATAGTAAAATGCAATCCATACCAAAATTCCATTAGTATTTTTTATAGAAATAGAGCAAATCATCTTAATATTTGTGGAACCACAAAGGACCCCATATAGCCAAAGTGATCCTCAGAAAGGAGAACCTGCTGGAGGCATCTCACAGCTACAGTATCCAAAATGTGGAACTGGCACAAAAACAGGCTCAAGGGCCAGAGGAGGGCAACAGAGACCCCAGAATTAAACCCATGCAGATGCAGTCAGTTAACTTAGGAGAAAGTAGCCAAGAACACACCAAGGGGGAAGGACAGTCTGCACAATAAACACTGCTTGAAAACTGCACACCACACATCAAAGAACTACATCAGACACCATCTACTTTGCAGAGAAAACTGACTGAAAACCCAGTTTAACACAACAAGCCCCTGTGGCATCAGCGGAAGGTGGACCCTCCCCCACCCATTACCACAGTCATACACAGGAAGCTTCTACTCACTTCTCACCTTTTACTCCCAATGGTGCTTCCACAGGCAGATCCTGAGGAAACCCAGGACCTGTCAGCACAGACGCAACTTCAGGTTGTCCTAAAGGCCAAACACCGGCGAGCCCTACAGAGACTGAACTCCTGTTGCATGGACACTTGCCCGGCGCTTCCCAAAGCTCAAGCCCTAGTGGTGCCTGAGGAGACGCATCCTTTCAGCTGCTGCTGCTGCTAAGTCGTTTCAGTCCGACTCCATAGACGGCAGCCCACTTTCAGCTGCGCACAGAGCCAATTTCAGAGGAAGGTGCATGCGCTGGCGAGTCAGAGAAGTGGGCCCAGCGCCCCGTATGGTTGGTACAGGGATTGTAGACCGCGTTTTGCTCACAGTTCTCTGCTGGCCAACTGCTGAACTTATCCAGCTGTTGAAATTCAAACTGAAATGGAATCAAACACCCTATAACTTCTCCAGAAACACTTAAAGAACAATTCATTGGAAACTATATACAGTGAAATGAATGTACACATAAACTTTATAACTTAACTCCAAATTCACTCAAAATTATTTATAGACAAACTTTAAATGCAAAACTACTCAAAATTAAAGAAGAAAATCGACATGAGCTTGGGTTTGTAGATCAGTAGCTTTGAATTTTAACACACAAAACACAAAAGGCAATCCACAAAGAAAAGTCATACCATAAGCATTCTAAAAATTAAAGATTTCTATTATGAGAAAGAGCTCATTCAGAAAATCAAAGCCAAGTCACAAACTGGGAGAAAAATATTTGCAAACACATATCTAATAAGGGATTTGGCTCAAAAAATACAAAGAATTCTAACACAAGTAATCCCATTAAAAATAGGTAAATATCTGAATGGACACCTGGCCAAAGATGATACACAGATTATAGACAGAAATATACCAAGGATTGGGCTGAGGGGGCTGGGGCAGAAAACAATGGTCCAGCTAAATTCCCTGAGTCAAGTGTGACCCTGAAGTAGTTCTATCCTCCCCAGAGGCCTTAGAGAGACAGACAGGGAGGAAGGAAAAGAGAGATAGTTATGCTTAAACCTAACTAAAACCCTAATCACTCTTACCATTTTCATCCAATATGGTCTAGGAAGTCTTAGCCATTGTAATTAGATGGAAAAAAGTAATAAAAAGAATCTGACTGGAGAAGAAGAATTAAAATTTTCACTGATAGTAGATGACATGATATCTTATGTCATGATATGATAATATCATGATATGACATGATAATCCTGAAGACAACACACCAAAACAAATAGAACTCATCAGAAAATTCAGCTGACTTATAGAATACAAAATTAACATATAGAAATCTGTCATACAACAAAAGAGACACAGATGTATAGAACAGTCTTTTGGACTCTGTGGGAGAGGGAGAGGGTGAGATGATTTGGGAGAATGGCATTGAAACATGTATAATATAATATAAGAAATGAATCACCAGTCCAGTTTCAATGCACGATACTGGATGCTTGGGGCTGGTGCACTGGGATGACCCAGAGGGATGGTATCGGGAGGGAGGTGGGACGGGGGTTCAGGATGGGGAACACGTGTCCGCCCATGGCGGATTCATGTTGACGTATAGCAAAACCAATACAATATTGTAAAGTAATTAGCCTCCAATTAAAATAAATAAATTTAAATTAAAAAGAGAAATCTGTTGTAATTCTATACACTCATAAAAACTCTCAGAATGAGAAATTAAGTAAACAATTCCAATGACAATGAGATTAATAAAAATAAAATACCTAAGAATACATCTAACCAAAGAGGTAAAAGGCTTGTACTCAGAAAACTGGAAGACAACAATGAAAGAAATTGAAGATGACACAAATGGAAAGAGATACTGTGTTCATAGATTTGAAGAATTTGTATTGTTAAAATGATTCCACACCTCAAGACAATCTAGTGATTTGATGCAATTCTTATCAAAATACCAATGGAATATTTCAAAGAAGTAGAGCAAAGAATTCTAAAATGCATATGGAAACACAAAAGAGCCTCAATAGTCAATACAACCTTAAGAAACAAGCACAACTCTGAACATAACATGCTCCCTGATTTCAAACACACCTGGAATCCTCAGTCATATGGTATTGGCACACACACACACAAAGAAAAAGTTCCACATAGATCAATGGGACAGAATAAAAAGCCCAGAAATGAACCCACACTTATATGGTCAAGTGATCTACAACAACAGAGATGAGAATATACAATGCAGAAAAGAAAGCCTCTTCAATAATAAATGGTGTTGGGAAAACTGGACTGCTGAATGCACAAGAATCAAACTAGAATCCTTTCTCATGCCATCTACAAAAATAACCTCAGTTCAGTTCTGTCGCTCAGTCGTGTCCAACTCTTTGCGACCCCATGGGCTACAGCACGTCAGGCCTTCCTGCCCGTCACCAAACCTCAAAATGAATCAAATGCTTCAATGCAAGATCTGAAGTCATGGAACTCCTAGAAGAATATATGGGCAGTATGCTCTTTGACATGAGTCTTAGCAATATTTTGGGGAGATCTCTCTCCTCAAACAAGGAAAACAAAAGGAAAATAAACCACTGGGAATCCATCCAACAGAAAATCTTTTAAACAGCAAAGGAAATCACTCACAAAACAAAAAAGCACCCTACTGAACATGAGAAGATATTTGCAAAAAAAAGAGAATGAAATCTTGTGACAAGAAGAATTGACCTAGAGGATATTACGCTAAGTGAGATATGTCAAACGGAGAAAGAGCAGTACCCTATGATGTTGTTTATATGTGTATAGAATCTACAAAATGAGCAAATGGATGCATAGATCCCAAGAATATGCACGTGGTTGCTAGAAAAGAGTGGTAGTGGGATGGCTACAGTATGTGAAAAAGATTAAGAGGTACAAAATTCCAATTATAAAACAAATGTCATAAGAATGTAATGTACAGCATATGGAATACAATCCATAATATTGTAAAAACACTGTATGGTGATGAATGGTAACTAAACAAATCTTGATGATCATTTTGTAGTGTATAAAAATATTGAACCACTATGTTGCATTCCAAAAAGCTAATATAATATTGACAGTCAATTATACATCAATTAAAAAAAGAAGAAGAAAAAATACTATCTTAGAAAAGAAAGAGTGTAATGAGGTAAAAAGCAGATGTCAGATGAAACTGTGAAAATGTGTAGGTTGAAGAGACCATGTCCGCTGAAGTTCAGCTCTCAAGTCGCCCAAATAAGGACTCAAAGAGGTAAGGACATTTGATACTACTAGAGAACTTGCTTGAACATCTTTGTTTAAAGAAGCTTTATTATCTGTTTAAAGAAGTGTTGTTGTTGTTCAGTCGCTAAGTCGTGTCCGACTGTTTGCGACCCCATGGACTGCAGCGCACCAGGCCTTCCCATCTCTCACAGTCTTCTGGAGTTTGCCCAAGTTCAAAGCAAAGTTGGGTAAGGTACAAAGAGTTCCCATAAGCCCTCTGCTGTGACCTGGTTGATTCTCCCATCACCCTCCATGGGTGCTCAGAGCCTTCCACATCCAAAGTCTCCTATCAACATCCTGTGTGGTGGTCACACGTCATGATCACAAGTCCAGAGTTTACATTAGGATTCACACCTGGTATTGTACATTCTATGGGTTTTGACAAATGTATGTCACCATGAATACATCCTACTGAATAATTTCACTGCCTTTAAAATCCTCTGTGCTCAGTGTGTTTATCACTCCCCATCCCTCAGCCCTACCATGAGCCCCTCACATCCCCACTGATCTTTTCATCCTTTCCATGGTTTGCCTTTTCCCAAATGTCATACATAGTTGGTACTCTGTGGTATGCTACCTTTTCAAATTGACTTCTTCCAGTGAGTAATATGCATTTCAGGTATCCTACCTGTCTCCCCATGGCTCCCTAGTTCTCTCATTTCTTTTCAGTGCTGAAAAACATTCTGTTACATAGATATAACCAAGTCTATTTGTCCATTCACCTCCTGAAGGACATCATCAGTGCTTCTACATTCTGGCACTTAAGGAGAAAGCTGCCGTAAATGTTCCAGTGCAGGTTTTTGTGTAGATGTAAATACTCGATTCATTTGGGTCCTTTGATTCCAAGTATTTTGAGGGCTGGATTGTATGGTAAGAATGTATTTCATTTCGAAAGACACAGCCCATATTCACAGAGTTTCTGAAGATGGTAGCTGAGAGCATGTCTGCCTACTGAAGACTCAAGACAAGTAAAGGGGTGGAATTATAGATGCCAGCTAGAAAGATGACTCTAAGATAAAAACCTTACCTCCACCTTCTTAGAGTTGAAAGCTGGTCCTGAGAATTAAATGGATACAAGACATAGTCACAGGAGAGAAGCATACATATTTATTCCCCATAAGTTGTATGTGACACAGTGCACCTTCCTAAGGAAATAAGAAAGAGAAGTGACAAAACCTAAATGTTTTTCTATTGGGTTGAAAAAAGAGAGGTGATTGTGGGGAAGGAACTACACTATGTGGGGAGGCTAAGGGTGGTAACAGTGATGTTGAATAAGGTCTATTTGTACAGAATTCTCTCATTCCCAATTTTCTGTCCTTGATAATGATGTCACCCTCCTTCTAGGGAGGCAGGACATCATCAGTGGGGGTTAAGGAAGGGAAAGGACATTTTACATACATATATACATATACCCATATATCCATACGACAGAAAAATAGACAAAGACAGAGATAGAGAGACTGAGAGACAGAGAGAAAGAATGAACACAAGAGAGAGGGGATGAGCAGAAGTCATAGACTTCTCATAAATAAGTCTGTATATTATAACCCAGTTGCAATGTTCATCCACTTGGAGGGGTGGGGATTACACAAGGATGCATTCCAGGAGCCAGGAACCCTGGGAGCCATAATGGGGACAGCCACCACATAGACCAAGATGAAACACTAAGACTTGAGTCTAAACGTACATAACAAGAGGACCTGGAGGGCTGTATGCCAGAGGGGACAACGTCTGAATTTCATTTAATTTCAACCTTCCCAGGGGGGGACTGGGAAACAGGCAGGGAGGGGAGTGACTTTCCCTTGATCTCAGAGTAGACCCAGGCTTGTTGCAGTTGTATTCTGTGCTACAGCAGCCCTTTATAAATGTAATCTTTCCTTTGCTAAGTCTGTCCATGAGCCATGTGTGATATGAGCCTATGGGCTTTAGAGGCAATACAGGTATATAAGGTCTATACACCTGATGACCTCCCTAGAATGTAGACACCAGAATGACCCCCACATTCAGATGGGGAATCGGGGGACCCTGAGAGGTACATGGCTTGCTGAGGGTCACATGACTGTTGAAAAGGAGCAGTCGGGTCTGAACCCAGCTATATCCTCAAAGTTGGGGTCCTTACCGCACCCAGGCCTCCCTGAAGCTATGGAGTGGGTTGTGTTGGTATCACTGTGCGTGGACATGGCATATAGTCATCAGCCCAAAGGTGCCCTTGGGGAGCTTTGTGAAAGGAGGAGGCCCAGGTAAGGGGACCCCATAAAGTGGCCTCATTTCCCTGGCAACAAAACCAACAATCTTGGAACCTGAATAACAAGGCAGCCACATCTAGAGATGCCCCCTAGCCAGCTAACTTGAAACTCTCAAATGGACATGTTCTGCTGTGTCCCAATGTTCCGAGATCGTGTCCTCAGGAGAACCCATGGTGAGAGCCTTTACTGACACTGCTGACATTGGGTCAGGTCTCACCCCAGACACCTATGGCTATTTGCCTAGAGGGACCCAAAGGTAACACAGGGAGGCCCAGAGTGGACTAGCCCAGGCCAGAACACCACTCTGATCCCACTTGGGTAGTCTTATAACTTCACATAGATAATGAATTTTAGCCTAATTCATTATTGATATCAAGTTATAAAAGACTACAAACTATGTAGTTTGTATTAAAATGCAGATATATTTCTGAGTCACTCAGAAACAGCAACACACTTTATATTCTTGGGCTCCAAAATCCATGTGGATGGTGACTGCAGCCATAAAATTAAAAGATGCTTGCTCCTTGGAAGAAAAGCTATGACAAAACAAGACAGTGTATTAAAAAGGAGAGACAGATATTACTTTGCCAACAAAGGTCCATATAGTCAAAGCTATGGTTTTTCCAGTAGTCACGTATGGATGTGAGAGTTCGACCATGAAGAAGGTTGAGCACTGAAGAACTGATGCTTTCAAACTGTGGTGCTGGAGAAGACTCTTAAGAGTCACTTGGGTAGCAAGGAGATCAAACCAGTTAATCCTAAAGGAAATCAACCCTGAATATTCATTGGTAGGACTGAAGCTGAAGCTGAAGCTACCATACATTGGCCACCTGATACAGAGAACTGATTCATTGGGAAAGACCCTGATGCTGGGAAAGATTGAGGGCAGAAGGAGAAGGAAGCAACAGAGAATGAGGTGGTTGAATGGCATCCTCAACACAACAGACTTGAGTTTGAGCAAATTTGAGGAGATGGTGAAGGACAGAGAAGCCTGGCATGCTGTAGTCTATGGGGTCGCAAAGAGTGTGATATGACTCAGCAACTGAACAACAGCAACAATATTTCTGAGTATGTAGTTCAAACTCTTGTAATAAAAGTTTTACTTTTTACTTTTGTCTATAGTAATATTTCCTCTTACCCTTTGTAGCTCAGAGATCACCTAACGTACATCTCAAACATAATAGACTTACTTCTGAAGGCAAACACAAAAGAATGTGTAACTGCAACCTTTTTTTGGTGGTGGGAAGTTGGAAATAATTAGAGTTAGTTAGGACCTCTGTTTTAGGAAGATAAAGGATAAAGCTATTACAGAAGAGGTTCCAAAATAAAGTGAATCAAACAAATTAAAAGATTATTTTTTTCTGAAGCTCAATAGTATTGGATGGTCCAGAGTGAAAAACCCAAGTTCCTTGCCTATTGTTGCTTTGTTATCTCCTAGGGATTTATTCCGGAGAACACAATGGCAACCCACTCCAGTACTCTTGCCTGGAAAATCCCATGGACAGAGGAGCCTGGTGGGCTGCTACCCCATGGGGTCACAAAGAGTCAGACACGACTGAGCGACTTCACTTTCACTTTTCACTTTCATGCATTGGAGAAGGAAATGGCAACCCACTCCAGTATTCTTGCCTGGAGAATCCCAGGGACGGGGGGAGCTGGTGGGCTGCCGTCTCTGGGGTCGCACAGAGTCGGACACGACTGAAGCGATGCAGCAGCAGCAGCAGCAGGAATTTATTCAATCAACCATCATTCAGTCCTTATCTGTGGCAAACACTGATAATTGCTCTTCGATACCTATCCTTTTCTACCTTTGAACAAGTTCATGTTTTAAATATTTGACTGTTCATGTAATATAGAGATTACATTTTTTTCCATTTATTTTATTTTATTTTTTAACTTTACAATATTGTATTGGTTTTGCCATATATCAACATGATCTGCCACAGGTATACACGTGTTCCCCATCCTGAACCCTCCTCCCTCCTCCCTCCCTGTATCATCCCTCTGGGTCGTCCCAGTGCACCAGCCCCAAGCATCCAGTATCTTGCATCGAACCTGGTCTGGCGACTCGTTTCATATATGATATTATATATGTTTCAATGCCATTCTCCCAAATCATCCCACCCTCTCCCTCTCCCAAAGAGTCCAAAAGACTGTTCTATACATCAGTGTCTCTTTTGCTGTCTCATACCCCATGAACAGTATGAAAAGGCAAAATGATAGGATACTGAAAGAGAACCTCACCAGATCAGTAGGTGCCCAATATGCTACTGGAGATCAGTGGAGAAATAACTCCAGAAAGAATGAAGGGATGGAGCCAAAGCAAAAAGAATACCCAGCTGTGGATGTGACTGGTGATAGAAGCAAGGTCCAATGCTGTAAAGAGCAATATTGCATAGGAACCTGGAATGTCAGGTCCATGAATCAAGGCAAATTGGAAGTGGTCAAACAAGAGATGGCAAGAGTGCATGTCGACATTCTAGGAATCAGAGAACTGAAATGGACTGGAATGGGTGAATTTAAATCAAATGACCATTATATCTACTACTGCGGGCAGGAATCCCTCAGAAGAAATGGAGTGGCCATCATGGTCAACAAAAGAGTCTGAAATGCAGTACTTGGATGCAATCTCAAAAACAACAGAATGATCTCTGTTCGTTTCCAAGGCAAACCATTCAATATCACAGTAATCCAAGTCTATGCCCCAACCAGTAATGCTGAAGAAGCTGAAGTTGAACGGTTCTATGAAGACCTATAAGAGCTTTTAGAACTAACACTCAAAAAAGATGTCCTTTTCATTATAGGGGACTGGAATGCAAAAGTAGGAAGTCAAGAAACACCTGAAGTAACAGGCAAATTTGGCCTTGGAATACAGAATAAAGCAGGGCAAAGACTAATAGAGTTTTGCCAAGAAAATGCACTGGTCATAACAAACACCCTCTTCCAACAACACAAGAGAAGACTCTATACATGGACATCACCAGATGGTCAACACCGAAATCAGACTGATTATATTCTTTTCAGCCAAAGATGGAGAAGCTCTATATAGTCAGCAAAAACAAGACCAGGAGCTGACTGTGGCTCAGACCATGAACTCCTTATTGCCAAATTCAGACTTAAATTGAAGAAAGTAGGGAAAACCACTAGACCATTCAGGTATAACCTAAATCAAATCCCTTATGATTATACACTGGAAGTGAGACATAGATTTAGGGGCCTAGATCTGATAGATAGAGTGCCTGATGAACTATGGACAGAGGTTCGTGACATTGTACAGGAGATGGGGATCAAGACCATCCCCATGGAAAAGAAGTGCAAAAAAGCAAAATGGTTGTCTGGGCAGGCCTTACAAATAGCTGTGAAAAGAAGAGAAGCGAAAAGCAAAGGAGAAAAGGAAAGATATAAACATCTGAATACAGAGTTCCAAAGAATAGCAAGAAGAGATAAGAAAGCCTTCTTGGTGATCAATGCAAAGAAATAGAGGAAAACAACAGAATGGGAAAGACTAGGATCTCTTCAAGAAAATCAGAGACACCAAAGGAACATTTCATGCAAAGATGGGCTTGATAAAGGACAGAAATGGTATGGACCTAACAGAAGCAGAAGATATTAAGAAGAGGTGGCAGGAATACACAGAAGAATTGTACAAAAAGATCTTCACGACCCAGATAATCACGATGGTGTGATCACTGACCTAGAGCCAGACATCCTGGAATGTGAAGTTAAGTGGGCCTTAGAAAGCATCACTACGAACAAAGCTAGAGGAGGTGATGGAATTCCAGTTGAGCTATTCCAAATTCTGAAAGATGATGCTGTGAAAGTGCTGCACTCAATATGCAAGCAAATCTGGAAAACTCAGCAGTGGCCACAGGACTGGAAAAGGTCAGTTTTCATTCCAATCCCAAAGAAAGGCAATGCCAAAGAATGCTCAAACTACCACACAATTGCATTCATTTCACATGCTAGTAAAGTAATGCTCAAAATTCTCCAAGCCAGGCTTCAGCAATACATGAACCATGAACTTCCAGATGTTCAAGCTGGTTTTCAAAAAGGCAGAGGAACCAGAGACCAAATTGCCAACATCTGCTGGATCATGGAAAAAGCAAGAGAGTTCCAGAAAAGCATCTATTTCTGCTTTATTGACTATGCCAAAGCCTTTGCCTGTGTGGATCACACTAAACTGTGGAAAATTCTGAAAGAGATGGGAATACCAGACCACCTGATCTGCCTCTTGAGAAATTTATATGCAAGTCAGGAAGCAACAGTTAGAACTGGACATGGAACAACAGACTGGTTCCAAATAGGAAAAGGAGTTCGTCAAGACTGTATATTGTCACCCTGTTTATTTAACTTACATGCAGAGTACATCATGAGAAACGCTGGACTGGAAGAAACACAAACTGGAATCAAGATTGTCGGGAGAAATATCAATAACCTCAGATATGCAGATGACACCACCCTTATGGCAGAAAGTGAAGAGGAACTAAAAAGCCTCTTGATGAAAGTGAAAGAAGAGAGTGAAAAAGTTGGCTTAAAGCTCAACATTCAGAAAACGAAGATCATGGCATCTGGTCCCATCACTTCATGGGAAATAGATGGGGAAACAGTAGAAACAGTGGCTGACTTTATTTTTCTGGGCTCCAAGATCATTGCAGATGGTGACTGCAGCCATGAAGTTAAAAGACCCTTACTCCTTGGAAGGAAAGTTATGACCAACCTAGATAGCATATTGAAAAGCAGAGACACTACTTTGTCAACAAAGGTCCATCTAGTCAAGGCTATGGTTTTTCCTGTGGTCATGTATGGATGTGAGAGTTGGACTGTGAAGAAGGCTGAGCGCCGAAGAATTGATGCTTTTGAACTGTGGTGTTGGAGAAGACTCTTGAGAGTCCCTTGGCCTGCAAGGAGATCCAACCAGTCCATTCTGAAGGAGATCAGCCCTGGGATTTCTTTGGAAGGAATGATGCTAAAGCTGAAACTCCAGTACTTTGGCCACCTCATGCGAAGGGTTGACTCATTGGAAAAGACTCTGATGCTGGGAGGGATTGGGGGCAAGAAGAGAAGGGGACGACAGAGGATGAGATGGCTGGATGGCATCACTGACTTGATGGACGTGAGTCTGAGTGAACTCCGGGAGTTGATGATGGACAGGGAGGCCTGGCGTGCTGCAAGTCATGGGGTCGCAAAGAGTCGGACACGACTGAGGGACTGATCTGATCTGATCTGATACAGGGTTATTGTTACTACAAAGCCACAGTCATCAAGACAGTATGGTACTGGCACAAAGACAGAAATATAGATCAATGGAACAAAATAGAAAGCCCAGAGATAAATCCACGCACCTATGGACACCTTATCTTTGACAAAGGAGGCAAGAATATACAATGGATTAAAGACAATGTCTTTAACAAGTGGTGCTGGGAAAACTGGTCAACCACTTGTAAAAGAATGAAACTAGAACACTTCTAACACCATACACAAAAATAAACTCAAAACAGATTAAAGATCTAAACGTAAGACCAGAAATTTTAAAACTCCTAGAGGAGAACATAGGCAAAACACTCTCCGACATACATCACAGCAGAATCCTCTATGACCCACCTCCCAGAATATTGGAAATAAAAGCAAAAATAAACAAATGGGACCTAATTAAACTTAAAAGCTTCTGCACAACAAAGGAAACTATAAGCAAGGTGAAAAGACAGCCTTCAGAACAGGAGTAAATAATAGCAAATGAAGCAACTGACAAACAACTAATCTCAAAAATATACAAGCAACTCCTACAGCTCAACTCCAGAAAAATAAATGACCCAATCAAAAAATGGGCCAAAGAACTAAACAGACATTTCTCCAAAGAAGACATACAGATGGCTAACAAACACATGAAAAGATGCTCAACATCACTCATTATCAGAGAAATGCAAATCAAAACCACTATGAGGTACCATTTCACACCAGTCAGAATGGCTGCAATCCAAAAGTCTACAAGCAATAAACGCTGGAGAGGGTGTGGAGAAAAGGGAACCCTCTTACACTGTTGGTGGGAATGCAAACTAGTACAGCCACTATGGAGAACAGTGTGGATATTCCTTAAGAAACTGGAAATAGAACTGCCGTATGACCCAGCAATCCCACTGCTGGGCATACACACTGAGGAAACCAGAATTGAAAGAGACACGTGTACCCCAATGTTCATAATAGAGATTACATTTTTCAATCACATGTGATCAAAGTGTCAGTGAGTTGATAATTGTTGAAGCTGGGTGATGGATACAGGATTATTACACTATTCTTTTTACTTCTATATATGCTTAAAATTTTCCATAATAAAAAGGTTCTACCACAGTTAAAATTTTAAGTGTTTTTTTTTTCCTTTTTAACTGAAAGTGAAAGTTACTCAGTCATGTCTGACTCTTTGTAACCCCATGAGCTATAGCCTATCAGGCTTTTCGGTCCATGGAATTCTCCATGGCAAGAATACTGGAATGGATAGCCTTTCCCTTCTCCAGACGATCTTCCTGACCCAGGGATCAAACCCCATCTCCCGCATTCTCCTACTGTCTGAGCCACTAGGGAAGCCCTTTTAACTGAAGTTAGATGATATCAAGTGTTGTGTTAATTTCTGCCATACATCAAAAACATTCATCAAAAACATTTACACGTTCTTTTTCCTATTATTGTTTATGACAGGATATTGAAAATAAATTTCCTGTGCTATATAGTAGGACCTTGTTGTTTATTCATTTTACATATACTAGTTTGCATCTACTAACCCAGAACTGTTTTACAGTTTTAACCTACCTGGATTTTTTCAAATTGCAAAAAATTAAAGAATTAATATTGGATAGCATAATAAATTTGCATTTTTGCCTGTTATCATGAACTTATTTAAACATACTTTTTCATTTTTATTTTTATTTTTTTAATTTAAATTTATTTATTTTAATTGGAGGCTAATTACTTTACAATATTGTATTTGTTTTGCCACACATCAGCATGAATCCGCCAGGGGCATACACATGTTTCCCATCCTGAACCCCCCTTCCACCTCCCTCCCCATACCATCCCTCTGGGTCATCCCAGTGCACCAGCCCCGTGCATCCTGTATCATGCAACAAACCTGGACTGGCAATTCGTTTCTCATATGATATTATACATGTTTCAATGCCATTCTAGCAAATCATCCCACCCTCTCCCTCTCCCACAGAGTCCAAAAGACTGTTCTATACATCAGTGTCTCTTTTGCTGTCCTGTATACAGGGTTATCGTTACCATCTTTCTAAATTCCATATATATGCATTAGTATACTGTATTGGTGTTTTTCTTTCTGGCTTACTTCACTCTGTATAATAGGCTCCAGTTTCCTAAAATATCTTTTTGTATTTTATCTTTTATCATTTTATTTCTATAATCACAAATATTATTTAAAATTGAACAGAAAAAGGAATTCCCTGGTGGTGTAATGGATGGGAATCTGCCTGCCAATGCTGGGGACATGAGTTCAGTCCCTGGTCCAGGAAGATTCTACATGCCACAGTGCAACTAAGCCCACAGGCCACAACTTCTGAGCACATGCTCGTGAGCCCTCAAGCCGCAACAAATGAGCCCCTGTGCCGCAACTATTGAAGCCCATATACCTTAGAGCCAGCAAGCTGCAACTACTGAGCCCATGTGCTGCAACTACTGAGCCGTGTGCTGCAGCTAGGTGCCCGTGTGCACACAGATCCTGTGTTCCACAGCAGGAGACACCACCGCAGTGAGAAGCCCATGCAACACTGCAGTGAGTAGTAGCCCCCACTCTTCACAGCTAGAGAAAGCACACATGAGCAATGAGGACCCAGTGCAGCCAAAAGTAACAAATGAATACATACCTATTTCTAAAAAAATTAACAAAAAGATAAGAAAAAGAAGGAAGGAGGGGAAAGAGAAAGGAATAACAAGATTTAAAACTAAGAAACCGTAGTTTTAAGGTTTCTAAATCTTAAAAGAGAGACTCTGTTTATAGAGTCTCTTATAGAAAAGCCTCTATCTTCATCTTGAGAAACTCTTAGCCACCCAAGGGTACCTCTTGCAACCCACTGAAACAAGAGTAATACAGGGAGGAACGTTGGCCCTGGAGGACTCATTCAGATCAGAGCAGGCCTCCTGCTTAAGGGCCTCTCCAGGGACCGCCAACACTCTCCAAGGTCTAGGGCTGAGATCAGGTCCCTCTGGCCATTGTTATTTTGGAGGCAAAGTCAAGAAATTTTCTCATTGGACAGAAGGACTATAGGGATATTTCCTTGCTCAAAATCTCCACCTCTGCATCTTCTAAAGGAAAGACAAAGTTGTCGGTAGTCCATGAAGCCCTAGCCATATCTGTGGCTTTTGCTCCAGTGTTAGAAAGAATCCCAAATATCCACCACTGAGAGTGTCTCTTGTTGTAGGGAACCCACGTGAAGACAAATATTCTTCTCGTTCAGCTCCATCTTATCTTAAAACTATCCAATCTGGGAACTCCTGAGTATACAAGCCATAAATAGAGATCAGATTCTCATTTATCCTCCTCCTGAGTTACCCTTCAAGGGGACAGAGGGGAAGACAATATCTTGCTTTGCTCTGCACTAAATCCTCTTGACTGTTCATTTTGCCACATGTTCTAGGTGGTCTTTTATCTCCCCTCTTTTTCTCTTTTACTATCTCTGTGATGCACAGAACGTGGTCCAAATTTGACCTGGCTTCATCCAAATCCTCTAGTACCAACTCAGAGAATAGCACAGTCGTCATGGACCCTCATGTTAAGTGATGAGATTACAGTACAAACAGTGGACATTATAAATTCACAGAATCTTGGAATGGGAAGCCCTTGGAGTCACTGCAGTACACAACCCTTGCCTCCCACTTGACGGCTTCCTCCTGCCTGACTTCCATGAAAACAACTACTCCTGTGCCACTTCTGCTTCTGTTGACACAGAAGGGGAGAAAGTTTCCATTTAGTACCAGAGATACCCAAGGAAGATTGGCTCCCAATCTGTAGAATTTCTAAGCTGGAACAGATTTTAAAATGTCTAGTTTTTCCAGATTTTCTTTTAATGAGAAACTCAAGTGACTGATTCATGAACTCACAGTGACAGAGAACGGCTTTGTGCCATCATCCACTGTCACAGTACCTCTACCAATCACTCAAACCTGCATCATGGACTATGAGCCTTAGGTCAGCCAAAATCTTTATTGCTTACTCACTATGCCAGTGAGTCTTCCTGTGCTTTGAATTCAGTTACTTTGGGAACTGGAGAAGAGCACTTCTCAGTGCTCTGGAGGCTATTTACAACTCCCTTCCTTTCCTTCTCCAGTCTGAATAATCTCTTTTCTCTTCTTCCTTTCTAGGTGTGAGCCTCTCCATCTTCCTTCCCACCATCTCCACCGCAGCCAATAGATTATTGCTTTGAGCTGGGCAGGACTGATGAGGTCTGACATAGCAAGGTTGCCTCTGCTACACAATCTGATCTGGGTCAGCCCTGAGGCTTTATTCGTAACACCTCATCTCAAGCCATTCTCTGAGACTCATAGCACATTGGAGCATTCTTTTCTGTTCTTGTCCTTCTAAAGAGAAACTCCAGTGCTCCATGGAAGCTGGCAACACAACCACAGTCACTTTCTTTATTCTCCAAGGACTATCCAACAACCCTCAGATCCAGGTAGTACTCTTTGTAATATTCCTGGTGATTTACCTCCTGATTCTCACAGTGAACCTGCTGATGCTGCTGGTGATCAGGACTGACTCCCACCTCCACACCCCTATGTACTTCTTCCTCAGTCACCTCTCCTGCCTGGATGCTTTCTATGCCTCAATCATTGTGCCTAAGCTGCTAAAGAACCTGCTTTCCAAGTGGAAGACTATATGCTTTCTTGACTGTTTCATCCAGATCTTCTTTGTTATATTTCTTGGGGCCACTGAAACTTGCCTCCTTTCAGTCATGGCCTATGACCGGTACCAGGCTGTGTGCCACCCGCTGCTGTATGTGGTGACCATGAATAAGAAGGTGTGTGCTGGCCTTGCGGGAGCCTCCTGGGCCATAGGAATGGGGACTGGCCTGCTTAATACCATCCTCCTGGCTCAGCAGCACTTCTGTGGCCCCAACCTAATCCGCAGTTTTGCCTGTGAGCTTCCTCCAGTGCTCCTGTTGGCCTGTTCTGACCCCTACATTAGTGTGTTCTCCATCCTGACCACCATGGTGGTCCTGGGCCTTGGCACCTTTGTCATATTGGTGGGTTCTTATACCCGTATTATCCTGACAGCCCTGGGAATGAACTCTGCCACAGGTTGGAACAAGATCTTCTCTACCTGCTCATCCCATTTTCTTGTGGTCATCATATTTTATGGTTCTGGAATTTTCAGGTATGTCATTGCTAAAACTTGGCCTACAAATGCAGTGTGTTTTTCACCCTAAGTAAACTTGCCCTGTAGACAGAGCATTGCAAAGTGGCAAGAAAAGAATTATACTGGAATCAATAAGCCTAGGTTCTAGTTCTGGCTCCGCTGTGGACCTAATGCGTGAATTATTTTTTTTTTAATCCATTTTCTTTCTGAGGCCTCAATTGTCTAACTCTGCAAAATAAGTTTATACAAGAAGTAAAGACTTTCTTACTTTCATTAACCTATGATTTCAGAGTCACCAAAAGAAAATAATACAGACTTTTGCTAGACTTTTATTAGTGCTAGACAAAAATAAGTAAATTATATCATCCTTGCAACAGATGCCATTTCTCTTTCCTACTGGAAATTGGTGTCTCCACAGCTTATTTCTGCCTTAACTATTTATTAGGTGTTTATTACATAACAGCTGATTTACATAATCAAGCTCAATTTTAGTATACATCACACCACACCAAAAGAGAAATATTATTAATCTCATTTTCTGATAAGAAACTTGATTTTTAGGAGTAACCAAGTACCCTACAAAACTTTCCAGAACAAGCTAGGAATGAAGCCAAAATAAAAACCAAGTCTTACTGACTGGACACCTCAAGCTCTTTTCTACTACGTTTCTCTGAAATATAAACAGCAATACCTGATGAGTCCTTGCTTCCCAGGGAACAGAGTAACTATGGCCTATACTCTCTACTAGTGAACTGGAGATGGATTTACTAAAATTGCTCTAAACTTCTCTCACCTGCTTTTTTTTTTTTTTTCTGGACAGAAGTCATAGGGTGTGAAAGGATAAGGAATGGTCTAGGAGAGCTCACCTGAGCCTGTGGGAAAATCTCTTGAGCTCTCTTTGTCTCTGTATCCTCATTTTCCCAAGAGGGTAGGAGATTTCTCCCACCTATTTCACAGATATGTTAGGAGTATGAAATTAAAAGATTAAAAAATGACAGTAAGATGAATATCTTTCTTAATCAAGCACACCAAACCCAAAAAAGAATGTTCCAATGATAATGGAACAACTGCAAAAATTTGTTTTCCAATGCTTCTTTGGGAAATACTCCTTGTGATACTTAACGAAGTACATCCTTTTAATTCTTACTATTTTGGAATCATATCTCATGCTAAATACATTTTTATAGTTCACTTTATTTACAAAGCTTGGCTTCTTTTCTAAGCCAAAGACAAATATGTTTAAAAGGACACAATTTTATTCCACTAAGCATTGTAAAAATAAAGTGCTGTGATTCTGGGTTAATTCCCCATAAATGTTTGGAAAAAATGACAACATTATTGGACTAGCATATAGTTTTGCATATGCTAGCCCAACAATGGAATTATCACCACAAGATGGGAACATACAGTTGTGCATATGAGAGAAAAAAGAGAAAAAAAATCCTCATCATCATCATAACTATTAAGAAAAGACACTTTGAAATGTATGAAGTACGAGAGAAATGCATGAAATCATTTTTAGTTCTATTCTAACCCGTAGCACTTCATATACTGCAGAACGTCCTTTTGCCTCGGGGTAGCTCCTATAATGTTTTGCATTAGATAATTCATGTATGGAAGTGTTTGAAGGCAGAAATGACAGACTTCTCACTGATAATACAGTCATTTCTAGATGCTTCTATCGGTGATAGCTGACTCAGCCCTGAGGATGCTCTTTGCAGAATCTAGGATGGAATGGACCCTGGCTGCCAACAGCATTGTGGTCATTGTCCTGAGCTCATTTTTTCCCTTTGTGCAATTCCCTTCAAGGTACATGACTCCAGCTTCTGGCTCAGCCCTGGAGCAAGTGCTATCCATGCAGTACAGTGTGGTGACCCCCTACTGAACCCCCTTATCTACAGTCTGAAGAACCAGGAGGTGAAGGCAGCTCTTAGGAGGACATTGGCCAGGAAACCTAGTTTTACCTTCTAAGCCAAGCTCTACTGCAGCCTCATAAAAGGAGGAAAAGTCATGAGAAAGGAGAGGAGACAGAAAACCTTCATCTCAAAGCTATCTCAGCATGAAAAACAGAAGCCTTAGTTGCTCTGACCCCAGTGCCCTCCCCTAGTCAAGCAAAATGGAAAAACCTCCACAAAACCAATGGCAGCCATCCACAGAGGACCCAGTCACCACACAAGAAAATCTTCTCAATAAACATATGAAGGATCTTCAAAGAACTAAAAATGAAGCCACCATATATATCAGCAATTCCATTTCTGGGAATACATTCAAAGGAAATGAAACCAATAACTCAGAAAGGTATCTGCACCCCCATGTTCATGACAGCATTATTTACAACACCCAACACATAGAAAGAACCTAGGTTTCCTTAATGGATGAATGGATAAAGAAGGCATAGATAAAGCAATGGAATATTATTCAGCTGTAAAAATTAGGAAATTCTACTATTTGTGATGACATGCATGGACCATGAAGGCATTTTGCTCAGTGAAATGTCAGACAAATAAAGACAAATGCAATATGATCTCACATACATGAGGAATCTAGGGAAAACCAAACTCTTAGGGAAAAAAAGGTCAAACATATGGTTATCAGAGATGGAGGGTAGGAGGAAAGGCAATTGGAGGAAAGTAATTAAAAGGTACAAATTTCCAGTGTAAGGTAAATATTAACTTGTACTATATGATGACTATAGTTAACAGCATTGTATGATATATACAAAATCTGATAAGAAAGTAAATCCCAACTAGTAACATCACAAGGAGAAAAGTTTTTTTTTTTCTTTTCTTCTTGCTTTTCTTTATCTTATACCTTTATGAGATGATGGAATATTTTGAGGAATAGAGAAGAGTTTTATATGAGCCAAACTGAGGACTATAGCCCAGAAGACAGCCTCTCAGATAACTCTGAGAAACTGCTCCACTGAAGCATGATTTTTAGCATAGTCATATATCTTATCAGAACACAGAACACACATCAAACATTACCTGGGTATATTCCTTCAAGCTTCCAAAAGAGACAGGATAAGTAGATATAGAATGAGACAGCAGGACCCTGGTGTCTAGGAAAGGAACCTTTCTTCAAGGAAGTTAAACACAGATGTCATATCTTTATCTTCAAAACAGATATTCTTTACCTTAATGATTGAAGCAGACCTACTGTGTGTGTTTGACAGGCTCTTCAGGTTCACACAAACTCCAGGCTGAACCATATATAAGCCAAAATGACTTCCCCAAAACTCAATGTGTGAAATTTTCTCAACCATAGCTAACTTTCAAGATTTTCCTGATTAGAAGTTTTTAGATGATGGATATTAACTGAACCTATTGCAATACACATTTATATGTGTGTGTATGTGTGTGTGTGTGTGTATTTATATTCTCATGCTGTGCACCTTAAACTTACATATTAATATAGGTCAATCAGCTCTCCTTAAACTGGGGGAAAAACAGTAAAGAAAATCTTCACAGCTCCAACAGCCATTTCCACTATCTTTCTCCTCTCATTTCTTACCGTTTCAACCCCTCCTCTTTTGCCTCTCCTTCAATCTTTTATTTTTGTTTATGCACAAAGCAGAAATCCAACCACTAGCAAATTTCCCACTTCATTCTGGGAGAGTCTTATCTTAGTACTGAGACCCAGCTCCTCCTTTGTTCCCATACAGAAAACTGCCTGGCAAAATCTACAGCTCCAGAGTAACCTGGAAAGAAATGAAATAAAAATAAGCATGTTTCATTGAAACATGTAAAATATCATGTAAGAAACGAATTGCCAGTCTAGGTTCGATGCACGATACTGGATGCTTGGGGCTAGTGCACTGGGACGACCCAGAGGGATGGTATGGGGAGGGAGGAGGGAGGAGGGTTCAGGATGGGGAACACATGTATACCTGTGGCGGATTCATTTTGATATTTGGCAAAACTAATACAATTATGTAAAGTTTAAAAATAAAATAAAATTAAAAAAAAAAGAAAGAAAAGCTAAAAAAAAAAAGTAACCAAGTAATTATCTTAAACAAGTGAGTGAATCAATGGCTAGCCACTCATTGTCACCTTCAGAAGAAAACAGTGCTAATCATGAGGTCAGGGAGGAGGTTAAAAAAGGAGTGGTAAGGGATGAGAGGCAAACAACATAGGCTGAAATATTCTGAAAGGGCTTTTTAAAAGAATTGATTATAGTGTAGTTGATTTACAATGTTGCGTTGGTTTTCGATATACAGCCAAGTGGCAAACAAAACCAGTTATACATATACCCACTGTTTTCTTTTTAGAAGTGAAATAATTTTGTATCTAGAAGCCCCAGTTAGTGCTTAGTAAACTCAGAAAGGTGGTAAATTGTAAAAATAAAATACCTATAAATCAAAAAAAAAAAAAAAGCATGTTTCCAACTGTATTATTCTTAACTAGTAATACCTAAGGTAGAACATAGCAAATAATAAATCCTGAATAACTATTTGTTTATTAAGAGGTGCATGAGAAATGAATGATCAGTCTGTCTCAGGAGTCCCCCTTTCCCTTGCATGATCCTAGGAAAGAAGAGGGAATATTTTCCTCTAAAATGTGAGTCTTGAGAGTAAAACCCTATCTAACGGATTCTGTATCCTCAGTGTCTCAGTTCAGATCAGTCACTCAGTCGTGTTCAACTCTTTGCGACCCCATGAATCGCAGCACACCAGGCCTCCCTGTCCATCACCAACTCCCGGAGTTCACTCAGACTCACGTCCATCGAGTCTAGTAGTTCCTATTACTTATTGGCTCTCAATTAGAATAAAAAAAAAAAAATGAATGAGAGAGAAGGGAGTGAGAGAAGGAACATATGAAAAGAAACATTTAATTTAGTCCAATAAAATTCCTGCCTTCGTAACAATATAGATGTCAGAGGAAAGTAGCATGGAGGAGAGATCAGGATAGAAAAAGAGAAAAACAATCTTTATTTTGGGACACCACCCAAGGTCATCTTCACAAGAGGTTGCTGAAGCACGTGCACTCTGACCCCCTGTCCTAAGTCTCTCTGTCACCCACCCGAGTCCAGACAACTTCAGATCCCTAATGCCTTCAAGAACTGTTCCAAGCCTAGAGGAAGGAGAAGTTGAAGAAAGCAAAACAAATGCCCAGCTGCCACCTCATCTCCCATTCAGCTCCAAGAAAGTTCTCAGAGAGACAATAGCAGACCACTTCCATGCCAGCTCCCTGACTTCTATCTGTTCTCAATCCTTTGACCCTCAGGCTGAGATCCTTTCCTCAATTGTCAGTTTTCTTCAGCAAAGCCATCTGAAAATCAAGTCCTCATATGTGGCATACTCCAGGCGAAATTTCCAAAATGAGGATATTTCTCTGGAGATGAAGGCCAGGGCTGAGGAGCTAGCAAAACAGTCCCAGGTTCAGTAGCATTTCTGCTTTGCACACTTGGTGGAGCTGGTGCTTTACATTTTCCAGAGCATATGCCTTCCTGAGGGCATAACTGAAGCAAAATAATAAGCAGATTGTGAGATCAGTAGGAGGAATGGCCATTCAATCCTGCCTACCCACACACAACACACAGGCTACTGCTGCTGCTGCTGCTAAGTCGCTTCAGTCGTGTCTGACTCTGTGCGACCCCAGAGACGGCAGCCCACCAGGCTCCGCCATCCCTCGGATTCTCCAGGCAAGAACACTGGAGTGGGTTGCCATTTCCTTCTCCAATGCACAAAAGTGAAAAGTGAAAGTGAAGTCGCTCAGTCGTGTCCAACTGTTAGCCACCCCATGGACTGCAGCCCACCAGGCTCCTCCATCCATGGGATTTTCCAGGCAAGAGTACTGGAGTGGGGTGCCATTGCCTTCTCTGAATTATTCCTAAAACCCTATAGATTGGGGAAGACTATTATCTCATAATTAAGGAAGAAAATACATGCAATATCCCTGGGAAATGTGTCACATTGTGTTAAAATTCAGATTAAAATCATATTATGAAAGCCAAGTTATTTCCTGAGAGTTTGGTTGCATTAAGTATAGGAATGGGCTGTCTTGTCCACCACTTGCCAGGGCCTATACGTCCTTTAACAGGCTATGGAGGCTTCATTTGGGAGCTGCTGGTCCCTGAGACAAGAGAAATATGGTCTGAATGCCGAAAGTACCCACAGGTATAGAGTGTACGAAGAGAGAATTAGAAGATAAATAACTTGGCTAAGACAGAAATTGTGTATCTTGAATGGAATTTTGGAAAGCTGAATTGTCAAAGCAGGATGAGATCTCAGAAAAATCACTGGACCAAAGCTTTCATTTAATGATGAAAAAATTGAGCCACAGAGACAGAGATGACTTGTCCAGATTTGGACCATCAGTGTGAAGCAGAAACAGACTTTAGGACTTGATCTCCTAATATCCTTCTTTCACATGCCTCATGATCAAATGACAATAAGGTTCTGCAAACCTACCCTGTAAAGGCCAGTAAAGCAGCAAGAAAGAGTAATGGAGTGCAGGGTCCCAGCCACAGGCCCCAGGTGTTCAAATTTTTCAGTTGCTGAGTTGCTGTCATATATATTTTTTTTAATAAGTTAATTTTTATGGCAGTATAGCTGCTTTCCTGTAGCTCAAACAGTAAAGAATCTGCCTGCAAGGCAGGAAACCAGGGTTCAATCCCTGGGTTGGGAAGTTCCTCTGGAGAAGGGAATGCAATCCACTCCACTATTCTTGCCTGGAGAATTCCATGGACAGAGAAGCCTGGTGGGCTACAGTCCATGGGCTCGCAACGAGTCAGACCCGACTGAGTGACTAACACACACACATAGCTGCTTTACAAGGCTGTTAAAGCAGCTTTACAAAGCTTCTGCTGCACAGCAAAATGAATCAGCCATGTGTATATTTCTTCCCTTTTAGATTTCCCTCCCATTTAGGATACCACTTTAGGCGCATCAAGAGGAGTTCTCTGTGTCATACAGTATGTTCCCATCAGTTGTCTATTTTATACACAGTATCAGTAGTATGTGTCAATCCCAATCCCCCAATTACTCCCACCCTTTCCCCCTAGGTATCCATACATTTGTTCTGTACATCGTGTCTTTATTTCTGCTTTGCAAATAAGGTCATCTATACTGTTGCTGAGCGCCAAAGAATGCTGCTTTTGAACTGTGGTATTGGAGAAGATTCTTGAAAGTCCCTTGGACTGCAAGGAGATCCAACCAGTCAATCCTAAAGGAAATCAGTCCTGAACATTCATTGGAAGGACTGATGCTGAAACTGAAACTCCAATACTTTGACCACCTGATGCAAAGAACTAATTCATTGGAAGAGAACCTCATGCTGGGAAAGATTGAAGTTGGGAGGAGAAGGGGACGATAGAAGATGAGATGGTTGGATGACATCACCAATGAGATGGACATGAGTTTGAGTAAGCTCTGGGAGTTAGTATGGACAGGGAGGCCTGGTGTTCTGCAGTCCATAGGGTCGCAAAGAGTCAGACACGACCAAGCATCTGAACTGAACTGATACCATTTTTCTAGATTACACATATATGCATTAATATATGATATTTGTTTTTCTCTTTCTGACTTACTTCACTCTGGACTAACTAGGTCCATCCATGTCTCTACAAAAGAACAAATTTTGTTCCGTTTTTATGGCTGAGTAATAATCCATTGTATAATCTCCAAAATATAAAAGCAGCCCATGCAGTTCAAAATCGAAAAAAATAAATCAAAAAATGGGCAGAAGACGTAGATACACATTTCTCCAAAACAGACACACAGATGGCCAACAAGCACAAGAAAAGATGCTCAACCTCACTAATTATTAGAAAAATGCAAATCAAAACTGCAATGTGGTATCACCTCACACCGGTCAGAATGGAAATCATCTAAAAATCTACAATCAATAAAGCTAGTGAGGGTGTGGAGAAAAGGGAAACTTTACAGTGTTAGTGGGAATGTAAACTGCTATAACCATCATGGAAAAATATCTGGAGGTTCCTTAAAAAGCTGAAAATAAGACTTCCCTGGTGGTCCAGTGGTTGGGCGTGCCAATAGGGAACACAGGTTGGATCTTTGGTCTGTGAAGATTCCAGGTGCCGCAGGGCAACTCAGCCCATGTGCCGAAACTGCTGAAGCCCACGTGCCCTAGAGCCTGTGCTCTGCAACAAAGAAGCCATCACAATGAGAAGCCCACACACTGAAACTAAAGAGTAATCCCCACTCGCCACAGCTAGAGAAAGCTCATGTGCAGCAGTGAAGACCCAGCACAGGCAAAACAATAAATAATTTTTTAACAATACCCTACTCTCTGAGAGGGCTTCCCAGGTGGTGCTAGTGGTAACGAACCCGGCTGCCACTGCAGGAGATGTAACAGACATGGGTTCGATCCATGAATCAGGAAGATCCCCTGGAGAAGGATATGACAACCCACTCCAGTATTCTTGCCTGGAGAATCCCATGGACAGAGGAGCCTGATGGGCTACAGTCCAACCAAGACCAGAAAAGGCAGTGTGAATTATTAGATGTAAGCGGGTAGGAGATGTTCTCCTGATTTTCCTTGATCTTAGAATGCACGGGAAAGGAGGGACCCTACAGTCCATGGGGTCACAAAGAGTCAGACACAGCTGAAGTGACTTAGCACACACACACTATCTGAGATTGTTTTCTTCAAATGAGTCATGGGTTACTGGGAGAGAAATGGAAGCCTGGCCAACCAGATCAGCATGAAATGGCTCACACAAACTATCCTCACATTGCATAGAGTGAAATACAGATTTCTGGTATTCAGTGTTTTAGTGATGTTGATGAATTATTGATAACCTTTGCTTAACATACTTTTCTCTCAGACTGAGGTAGCCATATTTAGTTATCTATACCAACATTTCTTATTGTTTCCAAATATCCACATGACTGCCTTTTAGAGAGTTTTATCTGGACATAAGGTGCCATCTCTACATTGATTCAGTGGTATTAATGCTAAAAGAGTCATTTAAAATAAGTAAATAAATTGTTTAAAAAACTAAAAATAGAACTACCATCTGACCCAACAATCCCACTACGGGGCATTACCCAGAGGAAACCATAATTCAAAACTACACATGCACCCAAATGTTTACTGCAGCAGCATGGAAGCAACAAAAATGTCCATCAACAGAGGAGTGGATAAAGAAGGTGTGGTTCATCTATTGCTTCTAGAAAGATTTCCTCTCACAGCAATTTCTGAAGGGTGTGTTCTTATTTCAGGGGTAAGGAAATACCTCAACCCCCTTCAAGTCACCCATTTCAGATTCTTGGAGCTTCTGCCCTTCCTGTCCTTTTCCCACTCCACATCTCTACCTGTGACAATCCCACCAACATTTCAGAACAAGCTTAAATTCATTCCTCTGCCGTCGGGGGCATTGAGCAAGGATCAAAAGTCAGAGCACAACAAACACATGAAAAGATGCTCAACATCACTCATTATCAGAGAAATGCAAATCAAAACCACTATGAGGTACCATTTCACACCAGTCAGAATGGCTGCGATCCAAAAGTCTACAAATAATAAATGCTGGAGAGGGTGTGGAGAAAAGGGAACCCTCTTACACTGGTGGTGGGAATGCAAACTAGTACAGCCACTATGGAGAACAGTGTGGAGATTCCTTAAAAAACTGGAAATAGAACTGCCTTATGATCCAGCAATCCCACTGCTGGGCATACACACTGAGGAAACCAGAAGGGAAAGAGACACGTGTACCCCAATGTTCATCGCAGCACTGTTTATAATAGCCAGGACATGGAAGCAACCTAGATGTCCATCAGCAGATGAATGGATAAGAAAGCTGTGATACATATACACAATGGAGTATTACTCAGCCATTAAAAAGAAAACATTTGAATCAGTTCTAATGAGGTGGATGAAATTGGAGCCTATTATACAGAGTGAAGTAAGCCAGAAGGAAAAACACCAGTACAGTATACTAACGCATATATATGGAATTTAGAAAGATGGTAACAATAACCCTGTGTACGGGACAGCAAAAGAGACACTGATGTATAGAACAGTCTTACGGACTCTGTGGGAGAGGGAGAGGGTGGGAAGATTTGGGAGAATGGCATTGAAACATGTAAAATATCATGTATGAAATGAGATGCCAGTCCAGGTTCGATGCACAATACTGGATGCTTGGGGCTAGTGCACTGGGATGACCCAGAGGGATGGTATGGGGAGGGAGGAGGGAGGAGGGTTCAGGATGGGGAACACATGTATACCAGTGGCAGATTCATTTTGATATTTGGCAAAACTAATACAATTATGTAAAGTTTTAAAAATAAAATAAAATTTAAAAAAAAAAAGAAAGGGAAAAAAAAAAAAGTCAGAGTGCCAGTAACATATCCCTGGAGCATAGTCCCTGCATGTCCAATGGTGTCACTACAAGGCCCAGGGCTCAGACACAAATTAGCTTCAAGAAAGTACAAAGAAGCAAGATAAGGTAGCCATAGGGAAGAGGAGTTCCAGGAATAGAAAGAGGCAGAAGCAGCAAAGACAGCAGGTGTTCACAGCTTCTCACAGAGCTGCTGATCCAGCTTCTCAGAACACAATGCTTTATGGGCCAACCTGATCAAAAAGGAGACAAGGCAAGTTGACTGACAGGATCTTAGCTCGACTTCCATCTACCTTTGTCCCCAGGAAAGCTGAGGTGGAAGAGTGAGGGTGAAAATTAAAACCAAAAAGATTTTCCTGGCCAGCTGGCAAGAGACACTGAGCCACCTCCATTTTTTTTTTAAACTCCAAGAAGATAGTAGGGCCGTGGTACAAAGAGCTTGCCTTAGGGTTTAGGTCTAAGCAAGTCAAATTAAATGTGCAAGACCCGCTGAAGGAAACCCTGGGTTTCAGCCCTCTATTAGGGAATCCTTGTTAGGAAAATTGTGAAACAGAAGTGAAGTAAATAAGGCTTGAAAATTGAAACCTGAGTCTGCTTGATGATTTCTGTTTAGAAGACTACTTTCTAGCTTAAAATACCAGGAGATAAAGAAAAAGGGCTATGGTAGTAGAACTAAAGAGCTCAGAAGAAGGAGAGGAGGGTAAAGTAGAAAATAGAATGGGGACTCTCCAGTAGTTAATTCCTACTTTATCCAGAATCTTCTTGACACACATAATGTCATCAGTAAGGTCATCATCCAGGAACTCTGGCAGAAGTTACAGGGGGCAGGGGGATCGGGGGGAGGTGGGATGAGAGAGCTAAGTATTACCCAGAAAGGTAATGAGTGTCTCTGTTCCCTGGTCCTTCTCGGAACTAGAGATTTGTGCTTGTTGTCTTTCTATATGAGAAATCCGATACAATAATGCCTCCCCCTAGGTAAGGACTCCCTTTGCTTTTCTCAGGCATCACCAGAGGAATTACCAACTTCATCAACTGAATTACTCTGAAAATGCCAGAGTATTAGACTTCAAGATCCCCAAAGAGCTCAGAATATCTACCCGTGAACTTCAATAAGCTATCTGTGAATTTACTGATGATGAAAATTTCTAACATCCTCTTGCTCCGTATTATCAAGTCCCACAGTTGATGCGGAATCCAAGACAATGAAGTAAGAGGTGTGCTTGACACCAAAAAAGAAGACTGTCACAGGAGTAGGCAATCTCAAAAAGAAAATCAAACCCGGAGGCTCACCCTTCCCATTTGTACATGTTAGTACAAAGCAACAGCAAATAAAACACTATGAAACTATGAGGCATAAAGACATACACGATACTGGATGCTTGGGGTTGGTGCACTGGGATGACCCAGAGGGATGGTATGGGGAGGGAGGAGGGAGGAGGGTTCAGGATGCGGAACACATGTATACCTGTGGCGGATTCATTTCAATATATGGCAAAACCAATACAATATTGTAAAGTTAAAAAATAAAATTAAAAAAAAAAAGAAAAGTGAAAGAAAAAATAAATAAATAAAGACATACATACAGATGAATGAAATGGATTGGAGACCCCAGAAATGAACCCACCCATCTATGGTAAACTGATTTTACACAATAGTTAACAATATTAAATTGCAGGAAAATGGTGTTTTTAACAAATGGTGCTGGGCAATTTGCTATCCACACTAAACTGGACTCTTTCCCTCTACCATATACAAAAAGTAACTCAAAATACATAAAAAAACTTGAATGTTAAGAAGTAAAATTACAACCAACACACCATATCCACAGGTTCCATATCCATGGACTCAACCAACTCCAGATTGAAAATATTAGGAGAAAGAAATTACAATGTTTCAAAAAGTAAAACTAGAATTTGCCATATAACTGCAAATATTTACATAGTATTTACATTGTAATTACAATCTTTATATAGCATGTACATTATATTAGCTGACATAGTAATCTAGAAATTATTTAAAGCAAATAGGAAGATGTGCCTGTGTTATATGGAAACACTATGCCATTTTACATAAGAGACTTCAGCACACATGGCTTTTGATGTGCCTGGATTTGAACCAATGCTCCACAGATACCAAAGGATGACTGTATAAAAGCTCCAATGAAACATTGGGATAAATCTTGAATTTAGTGGTGATTTCTTAGATCTGAGAGCAAAACACAAGCAATGAAAGAAAAAATAGATAAAATGGACTTCCTCAAAATTAAAAACCTTTTTGCATCAAAAGTTACAAATCAGAAAGTGAAAATATAGCCCACAGTATTTAAGAAAATATTTGCACATTATTTATCTGATGTATCATTATCCAGAGTATATCAAGAACTTTTGCAATTTGTCAACATAAAGACAAACAAGTCAAGTTTAAAAATGAATAAATGATTTCAGTAGGCCATTCTCCACACAAGACATACAAATAGTCAACAAGTAGATGAAAACATGTCAAACAACATTAGTCATGATGGAAATGCAAATTAAAACAGCAATGCAACAATTCCTTCACATACTCTAAAATGGTTAAAATCAAGAAATCTAAAAATAACATAGATTGGCAACAGTGTGCAGAAATTGGAACCTTTAAACATTATTTGAAAAAATGGAAAAGATGTAACCTAGGTTAAGACTATAAATATGCAATTAACATACGGTTCAACAACTCCACTCCTAGATATATACCCCCAAAGAAATGATAACAGATATATTGATAACAGCACTGTTCACAATAGCCAATAGGTAGAAACAAGGCAAATGTCCATCAGTGGATAAATGGATAAACAAAATGGAGTACATCCATAAACAGCTGCATTATTGACCATAGAAGGAATAAAGTAAGATGATCCAGCCACTGTGGAAAATAGTATGGCCGTTCTTGAAAAACTTAAACCTAGAATTAAAGTATGATCAATCAATTCCACATCAGGATATATACTCAAAGGACTGAAAGCAGGGACTAGAAAAGATACAGGTACACTTATATTCATAGCAGCATTAACCACAGGAGCAAATGGATAAACTAAATGTGGCATATACACAAAGTAATATAATTCAGCCTTAAAAACAGAAGCAACCATAAATAGGTGCTGGATTTTGTCCAAAGAGTTTTCTGCAATTATTGAGATTATCATATGATTTTTATCTTTCAGTTTGTTAATATGGTATATCACATTGATTAATTTGCATATATTGAAGAATCCTTGCATCCCTGCCATAAATCCCACTTGATTATGGTATATGACCCTTTTAATGTGTTGATGGATTCAGTTTATTAGTGTCTTGTTAAGGATTTTTGCATCTGTGTTCATCAGTGATTGTTGTGTTCAGTTGCTCAGTCATGTCCGACTCTTTGTGACCCATGAACGGCAGCACGCCTGTCTTTCAGTATCTCCCAGAGTTTGCTCAAATTCATGTCATTGAGTCAGTGATATCATCCAACCACCTCGTCCTCTGTTTCCCCCTTCTCCTCCTGCTTTCAATCTTTCTCAGCATCAGGGTCTTTTCCAATGAGTTGGCTCTTCCCATCAGGTGGCCAAAGGATCAGAGCTTCAGCTTCAGCATCAGTCCTTCCAATGAATATTCAGGACTGATTTCCTTTAGGATGGACTGGTTGGATCTCCTTGCAGTCCAAGGGACTCTCAAGAGTCTTCTCCAGCACCACAGTTCAAAAGCATCAGTTCATTGGCCCTCAACATTCCTTATGGTCCAAATCTCAGATCTGTACATAACTACTCGAAAAACCATAGCTTTGGCTAGACAGACCTTTGTTGGCAAAGTGATGTGTCTGCTTTTTAATACGCTATTTAGGTTTGTCATAGTTTTTTTCCAAGGAACAAGCGTCTTTTAATTTCATGGCTTCAGTCACCATCCATAGTGATTTTGGAGCCCAAGAAAATGAAGTCTGTCACTGTTTCCATTGTTTCCCCATCTATTTGCCATGAAGTGATGGGACTGGATGCCATGATCTTTGTTTTCTGAACGTTGAGTTTTAAGCTGGCTTTTTCATTCTCCTCTATCACTTTCATCAAGAAGCTCTTTAGTTCCTCTTTGCTTTCTGCCATTAGGGTGGTGTCATCTGCATATCTGAGGTTCTTGATACTTCTCCCAGCAGTCTTGATTCCAGTTTCTGCTTCATCCAGCCCAGCATTTAGCATGATGTACTCTGCATATAAGTTAAATAAGCAGGGTGACAATATACAGCCTTGGCATACTCCTTTCCCATTTTGAACCAGTCCTTTGTTCCATATCCAGTTCATCAGTGATATGGGCATGTAATTCTTTTTTTGTGGTATCTTTGTCTGGTGTTGATATCAGGGTGATGGCGGCCTTGTAGAATGAGTTTGGGAGTGTTACTCTCTCTTTAATTTAATGAAAGAGTTTAAGAAGGATAAGTGTTAGCTTTTCTATAAACTTTTGATAGAATTCACCTATGAAAGCTTCTGACCCTGAGCTTTTGTGTTGGAAGATTTTTTTCATAGTTTCCATTTCAGTGCTTTTGATTGGTCTGCTCATATTTTCTATTTCTTCCTGGTTCATTTCGGAAGGTTGTACTTTTCTAAGAATTTGTCTGTTTCTTTAAGGTTGCCGATTTAATTGGCATGTAGTTGCTGGTAGTATTCTCTTAGGATCTTTTGTATTTCTGCATTGTCTGCTATAACTTCTCCATTTTCATTCCTAATTTTATTGATTTGAGTCCTCTCCCTTTTTTTCTTTATGAGTCTGACTAATGGTTTATCTATTTTGTTTATCTACTCAAAGAACTAGCTTTTACTCTTACTGATCTTTGCTTTCTCTCTTACTGATCTTTGCTTTCTTTTTCTTCATTTCTATTTCATTTATTTCTGCTCTGGTTTTTATGATTTCTTTACTTCTACTAACTGTGGGGGTTTTCATTCTTCTTTTTCTAGATGCAGTAGATGTAAGGTTAGGATGCTTATATGATATATTTCTCTTTTCTAGAGGTAAGATTGTATTGCTATCAACTTCTCTCTTAGAAGTGTTTTGCTGCATCCCAGAGGTTTTGGGTTGTCATGTTTTTGTTGTCATTTGCTTCTAGGTATTTTTATTTCTTTTTAAATTTGTTCAGTGATCTCTTGGTTATATAGAAGTGTACAAAATAACTTCAATATCTTTTTCATCTTAAATGTTTCATCATTTTATTTTTATAAGCATAAATATCATTTAAAGTATAACAAAATGAGAACGAATGGAAGGAGGGAGGGAAGAAGGGTAGGAATTCCAAGCTTTGAAATAAGAAACCTTAGAACTCTATTATATTTTTTCTTTAGAAATTATTGGCCACCCAAGGGTACCTCTTAGATGATGCAACTCTCGGAAACAAGACTAATACAGGGAAGAAAGAGCTGGCCCTGGAGAACTCATTCAGATCAGAGCGTGCCTCCTTCCTAAGGGCCTCTCCAGGGACCCTTTAGACATTTTCCAAGGTCTAAAGCTGAGATAAAGTCCCTCTAGCGATTGTTATTCTGGAAGCAGAGTCAGAAGTCATCCCATTGGACAGAAGGACTATAGGAATATTTCCTTGCTCAGAAACCCCACCTCTGCATCTTCTAAGGGAAAGTTGAAGGAACCACATGAAGCCTTACTTATATCTGTGGCTTTGCTCCAGTGTTAAAAAGAATGCCATTCAGGTATCCTCCACGGAGAACATCTCTTGTTAGCCTAAGGAACCCAGGTGAAGAAAAATATCCTTCTCATTCAGCTACATCTTCTAAAACTGTCCAATCTGGGAACTTGTGAGTGTACAAGCCACAAATAGTAACTAGATCCTCATTCATCATCCTCTTGAGTTAGCCTCCAAGGGGAGAGAGGCCATCACTTGGTGTTCCTGTGGTCTGGACTAACCCCTCTCACTGTCCATCTTACCAGGTATTCTAGGGAGTCTTTTTTTCTCTGCTCTTTTTTTTACTGTCACATTACTGTCTCTGTGATGCACAGAAGGTGGTTCAAATTTGACTTAGCTTTATCCAAATCCTCTGGTACCAACTTAGAGAATTCATTGTTTTCATAGATTCTAGTGTTAATTCCTGAGATTACTGTGCAAACAGTGAACATTATAAATTCACAGAAATCCTGGAATGGGAAACTGTTGGAATAACTGATGTGCACAGCCCTCACCTCCAATTTGAGGGCTTCCTCATGACTGGCTCCCACGAAACCAGACTATGACTCTGCCACTTCTGTATGGGTTGACACAGAAGGGGAGAAATTTCCATTTAGTACCAGAGATATCCAAGGAAGATTGTCTCCAATCTGTTTTGTTTAAATATTTGTTCATATTTATTTATTTATTTGGCTGCACTGAGTCAGTTGTGACACTCAAGATCTTCAATCTTCGATTTTGAGGTATGGGGGATTTTTAGTTGTGCTGTGAGAACACTTAGTTGAGGCAGGTGGGATCTAGTTACCTGACCAAGGTTTGAGCCTTGGCTGCCTGCATTGGGAGTGCAGCATCTCAGCCATGGCCCATTAGGGAAGTTCATCCGCATTCTTCAGAATTTCTAAGGTGGTATGGACTTTAGAAACCATCTAAAGTTTTCCAAGACTGTTTTTTTTTTTTTTAAATAAGAAGTGCAAATGACTTGTTCATGAACTTACAGTGAGAGAGAAAGGTCCTGTGCCATCATCAACTGTCACAATACTTCTATTAATCATTCAACATGCATCGTGGACTACCAGTCAGATGGTTGGCCAAAATCTTTATTGCTTACTCACTATGCCTGTGAGGCTTCCTGTGATTTGAACTCTGTTGCTTTTGTAACTGGACAACAGCACTTCTCAGTGCTCTGGAGACTATTTCCACTCCCTTCGTTTCCTTCTTCAGTCTGAATAATGTCTTTTCTCTTCTCCTTCCTAGGTTTGATTCTCTACACTCTTCCTTCTCACCTTCTCCACCTTATCCGATAGATTATTGCCCTGAGCTGGGCAGGGTTGATGAGATCTGACATGGCTAGGTTGCCCCTGCTACACGAACTGTCCTTGGTCAGTCCTAAAGCTTTATTCATGACACCTCATTTCCAGCCATGCTCTGAGACTCATAGCACCCTGGAACATTCTTTTCTGTTCTTGTCCCTCTGAAGGGAATCTCTAATGCTCCATGGAAGTTGGCAACACAACCAGAGTCACTGCGTTTGTTCTCCAAGGACTATCCAACAACCCTCAGATCCAGGCAGTACTCTTTGTAATATTCCTGGTGATTTACCTCCTGATCCTCACAGTGAACCTGCTGATGCTGCTGGTGATCAGGACTGACTCCCACCTCCACACCCCCATGTACTTCTTCCTCAGTCACCTCTCCTTCCTGGATGCCTTCTATTCCTCAGTCATTGTGCCTAAGCTGCTAGAGAACCTGTTTTGCAAGCAGAAGACAATAACCCTCCTAGAGTGTTTCACCCAGATCTCCTTGGTCATATTTTCAGGGGGCACTGAAACCTGCCTCCTTTCAGTCATGGCCTATGACCGGTACCAGGCTGTGTGCCACCCCCTGTCATATGTGGTGACCATGAATAAGAAGATATGTATTGGCCTAGTGGGAGCCTCCTGGGCCATAGGAATGGGGACTGGCCTACTTAACACCATCCTCCTGGCTCAGCAGGATTTCTGTGGCCCCAACCTCATCCGCAGTTTTGCCTGCGAGTTTCCTCCAGTGCTCCTGTTGGCCTGTTCTGACCCCTACATGAGCGTTACCTCCATCCTGACCACCATGGTGGTCCTGGGCCTTGGCACCTTTGTCCTAGTGCTGGTTTCTTACAGTCATATCATCATGACAGCCTTGGGGATTGACTCTGCCTCAGGTCAGAACAAGATCTTCTCTACCTGCTCATCTCATGTTCTTGTGGTCACCATCTTTTACGGTTCAGGAATTTTCAGGTATGTCATTGTTAGACCTCCGGAATGTAAATGCAGGATATTTGTCACTCTAACGTAACCTTGAACTACAGAACAAAACATTGCAAAGTAGCAGGAAAAGAGCTGTACTGGAATTCAGAAGTCCTGGGTCCTATTTATGGCTCTTTTGTGGACTAGATGTGTGAATTATAAAATATCCATTTTCTTTCTGAGAGTTTAATTTTTACACAGTTAAGCTCAATTTTAATATGTATTACATCACAAAAGAAATATTATTAACCTCATTTTCCAGTTAGAAACCTGAGTTTCTGAAGTAACCAGGTACTTTATCAAAGTTGCTGGAACAAGCTAGGAATCAAATCAAAATATAAACCAAGCCTCACCAACTTGAAACCTCAACCCCTTTTCTACCAAGTTTCTCTCAAGCATAAACAGCTGTAGTTGATGAATCCTTATTTCCAGGAAACAAAGTAACCAATGGCCTGTGCTCTTTCCAAGTGAACTGGAGATGGATTTGCACAAGTTACTCCATACTTTCCTCATCTGGTTGTTACTTGGAGAGAAGTCAGGAGAGGGAAAGGATAAGGAATGATCTAGAAGAGTTCACTTGAGCCTGAGAGCAAATCTCTCCAGCTTTCTTTGTCTCAGTTTCCTCGTTTGCCATAAAGGTATAATAAAATTACTCCCACCCACTTCACAGAAATGTTTGGAGGAATAAACTAAAAGATAAAAAATGAGAAAATGAGTATCTTTTTTAACTAAGCATGCAAAACCCACAAAGAACATTCCAATGAAAATGGCACAATTGCAAAAAAAAATAAAATTTAATGCTTCTTTGGGAAATACTCCTTGTGACACTTAAGATACACTAAAAATTTTAGTATTACTATTTTGGATTCATATCTCATGCTGAACACATATTTATCTTTCATTTTAATTACATAGCTTGCGTTATTTTCTAAGCCAAAGACAAATGTGCTTAAAAGGACAAATGATTGTTCCACTAAGCATTAGAAAAATAACATGCTGTGATTTGGGGGTATTTCTCAGAGTCATAAATGTTAGGAAAATGATAGCATTATTGGACTAGCATTTAGTTTTGTAAGGAACAATCATCACAGGATTGGAACATGCATATATAGGGAAAAGAAGAAGAAAAAAAATCCTATTATCATTATTACTATTAAGGAAAGTCACTTTGAAAACTGTGAAGTGCTACAGAAATGCTTGAAATTTTCTTTAGTTCTAGTCTAACCTGTACCATTTGATATGCTGAAGAACTTCCTTTTTCTTTGGAAACTCCTCTAACATTTTGCATAATATCACTCTTATATGGAGGCATTTGAGGGCAAAAATAACTGACTTCTCACTAATAATACAGCCATGTCTAGTTGATAGTTGATAATACAGCCATTTCGAGTTGATAGTTGACTCAGCTCTGAGGACCCTCTGGGCCAGTCTGGGATGGGATGGACCGTGGCTGGCAATGGCATTGTGGCCACTGTCCTGAGCTCATTTTATTCCTTTGTGCAATTCCCTTCAAGGTACATGACTCCAGCTTCTGGCTCAGCCCTGGAGCAAGTGCTATCCATGCAGTACAGTGTGGTGACCCCGCTACTGAACCCCCTTATCTACAGTCTGAAGAATCAGGAGGTGAAGGCGGCTCTTAGGAGGATGCTGGCCAGGAAGCTCAGACTTACCTTCTAAGCCAGGCTCTACTGCCTCCTCGTAATCGAGGAAAAAGTCAAGAGAATTAAGAGGAGATAGAGAGCTTCACTTTTAAGCTATCTCAGCATGAATTCTTCTCCACAACAGAAGCCTTAGTTCCTCTGACCCCTGTGCCCTCATCCAGTCAAGCAGGATGGGGAAACCTCCACAGAACTGATGGCACTCCTCCACAGATGACCCAGTCACCACACAGGAAAATCTTCTCAAAAACCATACAGAGGAATTCTCAAAAAGCTAAAAACAGAACCACCCTATGTCCCAGCAATTCCACTTCTGGGAATATATTCAAAGGATATGAAAATACTAATTTAAAAGGATATCTACACACCCATGTTCACAGCAGCATTATTTACAACAGTCAACATATGGGAAAGAATCTAGGTTTTCTTAATGGGTGAATGGATAAAGAAGGCATGGAAAAGCAACTGAATATTATCCAGCCATAAAAAGGAGGAAATTCTACCATTTGTGACAACATGGATGGACACTGAAGGCGTTATACTCAGGGAAATAAGTCAAAGAAACACAAACACTATATGATCTCACGTGCAGAACCTAGGGAGAAACCAAACTCACAGAAAACAAACATGTAGTTGTCAGGAGTGGAAAGTAGGAAGAAACGGAATTGGAGGAAGGTGATAAAAAGTACAAATTTTCAGTGTAAGGTAAGTACTAGGGATGTAAGTACAACATAATGACTAATTAACACCACTGTATGATACATAGGATTTACACAGTAAATCCTAAGAGTTCTCATCACAAGTAAAAAAGTTTTTGTTTTTTTTTCCTTTTGCTTTTCTGTTTTTTATATATTTATTTTTTGGACATGATGGACTTTTTAGGAATAGAAAAGAGTTATATTTGCATCCCAGTGAGGACTGTAGCCCAGGAGACAGCTTCTCAGATAACTCTGGGAAACTGCTCAGTTGAATTTTTTTTTTTTTGAATAGTAATATAACTTATCGGAGCACAGAACATACATCAAATGTGACAGGGTATATTCCTTCAAGTTTCCAAAAGAGAGAAGTTTAGTAAATATAGAGTGAGACAGCATGATGGTCATGCCTGGAAATGGAACCTTATCTTTCAGGGAATGTTAATATGGATGTCATAAGGAAGGAGATTTTTATCCCTGTCTTCACAACAGACATTCTTTCTTTACCTTAATAATTGAAGCAGATATGCTGTGTATGGCTGACAGGCTCGCCACATAAAATTCAGGTTGAAAAATGTATTAGTCCAAATGACTTCCCCAAAACTCACTGTGTGAAAATTTTCTCCATCAGAGGGAATCTTCAGGTTTTCCCAGTTTGAAGTTTTGTGATGATGGATATTAACTGAACCTATTGTAATACTCATTTATATATGTATATCAGAGCATCCTGCTATATGCCTTGAAATTATACAGACTTATACAGTAATGTACGTCAATTCTCTATCCATAAAACTGGAGGTCGGGAGAGTAAAGAATATCTTCACAGATCCCCAGCCGTTTCCACAGCTATTGCTTTTCCCTCTCATTTCCTGCCTATTCAGCCCCTCCCTTTTGCCTTGCCCTCACTCCTTTACTTTGTCTATAGACAAAGTGGAAATCTGACCAGTAGAAAATTTACCACTTGCTTTTGGGAGAATTCCATCTTAGTACTGAGAGCCAGCTCCTCCTTTATTTCCATATCGAAAACTCCCTGCCAAAACCTACAGCTCCAGAGAAACTTGGTTTCAGAAAAGGCAGAGGAACCAGAGATCAAATTGCCAGCATCCACTGGATCATCAAAAAAGCAAGAGAGTTCCAGAAAAACATCTATTTCTGCTTCATTGACTATGACAAAGTCTTTGACTGTGTGGATCACAATAAACTGTGGAAAATTCTGAAAGAGATGGGAATACCAGAGCACCTGACCTGCCTCTTGAGAAACCTGTGTGCAAGTCAGGAAGCAACAGTTAAACTGGACATGGAACAACAGACTGGTTCCAAATAGGAAAAGGAGTACGTCAAGGCTGTATATTGTCACCCTGCTTATTTAACTTATATGCGGAGTACATCATGAGAAACGCTGGGCTGGAAGACGCACAAGCTGGAATCAAGATTACTGGGAGAAATATCAATAACCTCAGATATGCAGATGACACTACCCTTATGGCAGAAAGTGAAGAAGAACTAAGGAGCCTCTTGATGAAAGTGAAAGAGGAGAGTGAAAAAGTTGGCTTAAAGCTCAACATTCAGAAAACTAAGATCATGGCATCTGGTCCCATCACTTCATGGCAAATAGATGGGGAAACAGTGGAAACAGTGGCTGACTTTATTTTTGGGGGCTCCAAAATCACTGCAGATGGTGATTGCAGCCATGAAATTAAGAGACGCTTACTCCTTGGAAGGAAAATTATGACCAACCTAGATAGCATATTCAAAAGCAGAGACATTACTTTGCCAACAAAGGTCCGTCTAGTCAAGGCTATATTCATGTATGGATGTGAGAGTTGGATCATAAAGAAAGCTGAGCGCCGAAGAATTTGATGCTTTTGAACTGTGGTGTTGGAGAAGACTCTTGAGAGTCCCTTGGACTGCGAGGAGATCCAACCAGTCCACCCTAAAGGAGATCAGTCCTGGGTGTTCATTGGAAGGACTGATGTTGAAGCTGAAACTCCAATATTTTGGTCACCTGATGCGAAAAGCTGACTCATTTGAAAAGACCCTGATGTTGGGAAAAATTAAAGGCAGGAGGAGAAGGGGATGACAGAGGATGAGATGGTTAGATGACATCACCAACTCAATGGACATGAGTTTGGGTGAACTCCGGGAGTTGGTGATGGACAGGGAGGCCTGGCGTGCCTTCATGAGATCACAAAGAGTTGGACATGACTGAGCGACTGAACTGAAAGTAGAACATTGAAAACAGTAAATCCTCAATAACTATTTGTTGATTATGAAGTGAATGAAGGAATGAATGGTGGATCAGTCTGAGGAGTCCTTTCTCTTGTATGATCTTAGGATATAGAAGGGACTATCTACCTGTAAGCCTTGGAATATAGCAGACCGAGGTGTGATATTTAGCAATCAGACAATTCATTTTAAACAAGGAACTAATATCCAGAAAGTTAATGTACACTGAAGTTGAAGTTATTAAAATAAAAAAATTTACCTAAATAAATAAAATTTTAAAATGAAGTGTAAGTCTTGAGAGCAAAACTGTGTCTAAGCCTTCTGTATTCCCAGTGTCTAATAAGTCCTGTCACTTAATTGGCTAACAATAAGTGTGCAAAAAAAAATGAATCAGAGAGAAGGAACATATGAAAAGAAACATTTAATTTTGTTTAGTAAAATTGCTGCCTTCACGACGATACAGATGTCAAGGAACGTAGCATGGAGGAGAGATTGGGATAGAAAGGAAGAAAAAGAGTCCATATTTTGAGACATCATCCTGGGTATTCCTCCCAAAATCTCACTGAAACCTGTGCACTGTGAGAACCCCTGACTTGAATCTCTCCACCACCCACCTGAGCCTGGACCACTTCAGATCCTTGACTGGTTCAAGACCTCATTCAGGCCTAAAGGAAGGAGAAGTCGTTGGAGAAGGCAGAACAAATGTTCAGCTTCCACCCCATCTCCCCTTCAGCTCCAAAGAGAGTTCTCAGAAAGACAACAGCAATTGTTCCATCCAGATACTGACAGGTCAACATCAGCCAAGACCACTTTCATGCCAGCTCTCTGAATTCTATCTGTTCGTGATCCTTTGACCCTCAGGCTAAGATCCCCTCCTCAGTTGTCAGTTCCCTTCAGCAAACCCTCTGAAAATCATGGCCTCATATGTAGTACACTCCCAGGGGAAATTTCCAAGATGAAGCTATTTCTCTGTAGATGAAGGCCAAGGATGTAGAGCCCAGCAAAACAGTCCCAGCTTCAGCTGCATTTCTGCTCTGAGAAGCTTATGCTTTACATTTTCCAGAGCATATGCCTTCCTGAGGCTGAAACTGAGGCAAAGTTCAGTAGATGTGTGAGATCAGTGGGAGGAAGGGCCATTCAATCCTGTCTTCACATACAACCCAACCACATACAGGGATTATTCCTACAACCCTGAAGACTTGGAGGAAAGTCTTTTACCCCATGATTAGGGAGGGAAATGTATACAGCACCCTCTGGGAGATGTGTTACGTTATGTTCAAATTCAGACTAAAATCATAGGATGAATACCAAGTTATTTCTTGAGACTTGGTTGACATTAAGTATAGGAAAGGGATGTCCTGCCCACCATTTGCCCGGCCCTAAAGGTCCGTCTAGTCAAGGCTATGGTTTTTCAAGTGGTCACGTATGGATGTCAGAGTTGGACTGTGAAGAAAGCTGAGCACCGAAGAATTGATGCTTTTGAACTGTGATGTTGGAAAAGACCCTTGAAGAGTCCCTTGGACTTCAAGGAGATCCAACCAGTCCATTCTGAAGGAGATCAGCCCTGGGATTTCTTTGGAAGGAATGATGCTAAAGCTGAAACTCCAGTACTTTGGCCACCTCATGCGAAGGGTTGACTCATTGGAAAAGACTCTGATGCTGGGAGGGATTGGGGGCAGGAAGAGAAGGGGATGACAGAGGATGAGATGGCTGGATGGCATCACTGACTCGATGGACATGAGTCTGAGTGAACTCTGGGAGTTGGTGATGGACCGGGAGGCCTGGCATGCTGCGATTCATGGGGTCACAAAGAGTCGGACACGACTGAGCGACTGAACTGAACTGAACTGATATGTCCCTAAATAGGCTATGGGGCCTTCATTAGGGAGCTGCTGGGCTCTGAGACAAGAGGAATATGGTCTAACTGCCAAAACTCCAGTGGGTATATAGGGTAAGAATAGGGAATTAGAAAATATAACTTGGCTAATACAGAAATGGGCAATTTAAATTGAAGCTTTGGAATACTTGCTTTGGAATGTCAAAGCAGGAAGAGATCTCAGAAAAATCACTAGAACAAAATCTTCATTTAATAATGAGGAAACTGAGCCACAGAGGCAGAGATGAATTGCCCAGCTTTGGACCACCAATGAGAAGCAGAAACAGATTTAGGACTCAAATCTCCTGATTACCCTCTTTCGCATTTCTCATAATTAAATTAGAATAAAGTTCTGCGAACATCCTCCTTAATGATCAAACAAGAAGTAGCAGTAATGAAATCGAGTCCCAACAACAAGGCCCCAGGGGTCCAGATTCTTCCATTGCTCAGCTCTCCTCCTCTATTGTTTTCAGAAAGAGTTGTTCCTCTCACAGCAATTTGTGAAAGGTATTTTCTTATTTCAGAGGTAAGGAAATAACTCAAACCCCCTTCAAGTCATTCATTTCAAATACTTTGAGCTCCTGCCCTGGCTTCTTTTTCCCATCACACATCTCTACTTGTCAGAATCTCATGAATCTTTCCTTGAGCACTTTTACCCACAGCTCCCCCACCAAATATAAATTATCTTCCCTCTAATGAACATTGAGGGCACATTTCTAATCTCTCTCTATTTATGACACTATAGCTTGCATTTTAATTAATTCTTAATGTTTATCTTATCTTCCCTACTATTCCTTGAGGAAAGAGATGGTTTCAGCCAACTTTAGATCCCCTCCATCTAAGGTGGAGATGATGGAATTCTAGCTGAGCTATCTCAAATCCTAAGAGATGGTGCTGTCAAAGTGCTGCACTCAATATGCCAGCAAATATGGAAAACTCAGCAGTCACCACAGGATTCCAAAATGTCAGCTTTAAGGCAATGCCAAAGAATGTTCAAACTACTGTAAAATTTTGCTCATTTCACATGCTAGTAAGGTTATGCTTGAAATTCCTCAAGCTAGGCTTCAGCCGTAGGTGAACTGAGAACTTCCAGATGTACCAGCTGGTTTAGAAAAGGCAGAGGAGCCAGAGATCAAATGGTCAACATTCACTGAATCTTGAGAAAGCAAAGGGATTCTAGAAAACCATCTACTTCTGCTTCATTGACTACGCTAAAGCCTTTGACTATGTGGAACACAACAAACTATGGAAAATTCTTAATGAGAGGGGAATACCAGATCACCTTACCAGTCTTCTGAGAAAACTGTATGCAGGTCAAGAAGCAACAGTTAGAACCGGACATGGAACAACAGACTGGCTCAAAATTTGGAAAGGAGTACATCAAGTCTGTATATTGTTACCCTGCTTATTTAATTTCTATACAGAGTACATCATGTGAATTTTTGGGCTGGGTGAATCACAAACTGGAATCAAGATTTCCAGGAGAAATATCAACGATCTCAGATATGCATATGATATCACTCTAATGGCAGAAAATGAAGAGAAACTAAAGAGTTTGTTGATGGAGTAAAAGAGGAAAGTGAAAATACTGTCTTAAAACTCAACACTCAAAAGACTAATATCATAGCATTTGTCCCATCACTTCATGGCACATGATGGGGAAAAAGTGGAAGTATGACAAGTTTTATTTTATTGGGCTCCAGAATCACTGCAGACAATGTCTGCAGCCATGAAATTAAAAATCACTTGCTAACCTAGATGTCCATCAACAGATGAATGGATAAAGAAGCTGTGGTACATACATACAATGGAATACTGCTCAGCCATAAAAAGGAATGATGCACATGAATTAGTTCTAATGAGATGGACAAACTTAGAGCCTATTATACAGAGTGAAGTAAGTCAGCAAGAGAAATATAAACATCATATACTGACACATATATATATGGACTCTAAAAAGATGGTACTGATGAATTTATTTTCAGGGCATCAATGGAGAAACAGACAGAGAACAGACCTATGGATATGGGGGGAGGGGAGGAGGGAGAAGATGAGATGTATGGAGAGAGTAACACGGAAACTTACAATACCATATGCAAAATAGATAGCCAATAAAAATTAGCTGTGTGACTCAGGGAAGTCAAACAGGGACTCTGTGACAGGCTGAAGGGAGGGGTGGGAAGGGGATGGGAAGGAGGTTCAGGAGGGAGGGGACATGGGTGTACCTATGGCTGATTCTTGTTGATGTGTGACAGAAAACCACAAAATTCGGTAAAGCAATTATCTTTCAATTAAATTTTTTTTAAGTTGCTTGCTCCTTGGAAGGAAAGCTAGGACAAACCTAGATAGTATATTAAAAAGCAGAAACATTACTTTCTGCCATCAAACGTCCATATATTCAAAGCTATGGTTCTTCCAGTAGTCATATATGGATTTGAGAGTTGGACCATAAAGAAACCTGAGCATTGAAGAACTGATACTTTTTAATTGTGGTGCTGGAGAAGACTCCTGAGAGTCCCTTGGACTGCAAGGACATCAAACCAGTCAATCCTAAAGGAAATCAACCCTGAATATCCATTGGAAGAACTGATACTGAAGCTGAAGCTCAACCCTTTGGCCACTGATGCCGACTCATTGGAAAAGACCCTGATGCTGGGAAAGATCGAAAGCAAAAAGAGAAAGGGGAGGTGAAGGATGAGATGGTTAGATAGCATCACCAACTCAAAGGACATGAATCTGAGCAAACATCAGGAGACAGTGGAACAGAGGGGCCTGGCATGCTGCAGTCCATGGGGTCACAAAGAGTTAGATACTTACAACAACTGAACAACAACACTGGAATCTATTTGTAACCTCCACCATATTATCGTAAGAGATTTGATACTAGTATCATAAGGATCATACCTGAATGGCCTAGTGGTTTTCCCTACTTTCTTCAATTTAAGTCTGAATTTTGCAACAAGGAGTTCATGATCACAGCCACAGTCAGCTCTAGGTCTTGCTTTTGCTGACCATATAGAGCTTCTCCATCTTCAGCTGCAGAGACTATAATCAATTTCAGTATTGACCATCAGGTGATGCCCATGTATAGAGTTGTCTTGTGTTGTTGGAAGGGGCTGTTTGCTATAACCAGTGGGTTCTCTTGGCAAAACTTTGCCCTGCCCACTTTGTACTCCAAGGCCAAACTTGCCTATTATACAAGGTATCTCTTGACTATCTACTTTTGCATTTCAATCCCTTATAATGAGAAGGACTTTTTTTTTTTTTTTTTTTTTGGTGTTAGTTCTAGAAGATCTTGTAGGTCTTCATAGAACCATTCAACTTAAGCTTCTTTTGGGTCTAGTGTTGGCACATCAACTTGGATTACTGTGATGTTAAATGGTTTGCCTTGGAAAGGAACTAAGATCATCCTGTCGTTTTTAAGACTGCATCCAAGTACTGCATTTCAGACTCTTTTGTTAACTATGAGAGCTACTCCATTTCTTCTAGGGGATTTTGCCCACAATAATAGATATAATGGTCATCTGAATTAAATTCACCCATTCCTGTTTCATTTTAGTTCACTGTTTCCTAAAACGTTGATGTTCACTCTTGCCACATCCTGCTTCAGTTCAGTTGCTCAGTCGTGTCTGACTATTTGCGACCCCATGAATCGCAGCATGCCAGGCCTCCCTGTCCATCACCATCTCCTGGAGTTCACCCAGACTCACATCAATCGAGTCAGTGATGCCATCCAGCCATCTCATCCTCTGTCGGCCCCTTCTCCTCCTGCTCCCAATCCCTCCCAGTATCAGAGTCTTTTCCAATGAGTCAACTCTTCGCATGAGGTGGCCAAAGTACTGGAGTTTGAACTTTAGCATCATTCCTTCCAAACAATACCCAGGGTTGATCTCCATTAGAATGGACTGGTTGGATCTCCTTGCAGTCCAAGGGACTCTCAAGAGTCTTCTCCAACACCACAGTTCAAAAGCATCAATTCTTCAGCACTCAGCTTTCATCACAGTCCAACTCTCACATCCATACATGACCACTGGAAAAACCATGGCCTTGACTAGATGGACCTTTGTGGGCAAAGTGATGTCTCTGCTTTTCAATATGCTACCTAGCTTGGTTGACCATGTCCAATTACCTTGATTCATGGACGTAACATTCCAGGTCTTTATGCAATATTGCTCTTTATAGCGTTGGACTTTACTTTCACCACCAGACACATACACAACTGTGTGCCATTTCTGCTTTGGCCCAGCCCTCTTTCTGGACCTATTTTTCTACTCTTCCCCAGTGGTATATTGGACACATTCTGACCTAGGAGGCTCATCTTCTAGTGTCATATCTTTTTGCCTTTTTATACAGTTCATGGTGTTCTCAAGGCAAGAATACTGAAGTGGTTTGCCATTCCTTTCTCCAGTGGACCATGTTTTGTTGTAGCTTCATTGAGTTACACAAGTCCCTTTGCTACAATACTGTGATCCATGTAATCATTTTGGTTAGCTTTCTGGGATTGTGGTTTTTATCCTGGAGGCTGTGGGATTGCAGTTCTTGTTTCTTCTGACTGCCTTCTGATGGATGAGAATTCAAGGCTTATGCAAGCTTCCAGGATGGGAGGGACTGGCTGTGTAGAAAGCTGAATCTTCTTCTGGTGGGCAGACCTATGCTCAGTAAAATTTTAGTCTAATTGTTTGCTGATGGGTGGGGTTGTTCTCCCTTCCTGTTAGTTGTTTGGCCTGAGGCATCTCAGTCTACAGAGTCTACAGGCTCTATAGTAGGGCTATTGGAGAACTTCAGGAGGACTTATGCCAACACATGCCTCCCAGGACTATTGCTGCCAGTGCCCCAGTCCCCAAGGCAGGCCACTGTTGACCCATACCTCTGCACGAGACCCTCAAACATTCACAGGCAGGTCTGGCTCAGTCTCCTGTGTGGTCACTACTTTTTTCCCTTGGATCCTGACATACACAAGGTTTTGTTCATGCCCTCCAAGAGTCTCTGTTTCCCCCAGTCTAGTGAAAGTTCTGTAATCAAATCCTGCTGCCCTTAAAAGTCAGATTCCCTGGGGATTCTCAGTCCCTTCATCAGATCATCAGGCTGGGAAGCCTTACGTAGAGCTCAGAACTTTCACAACAGTGTGAGAACTTCTTCAGTATTATTATTCTCCAATTTGTGGGTCGCCCACCTGACTGGCATAGGATTTGATTTTAACATGATTACACCCCTCCTACAGTCTCGTTTTGGCTTCTTCTTTCTCTTTGGGTATAAGGTATCTTTTTTTTTGGTGGGTTCCAGCCTCTTCCTGTATCATAATATTTTACAAGACTCCTCGTGCTCCTCCTTCAGCCTCCTTCCTCACAGGCTTGCCCTGGGTGCCTACTCAGTTCTCTGCCAGCTTTTCCTGGTTCTCCTTGGGCTCCCTACTGCAGGCTCTAACCACCACTGCTGCCACCACCAATCAGCTGCCCAGTTGAGCACATCCAGCTTCAATCATGTGTGAAGTAAGCTTGTTCCTGGCTGAGGCTGCTCACATGTCCACACACATTCCTGGCTGATCTAAAGAATGAGCACATACACATAGGTCACAGGAGAAGCCCAACAGAAAGTCAAATCCAGAGTATCCCAACTTTGAATATGCTCTTTCAATACCTAATAGAGCACCTAATGTACCTCTCAAACATAATAGACTTGCTTCTGAAGACACTAAAAAAAATGCAACCTTATTTTTTGTAGTGGGAAGTTGGAGGTAATTGGTCAGTTAGGAAATCTGTTTTAGAAAGATAAAGGCTTAAGCTATTACAAAAAGATCCCAAAACAGTGTATCAAACAAAATGAAAGATTATTTTTCTCTTAAACCAAGACATGTACTTGATAGTCCAGAGTGAAAAATCCAAGTTCCTTCTATATTGTTCTTTGTCATCTCCTAGGGACATTTCATGCAAATATGGGCACAATAAAGGACAGAAATGGTACGGACCTAAAAGAAACAGAAGATATTAAGAAGAGGTGGTGAGAATACACAGAACAACTGTACAAAAAAGATCTTCACAACCCAGATAATCACAATGATGTGATCACCAACCAGACATCCTGGAAGGCAAAATCAAGTGGGCCTTGGGGAGCATCACTACGAACAAAGCTAGTGGAGGTGATGGAATTCCAGTTGAGCTATTTCAGATCCTAAAAGATGATGCTGTGAAAGTGCTGCACTCAATATGCCAGCAAATTTGGAAAAACTCAGCAGTGGCCACAGGACTGGGAAAGATCAGCTTTCATTCCAATCCCAAAGAAAGGCAATGTCAAAGAATGCTCAAACTACCTCACAATTGCACTCATCTCACATGAAAGTAATGCTCAAAATTCTTCAAGCCAGGCTTCAAAAGTACCTGTACCATGAACTTCCAGATGTTCAAGCTGGTTTTAGAAAAGGCAGAGGAAGCAGAGATCAAATTGCCAACATCTGTCGTATCATTGAAAAAGCAAGAGTTCTCCAGAAAAATATCTACTTCTGCTTGATTGACTATGCCAAAGCCTTTGACTATGTGGACCACAACAAACTGTGGAAAATTCTTAAAGAGATGGGAATACCAGACCACCTGACCTGCCTCTTGAGAAATCTGTATGCAGCAGTTAGAACTGGACATGGAACAACAGACTGGTTCCAAATAGGAAAAGCTGTATACAACAAGGCTGTATATTGTCATCCTGCTTATTTAACTTATATGCAGAGCACATCATGAGAAATGCTGGACTGGAAAAAACACAAACTGGAATCAAGATTGCTGGGAGAAATATCAATAACCTCAAATATGCAGATGACATTACCCTTATGGCAGAAAGTAAAGAAGAACTAAAGAGCCTCTTGATGAAAGTGAAAGAGAAGAGTGAAAAAGTTGGCTTAAAGCTCAACATTCAGAAAATGAAGATCATGGCATCAGTCCCATCACTTCATGGCAAATAGATGGGGAAACAGTGGAAACAATGTCAGACTTTATTTTGGGGGCTCAAAATCACTGCAGATGGTGACTGCAGCCATGAAATTAAAAGACACTTGCTCCTTGGAAGAAAAGTTATGACCAACCTAGACAGCATATTAAAAAGCAGAGACATTACTTTGCCAACAAAGGTTCATCTAGTCAAAACTTTGGTTTTTCCAGTAGTCATGTACGGATATGAGAGGTGGACTATAAAGAAAGCTGAGTGCCAAAGAATTGATGCTTTTGAACTGTAGTATTGGAAAAGACTGTTGAGAGTCTCTTGGACTGCAAGGAGATCCAACCAGTCCATCCTAATGGAAAACAATCTTGAGTATTCATTGAAAGAACTGATGTTGAAGCTGAAACTCCAATACTTTGGCCACCTGATGTGAAGAGATAACTCATTTGAAAAGACCCTGGTGCTGGGAAAGGTTGAAGGCAGAAGGAAAAGGGAATGACAGAGGATGAAATGGTTGGATGGCATCACTGACTCAATGGACATGAGTTTGAGTAAACTCCAGGAGTTGGCATTGGACAGGGAGGCCTGGCATGCTGCAGTCCATGGGGTCGCAAAGAGTTGGACACGACTGAGTGACTGAACTGAACTGAACCGAACTAAACTGATCTCCTAGGGATTTATTCAGTCAACCATCATTAGGTCCTTATCCATGGCAAAGACTGATAATGGCTCTTCAATACCTATCCTTCCCTTCTTTCTTTTAACAGGTCCGTGTTTTAGATGCTTGACTGTTCGTGTAGCATAGAGATCATTTTTTTCTGTCCATGTGGTCAAAGATGGATAATAGTCAACGAGTTGATAATTGTTGAAGCTGGAGAATGGAAAAAAAAGAATTATTACAGTATTCTCTTTATTTTAAATATGTCTAAATTTTTCCATAACAAAAAGTTTTAATCACAGTTTAAAATTTTTTTGTTTTTTTCCTTTTTTAATTGAAGTTAGATGATTTAAAATATTGAGTTAATTTCTGCTGTACATAAAAAACTTCAGCTATGCATATATATATATTTCTTTTTTATATTCTTTTCCATAATGGTTTATGACAGTATATTAACAATACTTCCCTGTGCTACACAGTAGGACCTTGTTGTTTATTCATTTTATACATACTCCTTTGCATCTGCTAACCCAAAACAGTTTTATGATTTTTAATCTATTTGGATTTTTTTTGAATTGCAATAAATAAAATAATTAATTTTGGATAACATAATAAAATTGTATTTTCTCTTGCTATCATGAAAAAATATCTTTAGTATACTTTTCAATTTTACAATACCTAAAATATCTTTTCTCCTATTATATATAGTATCATTATATTTCTATATCATAAATATTATTTAAAATTGAAAGAAAAAGAGGACATTCTTGGTGGTACAATGTTGAGAATCTGCCTGCCAATGAAGGGGACATGAGTTCTATCCCTAGTCCAGGATATTCCGCATGACAGGGAGCAACTCAGTTCCTGCACCACAACTTCTGAGTATTCATTCTAGAGCCTACAAGCCACACAGCGACGAAGAGGAGCCCCCACTCTCTACATCTAGAGAAAGCACACACTCAGCAAGAGACCCACTGCAAGCAAAAATAAATTTGAACAAATAGATGTATATATATATTTTTTTTTAACTTAACAGAAAGAGAAGGAAAGAAAGGAGGGAGGGAAGAGGAGAAGGAATTCCAAGGTTTAGAACTAAGAAAACTTAAGACTCTCTCTATATTTTTATTTTTAGAAATTATTGGCCACCCATGGGTAACTCTTGGATGATGCAACTCACTGAAACAAGAATAACACAGGGAAGGAATGTTGGCCCTGGAGAACTCTTTCAGATCAGAGCAGGCCTCCTGCTTAAGGGCCTCTCCAGGGACCACCAACACTCTCCAAGGTCTAGAGCTGAGATCAAGTCCCTCTGGTCATTGTTATTTTAGAGGCAAAGTCAAGAAAACTTCCCCTTGGACAGAAGGACTATAGGAACATTTCCTTGCTCAGAAGCACCACCTCTGCATCTTATAAAGGAAGGACAAAGTTCAGGGAAGCTCATGAAGCCCTAGCCATATCGGTGGCTTTTGCTCCAGTGTTGGAAAGAATGACATTCAGGTGCCCTCAACTGAGAGCATCTCTTGTTGGCCTAGGGAGCCCAGGCGAAGACAAATATTATTCTCATTCAGCTCTATCTTATCTTAAAACTATCCATTCTGAGAACTCATGACTGTACAAGGCATAAATAGAGATCATATTCTCATTTATCACCCTCCTGAGTCACCGTTCAAGGGGAGAGAAGTCAATATTGTAACTTGCTTTGCTCTATACTAAATGCACTAACTCCCCATTTAGCCACATGTTCTAGGCGGCCTTTTATCTCTCCTCTTTTTTTCTTTTACCATCTCTGTGATGCACAGAAGGTGCTCCAAATTTGACTTGGCTTCATCCAAATCCTCTAGTACCAACTCAGAATAGCACAGCCTTCATGGAATCTCATGTTAAGTACAGAGATGACAGTGCAAACAGTGGACATTATAAATTCACAAAAATCCTGGAATGGGAAGCCCTTGGAGTCACTGCAGTACACAACCCTTGTCTCCCATTTGAGGGCTTTCTTCCACCAGGTTTCTGTGAAATGAGGCTACTACTGTGCTGCTTCTGCTTATGTTGACACAAAAGGGGGAAATTTTCCATTTAGTACCAGAGCAATCCAAAGAAGATTATTCCCCATTCTTTAGAATTTCTAAGCTGGAAAGAACTTTAGAAACCATCTAGTTTTCCTAGATTATTCTTTAGTGAGAAACCCAAGTTACTTATTCATGAACTTACAGTGACAGAGAAAGCTTCTGTGCATCAACAGCTGTCACAGTACCTCTGCCAGTCATTCAAACGTGCATCATAGACTATCAGCCAGATGACCAGTCAATATCTTTATTGCTTACTCACTATGCCAGTGAGCTTTCCAGTTGTTTGAACTTTGTTCCTTTTGAAACTGGAGAATGACAGTTCTCAGTGCATTGGTGTCTATTTCTATTCCCTTCATTTCCTTCTCCAGCCTGAATAATCTCTTTTCTCTTCTCCTTTCTTTTTAGGTTTGATTCTCTACATATTTCTTTCCCATTTTACACCTCCACCTTAGCCAATAGATTACTGCCCTGAGCTGGAAAGTGTTGATGAGGTCTGACATGGCAAGGTTGCCTCTGCTACACAATCCATCCTGGGTCAGCCCTGAAGCTTTATTCATAGCATCTCATCTCCAGACATTCTCTGAGACTCATAGCACACTGGACCATTCTTTTCTGTTCTTGTGCCTCTGAAGGGAATCTCTAATGCTCCATGGAAGTTGGCAACACAACCAGAGTCACTGTGTTTGTTCTCCAAGGACTATCCAACAACCCTCAGATCCAGGCAGTACTCTTTGTAACATTCCTGGTGGTTTACCTCCTGACCCTCACAGGGAACCTGCTGATGCTGCTGGTGATCAGGACTGACTCCCACCTCCACACCCCCATGTACTTCTTCCTCAGTCACCTCTCCTTCCTGGATGCTTTCTATTCCTCAGTTATTGTGCCTAAGCTGCTAGAGAACCTACTTTCCAAGTGGAAGACTATATCCTTCCTTGAATGTTTCACCCAGATCTCTTTGGTCATATTTTCTGGGGCCACTGAAGCTTGCCTCCTTTCAGTCATGGCCTATGACCGGTACCAGGCTGTGTGCCACCCCCTGTCATATGTGGTGACCATGAATAAGAAGATATGTATTGGCCTAGTGGGAGCCTCCTGGGCCATAGGAATGGGGACTGGCCTGCTTAACACCATCCTCCTGGCTCAGCAGCATTTCTGTGGTCCCAACCTCATCCGCAGTTTTGCCTGTGAGTTTCCTCCAGTGCTCCTGTTGGCCTGTTCTGACCCCTACATGAGCGTTGCCTCCATCCTGACCACCATGGTGGTCCTGGGCCTTGGGACCCTTGTCCTACTCCTGGGATCCTACACCCATATCATCATGACAGCCTTGGGGATCAACTCTGCCTCAGGTCAGAATAAGATCTTCTCTACCTGTTCATCTCATTTTCTTGTGGTCACCATTTTTTATGGCTCAGGAGTTTTCAGGTATGTCATTGCTATACCTCCAGAATGTGGAAGTGGGATATTTTTCACTTGAAATTAATGGTGATCTGTAGAACAGAGCACTGCAAAGTAGTAAGAAAAGAACTGCACAAGAATTCAGAAGTCCTGAGTTCTAGTTCTGGCTCTGCTGTGTGGAGTATTAAAAATTTATTTTCTTTCCGAGACCTCAGTTGTCTAACTCTGAAAAATAAGCTTATACAAGGACTAAAGGATTTCCTAATTTCATTAACCTACGTTTTGGCAGTTTTGGAAGGGAATCAGAGAGACCTTAGTAGGCTTTTATTCAGAGTTTGATAAAATATGTATATAATATATTGTATTTGAAACAGATGCCATTTCTCTTTCCTACTGAAAGATGATGATCCAAAGCCTATTTGTCCTATAACTATTAATTAGGCAGCTACTTACAACGACTGCTTTGCACAATCAAGATCAATTTTAGTATGTGTCATACCACAAGATAAATGTTATTAAGCTCAATTTCTGATTTAAAAAAACTGAGTTTCAGGAGTAACCAGGTGCTTTATCAAAGTTGCCTGAACAAGCTAAGAATGGAGGCAAAATATAAACTGAGTCTCACTGGCTTGAAAACCTCAAGCTCTTTTCTACCACCTTTCTCTCAAACATAAACAGCTCTAGTCGATGAGCCCTTGCTTCCCAGGAAATAGAGTCACTAGTGGCCTGTGCTCTCTACTAGTGAATCTGGAGATGGATTTGCACAATTAGTCTTACCATTATTGGATTCATAATCATTTAGCATTCATATCGTGCTAAACATAGTTTTATCTTTCACTTTATTTACAGGTCTTGGCTTCTTTTCTAAGCCAAAGGTGCTAAATGTGCTAAAACAGACAAATGTTTGTTCCACTGAGCGTTAGAAAAAAAATGTGCTGTCATTCGGGGATAATTCAAGAGCCATAAATGTTGGGGAAAATGACAGCATTATTGGACTAGCATATAGTTTTGTAAGGAACAATCATGACAAGATGGGAACATACAGTTGTATATATTTTAAAAAAAAAGAAGAGAAAACATTCTTCATATTCTCAACACTTTGAAAAGTATGAAGTACTATAGAAATGCGTGAAATCATTTTTAGTTCTATTCTAACCTGGAGCACTTCATATACTGCAGAACTTCCTTTTTCTCCTTAGGGCAGCTCCTATAATGTTCAGCATAAGATCACTCATGTATGGAGGTATTTGAAGGCAGAAATGACTGACTTCTCATGATAATACAGTCATTTCTAGATGCTTCTACCAGTGATAGCTAATTCAACCCAGAGGACCCTCTTTGCAGTCTGGGATGGGATGGACCCTGGCTACCTACAGCCAAGTATCTGTTGTCCTGAGCTCATTTTATTCCTTTGTGCAATTCCCTTCAAGGTACATGACTCCAGCTTCTGGCTCAGCCCTGGAGCAAGTTCTATCTGTGCAGTACAGTGTGGTGACCCCACTACTGAACCCCCTTATCTACAGTCTGAAGAACCAGGAGGTGAAGGCGGCTCTTAGGAGGATGCTGGCCAGGAAGCCCAGGCTCACCTTCTAAGCCAGACTCTACTGCCTCCTCATAATAAGAGGAAAAGTCATGGGAAAGAAGAGGAGATACAGAGCTTCATTTCTAAGATATCTCAGCATGAATTCTTGTCCCAAATGGAAGTCTTAGTTCCTCTGACCCTTGTGCGCTTCCCTAGTCAAGCAAGATGGAGAATTGATGGCATCCATCCACAGATGACCCAGTCACTACACAAGAAAATTTTCTCAAAAACCATATAGAGGAATTCTCAAAAAGTGAAAAATAGATCCACCAAATGTCCCAGCAACTCCACTTCTGGGAATAGAGCCAAAGGAAATGAAAATACTAACTCAAAAAGACATGTGCAAGAACGTCTGTGGTGATCCAGTCGTAAAGAATCTGCCTTGCAATGCAGGGGACATAGGTTCAATCCCTGGTCAGGGAACTAAGATCCCACATACAGAAGAGCAACTAAGTCAATGAGCTACAGCTACTGAGCCTGCACACTCTAGAGCCCGTGAAATCAGGCCCCTCAAGAAGCCTTTGGAGGGCAGTAAGAGAAGCCTGTGTGGGGCAACAAAATACACCCACAGCCACCTCAGCTAGAGAAATTTTGCACACCTCCATGAGCCTAGGGGCCACAGCAAAGACCCAGAACAGCCAATAAGTAAATAAATAATAAATATCTTTTAAAAATATATGAGCTCCCATGTTGATACATGTGTGCTCAGTCACATCTGACTCTGTGCGACCCTATGGACTGTAGCCCTCCAGGCTCCTCTGTCCATGGGATTATCCACCCAAGAATACTGGAGTGCATTTCCATTTCCTCCTCCAAGAGATCTTTACAACCCAGAGATCAACCCCCTGTCTCTTGTGCCTTCTGCATTGCAGGCAAATTCATTATCACTGAGCCATGCAGGAAGTCCCAAGTTCATAGCAGCATTATTTACAGTACCCAAGACATGAAAAGAATCTAGGTATTCATTAATGGATGAATGGATTAAAAAAGGTATGGATGAATGGATTAAAAAGGTATGGATAAAGCAATGGAATATTATTCAGCCTTAAAAATGAGGAAATTCTACCACTTGTGACAACATGGAAGTTCTTTGAAGGCATTATGCTGAGTGGAATGGGTCAGACATAGAAAGACAAATGCAATATGATGTCACATACATGTGGAACCTAGAGATCAACCAAACTCATAGAAAAAGATATCAGACATGTAGTTATCAGGAGTGGAGGGTGGGAGGAAGGTGATCAAAAGGTACAAATTTCCAGTGTAAAATAAGTATAGGGATGTACACAACATGATGATTATAATTAACACCACTGTATGATATACAGGGAATTTGTTAAGAGAGTAATCCTAAGAGTTCTCATCACAAGGAGAAAAGATCTTCCTCTTTCTTCTTTCTTTTCTTTATATGATATCTTTATGAGAGCTTCCCTGGTGGCTCAGATGGTAAAGCGTTTGCCTACAATGCGGAAGACCTGGGTTCAATTCCTGGGTCAGGAAGATCTCCTGGAGAAGGAAATGGCACCCCACTCCAGTACTCTTGCCTTGAAAATCCCATGGATGGAGGAACCTGGTAGGCTATAGTCCATGGGGTCGCAAAGAGTCGGACAAGACTCAGCGACTTCACTTTCACTTTTATGAGATGATGGGAATTTTTTTAAGAATAGAGGAGTTTTATTTGAGCCAAATTTAGGGCTATAGCCCAGGAGACAGCCTCTCAGATAATTCTGAGAAACTTCCCCACTGAAGCATGATTTTTAGCATGATCATCTACCTTAACAGAAAAAAGAACATACATCAAACATGACAGGGGTGTATTCCTCAAGTGTCCAAAAAGAGACAATTATAATCCATATACAGTGAGACAGCAGGACCCTAGTGTCTGGGAATGGAACCATATTTTTGAGGATGTTAATATGGATGTTGTGTGAAGGGAGTTTGTTATCCTTATTTTCAAAACAGACATTCTTTATCTCAGTGGTTAAAACAGATATTCTCTGTGAGTTTGACAGGCTGTTCTGGTTCAACAAAATTCAGGCTGAACCATGTATGGGCCAAAAATGCTTCCCCTTACCTCAATGTGTAAAAATATTCTACATCAGAGAGAACTCTCAGGATTTTCCCAATTAGTTGTTTTGAGATGATGCATATTAATTAAACCTATTGCAATGCATATATATATACACATATATGTATATATACATATATATACATGCACACATATGTGTGTATGTATATATATGCATGTGTGCTCAGTCACTTCAGTCATGTTCAACTCTTTGCAAGCTTATGGACTGTGGCCCACCAGGCTCCTCTGTCCACGGGATTCTCCAGGCAAGAATACTGCAGTGGATTGCCATATCTTCCTCCAATATATATATCTGTAAAACGATCATGCTGTATGCCTAGAATTTACACATTAATTTATGTCAATTGCTGCTGCTGCTGCTGCTGCTTCTGCTGCGCTGCTTCAGTCGTGTCCGACTCTGTGCAACCCCATAGATGGCAGCCCACCAGGCTCCCCCATCCCTGGGATTCTCCAGGCAAGAACACTGGAGTGGGTTGCCATTTCCTTCTCCAATGCATGAAAGTGGAAAGTGAAAGTGAAGTCGCTCAGTCATGTCTGACTCTTCGCGACCCCATGGACTGCAGCCCACCAGGCTCCTCCATCCGTGGGATTTTCCAGGCAAGAGTACTGGAGTGGGGTGCCATTGCCTTCTCCGTTATGTCAATTATCTCTCCATAAAATTAGGGGGAAAAGGTAAAAAAGATCTTTACAATTCCATCAGCCATTTCACAGCTTTTGCTTTTCCTCCCATTTCTTGCCCTTTCCACACCTCCTCTTTGCCTCTCCCTCACTTGTTTTACTATGCACAAAGTAGAAATGTGACCACTAGTAAATACCCCACTTCATTTCAGGAGAGTCCCATCTCAGTACTGAGACCTTCTTTGTTCCCATACCAAAAATTGCCTGGCAAAATCTAGAGCTCCAGAGTAACTTGGAAAGAAATGAAATAAAATCAGTGTGTCTCCTCTTGTCTTTGTCCTTAATAAGTAACACATGGAGTAGAACATAGCAAAGAGTAAATCTTCAATAACTATTTGTTGATTATAGAGTGAATGAAGGAATGAATAGTAGACCTGTCTGAGGAGTCCATTCTCTTATATGGTCCTAGGAAATAAGAGGAATGGCACCCCACTCCAGTACTCTTGCCTGGAAAATCCCATGGACGGAGGAGCCTGGTAGGCTGCAGTCCATGGGGTCGCTAAGAGTCGGGCATGATTGAGCGACTTCACTTTCACTTTTATGCATTGGAGAAGGAAATGACAACCCACTCCAGTATTCTTGCCTGGAGAATCCCAGGGACAGGGGAGCCTAGTGGGCTTCCGTCTATGGGGTCGCACAGAGTCGGACACGACTGAAGTGACTTAGCAGCAGCAGCATCCACCTCTAAGGACTTTCTAGGTGGCACTAGTAGTAAAGTCAATGCAGGAGGCATAGGAGATGTGGGTCCAATGCCTGGGTTGGGAAGATTCCCCTGTAGGAGGACATGGCAACTGACTCCAGTATTCTTGCCTGGGGAATTCCATGGACAGAGGATCCTGGCAGGCTACAGTCCATAGTGTCAGAAAGAGACACAATTGAGCAACTTAGCACATATCCTCCTCTAAAACCTTGTCTAACAGATTCTGTATCTCCAATATTTAGTATGTTCTGTTAGTGTTAATGAGGTGTGAAAGTCTCTCAGTCCTGTCTGACTCTTTGCAACCCCCACGGGCTATACAGTCTATGGAATTCTTCAGGCCAGAATACTGGAGTGGGTAGCTTTTCCCTTCTCCAGGGGATCCTCCCAACCCAGGGATCAAACCCAGGTCTCCCTCACTGGAGGTGGATTCTTTACCAGCTGGGCTACAAGGGAATAGTGTGCAAAGAAAAATAATGAATGTGAGAGAAGGAGCATATGAAAAAAAAAAATGTGTGTCCTTCATGACAATACGGATGTCAGAGGGAAGTACTATAGAAGAGATTGGGATCCAAAGAGACAAGAGTCCAAATTTGGGTTCACCACCCAAGGTCATCATCACAAGAGCTTGCATGAGCACTCTGACCCCCTCCCCAGAGTCTCTCCAACACCTATCTGACCCTGGACCATTTCAGATCCCTGACTTGGTTCAAGACCTGTTCCAGGTGTAGAGGAAGGAGAAGGAGTTAGAGAATGCAGAACAAATGCTCAACTGCCACCCCATCTCCCATTCAGCTCTCAAGAGAGTTCTCAGAAATACAACAGCAATTGTTCTATCCAAAAACTGACAGGTCACATCAGCCAAGACCACTTCCATGCCAGCTCCCTGACTTCTATCTGTTCTTGATCCTTTGACCCTCAAGCTAAGATCCTCTCTGCAATTGTCTGTTTCCTTCAGCAAAGCTCTCTGAAAATCATGGCCTCATAATGTGGTTCACTCACAGGAGAAATTTCCAAGATGAGGCTATTTCTCTGGAGAGGAAGGCTAGGGAGTGGAACTGAGTCAAACAGTCCCAGCTTCAATGGCATTTCTGCTCTGCACACTTGGTGGAGCTGGTCCTTTACGTTTTCCAGAGCATGTGCCTTCCTGAGGATGTAACTAAGGCAAAATAATAGTAGATGTGTGAGATCAGTGGAGGAATAGCCATTTAATCCTGCCCTCACACACACAAACACACACAGGGATTATTCCTAAAACCCTGTTGACTTGAGGGAAAGCCTTTTGTCACATAATTAGGGAAGGAAGAGCATGGGAATACACTGGGTTCAAATTCAAACTAAAATTATGTGATGAATACCAAGTTGTTTCCTAAGTCTTAGTTTTCATTAAGAATAGGAGAGGAATGTCCTATTCCCCCCTTGCCTAGCACTATATGTCCCTAAACAGGCTATGGGGACTTCATTAGGGAGTTGCTGGGCTTTGAAACAAGAGAAATATGGTCTGAATGCCAAAAGCCCTATTGCATATATAAGGTAGGAAGAGGGAATTAGAAAATATAACTTGTCTAATACAGAAATGGGGTATAAATTGGAGTTTTGGTAGGCTGGATTGTCAAAGCAGGAAAAGATCTCATAAAAATCACCAGACCAAAATCTTCATTTAAAAATGAGGAAAGTGAGCCACAGAAACAAAGATGACTTGCCCAGGTTTAGACCATCAGTAAGAAGCAGAAACAGACTTCAGGACTCATATCTCCTGCTTCTCCATCTTTCGCATTCCTTATAATCAAATTAGAATAAAGCTCTGCAAACATCCTCCTATAAACCAGAGACGCAGCAAGGATGAGTAATACTGTGCAGGGTCCCAACCAAAAGGCCCCAAGTGTCCAGATTCTTCCATTACCAAGCTGTTCTTATCTATTCATTTATTTTTATTAATTAATTTTTATTGCCGTATAGTTGCTTTAAAATGTCGTATTAGTTTCTACTCCATAGCAAAGTAATCAGCCCTACATACACATATATCATTTCCCTTTGTGATTTCACCCCCATTTGGGATACCACAGTTCATTAATTAGAGTACCCTGTACTATTTAGCATGTTCCCATCAGTTGTCTATTTTGTACACAGTATCCAAAGTGTTTATGTGTCAACCCCAATCTCCCAATTCCTCCCACCCTACCCCTTTCTCCCTTGAGCTCCATACATTTGTTCTTTTAAGTCTCTATTTCTGCTTTGGAAATGTTGCAGTGAAAAGGAAAAAAAGAGGAATGAGTTTTTTTCTTTCTCTTTGCTGAGAACAAAGAAGACAAAGAGAACAGTGAGCAGGACTGAACATTCCTAGTGTTTTGTTTTGTTTTGTTCACTTTAACTGCTCCTAATTCTGCATGTCTATAACTAAGTTTGTGTTTCTGCCCCTAACTCTGCAGGAGCTACACTTCACACCTATTTTCCTTTGTCTCTATGCTCAATACAGCCTGTATATGGTGTTTACCCTTACAACATCCTTCCCCTTGTTAAATATTAGAAAGAAGGCCACAGAGCCACTGAACTGCTACACTCGATTACTGCATTACATATGCCAGCCTATGGCTGCTTTTGACAAGATCCTAAAATGCTTGCTCCTCATCAAAGATTCCTGACTGGGAACCCTCATCTTATATAAGCCTCTAGAATCTTCATGGAGTGGGAGCACAGTTCCTGAGGCATGAGCCTACTATACTCCCCCCTCTGCCAGCTGAGAACTAAATCAACTTTCTATTTCCAAACTCTGTCTCCATATTTTTTATTCAGCTTTGGTGGGCATAGAAAGCCAAGATTTTGGCCAGCAACAGAAATAAAGTCATCTATACCATTTTTCTAGATGACAAACATATGAGAAGGTGCTTAACATCACTATTTACTAGAAAACTACTGTGAGGTACACCGTTACACACGTCAGAATGGCCTTCATCAAAAAATCTACAAACAGTAGGCACTGGAGAGGGTGTGGAGAAAAGAGAAACTCTTACACTGTTGGTGCTAATGTAAATTGATAGAGCCACTGTGGAAAACAATATGGAGTTTCCTTAAAAAACTAAAAATAGAACTACCATATGACCCAGCAATCCCACTCCTAGGCATATACCCAGAGAAAATCATAATTCAAAAAGACACATACACCCCTATGTTCATAGCAGCAGTATTTACAATAGCCAGGACATGGAAGCAACCTAAATTTCCATCAACAGAGAAACAGATAAAGAAGATATGGTAGATCTAGATGGTAACCAATTTGTGAAGGGTATTTTCTTATCTTAGGGGTAAGGAAGTACCTCAACCCCCCTCAAGTCACCCATTTCAGATTCTTGGAGCCCCTGCTCTTCCTGTCCTTTTCCCACTCCACATCTCTACCTGTTAAAATCCCACCAATACTTCAAAACGAGCTTAAATTCACTCTTGTCATGAATCTTTTCTTGAGCCCTTTTGCTCACAGCCTTCCACCAAATATAAATTATCTTTCCTCTTACCAATACTCAGGGCACATTTCTAACTTCTCTCATAATATTAATGATACTGTATCTTGTATTATAAATATTTATTAATGTTTATCTTATGATTCCTACTAGTCCATGAGGGAAGTGATGTTTTTAGCCAGCTTTAGATCCCCTCCAAAGTTCTTTGAATTATGCTAGGTGATCAATAAAACTTGGTTGAATTGAATTGATACAGAAAGGAATCTCCATCATTGAGATGTTGTAAGTTCAGCCTATTTCTTCTCTGGTAGAGATGAAGGTGGCTGTGACCCTTGGCCATCTCCGCCTTTCACCCCGTTTCCTTCCTCTCCCTCCAGGAAGAAAATAACAACCAGCCACTCAAAACCAAGCCCTTTATTTAGGACACAGGACACTGTTGTAGTGGAAGTGCTACTGGGGGCACTGAGCAAGAGTCAAAAGTCTCAGAGCACTGTTTACAGATCCCTGGAGAATAGTCCTTGTATGTCCAACAACATCATTAGAGGGCCCAGGCTCAGAGACAAATCTGCTTCAAGGCAGTACAAAGAAGCAAAATGAGGTAGCCAAAGGGCAGAGGAATTTCAGGGACAGAAAGACAGCAAAAGTAGCAAAGACAGCAGGTGTTCACAACTTCTCACAGAGCCACTGATCCAGCTTCTCAGAACAGAGTGCTTTATGGACCAACCTGATCATGAAGAAGGAGACAAGGATTTTAGCTCAAACTCCCACTCAGTTTTATCCCCAGGAGGGCTGACGTGGAAGTGTGGGTGAAAATTACAGACACAGACTTTCCTAGCCAGGTGGCAAGGGACACTGAGCCACCTAGTGGAATAAGGTCCATTTTCTTAAACTCCAAGAAAATTGTAGGGCAGTGGTAACAAGGGTTTGTCTTAGCGCTTAGAACTAAACAAGTCGAATTAGATGTTCAAGTCCAGGTGAAGGAAATCCTGGGACTCAGCCCTCTATTAAGGAATCCTTGTTAGGAAAATTGCTAAACAGTGGTGGAGTAAGTGGGGCTTGAAAATTGGAAACCTGAGTCCGCTTGATGAGTTTTGTTTTGCAAACTATATTCTAGCTTAAAACCAGGAAATAGAGAGAAAGGGGTATGGTGCTGGGACTAAAGGGCTGAGAAGAGGGAGAGGAAGTGTAAAATAGAAAATAGAATGGAGACTCACCGTAGTTAATTCCCACTTTATCCAGAATCTTCTTGACATGCAGAATGTCATCAGTAAGGTCATCATCCAGAAACTCTGGCAGGAGTTATAGGTGGAAAAAATGAGAGAGCTAAATATTACCCAGAAAGGTAATGAGTTTCCCTCTTCCCTGGTCCTTCTCTCAACTAAAGGCTTAAGCCTGTTTTCCTTTTACGTGAGCAATCCAATACAGTAATGCCTCCCCCTCAGTAAAGACTCCCTTCCTTTCTCCAGGGCATCTCTGGAGGAATTATCAACTTCATCAGCCGACTTCCTCTGAAAACGCAGAGTATTAGACTTCAAGATCCCCAAACAACTCAGATCATCTATCCAGGAACTTTAAGGGACTGTCTGGGGATTTGGTGATAATGAAAATTTCTAACAGCCTCTTAATAATATCAGTTCAAGTCCCACACTTGGTGTAGAGTCCTAGGCAATGAAACCAGAGGTGTGCTTGACACCAAAAAAAGAATTTATCCCAGAAGCAGGCAGTCTTAAAAAAGAAAATCAAAGTTGGCTGCTGTCTCATTGTATTTCACTATGCGCACTGTTCACTGAATCCATCGTAGGCAAGATGTGAGCTGGGAAGCTGGAAGAAAACTCAAGGAGCTGTAGGAACTGCAGACACGTTTGTTCTCTCCTGGCTGGCACAGCAGCTGCAGCAGCAGACGCACTGTATTCTCTCCTCTCATGGCTGATCCAGCAACATAACCATAGGCAGTCACACGGAGCCATAAGGCGGCCTCAAGGACTTCTCAGATGGTGCTTCTATAGGCATATCACACAAAGTAGCCCGTGACCAACTGAGTACCTCGTGGCACGCTGTAAATGATCTCAGCTGTTACATAGCCATGTATTTACCAAACATGGGGCGAGAGAGCCTGACCACCATCTTGGCTAATTTGCTCTCTCCCTACAGATACTCACACTTCCCATTTTTACATGTTGATACAAAAAGCACTGAATAAAACACTATGAGATTGGCATAAAGATATACATAGAGATGAATGAAATTGAAGGGAGATCGCAGAAATAAACCCACCCATCTATGGTGAACTCATTTTAGACAAAAGTCCACAACATTAAATTGGGGGAAAATGATATTTTCAACAAACAGTGCTAGGCAACTGGTTATCCACATGCATAGCAATGAAATTGGACCCTCTCCTCCTTCCACATACAAAATGTAACCCAAAATACATAAAAGGCTTAAATGTAAGAAGTGAAATTACAGTCAACATCCAATATCCACAGGGTTCACATTTCTAGAGTTCATTTAAAGGATACAGAATTTTTAAAAATATTTGTACATTATATATCTGATAAATCATTATCCGAAGAATCTCAAGAATGTTTACAACTCACCAACACAAAGACCAAAAAAACAATTATAATAATGGATAAATGACTTCAATAGACTGTTCTCCACACAGGTCATACAAATGGTCACCAAGCCATAAAAATATGTCAAAGATCATTAGTCATGATGGAGATGCAAATTAAAACCGCAATGCAGCAACTGCTTCACATATTCTAAAATGGTTAAAATAAAGAAATCTAAAAATAACAACGGTTCACAACAATGTAAAGAAATTGGAACCTTCAAACATTACTTGTAAAAATAGAAAAGGGTGAGACCTACATTTGCAATGTGATGTGTTAGCCTCTCATTCACGTCCGACCCTTTGGGACCCTATGGGCTGTATCTCGTCAGGTTCTTCTGTCCATGGAAATCTCCAGGCAAGAATACGGGAGTGGGTAGCCAATCCCTTCTCCAGGGAATCTTCCCAACCCAGGGATCAAACTCAGGTCTCCTGCAATGCAGGCAGATTCTTTACCATCTGAGAAGATGGGCTTACCACCAGGGAAGTCCACATTTACAATATAAATATATAATTAGTATATTGTTCAACAACTCCATCCTAGAAATATACCCCAAAGAATTGATAACAGGTGTACACATATATTGACAGCAGCACTGTTCACAATAGCCAACAGGCAGAAACAATGCAAAAGTCCATCAGCGGGTAAATGAATAAACAAAATTGTGCACATCTGTAAACAGACATATTATTCACCATAGAGGGAGTAAAATAAAAGAATAAAGTCTCTGTGAAAAACAGTATGGCAGTTCTTCAAAAGCTTAAATATAGAATTAACGTATGATCCACCAATTTCACATCAGGGTACATACATAAAAGGTTGAAAGCAGGGACTGGAACAGGTATGGGTACACTCATAGCAGCATTAACCACAAGAGCAAAAGGAAGAAGCAACCCAAGTGTCCATCAATAAATGAATGGATAACCTAAATGTGGCTTTCACAAAGGAGTATAATTCAGCCTCAAAAACAAAGGAAATACCAACACATGCTACAATATTAACCTTAAAGTCTTTATGATAAGTGAAATAACCCTGTCACAAAATGACAAAAATATATGAATCCACTTGCATGAGGTATCCACTGAAGTCAAAGACAGAAAGAAGAATCTCACTGCCAGGGACTCCGGGAATTAGTGTTGAATAGCTACAGAGTTTCACTAGTGAAAATTGGAATGCTCTGAGTGTGCTTGTTGGGGATACGGTTGTACAACAATGTGAATGTAATTAATCCCAAAGAACTGTATATTTAAAATGGCTTGAATAGTAAATGTTTGTATATTTAGGCACAACGAAATAAATGAAAGAAATACTGATACATGTTACAACACGGATGGACGTTGAAAACACCCCATGTGAAAGAAGCCATACAGGAAGGACATCAGTGTTGCGGATGACCTGGATGTGACAGAAACAGTGGGATTTTTGTAGGTAGAATCTACACCATCTCCTGCAGGAGACCCAGAGCCACTTCAGAAACCAACGAGTGCCTGCTTTTATAGGAAATCCAGAGTCAGGTCAGGGGCCAAGATCCTCGCAGATTGAACCTGCAGCTGCTCCTGCAGAGGACACAGAGCCAGGTCAGAAACCAACACGGGGCAGGTTGAACCTGCTCTTTCTCTTGCAGGAGACGCAGACCAGGTCAGTGTATAGAACTCCTCATGGAGAAGCTGCTCCTGCCCTGCATTAGACCCAGAGCCACATCAGGAACCTTCCCCCCTGAAAACTGAAAACTGCTCCTGCAGGAGACCCATGTGGATTCACCACTGCTGCAGGGGAACCTGCTCTGGCTCCTGCAGGAGACTCTGGGCCAGGTCAGGAACCAGTGCCCTTGCGGGTTGAACTGCACCTCTGAAGGGAGACCCACAGCCATTTCAGGAATCAGCACCCTCAAGGGCAGATTTGGATCTGCAGCCACCATCACTTTCAATACACATCATCAACCCTCTCCCGCTCCTTCATCCAAACTTTACTTTTCATCTCCGGTCATTGTTTGTGTTACAGTTTTTATTGTTTTGTCTTTCATATTATTTACAGCATTGTATATTTCGTGTTTTAAGTTTATAACAATACAATTTAAGCCTTTTTAATATTGCCATTCAGGAGCATTAAATGCACTCATGATACTGTACCACCATCACCACTGCCTAGTTACTAGTTTCTACATTTTATTCCCCAAATAAAACCCTATATCCAAAGAATGCAGCTCCCAATTCCTCCTCTCCCAGACTCTGACAACCATAATCCTCTTTCTTCTCTGTTTCTTTTTTTAACTCAATTTATTTGTTTTTGGCTGCCCTGAGCTTTCATTGCTGTACGGGCTTTCTCCAGCTGCAGCACGTGGGGGCTACTCTTCGTTGTGATGCACAGGCATCTCATTTCAGTGACTTCTGTGGAGCACAGGCCCTAGGGCTTGCAGGCTTCAGTAGCTGTGGCACACAGGCTCTGTAGTGTGGCTTGTGGGCTGTAGAGCACAGACTCAGTAGTTGTGGTGCTCAGACTTAGTTGCTCCTTGGCATGTGTAATCTTCACGGACCAGGTAATCACACCAGTGTCTCCTGCATTGACAGATTCTTATCCATGTACCACCAGGGAATTCCTCTTTCTCTGTTTCTTTACCTATTGTCAATGTTTCCTATAAATGAAATGATTAAAAATGTGGCTTTTTGTGTCTGTCCACATATTTTAAGAAATAACTGGTTACTTTTTATTTTTATCTGAAATAGCATTTTTGTTACTTGAAAGAGGAATTCAGATGCATTACAGATGAGATGTACAAAATGAGATTTTAAACATAGGAAATATGGGCATAAAATTGGGATACACTCTGCTGTTCTAAGTGTGACACCAAATGATATGATACATATACTCCTGTAAAAGGAAACACGTGACTACAGAAGGTATGGAACAGAAACAGCCTCACAAGCATAGAGAACAGACTTATGGTTGCCTAGGAGTAGGAGCGGGGTGAGAGTCGAATTGGGAGTTTGGGACTAGCAGATGCAAACTATTATAAAGAGAATGAATAACAACAAAGTCCTATTGTGTAGCACAGGGAACAATATTCAATATCCTATGGTAAATGATAATGGAAAAAATGTTAGGGAGATGCTCAAACTCACTAGTTATTAATATCATAATTTAAAACAGCAAAGAGATGACACTCCACGCCTGATAGATGACCAAATATTAGTTAGTTGGCAAGTATTTTGTGATAGAGAAACCCACAAGGATTACAGTGAAAGTTGCAACCTCTCCAGTGAAGTTGAAAGTCACTCAGTCATGTCTGACTCTTTGCGACTCCATGGACTATACAGTCCATGAAATTCTTGAGGCCAGAATACTGGAGTGGGTAGCTTTTCCCTTCTCCAGGGGATCTTCCCAACCCAGGGATCGAACCCAGGTCTCCCGCACTGCAGGCAGATTCTTTACCAGCTAAGCCACCAGCAACCTCTCCAAGGCATGAGTATTTGATCAAACTATGCCTACACATAATTATGTCCCAGATACTCTTCATCTGGGTAAAATTCTCAAAAATATTGCCATATAAGTTCTTAAGGAAATACGTATTAAATGTTTATTGCAGACAACTCTGTTCAACTTTCAGTGTTCCACACTCTTGGCCTGAACTTCCTCAGCTTCCTTTTTGCCCTGACCGCCTCTTTCTCACCTCCTCCAACAACCATAGCATCCAGGGACTGGGCTGAGCAGGCAGCAGAATTTTCCAAGAAATAATTTCTCCAAGATGTCCAAATCTGGTGAATGTCTCATGATGAGAGCTACAGACCGACAGTGCTAATTCAGACATGGATCAGAGATCCAGCCACTCCAGAGCCTGAAGAACAAGTGAGAAAACTTTCTGCTGCCCAGGAGAAGAAAACCACCACACTCTAGCAAAACCACTGCTAAGTTATCCACTAGCACCATAAGAACTCAGCAGGAACTAGCTGAGATAACCCTTGATTCTCCCCCTCCTAACTGCCATGCTGGGCCAATGGAGACAACACTGATGAGTGGAGATCGACTACACTTGGCCCACCAGGTTCTGTGTGTGAAGGTGACATGTTCTTTCTGGATATACATTTTCATCTTATTGTCCACACCAGTGGTTTCTCTTTAATTTTTATTTTATATTGTAGTATAGTTGATTAACAATGTTGTGTTAGTTTCAGGTGTACAGCAAAGTGATTAGTTATAAATATCCGTGTATCTCTTCTTTTCCAAATTCTCTTCCCATGTAGGTTATTACAGAGTAGTGAGTAGAGCTCTCTGTGCTACCCAGTAGGTCCTTGTGTTCTGCACCAGAATCTATTATGGCAACATCAACAGTCCAGGAGTCATCTGTCTGTACATCCTTAAAGACAACTGGAGTACCTTTGACTATTTCAAAGGTTTTGCTGTCCGTTTGTTGTCTTCTGACTGACTGCAACCCTGTGGATCCTCTGCTCAACTGCATATACATTCAGTATTTGATCAACAGAGCAGAAAATGACAAGAGAGCTGGACAGTGGACCAAGAGATGTACCACATAATTCTCATAATTTGTGCGCAATGTAAAGGAGCAGAAGACATCTTCTCATGATGCTACAAATGTTTATACCTTTTATAGTATGGAGTCTATGTAGATGTTACACTGATTCTACTCTTTGCTTTTGTCCTTTGAAGGCTGGGAAACTCCCCAAAACATAAATGCTATCAAGAGTACAACTTCGTAGCTTTAGATTACTTATGCTTAAAATGCCTACTTGTAATTCTTATTCCTTTGATATATCAAAATGTATTTTGCAATGTACTAAAGACATCATTATCTTTATGAAATTATAAAAGACTAAGAATTACGTAAGTTGTTTTAAACACAGCTATATTTCTGAGTTTGTGGTTCATGTTCTAAAAAAAAAAAAAGAGAAAGCTTTACTTTTTACTTTTAACAGTTTGTAATGAGGTGTCCTTTTACCCCTTGTAGCTCAGAGAGCACCTGATGTATCATCGCAAACATAATAGACATGCTTCTGAAGGCACAAAAAAATTTATTCTTGTAATATTATTTTTGATGGTGGGAAGTTGAAGATAATTGGGCTTAGTTAGGAAATCTGTTTTAGGGGGGAAATGGCTAAGCTGTTGTAGAAGAGATCCCAAAATAAAGTGAATCAAACAAAATAAAAGATTATTTTTTCTTTTCAGTCCAGAGACGTACTGAATAGTCCAGAATGAAAACCCAAGTTCCTCCTATATTGTTCTTTGTTATTTCCTAGGGAGTTATTCAGTCAACCATCATTCAGTCCTTATCCATGGCAAAGACTGATATCTAATATCTTAGATATCTTCAATATCTATCCTTCCTTTTTACCTTTGAGTAGTAAAATATGTCCATGTTTTAGACACAACTATTCATGTAATACAGAGACCACATTTTTCACTCCCATGAGGTCAAAGCAGTCAATGAGTTGATAATTATTGAACCTAGGTGATGGATAGAGAGGAATTATTACACTATTCTTTTTATTTTTGTAGATGCTTATTTTTCCATAATAAAAACTTTCTACCACAGTTAATGTTTCAAAGTTTTTTAACTTTTTTTAATTGACGTTAGTTGATTTATATGTTGTGCCAATCTCTGCTGTACAGCAAAGTGATTAAGTTATACATCTATATATGCATTTTTTAAATGTTCTTTCCCATTATGGTTTATCACAGGATGTTGAATATACTTCCCTGTGCTATGCAATAGGACACTGTTGTTTATCCATCCTATATCTAATAGTGTGTATCTGCTAACTCAACACTGTTTTAAAGTTTTTAACTTATTTGGATATTTTCAGTTCAGTTCAGTTGCTCAGTCATGTCCAACTCTTTGCGACCCCATGGGCTGAAGCATGCCAGGCTTCTCTGTCCATCACCAACTCTCGGAGCTTACTCAAACTCATGTCCATTGAGTCAGTGATGCCATCCAACCATCTCATCCTCTGTCATCCCCTTCTCCTCCCTCCTTCAATCTTTACCAGCATCAGGGTCTTTACCAATGAGTCGGTTCTTTCCATCTGGTGGCCAAAGTATTGGAATTTCAGCTTCAGCATCAGTCCTTCCAATGAATATTCAGGACTGATTTCCTTTAGGATGGACTGGTTGGATCTCCTTGCAGTCCAAGGGACTCTCAAGAATCTTCTTCAACAACACAGTTCAAAAGCATCAATTCTTCGGCGCTTAGGTTTCTTTATAGTCCAACTCTCACATCCATACATGACTACTGGAAAAACCATAGCTTTGACTAGATGGACCTCTGTTGGCAAAGTAATGTCTCTGTCTAGGTTGGTCATTGGAGAAGGCAATGGCACCCAGAGGAGCCTAGTAGGCTGCAGATCATGGGGTCTCGAAGAGTCAGACACGACTGAGCGACTTCACTTTCACTTTCCCTTTCATGCATTGGAGAAGGAAATGGCAACCCACTCCAGTGTTCTTGCCTGGAGAATCCCAGGGACGGGGGAGCCTGGTTGGCCACCGTCTATGGGGTCGCACAGAGTCGGACATGACTGAAGCGACTTAGCAGTAGCAGCAGCAGGTTGGTCATTGCTTTTCTCCCAAGGAACAAGCGTCTTAATTTCATGGCTGCAGTCACCATCTGTAGTAATTTTAGAGCCTAAGAAAATAAAGTCTGTCACTGTTTCCACCGTTTCCCCATCTATTTGCCATGAAGTGATGGGACCGGATGCCATGATCTTAGTTTTCTGAATGTTGAGTTTTAAGCCAACTTTTTCACTCTCCTCTTTCACTTTCATCAAGAGGCTCTTAAGTTCTTCTTCACTTTCTTCCATAAGGATGGTGTCATCTGCATATATGAGGTTATTGATATTTCTCCCGGAAATCTTGATTCCAGCCTGTGATTCATCTAGCCCAGCATTTCACAGATGCAGATGTACTCTGCATATAAGTTAAATAAGCAGGGTGACAATATACAGTCTTCACGCACTCCTTTCCTGATTTGTAACCAGTCTACTGTTCCATGTCCAGGTCTAACTGTTGCAATAAATAAAACAATTAATTTTGGATAACATGATAAACTTGTACTTTCTTTTATCATTAAAATATCTTTAATACACTTCTCAATTTAAAATACCTTCAATATCAGTTTTCATGTTATATCCTTTATTATCTTTCTATAATCAAATATTATTTAAAATATAAGAGAGGAAAAGGAAGGAGAGAGGGAAGAAGGGAAGGAATTCCAAGATTTACAACTAAGAAATCTTAGAACTCTGTATTTTAATCTTTAGAAATAATTGGCATGGACAAGTACCTCTTAGATAATGCAACTCACTGAAAAAAGTAATACAGGGAAGGAATTGTTGGCCCTGGAGAATTCATACAGATCAGAGCAGAACTCCTGCTTAATGGACTCTCCAGAGACCACCATCACTCTCCAAGGCCTAGAGCTGAGATCAAGTCCCTCTGGCCATTGTTATATTGGAGGCTGAGTCAAGAAATCTTTCTGTTGGACAGAAGGACTATACGGATATTTCCTTGCTGAAAAGCTCCACCTCTGCCTCAATTGTCTAACTATGAAAAATAAGCTTATACAAAGACTGAAGTTTTCTTGTTTCCATTAAACTATGATTTCAGTTCAGTTCAGTCACTCAGTCGTGTCCGACTCTTTCCAACCCCATGAATCACAGCATGCCAGGCCTCCCTGTCCATCACCAACTCCCAGAGTTCACCCAAACCCATGTCCATCGAGTTGGTGATGCCTTCCATCCATCTCATCCTCTGTTGTCCCCTTTTCCTACTGCCCCCAATAGCTCCCAGCATCAGAGTCTTTTCTAATGAGTCAACTCTTCTCATGAGGTGGCATCTTCTGAAAGAATGACAAAGTTCAGGGAAGCCCACCAAGTCCTAATCATATCTCTGGCTTTTGCTGGTTAGAAAGGATGCCATTTAGGTATCCTCTACTGAAAGTATCTCTTGTTGGCTGAAAGAGACCAAGTGAAGAAAATTGCCCTTCTCATTCAATTCCATCTTCTTCTAAAACTATCCACTCTGGGAACTTGTGAGTGTACAAGCCATAAACAGTAATTGCATCCTCATTCATCACCCTCCTGAGTCACCCTTTAAGGGGAGAGGGGTGACCATGCTATATTCCTTTGCTCTACACGAAACCCTCTAACTTTTTATTTTATCAGGTGTTCTGTACAGTCTTTTCCTTTGCTTTTTTTTTCCTTTTCCATCTCTGTTATGCACAGAAGGTGGTCCAAATTTGACTTGGCTTCATCCAAATCCCTAGTAGCAACTCACAGAAAAACATGGTCTTCGTGGGCTCTAATGTTAAGTTCTGATGTTATAGTGCAAACAGTGGACATTATAAATTCACAGAAGCCCTTGAGTAACTGATGTGCACAGCCCTTGCCTCCCGTCTAAGGGCTTCCTCTTGCCTGGCTTCCATGAAACCAGACTACTCCTGTGCCAGTTCTGCTTGTGTTGACACAGAAAGGGAGAGGGTTTCCATTTAGTAACAGAGAAACCCAAGGAATGTTGTTCCCAAATTTTTTTAAAATATTTATTATTGTTTATTTATTTGGCTGCACTGGGTCTCAGTTGCAGCAAGCAGGATCTTCAACCTTTGTTTTGTGACATTTCAGATCTTTAGTTACAGCATGTGGGATCTAGTTCCCTGAATAGGGGTTAAACCCAGGCTGCCTGCATTGGGATTGCTGAGTCTCGGCCACTAGACCTTAGAATTTCTAAGCTGGAATGGATTTTAGGAACCATTTGTTTTTCCCAGAATTTTTTTCTTAATGAGAAACCCAAGGAAATTATTCATGAACTTACAGTGACACCGAAAGGTCTTGTGGCATCATCAGCTGTCACAATCCCTCCAGCAATCATTCAAACACACATCACGGACCGTCAAGCAGGATGGTCGGTCAACATCTTTATGGCTTATTCACTATGTCAGGGAACCTTTCTGTGGTTTGAACTCCATTCTTTTTGGAACCAAGAACAGGACTTCGCGGTGGTCTGGAGGCTGTTTACAAATCCCTTCCTTTCCATCTCCAGTCTGAATAATCTTCCTTTCTAAGTTTGATTCTCTATATCTTCCTCCCCACCATCTCCACCTTAGCCCAATAAACCAATAGATTATTGCCCTGAGCTGGGAAGGGTTGATGAGATCTGACATGGCAAGGTTGCCTCTGCTACACGATCTGTCCAGGGTCAGTCCTGAAGCTGACACCTCATCCCCAGCCATGCTCTGAGACTCATAACACATTGGAGAATTATTTCTGTTCTTGTCCTTCTAAAGGGAAACTCCAATGCTCCATGAAAGTTGGGAACACAACCACAGTCATTTTCTCTATTCCCCAAGGACTATCCAATAACACTCACATTCAGGTAGTACTCTTTATAACATTCCTGGTGATTTACCTCCTGATCCTCACAGTGAACCTGCTGATGCTGCTGGTGATCAGGACTGACTCGCACCTCCACACCCCCATGTACTTCTTCCTCAGTCACCTCTCCTTCCCAGATGCTTTCTGTTCCTCAGTCATTGTGCCTAAGCTGCTAGAGAATCTACTTTCCAAGTGGAAGACTATCTCCTTCCTTGAATGTTTCACCCAGATCTCCTTGATCATATTTTCAGGGGGCACTGAAACCCGCCTCCTTTCAGTCATGGCCTGTGACCAGTACCAGGCTGTGTGCCACCCGCTGTCATATGTGGTGACCATGAACAAGAAGGTGTGTGCTGGCCTGGCGGGAGCCCCCTGGGTCATAGGAATGGGGACTGGCCTGCTTAATACCATCCTCCTGTCTCAGCAGCACTTCTGTGGCCCCAACCTTGTCCCCAGTTTTGCCTGTGGGTTTCCTCCAGTGCTCCTGTTGGCCTGTTCTGACCTCTACATGAGCGTTGCCTCCGTTCAGACCACCATAATGGTCCTGGGCCTTAGCAGGTTTGTCCTAGTGCTGGTTTCTTATACCTGTATCATCAAGACAGCCTTGGGAATCAACTCTGCCACAGGTTGGAACAAGACTTCTCTATCTGCTCATCTCATTTTATTGTGATCACCATCCTTTATGGTTCATGAACATTGAGGTATATCATTGCTGAACCTTTGAATATAATGTACAATATTTTCCACTCTAAAGTAACCTTGGTCTATAGATCAAAACATTGCAAAGTAGCAGGAAAAAAATTTTATTGGAACTCAGAAGGCCTGGGCTCCAGTTCCACCTCGGCTGTGGACTAGATGTGTGAATTATTAAAAAAAAAAAATCATTTTCTTTCTGAGATCTCAATTGTCTAATTCTGAAAAATAAGCTTATACAAAGACTGAGGTTTTTCTTGTTTCCATTAAACCATGATTTCAGTTCAGTTCAGTTCAGTTCAGTCACTCAGTCGTGTCCGACTCTTTGCGAACCCATGAATCGCAGCACACCAGGCCTCCCTGTCCATCACCAACTCCCAGAGTTCACCCAAACCCACATCCATTGAGTCAGTGATGCCATCCAGCCATCTCATCCTCTGTTGTCCCCTTTTCCTCCTGCCCCCAATAGCTCCCAGCATCAGAGTCTTTTCCAATGAGTCAACTCTTCCCATGAGGTGGCCAAAGTACTGGAGTTTCAACTTTAGCATCATTCCTTCCAAAGAACACCCAGGACTGATCTCCTTTAGAATGGACTGGTTGGATCTCCTTGCAGTCCAAGGGACTCTCAAGAGTCTTCTCCAACACCACAGTTCAAAAGCATCAATTCTTCGGCACTCAGCTTTCTTTACAGTCCAACTCTCACATCCATATATGACCACTGGAAAAACCATAGCCTTGACTAGACAGACCTTTGTTGGCAAAGTAATGTCTCTGCTTTTCAATATGCTATCTAGGTTGGTCATAACTTTCCTTCCAAGGAGTAAGCATCTTTTAATTTCATGGCTGCAGTCACCATCTGCAGTGATTTTGGAGCCCCAAAAAATAAAGTCTGACACTCTTTCCACTGTTTCCCCATCTATTTCCCATGAAGTGATGGAATCGAATGCCATGATCATTTTCTGAATGTTGAGCTTTAAGCCAACTTTTTCACTCTCCTCTTTCACTTTCATCAAGAGGCTTTTGAGTTCTTCTTCACTTTCTACCATAAGGGTGATGTCATCTGCATATCTGAGGTTATTGATATTTCTCCCAGCAATCTTGATTCCAGCTTGTGCTTCTTCCAGCCCAGCGTTTCTCATGATGTACTCTGCACATAAGTTAAATAAGCAGGGTGACAATATACAGCCTTGACGTACTCCTTTTCCTATTTGGAACCAGTCTGTTGTTCCATGTCCAGTTCTAACTGTCACTTCCTGACCTGCATATAGGTTTCTCAAGAAGCAGGTCAGGTGGTCTGGTATTCCCATCTCTTTCAGAATTTTCCCCAGTTTATTGTGATCCACAAAGTCAAAGGCTTTGGCATAGTCAATAAAGCAGAAATAGATGTTTTTATGGAACTCTCTTGCTTTTTCAATGATCCAGCGGATGTTTGGCAATTTGATCTCTGGTTCCTCTGCCTTTTCTAAAACTAGCTTGAACATCTGGAAGTTCACGGTTCACATATTGCTGAAGCCTGGCTTGGAGAATTTTGAGCATTATTTGGGAGTCATCAAAGGGGAAAATGAAAGTCTTTAGTAGACTTTTATTCAGTGTTGGACAAAAAAATTAAATACATCATCCTTAAAACATGCCATTTCTCTTTCCTACTGGAAGATGATGTTTCCAAAGCTTATTTGTACTGTAACTATTGATTAGCTAGTTACTATACTACAGCTGCTTTACACAATCAAGATCAATTTCAGTATGTATCACACCACAATATAAACACTATTAACCTCATTTTCCAAAAGAACACCGAGTTTCAGGAGTAACCAGGTACCTTACAAAAGCTGCCAGAACAAGCTAGGAATGGAGCCAAAATATAAACTAAGGCTCACTGACTTGGAACCTCAAGCTCTTTTCTACCGTGTTTCTCTCAGACACAAACAGCTCTAGTTGATGGGTCCTTGCTCCCAGGAAACAGAGTAACTAACGGCCTGTGCTCTCTACTAGTGAACTGGAGATGTATTTGCACAAATTGCCCTGAACTTTCCTCACCTGGTTGTTTCTCAGTGCGAAGTAAGGGATGGGAAATGATAAGGTCCAAGAGAGCTCACCTGTCCTGAAGACAAAACTCTTCAGCTCTCTTTTTCTCAGTTTCCTCGTTTGCCATAAGGGGAATGATAAGACTTCTTCCAACCACTTCGAAAAAATGTTAGGAGGGATAAATTTAAAAATAAAAATGACAGTAAAATTAGTATCTTTTTTAACCAAGTACATAAAACCCATGAAGATCATTCCAGTGATAATGACACAATTGCAAAAATAAAATTTGAATGCTTCTTTCAAAAATACTCACAATGACACTTAACAATGTATACCCATGAGGAGAAGACAATGGCACCCCACACCAGTACTCTTGCCTGGCAAATCCCATGGACAGAGGAGCCTGGTAGGCTACAGTCTCTGGGGTCACTAAGAGTCGGACACGACTGAGTGACTTTACTTTCACTTTTCACTTTAATGCATTGGAGAAGGAAATGGCAACCCACTCCAGGATTCTTGCCTGGAGAATCCCAGGGACGGGGGAGCCTGGTGGGCTGCCGTCTATGAGGTCGCACGGAGTCAGACACGACTGAAGCGACTTAACAGCAGCAGCAGCAACATACATCCACAATTTTAATCTTACTATATTGGATTTGTATCTCATGCTAGATACATTTGTATCTTTCACTTTATTTACAAAGCTTGGCTTCTTTCCCAAGTCAAAGACAAATGTGCTAAAAAGGACACAATTTTGGTCCACTAAGCATTATAAAAATAATGGGCTGTGATTCTGAGGTGATTCCCAGAGCCATAAATGGTAGGGAAAAAATGACAACTTTATTAGACTATCATATAGTTTTGTTAGGAACAATCATCACAAGATAAGAGCATGCAGTTGTATATATAAAAGAAGAGGCAAAAATCCTCAGATTATCATCATAACTACTAAGGAAAGACACTTTGAAAACTGTGAAGTGCTATAGAAATGCATGATTTTTTTTTTTTTAGTTTTATTCTAACCTGTAGCACTTAATATGCTGCGGAACTTCCTTTTTCTCCAGGGCAGTTTCTCTAATGTCTTGCATATGATCACTCATGTTAGAGGCATTTGAAAGCAGGAATGACTGACTTCTCACTGATAATAGTCATTTCTAGATGCTTCTACCACTGATAGCTGACAGTCCAGAGGACCATCCTTGCAGAATTTGGGATGGGATGGACCCTGACTGCCCAACAGCATTGTGGCCTTTGTCTGGACCTCATTTTATTCCTTTGTGCAATTCCCTTCAAGGTACATGACTCCAGCTTCCGGCTCAGTCCTGGAGCAAGTCCTATCCTTACAGTACAGTGTGGTGACCCCACTACTGGACCCCCTTATCTACAGTCTGAAGAACCAGGAGGTGAAGGCAGCTCTAAGGAGGATGCTGGCCAGGAAGCCCAGGCTTACCTTCTAAGCCAGGCTCTACTGCCTCCTCATAATAGGAGGAAAATAGCAGGAAAAGTCATGAGAAAGAAGAGGAAACAGAAAGACTTCACTCCTAAGCTATCTCAGCATGAATTCTTCTCCACAACAGAAGTCTTTGTTAGTCTGATCCCTGTGCCCTCCCCAAGTCAAGCAAGATGGGGAAACCTCTAGAGAACTAATGGCACCCATCCACAGGGCACCCATTCACTGCACAAGAAAATCTTCTCAATAAACATATGGAGGATCTTTGAGAAACTAAAAATAGAACCAACATATGATCCAGCAATTCTACTTCTGGGAGCATATCCAAAGTAAATGAAAACATTAACTCAAAAAGATATCTACAACCACCCGTGTTCATAGTAGCATTATCTACAATAGCCAACACATGGAAAGATCCTATGTTTTCTTAATGGATGAATGGATAAAGAAGGCATGGATAAAGCAGTGGAATATTATTCACCCATAAAAATGAGGTAATTCTACCATTCATGATAACATGGATTGACATTGAAAACATTATGCTGGTTTGTCAATTTTATTTATCCTTTCAAAGAACCAGCTTTTGGCACCTCCCAGAATATTGGAAATAAAAGCAAAAATAAACAAATGGGACCTAATTAAACTTAAAAGCTTCTGCACAACAAAGGAAACTATAAGCAAGGTGAAAAGACAGCCTTCAGAATGGGAGAAAATAATAGCAAATGAAGCAACTGACAAACAACTAATCTCAAAAATATACAAGCAACTCCTACAGCTCAATTCCAGAAAAATAAATGACCCAATCAAAAAATGGGCCAAAGAACTAAACAGACATTTTTCCAAAGAAGACATACACATGGCTAACAAACACATGAAAAGATGCTCAACATCACTCATTATCAGAGAAATGCAAATCAAAACCACTATGAGGTACCGTTTCATGCCAGTCAGAATGGCTGCAATCCAAAAGTCTACAAGCAATAAATGCTGGAGAGGGTGTGGAGAAAAGGGAACCCTCTTACACTGTTAGTGGGAATGCAAACTAGTACAGCCACTATGGAGAACAGTGTGGAGATTTCTTAAAAAACTGGAAATAGAACTGCCTTATGATCCAGCAATCCCACTGCTGGGCATACACACTGAGGAAACTAGAATTGAAGGAGACACGTGTACCCCAATGTTCATCACAACACTGTTTATAATATCCAGGACATGGAAGCAACCTAGATGTCCATCAGCAGATGAATGGATAAGAAAGCTGTGGTACATATACACAATGGAGTATTACTCAGCCATTAAAAAGAATACATTTGAATCAGTTCTAATGAGGTGAATGAAACTGGAGCCTATTATACAGAATGAAGTAAGCCAGAAAGAAAGACACCAATACAGTATACTAATGCATATATATGGAATTTAGAAAGATGGTAACAATAACCCTGTATACAAGACAGCAAAAGAGACACTGATGTATAGAACAGTCTTTTGGACTCTGTGGGAGAGGGAGAGGGTGGGATGATTTGGGAGAATGCATTGAAACATGTATAATATCATATATGAAACAAGTCACCAGTCCATGTTCAATGCACGATACTGGATGCTTGGGGCTGGTGCACTGGGACGACCCAAAGGGAGGGTATGGGGAGGGAAGAGGGAGGAGGGTTCAGGAGGGGGAACACATGTATACCTGTGGCAGATTCATTTTGATATATGGCAAAACCAATACAATATTGTAAAGTTTAAAAATTAAATTTAATTTAATTTAAAAAAAGAAAAGAAAACATTATGCTGGGTGAAATGTCAGACAAATGCAATATGATCTCCCTTATTTGCAGAACATGGGGAAAAATCAAACTCATAGAAAACAAATGGTCATCAGAGGTAGAGGGGTGGGAAGAAGGGGGTTTGGAGGAAGGTGATCATAAGGTGATCATAAAATTTCCAGTGTAACATAAGCACTAGGGATGTGATGGACAATGTGACTCTAGTTAACACCATTGTATGATATATAGGAAATCTGTTAAGAGAGTAAATATTAGGGATTTACATCACTAGGAGTAAAGTTTTCCCTTTTTTTACTTCTTTGTTTCTTTATACTTATTTTTATAAGATAATTGATTTTTTTAGATATAGAAAAGAGTTATATTTGAGTCACATTGAGAACTATAGCCCAGAAGACAGCCTCTCAGATAACTCTGAGAAACTGCTCCGTTGAACCATTATTTTTTACACAGTCATTTACATTATCAGAACACAGAACATACATCAAATGTGACGGGGTGTATTCCATCCAGTTTCCAAAAGACACAGGTTAAGTATATAGACAGCGACACAGCAGTGTTAACAGGGAAGAGTCAGTTTTGATTCTTCCATGCTGTATCTGTTTCCTTGGCCACTTTTATTATTATAGTCACACATAATGGCCAGCCTCAGAAAATCCTGCCCCTCAACCTGACTGTTCAGCTCAAGTGCCTTTATTCAAAACCCTGTCCACCTTAGATGACAGGAAGGGAGAAATTAATACACGTCCCTGCCTGAGGCTTGCCAATCTAGGAGGTACTTACAAGGTTAAATGACCTTTTCAATTTGTTTCCTCATCTCCCCCCATCTCTGATCCATAAAAGAACTTGGCATCCAGACCCCAACAATATGGTTATTTTGAGACATTATTCTACCAAGTCATCCTCTTGGTCAGCCAGCTTTCTGAATGAAGTTGTTTTCCTTGCCTTAACACCTCGTCTCTCAGATTCATTGGCCTATTGTGCAGCAAGCAGAGCAAGCTTGGACTCTTTTTAACAGCAGGACCCTAGTGTCTAGGAATGGAACACAATCTTTCAGGGAATGTTAACATGGATGTCATGAGAATGGAGTTTCTTTATCCCTATCTTCAAAACAGACATCATTTACCTTAATGATGAAGCAGACATGCTGTACGTGTTTACAAGCTGTTCAGGTTCACACAAAATTCAGGTTGAACCGTGTATGAGCCAAAATGACTTTCCCATACCTCAGTGTGTGAAAATTTTCTCCATTAGAGGGAACTTTCAGGATTTTCTCAATTAGGAGTTTTGAGATGAAGAATATTGACTGAACCTGTTGCAATACTCATTTATATATGTATATCTAACCATCCTGCTCTACACCTTGCACTTATACAGATTTATGCAGTAATGTATGTCAGCTGTCTCTCCAATAATCTAGAGGTGGGTGGGGAAATAAAGAATATCTTCACAGCTCTACCAGCCATTTCCACAACTATTGCTTTTCCTTTTCATTGCTTACCCTTTTGACCTGTCCCCTTTTGCCTCTCCCTCAATCTTTTACTTTTGTCTATGCACAAAGTAGAAATCTGACCACTAGCAAATTTACCACTTCATTCTGGAAGAGTCCCATCTTAGTACTGAGACCCAGCTCCTCCTGTGTTCCCATACCAAATACTGCCTGACAAAATCTAGAGGTCCAGAGTAACTTGGAAAGAAATGAAAATCAGTATATCTCCTCCTGTCTTTGTCCTTAACTATCAACACCTAAAATAGAACATAGCAAATAGCAAATCCTCAGTAACTATTTGTTGATTATGGAGTGAGTGATGGAATGAATGGTGGATCTGTCTGAGCAGTCCTGTCTCTTACATGATCCTAGAAAACAGAAGGAACTATTCACATTTAAAGTGTAAGTCTTGGGAAATGGAAGACAGAGCTGTGATATTTAGCAATCACACAGAAACACAGGACTTAAAAGGTCTTATTGAGTTCTGGCTCATCACATCCATTTTAAACAAGGAACTAATATTCAGAAAGTTAATATACACTGAAGTTGAAGTTTAAAATAAACACATTCACCTAAATAAATAAATAAAATTTTAAAATAAAGTGTAAGTCTTGACAGCAAAGCCCAGGCTAACAGATTCTGTATCCCCAGTGTCTAGTAGATACTATCACTTAATTGACTCTCAATTAGTGTGCAAAATAAAAAAGAATGAATGAGATTGAAGGAAGTGAGAGAAGGAATATATGAAAAAATCATTTAATTTTGTCCTGTAAAATTCCTGCCTTCATGACAATATAGATGTCAGAGAAAAGTAGCATGGAGGAGAGATCAGGACAGGAAGGGAGAAAAAAGTCCATATTTTGGGACGCCAACCTGGGTCATCCTCACAGAGCTCACTGAATTGTGTGCAGTCTGGCCACCCTGCCCTGAGTATAAGAAAAAAAAGCTGAGCATAAGAACTACCACCCACCTGAGCCCAGACCACTTCAGATCTCTGTCTGCTTCAAGATCTGTTCCACAGGATAGAAAACCCAGAAATAAGCCCATGCACCTATGGCCAATTAATCTATGACAAAGGAGGCAAGACTACACAATGTTAGAAAGACAGTCTCTTCAACAATGGTGCTGGGGAAACTGGACAGCCACATGTAAAAAAAAAAAAAAATTAAATTAAATTATTCTTTAACTCCATACACAAAAATAAGCTCAAAATGGATTAAAGAGCTAAAGGTGAGACCAGACACAATTAACTCTTGGAGGAAAACACAGGCAGAACACTGTCTGACATAAATCACAGCAAGAGATTTTTTGATCCATCTCCTGGAACAACAGAAATAACAACAAAAATACACAAATGGGACCTACTTAAACTCAAAAGGTTTTGCACAGCAAAGAAAACAATAAACAAAACAAAAAGACAACCCACAGACTGGGAGAAAATATTTGCAAATGATGTGACTAATAAGGGATGAGTTTCTAAAATGTACAAACAGCTTATGATGCTTCAGTTCAATTCAGTCAGTCGCTCAGTCGTGTCTGACTCTTTGCGACCCAATGAATCGCAGCACGCCAGGCCTCCCTGTCCATCACCAACTCCCGGAGTTCACTCAGACTCATGTCCATCGAATCAGTGATTCCATCCAGCCATCTCATCCTCTGTCATCCCCTTCTCCTCCTGCCTCCAATCCCTCCAAGCATCAGAGTCTTAACTCTTCGCATGAGGAGGCCAAAGTACTGGAGCTTCAGCTTTAGCATCATTCCTTCCAAAGAAATCCCAGGGCTGATCTCCTTCAGAATGGACTGGTTGGATCTCCTTGCAGGCCAAGGGACTCTCAAGAGTCTTCTCCAACACCACAGTTCAAAAGCATCAATTCTTCGGCGCTCAGCCTTCTTCACAGTCCAACTCTCACATCCATACATGACCACTGGAAAAACCATAGCCTTGACTAGACAGACCTTTGTTGGCAAAGTAATGTCTCTGCTTTTCAATATGCTGTCTAGGTTGGTCATAACTTTCCTTCTAAGGAGTAAGTGTCTTTTAATTTCATGGCTGCAGTCACCATCTGCAGTGATTTTGGAGCCCAAAAAAATAAAGTCTGACACTGTTTCCACTGTTTCCCCATCTATTTCCCATGAGGTGATGGGACCAGATGCCATGATCTTCATTTTCTGAATGTTGAGCTTTAAGCCAACTTTTTCACTCTCCACTTTCACTTTCATCAAGAGGCTTTTGAGTTCCTCTTCACTTTCTGCCATAAGGGTGGTGTCATCTGCATATCTGAGGTTATTGATATTTCTCCTGGCAATCTTGATTCCAGCTTGTGATGGGCAGAAGACCTGAACTGACGTTTCTCCAAAGAGGACATACAGGTGGCCAATGGGTACGTGAAAAGATGTTCAATGTCACTAGTTAGTAGAGAAATGCAAATTAAAACTACAATGACATATCACCTCACACTGGTCAGAATGGCTATCACCAAAAAATCCACAAACAACAAATGCTGGAGACGGTGGAGAGAAAAGGGAAACCTCCTACACTGTTGGTGGGAATATAAATCAGTACAGCCACTAGGAAATACAATATGGAGGTTCCTAAAACACCAATACAGTATACTAATGCATATATATGGAATTTAGAAAGATGGTAACGACAACCTTGTATGCAAGACAGCAAAAGAGACACAGATGTATAGAACAGTCTTTTGGACTCTGTCGGCTGGGGGGATGATTTAGGAGAATGGCATTAAAACATGTATAATATCATATAAGAAATGAATCGCCAGTCCAGGTTTGATGCAGGATACAGGAAGCTTGGGGCTGGTGCACTGGGATGACCCAGAGGGATGGTATGGGGAGGGAGGTGGGAAGGGGGTTCAGGATGGGGAACATGTGTATACCCATGGCAGATGCATGTTGATATATGGCAAAACCAATACAATATTGTAAAGCAAAAATAATAATAATAAATTTTTTAAAAAAAAACTAAAAATAGAGCTACCATATGACCCTGCAATCCCACTCCTGGGCATATACCATGAAAAAAACATCATCCAAAAAGATGCATGCACCCCGGTGTTTACTGCAGCACTGTTTGCAATGGCCAAGACATGGAGCCAACATAGATGCCCCCCATCAGAGGAATGGATAAAGAAGACGTGGTACATATATAGAATGGAATATTACTCAGGCATTAAATAGACTGAAACAATGCTGTTTGCAATAACATGGATGGACCTAGAGAGTGTCATACTAAGTGAAGTAAGTCAGACAAAGAGAAATATCATATGAAATCCTTTATATGTGGAATCTAAAAATAAGTGATACAAATCAGAAAGAGATTCATAGACTTAGAAAACAAACTTACAGTTGCTCAGGGGGAAGGGATAGTTAGGGAGTTTGGGGAGGTCATGTACACACTGCTATATTCAAAATGGATGACCAACAAGGAGCTATTATATAGCACACGGAACTATACTCAATGTTATGTGCCAGCCTGGATGGAAGCAGGGTTTGGGGGAGAATGGATGCATGTATACATATAGCTGAGTCCCTTCACTGCTCACCTGAAACTACCACAACATTGCTAATCAGCTATACCTAAATACAAAATAAAAAGTCTAAAATTGGGGGGGGGGGAAGACTTGTTCCAGGCCTAGAGGAAGAAGTAGTTGGAGAATGCAGAAAAAATGACTCGGCTGCCACCTCAATCTCTCATTCAGCTCCAAAGAGAGTTCTCAAAAAGAGAACAATAGCAATTGCTCTACTCAAAGGCTGACAAGCCTGCAGCAGTCAAGACCACTTCCACGCGGGCTCCCTGGTTTCTATCTATTGTCAATCCGTTGAGCCTAGGCTAAGATCCTCTCTGCAATTGTCAATTTCCTTTGGCAAAGCCCTCTGAAAATCATGGCCTCATATACAGTACACTCACAAGTGAGATTTCCAAGATGAAAATATTGAAGGCCAGGGATATGGAACTAAATGAAACAGTCCCAACTTTAGTTAAATTTCTGGTCTGCCCATCTGATGAAGCTGGTCCTTCACCTTTTCCAGACGAATTTAACTCAGATGACCATTATATCTAATACTGTGGGCAGGAATCCCTTAGAAGAAAGGGAGTAGCCATCATAGTCAACAAAAGAGTCCGAAATGCAGTACTTGGATGCAATCTCAAAAACGACAGAATGATCTCTGTTCATTTCCAAGGCAAACCATTCAATATCATGGTAATCCAAGCCTGTGCCCCAACCAGTAAGGCTGAAGAAGCTGAGGTTGAATGGTTCTATGAAGACCTACAAGACCTTTTAGAATTAACACCCAAAAAAGATGTCCTTTTCATTATAGGGGACTGGAATGCAAAAGTAGGAAGTCAAGAAACACCAGGAGTAAAAGGCAAATTTGGCCTTGGAGTACAGAATGAAGCAGGGAAAAGGATAATAGAGTTTTGTGAAGAGAATGCACTGGTCATAACAAACACCCTCTTCCAAAAACACAAGAGAAGACTCTACACAAGGACATCACCAGATGGCCAACACCGAAATCAGATTGATTATACTCTTTACAGCCAACGATGGAGAAGCTCTATACAGTTAGCAAAAACAAGACTGCGAGCTGACTGTGGCTCAGATCATGAACTCCTTACTACCAAATTCAGACTTAAATTGAAGAAGTGGGGAAACCACTAGACCATTCAGGTATGACCTAAATCAAATCCCTTATGATTATACAGTGGAAGTGAGAAATAGATTTAAGGGACTAGATCTGACAGACAGAGTGCCTGATGAACTATGAACGGAGGTTCGTGACACTGTACAGGAAACAGGGATCAAGACCATCCCCAAGAATAAGAAATGCAAAAAGGCAAAATGGCTGTCTGAGGAAGCCTTACAAATAGCTGTGAAAAGAAGAAAAGTGAAAAGCAAAGGAGAAAAGGAAAGACATAAGCATCTGAATGCAGAGTTCCAAAGAACAGCAAGGAGAGACAAGAAAGCCTTCCTCAGTGATCAGTGCAAAGAAATAGAGGAAAACAACAGACTGGGAAAGACTAGCGATCTCTTCAAGAAAATTAGAGATACCAAGGGAACATTTCATGCAAAGATGGGCTCGATAAAGGACAGAAATGGTATGGACCTAACAGAAGCAGAAGATATTAAGAAGAGGTGGCAAGAATACACAGAAGAACTGTACAAAAAAGCTCTTCACAACCCAGATAATCACGATGATATGATCACTCACCTAGAGCCAGACATCCTGGAATGTGAAGTCAAGTGGGCCTTAGAAAGCATCACTATGAACAAAGCTAGTGGAGGTGATGGAATTCCAGTTGAGCTATTTCAAATCCTAAAAGATGATGCTGTGAAAGTGCTGCACTCAATATACCAGCAAATTTGGAAAACTCAGCAGTGGCCACAGGACTGGAAAAGGTCAGTTTTCATTCCAGTCCCAAAGAAAGGCAATGCCAAAGAATGCTCAAACTACCACACAATTGCACTCATCTCACACACTAGTAAAGTAATGCTCCAAATTCTCCAAGCCAGGCTTCAGCAATATGTGAACCGTGAACTTCCAGATGTTCAAGCTGGTTTTAGAAAAGGCAGAGGAACCAGAGATCAAATTGCCAACATCTGCTGGATCATCAAAAAAGAAAGAGTTCCAGAAAAACATCTATTTCTGCTTTATTGACTATGCCAAAGCCTTTGACTGTGTGGATCACAATAAACTGTAGAAAATTCTGAAAGAGATGGGAATACCAGAGCACCTGACCTGCCTCTTTAGAAACCTATATGCGGGTCAGGAAGCAACAGTTAGAACTGGACATGGAATAGTCGACTGGTTCCAAATAGGAAAAGGAGTACGTCAAGGATGTATATTGTGTATATTGTGGCTGTATACTGCTTATTTAACTTCTATGCAGAGTACATCATGAGAAACACTGGGCTGAAAGAAGCACAGGCTGGAGTCAAGGTTGCTGGGAGAAATATCAATAACCTCCGATATGCAGATGACACCACCCTTATGGCAGAAAGTGAAGAGGAACTCAAAAGCCTCTTGATGAAAGTGAAAGAGGAGAGTGAAAAAGTTGGCTTAAAGCTCAACATTCAGAAAATGAAGATCATGGCATCCAGTCCCATCACTTCATGGCAAATAGATGGGGAAACAATGGAAACAGTTAGAGATTTTACTTTTGAGGGCTCAAAATCACTGCAGATGGTGATTGCAGCCATGAAATTAAGTCAATTACTCCTTGGAAGGAAAGTTATGACCAACCTAGGTAGCATGTTAAAAAGCAGAGACATTACTTTGCCAAAAAAGGTCCATCTAGTCAAGGCTATGGTTTTTCCAGTGGTCATGTATGGATGTGAGAGTTGGACTCAAAGAAAGCTAAGCGCTGAAGAATTGATGCTTTTGAACTGTGGTGTTGGAGAAGACTCTTGAGAGTCCCTTGGACTGCAAGGAGATCCAACCAGTCCATCCTAAAGATCAGTCCTGGGTGTTCATTAGAAGGACTAATGTTGAAACTGATACTCCAGTACTTTGGCCACCTGATACGAAGAGCTGACTCATCTGAAAAGACCCTGATGCTGGGAAAGATTGAGGGCAGGAGGAGAAGGGGACGATAGAGAATGAAATGGTTGGATGGCGTCACTGACTCAATGGACATGAGTTTGGAGTTGGTGATGGGCAGGTGGGTCTTGTGCGCTGCGGTTCATGGGGTTGCAAAGAGTTGGACATGACTGAGTGACTGAACTGAACTGAAGTGATGCCTTCCTGAGACTGTAACTGAAGCATATAATAAGGAGATGTGTGCGTTTAGTTGGTGGAATGGTCATTCAATCCTACCCTCCCATATACAACTGTGAACAGAGATTATTCTAAAACCTTGTAGACTTGGGGAAAAACATTTTGTCCCATAATTAGGGAAGGAATAGCATACAGTACCCCTGGGAGATGTGTCACATTGTGTTCAAATTCAGACTAAAATCATATGATGAATACCAAGTTATTTCCTGAGAGTTCGTTTTCATAAGTGTAAGAGAGGGATGTCCTGTTCACTGCTCGACAGGGCCTATATGTCCCTAAAAAGATTATGGCAGCTTCATTTGGGAGCTGCTCGTCTCTGAGACAAGACAAATATAGTCTGAATGCCAAAAGGCCCAGTGGGTATAGAGGTAAGAGGAGGGAATTAGAAGATATTGACAGTTTTCTAACCTCTCTAATGATACTTGTGACACTATATCTTGTATTATGTTGCTGTTGTTGTTGCTGCTCAGTCACTATGTCATGTCTGAGTCTTTGTGACCCCATGGACTGCAGCCCACCAGGACTCCCTGTCCCCCACCATCTCCCAGTGTTTGCCCAAGTCCATGTCCATTGAATCTTGTATTATAACTATTTATTAATGTTTGTAGTATACTAGTTTAGGTAAGCAGAGAAGGCAATGGCACCCCACTCCAGTACTCTTGCCTGGAAAATCCCATGGATGGAGGAGCCTGGTAGGCTGCAGTCCATGGGGTCGCTGAGTCAGACACGACTGAGCGACTTCACTTTCACTTTTCACTTTCATGCACTGGAGAAGGAAATGGCAACCCACTCCATTGTTCTTGCCTGGAGAATTCCAGGGACATGGGAGCCTTGTGGGCTACTGTCTATGGGGTCACACAGAGTCGGACACAACTGAAGTGACTTAGCAGCAGTTTAGGTAAGAGATGCTTTTAGTCAACTTTGGATCCCCTCCATAGCTCTTTAAATTATGCTAGGCGATCAATAAAACTCTGTTGAATTGAATTAATACAGAAAGTAATCTCCATCTTTGAGTTGTTATAAGTTCAGCCTCTCTATCCTCTTTAGTAGAGATGAAGGGGTCTGTGACCCATGGCCAGGTCTACCTACTCACCCTATTTCCTCCCTCTCCCACCAGGAAGAAAATACAGCCAGCCACTCAAAATCAGGCTTTTTATTCAGGACAAAAGTGGAATATGTACTGTTGCATTAAAAGTGCCATCAGGGACATCGAGCAAGGGTCAAAAGTCCAGAGCGCCATTCATGCACCCCTGGAGATTAGTCCTTACATGTCCATTGTCACTACAGGGCCCAGGGCTCAGAGACGAGTTAGCTTCAAGGGGGTACAAAGAAGCAAAACGAGGTAGCCACAGGGCAGAGGAGTTCCAGGAACAGAAAGAGGACAGAAGCAGCAAAGACAGCAGGTGTTCACAACTTCTCACAGAGCCACTGATCCAGCTTCTCAGAACAGAGTGCTTTATGGGCCAACCTGATCATGAAGAAGGAGACAAGGCAAATTACTGACAGGATCTTGGTTAGATTTACATCTAGCTTTATCCCCAGGAAGGCTGAGGTGGAAGACTGTGGGTGAAAATTACAGACAGACTTTCCTAGCCACATGGCTAGAGACACTGAGCCACTTAGTGGAGTAAGGTCCATTTTTTAAAACTCCAAGAAAATTGTGGGGCAGTGGTCAAAGGGCGTGCCTTAGGATGTAGGACTGAACAAGTAGAATTAGATGTTCAAGTCCTGGTGAAGGAAATCCTGGATCTCAGCCCTCTATTAGGGAACCCTAGGTAGGAAAATTGCTAACGGGAGTGAAGTAAGTGAAGCTTCAAAATTGGAAACCAGAGTCTGCTTGATGATTTTTGTTTTTAAGATTACATTCTAGCTTAAAAGACCAGGAAATAGAGAGAAAGGAGTATAGTGCTGGGACGAAAGGACTGAGAAGAAAGAGAGGAAAGATTAAGTGAAAAATAGAGAGGCGACTCACCAGTAGTTAATTCCTACTTTATCCAGAATCTTCTTGACACACATAATGTCATCAGTAAGATCATCATCCAGGAACTCTGGCAGGAGTTATAGGTGGAAAAAATGAGAGAGCTAAGTATTACCCAGAAGGATAATGAATTTCCCTCTTCTCTGGTTTTCTCTGAACTAGAGGCTTATGCCTGTTGCCTTCTGGGTGAGAAATTTAATACAGTAATGCCTATCCCTAGGTAAGGACTCCCTTCTCTTCTCTGGGGCAGCTCCTTAGGAATTATCAACTTCATCAACCAACTTAGTCTGAAAATACAGGGTATTATACATCAAGATCCCCAAACAGCTCAGGTCACCTACCCATGAACTTTAAGAAACTGTCTGGGGATTTAGTGTTAATGAAAAATTCTAAGAGCCTCTTACTCGGTATTATCAAGTCCCACAGTTAATTTGGAGTCCAAGACAGTGAAGCCAGAGGTGTGCTTCATACCAAAAAAAGAGGTTATCCCAGGAGTAGGTTTCAGAAAAACACAGGAACAGAGTAAAAAGAAGTTACTCACTGTCACAGGAGATGTTACAGATGTTGCTTGAGTGAGGGTTCTGATCGTCTTTGCACCAAATTTTATTATTTATCTGGAAGAGTCCATATTCTGTGCTGTCATTGTTTTGTACTATGGCTTGTGTGTCATAACCACTGGTATGAAACGTGGTACAGACCCCTGAAAGAAAGATGAAAAAGATATTTCACAAGGATGTTCATGTATAGCATAAATGAGGACCTGTATTCCCAGACCGAAAAAGGGTCTCCAACCAATCTCCAAATATGGCAGACCACAGAGTATCTTGATAAGGTGAAAAGAGTTCCAAAGGATCAGACAATGGGAAAAAGGAGAGATAGATAAATAAATGTAATAAAAGAGTAAACAAATAAGAGAATTGTTTGATAATTAAAAGTAGAGGGGAAAAAGAGGATGAAGAGAATGGAGGGAAAGAGTGAAGAGGATGAATTATGGGACAAAGCAAAATAGCAGGGAACTCACATTCAGGCAAACTGACACCTCCGTAGCCCTTCAAGTCTTTCAGCTCCCGGAACACCTCACATTTTGTTAACTGTTCAGCCTGGGTGGCATGGAATAGGATGCCTACCAGGAGCAGAGAGACAAAGGACATCATTTTGGTTACCCCCCAAGATCCTGAAATGGGATCACCACACTGCTCACCTCCTTTTATTTGTGGAAAAAGCCTCAGGGGCCCTGGCATCAAGCCTTACATCCAGGAAGAGGATGACGAGAGAGGCCAGTAAAACCAACAAAGAAACATTGAGCTTCCTTCAGTAATTTCACCCCACTTTTCCTTTCCTCCCCAGAATCTCTAGTCCATACTAGGTATTGTTACCTGCCCAAAGAGTGTTACAAACATGATCCTGTTTCCCATTTGGCTTTATTTATGCTGTTTCTGGTAGTGTTGGTTCTAGGAAGCAAGATGTGCCCAACCTACTTCAGGAACAAAGGGGGCCTCAGGGGTAATACAAGTGAAGCAATCAGAAAATGCACAAAGGGTCCACGGCCAACTCCTCCTTCCCCTTAGAGACATACAGAATATGGGAAAGGACTGTACATCATCATATGTCATGGCCCACTCAACCCAGGCATGAAACAAAAGAAGTGTCCCTTGATATCTTGGTTCCTTGTTGAGTGGTCAGGAGTAGAAACAGAATATGACCACAGAGACTGAGAATCACATATAACTTAGATCCAGAGACTTTCTATTTCACAAAAATGGAGAACTTGAAAAGTGTGTATGACAGTATCTAGCTGCCCTCTGAGATGCTATCAGCCTCCCCGTCCCCAACCACCAATACCACTAAATAGCCAGATACCACATTGTAAATCTAAAACTAACAACTTGCAATAAATGTGTTCATAAATATATAAGCTTGTAGACAGCCTCAGAGTAGGCCACAGAAGGTTAAAAAAGAGTGACCCAACCTTGTTGGGAAAGGTGGGAAAACTGGACTTTAAGCACTTTAATATTGGAGTAGTATCCACCTGGTAGTTCAGCTGGTGAAGAATCCACCTGAAATGCAGGAGACTCCAGTTCAATTCCTGGGACGGAAGATCCCCTGGAGAAGGAATAGGCTACCCACTCCAGTATTCTTGGGCTTCCCTGGTGGCTCAGATGGTAAAGAATCTTTCTGCAATGCAGGAGACCCTGCATTGAACCTTCACTTCACTTCACCTCACAGGTGTATACTGTACTGTGCTGTGCTTAGTTGCTCAGTTGTGTTCGACTCTTTGCAATCCCATGGACTGTAGCTTACAAGGCTCCTCTGTCCATGGAATTTTCCAGGCAAGAGTACTAGAGTGGGTTGCCATTTCCTTCTCCAGGGGATCTTCCCAAGCCAGGGATCGAACCCAGATCACCCACATTGCAGGCAGACACTTTACCATCTGAGCCACCAGGGAAGCCCCACAATATACACCTAGAGCCTATAAAACAAGATTCTGAACCTGAGCTTTAAGATCAGTGTCCTGGAACATGTAGAGTTTAGGATACTAGTTCTAAATGGTTCCTTCAAATTGCTGGCATCAAGCTTCATGCTATATAACCAATATATTGGTTATATATTGGTTATAACGGCTATAACGAATAGCTGTTAGCTTCTTGTATGCCAGGGCTCATTCTCTCTACATCAGTCTCTAAAGCCTGATTTCTTATATTGCAGTGGGTACCCATCCTAAGTAAATAATTTAAGACTTCCAAACTAAAGGTATTCTAAACTTTTATATCCTACAACTCTTCAGAATCAGGGCAAACTCTTCCTCTTTTTTATCCTATATTCTGTATCATGGATTACACTATCAGTTCAGTTCAGTCACTCAGTAATGTCCAACTCTTTGCAACCCCATGGACTGCAGCACGCCAGGCTTCCCTGCCCATTACCAACTCCTGGAGCTTGCTCAAACTCATGTCCATCGAGTTGGTGATTCCATCCAACTCTTCCATCCTCTGTCATCCCTTCTCCTCCTGCCTTCAATCTTTCCCAGTATCAGGGTCTTATCACATGAGTCAGTTCTTCACATCAGGTGGCCAAAGTATTGGAGCTCCAACTTCAGCATCAGTCCTTCCAATGACCACCCAGGACTGATCTCCTTTAAGATGGACTGGTTGGATCTCCTTGCAGTCCAAGGGACTCTCAAGAGTCTTCTCCAACACCACAGTTCAAAAGCATCAATTCTTCAGCACTCAGCTTTCTTTATAGTCTAATTCTTACATCCATACATAACTACTGGAAAAACCATAGCCTTGACTAGACGGACCTTTGTTGGCAAAGTAATGTCTCTGCTTTTGAATATGCTATCTAGGTTGGTCATAACTTTTCTTCCAAGGAGTAAGCATCTTTTAATTTCATGGCTGCAGTCACCATCTGCAGTGATTTTGGAGCCCCAAAAAATAAAGTCTGACACTGTTTCCACTGTTTCCCCATCTATTTCCCATAAAGTGATGGGACCAGATGCCATGATCTTCGTTTTCTGAATGTTGAGCTTTAAGCCAACTTTTTCACTCTCCACTTTCACTTTCATCAAGAGGCTTTTGAGTTCCTCTTCACTTTCTGCCATAAGGGTGGTGTCATCTGCATATCTGAGCTTATTGATATTTCTCCCGGCAATCTTGATTCCAGCTTGTGTTTCTTCCAGCCCAGCATTTCTCATGATGTACTTTGCATAGAAGTTAAATAAGCAGGGTGACAATATACAGCCTTGACGTACTCCTTTTCCTATTTGGAACCAGACTGTTGTTCCATGTCCAGTTCTAACTGTTGCTTCCTGACCTGCATATAGGTTTCTCAAGAGGCAGGTCAGGTGGTCTGGTATCCCCATCTCTTTCAGAATTTTCCCCAGTTTATTGTGATCCACACAGTCAAAGGCTTTGGCATAGTCAATAAAGCAAAAATAGATGTTTTTCTGGAACTCTCTTGCTTTTTCAATGATCCAGTGCATGTTGGCAATTTAATCTCTGGTTCCACTGTCTTTCCTAAAACCAGCTTGAACATCTGGAAGTTCACGGTTCACATATTGCTGAAGCCTGGCTTGGAGAATTTTGAGCATTACTTTACTAGCATGTGAGATGAGTGCAATTGTGCTGTGGGTGTGACTGGTGATAGAAGCAAGGTCCAATGCTGTAAAGAGCAATATTGCATAGGAACCTGGAATGTCAGGTCCATGAATCAAGGCAAATTGGAAGTGGTCAAACAAGAGATGGCAAGAGTGAATGTCGACATTCTAGGAATCAGCGAACTAAAATGGACTGGAATGGGTGAATTTAACTCAGATGACCATTATATCTAATACTGTGGGCAGGAATCCCTTAGAAGAAATGGAGTAGCCATCATGGTCAACAAAAGAGTCCGAAATGCAGTACTTGGATGCAATCTCAAAAACGACAGAATGATCTCTGTTCATTTCCAAGACAAACCATTCAGTATCACAGTAATCCAAGTCTATGCCCCAACCAGTAATGCTGAAGAAGCTGAAGTTGAACGGTTCTATGAAGACCTACAAGACCTTTTAGAATTAACACCCAAAAAAGAGGTCCTTTTCATTATAGGGGACTGGAATGCAAAAGTAGGCAATCAAGAAACACCTGGAGTAACAGGCAAATTAGGCCTTGGAATACGGAATGAAGCAGGGCAAAGACTAATAGAGTTTTGCCAAGAAAATGCACTGGTCGTAGCAAACACCCTCTTCCAAAAACACAAGAGAAGACTCTACACATGGACATTACCAGATGGTCAACACCGAAATCAGATTGATTATATTCTTTGCAGCCAAAGAAGGAGAAGCTCTATACAGTCAACAAAAACAAGACCAGGAGCTGACTGTGGCTCAGATCATGAACTCCTTATTGCCAAATTCAGACTTAAATTGAAGAAAGTAGGGAAAACCACTAGACCATTCAGGTATGACCTAAATCAAATCCCTTATGATTATACAGTGGAACTGAGAAATAGATTTAAGGGCCTAAATCTGATAGATAGAGTGCCTGAAGAACTATGGAATGAGGTTCATGACATTGTACAGGAGACAGGGATCAAGACCATCCCCATGGAAAAGAAATGCAAAAAAGCAAAATGGCTGTCTGAGGAGGCCTTACAAATAGCTGTGAAAAAAAGAGAAGCAAAAAGCAAAGGAGAAAAGGAAAGATATAAGCATCTGAATGCTGAGTTCCAAAGAATAGCAAGAAGAGATAAGAAAGCCTTCCTCAGCGATCAATGCAAAGAAATAGAGGAAAACAACAGAATGGGAAAGACTAGAGATCTCTTCAAGAAAATTAGAGATACCAAGGGGACATTTCATGCAAAGATGGGCTTGATAAAGGACAGAAATGGTATGGACCTAACAGAAGCAGAAGATATTAGGAAGAGGTGGCAAGAATACATGGAAGAACTGTACAAAAAAGATCTTCACGACCCAGATAATCACGATGGTGTGATCACTGACCTAGAGCCAGACATCCTGGAATGTGAAGTCAAGTGGGCCTTAGAAAGCATCACTACGAACAAAGCTAGTGGAGGTGATGGAATTCCAGTTGAGCTATTCCAAATGTTGAAAGATGATGCTGTGAAAGTGCTGCACTCAATATGCCAGCAAATTTGGAAAACTCAGCAGTGGCCACAGGACTGGAAAAGGTCAGTTTTCATTCCAATCCCAAAGAAAGGCAATGCCAAAGAATGCTCAAAGTGAAGGCCCTGAACACATCCTACTCTTATCAACAACCCTGCCCTTGAAGCATTGCAAAAAAACCCCTCACCAAATCTTCCCAGGTTGAGATATACAGTTTTGAGGGGCATGAGCCCATTGTGTCCTTCCTTTGCTTTGAAAAGCAATACAGCTATTATCTTCTACTTCACCCAAAACTCTGTCTCCAAGATTCAATTCAGTGCACAGAGACCAAGTTTTTGGCATCAGCACCATGAGTGAAATGAGTGTAGAGGATCTTGGTGTTCCAAGAGAGATGAGCAGAAAGTCCTAATATCAGAAGTGCTTCAACTGCATTTCTCCTCCATTCCATTCAGAGGCATTGGAAGAGTACATGGAGAATAGGAATAGAAATTCTAAGAGTACATGGAGAACAGGAATAGAAATTCTCTCACCCTAAGCAAGTATGATTGAAAATATGGTTGGGAGTGAGAGGATGACCTTGAACCATGTGGAAGAGGGATAGATGAGAAAATCTAGTCCTAAAGAATAGTCTTTTCAACAGAGGTACCTGGTGTAAAATGTCTCCTGCCCAGGGCTGTGGACTAAAAGTACCTGTAATAGAATAAAATGATGGGCCATGTGTCATGAATCACAGGGGCTTTCTTACACTTTCAGCCAAGTCAAGGTTTATGGCAGTGGCCTATTTGCCTATAATTCGGTAGTTTATATGCTTCTGCCCTTCCAAGAAGCAGCATACTAGGCAAGGAATCACAACTAAATGCAAAAAAGAAAAGAAATATACCCCAGGCAAGAGGAACCATTATTTCCTTAGAAATGTTTATAAAATAGCATATCTGGGTTGTCTGATAAAGAAGATAGGTATCTTTCGGAAACAATTACAAACTTTTCAGAGAAAGATGTCAGTTCTTAGAGATGGATCAAAGAAGAAGAACAAACAACAATCTCAGCATTGAGGAAGTGTATGGAAAGACGTGAGCATTGCTGATGAAGGAAAGCCTCTGCCAAAATCTCTCCAGAGACACAGGGTGCTCTCTGTGCAGGCCAAGATCTGGCTCAAGCAAGTGAAGAGATATTTACAAGATGCTGGATTTTTCAGAAATACGTTAGGAAGCTATGCTCATTCCCTTGGATGCTTTTGAGGGTAAAATTTTGATGGCAAAAATCAAAGTTTCTCAAACCAGTCCTATGAAGGACTTCCAGAGATTGAGGAATCAGAAGCACCTTCTTCAAAACACATTTGGCAGCAGCCATCCGACACTGTGGTTTGTAGATGATTAGTAATTGATAGAGACCTCGGCCACCACTTGGAGGGAACACCCTGAGAGCCATAATAATATTGACCATTACTCCTTACTCCTTATGGGGGCTTCCCTGGTGGCCCAGACAGAAAGAATCTGACTGCTATGCAGGAGACCCATGTTCGATCCCTGGGTGGGGAAGATCCCCCAGAGAAGGGAATGACAACCCACTCTAGTATTCTTGCCTGAAGAATTCCATGGACAGAGGAGCCTTGCAAGCTACCGTCCATGGGGTTGCAAAAAGTCAGATAAGACTGAGCGACTAACACTCACACCTTACCATTAATATCCTCACCTTTTCCTGCTTCCTCCTATAATTAAGGTAAGTTATCACTAGGTGAAAAATAAAGTTAGATTTTAGAATTGAAACCCAAATTTAGACAAATTCCTAAATGAATTAGTTATTTAAAGCAAATAAAATTTGGGGAGTGAGTGTTTTTTCTGACTTAGTTCCTTTAGCATAATCAAGTTCCATCCATATTGTTGGACTGGCAGGATCTCTTCTTTTTTAAAGCTGAATAATATCCCATTGTGTACCTGATGCTATAGCAACATTATTTTTTTATTCTAATAAGTTATGCAAGTTTATATTCTGAAAACTATTTTTAAAATAAATTTCCTTTAGAATTTTTATCATTTCAAGTCTTACATTTAACTCTTTAATCTATTTTGAGTTAATATTTGTGAGTGGTATAAGATAGTCCAATTCACATTGTTTTGCATGTGAATATCCAGTTTTCTCAGCACCATTTATTAAGATACTATTGTTTCTCCATTGAGTAATCTTGACTCCCTTCTCAAAGATTAGTTGTGTATGCATTGGTTTATATTTGAGTTCTCTATTCTGTCCCATCAACCTGTATGTTTTTATGCCAGTACCATACTGTTTTGATTACTGTAGCCTTGTAACGTAGTTTGAGATAAGGAAGTGTGACACCTCCAGCTTTGTTCTTTCACTGGATAGCTTTTGTTATTCAAGATCTTTTGTAATTTCACACAATCTAGTTTCCCAACTAGGGATCAAATCCAGACCCCTTGCAGTGGATGCACAGAGTCCTAACCACTGGACCATCAGGGAATTCCCTCCCCTTCCATTTTTTAATGTGGTGAATAACACTAATTTTTGAGTATTAAACCAATCTTGCATTCCTGAAATAAACCACAGTTGGTCATAGCATATAAGCATATTTGAATATTGCTAGAATTAGTTTGCTAAAATTCTGTTAAGGACTTCTTTGTCTATGTTCACAATATACATTTGAGGCAAGAGGTAGATCTGCGCCCAGCCCCAGGGCGAGTAACTTTAATTCATTCCCTATGGACAGAAATTCCAAAACATCAATAGCAGAACAACTGAGAGAGGAACACCAATACAGTATACTAATGCATATATATAGAATTTTAAAAGATGGTAATGATAACCCTGTATGCGAGACAGCAAAAGAGACAGAGATGTATAGAACAGTCTTTTGGACTCTGTGGGAGAGGGAGAGGGTTGGATGATTTGGGGGAATGGCATTGAAACATATATAATATCATATAAGAAACGAATCGCCAGTCCAGGTTCGATACAGGATGCTTGGGCTGGTGCACTGGGATGACCCGGAGGGATGGTATGGGAAGGGAGGTGGGAGGGGGGTTCAGGATGGGGAACACATGTACACCCGTGGCAGATGCATGTTGACGTGTGGCAGAACCAATACAATATTGTAAAGTAATTAGCCTCCAATTAAAATAAATAAATTTAAATTAAAAAAAAAAAAAAACAATTGAGAGAGGAGGCTGGACCTTGACCAGATAAAAGATAAGAGACCACATATTTCTCACTCTTGAAGTCAAGAAAACCTTCTCAACTAGAGAGTTTCTTGGAGGTCAAATTGGGAGTGAGGTCAAAGCTACCCATAGGCCATCTTGGTTGAGAGACGCACATGCACATATGGGAAGATCCTGAGATATACCAAATACAAGCAAATCAAAATGATAGCCAAAGGAAACTCAACAGAAATGCCCCATAAAAGTGATTCAAGCTACCACAAGGCATGATTCTCTGAGCCTACCTGCATGTCTACCCACACATACTATGCTCTTTTCCTTCTAGTAAGCACTTTACCTGTTTCACTACTTTCCATCTTTTTTTTTTTAATTTTATTTTATTTTTTAAACTTTACATAATTAGTTTTGCCAAATATCAAAATGAATCCGCCACAGGTATACATGTGTTCCCCATCCTGAACCCTCCTCCCTCCTCCCTCCCCATACCATCCCTCTGGGTCGTCCCAGTGCACTAGCCCCAAGCATCCAGTATTGTGCATCGAACCTGGACTGGCATCTCGTTTCATACATGATATTTTACACGTTTCAATGCCATTCTCCCAAATCTTCCCACCCTCTCCCTCTCCCACAGAGTCCATAAGACTGATCTATACATCAGTGTCTCTTTTGTTGTCTCGTACACAGCGTTATTGTTAGCATCTTTCTAAATTCCATATATGCATTAGTATACTGTACTGGTGTTTTTCTTTCTGGCTTACTTCACTCTGTATAATAGGCTCCAGTTTCATCCACCTCATTAGAACCGATTCAAATGTATTCTTTTTAATGGCTGAGTAATACTCCATTGTGTATATGTACCACAGCTTTCTTATCCATTCATCTGCTGATGGACATCTAGGTTGCTTCCATGTCCTGGCTATTATAAACAGTGCTGCGATGAACATTGGGGTACACGTGTCTCTTTCCCTTCTGGTTTCCTCAGTGTGTATGCCCTGCAGTGGGATTGCTGGATCATAAGGCAGTTCTATTTCCAGTTTCTTAAGGAATCTCCACACTGTTCTCCATAGTGGCTGTACTAGTTTGCATTCCCACCAACAGTGTAAGAGGGTTCCCTTTTCTCCACACCCTCTCCAGCATTTATTATTTGTAGACTTTTGGATCGCAGCCATTCTGACTGGTGTGAAATGGTACCTCATAGTGGTTTTGATTTGCATTTCTCTGATAATGAGTGATGTTGAGCATCTTTTCATGTGTTTGTTAGCCATCTGTATGTCTTCTCTGGAGAAATGTCTATTTAGTTCTTGGGCCCATTTTTTGATTGGGTCATTTATTTTTCTGGAGTTGAGCTGTAGGAGTTGCTTGTATATTTTTGAGATTAGTTGTTTGTCAGTTGCTTCATTTGCTATTATTTTCTCCCATTCTGAAGGCTGTCTTTTCACCTTGCTAATAGTTTCCTTTGATGTGCAGAAGCTTTTAAGGTTAATTAGGTCCCATTTGTTTATTTTTGCTTTTATTTCCAATATTCTGGAAGGTGGGTCATAGAGGATCCTGCTGTGATGTATGTCAGAGAGTGTTTTGCCTATGTTCTCCTCTAGGAGTTCTATAGTTTCTGGTCTTACATTTAGATCTTTAATCCATTTTGAGTTTATTTTTGTGTATGGTGTTAGAAAATGTTCTAGTTTCATTCTTTTACAAGTGGTTGACCAGATTTCCCAGCACCACTTGTTAAAGAGATTGTCTTTAATCTATTGTATATTCTTGCCTCCTTTGTCAAAGATAAGGTGTCCATATGTGCGTGGATTTATCTCTGGGCTTTCTATTTTGTTCCATTGATCTATGGGGAGAAAAATCAAATCAATAAAATTAGAAATGAAAATGGAGAGATCACAACAGACAACACAGAAATACAAAGGATCATAAGAGACTACTATCAACAATTATATGCCAATAAAATGGACAATGAGGAAGAAATGGACAAATTCTTAGAAAAGTACAACTTTCCAAAACTGGACCAGGAAGAAATAGAAAATCTTAACAGACCCATCACAAGCACGGAAATTGAAACTGTAATCAAAAATCTTCCAGCAAAAAAAAGCCCAGGTCCAGACGGCTTCACAGCTGAATTCTACCAAAAATTTAGAGAAGAGCTAACACCTATCCTGTTCAAACTCTTCCAGAAAATTGCAGAGGAAGGTAAACTTCCAGACTCATTCTATGAGGCCACCAGCACCCTAATACCAAAACCTGACAAAGATCCCACAAAAAAAGAAAACTACAGGCCAATATCACTGATGAACATAGACGCAAAAATCCTTAACAAAATTCTAGCAATCAGAATCCAACAACACATTAAAAAGATCATACACCATGACCAAGTGGGCTTTATCCCAGGGATGCAAGGATTCTTCAATATCCGCAAATCAATCAATGTTATACACCACATTAACAAATTGAAAAACAAAAACCATATGATTATCTCAATAGATGCAGAGAAAGCCTTTGACAAAATTCAACACCCATTTACGATAAAAACTCTCCAGAAAGCAGGAATAGAAGGAACATACCTCAACATAATAAAAGCTATATATGACAAACCCACAGCAAACATTATCCTCAATGGTGAAAAATTGAAAGCATTTCCTCTAAAGTCAGGAACAAGACAAGGGTGCCCACTTTCACCATTACTATTCAACATAGTTTTGGAAGTTTTGGCCACAGCAATCAGAGCAGGAAAAGAAATAAAAGGAATCCAAATTGGAAAAGAAGTAAAACTCTCACTATTTGCAGATGACATGATCCTCTACATAGAAAACCCTAAAGACTCCACCAGAAAATTACTAGAACTAATCAATGACTATAGTAAAGTTGCAGGATATAAAATCAACACACAGAAATCCCTTACATTCCTATACACTAATAATGAGAAAACAGAAAGAGAAATTAAGGAAACAATTCCATTCACCATTGCAACGGAAAGAATAAAATACTTAGGAATATATCTACCTAAAGAAACTAAAGACCTATATATAGAAAACTATAAAACACTGGTGAAAGAAATCAAAGAGGACACTAATGGATGGAGAAATATACCATGTTCATGGATTGGAAGAATCAATATAGTGAAAATGAGTATACTACCCAAAGCAATTTGTAGATTCAATGCAATCCCTATCAAGCTACCAACAGTATTCTTCACAGAGCTAGAACAAATAATTTCACAATTTGTATGGAAATACAAAAAACCTCAAATAGCCAAAGCGATCTTGAGAAAGAAGAATGGAACTGGAGGAATCAACCTACCTGACTTCAGGCTCTACTACAAAGCCACAGTTATCAAGACAGTATGGTACTGGCGCAAAGACAGAAATATAGATCAATGGAACTACTTTCCATCTTTGTGGGAATTTTTTTCTGCAGGGCCAGGGCCTTGTCACTGGCCACAAGTCTAGGAGTTTGGATTCAGCTCTCTCACTGCTACAACCTGACCTCAATCTCTGGCCAGAATCAAAACCCTGCTTTAAGCTGCTGCAGGCTGAGGCCATCCAAGATCTCATTGATCTGTGATTTTCTTCTTTTATAATATCTCTATTGGGTTTTGATGTTAGGATTATTCTGGTCCCACAAAACAAGTTATAAAATGTTCCCTCCTCCTCTAGTTTCTGAGAGAGTTTCTTAAAGTTTTATAGAATTCACTGCAGCACATCTGGCTTCCCTCTCCTTCACCTTCTCCCAGAGCTTGCTCGAACTCATTGTCCATTGAGTTGGTGATTGAGGGTGGAGGAGAAGGGGATGACAGAGGATAAGATGGTTTGATGGCATCACCAACTCAATGGACATGCTGCAGTCCATGGGGTCACAAAGAGTCAGACATGACTGAGCAACTGAACAACAAAATTAATTCTTGTGCCAATTTTGGTAATTGGTATCTTTCAAATAATTTGCCTATTTCATTTGTCAAGTTTATTGGCATGTTTGTTCATAATACTGTCTTTTTACTCTGTTAATATTTGTAGGGTCGGCAGTGATATCTCTTCTTTCACATCAATGTGTGTTTGTGCTCAGTTGCTCAGTCATGTCCAACTCTTTGCAGTCCCATGGACCATAGCCCACCAGGCTCCTGTGTCCATGGAAGTTTCCAGGCAAGTATACTGGAGTGGGTTGCCACTTCCTATTCCAGGGCACCTTCCTGACCCAGGGATCGAATCTGTGTCTCTTGCATCTCCTGCATTTACAGGTAAATTCTTTATCACTAGTGCCACCTCATATTAATAATTTGTGCTTAATCTGTTTTTTAATCATCTAAAAGAATATTTATCAATTTTATTGGTTTGTCAAAGATGTAATTTGGTTTTATTTGTTTTTTTGGTATTATTGGTTCTTTTTGTATTTCATTGTTTTCCATTATTTCATTTTGTATTCCATTATTTCCTTTGTTCTGTTTCTTTGAGATTACCTTGCTCTTCTTTATCTAGCTTCTCAAGGTGGAAGCTTAGATTACTGATTTTAAAATTTTATATTTTCCTATATAGCCATTTAAAAATATAAAGTTCCTTCTATGGTGGCTCAGGTGGCAAAGAATCAGCCTGCAATGCAGGAGATTCAGGTTCAATCCCTGGGTCAGGAAGATCCCCTGGAGAAGAGAATGGCTACCCACTCCAGTATTCTTGCCTGGAGAATTCCATGGACAGAGGAATCTCTCAGGCTACAGTCCACGAGGTTGCAAAGAGTTAGACATGACTGAGAAACTAACACTTTCACTTTTCATATAGCCATTTAAAGATATAAATTTTCTTCTAAGCACTGCTTTAGCTGTATCACACAAATTTTTATATATTCTAATTTCCCTTGTGATTTCTTCCTTTACATTTCAGTTGTTGAACAGTATGTTGCTGTAATTAATAATACTGTACTGAATACTTGAAAGTTGCTAAGAGAATAGATATTAAAAATTCTCCTGGGGACTCCCTGGTGATCCAGTGGTTAAGAACCTGCCTTACAAGGGACACCAGTTTGATCCCTGGTCCAGGGAGCTACACATGCTGTGGAGCAACTAAGCACGAGTGCTCCGACTACTGAGCCTATGCTCTGGAGCCCACAAGTCACAACTACTGAGCCCATGCACTGCAACTACTGAAGCCTGGGTGACTAAGAGCCTGTGGTCCCCAGCAAGAGAAGCCACCACAAGGAGAAGCTCACGCACCACAATGAACAGCAACCCCTGCTCCCCACAACTAGAGAAAGTCCACAACAAAGAACCAGTGCAGCCAAAGACAAAGAAAGAAAGAAAGAAACTTAATTGTAATAAATAAATAAAATAAAAGTTCTCATGACACAAAAAAATTCTGCAATTGTGTTTGGTGATGGATGTTAACTAGATTACCATGGTGCTCATTTTGCAATATATTCAAATGTCAAATTATTATGTTGAATACCTGAAACTAATATAATGCTATATGCCAATTATATCTCAAATTTTTAAGTATGTTGTTTAAATTCTCAATATTTAGAGCTGTTTCTAGATATTTTAACCCTATTGATTTGTTAATTTACATTCCCTGTGGTCAAAGAAAAGGTATCTTTTATATTGTATATCCAGTAACATAGATTTATAATTACGTTTTATGCTTTTGTACTTTAAGTTCTATACCAACTTTGAATGTGATTTACATGCCTACATTACAATACTGTAGGATTCTATGTTTGTCCATATATTTACCTTTACCAGAGTGTTTTATACTTTGGAATGGTCTTGTATTGCTGTTTATCATCCTTTGGTTTCAACTTGAAGGAACTTCTTCAGTATTTCTTGTAGGGCAGGTCTGCTGCTGCTGCTGCTGCTAAGTCGCTTCAGTTGTTTCCAACTCTGTGCGACCCCATAGACGGCAGCCCAACGGGCTCCCCCGTCCCTGGGACTCTCCAGGCAAGAACACTGAAGTGGGTTGCCATTTCCTTCTCCAATGCATGAAAGTGAAAAGTGAAAGTGAAAGTCACTCAGTTGTGTCCGACTCTTCACGACCCCATGGACTGCAGCCCACCAGGCTCCTCTGTCCATGGGATTTTCCAGGCAAGAGTACTGGAGTGGGGTGCCATCACCTTCTCTGGTAGGGCAGGTCTAGTGGTAATGAATTTCTTCAGTTTTTGTTTATCTGGGGAACTCTTAATTTCTCCATTTTTGAAGGACATTTTTGCTTGATACAGTATTCTGGTTAGCAGGTTTTTTCTTTTAACACTTGAAATATATCATCCCACTTCCTCTGTCCTGCAAGGTGTCTGCTGAGAAATTGGATGATAATCTACTAAGAGCCCCCTTGTAAGTGACAAGTCACTTTCCTCAAACTAGTTTTAAGATACTCTCTTTGTGACTTTTGACAGTTTGATTATAGTGTATTTTAATGTAGGTCTCTTTAGTTTGATCCTACTGGAGTTTTTTTGAGCTTCTTGAAGTTGTATGTCCAAATCTCTCCTCAGATCTAGAAAGTTTTCACCTATTATTTCTTCATATATGCTCTCTGTCCCTTTCTCTCTTTTTCCTCCTTCTGTGACTCCCATAATGCATATGTTTCTTTGCATGATGGCATCCCATGAGGCTATCTTCATGTTTCTTCTCTCCTTTTTCTTTCAGCTCCTCTGCCCCAGTAGTTTCAAAAATCCTAAATTTGCTGAATCATTCTTCTGCCTGGTAAAGTCTGCTGTTGATGCCCTATATTACATTAGTCAATCCAGTTATTACATTTTTCAGTTGCAGAATTTTGGTTTGGTTTTTCTTCTTTATATATATATATTTTTTTTAATTTTGAAAGTATGACACTCATTTATAGAAGACATGGAAAATACAAAACAAGGTTATATATAGTTCCACTATATATTACAATTATTTTTTAAGTAGCTCAACAGAGGATGAGATGGCTGGATGGCATCACTGACTCAAGGGACATGAGTCTGAGTAAACTCTAGGAGTTGGTGATGGACAGGGAGGCCTGGCATGCTGCAATTCATGGGGTCACAAAGAGTCGGACATGACTGAGCAACTGAACTGAACTGAACTGAAATTAAGATTTTTAGTTGAAGTTTCAATATCAAACTCTCAAAAATTAATAGAATGAATATACAGAGAAGTAGGAGGATATACTAGACCTGAAAAGCAGTATGACCAATTCAGCATAATTAAGATTTATACAATTTTCACACAATAGTAGGATACAAATTCCATTCATGTTCCCATAGACTATAAACTAGTAGACACTGAAACATATCCAGGGACATAAAACAAGATGAAAAAATTCATTGTCTAAAGGTATTGAAATCATGCACAGTCCATTCTCTTATCACAGTGGAATTAAGTTAGAAATCAATATAAAAATATATCTGAAAATAACCCACATATTTTTAAGTGCAATGTGACATTTACCAAGAGAGATTTTCGACTTGGCCATCAAAAGCCTCTATACAGTTAGACTGAAAAAAGCATAGAAGGTGATTGCAGAGAAGAAAGCATTTAAATGAGAAGTTAATAATAAATTAATATTAAAGATACTTTACCATAAGGGTGGTGTCATCTGTGTATCTGAGGTATTTGATATTTCTCCCAGCAATCTTTATTCCAGTTTGTGCTTCATCCAGCCCAGCACTTCTCATGATGTACTCTGCATATAAGTTAAATAAGCAGGGTGACAATAAACAGCCTTGATGTGCTTCTTTCCCTATTTGGAACCAGTCTGTTGTTTCATGCCCGGTTCTAACTGTTGCTTCTTGACCTCCATACAGATTTTTCAGGAGGCAGGTCAGGTGGTCTGGTATTCCCATCTCTTTCAGAATTTTCCACAGTTTGTTGCAATCCACACAGTCAAAGGCTTTGGCATAGTCAATAAAGCAAAAGTAGATATTTTAATAGAACTCTCTTGCTTTTTTGATGATCCAATGGATGTTGGCAATTTGATCTCTGGTTCCTCTGTCTTTTCTAAATCCAGCTTGAACATCTGGAAGTTCACAGTTCATGTACTGTTGAAGCCTTGCTTGGAGAATTTTGAGCTTTACTTTGCTAGCCTGTGTTGCTGCTGCTACTGCTAAGTCACTTCAGTCATGTCCGACTCTGTACGACCCCATAGACGGCAGCCCATCAGGTTCTCCCATCCCTGGGATTCTCCAGGCAAGAATACTGAAGTGGGTTTCCATTTCCTTCTCCAATGCTTGAAAGTGAAAAGTGAAAGTGAAGTCACTCAGTCCTGTCCGACTCTTCGTGACCCCATGAACTGCAATCCACCAGGCTCCTCCATCCATGGGATTTTCCAGGCAAGAGTACTGGAGTGGGTTGCCATTGAGATGAGTGCAATTGTGCAGTAGTTTGAACATTCTTTGGCATTGCCTTTCCCAGGTTGGAACGAAAACTGATTTTTTCCAGTCCTATGGCCACTGCTGAGTTTTCCAAATTTGCTGACATATTGAGTGCAGCACTTTCACAGCATCATCTTTTAGGATTTGAAATAGCTCAACTAAAATTTCCATCACCTCCACTAGCTATATGAAGAAGACATACAGATGGATAACAAACACCTGAAAAGATGCTCAACATTGCTCATTATTAGAGTAATGCAAATCAAAACTACAATGAGATATCACCTCACACTGGTCAGAACGGCCATTATCAAAAATCTACAAACAATAAATGCTGGAGAGGGTGTGAAGGAAATGGAAACCTCTTGCACTGTTGGTAGGAGTATAAATTGACACCGCCACTATGGAAGACGATATGGAGATTCCTTGAAAAACTAGGAATAAAACCACCATATGACCCAGCAATCCCACTCCTAGGCATATATCCTGAGGAAACCAAAATTGAAAAAGACATATGTACCCCAATGTTCATTTCAGCACTATTTACAATAGTTAGAACATGGAAGCAACCTAGATGTCCATTGAAAGATGAATGGATAAAGAAGTTGTGGCACGTATATACAATGGAATATTACTTAGCCATAAAAAGGAATGCATTTGAGTCAGTTCTAAAGAGATGCATGAACCTAGAACCTATTATACAGAGTGAAGTACGTCAGAAAGAGAAAGAGAAATATCATATACCAACACATACATTTGGAATCTAGAAAGATGGTACCAAGGAAATTATTTGCAGGGCAGCAATGGAGACACAGACATAGAGAACAGACTTATGGACACGGTGGGGAGAGGGGACGAGAGAGTGAGATGTACGGAGACAGTAACATGGGAACTTACACAACCACATGTAAAATAGATGGCCAGTGGGAATTTGCTGTATGCCTCAGGGAACTCAAACAGGGGCTCTATATCAACCTAGAGAGGTGGGATGGGGATGCAGATGGGAGGGAGGCTCGGGAGAGAAGGGACATGGCTGTACCTATGGCTGATTCTTGTTGATGTTTGACAGACAAAAATGAAATTTTTTAAAGCAATTATCCTTTAATTAAATAAATTTAAAATAATAAACATGTATTTTAAATTAAAATAAGAAAAATCACATTGTAAAAATAAATAAATAAATAAAGTGGCCAAAAAAAAAAAAAGAAAGAAAAGAAAATCTTCCAGAACAGAAAAAAAAAAAACAATTATCATTCAATTAAAAATAAATTAATTAAAAACAAGGGATTCCCTGGTGGTCTGTCCAGCGGTTAAGACTCCAGGTTCCCAATGCAGGGGCCCTAGGTTTGATCCCTGGTCAGGAAATTAAATCCCACATGCTGCAACTAAGAACTGGCACAGCCAAATAAATAATTTTTTTTAAATCACTAAGATAATAAATTTTCTAGACCCTTAGCAGTAATAATAGATGTCAAAATACAAGGAATTATATCAAAGTTTTGAATGAATATATGTTAGAAATCAGGCATTCTCTTCATACTAAGTCAAACAAGTAAGAATCAAAATGTCATAAATTTTTTTAACTAGGCAAAAATTCATAAATTCTCTAAATGGTTCTTCCTTACAATTTCTCTTTGTTGATATTTGTGTTTTGTTCATGTATCATTTTCCTGCTTTCATTTTAATTGTCTCTCAGTGTTCTCTTTTAATTCATGAACATCTTATAATTATTTTGAATTCTTTGGTCATTCATATATTGTCATTTCTTTAGGGTTGGTTTCTGGAGTTTTAATCTGTTCCTTTAGATAGGCAATATTTTTCTGTTTCTTTGTGTGTGTTGTTTTCTGTTAGGACTTCAGCATTTGAAAACTCAGCTACCTCTCTTAGTTTTTGTGGTCTGGTTTCCTCAGGGAGGACTTTCTCCAATAAGCTGGAGAATCTGGAGACCTCTCAAGCCTTTTCTGCACATATGTCACCTCCTAATTAAGAAGTTTACCAGTTCTCCCTAAGATCTCCTCTTTGTGTTTGCAATACTCTAATTTTTCTGAAGGAGAAGGCGATGGCACCCCACTCCAGTACTCTTGCCTGGAAAATCCCATGGAAGGAGGAGCCTGGTAGGATGCAGTCCATGGGGTCGCTAAGAGTCGGACACGACTGAGCGACTACACTTTCACTTTTCACTTTCATGCATTGGAGAAGGAAATGGCAACCCACTCCAGTGTTCTTGCCTGGAGAATCCCAGGAACGGAGGAGCCTGGGGGGAGGCCGTCTATGGGGTCACACAGAGTCGGACGCGACTGAATCGACTTAGCAGCAGCAGCAGCAGCAGCAGCAGCAGCAGCAGCGTCTCTGACACTGTAGAAAGTTGCGGTACTGGAGTTCCACCTAGTGTCTCTCTGTGGCACTGCAAACTGGTGCTAGACCAAGCCACCTTGTTTGCCTCTGTTCTCGATGACCCTCCAATCTGATATCCCATTCTTCTCAGTGCTTAGATTCAGACAAGACAGAAACAAGTCCCTTGGCAGCACCACAAAAACTCAGAATATTATATACATTTCACTTCATTCCTTCCCAAGGAAGAATTCAGGAGTTAGAAATTTCCTTAATTATGCCAAGCCATGCTGAGGGAAAGTGCTCTGGTGAATGAATGCAAAGAATCTTCCTGCCAGGCTTCATGCTTGCATTGGGAGCAGAAATCTTTCTCTCTCTATCTCCCTCTTTCTCTCTTTTTTTAAACACAAAATTGCCTTTACCACTTTCGGGCCAAAAATAGAAGTATGTATTTTCTTTTACTCCTGTTTCGGGCCTGCTGGCCTCAAAAGATGAGAGACAACAGTTTGTACCCAATTTTAGGAATGGGCACATCTAAATGGCATAACCTTTCAAATCTGAGGATTTCACTTTCACAAAATTACAAATGGCTTATTTCTACAGACATCCACAATTCTTCCTCTGATACAAGAAATGAAGAATGGAAGATACATTTCTTCGTAACCATTTGGAGAGCAGTTTGGTGCCACTGTCCCGACTCAGGGCAATTTTGTCTCCAGCTGTGACTGAAAGCCTGCCAGCTAGTCTCATGGAATCACCAGGAGGAGAGCTGAGGAAGGATATTTTACCCATTTAACAAACCTTAGGAGTACCAGGGTGTCCCATCGCATTGGAGCCTGCCACGCTTTAATGAAGTAAAGCACTGGATTGTCCCTGTTTACATTGTTTCAGTTTGCTATTTTATTGAAAGAGGAAGAGGACAGCCAGTTAGTAGCTGAAGCTGAAAGAAGAATCTGAACTCCCAAAATCTAACAGGAAGATCCCTCTCCCAGGAATTTCTTAACTGGATTCTAGATTTCTCACAGAGGCAATTGGTTCATATGTTGTTAAATCCTTGTCTCCAGGGGCAAAGGAGTTACTGAGGTTTCCTGTTAGGCCATCTTGCTAATGTCTTTTATTGCCTCATTTTTCTCTGCCTAATGGTCACATTTCTCTGCTTCTTTGCATTTCTAATAATTGTTTTATTAGATGCTGGACGTTAAGGGTGTTCTGTTATTGAGCATCTGAATTGTATTGCCTTCCTTTAAAGAGTTTTGGCTTTGTACTGCTAGACAGTGAGGATACTTAAGATTCAGTTTAATCTATTGAGATTTGTTTTTATGTTTTGTTAGAACAGGTCAGTTGCACTCACTTCACATACTACCAAGATTATGCTCAAAATCCTTCAAGGTAGGCTTTAGCAGTACGTGAACCAAGAACTTCCAAATGTATAAGCTGAATTTAGAAAAGGCAGAGGAATCAGAGATCAAACTGCCAACATTCACTGGATCATGGAGAAAGCAAGAGAGTTCCAGAAAAACATTACTTCTGCTTCATTGACTATGCTAAAGTCTTGGACTATGTGGATCACAACAAACTGTGAAAAATTCTTAGAAATAGGAAAACCAGACCACCTTACCTATCTCCTGAGAAACCCGTATGCAGGTCGAGAAGCAACAGTTAGAACCAAACATGGAACAACAGACTGGTTCAAACTTAGGAAAACAGTATGACAAGGCTGTATATTGTCACCTTGTCTATTTAATTTATATGCAGAATACTGGATGAATCACAAGTTGGAATCAAGATTGCTGGAAGAAATAACTTCAGATATGCAGATGATACCATTCTAATAGCAGAAAGTGAAGAGGAATTAAAGAGCGTCTTGATGAGGGTGAAAGAGGAGAGAGAAAAGCTGGCTCAACATTAAAAGAAATTAAACATTAAACTTAACATTAAAAAAAAAAACTCAGATCATGGCATCTGGTCCCATCACTTCATGGCAAATAGAAGGGGGAAAAAGTGGAAGCAGGAACAGACTTTATTTTCTTGGTCTCCAAAAGAGATGTTGACTGCAGCCAAAAAATTAAAAAATACTTGCTCTTTGGAAGAAAACCTATGACAAACCTAAACAGCATATTAAAAAGCAGAGATATCACTTTGCCAGCAAAGGTCCATTTAATCAAAGCTATGGTTTTTCCAGTAGTCATGTATGGATGTGAGAGTTGGACTATAAAGAAACCTGAGCGCTGAAGAATTGATGCTTTTGAACTGTGGTGTTGGAGAAGACTCTTGAGAGTCCCTTGGACTGCAAGGTGATCCAACCAGTCCATCCTAAAGGAAATCAGTCCTGAATATTCATTGGAAGGACTGATGTTGAAGCTAAAACTCCAATACTTTGGCCACCTGATGCAAAGAACTGACTCATTTGAAAAGACCCTGATGCTGGGAAAGATTGAAGGCAGGAGGAGAAGGGGACTACAGAAGATGAGATGGTTAGATGGCATCACCAACTAGATGGACACAAGTTTGAGCAAGCTCCAGAAGTTGATGATGGGCAGGGAGGCCTGGCGTACTGCAGTCCATGAGGTCGCAGAGTCAGACACGACCAAGTGACTGAACTGAACCCCTGAGAGAAGGGAAATGATTGAAGTGAACTATACGACCACCATGACTTTCTGCCTTTCCAGACTCAAGATCAAAGAAGGGGCAAGGCATGATTATCTCACTGAGTTGAAGAGACAGAGATCAGCATTGGGGGAAGCAGAAATTGTCTGAATTTGTAGGCAGAAGAGGAGGGAGACATGCAGAAAAAGAATTCTAGAAACCTGTATATGGATAGCCACAAGACTTTAGCTGAGTATTATTAGAAGTATAGATTGAGTAACTACTGGAATTCATACAGAGTTGGAGATATTTAAGGTCCAATCAACCAGAGTGGAGACATCTTATTGAAAACTGGGAGCATTCAATAGAACCTCAGAAAGACTACACTTTAGAAATAGGATAAAATTAGCCCAAGAATAAAGGTTAAATCTTTACCTGCTCTGTTGTTTTTCAGTCACGAAGTCATATCTGACTCTGTGACCCCATGGACTGCAACACACCAGGTTCCTCTGTCCTCCACCATCTCCAAGAGTTTGCTCAAATTCATGTCCACTGAGTCAGTGATGCTATCTAGACATCTCATCCTGCCGTCCCCTTCTCCTTTTGCCCTCAGTATTTCCCAGCATCAGGATCTTTTCCAAAGACTAGGTTTTTCACATCAGGTGGCCAAAGTATTGGCACTTCAGCTTCAGCATCAGTCCTTCCAACGAATATTCAGGATTGATCTTCTTTTTAATATGCTGTCTAGGTTGGTCATAGCTTTTCTCCCAAGGAGCAAGCATCTTTTAATTTCATGGCTGCAGTCACCATCTGCAGTGATTTTGGAGCCCAGAAAAATAGTCTCTCACTGTTTCTCTTGGGGGTTACACTCCTGTGTTATGTTTTCCAATAGCTATTAACAGATACTTCACATATTGTGTCAATTATGTGATTGTTTACATTAGGAGAGCTAACCTGGTGCCAGTCTACTCCTTAATAGGTGGAAGCTGAAGACACAACCTCATTGTTAACTTTCTGAAGTCTTTACTGTCCTTTAAATTCTAGTTCATATTCCACCTTACCCATTCATTTCCCTACTCCTTTCTCTATAATTTCAGTAAACTGTGTAGCTCTTTTGTGGCAGTTATCCCATTCCATATTGTGCCATAGTTATCTACAGGAAAATTCTATGTCTTGACCATCCCATAATGCCCTACATGTTGTAGGGTTCAAAAATACATTTATTAAATGAGATTCCCCAAAATATATTGTCTTCTTATCAGTAGAAGACACCACTGAGCGACTTTACTTTCACTTTTCTCTTTCACGCATTGGAGAAGGAAATGGCAACCCACTCCAGTGTTCTTGCCTGGAGAGTCCCAGGGACGGAGGAGCCTGGTGGGCTGCCGTCTACGGGGTCGCACAGAGTCGGACACAACTGAAGCGACTTAGCAGCAAGCAGCAGCAGTATCAGTAGAAACACATAGCAAAGGATAAATAACCTTCCCACTTAGTGGAAGGTTGGGATATATATGATGTGTGTGTGTGTGTGTGTGTATATATATATGGTTTATATATAGACACAAAGCTCCAATGAAAAAATAGTTAAGCAAATGGTGTTATAGCTATTATATGTAATGAATATTATATGATTTTTTAAATGAAGCAATATAAAATGTTTAAAATAAAATGTTAGGTGAAATACTAGGATTAAAATTGTATGTATGATAATAATTATAACTATTTATAAAATGCATATAAAAAACTGGAAGGAAAATACTTTGGAGTAATGGAGTTATTTTAAGGTGTGTGTGCTGTTCACGTTCTTATTGCCATGATCTAAAATTAATCTTGAAAGACAATTGGCCTGGCTATCGAACTACCTTCATGAAGGATGGCATGAGATGACATTTATTACAAAAGCCAAACTTTACTTTTATTACATATCTTCCAACATCTTACTGGATTAAACTAACAGTCTTACTGAGAAAAATAGGTAGTTGTGACAAGTTTATCCTGCAGAGTTCACCAGGAACTTCTACTGTTCAAAGTGTAGTTTTGTTAGAGTGGCTTCATTAAGACTTTGTTAATGACTGAGGCCATTGTTTGATAACATCCACTTTATTTTTTCCAGGATAAACTTCTGGCAATCAATAGGAACCAACTTAGGATACATTTTATGTATATCTGTAGATCTGTGTGTCTGTTCCACAATATTTAGGAGGCAGCAATATCTGAATATAACTTTTATGGACCAATTTAATCATATTTTCAGGCCATCACAATTTTCTTCTTTTTCTTAATATCTTCTGTTTACCTTTCCTCATTATCCAGAGGCTAGACTGTGGGATGTTAGATTTGAATTGAGGCTTCACCACTTCCTAATTGTATGGTCCTGAACAATGTACTGATCTCTCTATTGATGGGTACTACATGGGGCTCGTTGTTAAAATGTCTCATTATGTTGACCTCACAAACAAAGAATAAAGTCACAGTGACCCTTGAGACTTAAAAAATTGCCCAAATGACATTTTGTTTTCCCACTGGCCCCTACCTTCTTAAGGCTACAAGACCACCAGATTCCAGACCTCCCGCTACGTGACCACAGGACTCGGCTACAGGCTAAAACTTAACCATCTCTTCAGAGAATTTTTCATTGGTAGGGTATAAGAAAGACCCCATCAGAAAGGGAGGACACCGGTTCTTCTCAAGGGCCAGTCACACTCTTATTTTCCCTCTAATAAATTTCCTTTTCTTGCCTGACTGCCTGGCTCACCGGATATATTTAAATTATAGATAATGATAATAACTACTTCCCCTGATTCATGTGAGGCTTCAATGAGATAATTTTGTAAGACTCTTATCATAGTGCCTAGCACACAGAGATAGTCACTAAATGAACACTTTTGGTATCATTATTTTGCTACGACATCTTGCCACATGATCCTCTTTATATTCTCTCCACTCATTCTTGATGCTTATAGTATTTAGTCGGGATACGGGATACAGGAAGCTAGCCCTATGGAGATGAATTTTTCTGCCAGCAGGATTTCTGCATTCAGGAATGCCAGCTCTGGATGAAAGAAGTGACCCATGAGAGTAATATGGACCCGTCATCAAGGCACAGGAAACTGAAAGGAGTTCAGGTAACTCCGCTAACCACTTGTTTGCTGCTTTATATTAATACCTAGAGTCTAGAACAGCACCCAACAGGTCACAAATACTTGGTATTTCTTGAATTAATTAATGTGTGGCATGGTTTTATACAAAAATATAAGCTAATACCTAGAAAACCGCATTTAGACCCTTCATTTCCACTTACAGACGGTGCTTCAAAAATTGATACACATTAACTTATTTACAAAACTGAAACAGACTCAGAAAACAAACTTATGATTACCAAAGAGGACAGGTGTGGGAGGAGGGATAAACTGGGAGTCTCAGTTCAGTCACTCAGTCACGTCTGACTCTTTGCAACCCCATGGACTGCAGCACGCCAGGCCTCCCTGTCCATCACCAACTCCCGGAGTTTGCTCAGTCTCATGTCAATCAAGTCGATGATGCCATCCAACCAGCTCTTCCTCTGTTGTCCCCTTCGCCTCCTGCCTTCAATCTTTCCCAGCACCAGGATCTTTTCCAATGAGTCAATTGGGAGTTTGTGGTTGCTATATACACAGTACTGTATTTAACATAGATAACCAAAAAGGACCTAAGGTAGAGCATAGGGAACCCTGCTCAATATTCTATAATAAATGGGAAATGAATTTGAAAAAGAATAAATATATGTATCTGTATAACTGAATCACTTTTCTGAAATTTACACAGCATTGTAAATCAACTATAGTTTAATATAAGATAAAAATTTTAAAAATAAAAACTTGATGAAAAAAAGCACCTCAGGAAAAAATGCTGAAATTAAACTTTTAAACACAAGGTGGATTTTTATTACTATTATTACTATATAATAAATCCTAAGTTTAAAATATTGGATTTCCTCTGTACTTAGAAAAGTCTCTTACTCTTTTCTTTGTCATCTGGCATCTCTCTCAGGCTCTTCACAACCCAAAACCTAGGCAGTCATACTTTATTCTAAGCTATTAATATTTTCTGAAAGACAATATGTTAGGAACTTCCTTGCAGGTTACCTTTTCCTTGTTCAAGTCTTTCCACTCTGCCTTTGACCTGTCAAAGTAAGACACTTACCCAATTTATTCCAGGAGGAGCCATCCTAATCTGTTAATAGGGAAATTCAACCTCTGCTGTGACCCTGTGCTGTCCTCCTACTGGCCAACCTTTATTCTCTGCTTTTATGTAGAAGGAACTCAGTGCTGTATTCCTACAGCAGGCTCTCTTCTTTACATCTGTCATTTAGCTTCATTCTACTATTTACTTGTATTCTTTTTAAGGGGACCGAAATGGTTTATATAAATCTCTAATGTTAAAAACATTACAAAACACCTGTTATTGCCAAATTCAGACTGAAATTGAAGAAAGTAAGGAAAACCACTAGACCATTCAGGTATGACCTAAATCAAATCCCTTATGATTATACAGTGGAACTGAGAAATAGATTTAAGGGACTAGATCTGATAGATAGAGTGCCTGATGAACTATGGAATGAGGTTCATGACATTGTACAGGAGACAGGGATCAAGACCATCCCCATGGAAAAGAAATGCAAAAAAGTAAAATGGCTGTCTGAGGAGGCCTTACAAATAGCTGTGAAAAGAAGAGAAGCAAAAAGCAAAGGAGAAAAGGAAAGATATAAGCATCTGAATGCAGAGTTCCAAAGAATAGCAAGAAGAGATAAGAAAGCCTTCCTCAGTGATCAATGCAAAGGAATAGAGGAAAACAATAGAATGGGAAAGACTAGAGATCTCTTCCAGAAAATTAGAGATACCAAGGGAACATTTCATGCGAAGATGGGCTCAATAAAGGACAGAAATGGTATGGACCTAACAGAAGCAGAAGATATTAAGAAGAGGTGGCAGGAATACACAGAAGAAATATACAAAAAGATCTTCATGACCTACATAATCACGACGGTGTGATCACTGGACCTAGAGCCAGACATCCTGGAATGTGAAGTCAAGTGGGCCTTAGAAAGCATCACTACGCATCACTCATTATCAGAGAAATGCAAATCAAAACCACTATGAGGTACCATTTCACACCAGTCAGAATGGCTGCGATCCAAAAGTCTACAAATAATAAATGCTGGAGAGGGTGTGGAGAAAAGGGAACCCTCTTACACTGTTGGTGGGAATGCAAACTAGTACAGCCACTATGGAGAACAGTGTGGAGATTCCTTAAAAAAACTGGAAATAGAACTGCCTTATGATCCAGCAACCCCACTGCTGGGCATACACACTGAGGAAACCAGAAGGGAAAGAGACACGTGTACCCCAATGTTCATCGTGAGCACTGTTTATAATAGCCAAGACATGGAAGCAACCTAGATGTCCATCAGCAGATGAATGGATAAGAAAGCTGTGGTACCTATACACAATGGAGTATTACTCAGCCATTAAAAAGAATACATTTGAATCAGTTCTAATGAGGTGGATGAAACTGGAGCCTATTATACAGAGCGAAGTAAGCCAGAAGGAAAAACATAAATACAGTATACTAACGCATATATATGGAATTTAGAAAGAGGGTAACAATAACCCGATTATGCGAGACAGCAAAAGAGACACTGATGTATAGAACAGTCTTATGGACTCTGTGGGAGAGGGAGAGGGTGGGAAGATGTGGGAGAATGGCAATGAAACATGTAAAATATCATATAGGAAACGAGTTGCCAGTCCAGGTTCGATGCACGATGCTGGATGCTTGGGGCTGGTGCACTGGGACGGCCCAGAGGGATGGTATGGGGAGGGAGGAGGGAGGAGAGTTCGGGATGGGGAACACATATATACCTGTGGCGGATTCATTTTGATATTTGGCAAAACTAATACAATTATGTAAAGTTTAAAAATAAAATAAAATTAGAAAAAAAATAAATAAATAAATAAATAAATAAAAACACACCTAGCTATATTTCACACTATGACTAGAGAAAAGTACATGCGTAGAGAAAAAAAATTCAAATTTTAAAATGCTTTGTAATGTGATTATATAATTATAATGACAGAAGTTTTTAATGAACCCAATTAATGGAGAGCAATTAGCACAGGAATTTCCAAGTTAATTTTGTGAGCATTCCATATGGTCTTCAGTAAAGATTCATTTTATCAGTTTCAAGCCAGACTTAGAACATCTGGAGATGGGGACTGAAGAAGTAGGAGACAACGTTCCCTAAAAGTCAAATGTAGAAGACAGATTAGGAAGGTGACTGGCAAGCACACGGTAGGTCTGCATTCATATTAGCCAAGAGGAGATTTCTCGTGTTACATCTGAGCCCCTTCTCTCTTCTCCCGAGCAGTTTCATTCTCTCCTGTAACTTTGACTTCTTCTGAAGTCATGATCCCAAGGCTGTTTCCAGCATGAAGCTCTTTCCTGACTTTCAGACTCCTGTAGCCATCTGCCTCTTGTAAATAATAAAGCTTATTAATAAACCAAAAAAAAAGAAAAGAAAAGAAAGCATCACTACGAACAAAGCTAGTGGAGGTGATGGAATTCCAGTTGAGCTATTTCAAATCCTAAAAGATGATGCTGTGAAAGTGCTGCACTCAATATGCCAGCAAATCTGGAAAACTCAGCAGGGGCCACAGGACTAGAAAAGGTCAGTTTTCATTCCAATCCCAAAGAAAGGCAATGCCAAAGAATGCTCAAACTACCGCACAATTGCACTCACCTTACATGCTAGTAAAGTAATGGTCAAAATTCTCCAAGCCAGGCTTCAGCGATACGTGAACCATGAACTTCCTAATGTTCAAGCTGGTTTTAGGAAAGGCAGTGGAACCAGAGATCAAATTGCCAACATCTGCTGGATCATCAAAAAAGCAAGAGAGTTCCATAAAAACATCTATTTCTGCTTTATTGACTATGCCAAAGCCTTTGCCTGTGTGGATCACAATAAACTGTGGAAAATTCTGAAAGAGATGGGAATACCAGACCACCTGACCTGCCTCTTGAGAAACCTATATGCAGGTCAGGAAGCAACAGTTAGAACTGGACATGGAACAACAGACTGGTTCCAAATAGGAAAAGGAGTACGTCAAGACTGTACATTGTCACCCTGCTTATTTAACTTATATGCAGAGTACATCATGAGAAACGCTGGGCTGGAAGAAGCACAAGCTGGAAATCCAGATTGCCGGGAGAAATATCAATAGCCTCAGATATGCAGATGACACTACCCTTATGGCAGAAAGTGAAGAGGAATTAAAAAGCCTCTTGATGAAAGTGAAAGTGGAGAGTGAAAAAGTTGGCTTAAAGCTCAACATTCAGAAAACGAAGATCATGGCATCTGGTCCCATCACTTAATGGGAAATAGATGGAGAAACAGTGGAAACAGTGTCAGACTTTATTTTGGGGGGCTCCAAAATCACTGCAGATGGTGACTGCAGCCATGAAATTAAAAGACGCTTACTCCTTGGAAGAAAGTTATGACAAACCTAGATAGCATATTCAAAAGCAGAGACATTACTTTGCCAACAAAGGTCGGTCTAGTCAAGGCTATGGTTTTTCCAGTGGTCATGTATGGATGTGAGAGTTGGACTGTGAAGAAAGCTGAGCTCTGAAGAATTGATGCTTTTGAACTGTGGTGTTGGAGAAGACTCTTGAGAGTCCCTTGGACTGCAAGGAGATCCAACCAGCCCATTCTGAAGATCAGGCCTGGGATTTCTTTGGAAGGAATGATGCTAAAGCTGAAACTCCAGTACTTTGGCCACCTCATGTGAAGAGCTGACTCACTGGAAAAGACTCTGATGCTGGGAGGGATTGGGGGCAGGAGGAGAAGGGGACAACAGAGGATGAGATGGCTGGATGGCATCACTGATTTGATGAATGTGAGGCTGAGTGAACTCCGGGAGTTGGTGATGGACAGAGAGGCCTGGTGTGCTGGGGTTCATTGGGTCACAAAGAATCGGACACGACTGAGCAACTGAACTGAACTGAATGCTAAAAACTAAACAGAACTAAATAATCTACAGAATTATATAGCCATCTTCTCCTTCCTCCTTTCTGCTAAGAGACTAAAGCAGGACCCAGGTCCTAACCCCTTCCAGAGTAGAAAGACTACTATTGACCTTAGGGGTAATCCATCCCAGTGATGCAAGAACAAATCACAGCATACTCACATTTCACCTTGGGGTTCATTCAGAGTATCAGATAGTTATTAAATAAGTGAATATTTGCTTTGTGAATTATAAACTATTAGATAAATATTGGGTTTAATGTTGGCTATTCTTTCTAGTCTTTCTCTGTCTAATAAGGAAAAGGTCATTACATTTGAGTGAAACACCTAGATGTGTTCCCTAATGAACCAAAACATTCCCCTGGAACAAAAACATAGCTGCAGCTGATCTGGTTGACTCCAAGATACATCTCCTCCCTAGGGAGGCTTTTCTTCAACCCCTACAAGAAAAGGAGTCTGTCTTGTCGATAGCAGCATATATAGAATAGAGTCAACAGTCTTCTGTGAGTATCCAGGGTTGGGGAGAAGCCAATACATGGAGCCTTCATAGGAGAGAATAAGGCTCATAGAAGAGAAGAACGTCCACAGACCTGTAAGCTGGCAGAAGAATTTAGTCCAGGGGTAAGACAATCAGGAGAGAAGATGTTGACTCCAAGCCCAAAGCAGGTCAGGTTTCCTTCTCTACTGAATCTGAGTACCTAGAAGTCATCTGGACCCACACTACTCTCTACCTACAGAGAGAACCACCTGTGACCCAACCTAAACAAATCTGGAAGCTTGCCATATTTTTCTAATGTCTGTGTTAGTTCCAGGAAATTCCAATGAATGGGGCCCATATTTGCCAACATTCTTCTGGAGGCTCTAGGAAGAAACTTCATTTACCCCAATCTGACCCTCTTCAGGGAGCCTTAGTTTATTTTCATACTCAGAAACCATGCTGTAAATAACAACTGTTAACCCGATAGGAATCACCTCTATAAAACCAGCTCAGGTAGGTGGGTTTGGATTTTCCACCACAAACACCCCCTTAGTCCTATAATCCCTCTTCTTCATAAGAATCCCTCCAATACTGAAGACTCATTGGAAAAGACCCTGAAGCTGGGAAAGACTTAAGGCAGGACGAGAAGGGGACAACAGAGGATGAGATGGTTGGATGGCATCACAGACTCAATGGACATGAGTTTGAGCAAACTCCAGGAGATGGTGAAGGACAGGGAAGCTTGGTGTGCTGCAGTCCATGGGGTCTCTAAGAGTCAGACACGACTGAGGAACTGAACAACAGTATTAAGACAGCTATCACATCTTCCATTTGTTTTGTCTTTTCCTGATTAAATATCTCCACATTCTTCAGATATTCCTCATACTTTATACGGGTGTGCCTGTGTGCTCAGTCGTGTCCAGCTCTTTCCAACCCCACAGGCTAAAGCCTGCCATGCTCCTCTGTCCGTAGAATTTCCCAGGCAAGAATACTGGAGTGGGTTGCCATTTCCTCCTCCAGGGGATCTTCCTGACCCAGGGATCGAACTCACATCTCCTGCATTGGCAGGCAGATTCTTTACCACTAAGCCATCTGGGAAGCCCGTACTTTATACCTACTAAATCCTAATTCATGATAATCCAAAAATTCTTGAAAAAAGCCTCAAATCTTTTCCACATGAATGGCTACCAAATCAGGTCTTAACCTTCCTGTATTTTTTCAGCTGACTGTTGAAGTCTACATGTGGATTGTATATGTGCCCTTGCTAAATTTCATCTTGTTTTTTAGTCTAGCGTTCCAAAAGACAAGAATATTTTGAATTATAATTTTATTATCTATAATATTGCTTTCCTTCTTTGATTCACATCATCTGAAGTTTGATAAGCCATGCATGTTTGCTATGGCTATCAAAGACACTGCTAAAACAGGAGAAGACAAGATCTATAAAGCCTTCTCCTTTTCACTAGAAGTCTTTCTCAGACTTTCAAAGGGTTATTAATGAATAATTTTGGTTATAGTAGCCAAACTAAGAGTATTCTCTTTAACCTCATAGTCATCATCCTTTCTATGACACTTACTGGAACTGATATCCCCTTTTTCTACTCCTTTCTCCTGATTTACTAGATTGGTTTTGATCTACTAAATTATTATTAATACTATCGATAGAAGACATTATGTGAAGTTTCACACTGTGATTTGCTTTATATAGCTCCTGATGATACATCCTTTGAGAATTCCAAATGTTTTGCAAAACATCTATTTAAGAATTTTACCAGGGATCAAGGTCAAATTCACTGGTTAACAAGAGCAATGATAATTTTCTGATCATAAGCATTGATTCAGAGTCCAGATTTGAAAAGTTTTGAGTCAGTGGACTGGTTTGTTGATTTGGTTAGTTTTACTGGCTTCTTCTCTTGCTCCATCTCTTTGCTAAACATAGAGTCCTATTTCACTCTCATTTCAAGTACCTCCCTAGCTTTTTAAGACGTCACTAGTAGCCAATGGAAATTTGCCGTATGAATCAGGGAACTCAAACGGAGGCTCTGTAACAACCTAGAGGGGTGGGAAAAGGTCGGAAGTGGGAGGGAGGTTCACAAGGGAGGGGACATATGTATACCCATGGCTAATTCATGTTGATGTATGACAGGAACCAAAGCAATATTGTAAAGCAATTATCCTTCAATTAAAAATAAATAAATGTTTAAAAAAGATGTCACTAGTACATAGAAGACAAAATATGTTCAAAAACATATGAAAGTACTCTATTTGCTCTATGCCTATACATCCCCTGTGACCAGGGGGTCTGCATGATGTCAGCTCAAGACCAGAAGGAGAGGTAGGACCAGGAAAAGAACACAAACACCCTGCATTCCTGCTGCCAGCCACTAATGTGGAATGTCACCTTTCTTAACTTCAAAACTGAGAAAACTCTACATTATGTTGGGCCTTCTGGTTTCTCCAGACTAACACAGACACACACACACACACACACACACACACACACACACACACCCCTCTTTGACTTCCACCTCCAATCTTAATCATGGTTCCATCTCAAGCTCTGAATAGCAATATTTCAATACTCCCTCAGTTAGGGGAGGAACCAGAGATGCTTTCTTCCTTTTAGGAATCATTTAAATGTCTCATTCTCTATCCCAAGCATTAATTTCAGTTGCTAAAATTTTCCATGGCAATTTATTGTTGGAAAGTTATTATTATAACTTATTTATTTATTTATTCTACAAGTACTTATGGAGGTTTTCCTGTCTATTTGGTATTATCTTTCTGCAATAACTGAGAGAAAAATAATCCTATGCAAGGGTAGATGTTTCTAAAGAATCTAGAGTTACATGAGGTAAATGGGGCATTTGACCTATATAGGGAACATAATGCAGGAGAAACAAGAAAAAGAAAGTATCCTCAGTTTCCAACAAACTGATCAGAGACTGGGCAAAGTTTAAAAATGGCTTTACTAACAGTCACCAGGCCACTTGTCCAAGGAAGTCAAAAGAATGACTTCCCAGGAGAGTGGGATCTGAGTTAATTCAGATCTTTCTCTATGGCGTCTCTCATAGAGTAGATGATGTACATTGCTTATTAGGATTTCCAAGTCTCCTTTTCTTGGACAGTGAAAATAGTCTGACATGAGGGACTGCTTCAGGAATGTGCATGACCTCAGAGTACAACCATTTCCCCAAGAAGTCCTGAGCCCTCTCCTACCGTTCCAGAAGAGTTTACCAGGGATGGTTCTCCTGTTGATGCTCAGCCAAGATTGTCAGATAAACAGTTCACTCAGAAAGTATTTGGGAAAGCACTGTGAGACAGTAAACGACGCAGGAGGTTTGGAGTCAAGCAAACTTGGGTTCAAATCATGACTCCACCATAATGACCTTGAATAACTGACTTAAAACTCACCAAGTCTAAGTTTCTCTTTTATAAACAGGAGACAATAAAGAATAGCCCAACAACAGAACAGCCTTAGAAAGGGTTAGGAGAGAAGCTGCAAGGTCATTCTCGGCTGTCACGTTGATGGGTTCTGTTTTGCTCATCCTGGTTGACAGTAATTGCAGCTTGGTCTTTGTATTGTAGCAGTTAATGAACTAGAGGGAATATAGGGTGTGTTTCCTGGTTTGTGCCCCAGTCGTGACACTCTATTAGATGTCATGCAGTGAGGTGAAACCCAGCACCATTCTAAGTCTAATGATTATAAACTGATTTCTGTTTATTGGCCTAGTTAAGCTTTTGAAAATGTGTCTACTCTGTGAGTAGATGATACAGCAATGTCTAAGGCTTCCAAGAGAAATGCTGAACCAGGAAAAAGGGTGTATGAGAAGTGCCTCTGAGTGAGTCTCAGCAGATGCTAGTGGCAAGCGTAAGTGATTTTTCTATACATAGGTGAGCACAGAAGCATGATTAGTGTGGGTAATCAAAAATTGACTATATTCTAAGGTGTGTCTCACTGGAGTTATTGTGACACTAATATCAATAAAGCCGTTAGCAGCCATTTTATTTTTTTAGAATATTAATTAAATTCTCTACACATCTATTTTGTATATCTAAAATATAATGTGAAATGTCTGGATACCCGAGTCCTAAACTCTCTGACCTTGTGCTGCTTGGTTTCTTTGGATGGTTCTGTGTTCCTCATTTCCTATGTAGTTGTTGATGAAGGGGGAATTGATGAAGTAAAGAATTCAGCATTCACTAGTACTGTGTTACTCCCTGGTCTCATGTTCCAGAAAAAGCTAATAGCTGTTGTTTGTATGTAGTATGCTACAGTCAAACCCAGCCAGACCCAGGTCCTCCAAGGTCTCCAAGGTCTATTCCTGCCATCCTGTTCAGGCTGTCGCACCCCACAGATCATGCAGGCTGTGGCCACCGTGGGCACCATGATCACGACACGCAACCTCCACCTGCATTCTGCCTTATTCAAGGTGAGCAAGACCTATCTTATCTCAGTGACTTATGTAGTTCATGGCCTCTCTTCCTTTCGTTACAAGGGACACGCCCTTAGTTTACAATTGTTGGAGCCCTGGAGGAGCACGGCGTTTTTCCACAGTTGGACTCGACATACTTGGACTCTGTTTTTACCACCAAGGTGACCAGAGATAACTGACCCCATACAGAAAGGACTAAAGTCCTTCTTAAAAAATCTGTGGGGCACCATGTCATTTTTCCTTAAATCTCAGAAGTCTAAGTGGCCTTGTGGAGGTCAGGAGGAAAGAGCCCAACTTGGCTTTTACCAGTCAGTCCAACACAATCATTTGCTGGGAGATTTCAGAGACTTGTTTAATTAAGGTCATTTCCCCCTGAAATCAGGTTGTTTATGTAGGTCAGTGGTTCTTCCAGCCACAGTAACTGAGGGCAGTCACTCAGTCTCTTTTTTCCTATTTTGGATATGTGATGTCATCAAAGGGTCATGACTTCTTACTCAGTGAACAAGGATATAAGTGGAGTCCCACATTTCATGTGATCGGTTGTTTGCCCTCTAAGACTTTCAGCTGACTCCAACTCATGAAATATCACAAGGAAACTTGTTCCAACTAGTCAAAAAATGACCGTCGCTATTATCTCTCTAGTACAGACAGGTAGACTGAGCCAATAAGCAGGAAGTTCGATAAGCCTATAAGTACTTCTTCACTGAATCCTGCATTGCTCTGTTTCCTTTATCACCATCTTTGTTACCTCAGTATTTGCCGAAGCATTTTTTGAGAAAACCAACTGGGTAGTAATGAATGTGAGGGTAAAGAAGAGGCCGCCTTGGGGCAGGAAAATGTGACAGTGACTTAGAGCTCAGGAATAGATCTCAGTGCTGCCCCTAAGTCACTGCACTAGCTGTGTTTACAGTCTGGGGCTGTGGCCAAGTCCAGACCCATCATTCCCAGCTTTGGACTGGGAAAGGAGTTTTCCTCAGACAAGGACTGTCTCAAGCTGTTGTTAGTGGCTTTATGTCTGTTTGACTCTTTCTCATCCCCTTTCCCTTCTAAATACTGGTTGCTTTCCAGCCCTGCCTTTTGGTGACAGGTTCGGAGGAGCCAACACACAGGAAATAGAATCTGTGGCTAGACAGGCTGTTTTATCACACTGAATTCTCTGTCCTCCTGACTCCTGATTGCCAATCTAGTTTTGCTCGCTCTTTAGTTTCCCATCATAGGACCTCTGACTCCTGGCTCTGCTCTGACTAAGGACTCCCTATTCTGGGTGCCCTCTCATATCTGAAGCCTTCTAAGGGCCCTCAGCTCCTGTCATCATTTAAAATGACCCAGCATTCATGTATTACCATGCACATTCTAACTCAGGAAGTTTTTGATGACGTGAGGGTATAGAAAAATTACGGAGGAAGACCTCAGTGACACTGCTGCCAGTCTCTTCTGTCATCAATGCGTGTCCAGTGTCTCACCTCCAGCATCCATCTCTTAGATGACCGGTATGTGATCTATAGGAGAGGTCTTCTTCTCTGAGTCCTGGATTCAAAATTAAAAGCTGTTCCTAAACTGCTTTGGTACCAGATTGCAGTCTGTAAAAACAGCAGCAGTCCCCACACTCACCTTTTCCCTGATGATAACCCAACACTAGCTGTGGACATCTACAAAGGCATAAACCTGTTCAAATTTCTGATCTTTGCTCCTGGATCAATATTCTTAGCCTAGTATCTGGTCTTTTCCACGGGTTCACTTCAGAGCTCAGCATATCTTCTCTGGAGTATCTGTTTTCAGAGATTCGGATGCCAAACAGGATTTTGGATTACGTGGAAGGGATTAGAGGATCAGCCAAAAAGATGAATCGATTGTATCAGCAATTCCCAAACTTGTGTTGATAGTACACTGTTCTCTAGGTTTTAATTGGGGTGAGTAAAGAAAGCGCTCTTAGTATTCTTTTTTTTTAATATGTATTCCCCACCCAGCCACAGTGGCTGGAGACTTTATTTATTTATTTATTTTGGCCACACTGTGTGGCATGTGGGATTGAGTTCCCTGACCAGGGTTTGAACACCCCCTACCTCCTATATTGGGGGCATGAAGTCTTAACCAGTGGACTACCAAGAAAGTCCCAGTAAAGTGGTCTTTATTGGGATCTCTTTGTCCCTTTTATCCTGGTTACACTGTAAACCTCCAAGAGTAGAATATATAGTATGTAGCGTCTCCAGAATTCATTTGCACTTTCTCTCCATTCCTATGACCATCTTCAAGAATACTGTGTTAAGGAATATGATTTGGGAAATGTGTTGTAAACTTTTTTTTAATAGTTTACATATGAGCTGAGGATAAAGGCTTTAGGAGCCTAGAGAAGAGAAGGGACTAGGCTGAGGAGGAATGGGGGCCCATCCAGCAGAATTTAGGTTGAAAGCCTCTAGAATGAGGTCAGGCCCCGAGTCTAGCTTCTGGGACAGTGCCAGCACAGCGCTTGGTAGAGGTGGGTGCATAGCCAGGAATGGGGAGAAGTGACACCAAGGATATGTTTGGGGTGTTGTCTCAGATGATCTCTCTCCCTTGCCTCTCCAGGGTGTTGTGCTGGGGTGTTACTTCAGGCCTTCTGCTCTCTGCATCTGGGTGGTGGGGATCCTGGCTGCGGGGCAGAGCTCCACCATGACAGGAACCTATTCCGGCCAGTTTGTCATGGAGGTACGTGCTGCTGTGACTGGGATGGACAAGAGGAAGGAGACGTTGCCCTTTTGTCCCTTCTTAATTCCATGCCTCTAAGATTTTCCTGAACCTCCCCAGACCTTTTTCTGTTTCCTCTTCCAGACATTCATCCTGCTTCTGTGTTTTCTTCCAGGGATTCCTAAACCTAAAATGGTCATGCTTTGCCTGAGTGAGTCTGACCCGCTCTATTGCCATCATCCCCATTGGGCTTGTGGCCATCTTCCAAGATGTGGAGCATCTAACAGGGATGAATGACATCCTGAATGTTCTTCAGAGCTTACAGGTGAGGAGGGAACTGGGGAAACTCACATCCCATTGAGTCAGGAGGCATTCTGTATTGCCCTTAGGTACCAAGCCTAGTGTGGGTGTGGGGAAAATTCAGAGGAAGAAAGAGGCACAGTCTTGGTCTATGGTGAATGCATATGAAGTCTCTGGAATCTAAAAGGCTTTTAGAAGTGGCTTGTTTTTTTCCTAAGCCTGTTGAATGGGAATTATAAGCTGTAATTACATATAGAACATAAAATTATTATTCATTAATCCAAGCAAACATTAAATAATGTAAAGGAGACTGTTGGGTATTATGGAGATTAAGAAGACAAGGCAGATATAAATTTTCTAGACATTGTGAGCATAATTGATGCTAGGTTCATGCTACACATTTCCACATAACCCTCCAGCATGTTGCGATGACAGGAATCATTTCTCACAGAGTAGATGAGGCAGGGTCTGTGGTTCCCTTTTGCTAAAGTGCTGCCCTCTGGGGTGTTACAGGACTCCCAGTAGCCCTATGTGATCTTAGTTTTTTCTTTTGCAGCTTCCTTTTGCTCTCATATCCATCCTCACGTTTACGAGCTTGCAGCCGGTGATGAGCAAATTTGCCAATGGATTGTGAGTGCACTTCTTTTAGTTCCCAGAGATGTGGGGGGAAATGGTATCTTCATCAAACAGGCCAGTCAGAAAATCCATCTTAGGGGAACTATATGCTTGAAGAGGCGACTGCTAGAGCTGCCCCTTTAATCTCTGACTTAGAAAACAGAGACTGCTGGGGGCTTCCCTCGTGGTCCAGTGGTTGAGACTCTGCCTTCCAGTGCAGGGGGTGACGGTTCAATCCCAGGTCAGGGGACTAAGGTCCCACAGGGACCAACAGGGTGTGACCAAAAATTCAAAATAAATAAACACAACATTGTAAATCAACTATATGTCTATTTTTTAAAAATTAAAAAAAAGAAAATAGAGATAGTGAATGTAACAAAGGAAGGAAAGCACAATTTTTTATTTCTGGGAGAAGTTTTTCAGCTTTTAGGGCTTTAACTCTTCAACTTCAGCCACTGAAAGTTAAAGCATCTTAATTCCATGTTAAATGATCTCGATGAGTGAGGCATAAGCTAATACCTTTTATTAGCTAAAGGATGTGGGATACTTGAAACGAATTGTTGGATCTCTGGGGACTCATTACTTTTTCAGTTGTAGGCTTGTTGCCTTTGTAAGGACTTAAATAATAGAGATTATTTGATAGTGTTTTTCTTTTCCTCTTTCTCCCTATCATTGTGTAACTTTGGCTCATTTAACCTAATTTGGGACATAAGAAGCAATTTTCAGATTATTTTGAAATGCTGCTTACTCCTGTCCTGTAATCCCAAAAAACACAATGTCTTTTTCTGTTTGTGGAGAGGTTGGACTATTCCACCAATAACTGTGCTGATTCTTTTGACAGAGGCTGGAGGATCGTAGGCAGTATCATGGTCCTTATCTGTTTCATCAACATGTACTTTGTCATGGTTTATGTGCAGGGTCTAGGGCACGTGGCATTGTACGTGGTGGCTGCAGTGGTCAGTGTAGCTTATCTGAGCTTTGTGTTTTATTTGGTAAGTCTGGGAGGAGGCAGGGGTGGTCAAGGTGGGGCTAATGCTCAGAAGAGAAAGGACCCAAAAGAGCACGTAGTAATCTGTCTTCAGTTTATGACACAATTTACATGAAATTTAAATGTGACTAAAGAATATTTTTAACCATAAAATTTTCACTTGATTCCTAAGAGCTGTCATTTTTCTATTTCTGTCACTCTGTCTGGTTTCTATTCCTATAATTCCTAACTAGAGAGTATAGTATGTTTGAAGAGCTCAAAGAAGATCAGCCGTGTAGAAAGTAGAGTGGTACGAGATGGGGTTGGAGAAGGGAGCTGTGTCGTGTGATTTCAGATCTTTGGAGGGCAGCACATGTGGGTTCACAGCTCTGCCCAGCTCTACTACTTAATAGCCGTCCAATGACGACACAAGTAAATACTGATAACCTCTGGTTGTATTATTCTAGAATTAATAAAATGATGGTTATAAAACATAGCTCCATAGAAAAAGAATGCAAAAAAAAAAAAGAAAAAGAATGCAAAGTTATGTATTCCTGGATAATCAAAAAAATTGTCAAAAGTCTAGAGTAAATTACGTAAAATTGGTAGTAGTAGTTGCTTTAGTATGGTGGGATGGTGGATATTATTCTTTTCTCTATTTTTCAGTTCTTCTGTAACATTACTTACATTAATGAAAAGCAGCTACAGCAACAACACATCCACCTCCCTATTCTACACAGGTTTCTCTTAAAAACACAGGGCTGAAGGTTAGGGACTTCAAAATTTACACCATATCTATGACAAAGAATGGCAAGGCAGGAGGGTGGAAATGCCCTGCTTATCTCTATAACATTCACCTAGTCCCCATGCCAGTGTCTGCCAGAGGGTAGGTACTTGATTGGGAAAAAAATTTTAGTGAATATTGAAAAATTATGTCTTAGATAGATATATCTCTGCTTTTTTCTTCCCCAGTAAACCATGGGCACACTAAGATTATGCTGACCTATAATATCAGGACTTCTGGTTGTTGGTGTTGTTCAGTCACTAAGTTGTGTCTGACTCATTGTGACACCATGGACTGCAGCATGCCAGCCTTCCCTGTCCATCACCATCTCCCAGAGTTTGCTCAAACTCATGTCCATTGAGTCAGTGATGCCATCCAGCCACCTAGTCCTCTATCATCCCCTTCTCCTCCTGCCCTCAATCTTTCCCAACATTAGAGTCTTTTTCAATGAGTCAGCTCTTACATGAGGTGGCCAAAGTATTGCAGCTTCAGCTTCAGCAATGAAGGACTGGTTGATTTCCTGACTATTCATGGTTGATTTCCTTTAGGATTGGCTGGTTGGATCTTCTTGCAGTCCAAGGGACTCGCAAGAGTCTTCTCCAACACCACAGTTCAAAAGCATCAATTCTTCAGTGCTCAGCTTTCTTTATAGTCCAACTCTCACATCCATACATGATTACTGGAAAAACCAGAGCTTTAACTCTATGGATCTTTGTTGGCAAAGTAATGTCTCTGCTTTTCAGTACGCTGTCTAGGTTTGTCACAGCTTTTCTTCCAAGGAGCAAGTGTCTTTTAATTTCATGGCTACAATCACTGGCTGTAGTGATTTTGCAGCCCAAAATAAAATAAAGTCTGTCACTGTTTTCATTGTTTCCCCAACTATGTCATGAAGTTGAAAGTTTGCTGCCATGAGCCGTGAACAATGTCAGGATTCTTGGCCTCCGGAGGAAAAGAATTTGATCGTGAGCCAGTGATGAGCTTGATGGTACAGAGCTTTTTGTTTAATAAAGTTTTATTAAAGTATAAAATAGATAGAGAAATCTTCTGACATAGACATCAGAAGGGGACAGAAAGAGTCCCCCATCACTAGTCTTTAGCTATGAGTAATATATCTATTAGCAAACTGCTAATTAGAGAAAGGAAACACCTCAAAATTGAGAGTTGCACCATGCCCCTCACCCACAACATGCATTTTGAGATAGCATTGGCACAAGATGAGTCATCCCCAGGCATAAAGCAATTGACATGAATTGTAAAGAAAGGCAGATTTCCAAGCAAATACATAGCAAATTAATACAGCTTATATGCAGGTCAGGAAGCAACAGTTAGAACTGGACATGGAACAACAGACTGGTTCCAAATAAGAAAAGGAGTACATCAAGGCTATATATTCTCACCCTGCTTATTTAACTTATATGCAGGGTACATCATGAGAAATGCTGGGCTGGAAGAAGCACAAGCTGGAATCAAGATTGCTGGGAGAAATATCAATAACCTCAGATATGCAGATGACACCACCCTTATGGCAGAAAGTGAAGAGGAACTAAAAAGCCTCTTGATGAAAGTGAAAAAGGAGAGTGGAAAAGTTGGCTTAAAGCTCAACATTCAGAAAACTAAGATCATGGCATCTGGTCCCATCACTTCATGGCAAATAGATGGGGAAACGGTGGAAACAGTGTCAGACTTTATTTTTTTGGGCTCCAAAATCACTGCAGATAGTGACTGCAGCCATGATATTAAAAGACGCTTACTCCTTGGAAGGAAAGTTATGACCAACCTAGATAGCATATTGAAAAGCAGAGACATTATTTTGCCAGCAAAGGTCCGTCTAGTCAAAGCTATGGTTTTTCCAGTGGTCATGTATGGATATAAGAGTTGGACTGTGAAGAAGGCTGAGCGCCAAAGAATTGATGCTTTTGAACTGTGGTGTTGGAGAAGACTCTTGAGAGTCCCATGGATTGCAAGGAGATCCAACCAGTCCATTCTAAAGGAGATCAGCCCTGGGATTTCTTTGGAAGGAATGATGCTGAAGCTGAAACTCCAGTACTTTGGCCACCTCATGCGAAGAGTTGACTCATTGGAAAAGCCTCTGATGCTGAGAGGGATTGGGGGCAGGAGGAGAAGGGGATGACAGAGGATGAGATGGCTGGATGGCATCACTGACTTGATGGACATGAGTTTGTGTGAACTCCGGGAGTTGGTGATGGACAGGGAGGCCTGGCATGCTGGGATTCATGGGGTCGCAAAGAGTCGGACACGACTGAGCAACTGAACTGAACTGAACTGAAGAAAGATATTTCCATGAGAAAAATGCATTGGTTAGCTCAAGGTTTGAGATAAAGTTCAGGCAGAATCAGGTGTCACCATGACAACATAGATTAGAAGAGAAAAGAAAAAAAAAGTCTGCCACTAGCAGTTTTATTTCCTCCTGCCACTTGGGGTCTTCTGGCCTCCCTACCAAGACTACCATTAACACTCTCAAAGTGATGGGACCAGAGGCCATGATCTTAGTTTTTTGAATGTTGAGTTTCAAGCCAGCTTTTTCAGTCTCTTCTTTCACCTTCATCAAGAGGCTTTTTAGTTCCTTTTTGCTTTCTGCCATAGGGTGGTGTCATCTGCATATCTGAGGTTATTGATATTTCTGCCAGCAATCTTGATCCCTGCTTGTGATTCTTCCAGCCTGGCATTTCGCATGATGTACTCTGCATATAAGTTAAATAAACAGGGTGACGATACACAGCCTTGACGCACTCCTTTGCTAATTTTGAACCTGTTTATTGTTTCATGTTTGGTTCTAACTGTTGCTTCTTGACCTGCATATAGGTTCCTCAGGAGACAGCTAAGGTGGTCTGGTATTGCCATCTCTGTAAAAGTTTTCTATAGTTTGTTGTGATCCACACATTCAAAGGTTTTAGCATAGTCAATAGAGCAGAAGTAGATGTTTTTCTGGAATTCTCTTACTTTTTCTATGATCCAACAGATGTTGGCAATTTGATCTCTGGTTTCTCTGCCTTTTCTAAATCCAACTTGTATATCTAGAAGTTCTCGATTCATGTACTGTTGAAGCCTAGCTTGGAGGATTTTGAGCATGACCTTGCTAGCATGTAAAATGAGTGCAATTGTGCAATAGTTTGAACAATCTTTGGCATTGCCCTTCTTTGGGACTGGAATGAAAATTGATCGTTTCCAGTCCTGTGGCCACTGCTGAGTTTTCCAAATTTGCTAGCATATTGAGTGCATTACTTTAACAGGATCATCTTTTAGGATTTGAAATAGCTCAACTGGAATTCTATCACCTCCACTAGCTTTGTTCATAGTGATGCTTCCTAAGGCACTCTTGACTTCACGCTCCAGGATGTCTGGCTCTAGGTGAATGATCACACCATCATGTTATCCATCATTAAGATTTTTTTTGTATAGTTCTTCTGTGTATTCTTGCCACCTCTTTTTAATATCTTCTGCTTCTGTTAGGTCCATACCATTTCTGTCCTTTATTGTGCCTATTTTTGCATGAAATGTTCCCTTGGTATCTCTAATTTTCTTGAAGAGATCTCTAGTCTTTCCCATTCTATTGTTTTCCTCTATTTCTTTGCACCATTCAGTTAGGAAGGCTTTCTTATCTCTCCTTGCTATTCTTTGGAACTCTACAAATTCAGATGGGTATATCTTTCCTATTCTCCTTTGCCTTTCACTTCTCTTCTTTTCTCAGCTATTTGTGAGGCCTCCTCTGACAGCCATTTTGCCTTTTTGCATTTCTTTTTCTTGGGGATGGTTTTGAACACTGCCTCTTGCACAATGTTACGAATCTCCATCCATAGTTCTTCAGGCACTCTAACAGAACTAATCCCTTGAATCTATTTGTCACTTCTACTGTATAATCATAAATGATTTGCTTTAGGTCATACCTGAATAACCTAGCAGTTTTCCCTACTTTCTTCAATTTAAGTCTGAATTTTGCAATAAGGAGTTCATGGTCTGAGCCACACTCAGCTCCTGGTCTTGTTTTTGCTGGGAATATTATGGGTATAATAAAACAATGAATATAAATTATAAACTATAATATCATCAGAATGGAATATAAAAGAGTTGGCCAGGAGTGATAAAAATATATTTATTGTCTAATTCCTCTTCCACTTTTAATTTAAGTTCAGAGTAACTTACATTTTTTAGCATAAGGATCAGTTCCCAGTAAAGACTTACATTGGGAAATTAGGTTCTCAGTCTTGTCTTTGTTCCTATTGCTAGTAGGTCATCCTGTGTGGGTTATTTTTGTTTGCCTTGGTTCCATTTATCACTAATAATATAGAGTGGCTGTTAAAATTCCTAGGTAATGAAAGGAAGCTGCAAGTTAGCTATTGAAATGTTCAGTTCAGTTCAGTTCAGTCGCTCAGTCATGTCCAACTCTTTGCGACCCCATGAATCGCAGCACGCCAGGCCTCCCTCTCCATCACCAACTCGTGGAGTTTACTCAAACTCATGTCCATTGAGTCAGTGATGTCTTCCAGCTATCTCATCCTCTGTCATCCCCTTCTCCTCCTGCCTTCAATCTTTCCCAGCATTGGGGTCTTTTCAAATGAGTCAGTTCTTCGTATCAGGTGGCCAAAGTATTGGAGTTTCACCTTCAGCATCAGTCCTTCCAATGAATACTCAGGACTGATTTCCTTTAGGATGGACTGGTTGGATCTCCTTGCAGTCCAAGAGACTCTCAAAAGTTTTCTCCAACACCACAGTTCAAAAGCATCAATTCTTCAGCACTCAGCTTTCTTTATAGTTCAACTCTCACATCCATACATGACTACTGGAAAAATCATTCCTTTGAGTAGATGGACTTTTGTTGGCACAGTAATGTCTCTGCTTTTTAATATGCTGTCTACGTTGGTCTTAACTTTTCTTCCAAGGAGCAAGCATCTTTTAATTTCATGGCTGCAATCACCATCTGCAGTGATTTTGGAGCCCGAAAAAATAAAGTCAGCCACTGTTTCCACTGTTTCCCCATCTATTTGCCATGAAGTGATGGGACCAGATGCCATGATCTTAGTTTTCTGAATGTAAGCCAACTTTTCACTCTCCTTTTTCACTTTCATCAAGAGTATCAGTTGGTATTAGTTGGATCGTTCTAATTCTGAAGTCTCTTGTTGATGAGTGATATTTTTGTCTAAAAGTCCAGTGCTTCTTGACAGCCTGGCCATATTTCTCCCCACTGTTACCATCTTTGACACCCAGGCACCTGATGTTGTTATCAATTGTACTCTTCCTCCTTCTATCTTTCCCCCTCTCTCCTTTTCTTGCTGTCTAACATTTTTCCTTTCTCTTCTTTCTTAATCATTAGATGTTCTCCATGTCAAGTTTTCCTTTCAACCATAAAACTGCAAGTCCTTGAAAATCAAAAGAACAGTCTTCACTTTTCTGAAAAGTTCATCATTTCACAACAATTACCATGTCAAACCGTCTCCCAGAGATGCCCTCTCACTCTTCTGTATTTCTCTGAAAGTGGCCCCAGTGGTTTGGCTGTCCTCCATTCCCACATGACGTGACAAGGCCAGTGGGGCCAGCTCCTGGTGGTCCTTACCTTCGCTGGAGATGAACTGAGACTCTAAGCCTGAGACTAAACATGACGTTCCTGCTGCTCCTTATCACCACTTCTCATCTCTGTCCCCTGTCTCTTTTCCTCCAGCTTTTCAGTCTCAGAGTTACCTGTCACCACCCACAGTCCCTGCAGAGCCCAGAGATTTCTCCCTGAAGGAAAGGTTCTGGAGAAATCAGAGGAATTAATAAAGACTGCAACCAATTCCCAACTTGTGCTGATGTCCCAGGGGGTGAAGAGCATGGGTGTTCTCTCATTAGAATTGTTGAATCTTCCAAGTAATAGCTCGTTTAGGAGCATCCTGTGTCTTCCTGTTCCTTTTAATAATAATATATTTCCCAAATTTAATAGGGGAAATTCTTTATCTTGTAAATATGAGGAGTGGGAGATCTATTTAAAAAACGTTATGGAGGTAACTCCACAGGTTTACCTGGAGAATGCTGTCCCCTGTGATCAGACACTGACAGGGCTTCCCATCTGGAGCCTCAGGCCCCTCGGAGGGCGGGGCAGACCGGACCCTCCTCCCTCAGGTGGGCCTCCCCCGGGGCAATCCGCATGTGGGCCCACCTCAGAGCAGAAGTCTGTACTGGCCAATGGCAGGTAGCTGGCTAGAGATACGAACAAAAGAAAAGTGACTAAAAGCTTGGGACCACCCCGGGGGCGGCCTCAGGAGCCTGGCCCAACCCAACAGCACCTCTAGGGAGCGACACATCTGCAGGAGCTCTTGTGGTCCGGATGCTGCCGGAAAGACAGAGGAAGAAGTCCTGAAGAGGGTGGAAGGCTTGGGTGTGGGCGTTACGGAGAGAGGCCGCTAGAGGGCGCGGAAGCTCTGAGGCTCTGGGGCCAGACTTGCAGCCTTGGAGATGGGGTCAGCCCACTCAGAGCCCAGAGAGGAGGGGTTGGTTACCGAAGGCCTCTGACTCTCTGGCCCACATTCCCTTGCGTCACAGAAGGACAGAGAGAGGTCTGCCTTCAGCATCTGATAGGGTACTTCCAGCCTGGTCTTGCAACCCAGTGGGCAGCCGTCTGCAGTCTGACTGCCTTTTGTGTCTCGAGAGACAGGACTTGGGACCCAGAAATACGTTGACTCTTAAGCTTTCAGTTTTCAAGCTGCAGGCTGCGTGGGTGGTGGCATGTGGAAAACTGGCATGGTGGCCATGAATGTGGAGTGTGTGAAAGTGGTGGTATTTTGGCGGGTGGAGAGTTCTTCCTTGTGCCCTCTTTCTGGAGATTTCTCCCCAGACCTCCCTCTTCCCTCTCCATCTGAGCCTCTTCCTCCTGTCCCCACACCCCTGCCAGGTGGAAGTGACCCTAATGTTCATAGCAGCATTATTTACAGTACTATTTACAAAACATGGAAGCAACCTAAATGTCCATCGATGGGTGAATGGATAAAGAAAGAAGATGTGATACATATATATATATATATATATATATATATATATATGATGGATATTACTCAGCCATAAAAAGAATTAAATAATGCTGTTTGCACCAACAGAGACAGACCCAGCGATTATCATACTAAGTAAGCCAATATATGATATTGCTTCTATGTTGAATCTATAAAATGATACAAATGAACTTATTTATAAAACAGAAACAGACTCACAACCACAGATATTGTTATCAAAGGGAAAAGGGGGGTAGGTAAGGGATAAATTAGAAAGTTGGGATTAACAATACACACTACTATGAATAATATAGATAACCAATAAGGACCTACTGTATAGCACAGGAAATTCTACTTTGTACTTTGTAATAACCTATAAGGGAAAAGAATCTGAAAAGGAATATATATATATATATATATATACACACACGAAGTCGCTTCTTTCATATCCAACTCTTTGCAACCCTATGGACTATAACTTGCCAGGCTCCTCTGTCCATGGGATTCTCCAGGCAAGAGTACTGGGTGGGTTGCCAGGCCCTTTCCAGGGGATCTTCCTGATCCAGGGATCAAACCCATGTCTCATGTCTCCTGCATTGAAGGCAGGTTCTTTATCACTAGCACCATCTGTAAAGTATATATATATATATATATATATATATATATATATAACTGGATCACTATGTTTTATACCTGAAACTAACATGATATTGTAAATCAACTATACTTCAATTTTTTAAATTTTTTCTAAGATTTTCAATTACAGGAAAAAAAAAATCTTTTGAGTATCCAAACCAACATTTGCCTAAGATCAGTATCTGGTTCTCTAATGAATTCTCTACAAAAAGAAGACAGAGATGCCCAGTGGGCTTCCCTTAAAGTGGGGAAACACAACAGCCCCCTTTGAATGGTCCTTCATACTATCCACTATGGTGAATGAACTGAAGATTGAATCACCAATCGTGTAAGCAGGTATGGCCAGTATCCTGGGACAAGCATGCACTTGTCCATTAACTTGGGGCCATCCCATTCAAGTTAGCCTATCCTCTTTAGCAGGGAATGGGTCACTGCCAGAGGAACTAATTAATGGAGAAGGGCATAGACTGTGAGGATGAACTCTTGAGAACCCCACAGAAAACCCCCAGACTCGAGCTTTACCCATCATATAATGTGTCCCACGTGTTATTAACTGTGCTGTGGAAACATTGCAGGACATTCTCCATACTGCATTCTACTCTTAGGAATTCAAAATGCTTGTTAAAGTAAATCAACTTGTAACTCTCAAATGAACATCTTTGGACACTAACCTTTCTTGAGATATAATTTGAGAAATGGAGCTCTTGGGTATGTGATTATAGCTGAAGAGCTAGTTTTCACTATTGAGAGTAAGGGAAGCTAGACACAAAAGAGGACCTGTAAAGTTCAACCACAGGGAAACACCAGTGGTTTCAGATTTCAGGAAAGTGGTTGCCCTGGGGGAAGCCGGTTCTGCAGGGGTGGTCATGAGCTCTGCTGGGACACGGTAGTATTTATTTCACTTCTTGGTCTAGTTCCTGGTTGCCTGAATATATTTATTCATGAAAAGTAATCAAGCTTTATAGCTATGATTTTTACATATACCTCAATGGATGTTATACTTAAACAAAATTTGACTTCAAGAAAAGAACTGTTTTGAGGTGGAGACAGGAGTTGGAGTTAGACCTGTGGACCACCTACACTCTGTGGGAGAGAGGTGAGGTGCTTGTAGTGTAGGGCATGGCTAAGAGAATGAGGTTCAGAGCCGGATAGAACTGGATTTGAATCCCCATTTTGAGGCTTCAGGCTATGTAAGCAACAAGAAGAGCAATGGGTTTGGCCAGAGAAACAGTCAGGGGACAGACCGTGAAAGATTCTGTAAAGTCAAGATAAGGGTTTTGGTTTTCATTCTTAGCTTAGGTAGAGAGACAACAACAAAATCTCAAAATGCTTCATGTTCAATGCAGTACACATCTTTATCATGAAGGAGAAAAAAGACTGAACCGAATTCTGAAAATAAATCTTAAAATCGTGGTAGAAAAACCAGAAGGGGACAGAGAAAGCAAGACTACACAATCTTGACACAGATTCTTCACAACATGTAAGAGCTTGCACAGCCAGTAGCAGGTTTGGAAGTAGATGAACTCTGGTGGTGCTAGTGGTAAAGAACCCCCTGCCAGTGCAGAAGTATGAGACAGGGGTTCAACCCCTGGGTTGGGAAGACCCCCTGGAGGAGGAAATAGCAACCCACTCCAGTATTCTGGCCTGGAGAATCCCATGGACAGAGGAATCCCTAGTCCTTGGGGTCACAAAGAGTCAGACACAACTGAAGCGACTTAGCACGCAAGAACGAAATTTTATTTGAGGGGTGAAAGGAAATTCCTTTCACTTCATGTCAGTCAGAGACTGCTTTCTGTCCATCCCCTCACAAAGAAAAGAAAAAACTTTTTTTAAAAACTGTCTCCCTGTCCTATCACTATTACCATAGACAAATATCCACATGAAATATTCTCTTCTCCAGCTGGCAGATGCCCTAAATCAATTAGCATTATTCCTTTGACAGCTATGCATTTAATAGAAATATAAGGTTCTTACTTGATCATGCTTACTTAAAAATAAATAGGATTTTTATACTGATAACCATGGTAATTGAAATACTTGTAAAATGAAATAAAACCTCCCAAAACCTAGTAAACAGTTTACTTTGAAAGAAAAAGGCACTAAGAAAATAATAACTAGTTGAGACTAACAATGAGGATGGCAATTTAAAAGTATAAAATGAAAAACAGAATTTGACTCAGTTTAAAATTGGTACCATCATTCAACAATTGTAGATATTAGAATACATTGAGAGATCACAGTATAAAGGGAGAATGAATAAGATGGATTGAGAAATTTTATCCAACAATATTAGTACTGCTATATCTTTTTTGAAAATTCCTCAAATATATAAAGGATTTTTCCAGAGAAATGAAATTAGAGCTGTGCTTGCATTACATCAAAAGAAAACCAACCATTATGTTGATTACTGGGAACTTTGAAATATGTGCTAAGAAGGAAAAATTGTAAGAACTTGAACAATATCCATTTGGTTCTACACCTATGATTTATAAGCAGGCAATTTTTGTTCTTAGAGAATATGATAAACAAACAATTACACAATATTCTTAGCGTAACTGTGAAGTATATAAGAGTATAAACTGATAAAATATGCTAAACCTGTGTCTTTTCTCTGTTAAAAATTGTTTTGTGCTAAACTAACTTTTTTAAACTGATCATCTATTAAATCTTAGGGGCAAGGTGAACAATTTAATCAATTAGTCTTGACTACATGTCCTCTGACCTTTTAATACAAATAGAAGAATGGATCCTATTAGTCACATTTTTTTAAACATTAATTTCTGGGTATGGCTTCCCTGGTGGCTCAGACGGTAACAGAATCCACCTGCAGTGTAGGAAACCTGGGTTCGATTCCTCGGTTGGGAAGATCTGCTGGAGAAGAGAATGGCTACCCACTTCAGTACTCTTGCCTGGAAAATTCCAGAGACTGGCAGGCTACAGTCCATGGGGTCACAAAGTGTCAGACACGACTGAATGACTAACACTTTCACTTTCTGTGTTTCTCCATGAGGAAAAAAAATGAAAACGTTAATTTTTTTGTGTCATCACAGATAAAAAAGAAAACCTGCTTTTACATTTCCAGTGTCATTACGTCACATATTAAAACTAAGTGACAACTAACACTCCAATCTCTCTTTTAACAAGCAACAGATATACATTAGAACATGATGACCCAGAAAAATTACCAGTGAGGTGTCCAAAAGAGAGTGGGGGTCAGGAGTCCAAATATGACTAGATTTGCCAGTCAGTATCTGAAGGACACTACTAGCACATTCTAAAACCACCAGAACCTCTTTTTTCTTATCCATGTAGTATCACATACTATATCTACCTCCTAACATTCTTTTCGGAGAAGGCAATGGCACCCTACTCCAGCACTCTTGCCTGGAAAATCCCATGGATGGAGGAGCCTGGTAGGCTGCAGTCCATGAGGTCCCTAAGAGTCAGACACGACTGAGAGACTTCACTTTCACTTTTCACTTTCATGCAATGGAGAAGGAAATGGCAACCCACTCCAGTGTTCTTGCCTGGAGAAACCCAGGGACAGAGAAGCCTGGTAGGAGGCCATCTCTGGGGTTGCACAGAGTCGGACACGACTGAAGTGACTTAGCAGGAGCAACATTCTTTGAATGATAAAACAGATAACAAAAAAAAACAGATGACATGAAGTTGACTAGTAGAGATATATTTGGTATATTTGAGATAATCTTGGAATAGCACAACTGGTTTAAAAGATAAGTTACCTAACACGAAATCTACTATATGGAAATTCCCTCCTAGTATCACGTGGACATTTCAGAAATGGCCTGGCCCCTGACAGAAGCCACACTCTGTGCTTTGGGCTGATGCTCTTTTGTACATCTCCTGTCTTTTTCTTTTCTTTCAGCTGAGGCTGGCGTTCTTAACCTGGCAGTTGTGGGTAAGGATTAGGGGATACCAAAGCTTCCCTGAAATGTACACAAAATGGTGTGTGGACTTGGGTCATTTTTCTGTGGAAATGCTTCATGTATCTTTGCCGATCATTGAAAGGGTTTTGCATTCTGTCCTTCAACCATTCAACTAATGTTAACTGTGTTCCTGTGTATTGCTATGCGCTGGGCACAGTTCTAAATACTGGTGATACAAAGACAGCAGCCGTGTCTTTATGAAGCTAACATTCTCAATCCCAAAAAGGCTAGGAAGCCCCAACCTAAAGCTTAAGGTAACTTGTTACGGCTGTTCTCGTATGCCAAAAATGAATAGTTACTCTTCTTGACTGTTCTGTGAGTGGATATCTTCTGAATCATATATAAGCATTAAGACTTGTATTTGTTATCTTAAAGAAGTAACTATGGAAAATCATGTTTATTACTTCTAAAATTGTAACTATATATAAAACTATATATACATATGCATGTATATATACTTATACATGAATTATATATTTGTGTATGTATGCTAAGTAACTTCAGTCATGTCCGATTCTGCATACCTGTGGACTATAACTCGCCAAGCTCCTCTGTCCATGGGATTCTCCAGGCAAGAATACTGGAGTGGGTTGCTGTGCCCTCCACCAGTGTATCTTCCCAACACAGGGATCAAACCCACATCTCTTATGTCTCCTGCCTTGGCAGGTGGCTTCTTTACCGCTAGCAGTACCTGGGAAACCCGTACATGTGCATGCAAGCCTGCTAAGTTGCTTCAGTCGTGTCCAACTCTTTGAGACTCTAAGGACTGTAGCCCGCCAGGCTCCTCTGTCCATGAAATTCTCCAGGCAAGAATACTGGAGTGGATTCCCATGCCCTCCTCTAGCAGATCTTCCCAACCCAGAGATCAAAGTCTTACATCTCTGAACTGGCAGGTAGGTTCTTAACCATTATTGCCACCTGAGAAGCCCTATGTATATATGTGATTGCACAAAACCTTTCCTGTTTTAAATTATTTCACAACTATGTATTTCCATCCCTTAAGATGGAAAGTTTATATTAGTTTCGTAATGTCTTAGTGTTAAACGGATTTTGCTACACAGAAAACTGGACTTTATTTTTATTCTCCACGGGACTTAGAAAGTTAATTTACATAGTGAAGATATTCAGCGAATGTTGGTACAGAGAATTAATGAATTACAGGATGGATGAATGGGTAAATAAATTAACAAGTCTACATTTAGTAATAAAGAGTTTTAAAAGCTAAACTCCTTTGTGCTTATACATACCAAGAGTATACAAACTAGTAATTCCAGGATAGCACTTCATGTAAGAAACACAACTGAAAACCAAAGGCAGCACCTTTCTGACCAGGTTGCTTTTAGCAATCTAAGATGCCTATAAAATGCCTATTACAGACTGAGAGAAAAAATAAACCAGAACTTCCATCATATTAACCTTGCCTACTGGGGGGCTACAGTCCATGGGATTGCAAAGAGTCAGACTTACAACCGAGCGATTAACACATATTTTATGTAAACAGAAGCCATAAACCTTTTGTGGTATTGGTCTCTCCACAATACATGTCTTGAAATTACTTTTTCTGGCCAGCAATTTGCCCTCACCCCTAACACCTCCAGGACTGGAGACTGATTGACTGAAATCTTTGGAATTAACTTCAACAAGGAGCAAAGTGAAACTCGTGAAACTGAGTGCAAGACAAGCTAACGGGACTCACTCATTGTGCCGAGTGCCCCGGCTTTTCTATAATCCTTGGTTGACCTTTCCTGGCACTGGAAACGGGATCCACTAAGAAAAAAAAAATATCTGTGATAATGAAAGTGGACAGAAAAACAGCAGGGACCTTAACAGATTTCCATTGCCCACAACCATGTTTCTCAAAGTGGTCTCTAGACCAGCAGCAGCAGCAGCACCTGGGAACTCATTGGACTAGAATGCTTAGGCTACCATAACAAAATATGGCTGGTTGGGTGGAGTCAACAGTAAACATTTGTTTTCTTATAATTTTGGAGACTGGAACTCCCAGATCAATGTTCTAGCCAGTTTGGTTTCCAGTGAGAGGTCTCTTCCTGGCTCTTCCTTTTTTTATAAGCCACCAATCCAATCAGTTTAGGAACCTCATATAACCTTAATAACCTTCTAAAAGCCTCGTTTCAAATACTTTGGGGATAAGGACTTCAGCACACAAATTTGGGAGGACACAGTTCAGCCCACAGCACTCGTTACAAATGAAAATTCTGGAGCCCCGCCTCAGATCTATCAAATCAGAAATTCAGGAAATGGAGTCCTGCACTTCGTGTCTTATTAATCTCTCCTGGTGATTTGCATGCATATTAAGGCCTGAGAAGCACAAGCTTCAGGAAAATTCCCAGCCTTGCATTTCATTTTCTCCATAGGTTTTCCCATTTTTACTTTCCAACCTTATTTCTTACTGCTCTTGGCCACGAACTCTGCTTCTGCTAAACTATTTCTCACCATGGCCTGAAAGATCATTTGTACTCTGTCTTCTAGACTCTTGTTTACACTCTTTCACCAACCTCAAATTGTCTTTCGACCTCTTTCATTAAAGCATCACTTTAACATCTCAGCCACAGTCATGTCTTCTTTCTCCAGATAGCAGAAGCCCTAATTGTCTGAACTTATCATTTTCATATTTTACAGGTTTTACTTTCTCAGAGTTCATAGGTTACACTCATCTGTAATTTTAGCACAAGACTTTGCACATAAAAAGTACTTAGTCTTCAAAATATTATATACTGTCTTGCTTATAACTCTCCTCTGTAAGTGACTCCCTACAACACTGATTCCAATACAGCACTGATTTGGGACATCAAACAGCCCATTGGTCTCTGACATAATGCCACTTCTAAAGCTTCTTGATATTAAAAAATAATATACTATCTATAATTTATTAAGTCCTATAATAAGCACTTAGTGCATTACTTCATTAAATTCTCACAATCACTCCAAAATATGATCCTTATTTGACTGAAAAAAGACACGGTTTAGGTCATTCCAAGCACCAGTTGAGATAGTAATTTTAATTCTAATTTTAATTCTCAGCCTACCTGGGGTGTTCAACAACCTCAACATCTTTCAGAAATAGGAGATGTACTGCTCATAGTACTTGGCGCTGTTAGTGATGGTGCTGGTCTGGTCCATGGAGGTGATGTAAATGAGCTGGGTCCCTGTGTATTTTTCTGGGTTGTAGCCCACCAAGGTCATCTGCATCTGCAAATCTTGAGACACTGTGGTACATACTTTGTCCTCTGTGGGGAGAAAAATGCCACAACAATGGGGCCTTAATATGCAAATGCATCTTCAAATGTCAGAAAATAAGTGAGTTACACTCTCACTGATGTTTTCCCTGAACTGCTGTGTATGTGTGCGTGCCTGCATAGTCGCGTCTGACTCTTTTCCAGGCAAGAATACTGGAATGGGTTGCCATTTCCTACTCCAGGGGATCTTTCCGGACCAGAAATCAAACTCAGGTCTCTTGTGTTTCCTGCATTGGCAGACAGATTCTTTACCACTGCACCACCTGGAAAGCAAGGATAGTAATCCTTAAAATAACCCCTACCCTTTTTCTGCTTATATGGACAAAGTACAAAAGCAGTATTTTTATTAAAAACAAATGCAAGTTTACAGCCATACCACCCTGAATATGCCTGATCTTGTTTATCTCTGCAGCTAAGCAGAGTTGAACCTGGTTAGTACTTGGATGGGAAAAACAAAAGCAAGTTTCCTCCTGAAAAGGAAAACAAGTATCTGGTTGATACTTGTATCAACTTGTATCAAATAAGTATCTGGTTGATACTCTAACATACCAGCATTGAATGTGAGGCTCCTTGTGTTCCAATGCCTTTCCAACTCTGTAACCCCTCACTCCTCCTATAGAAGAATATTGCTCCTTCCTAAGTGAACTATATGCTCCCAAGCCTCTGGATCTTTGCACATGCTGTTTGTTCTAATCAGAATATGCTTCATCATCTTGTCAACAAATGTTCTTTACAGCTGAGCTTTCAGATAAAATTAGAAACTGCATGTTCTGTTATTGAAATGCTCTACATGGGTGGGATGTTGCAAATAAATAATTATCTTGTTGTTTTGCACCCTGAAAATTCCAATGTGTGGAAAGAAGAAGCACATATAAGATTGGTGGGGTTAAATTAAAATCCTATAAAGTTCTGCATTTGAATTAGAAGCATCACTATTGTCGTGCAAGTGTATGCTCCTCAGGTTTTGTCTCATCACAACAAAGATTTGGAGTGACAGAAATTAAAGCCCCCTCGGCGTGTCACAGCTCTCGGGTCTTGGACAGACCGTGTTATAGCTGTCAGGTCTCAAGCGGACCGTGTTATAGCTCTTAGACAAATCAGTGTTACAGCTCAGTGTTACAGCTCTATTTTATTTAGATAATAGCAGGAAAATCCATCTTCAAGGCGCGAGGGCATGTCGACCCAAAGATGTGAAGAGAACAGCGCCCCAGCACGCCGGAGAGAGAGAGAGACGAGAGAGAGCTAGCTTTGGCTCCTCTTTTTTGTGTTTGTTTGGTTTTTTTTTTCCCCCTGGGCCTGTCCTATGTAAATTGGGCCAGCCAGGAGTGTTGTTTGTTTACCTGAGGTCCTCACTCTGGTCCTCAGACCTTCCTTTGTTCTATTTTCGTGGGCTTTTCTCTTCCTTATCTTTTAGCCAACGCCATTCTGGACTCCTTTTCCCTATTCTAACTACCTAACACTGTGAACCCATGATGATGCTACCTTTTATTTTTATTTTTTTATTGAAGTATAGTTGGTTACATGTTGTGCCAATCTCTGCTGTAAAGGAAAGTGACTCAGTTACACATCTATAGATATTCTTTTTTTAATGTTCTTTTCCTTTCTGTTTATCACAGGATAGTCAATATAGTTCCCTGTGCTATACACCCTCTATATAGGATGCTTATCCATCCTATACATAATAGTTTACACCTGCTAATCTCGAACTCCCAGTCTTTTCCTCCCCCACCCCCAACCCCCCTTGGCAGCCACAAGTCTGTTCTCCCCGTCTGTCTGTCTGTTTCAGTTTTGTAGGTAAGTTCATGTGTGCCATATTTTGGATTCCACATGTAAGTTACAACATATGCCATTTGTCTTTCTCTTTCTGACTTACTTCACTTAGTATGATAATCTCTAGTTGCACCCATGTTGCTGCAAATGGCATATTTCATTCTTTTTTATAGGTAAGCAGTAGTCCCTTGTATATAAGCCATATCTTCTTTATCGATTCATCTCATGATGGACATTTAGGTTGTCTCCATGTCTTGGCTATGGTGAGTGGTGCTGCTGTAAACATAGGCATGAATGTATCTTTTTGAATTATAGTTTTGTCCAGGTATATGCCCAGGAGTGGGATTGCTGGGTCATATGGTAATTCTATTTTTATTTTTCTGCAGAACTTCCACAATGTTTTCCATAGTGGCTGCACCAATTTACATTCCCACCGACAGTGTAGGAGAGTTCCCTTTTCTCCATACCCTCTCCAGCATTTGTTATTTTTAGACCTTTTAGTGATGGCCATTCTGACTAGTGCAAGATGGTACTGCACTCTATTTTTGATTTGCATTTCTCTAATAGTGATGTTGAGCAACTTCATGTGCCTACTGGCTATCTGTATGTCTTCTTTAGAGAAATGTCTATTAAGGTCCCCTGTCCATTTTTTGTTGTTGAGTTGTATGAGCTGTTTGTATATTTTAGAGATTAAGCCCTTGTCTGTTGCATCATTTGCAAATATTGTCTCCCATTCCATAGGTTTTCTTTTCATTTTTTAGTGGTTTCCTTTGCTGTGCAAAAGCAAGGTCTTATTTGTTTATTTTTGGTTTTATTTCTATTGACTTGGGAGACTGACCTAAGAAAGCACTGGTATGATTTATGGCAGAGAATATTTTGCTATGCTCTCCTCTAGGAGTTTTATGGTGTCATGTCTTATATTTAACTTTTTAAGCCATTCTGAGTTTACTTTTTGCATGGTGGGAGGGTGTATTCTAACTTCACTGATCTACATGCAGCTGTCCAACTTTCCCAGAACCACTTACTGAAAAGACTTCTTCCCATTTTATATCCTCGCCTCCTTTGTCAAAGATTAACCGACCAGAAGTGTGTGGGTTTATTTGGGCTCTCTATTCTGTTCCATTGATCTGTATGTCTGTTTTTGTGCCAATATCACACTGTTTTGATTACTGTAGCTTTGTAGTATTGTCTGAAGTCTGGGAGAGTTATGCCTCCTGCTTTGTTTTTTCCCCCTCAGGATTGCTTTGGCAATTCTGAGTCTTTTATGGTTCCATAATTTATTCTTAGATTTCTTCTAATAAAACTCCCTTCTTGCTTAAAAAAAAAAAAAAGTAAGAGCTAAATAAAGGAGGGAACACATGAATTAACAAGGTGATGAGAGCCTGAGTGAATCAACAATAAACGACAGATTGGCCAAGAAAATTAGTTCATGTCCCCAAAAGTTCAAAGAATGAAGAGAAACTTGACTTATCCAGAAGAAAAAAGTCTCTCCACTGGGCCTGCCTCAGAGGGACCCACACCAGGGATCTCTATTCTTTCAAGGAGCCACAAAAAGTTTCATCTGTGGCAAGAGGAGGATGAGAGGAAGAGAGAAGGAGATGATAGATAGGCTCTGGAACCTCTGCATCATCCTCCCCACCTCCATGTGGGCTCCCTCTGCTTCCCTTTCAGAGCTCCAGACTTGCCTTTCAGTGGGAGGGCTTGAGATTCACAAATGCCCCAAGGGAGATTTTCTGTAGCAGCAGCACTGGGGAATCACATAGGCACCTAGAGCCCAGAGTCCTCACAGGCACAGGAAACCCTGACCCTCATCCATCCCGGGTGCCCTCAGTAGCCATGCAAGGGAAGGATTTAGATGTGATTGTGGACTCATTTCAGCTCAGCCCTGTCCTGGGAAAATAGTGGTCACTGTCCATGGTGCTCATAGGCTGACTTACAGCTGGAGAGACATTTTTAAGTCACCAACCACAATATGTCAGAGCTGAGGAGGCTCCAGACCCTCTTTTTCCCTACTGCCTTGTTTTGCAGATGAAAAAGCAGAAGCCCAGAGAGGGGGAGGAATTCCTCAGGACCACATAGTGTGCGGCAGAGTGCTCAAGCCCAAAACAAGGAGGCATCTTCTTCTTTGCCCATCTCTTTCTTTTCAGGAAGGAAAAGCTCTCACAGAAGCCCCTGCAGACTTCCTCTCGTATCTCATTTGCCAGAACTGGATCATGAGTCCTTGTCCTGACTAATCACCAGTGGGGGAAGTGGTTGTCATGGCTGGCTTGGACCAATAATGATTCCTCCATATTTAACATCCACAGGAAGAAGTCAGGATGGGTTGGGCAAAGATTTCCAGGTGAGCAACCAACACCGTCTTGCTATAAAGGGGAAATGACAAGGGAGCTGAGGGTTCAAAGACAAGGGAACAGGAGAGCAGGAGGAGAAGCACATGCAAAGGTGTAGAGGTACAGGCAGTGACCTGACCTGAATGCTTGGGGATCACTGGTGTGAGAAATGGAGCACTTCCTGCCTTGTCAGTAAACAAGGATGTCACAATCATTAGCAATTTCAGCCCTCCAATGTGAGCTGGCAAGCCCTAAGTGCACTCAGGAAGAATACCTGTGATCCGACAGCCATCAGGACTGCAGCCACTCCCTACGGTGAGCCCCAAGGGAGCTCAAGATGTGAAAGAACAGAGGATACTGGCCCAGGATAGCTGACATGCATACAAAATGAATTTCAGTGAGCCCAGACTCTTGTATCTTCCCATACATAGAAAAGCATTAAACTCCCTAACTTTGGATAACTAGTATTCTTTGATTAACAATGACCTTTTAATATTAAGATTACCTGCCCTTTGTTGCGAAACTTCTATATAATCTGGCTCCTCCCCTCACCTCCTCAGTGCAGTTCTCTCAAGGGTTACTTGAGATGCTGTCTCCCGGGCTTGAAGTCCTAAAAATTCCCACCAAGTGAAGCATAACTCTCAGGTTTTAGGTTGTGACTATTCTTTAAGTCAGCAGGTGATTCACTGCTGCAGGCAAACAGCACAGGTGGGGAAGGCGGGCAGGACCTCCAAGTGGTTTCTGCTTGGAGCAGGACAGGCCCTAGGCAACAGGGAGCTACTGAGAGGCACTAACCAAGAAAGTGAGTGCATAGCACATGGGAAATTGTGGTGCGTGGAGGCCCCAGTGCCTAGGAGCTGAGCAGAGTCATTCTGTGATGGGCAATAATGTCCTTAATAAACTCCAGAGGCTTCTGTTCAAACAGATGATTGTAACTGATGAGAGAGTAAACATGGCCTTAATGGATTTGCTTGTGGCAACTACCTGTTTCTGGATATTAAAATCCACATGCTTGGCCAGTTCTTAGCTCTGCTGTCATGCCTGCTACACCCACATCTTTCCTCTTCCATCTGCCTTCTGCCCAGCTGTGGGACCCACACAACCCAAGGTGCCCAAAACACCCAGTACTTTGCGTTATAATTTACATAGTGGTCAACCACTTTACAGAGGAGGGAGCAGAAGGTGGATGTGGGTGAGGGGCTTGCTGGTGAGTCTGGGGCGGAGGGACCCCAATCTACCATCCACTTTATGACTTCAGAGCAGGGCAGCTCCTCTACCCCCAGCCAGGCTGCTTGCTGAGTGGGGAGGCCTCTGCTCCATGTGATGCTCATTCCTGCAGAGGGCACATGTGTGACTGCACAGACATGCCATTCATTCCTTATGACCTAGGGCCAGGCATGAGGAGCACCCTGCCCTGTAGGAATTGCAGTCATGGGTCCACATGTGGGTGGGTGTGCCCATGACTGAGAGGAAAGCACCCCCAGTCAAGGCCCCCCAAATCTGAGAGACAATCACATCCCAGAATTGAGGAATGCCCAAGTGTCAGGTGGCCAATCTGGCGATCATCCAGGTGTTGATTTTTTTAATTAAATTACACATTTACAATCCAGTAGTCAAGCCCCCTTTTCAGCAGCTTGTAGCCCTCAGCCTCAGCTTTTTTTTTTTTTTTTTTTTTTTCTCTCTGAGACCTAGTTTTTAGCTTCAGATTAAGTCCCATTATGGACATAAATACTGTCCCTTTCATACCCCAAACTCCCTCTCAGATTCCCTTTTCAAAGCCTGCACACACGCGGTGAACAGGGCTTTATTAACACAGTTCTGCAGATTTGTGAGCTAAAGATTTAGAATAATGAGGATAGGAGGGGCCTGCCCCACGTGGCAGGGAGAGCAGGGGGATGGTGATGATATACCTGTAAAACCTCAGTCGGCTGAAGTGTCGGGCAGCAGCCGGAGGGCAGCCGCCAAAGGGCTGAGGGGATGCAGAGTAAGTGGATTAAATGGTTAATCCAGCAGCCTCTGGTATGGCCGGCCCTACAGCAAACCATCAGTGTGGAAGGGATAGTCTCTAGTGCCTGGACTCCCACCATATAGAAATTGGGGCTTTGGAATCAGAACACTGGGGTTCAAAGCTGCTCCACCACTTGGATGGCTTATTAAAAGCAAAATGAGCCTGTTTTCTCATGTGTAAAATGGGAACACTGAGACTTCTCTCAGGGTGTGTGTGCTAAGTCACTTCAGTCATGTCTCTTTGCGACCCCATGGACTGTCTCTTAGGTCTCTTACATTGGCCGGCGGGTTCTTTACCACTGGCCCCACCTGGGAAGCCCCCTGTGAGGGTGGGGAAGAGAATTAAAAGTGAAAGTCGCTCAGTCATATCCAACTCTTTGCAATTGCCTGCCAATCTCCTCCATCCATGGAATTCTCCAGGCAAGAATACTGGAGTGGGTAGCCATTCCCTTCTCCAGGGGATCTTCCCGACCCAGGGATCAAACCCAGCAACTTTCAAACACACAACACTGGGTTGTTAGCTAGTCACCCTGATGTACATTACATCCCCAGGATTTATCATATAGCTGGAAGCTTGCACCTTTTGACCATCTGCACGCATTTCACCCATTCACCTCAACACCCTGCGTCTGACAACCATCAACTTGTTCTTTGTTTCTATGAGTTCAGTTTATTTTGTAGATTCCACACATAATTAAGATCATAAATATTTGTCTTTCTCTGTCTGACTTATTTCATTTATCATAATGCCCTTGAGGTCCATCTATGTTGTTGCAAATAACAAGATTTGCTTTTTTTTCTTTATGACTCAATGAGATCCCATTGTATCTACATACTGAATTTTCTTCATTCATCTGTCGATGGACACTTAGGCTGTTTACATATCTTGGTTATTGTAAATAATGCTGCAGTGAATATGGTGCAGGTATTTCTTTGACATTGTTTTTGTTGTCACTAAGTTGTGTCCAACTTTTTTCAACCTTGGAACTGCAGCACGCCAGGCTTCCCTGTCCTTCATTTCAACAAAGTGAAGTCTCTGCTTTTTAATATGCTGTCCTTCCAAGTAGCAAGCATCTTTTCATTTCATGGCTGCGGTCACCGTCCACAGTAATTTTGGAGCCCAAGAAAACAAAATCTGTCACTGTTTCCACTTTTTCCCCTTCTATTTGTCACGAAGTGATGGGACCAGATGCCATGATCTTAGTTTTTTGAAAGTTGAGTTTTTAAGCCAGATTTTTTTGCTCTCCTCTTTCACCCTCATCAAGAGGCTCTTTAGTTCCTCTTCACTTTCTGACATTAGAGTGGTATCATCTGCATATCTGAGGTTGTTGATATTTCTTCTGGCAATCTTGAGTCCAGCTTGTGATTCATCTAGCCTAGCATTTCATATGATGTACTTTGCATATAAGTTAAATAAACAAGATGACAACATACAGCCTTGACATACTCCTTTCCCAATTTTGAACCAATCTGTTGTTCCATGTCCAGTTCTAACTGTTGCTTCTTGACCTGCATACAGATTTCTCAGGAGGCAGGTCAGGTGGTCTGGTATTCCCATCTCTGTAAGAGTTTTCCACAGTTTGTTGTGATCCACACACTCAAAGGTTTTAGCGTAGTCAATAAAGCGATGTTTTGTTTTCTAATCCCCTTGCTTTTTCTATGATCCAACAGATGTTGGCAGTTTGATCTCTTGTTGCTCTGCCTTTTCTAAATCCAGTTTGTACATCTGAAAGTTCTCAGTTCATATACTGTTGAAGCCTACCATGAAGGATTTTGAGCATTACCTTGCTAGCATGTGAAATGAGGGCAATTGTATGATAGTTTGAACAATCTTTGGGATTACCTTTCTTTGGTATTGGAATGAAGACTGACCTTTTCCAGTCCTGTGGCCACTACTGAATTTTCCAAATTTGCTGACATATTGAGTGCAGCATTTTAACAGCATCATCTTTTGACATAGTGATTTCACTTCCTTTGGATATATCCCCAGGAGTGGAAATGCTGAATCACATTGTCATTCTACTTTTAATTTTTTGAAGAAGTTTCATACTATTTTCCACAGCTACTGCACAAATTTGCATTCCCACCAACAATGACTTTCCCTTTTCCCCACATCCTCGGTATTTTTGATGATAGTCATCCTGACAGGTGTGAGGCGATACCTCATTGTGGTTTGGATTTGCATTTCCTTGATGATGAGTGATGTTGAGCATCTTTTCATGTGTCTGTTGCCCCTCTGTATGTTTTCTTTGGAAAAAACGTCTATTCAGTTCCTCTCCCCAATTTTGAAACAGATTTTTTTTTTTTTTTTTTTTTGCTGTTAAGTTGTAGTTCTTTATGCTGTGCTGCTGCTATGCTTTTGTGTCCGACTTTTTGCGATCCCATGGACTGTAGCCCACCAGGCTCCTCTGTCCGTGGAATTTTCCAGGCAAGAATGCTGGAGTGGGTTGCCATTTCCTTCTCTAGGGTATCTTCCCAATATAAGAATTGAATCAGTGTCTCTTGTATCTCCTGCATTAGCAGGCAGATTCTTTACCATTAGTGCCACCATAGATGAGTGATGAATGGACCACATTTAACACACGATTTTATTTTTTAATTATTAAAATACCACATACACATTATTGAAAAATGAAATTTCACCTAAAGGAGAAGAGATTTGTAAGTCCCATCCCCAGAAGTGATCGTTGTGAATGTTTTTGCTCATATCTCTCAGGCTCTGCTTCTCTCTTCTGTCTCTCTCTCTCTTACACACAAGCAAATTCATTTACCTCTATGTGAATGTCACATAAATGTGGTCTTATAGATAGGATCCTGGATGCAGTTGGTCCTTGTACATACACAAAGAGAACCCTGAGGTCTCCTTGTCATCAGATAGAGACCCTACACCCACTTTCTTAGCTGCACAGAATTCGTCCATCCATGTGGACTAAAACTGATGGATCCCATCCCCATCTCCATGAACATCAGTGTTGTTGCCAATTTCCTACTATTTCAACCAGTACTGTGATGGATCTTTGAAAAATTGAGCAAGAATTTTAGTGGGGCCAATTCTAAGGATCAGCACTGCTGTACAAAAATGCACTGTGGGACTTCGATGGGTCCTGCACACTGTTCTTTCAGAGGAGTGTCTATTCACTCTTCCATCGAGGGGATCTACCGTGGCCTCTGATTCTTCACTTTGTCACCAGACTAAAACTGATCCACTTTTCTTTTTCTGGAACCATTACTGACACTGTACCTCAGTTTCACCATCTTGATGGATTTAAAGTCCCCTAGATGAGTATGATCAAGCTACTCTTTTCTGTGTGGCTTCTTTCACTTGGGATGTTCATCCATGTGGTAATATGTATCAGTACTTCATTTTTTTAATTGTGCTTAAATATACATAACATTAACCATTCAAACCATTTTAACTATGCTTTAAATTCAATGGCATTAACAATATTCACATTGTTTTACAAATATCCTCACCATCCATATTCAGAACTTTTCAATAATGAAACTCTGTAGCCATTAAGCTCTACTTTTCCTCAGCTCCTGGCAACCAACCACATTCTATGTTCTGAATTTGAATTTGACTTTTCTGGATACCACATACATGTGAAATCACATTTTTGTCTTTTTGTGACAGTTATTTCACTCATCATCATGACTTCAAGGCTCATACGCATTGTAGCATGTGCTGATATTTCCTTAGTTTCGAAGACTGAATTACATTACTTTGTGTATATGCCACATTTAGTTTACCCATTCTTTTCATCAGTGGACACTTGGGTTGCTTCTACCATTTGCTCTTGTGGTTAATGCTGCTATGAATATGACTGTACCCGTATCTGTTCCAGTCCCTGCTTTCAGTCTTTTTGGCATATATCCTCATGTGAAATTGATCATACATTAATTCTGTGTTTAAGTTTTTAAAGAACTATCATACTGTTTTCCACAGAAGCTGAACCATTTTACTTTATTCCTCCTATGACAGATAATAATGATGTGTATGTAATCTACCCCATTTTTGTTATTTTTTGGCCACACTGTGCAGCATGTGGTATCTTCGTTCCCCATCAAGGATTAAGCCTGCACCCCTGCACTGGAAGTGTGGAGTCTTAACCACTGGACCATCAGGATTCTTAACCTCTGGATCTACTCCATTTTGCTGATCTATTTACCCACTGATGGATATCTGCATTGTTTCTGCCTCTGGGCTCTTGTGAACAGTGCTGCCATCCATAAACATGTGTACAGCTCTTTTCTTTGGGGTATGTATCTAAGAGCAGAGTTGTTGAACCACATGCTAATTGTACATTTATGTTGTAAGCATAGGTTGTGCCTTTTCCCATTTCCACAATTTTTAAAGTTTCCAATTTCTCTACATTGTTGCTAACATTTGTTATTTTTCATTTTCTTGATTATAACCATTTTAGAATATGAGAAGTTGTTGAATTGTGATTTTAATTTGCACTTTCATCATGACTAATGATATTTGACATCTTTTTTTTCTATTTGCTGACCATTTATATTTCTTGTGTGGAGAATGGTCTATTGAGGTCATTTATCCATTTTAAAATTGGGGTTTGTCTTTATGTTGGCATACTCTGGATAACGTTTCATCATACATTTAATGTGCAAATATTTTCTTTAATTCTATGGGCTATATTTTCACTTTTTGAATTATATCTTTTGATGCAAACAGATTTTTAATTTTGAGGAAATCCAATTTACTTTTTCACTGTTTGTGCTTTGCTGTCAGATCTACAAAACTGTGGCTAAATCCAAAATTATGAAGATTTATCCCCATGTTTTATTGGAGCATTTAACAGTTATCCCTTCGTATCTGTGGAGAGTTGATTCAAGGACACTTGGGCATACCTAAATCTGCATAGTATTTGCATATAACCTAGGGACATCTTCCTATATGCTTTAATTCAGCCTTCAGTGAAAAGAAAAAAACATCTCAGTAGATGAAGACATGAGCAGTGCACTTGGCCATCCACTTTTTGAGGAAGGAGACATGGCCGGAGGTGAGAATATACACAGATTCTTAAGCAGCAACCAAGGATCTGGCTGACTGGTCAGGAAATTGGAAGAAAAGGGACTAGAAGACACAAAGAGAGTGAGGTAAAGATACATGACAAGACATGAGAATATGAGTGAAACATGAAAATGTTTCCTATCACTTGTTAACAACCACCAGAAAGCACTCTCCACTTAAAAATGGCACTGAAAAACCAAGTAGACAAAGTGACTTGATTAGCTGACGTTAGCTATCCTTCATCTTCACCCTAGAACTAGGACAGATACATAAACGAAGTAGACAAAGATGGAGGTTATACTGAAATGGACTCCTAGTTATCATCTGGTTACTGTCCCCTCCGAACGTCTAAGCAGCCACCAACAGAGGCAACCCTGAGCCCCTGTTATGCACTATCCCTCAACCACACCACCTTCTTGGTAGTAAGTAGAACACACCAGGCCCTTTCAGTCCTTCGAGAGCAAGTGATACATCCTCACAGGGATGCCTATTTCAGGTACGGTTTTTGCCTTTCCTGTTCACAAGGCTTCAGACAGCACTGCAGGGATGAAATTCCACATGACATAGCACCTAAGGAATCCACTGCACAGCAAAGGAGAATCAATTGATCATATCACACACTGCACCATCCAGAAGCAGCTGGCCTTAGACAGCCCTGGAACAGCCTACTGAAGGTACAGTTGAAAAACACCAGCATGGAGGAAATTCAAGGATGGGTGCTATCCTTCAGGACACAGTTGTTCATTATTTTAGTCGCTAAGTTGTGTCCAATTCTTATTGTGACCCCATGGACTGTAACCCACCAGGCTCCTCTGTCCATGGGATTTCTCAGGCAAGATTACTGGAGGGGGTTGCCATTTCCATCTCCAGGGGATCTTTGCAACCCAGGAATCTAACCCAGGTCTCCTGCATTGCAGGTGCTGGGCCTCTGGGGAGGCCCTCTTCTTCAGCACGCACAACATGCACTAAATAAGAGATCTCAATAAACTGTTATGTTCCCCTGGGAATTAAAAAATGGGCTTGGGACCCATGACCTGCTGGGGTATTTCCACCCGATTTTAGGCTCTGCAAGATTACAGGTCCTGATCCCAAAGGCATTCTTACTGGTGAAGATAGGATCTATTTGTTGTTCACTCAGTCATGTCCAACTCTGCGACCCCATGGACAGCAGCATGCCAGGCTTCCCTGTCCTTCACTATTTCCTGGAGTTTGCTCAAACTCCTCTTCATTGACTCAATCACACCCCCAACCATCTTCTCTGAAGTACCACCAGGGAACTTCCAATTCTGTCCAGGAAAGGAGCTCCATTTCAGCAGGATAACTGACCAGCTGAACGTAGGGCTCCAGCTCCATCTTTAGATCTACACTGAGGCCATAGCTCCCTCAGGATGCTGCCACTACAGGCAGGCCACGTCTTCTAATAGGTAACCTTTGCTTAGGGACTCCCGCACTTCCTGAGCTATAATGCAGCCCAAATATTAGTCTCTTCCTACCACATCTTAATTACAGAGGATAAAACCTTGGAGGAGAGTAGTAACTAGGTGTGGCCTTTTCCAAACTCTTCACTTTGCATTTCCAGACAAGTGGCCATCAGAATCTCTGGGTGCTAGGATACAGGTTCCATGGCCTCTACTCCGTACCCCCCTCAAAGGTATCTGAACCTGTTAATTTATAAAACCACCAGACTGAGTGACGTGGATGCTGGCAGTTTGCCAATAACTTTTTAAAACAATGGAAAGATGGGACTTCCCTGGCAATTCAGTGGTTAGCACTCTGCACTACCACCCCACCAGGGGTGGTCTCAATGGGAAACTAAGATCTTACATGCTGTGTGGTGGAGTAAAAAAAAAAAAAACAATGGGAAGAAGATATTTTAATCCCTAATCTTGTTGCAGAAGTTTTTCAATCTGCCTAAGAGATGTTCATGAATACTGTAAAAAGTACTAGACAAGAAAGCAGTGGGAACAAATAACTGGAGTATACAGCAAGCCCTATTAAAGGTGATCTCAGGATTCATCTGACATGTCTTCTGAGTCACTTCCTAACCATTCCCAAGAAATAAACTAAAGCCAAGGTGATAATGTAACTATATAACTTTTCTCTATTCCGTTTTCACAAAGGGTAACTTTTTGGCCTCCTTGTCATATTACATTATGGTGAGATCACACACTCCCAGCTTTTTACACACACACACACACACACACACACACACACACACACACACACTCCTAGCCTTAGAGAACGCTGGAGATCACACAAATACACACACATAATCCTAGCCTTAGAGGATTTTGAGACAACAATCAGCCATTAATTGTGAGAAAAAAATTTGAGTGGGAGGAAGGAGCACAGAGGTGAAAAACACATTTGGGAGGAATATGCAGAAATACCATAACTAGGCAAGTAGGTTTTAGTAAGGGAGCCCTTTCCATTTACTTATTACAGGTTTTTAAATCTTTTAAGTGTATCTGTCTTGTTTTCCCTTTCTCATCAGACAGCTCCCAATCCACCCCCCAACATATAGACACCACACTCTCAAACACAAAACATGCATTCAACTCATTGTTTTATATTTTCATAACACTTTAACATTTAATAGAAACTATGTACAATAATTTTTTATTTTATCTTACATAAGATAGCCACTACAGAAATTTACATAGGTTAGAAGCAAGATGGATTGTTTAGGAAGGCCCAATCCTGTGGGCTATTTTTTCAAAGACTATGGGTCAGAGTTCACTGAGGAGGAGCTTCAGAGTACCCAATAAGGATGGGAGGTGAGGAAAGGCTAAAATATAGGCTGCTAGACAGAGATAACCAACCACTGGGTCCCTCAACATCCCAAGACTTGGGAAACAGCATTACAAAAACCTCTCTTCCCTTAGGCACAGTCTCCAGGACTCTCAATCCCAGCAGCTCTGATGGGAATCACCTACCTCTCCCCCCTGCATGGAGTGGGAAGACATCCACAGCTTGTAGACACTATTGGTCCCTGCCCCCAACATTTGTTTGACTAGAGCACTCGATAACCCAAAAGAAAAACAAGGTAGTCTGGACTGTCCTTTATAGTGAGAGATGGGTCAGAAATACTTATTTAAAGAATGGGAAATACAAATCCTCCAAAGTCAACTGGTTCCCAGAACAAGCTATCAACTAACAGAAGTGGGTTCCAGCTTCCCATTTGCAGTAGCTATTCCACTCTGAGGCAATGGTGCAGGGGTTTTCTCAGAATTTCGAGGTCCCTGTGATCTGCACCCATCTCCAGCCATCTGCATCTGGCCCTGTTAAAACAAAGTCAGTTTGGTTACAAACTCATTCGTTGTGGCCTGCAGCATGAATCTGACTTACATAAAGCCCATGTACAGTAAGCAACCAGAACAAGACAGCAGATATAAAGTAGCTATGTAGTTGCTCTTCCCCATACTTGACTATTCCTGACCCCTGGAGTCGCAAATCATTACTGGTAGCATTCCCGAGGCTTTCCAATGCAAAGGAAAGCTGTGGGTTGTTTCTTCCAAATGAAACAGCCATTCCCTGCTGAGGTTACAGAACAACCGACAGATCACACAGGAAGACAGTGCTCTGGGCCTCTGTTTGAAACCAGCAGCTATAGTGTAACTGCAGGTCTTCAGTCAGGGCCATGAGTGTCCCAGACAAAGCTCAAAGAAACCAAATCACACTGCTTGTGCTTAACTTTATGATGAAAACAATTCCAATACTGAATTCTCCCTTAAATCAACCTACATTCCTTGCCTCAACCTTTCCTAGTTAACCAAATAAACTTATGTCCTGCTCTCCCAGATATGGGGATCAGGGGCTAGTAAATGTTCTAAGGCCCAGCTGGAAAACTCCAACCACGGGCACCTATACAGACAGTGATGACAACCTCAACCCCGGGGAGTACATGCCAGCCAGAGCCAGCATGGAGCTCTCTGCCTGGCTGAAATTATTCTTCACTTGCCAAAATATCCACTGGGCCTTCGGCAATTTCTTTGACCGGATGATCTTCAAGGGTTAGTGAAGGATCAAAAAGCAAGGGTGAAGGAGGGCACTGCATACCGTCACCCACAACATCCAAATCCTAAGAGAAGAGAAGAAAAAAACCTATCAGCAACACCAAGTGAACCAACAAGCTAAAGTTTGCCCACTTTTAGCAACTCTCACAGCAGTTCTCCCATCATTCCCTCACCCCTTGTCTACCTTTAAACAAAAACACATGTGCGTGCAACAAATGGGACAAGATGGAAAAGTACTGATTCTTGCTGCCAAATATAAAGTGCAGACCACTATAGTAGCTTTAAGAGTATTTTTTAAACAGGAAAATTCAGGGACAGAAAGTAGAATAGTAGCTACCAAGAGCTAGAGACAGAGACGTGGGAGTTACAGTTTAAAGGATACAGTCTCTGTCTGCACTGAGAAAAGTTCTGTGGAAAGTTCAATGGAAATTGACTGTGGTGATGGTTGTAATATAGTTTAAATGTACTTAATACCACTGAATAGTATGTTTTAAAATGGCAACTCTTACATTATAAATATCTTACCACAATAAAAAATATTTTAAAGAAGCATATACTGGGAATTCCCAGGCAGTCCAGTGGTTAGGACTCCATGCTTTGTTTCACTGCCAAGGGTGGAGGTTCAACCTCTGGTTGGGGAACTAGACCTGTGCCGCACCCCTCCCTCCCCAGAACAGGCATATACTTCTAAGACTAGCTGTAGGCGACCTCTAAGTTCATGAGTGATGCATCTAAAATGGAGAGCAGCATAATTATAAACTAAAATGAAATACTGCCTTAATAGATTGGACAATATGAGACCACTTGATAAATATTCTAACAGCCCCAAAGCCAGCCAGTGAGTAAAACAGGAAGAGGTATAGGGAAGAAAGAAGGAAGACAAAGAAACTCCAAGTCCTTCTGAATGGCCAGGAAATATTCTGGTTAAGTCATTATGCCTACAGAGAATAAGTTCCTGATTTTTAAACCTAACATAATCCAACTGCCCTTTAAAATACACACACATGACATTATATTCTACAGACTATGTTTCTTCCAATTGAACTGGCTATTCCCACTGGAGGGCTGAAGCCAACAGACCATAGGAAGACAATGCTCTCGGCTCCTGTCTGAAACCAATAGCTACAGCAAACCACTGGTCTTGATTCAGGGCCTAAAGCACTATAAAAGCTCAGACAATGTGTCAAACTCACTTTCATGCCTCTGCTTTCTAAGCATTACTGCCAAACTCTGCCTCCCAAGAGTGAAAACTATCCAAGGGTTTAAACTGTCCTGTGTTCAAGGCACTTTACAGAGGATCCATGTCTCCAGTAATTCAGCTTCTTGAGAAAAGCGAAGTTCTATGCTTTAAAAATAAGTCTTAAGAATTCGAAATATTTTCCCTTGGTTTTGATCACCAAAACAAAGAATCATATCCTTAAGGTAAAGGAAGGAATATAACTTTCAAGCCTGTGACTGTGTGGATCACAACAAACTGGAAAATTCTTTGAGAGATGGGAATACCAGAGCACCTGATCTGCCTTCTGAGAAATCTGTATGCAGGTCAGGAAGCAAGTTAGAACTGGACGTGGAACAACAGACTGGTTCCAAATTGGGAAAGGAGTACGTCAAGGCTGTATACTGTCACCCTGCTTATATAACTTATATGCAAAGTACATCATGCGAAATGCTGGACTGGATGAAGCACAAGCTGGAATCAAGATCACTGGGAGAAATATCAATAACCTAAGATACGCAGATGACACCACCCTCACGGCAGAAAGCGAAGAACTAAAGAGCCTCTTGATGAAAGTAAACAGAGTAAAAAAGTTGGCTTAAAACTCAACATTCAGAAAACTTAAGATTATGGCATCTGGTCCCATCACTTCATGGCAAATAGATGGGGAAACAATGGAAACTGTGTGTGTGGGTGGGTGTTTTGTTGCTCAGTTGTGTCCGACTCTTTGAGACCCCATGAACTGTGACCTGCCAGGCTCCTCTGTCCACAGGATTCTCCAGGCAAGAATACTGGAGTGGGTTGCCATTTCCTTCTCCAGTAGAGAAGTGAGAAACTTTATTTTTGGTGGCTCCAAAATCACTGCAGATGGTGACTGCAGCCATGAAATTAAAAGACACTTGCCCCTTGGAAGAAAAGTTATGAACAACCTAAACAGCATATTAAAAAGCAGAGACATTACTTTGCCAACAAAGGTCCGTCGAGTCAAAGCTATGATTTTTCCGGTAGTCATGTATGGATGTGAGTTGGACTATAAAGAAAGCTGAGCGCTGAGGAATTGATGCTTTTGAACTGTGGTGTTGGAGAAGACTCTTGAGAGTCCCTTGGACAGCAAGGAGATCCAACCAGTCCATCCTAAAGGAAATCAGTCCTGAATATTCATTGGAAGGACTGATGCTAAAGCTGAAATTCCAATACTTTGGCCATCTGATGTTAAGAACTGACTCATCTGAAAAGACCCTGAAGCTGGGAAAGACTTCATGAAGGCGAGAGGAAAAGGGGACGACAGAGGATGAAATGGTTGGATGACATCATTGACTCAATGGACATGGGTTTGAGTAAGCTCCGGGAGTTGGTGATGGACAGGGAAGCCTGGCATGCTGCCATCCATGGTTGCAGAGTCGGACACGACTGAGTGACTGAATTGAACTAATAAAGAATGTGCTAGACTTAAAAAGCTGCTCAATCTAAGCAGAAACATAAGGAAAAGGATATAGCTGGCTACCTAACATCTATTTCAGATGTGTTAGAAACTTCTGTACACAGAAACCAGTGTTCTCATACCGTTAAGACTATTAACTATTGGGACTCCCTGGCACCCCAGTGGTTAAGACTTCATGCTTCCACTATAGGGGGTGCCGGTTTGATCCCTGCACTGGTTTCAAGGAACTAAGATCTTGCATGCTGCAGACAGAAGGGGAAAAAAAAAAGACTGTGAACTGTTCTATCCAATTCTTTTAGTATGCACAATTATCATGCACTTGATCCTTGCACAATGCAGTGGCTAGGGGCAACAGTGTCCAGTCAGAAATCAGGGCATAACTTCAAGGCAGCCTTGTGTCCATGGTTCTGTACCCTCAGATTCAATCAACTGCAGATCATGGAGACTGTAAAAAGTATTCACTGGAAAAAAAAATCTGCGTAGTAAGTGAACCCACACAAGCTCAAGCCCATGTTGTTCAAGAGTCAACTGCATAATTAACTAAGGTGAAACTTAAAAGAACCCATGTAAGTAATGTGGCAAAACGTTTCAAAGTCTCGAAATGACAATGGCATAGAAAGTTTTCAAAGAAAAATAGATACTAAAAGCGCTTTCTTCACATATTGAGTGTTGTCTGTTATGAGAATTAAAATTGGGAACAGGAACCTAAAATAAGAGGAAGAAAGGATCAGCAGAAATGCCTAACATAAGAGGAATATGTAGAGACATACCAGAACATAGGATAGAATCCACATTTTGTTCTGATGTCAAAAACGGAACTCAAAAAACAAACCAACACAAAAAGAGAGCAAGCTCAAAGTAATAGGATTAAGGTATTAAATTAGAAACTATTTTTTTCCAGCAAGACTAGGATATTCAGAATTTATGGGAGGACAAAAATTCTTTTATAAAACTGAATTTGAATGTGTTTCAACATTTTCTGGAGAATTTCTACCTCCAAAGAATAAAACTACTTTTTAAATGACCAATGTGGTTCATCTAAAGTACATTAATACAGACATAATAGATGATCAAGTACAAATAGTTAATTATCACTTTTAAGCCTCTAACAACATAGGTCCCTCTTAAAAACCCATTAGATTCTCAAAAATAAAGTTACTTCTCGTACATTCTTTCGCATCTCATAATCACTAACATTTTGTGTCATTATTCTCTGAAGACAAGAATACAATCTTCAACAAAGAGTCATATTTTCTCAGATCTAAATCATCAAAAGTTTGAGAACACTCTTTAAAATTAATGACAAAAACAAGTGAAAGGGGAAACAAAAGGGACAAAACAGAAATGGCTCTAGAAATTAACAATCACATGAAATAAAAATTAACAATAATCTAGTACATCTAAATAAAACACGTGTTAACTTCTACATATATACATTACTATGTGAAGGGAATCTGGCAATGTAGTACTTGATCAGGTTGTTTTTAAAACAGATAAATCTGTTCACGTTACTAAGTTTAAAAAAAAAAGGAAAGATAGTACCTCTTTGGGTTTTCTTGGGTTTTCTTCACATGTAAAAATGAAGAAAGTGGACAAAAATTTGCCCATCAATCTAGGGCTATCTATTCATTTACTCTCTTCAACACAATCTCACTGGAAAACTTTACAAAGCACTGGAGTATATAATCTCTAAGATTCTCATATCCTATGAATCTGTTTGAAAGAAAAAAATTTTTTAATTATTTTTAATTTTTTTAGTTGTGCCATGCACCTTGCCAGATTGTAGTTTCCCCATCAGGGATCAAACCAATGCCCCTGCAGTGGAAGTGGGGCGTGCAAACCACTGAACTACCAGGGAAGTCCAGAAAGAAATGTTTTAAAAAGCAATCATAATCAAGATTATAACCAAAAGTATAATTTTATTATCATAAAGTGACAAACATTAACATACTAAGCCTAAAGACAGTATACAATCAAAAAAGAGGGTAAGGAAATTTATTCAGTTCACTCTTCTTTTTGGGCCACACCACTTGGCTTGTGCGAACTTAGCTCCCCAACCAGGGAATGAACCCAGGCCACAGCAGTGAAAGCACCCAGTCCGAACCACTGGACCTCTAGGGAATTCCTTGGAATCAGCTTACTGAATCAGTACCACTTTTTAAGATATTAGCCTTTCCTGATTTATCTTTTTAGTGAGCAATACTGTAGGCCATCCAAATCCTGCTTCTACCCCTACACAAACAATACTGCAAACTTTACTAAATTTTCTATTTAGATTTGTCACTTTAAATATGCTATGGTTATATACAAGACATATTAAATTCAGAAGATTTCATAATAAATAATGAAAACCTTTATTAGAAAGCTAAAGATTAAGCCAAGTGCTAAAAAGAGAGAGGGAACATCAACTGATCCCTAAAGTGAATGACATAGTAGGGTAGTGCTAATTAGGGAAGCAAATACAATGAGAGATGTGTTTAAGAGCGAGAAGCAGGCTGAAAAAGGCAATGAAGTGTATATACTTAGAAGGTTGTCACAGTAAAATTTAGAGAGGTCAATGATATCCAAGTCTGTTCACAAAAGAATCTTTAATAACTATCAAAAATGAAAAACAGTAGGCAGAGCTAAGTTTAGGGCTGTTTTTTGGGGGGGACACATTAATCTAAAAATGATAACCCTGAATACACAATCAAAACACTTTGCACTGCTGAGTAGATATTGGAAATCATTTGTATTGTTAAGATTCTAGTGAATTACCTTGTGAATGGGCACCAAATTTCCCAGCTACGTAAATCCAATCACAGAGACTTTCCTCCAACTTCTTTTAGTTTATAATTTCCCTTATCATGCCCTCAGAAAAACTTCTGTAAATTTAAACTGTCTCTAAACGAATGTGTTAACATACAAATACGACCATACATATCATTTCAAAAAATTTATCAGTTTTTTTCTTTTTTAAACCACAAATGACTAACCTAGTCTCACCATTAATAAACAAGGCCTTGCCTCAAGGGCCAACCAGAGCAGAGCTTCTCTAACTTACATCACTGAACTCCAGAGGTAAACTCTCAGTGGGCTGAAGCTCGGCAGCACTCAAGTACAGATCCATGGGGCCGGCTTCCAGATCGTCTGGCACAGACAGTACCTGCTCGGGCTTATACATCTGAGGAGGTAACTGGAAATGCAGTGGGCAGCAAGGATCCTCAGAAAGGCTTACAGGAACTGGTTTGTTGCAGGGTACCTCTTCAGACCCCTGGCAGCATTTGAAGAGAACCTGATTCGTGTCCTGACAAATATCTGTAGAAAAATGGTCAAGGGAAATAAAATGGATCTGTCCGAGGCATAAAAAAGTTGTCTGCCATGTAAAATTCAAGGTCTGGACTACATAAGATTATTAGTTACATTTGATACAGAATCAAATGCAGGTAACAATTTTTAAAGTTATTTCTCAAATTTTCATTTACTAGAGTAATTCTAGCTCTACCAGTAGTGTAAAACTAGTCCCCAACCTTCATTTCAGGATCTATACTTTAGAATAGACACTAATCTCATTCTCTCCATGAGGGTCAAACATGAAACATTTAAAAACATAGTGCTAAGTGTCAACAGTAATGATCCTAGAAATCCCTACCTATCCAGAAGAAACATGTCACAGCAAAAGCAAATAGCTTGCAGAGGCCCCTATCTCTGCAAGACTCCTTCCAAGAGTCAAAAGATACAACGTTGTTTCTGCTGTTAAGCAGATAGGCAGAAAGTTGTTTTTATTTTTTTAAAAACACATTTTGAACTTTGTTTCCAAAATGTTTATTACATAAATTTGTTTAAAAGAAGCAGGGTACTGGGGAAAACAGAAGCTCTAGCAATGTAATTAGCTATCATACTCTAACAGGAAATACTTTGCTTTAATCAGGACCCATGGAAAGAAGTGCTCCAAGAACACTCCAGGAGCCCTAACAACTTCTATTATGGGTAGAAACAGAAAGGGGCTATATTTCCAAATTGGCAAAGAAGCGCTGTAGGATGAACGAACATTGAAATCATGATTAGATAGCAAAATTTCAGAAGTCAGTCTACAAAATACATTTTCCTCAAGTTTTAGCATTTCCTGATATCCTAACTACACAGTTGTTTTCCCTAAATTAATAGACAATTGTCATTTCAAATTTGGGCTCATTTTTAAAACCAGAAAGTACAATTTTCTATAAATTGATTGTACCCAATTTTCTATAAACTGATTATGCAAGTATGGGTAATTTTTAATCCTCCAAATTTTAAGGTTAAGTTTTTACAGGTAAAAAATCCAATGTACATTATAATTTTTAAGCCAAATAAAACCTCTTGAAGAAAGTTACTTTTTTTAATCCATTCTTAGAACTTGCCAAACTCTCTAAAACAGAGTTACACAGCACTGCCACTACCAGCATCAGCATTACGGCTATCTGTGTGCTGTGGAATGTTTATTAGCAGCATTCCCAGCCTCTGCCCACTAGATGTCAGCAGCACCCCCACCAGAGCTATGACGGACAAAGATATCTCCACACATTGCCAAATGGGGGGCAATGGCCCCTGCTGAGAACAACTGCTCTCAAGGTACAGTATACAGCTTACTGTAAACAAATAACTATTGAAATGAAAACCAATGCTCAAGTTAACAAACTGCAATCTCTGTGTGCTTAAGAAGCCCAATCTTGTTTAAATTATCAAAATCTTAAATGTTAATCCATTAAATGTTTTAATTAGAACCTTTTTCATGTAATTCAAAGGACTTTCACAAGCCTCTTATTTACTATCACAGTATCCCTGGAAACCCTTTTACCCCCCTCCTCCACCCCTTTCCTTTCAGATGGGGACAACAGACAAAAGAAGGGAATGGTTGACCTACAACTAGAGACTGGGTCCTTCACTTTCAGTCCAGGGCTCTCTCCATTAGACCAGAGTAAAGAGTTAACAGGTCACCAATGGCAGTCGCATCTTTCTCTGGGATAAGGACTTAAGGAAGGGTAAGTGACTTAGGCAACCATGGAGTGGAAAGGAAAAGAGCATAAAAGAGAAAAATAATAACTTCCCTTCTCTTTTCAAATACATTTTATGTTCAACTTTGCTTTTTTAAAATATTAAAATTCTAACAAACTGAGAATAGTGCAGTAAGAAAAAATCTAGAATACTCTTTAATATCCATAAGTTGGGTTTTTTGCCTTATAAAGTAATTCAAGGCCACTGAAGAAAACCTTAAAGTACAAGGCAGAGGGAAAAAGGACATTCATAACCCCACCATCCAATAATAGTCACATTTCTGTTATATTCCCTCCCAGTATTAGTTCCATGTAGTTAAAACCATACTCTACTGAATTCCATATTCTATTTTTGTCACTATCATTTTCTTGTCATTCATAAACTTTAAATATGTTTAATTCCTGAACATATTCCATATTACATTTTATCAAAATTTTCCTATTTTCCATCCCTGAAAATGTTAAGGCTGTCTCTAGTTCGAAGAATTTTATGTAAAAATAGTGATCCGTATTTGATATCTTCTTAAATTCCCAAAGATGACATCAAAGAACATGAACATTAAAAAAGAAAAAAAAAATATATGAATATTGTCAAACTGCTTTCTAAAAAGCCTATACCACTTTACAGTCTCACTGGCAATGTTTAGAAGGGCCCATTTCACTATTTCCTCAGAAACTTTTGAAACTTACTAATTATATTTCATACATAGATAAGTATCAAATTTCTAGATTAGGGGATTCCCAGGTGGTCCAGTGGTTAGGACTCAGCACTTTCACCGCCAGGACTTGGGTTCAATCGCTGGTCAGGGAACTAAGATCTCACAGTCTGTGGCAGTACAGCCAAAAAGAAAAACAAAATGCATAATTAAAAAAACTTCCTTGTTTTCTTATTTATTTATAGTGAAGATGAATACTTTTCAACTATCAGCCACTTCTTTTAATCTGTCCGTAGATAGCCTTTGCCCAATTATGTTTTCAGTATTTATCTTTAGTTTTTAATGATATCAAGGACAAAATCCTTTATCAAACATTTGTTACAATAATTAATAAACTTGTAAAGTATTTAATAAACAGAATAGAAAAAAAGTCAGTTTTCCTTTCAAAAAAGAAAGTTTTCCTTCCCTTCTTACCAAAGAAAATACATTTTACTTTCCAAATATTTGTGTATTTTGCCAGGCAAATGAAATCCAGCAAGATTTATGCCTTTCATATAATAAAGATTATATTTTAAAAGTGCATTAACTATGAAAGTGACTTTTCTCAATGTTCATAATGTAGATGCACTTTCACAATCTAATACACAACTCAAAAAATTTTACAACCGAATTACAAATGTAAGTTTCCTATTTGAATGAAAACTAAAATATATAAGTCATGGCCCTGACCACACAAAAGGATAATATTCAAAGACAGCTCACAGTTCAGAATCATCCCACTGTTTTTGGATACACAACAATTTTCTTTTATAGTAACTGGACTTAACATTATTATATTTTTAATGAAAAAGTTAAACCAGGGATCTCTAAATTTTGGAATCCTAGTATTAATCAACTACAAATAAGTATTAGCCCCTATCACCAATGACTTGAGATGTTTCTTTCTAATGAATTGACCATTACATTTCCAAGATCTGAAATGGCCAACAGACCATAGAAAGAGACTTCTTTAGGCTCCTGTTTGAAACCAACAGCTTCAGCAAACTGCTGGCCTTGATTCAGGGCCAAAAGAATACAAAGACCTTCAATTAACTAAACTATCACAGATCCCCACTAGTCTTCAGATTAGCTAGCAAACTAAAAACAGAGCAAAAAAGATACGGGTAAGGCAGTGTCTGGTCATTGGAAGAGACTGATTGGAACAACGAACATCATCCACAAAGGCCAAGCATCTCTGACTGGAACGAGTGGTATGGGCCTAAAATGAGAAAACATGTTAGTCAAAATAAATTATCTATCGTTTAACAATTTATTCACCGATGCTATGCAAAAGGAAAAAAAACTTAAACCTCATGTGCAAATATCGAGCCAACCATAATTTGAAATACAACTCCTCCATATTACAAAAGTGTGATACACAGGCCTAGAGTTTTTCAAACTACCCATCTTTTACTTATCTTAAATTGTAGTCTTATGCTGAGCCTCAAAAAATATGAGAAAAATGGAATTACTCTGATGTTTTATTTAAAAATCGTTTTAAACAAGTTTAAAAATGATCACTTAACTTGGTTCATCAAACTTACTGACATTCATTGTTCTTATTTCTCTGCTTTCTAAAACAAGAGTCACAAACTGTTAAGTGTTCTGTGCCTATTTCTGAAATGAAGATTTGTGAACCAAATAACTTAGAAATCTATAGCAATCCTTCAATATGCAGATGAAAATAAGAGTACAGAGAGGTTCATTTATCAGAGCAGGCACAGAATTAATCAGAAGGGAACTAAAACTCATGTCTCTGGACTCCCAGGTAAATGCTCAATATACCCCATGTCCAGTAAGTTAGATTTCAGAACAAAAATTTTGCAAGTGAGAGTTAATCGTTCAGTCACATCCAACCCTTTGCAACCCCATAGACTGTAGCCCACCGGGCTCCTCTGTCCATGGATTCTCCAGGCAATAATACTGGAGTGCGTAGCTATTTCCTTTTCCAGGAAATCTTCCCAAACCAGGGATCAAACCCAGGTCTTCCATGTTGCAAGCAGATTCTTTACTATCTGAGCCATCAGAGAAGCCCTGTAAGCCTAGTAAGTGAGATTTTAGAACCAAAACTGTACAGCAGTGTTCACCATAACTCTGTAAAAGCAAATGTATACATCTTAAAGGTATATACACAAATTACCTGTTGGGCAGCACCATCTGTGGCCAGCATTCTGCGCTCCTTCAGCTGCCTGTGTAGTAAGGCTTCCACTCCATAGCGCTGACGGTACCGACGAAGACATTTTAGACGCTTTAAGTTTTCTCGTTCTTTGGCCAGAAGTCCCTCTGGGCCAGTCAGGAGACTACTACCTGGAAAGTCAAAACAGTCAAGATGTTATTTGCCAAGCAACCAAGGATGCATCTTCAAACAGTTTCAAAAGCAAATCCTTCTCCAGTCCAGGTAACAAAAAAGAAATAAGTCTAACTACCGAATTCACATGTTGATTAAACCCATGACAGGTTGTCGGAACTGGCATAAAACTTGCCTAGAGCTTCATGTTCCACTTTGCGATTGTGTAAGTAACGTCGCTTCTTCTCTTTGAGCAGATGCTGAAGTCGTTTAAACTGATCAATGTACAAAGATTGCAAACGAATAAGCTTCTCACGCATAATCAGGGCCACTTCTTCTGCCGTGTAGACACCAGCATGTCTAGAGTAAGATGATTCAAAAAGGATAAGAAGGCACAACAATAAGACCCAAGCTTAAAAGGAGCAAAGAGTAAAGGTTAGACTTAGGGTTGCTATTCAACAAGCAGTCAGTGCTGAGATAATCACCTTACTAAATAAGAATGTTTTCACAGCATTTTACTATTGTAATAAAAAAACAAAATACCCAAGAATGGATACTAATGTATGATCTCAAAATGTGGAGAAGGAAAAACGTTTCATTACGCTCCCTAGTTATTTGCAACAGAACACTCAAAACTTTTATTAATCTACAGTCTTGTTCCCTTTAATAATTTAATACAGAAAAAATCACCTACCAGTAAATTACAGTGTTAAGAGCATGTATCTCAATATATTTTAATTAAAGTACAAAAGATCACAAACAATTACAACTTCTAATTTAAAAGTGCACTTTTAATTGGTGGTCCAGTAGTTAGGATTCTACGCTCTCACTGCTGAAAGGCCTGGATTCAATCCCTGTTCAGGCAACTAAGATCCCATAAGCCACAAAGCATAGCCAAAAATAAATAAATAAAAATAAGCTACACTTATATTTTGGAGTTTATACCAGCCCTCAAAACACTGATCCCAATGGCTAGTCAATGTCCTCAGTTCATTCTCTTCACAATATTCTCAAAATATAGTACCCTGGAGAAACCCTTAATTGCCAAAGATCTAGATCCACATCAACTTTATTAAGCTTTGCCACCAACTATGAATTAACAAAACTTTATAAAAAAAACCCTTATTCTAGGGGGAAAAAAAAAAAAGTTAGATATATACCCTGACTTGATACTCTTGTATTTTGACCTAGTAAAAATTATTTCTATTATTTAAAAGGCAAAATATACAGGAACTATATACTAATTTTAAATCCAAAAAATATGTGCTCTTTAAAATTTAACTCTTAAATCACTGAAATACACAGAATAAAACTATTAACTTTAGGACTGAGAGCAAATAATCTCTGCCAAAAACTTTTCTTAAATATAAACAGGAGATAATACCTGTGCATTAGAAAATTACAACTACAAAGTACTCTGAAATTATAAAAATGGCAAAATCTAAGACTCAGAAAATGTGAAAATTTCAAAAATATCTAATGTTTAAACAAGGTGATGAGGTTATTCATATTCAGGAAAATGGGGCATGTCTGCATTAATGCCTGTATCCCTAAAATACTGAGGCCTTAACCTAACATCATTTGTTAAAATGAAATTAATTTCATTGTACCCTGTCAGAAGAGGACTTAACTGGGGACTACAATTAGAATTTACAACAAATCATTTGGGGAGGCAGATGAGCATCCTAACTAAGGTAAATGCCTAGTTCATGTGACAAATGAGTCATTTATTTAAAGATGGAGCCACAAATATTCACAGCTAGTTTTAATTTAAAAAATCATGTACTAACTCTTGCTCTGATATGCACAAATGTAAGTCTAGGTTTAATATTAGACCAATTTCAAAAAAGGGAATCACTTTTTATATCGTGTTAAATTGTTTTTTCCCCTTGAATGTTCCTTTCAGGGGAAACTGACATCTAACCCTTTTAACACTTATATTTCTCATAAAATTAACTGGTATTTTGTTTCACGTAACAATCTCCTTTAAGGGCTTCCTTCCTAGCTCAGTCGGTAAAGAATCTGGCTGCAATGCAGGAGATCCAGGTTCAAATCCTGGGTTAAGAATCCTGGGAAGAATTCCTGGGTTGGGAAGATCCCCTGGAGAAGGAAATGGCAACCCACTCCAGTATTCGTGCCTGGAGAATTCCATGGACAGAGGAACTTGGCAGGCTACAGTCCACGGGGTCACAAGAATTGGACATGATTTAGCGACTAAACCACCAAATCTCTTGTATGTAAGTCAGGTTAGCATAAACGTGGATCAGTGAAGATTGACCCACTCTAGATTAGTAGAGAGAAAATAAAGTTTCTGGACCTTACAAACTGAGTGTTTACCACACCAAAGACAATCACTTTGTGATCCTACAGCATGTACACCTCAATCAAGTATGGCATTTCCAGATGCACAATGTAATATAACTATATAAATTAAATCTATATCTATATCTACATCTATATATATATACCTATATATAATATCTATATCTATCTATCTATCTATGGCTTAGTATAAAGTTTCTACTGTGAAAATATCCTGCTAGAAACAAGCATTTCTTCTCAAACTACTTACATGGACTTTCCAAACACGTAGTTCCTGAATAGCTCTCTATATTCAGATTACTTAAAATAATGAAACTACTCTACTCAGAAAATAGAACCCTAAATGACTTCTTATAAACTTCAGAATCCAAGGAATGAAGAAGATGCTATTCTTAGAATTTGTCAAACACAGTCAAGTCTAGAAATGTATTACCCCTCCCACTATTTAAGAGTTATTCCACCTAAACTGTCAGTGGGAAGTATCAAGAGATAGAAGTTAGGAAAAAACAAAAACTAAACCCAAACTATGAGACACAGCAACATTAGACTTTTGAGTGGCAATGTTCCATAACTCCAAAGCGATCGTGGGTTAAGTAAAGAGCAGAACCTTAGTAAGATATAATTAGGACGATTACTCCTGGGTTTCTAATCAGTTTCTCTTTCTTAGGCATGAAACCAAAGGAAGCTCTTAAACACCTTTTAATTTTTCTTAAACATATAAAGTTAAATAAAATATAAATTAATCAGAACTTTGAGGGGGAAAAGTTGTTATTCAAATATAATTAGTTTTTTATTCCTGAGGTTTAAGTCAAGAGCAAATTCTCACCACTTTTCTCTTCTCTGATCTCCACCCACCTCTCAACTCCTATGTCCAAGAAATCTATTTACCCCCTGCACTTTCTCACATGTAGAATTTGATGTCCAAAAATTTTCCCAAATTACAAGACTTCTAAAAAAAGAATCGAATCCTACTCTGAGGCAAGATGGTGATGAACAATGACACTTTTAAATACAGAAGCTATTACTGCTCACAAACAGCTAAGCTATCTTCAACCCTCCTAGCTTATTAACCTATTAACAGCATGCAGTACTACATTCCACATACTACCTTCTAAAATATTTTAAAGCCCTATGTGGAGTTACAACTTACTTTAGGGGATCTTCTTGATCACTGTCTATGCTATCAGCTTCACTGTCAGGGTCACCTCTCCATGTCTGATCCACAGTAATGGGTTCCTGGTCCCCATCACTCCAGCTGTCTTCATCTGAGGCAAGGAAGGGAGAGCAGCCATTAAGACTTCCCACCTCTGTAACTCCACCACACAAAACTAGATTACTTAACACACCAATCCAAATCTTATAATTAAAAATGCTTAATACAGAAGCACCAGCAAATAAAAATGGCTTAAGAAATATACTTTCTGAGTCACAAATGAGTTAACCATAGCCTCAAAAGGACAGAAAGGTCAACTCAAAATTATTCTGTTTCCTGAAATTATCTTACCTAACAAAGTTAAGTATAAAAACATCACTGAAAGAGTCATTAACTCAGGAAAGTAAACCTAAGCACACACTACTTAAAACCAACAAGACTGGTGAACAGCAGCAGTCCTGAATTCTCCCAAACTGGCAATGAATTAATAATAATATTGTACTTTCAAGTGCCACATATGTTCAAGGCACTAAGATAAACCAAAGTTCTTTGTTAACTTTCTTCCTGTTTTTTCATTATGAGAGAGAAGATTCTTACCCAGAATTCGGCTGGCTTCACTGCGGCTACTTTCTGGAGTCTGAGACCCCAGCTCTGTCTTAGCGTATGAGCTCAGCTGGCACAAGAGTGTTTCACCCACAGGCCCTGGACTGGTCTTTTTCATTTGCGCATGAAGTGCCAGGGCGTTCCTACGAGCGTGTTCAGCACAGAAGGATGCCCTAAGGAGACAAAATATTAACGTTTCATACTCATGCTCCCTCTTACAAGAGCTCAATGATTTCCATAGACAGTGATCTTTAGATCATTTTCAGGAAATTAAAATGACTATTATCTTCATTTGTAGATTAAAAACGCTAGTGAGGCAGAATAATTTAACAGGCAAGGTCAACTCATTTGGTATTACTGAAGGGAAATGCAGGTTAACATACCCTAGTGATCTATCCATCTAAGGAAATATTCCAACTATAAAAATGCTGGTTATCATTTTGCAACAAACCACACTGATCCACTTTCATCTCTCAAAATTGGTTCTGGAAGGCAATTTTACATTTTATAACACTTCAAAATCAATCCATTGTAGGTAGTAAGATGTGGGACACAATGCAGAATTATCTAGCCAATTTCTGCATGGATACTTTGCTTAAATGATGAAAATTTTTCCTAGAAAAATACACATGTATACAATTTTGCATTACCTAAGATTCAAGGACAGCCTCAAGAGCCATGGAACCTAGGCTTAAGAACAATCTTTATTTTACAGGTAAGGTAAAATAGCCAAAGAGATAATAAAATGGCCCAACCAGGAGATGTCTCCTCGTTTTCACCATTAAAAAAAATTTTCCAAGGATATACCCATAACTTCAATTTTAGAAACACGTGGCCTAAAAAACTTGGCGGCTGTTTCCAAGGCCACATCCTGCCACATCTTCCTCTCACTTAAAAACTACAAGTACATACGACAGGTATCTAACTGTCTCTCTCTCTCTCTCTATACATATATATACACACACATACCCATCTTTCTTCTCAGGCTTTGGGGCAGCACTGGGACATCTTTTCCCGTTCTTCGTCGATATATAACTACACTGCTTGAAAGGCGCATTCTTGTCTTCAAGGATATGCTTAATGCAAAATTCCTGCCCCTCCAGACGAGGTTGCGAACATGGACGATGAGTAAACGAACAAGACAGGGGCTCCTGAGATCTGGGCACTGGGGTGATCCTCCCCCGATTGGTCGGCAAGACGTGAATCCGAATCCTGTTCATACCAAAACCTGCAGGGTCGCACAAAGATCAAAAAGCCCTTACCCTCCCGAAAACCCCAGCTCCACAATACCGGGCAGACTGCACGCGGCTTCTAAAACGCCAGGCGGAAGTCACGCTCCTTAACTCCCTTCCGCCCAGGTCTACCAAGATGTTACTGAATTTGCCTCATCTCAACTTCTCTGTCCAAGCCCTCCCCCAACTCCGACCACAGCCACGTTGAAAGTATCTCAAGGGCTCGCACGGTCGCCACACGAGGGAGAAGCCGCAAGAGGCGGAAGCGCCAGCTCCTGCCCAACGCCCCGCCGCAACGCCGCAGAGCCACCCGCCCCACCCCTGGCCTCCGCCTCCCCGCATGCCGCCTTTGTCCCGGCCTGCCTCAAAGCTGAAGGCTGGGCCCTGCCCATCCTCGGAGGCCCCGTGCAAGCGCCATTTTGCCCTAAGACTCCGAGCACCGGCGAATCTGGGTCCTGGAAGCCTAGAGGAGTAAAGCGACCCTGACGCTGATTGAGACAGAGTAGCAGCTCGGAACAAACAGAAGGGGCGAAGCAGCAGCCTAACTCCAAAGGCGAAGAGCAAGCACAGCAGCCATCTTACCTCTGCCGCTGCGCCGCGCCACTCGCTTTCTGGCAGCGCCAGCCACCTCTAACCATGCCTTTCCGGGCTCCCAGCCACTGATTGGATACTGAGCCTACGACTCTGTGTCACCATTGGCTACCTATCGAGCTCAGGGGGCGGGGCGCTGGGAAAAGGCGCGGCTGGGTGGCTAGAAGAGGTGTCTGTTAGCGACTCAGCTCCGGAGAGAGTGAGACGGAGGGAGCGTGGGTTGTGGGACCTGCTCGGTGGAGACTGCTCTTTACATTTCCGATCGTGGCTGATGTTCAGGCGGATTGGGGGCGCTGTGTGTGTGATCTTAGGCCGCAGCTATTTCACCACCCCTACACAGTGGGTACAACAAAATCAACATGTAGAGGCCAAAGAATCACTGTACATTTGACTCTCATTGTCTATACAGGAAAAGGCTTTTGTTTTCTTTTGTGAACAGTTCATTTATGGAAACATTTTTTCAAGTATTTACTGAGCCTGGGAAATTACACATACAAACTTTTAATTTTCAGAACCCTAAGAAGTAGAAACTATGAACAGAACGGGCCCATATCTAGTAAATAGGGCGAGGAGGTGAATTTGAACCCAGCCCTTATTCTGAGTTTCCCCAGTGGCTCAGACGGTAGAGAATCCACTTTAAGTGCAGGATATCCGGATTCTATCCCTGGGTCCGGAAGATCCTCTGGAGAAGGGAAAGCCAAGCCACTTCAGTATTCTTGCCTGGAGAATCCCATGGACAAGAGGAGCCTGGCGGAGAGGGGTAGCAAAGAGTGGCACACGACTGAGTGACTAACACTTATTCTTTATCCCTTTCTTCTCTCTTCTATAGTGAAGTGCATTGGACTGAGAGGGCTTCCCAGATGGCTCAGATGGTAAAAGTATCTGCCAGCAATGCAGGAGGCCCGGGTTGGATCCTTGGGTCGGGAAGATCCCCTGGAGAAGGAATGGCAATCCACTCCAGTATTCTTGCCTGGAAAATTCCATGGACAGAGGAGCCTGGTAGGCTGTAGACCATGGGGTCTCAAAGAGTCTGACACGACTGAGGGAGTCACTTTCACTTTTTTTCACTTTTTGGACTCAGAAAATTTGAGTTCTGAGAAAATTGAGTAAATGAGTTCTAGTTGAGGCCTTGCTTCTCTAAAATATTCTACAATTCCATGCTAAATAACACAGGTACATAGAATGGCAGATAAATCCCAATCTTAAAATCCTTTAAGGATTTTTTAGTTAAAAGCATTTCATCTCACCAGGACTTTGGTAGACATGCTGCTGCTGCTGCTGCTGCTGCTGCTGCTAAGTCTCTTCAGTCAGTGTCCGACTCTGTGCGACCCCATAGACGGCAGCCCGCCAGGCTCAGCCATCCCTGGGATTCTCCAGGCAAGAACACCGGAGTGGGTTGCCATTTCCTTCTCCAATGCATGAAAAGTGAAAGGTGAAAGTGAAGTCACTCAGTCGTGTCTGACTCTTAGCGACCCCATGGACTGCAGCCCACCAGGCTCCTCCGCCCATGGGATTTTCCAAGCAAGAGTACTGGAGTGGCTCTCCATAACCCTTGATCTTTTTTGCATCCCAACCTTCCCAAACTCTCGTATCTGCTGTCAGTTTCATTTAAGTTAGCTATTTCTCCACTACCAATAAGCCGGTGAGCATGGTAGAGAATGTACAAAGCTCCAGAACAGCAGTTTAGGCACAAGAAGTGATTAAAACCAAAATGGGGAAAGGAAGGCTTACAGGTGCCTTTTCCCAAAGATGAGGGCAATCCTACAAGGCATTTTCAGAGAATGAGAATGATAACTCTGCTCCTCTGGAGTACACATTCTAGAGTAGTTTAGAATTGTGGATGCAATACAACCATTAAATAGCAACTGTGTTACATACATAAGCAAACATTCCAACCCTCAGATGTAGCAAGATTTGTTATAAACATCCTATAACTCAAAACGGGGAGGCAGTCACATTACAGAAAACACGGGAATCTTCAACCAAATGCAGTGATATCAAAAAGGAAAATTAAAACTACTATAGGGAACAATGTAAAGAGGCATTAGGGACTAGGTAGAGATGCAACAAAGGCTTTAATTAGGGAGTCTAGAGAAGGCCTTAGTTGCGGGGGGGCGGGGGGGGGGTGTGTGGGGGGGGGGGCTGTGAAATCCTGCTAAGCTTGAGAAGACAAAAAATGCTATTTAGAACCACTTCTAAGTTGAGGAGAGGTAGAGATTATTAAACAGTCAAGATACTGGCAAATTCTTTCTGCTTTTTATCAAAGTAGATGGCTGTTTTTAATCCGAGGAACACTTTGTTAGCTACTGAACAGGTTAAAGTAGACCTGAGGCTGTTCGTAGAGGTTAGGAAAGATGAATTGAAGGACATTTTTAATTTTGGAGTTTGGGGGGCTAGTCCTACAGGAAGTGAGTGTTGGAGGGGGAGGGGGATAAATGAATGCTAAAATCCTGTACTTTCTATAGTCATCTTCATCTATTTTCCTTCCAGCTTATCAGGCCAAACACTGGGAGTCATCCTTGATTTCTCTTCGAACCTTACAGCAGATCCTGATGTCACTTCAGTCGTGTTCGACTCTGTGCAACCCCAGCAGAGAGTCACTGGGCAGCCCACCAGGCTCCCCCGTCCCTGGGATTCTCCAGGCAAGAACAGTGGAGTGGGTTGCCATTTCCTTCTCCATACAGCAGATCCTACCAGCTCCAACTTCAAAATATGTACTTCTTGTTACCTTCAGCACTTATAACCTGGTCCAAGCCAGTTTTATCTGGTAGCTTAATTACTGTGTCCTTACCTTTGACTTCCTGTAGTCCACTTTCAACACAGCAGCCAAATGAATATTTTGGGGGGTGGAGTGGAGGTCTATGCCTCATAGCTTCCAGCAGCTCGCAATCTTAGTTCCCTGACCTGAGATTGAACCTGGACCCTCGGCAGTGAAAATCCTAACCATTGCACCACCAGGGAATTCCCCACCAAATGAATATTTTAAAGCCCAAGCTAGATCATGTCACTTCTCAACACTTGTCACTGGTGCTCCATTTCACTGTCTTTATAATGGCTTACAAGCCCCTACTTTATCTAGCCTTCTGCTGCTTCTATAACCACGTTATCCTACTACTTACCATCTTCCTCAGTCAATTCTGTAACTAGCCCCACTGGCCTCTTTGCTCTTTCTCAAACATGCCAGTATCTTCTCACCTCACAAACTTGGCAACCTAGAATCATCTTACTCACAAATATTCCCATGGCTTGCTCTCTCACCTCTTTCAGGTCTTTGATGAACTGTAATTTCAACAGTCTTACACACACACACACGAAATCCCTCTCCTTCCCTGCTTTACATTCTCCAAAGTACTTATCATCTAGCATGTTTTGTCTCTTCTACAACTAGAATGTAAGTTGTATGAGGCCAAGATGCTTGTTTACTGCCATCAGTAAATGGTATATAGTACTTAGTAAATACTATATTCTAACTAAGGAATAAATGAAAGGCAAGGGAGTGCCTAAAACTACTTTCCAGAAAAGATGTATCTAGCTTTCAGTTTTAACTTGTTTTCATGACTAGGGTTCTTTGGTTTTGAGTGTTACGTGAATCAAGAAAAGGGGTTAAGATTCCACAGTGCAAAAAAGGTAGCACAAGACAAGTGAAAATCCACAAACTGAATGAATTCAACAGAAGTAGGCCCCAGAGCTAGAGATTACAATAAATACAAGCCTCTAAGGGAATCCACAGAAGTCATAGAGAGGGCTTCAAACTTTCTACAGAATGTTGAATGATAGAGATCAAGCCAATCTTACTGGTTTTCAAAACTGTCAGAGACCGGGATGCTTTAGGCACTGATGGTAAGATGAAATGTAACGCTATGCCAGTTAAACAAACCTCTGTAACTAGGGATCCAGCTGTTTGGAAGTTTGTATTGATTTATACCTCACCTATTCCCAACGATGATACAGTTGATACCTCTTTTAACAAAAGCAAATCACTAAATGTATGACTTTGTAATAAATTTATATCATCCATTCTCACACTGTTCATTTAGTACTTCTCTATTCTTCCATTTAAGTCAGACCAATATTCCTAAAATATCAGCAACTTTATCACTCAAGTTTCAGGAGGGGCACCGCCAACAAAAATGTTCTTGTAGTATTTCAGAAAATGGAAGAAGAAATGCACAGAACTCGATTTTTTTTTCAGAAGTGTTTAACACTGTTAAATTTATCTTTCTTTCCTTTTAGGGCTTTTAAACTATAGCTACTCCTAACTTTTTAAAAAATAATCTAATCATTATAGCATAAAAATTCTTTCCATTTAAATGTGTAATTTACAAGAATTACCTTGTATATGTGATTTTATTTCCCAGGAAAAGGGTGAGTATTCACTATCAGAGGCTATTAACTTTTTTTCTTATAAAAGCACTGCTGTCTATACCAACATTTCAGATTTTTTCAAAGAACCAAATATACAAGTATGAATCACTGAGAGCACTCACTAGATAAGCAGTACATGTTGCTATCTTCTGTTAGAGCTGTCTGTTTCTCTGTGTGCCAGGCATCCTTCCAGGTACCCATGTGACAGTGTAGAATGAGGGGTTTCTCCCCTCAGCCACATCATACTTACACTGTCAGCTTCACTGTGATGATCAAATCTTAGGTATTCCCACTGAACTCAATTCCCACAGGATCCTGTGCAGTAAGAAAGTACATACTATACTACCAAAACTAAGACAACTATTATCGTATCAATGAAATGACAGTTAAAGACTAACTTGAAGACTCAGCACACATAAATGATCATCAGATGAGTGTTTAACATTTATTGATGGGATGGATAAATACAGATTGAGAAACATACTTGACAGCAAAATATCAAATTGATAGCCAGACTATAAAATGTATACAATGTACTTTTTAAATTTTTAAAAACATTTTTTAAAATTTTTTACAAAGAGCCCTTACTGTAATGGTCACTTACATCTTATCATTCACATAACAACAGTAGAGATCCCAGGAGTAGCATCCAGAACTGAGGTGCCCCGAGGAAGACAGAGGCAAGAGCAGAATAATATGCTGAGAAAGGACTCTTTAGAGCAATACAAAAAAAAAAAAAAAAAAAGACAAAAATATCACCACAAAATTGTACCTGAGTGACACAGATTGGTAAAGTGTTTCATTTTTTTTTCCTTCTTTGCTCTTTGGTCTGATAAGAAAAGTTTTAGGTGTGGGGAGTAGGGTGAGGAGGTGGTCAGTTTCAAATCCAGAACCTAAGTTAACACTAAGTCAAGTCAGCTGCATTCTTTTGTGTGCTTAACCCAGCCAGCACTTCCATCTTGTAACCAAATCCAATGTGATCAACCACTAATCAGTTAAGGCCTCAGCTTTCAACTGAACAGTTCCTGATAACCTGATGGAGACATACTTGCTCTGGCTTCAATTAGCATGCTGTCAAGCATCCCTCTCCATGCTTAATATGGCAACAGAAAACCCAAGTCTTTCTCTTTTCATTCACCATGAATACACACTTAAAAACAGGAAGAGTAGACACCACTTTCAGTAAACATTCCTTTAGAGACATTAAAATGGAAGGGTCTCCCACTTAAAAATAATTCTCACTCAAGACCACTCTATCAGGCAGGATTATAGTACCAGGCTTTTTATCCCACATAGGGATAGAGAGATAAAACTGACAGTGTGATACAACATGAACATTCTTTAAACCACCAGGAACAGATACTCAGTTAAAAGCTGGGTGTTGACAAGCAGCAACACAAGAAATCTGGGGAGGCATCAGTCACTAAACGTTTAGTGGGACTGCAGAGGGCTTACTTCTCACCATGTGAAGGGTTGCATAGGCTGCTTAAATTCTCCCAACCCCAAGACAATAACATTTATATTCCAACTTAAAGATGTTGGAGAATCCTTTTTCCCTGGCATTAAGATCAAAACAGATTATCAACAAAGGAATAATCCTTTTAAAAGTTAAATCAGTTCCCAAGTTCCCACAGTCCCCTGTTTCTGTGGGAAACACAGGTATGTTTAGAATCCAACTATAATCGGCTTTTGTCCAGGAACAAAGAGGGGAATGGATTTTCAATATGGGGAATTAGGTAGCAGAGGTGAAAGTAAATCCAGCACTGATGTTACCAGGATTTTATTTTTATATTCTAATCCATTGCTGTTCCACCTGGAGATTTAATTTTTCTATCAATACTGGTGAAGCCAATAATACAGAACTATGTAAAAGGATACATTAAATGAAAACACTAAAATCATTAAAAAAGGGGGAAGCTGAGGGTCTCAGATATGGAAACACACTGATTCAAGTAAAAAGACCAGACTAATTCCTATGTATTTTCTAAACCCCAAAAGCATAACTGATACTTCAGAAGACCAATGTAGCTTTAGATTAATGCTTCACTAAAGGTAAGCAAACAGCAACACAGGTTATCTGATTAAAAGTCCTACGAACAATTCACAGATAATCGTTTTTGCCAACATGAGATTCAAGCAAAGTTTCAGGAATGAGATTTATAGAACTTGAGGCTCCAGGCCTGCTTATCACCACTTATCCTTGATAGTCTAGGTTAAAAGAGGGGGGGAAAGCCATGTTTACTAGACTAACTTTGGATGTATAAATCCTGTTTTTCACCCTTTGAAGTGGTGAGGGTAAAAGACGACACAGTGTTTAGAAACCACACAACCTCATGAAGCCTAAGTTTATGGAATTTGGACAACATGCATGCTAGTTGACAGGGACATCTGCTAACCCAAAGACAATGCAGCAAACACTTCATGCAGAGCCCATAAGGAGGCTCATAACATATGCAGAGATACAAAAGCAGACACTGCAGGTATCTTAAAACAGTATCAGGAGGCACTAATATAGAAAAGTCTCTAAACTGACCTACATCAGCAATGATCTACTAGTGCAAAGGCCAGACTATACAGCAGAAAGCAGCTTTTAGGCTCTAGTAAGCATTTTTTTCAAGGTCACTCCTGACAAAGTTCTAAGGAACTAACTACAGACTGCCATGAAGAACTGCTGAGGCCAAGTGGATATGTATGTCTGTGGTGAGGAAGTGAATGTGATTAGAAAATATGTGACATTTCATGAGAAAAACTTAAAGCTGTAAGAGACATTTTCATAATCAAATCAGTGATCATCACTTCCACAAAGATACAAAAGCAAACTAAATAACCTTTAAAGGTCAGGGAAGAAAGCTGACTCCACCAAACAAAATCTAAACGAACAGCCTAAATTTAGTAAACACATCACGCATCTACCAATTACCAAACATAACACAGAAAATATCAAGGAAAAAGAGGAAAATGTCATCTGTAAAAGTAAAGTGACATTCCAAGTCAAAAGTATTACTGGTGTATCGATCAGCAGAGAGCTCACTTTACACAGCAATAGCAGGCACTCTAGACAGTTAAAATATGCAGAGACGAAGGACACTAACTCATCTTCGGTTAAGGTTTATTGTACAAATTCCCTCCTGTATTAGGCCAGTGCATCAGCAATTCCAACTGCCTCAGTTTTCTCCCCAACCTGTTCCTGGCAAGCAGCAGCACACACAAAACTCCTATCTCCCTATGACTTTCAATGAAAAAATTCAATTTATCCATAAAGAATATTTGGTGTGAAAAAAGCTGCATTAAAATCAAGAAGACAAATTCAAATTGCATCACCTTTTCCATAGCAAAAAACACCATGAAGACTGAAGAATATCACATGAAATGATCTGTGACTTGGTGGCATTTTCAGCTGGACAACTTGGCTTAGAATTCTTTCTAGCCCCCTGAAAGATTTCTTTCAACAAAAACATTCACTCCTAAAATATGGGACAATTAAGTACCCATAAGAACAGGACTCCTGATCCATTTTTCTAAAGGACTTTTAGAAATCTCCAGAAGAACTTCTGCTTAGAATTAAAGCCACCAAAGATGGACAATCTAAACATAACAGTTATCTGTAGGCTAGGCTTGCTCACCCTCATGGCATCAGCACTGTTAAATTCGTAAGTTTCGATCTCTGAAGTCATATAGACTGCAAAAATTGAGGATGCAGCTGCTTCCCTTCAGACATACAGAAAGTCTTACATTCATAATATAATTTAAAATATAATGTCCTAAAAATTCCCAATCACAATTTTCATTGTTTTCAGTATCCTCTAGCTCCATGGCTTCTCCCAGAACTATGCTCACATATGGTCTGGGCTTCACCGAAAGGATAGCACACCCCACTTCCATTCAGGGACCCTGAGACTGCTCTCACTTGAACACTTTCCAAAAGCCCAACATGGGGGGAAAAAAAACACAATACAATTCTGTAGGGCCGAAGCCAGCCTAGCTCTCCAGCCTTCTTCCTCAATCCCATCTTTGTTCTCTATCAAAAGGAAAAAGAGGGTAAAAAAGGAAGTCTGTGTAAGAGTCCAATATCAGACTATTGGCTGCACCTGCCCAAACTAGAATTTAGAAGGCTACCTTCAATTACAACATAAAGAATAGGGGAAAATATCACACCAAATATATGCCTCTTCCTCCCTTTATGCTCAAAAAGGCCACACCGTGTTCTCCCTAGTAGACTGTCGAGAAGTAGAAATGGTGAAGGACAGGGAGGGAAAGATAAAACATGATTTTTAAACACACACACACTTAATATCACACATACCCACACTTATATACACACTTACAGGTCGAAACACTTCAAGTGGCCAGAGCCTGTCTCAGCACTCATGGCCAAAATCCTATCTTCCCAACCCACCTACACACACCCCCAACCCTCCAATCCCACCCGGAAGGACTCATTACTGTGCATCTCATACACACAGCAAAATCCCTACCCCTTCCCCAATTATATAAAAAAAAAAAAACTAAACAGATAACTTACTTTCTTTAAATTATTTTTTAAAAGTCTCTTAAAAGATTTTGATGTTTAAATACTTCCTCTCTTCTGATATATTAAACACCAAAAGGATCCACAACTGTTTGATAAAACAAACCCTCCATATTTCAGTCCTGGCAAGAAGAGGGAAGATATCAACTCTAATCAACCTAATTAGGAGGTGGAGAGGCCAAGAAGAGAGAAAGTATTCTGAATCATTCACAGCTTTAACACATTCTCACCTCTCCAATACCAGTAAAAACTATAATAAAATAGTTAAATTTCTGAGGCAGGAGACATTAACAACCAAGGCCCTCAACCATCCTCCCACCTATGTCTCAATATTAATTTATTCCCTAGTCCAACAAGGGTGACATATTTCATATGAGAAGTACTTTTCTTAGTCCAGAATCAGTAGTTTAAAAACAAATGCGTTTTTAAAGAAGCTTTTTTCTCTTCTTCTTTTTCACTTGGGAAGGGGTGGAAGCGGTGGAGGAGGTTCTGATGGTAGAGGTGGCGGCCGGGGTTTGTCTGTGTTGCCAGATCTGGAGGACATTCCACCAGCCCGTGGATTCATATATTCTCCATAAGAATGAACGTATTCAAACGCCGGGGGCTGAGTGGGCTGAACACCCTGGGCATTGAGAAGGGAGTTAAGCATATTCACAGTATCTTGATAGTCTGTGGTCTGGGGTGTATTGTGACTATTGGCCCCAGTGGAGCTTTTATCCAACTTCATGTGAGGAACTCGAGTTTTACAGCTGGGCTGTGAAAAATGAAGGCCACTTGTGTCTGAGCTATGCCCAGGCAACTGGGCCATTGTAGGAAGAGGTGGGAAGGAGAAATTTATGGAAGAGGATTTAGCACTCTTGGCGGTCTTGGTTGAATGATCATACGCCACCCCTCCAGTCTCTTCAGGGAGGGGCCTTTTACGAGAAGAACTGGAAGAGGAGAAAGAGCTAGACAAGCTGTAGGGTTTGTGTGCTAAGGTGCTTGTCTGGCTACTATGTTTTGGATCACCCAGACGTTTGTTCCCAGTACCAGCTGGAAGCTGTGAGTGAGAGTGTTTGTGTGAGTGGTGATTATGATGATGATGATGATTAGATGGGTGAGTTTTGTGCTTTTCTTTGTGCTCTCGGTTCTTTGTGACACTATCATCTACAGAATTGTGCTTATCAGCTGCAGTGTGAACTTTAATGCGCATTTTTATCTCCTCTGGTTTTATAGAGGCAGCTTTATCTCCACCTGTCATTGGGATTCTCATTTTGAGAGCTGTTTTGTCAGTTTTTTCCAGAAAAGGCCGCTCAGGGTTTTCTGAGCCCTCTATGGGCATTTTCAGAATGACCGAAGAATGGCTATCATGGTGAGACAGAAGATTCTGGGCAGCATACGCGTACTGTGACTTCACATTGGCCTCCATGTTCTCCAGTTGCCTCTTCTGGGCAGCCAACTCTTCTGCATGCTTTGCACGGTATTCTTTCAGTGATACTTTAGCTGACGGCACACTCTTACTATTCTGTTTCTGGGAAACAAACGCATTTGAACCATCCTGTTGTAAGGAATGATCAGCTCCTACAAGTGCTAAATTCTCACTCTTCCGATAACCCTGAGCAGGTTCTACCTTGAAAGGAGGGTGGGAGGACAGCCAACGCTCACTTGACAACATCTCCACGTTGCTTAAGTTGCTCTTTGAGTCTTCAGTGGCTGGAAGGGAAGGCACTGCACTTGTGGTAGAAGAAGCTGACATGCTCATTAAACCTGCGATAGTTGTATCTGAAGAGCTCTGGGAAATCATATTAAGGATTGTCTGCTCCGAAGAGTTTTCATCTGCTCCTCGGTCATCTGCTTTTGTTTTCCTGTCAGCCTGCCATGCCTAGAATAAAGCAAATAGCATTTTTTTCAATTCAAGTAATTCATCATATGGGAAAAAAACACTAAAATGAGTAGACTGTGTCTGCTGTGGCATTGGGAATTGGGCTAGCCCATAACCAGAAGGCTACTCTAACATGAGACTGATAATTATTACCATCAGGAGATTTAAAATTTTTTAAACTTCAATCAAGAATCACAAGATCGCAAAGAGGCACAATACCTAAGGTATGAAAGCAAGCCAAGTGTCCAACAACAAAAAAGAACGGATTTTAAAAATGTGGCCTGTACATACAATGAAGTATCATTTAGCCTTAAAAGAGGAGGGCAATTCTGTGAAGACAGCAGAGTAGGAAGCCTCAAGAATCTGTCTCCCACCTAAACAACAACTTCACAGGCAGGATCTTTTTGATATAACTATTTTGGAACACTGCAGTCTGCTGAAGGCTTGTAATTTCCAGGATAAGTAAGCCATGGACAAATAATTGGGTTTAATTTCCCTCAGTTTCAGCTCTCAGCCCCAGGTAGCTGTGCATCTGTTCCTATAGTACCTTTCTCACAGCTTGGGGAAGCCTGACTGGCAAATATTGGAGATCTGTGCTCTGATCGCTGACTGTTGCTTTCAATCACAGAGGTACAAACAGGCAGGAGACCACTGTTGCACCTCCCTCCATTGTTGTGATCCCCTCCTCCTCTGGCTGAAGTGAATTCCCCAGATACAAAGGGCCAACACCTTTCCTCCCCCACTTCATTTTTTCCTTTTCCCTCTTTGGGAGCCAGATATTATGGTAGAAAATTTAAAAACTACACATACAGAAATGTCTAGGAGAAGGCTCAGAAAAGAGAAGTCCATAATTTTACACATCAGGCTAATCTTCAGCACAGAGATATCCCTGAAAAATCAAGCCACCAGCCCAAATATACAAAAATAAAAAATAACAAACCCCAGGAAAGTGAGGGAATCTGATCTCCAGAGTTACCGTGTTATTAGATTCAAACATTCAATCTTCAACAACAAAAAATCACAAGGCATATAAAGAAGCAAGAAGTATAGCCCATTCGAAAGGAAAAAAAAAAAAAAAATCAACAGAAACTGTCCTGAAAAAGACCCAATGGCAAATCTACTAGGCAAAGATGTTAAAATAACTGCCTTAAAGACACTTAAGGAAACGAAGTTGAAAGTTAAGAAAACAACATGTTAACAAAATGAGATAAAGAGATTTAAAAAGAAAATAAAAATGTTTAAAGAAACTAGAAAGAAATCTTGGAGCTGAAAAGTACAATAACTGAAATGAAAAATGCACTGGAGGATTTAAAAGACAGATGAGGCAGAAAAATCAGCAAACTTGAAGACAGCACCATGGAAATTATATCAAGTCTGAGGAACCAAACGAAAAAAAAATCAGAGTACTATAACTTTAGGATGTCAAAGATAATCCCATGATAAATTCAAAGAAAACAGCCTAGAATACAAAAAACGAGCAAGAAAGTTTAACATTTTTCACTATGAAAAATCAACTAAGTACAAAAAACAGTAATGCAGGAAATGAACAAAAAGCTCTAAGGCACACAGGCATACTTGTGGAGATGCTGTGGGTTCAGTTTCAGACCATCTCAATGAAGCTAATCACAATAAACTCAGGGAATTCTCTGGTAGCTCAGTCGGTAAAGAATCTGCCTGCAGTACAGGAGACCCAGGTTCAGTCCCCAGCTTGGGAAGATACCCAGGAGAAGGAAATGGCAACCCACTCCAGTATTCTTGCCTGGAAATCCCATGGACAGAGGAGCCTGGTGGGCTACAGTCCACAGGGTAGCAAGGGTCAGACAGACTGAGCAACTAAACCACCACCACCACAATAAAGCAAGCCACAAAAAACTTCTCATTACCCAGTGCATATAAAAATTATCCTTATGTTGTTTATTAAATATGCAATGCATTATTTCTTAAAAAAAACAAAACAAAACAAAACACATACATTTATTTAAAATACCTTATTGGTAAAAAATGCTAACCATCATTTGAGTTGTGGTAGTAATATTATTACATATCACCATAACAGGAATTTCCAAAATGTAACAGACACAAAGTGAGCAAATACTGTTGGGAAAATGGCACAAACAGACCTTTTCATTGCCACAAACCTTCATTATAAAGAGTGCAATTATCTGCGAAGTGCAATAAAACTAGGTATGCCTATATAAAAAATACCATAAGTAAAAGAAGTAAGTCTCTCCTTATCTCTAATTACTTTAAGTGTAAGTGGACTAAACTCTTAAGGAAAAGACAGATTTGTAGAATGGGTAAAAACATATGCTCGAACTCCAACTTACAGTTATCTATATGCCACTGAGATCCAAAGACCCAAACAAGCAAAGTGAAAGGATGGAAAAAGAAACACAATGCAAACAGTAACCATGAGAACATGCATGGCTATTCTAAGAGCAGACAAAATAGACTTTAAATCAAAAAAGGTTTTAAGAGACAAAGAAGGGACATTATATATGTTAAAAGGCTAGGTACAGAAATAAGACACACCAGTTATAAACATTTACATACCTAGTGACAGGCCATCAAAATATATGAGGCCAAAACCTAAAAGAATTCAAGAAAAATAGACAGCTTTACAGTAATAGTTGAAGACTTCAATACCCCCTTCACAATGATTGATAGATCAGACAAGAGGATGAGGAAATAGGACTTAAATAAACTAACTAGATCCAACAAACATATACAGAACACTCTCCCCAAATGAGCAGCATACATTCTTTAAGTGCATATGAGACATTTTCCAGGACAGACCATATGTTAGGCCGCAAACTTAAGTCAAAAGATTTTAAAAGACACATATCATACTAAAAATCAAAACGAGATAAAAGTTAGTGAAAACTGGGGGGAAAAAATCACAATGGATCAAAGAAATCAAAAGGGAAATGAGAAAATACTTAAGAGAAAAAGGAAAACAAAAGTACATTTCAAAACTTAAGGGATGTAGCAAAAGTGGTGCTAAGGGAGAAATTTACAGATATAAACACACTAAAATCAGGAAACTAAAATCCCACAAGCTGTGAAACACAAAAACAAATCAACAAACATCTCAAAATAACAAACTTACAATTTAAGGAACTAGAAAAAGAACAAAGGTAGCAGAGAGAAAGATGCAATAAAGATTAGAGCAGAGAATAAAATGGAGAAAAGAAAAATAGAGAAAAATCGAAATAAAATTTGGGGACTTCCCTGGTGGTCACGTAGTTAAGAATCTGCCTGTCAATGTAGGGGACACAGGTTCAGTCCCTGGTCCAGAAAGATCCCACATGACATGGGATTAAGCCCATGCACAACAACTACTGAGCTCGGGCTCTAGAGCCCTTGACCTGTAACTACTCAGCCTGTGAGTTCCAATTCCTGAAGCCTGCACACGTAGAGCCCGTGCTCCATGACAAGAGAAGCCACCACAAGAAGGAACACCAATCCTTTTCAAACACTCCAAAAAATAAGAGGACGAATACTTCCCAACTCATTCTATGAGGTGAGCACCACCCTGATAACCAAAATCAGACTAAAACACTGTAAGAAGGGAAAACTACAGGCCAATATCCCTTAAAAACATAGATAAAAAATCTTCAACGAAATACTAGCAAAATGAATTTGACAGCCTATTTTAAAAACTACATATCATGACCAAGTGGGATTTATTCCTGGAATATAAAGACAGTTCAACATACGGAAATCAATTGATATGCTATGTCACAAAAAGTGAGACACGACTGAGCACGTACACAAGCACATCACATAAGCAGAATGAAGGGGGAAAAAAAACAATACATGATCGTCTCAATTCATGAAGAAAAAGCATTTGACAAAATTCAACACATTTTCAACATAAAAATACTCAACAACCTTGGGATATAAGCAAACTATCTAAACATAATAAAAGCCATATATAAAAAACCCAGTGAATATCATATTCAATGGTTAAAGTCTGAAAACTTTCCTTAATATCAAGAATAAGGAAAGGATGCTCACTTTCAATACACTTCTGGAAGTCCTAGCCACAGCAATCAGGCAAGAAAAAGAAAGAAAAGGCATCAAATTGGAAAAGAAGAAGTAATATTACTGGTCTGCAGATGACATGAGCTTATATGCAGAAAACCCCAAAGATTCCATCAAAAAATTATTTTCTATAATTCTATTAGAATTAATCAATGAATTAGGCAAAGTAGCAAGATAAATAAAATTCAGTTACAATTCCCTGAATGAACAGTAAACAATCTGAAAAGGAAATTATATGAAAACAATCCCATTTACAACAGCATCAAAAAGAATACTTAGAAATTACTAAGTAAAAACTTGCATGGGCTTCCCTAGTAGCTCAGACGGTAAAGCATCTGACTGCAATGCAGGAGACCCGGGTTCAATCCCTGGGTTGGGAAGATCCCCTGGAGAAAGAAATGGCAACCCATTCCAGTATCCTTGACTGGAAAATCCCATGGACAGAAGAGGCTGGTGGGCTGTACAATCCATGGGGTCACAAAGAGTCAGACACGACTCAGTGACTAACACACAAAGACTTGCACAGTGACAACTGCAGAACACTGGTGAAAGGTATTATGGAAAACATAACCAGAAACTCATCCGGTGTACTCGATCCAAACATTAACTCAAACATTAATATTGTTAAAATGTGCATACTCAAAGCAATGAATAGACTTCTGCAATCACTATCAAAATTCCAACGACATTTTTTGCAGAAATAAAAAATCCATCCTATAATTTATATGGAATCTCAAAGGACCCTGAATAGACAAAACAATCTCGAAAATGAAAAACCAAGCAGGAAGACTCACACTTCCTGATTCCCAAACTTACTACAAAGCCACAGTAATCAGAACAGTGGGGTAATGACATATAGATGAACGAAACAGAAGTCCAGAAAAAACGTTGTCATACATGGTCAAATGATTTTTGACGAGGGTGCCAAGACCATTCAATGGGGAAAGGACAGTTTTTTCAACAAATGGTGCTAGGAAAACTACACATCCACATGCAAAAGAATGAGACTGGACCCTTACCTAATACCATATACAAAAATTAACACAGATAAAGGATCCAAACTGAGATCCAAAACAGTAAAACTCATATACCTCAGAAAACCATAATCCTAAAAGACGTATGTACCCCAATGTTCAATGCAGCACTATTTATTTACAATATCCAGGACATGGAAGCAACCTAGGTGTCCATCGACAGATGAATGGATAAAAGAAATTGTGATACCTATATACAATGGAATGTTACTTAGCCACAAAAAGGAATGAATTGGAGGCAGTTAAACTGTGGTAGATGAGCGTAGAACCTGTTATACAGAATAAGTCAGAAAGAGAAAAACAAATATCATATATGAACGCATATGTATGGAATCTAGAAAAATAGTATTGATGATCCTATTTCCAGGGCAGGAACAGACACAGAGTACAGACTTGTGAACACAGAGAACTTCCCCTTGTGGGGGAAGGAGAAGGTAGGATGAATTGAGAGTAGCACTGAAATATATACATTACCACGTAGAAACAGTGACAGATTTTATTTTCTTGGGCTCCAATATCACTGCAGTTGGTGACTGTAGCCATGAAATTAAAAGATGCTTGGCTCCTTGGAAAAAAGCTATGGACAAACCTAGATAGTGTATTAAAAAGAAGAGACATCACTTTGTCAACAAAGGTCTGTATAGTCAAAGCTATGGTTTTCCCAGTAGTCAGGTACAGATCTGAGAGTTGGACCATAAAGAAGGCTGAGTACCAAAGAATTGATGCTTTTGAATTGTGGTGCTACAGAAGATTCTTCAGAGTCCCTTGGACGGCAAGGAGATCAAAGCTGTCAATCTTAAAGAAAATCAACCCTGAATATACATTAGAAGGACTGATGCTGATGCTGAAGCTCCAAAACTTTAGCCACCTGATGCAAAGAGCCAACTCAAAGGAAAAGACCAATGCTAGGAAAGATTGAAGGCACAAGGGGACGACAGAGGATGAGATGGCTGGATGGCATGAACGGACACAAGTTTGAGCAAACTCCAGGAGATAGTGAAGGACAAGGAAGCCTGGCATGCTGCAGTCCGTGGGGTTGCAAAGAGTCAGACATGACTTTGTAACTGAACAACAATGGCTGGTTCACTTATTGTAAGGCAGAAACCAACACAACACTGTAAAGCAATTATCCTCCAATTAAAAATACATATATTCAACTCTTAGAAGAAAGCAAAGAACAAAAGGTTCACAACATTGCATTTAGCAATGACTTCTTAGATATGATAGAAAAGGCCAGGTGACCACACCCCTCCCCAAAAAGGACTCCATGGGAATATTTAAATTTTGTGCATCAAAAGCCACTATCTGGAGTAAAAGGCAACACACATAGGAGAAAATATTTGTAAATTATATATCTGATAAGGGATTAGTATCCAGAATGTGCAAAGAACTCCTAAAACTCAACAACAAAAACCAAACAACCCAATCTGAAAATGGACAAAGGACTGGAGTAGACATTTCTCCAAAGAAGATACACAAATGGCCAATAAGAATATGAAAAATGTTTAACATCACTAATTATTAGGGAACTGCAAATCAAAGACCACTTCACATCCTTTAGACAGCTACTGCCAAAAAAAAAATTAACAGCAAGTGTTAACAAAGATATAAAGAAATTGGAACTCTGTGAACTGTTTGGTAGGAATGTAAAATGGTACACCAGTATGGAAAACAGTTCCTCAACAAAATAAAAATAGAACTAGCATATGACCCAGCAATTCCACTTCTGGGTATATACCCAGAAGAATAGAAAGCAGGGTCTCAAAAGAGATACTATACACCAATATTCATTGCAGCATTACATACAAAAGGTAAAATGCAGACACAAACCAAATGTCTATCGATGGAAGAATGGATAAATAAAATGTGGTACAAACACACAGAAGATTATTCAGCCTTTTAAGAGAACAATTAAAATTCTACCATATGCTACAACATGGACAAACCTTGAGGATGTGCTAATTGAAATAAGTCAGTCACAAAAAAACAAATAATGTATGATTCCACTTACATGAGGTTTACAGGTACTAACAATAGTCTAAATAATGAAATATAATCGTGGCTGCCAGAGTCAAGGAATAGACAGTCATTGTTTAATGGTTATAGAGTTTTAGTTTTATAAAATGAAAAGTTATGGGGATAGATGGTAATAATGACTGCAGAACAGTATGCTGCTGCTGCTAAGTCACATCAGTCGTGTCCAACTCTGTGCGACTCCATAGACGGCAGCCCATCAGGCTCCCCCGTCCCTGGGTTTCTCTAGGCAAGAACACTGGAGTACAGTATAAATCCATGTAATACCTGTATACTTAAAAATGGCTAAGACAGTCAATTTTATGTTATTTGTATTTTACCACAATTTAAAATTTTTTTAAAAATTTAAAAAGAGGGAAATTCTGCCATTTGCAACAAACATAAATGAACCTGGAGGACCTTTTGCTAAGTAAAACAAGCCAGACACAGAAAGACAAGTACTATGTGATCTTACTTATGTAAGGAATCTAAAATAGTCAAACTTGTAGAGAGTAGAATCGTGGTTTCCAGAGACTGAGGGAAGGAGGAAACAAGGACATGTTAGTCAAAGGGCAAAAAGTTTCAGTTACATAAGATGAATATACCCGAGAGATCCTCTGTACAACATAGTACCTACAGTGAAACATAATATTGTGGGAATCCTCTGGTAGTCCAGTGATTAGGACTCGGTGCTACCACTGCCAGGGTCCCAGGTTCTAACCCTGGTCATGAAACTAGGGGCTTCCCAACTGGTGCAGTGGTAAAGAATCCACCTTCTACTGCAGGAGATGCAAGAGACGTGGGTTCAGTCCCAGGGTTGGGAAGATCCCCTGGAGGAGGAAATGGCAACCCACACCAGTATTCTTGCCTGGAAAATTCCATGGACAGAGGAGGCTGGTGGGCTACAGTCCATGGGGTCGCAAAGAGTCAGAAACAACTGATCACACACACACATACACACACACACATATACACACACACGAAACTAAGATCCCGCTACAAGGCAATAAAAATAATGAAGTTGTATTCATTCATGAACATCCTTATCTTACGATTACAGTTAGTCTAGAACTCTAGAAATTTTGGTAAAGTTTTACACAAAAGTAAAGGATAAGACTTGTGTCCTCTCAAATCTCCTTTGAACCCTAGGCAAACTCATTTTCTATAACTCAACTTAGGAGAAAGAAAATTAAGAAAATTAAGCATCCTCAGTCTAGAATTCTCAGAAATGCAAGGAATACTTTTAAGTTTTCTGACACTGAAAAAAAAAAAGAGAGAATTATTTCGTTAATCATAAATAAGACTTTCAAGAATACTTGAAACATAACTTTGAACTGTGATCTATATAAAAACAAAATTCGAAAATCCATTTAAAAGCAAGTAATGTCAAAGATAAAATTACAATACCAGCTCTAACCTCCTAACTCTGTATCTTTCCTATATAAGAAGCCAACATTCTATGTCTCCGAAAAGCCAAATTTTCCCCCTTCCCACTCTCTACACACAAAAAAACACTCAACCAACGTTGCTGACCAAATGACTAAACCATGAAGAGTTGCAAAACACAAAATAAATCCTGCTGTTACCTACATCAATGGATTTCTGAGCCAGTATCCCAGCTATGAAGTTGAAATCATAACTGTTGCATAACTATAAAAAGTGGAAATTCCAAACCTAGGGTACATATCCGTATCTGGTATCTCGCTGGTACAGTCAAAAGAAAGTGACAGCAATAATTCTTACCCTCCAATTCCAAATTCGTTTGAGCCTGTTGGGGGTTTTCTCCAGAATCTGTAGAAATTCATGTGTCAGTTCTACAAATGAAATTAGAACATTTAAGAAAAACTCAGAGAGGCAGAGGTAATGAAACAAGGATAACCTCAACTAACTGTATTCATCTGAAATCAAGTCACCTTTGGCCAGGTATGTGACAGATCAAGAGCAAGTGCTTTTCAAGGTCCCTTCCTCTAAAACTTACCATCTAAAAGTTCCAAGGTCACAGTGGCGTCAACATACTCCCACCAGTGCTTCCCATCAGTTGAGACTGGGATCTCCCAGTTGGACCACTTGCAAGCCAGATGAATGCAGACACAGGCCACCACAGGAGGTGTGTACTGCAGGCTAAATGTGGTCAAATGCAGGCTGACATCAGAGGGAAGGAAACAAGAGAGTGTCATGAGCTCTCAATTCTGAACCCAAAGTTAAAAAACTCTCCATTATTAAAAAAGAAAAAAAAAAGTAAAAAAAAGAAAAAGAAAAAGAAAAAAACACTGGAGAGCAAGAAAGGCAAGAAATAGCCAGTGCTCTGATCCAACACCCAACCCAATCTTTCCATTAACCCATCTGCTCAGGTAACAACTTGTCTAATTTTTTTGACTATACATCATTTAATCCACACACTGATGAAGGACCGGAAAAAATAAAAACAAAAATAAAAGACTGAGTACTCAAGTTTTTTTAAATAAGGATTAATCATCCTAAGAATAAGGTCAGAACATAAGAAAAATTTTAACATTTTTAAGATGTACAATCCCTAAATCAAATACTTAAGGAACTATCCTAAAAATTATCTTATTTCTTGCCAGTCATAGGTCTGGTCTCTTTTAAATAATGAATAGATAATCACTCTCTCAAGTGTGAATATACTTGATAGTTTATTTTTAAAATCTCTCCCATCAGGCTATAAAAATGAACTGCTTAGCCTTGACGGTCATTAGGAGTATCTTTGGTTTCCAAGAACTACATAGTAGATTGGAGATGAGAATGTGCAAATCATTTGGTAATACAAGTTATGTTAATTTTTTTCTTTAAAAAGGGAACAACAAAGAAAAAGTATCACAACTCTTAGCACATATATGTGCCCATTTATCTGGGAGTGAGTGAAGACAAAAAGTACCTTTTAAAATACCACAATTACAGCAGAATCCTCCAAACTACATTTTAGTCACCAACTGGCAATGAAATCCAAGTTTAAATAAACTTTCAAAACTATGCTCTTGGATATTTAAATGCAAAGTAACAAATGCAGAATTAAATTGGCTATCAATCAGCAACAAAAATATTTTATCACCTTAACAAATTTAAAAAGCAGCATGGAAATTTTAAGGCACGCATGACAACTGTGCAGAAAAATCAACATTTACCATGGACTTGTCTATAACACAGTCTATTAATATCAGAGATCCTTGACTAGATCTTTGGCTCCTAGTTTACTAAGTGCCAGACCTATCATCTTTCCATATACCCAACAAAAAGTGACAATTCCAACCCAAGTAAAGTACTATCCCAAAAAGAGAAGAGAAAAATATTAAAATATAAACCTGTTGGTTGCCATGAAGTAAGAAGTTTGTGCTAAGTCCTTGCTTGCTAAAAAAAAAAAGGAGGGGGGAGATTAGTTCCATTCATTCTCAATAATTATTTAGTAAGCATTTACTATTTGCAAGGCAGAGAATACAATGGCAAATGAGACAGACATGGTCTCTGACCACCTGACGCTTACATTCCACTGTCAAATGAAACAGTTTAAGTGATTTTTAACTACATTAACAATTATGCTGCTTCCAGACTTAGGGACTTAAGCTTTATTCTGCACACCAGGTATAAGGATTAGATATTTAAAATCCAATTCCTGGGCATCCTCCCTAGAGTCTAACTCAACACTTTTGGAGAAGGATGTAGTAACAATGAGCATTTTTAACAAGTAACTCAGAGATCCTGATACAAGAGTCCACTAAGAAATTCTAAGCTAGGGGATGAACTAATCTGGAGGCAAGATCAGAAGACCTTTATATATTTGGAAAAAATCAGCAAATGACATAAATTATTTAAGCATATTACAATAAAAAAATTCCTCCTTCAAAAAAATTTGGGTGACAAAGTAAATTTTAATCTTCCTTAGATGAAATATTAACATATTTAACCCATTTCTGTTTAACACTATGTTTGCTCAATGTAAACCTTTCATGCTCTCAAAATATAAAGAACTCAAAAAACTTGAATTTTCAGATGAAATACATGATAAGGCCAATTATTAGTGAAAATCTGCAAAACAAGAAATTATGTTTAAATGCACAATGGTATCTAGATTTTCTTTCTTGATATTACTATTTGAATAAAAAGAAGAACTAGGCCTAATGCAATCATGGCTACTGAAGTTAAATTAGAATAAAAAGCAAGTCTGCCAATGAATTAACAATGATGAAAGTAAGTTCAAATCAATTCTACATGGCCTTCTGGGTAGCCTTTAACAGTGTCCAGGACAATCAACCCTAGAATCAAATTAAGATCACTTCCCTGGTGGCTCAGACCATAAAGCATCTGCCTACAACATGGGAGACCTGGGTTGGGAAGATCCCCTGGAGAAGGCAATGGCAACCCACTCCAGTACTCTTGCCTAGAAAATCCCATGGACAGAGGAGCCTGGTAGGCTACAGTCCACGGGGTCAAAAAGAGTCAGACACGACTGAGAGACTTCACCTTTCATTCCCAAGACATCCTTAAAACTGCTATTGGATACTTTGATTTTAGTGACTTTTCAAAATCTGCCTCCAGCTTTGACAAACAAGAAACTCACTCACTTTATCTGGAGATCACCTAAAAACACTACAAGAACTCAAGAGAAAAGCTCCAACCACTCACTTTGAAATTTAAAAGCCAGGTAGGTTTTTTAATTTAAATTTTGGCCAAAGCAGCTGTATTATGTATTAACCCACAATAAATCTTAGCATCTAAATGGTAAAACAATTTAGGATAGCATCTCAGGTTGGGATTGGGATTCCTTACCTCGAACAAGCTGAGTGCACTTTACCACATGTGTATGTGGGTGATCAATTGTTAGTTCAAAGCCTAAAAAAAAGTAACTGGTTAAAAAACCTAAAGATACTCAAAATATTTTATACTGCTTTTATCTGAGTCATCATTGAAAGCTTCTCTCATTTTCTGGTCCCAAAACTGCCTATTGAGAGGCTGAGAGTCACATAAAGTATGCAGCACACTCTTAAGATTATCTTCAAAGGCACCACTCAGATAATGAAGTTAATAGAGTCTCAAGATCCCTGAACTATCAATAACATCTGAATACAAAGCATGTTCTTAGGGACAACAGAATATATGATTGGAAAAGAAGCAGTTACATAATGATTATTTGTGAAAGCTTAACCTTTAGAAAATATTTTTAAAACCTACTCCTCTCTTACCTTAGTCTTCTTCCTTTTCATCATCTCAATCATCATTAAGTACCAATCATTTTATCTAACTCTAAATGATCTTAACCAAAATGTAGTATGTCTATAAAAATTTTCGAAGAAATTTCTTTTTGTGTATGTAAATAAAATTATCTAGTACGAGTAAAGAAATTCTAGGCAATTCCCCGGCGGTCCAGTGGTTAGGACTCCACACTTGCACTGCCAAGAGTCGGGGTTCAATCCCTGTCAGGGAACTAAGACCCCACAAGCTATGTGCAGCACGCCCAAAAACTAAAAATAAAGTCTGAGGCAAACTGACTAAAAAAAAGAAGAAAATTCTATTGCAAAATTTACTTGATGCAAATTATTCTAAAAGCACAACTGATTCTCACAAGTTAGATTTTACAGATTTTCACAGTAAAATATTAAAATGTATCCCAGCAGAAAAACATCATTGTCCCTTAAAGTATGGTTACCTTGAAGATAACTAATTTAAAGTAAAAATTAGCAGAAACTAATTTCAGAGATAAACTTTGAAGAATTCATTGTGTGTATAGGTGTATATGCAAAAAATACAGGCTGATCAGCAACTTTCCAACATGACTCATGAAATACTCTGTCTAAAGAGACAAATGAGAGCCCAAAAGAACTAGAAAATCTTTATTTTCCATATTTGCTAAGCTTTTAAAGGCAGTCTGATGAAAATAATAATAGATAATAACAGAACATCATCAGTTATTTAGCCTATCAATTCAATTTAGCTTGAATTCCTCCATCTCCACTCTACTGTTTTGAACGCTAATTACCAATTTTAAAATTATCTAAATATAAGGACAGACTATGAAAACTCCTGGAAGGAAAAAAGTTATTTAGATAGTTTCTGCCATTATTTATCAGAAAGTTAAAAACTCCCAAATCTTATCAAGCAAATCATGAATCCTAGAATAAAAACAAGCAGAAAAAACCTGCTAATGGCTATCTCAAAGGTCAGTGGTGTCTTCATTCTCTCTGTGGCAGGGTTAAGCAATCTCTACAAAGTACAAAAACCTTCCCAAGAAATTCTCTTCCTGTTTCCTATTTTGCAAATTAGAAAAACATTATATTGCATACATATTTCTTTAGTGTTTTAAAGGAAAATAAACTTACCTAAAGTCTGCAGAATTATGCTTTCTAGTATCACCAGATCTTGAACTTGCTGCAGGTAAGCCTGCAGGTGTGAGAAGACACATAAATTATTCCCCAAAAAGACACAGTATATAACATAAAGTGTAGACAATTCTATCATAACAACCTCCAAAGGAAACCAAAGCCACAAAAGGCAAGGGTGCAGTTATGAGGGCAAGTAGGAACTGAAATTAATCCTTATCCCTAACAGATTCTCCTTTAAAAAAAGAAACAGATAAATAAGTGGTACAGCAAAAGATGTCACTTTATTTATAAAGGGCTACAGAATAAACACCAGATATCTGGTTCATTTTCAGACTGACGTTTTAGGTTATAATGTTCATATGATACAGATTAAAAACTTTTCTAAAATTAAAATATTAACATGCCTTTTTTTTAACATCATCAAAACACACTGCACAGCCTTCCCAAAGTACTGTACGCAATCTCAAACATTTGATTCCTGTTAAACTTTCCTTTTAGAGTAATGCTAGATTTTTAAAATTCACAGAGGAGTTCACAAGAAAATGGAACAAACAAAAATCCTTCAGATTTGTACAGCCATTACAGTAGCCACTATTCATACATGGCCATCAAGCACCTGAAATGTGCTATGAATGTAGAATACACGATGAATTCTAAAGACTTAGTTAAAAAATAATAATGTTAAAAAACACTTCATTAATAATGTTTTAAAATTGACTCTATGCTGAAATGACTATATTTTGGAGTTAAACAAAATGCTATATAAAATATGTTAAATTAATTTTAAATTTAAATAAAAATTTAAAATAAAAGCTTAATGAAAACCTTAAAAATTTTAATTACATATGTGACTTCCCTTATATTTTTATCGGACAGCACTGGTATAGAGCTCTAGGAGAATGAAGCTTGAGCCAAGAGTTAAGAGACTTATGTTGCTGCTAACTTTCCACTGAACTTTATGATCTCTAGTGAGTCCAATAAGGACTTAACCTACGGTAGCTCTCCTTTCCCTATAATGAAGAAAGTATCTTCTCCGATTCACCTCATAAGACAGACTCAGGTGAGAAGTCATGTAAATATACTTTAAAGAAAAAAAAGTTGGGATTTTACTTTTTATTTCAATAAAATTTTGTTATTTGGTCAATTCTACGGACCAATGGCAGTTAGTAGTCTTAAACATAAATAAAAGTTCAGACCAACAACTTTTCAACAAAACTACTCTGGTGCAGCCCAGAAAGAAAATGAAGTCAAGACACTGCTATTTTAAACACTTGACTCATATAACTAGGAGCTGTGATTCCACAATTCCACTTCTCTCTGAAGTGCATCCACTGTAACAAACAAATAACCTGGTACAGAAATCTGTAGTTTTTCTTCAAACTCATTGCTCCCCAGTCACTGAATTCTAAAGCCAGGAGAGTTTCCCTTCTTCATAAGGTCAAGGAAAGATGGAAGGGGGGAGGCAGGGGAAGCTATATGTAGACACAAAGGATAAAGGGGTAGAAGGATATATATCTGAATTATAATCAACAGTATTCTCCTAGGAGAAGGGGAGATGAGCATACCTGAATTTGTTAAAAAGTTAAACACATAAATGACAGGATCCATTTTTTAAAAATTCATTAACAAAAATAATGTTCTCCATAGAGATATTTCCAGTAAAAAGCTGGAAATTATCTTAAGAGATAATGGTTAAAATATATGTATGTACATGATGAAATTCTGTATCAATATTTAAAGAAAGTGGAGAATTGACGGGGAAATATTTGACATACAGTAAGTGAAAAAAGTAGGTATAAAATATATACATGTACAACTACTTATAGAAAAGAAGCTGGAAATACTGGTTCATTTATATATCTGTGGTACAAATTATATCTAGTTAATATATTTTCTTCTTTTTATGCACTTTCCAATTTTACCAGAAAAAATACAATTATCTTTTACCATAAAATTTCTATGTTTTAAGGAAAAAACAAACACTAAAAGTTCCTTTAACAGTCCCCATTGAGATTTCAGTAAATCAAAGTTGTAAAACTAAGTTATGATCAAAATAAATTAAGAAAAACAGATGTATGCAATTAATCAACCCCCTACCTCACTCCTGGTATCAGGAAGTGATTCCTGTGGATGGAGACAAGTGTGTGCTACCTTGATGACGTGTTCCAATTTTTTTGGCTGCTCCTCTACTTTGGCTGCTAAAAATAAGGCTGCTGGAGCCACAGACTGGATGAAGAGAAAATAAATCACTTTTATTATTTATTTCTAGAGCAAGGTAGTTCTAAAAAAGAACTAAGTTTTAAACCAACTTCTTTGCTTACCTCAATTTTCATCACCTCCTGTTATGCTTTCCCTTCTATTTACAATATCTTCTCCTCTATCCATTAACCCAAGCCCACTTCCTAAATCAATCCTTCAATGAACTCTCATTAAAAGCTACTTTTAAGTAGCCACTAGACGTTAAGTAGACAGCTTTCTATTTAAAATGAGATTAAGTTTTATCAAAGCACTCTATATACTTTTTTTTTAAGGACTGTTAGGGAAATTAAAATAGAGGTAACCTTGTTCTCTTGTTCTGGAGAAGGAAATGGCAACCCACTCCAGGATTCATGCCTGGGAAATCCCATGGACAGAGGAGCCTGGCGGGCTCAGTCAGACATGACTTAGCAGCTAAACCACCACCACCAGTCTTGTTCAGACTTCACAAGTAGGGCAGCAGGCCTCTGAGTGACTTCTGACCTTGCCCAGACTCTGCCTGGACTACATGTCTGCCTGGCAAGGACACCAACCATTACCAGCAAGTCAAGAGGCACTATAGAGAAAGGGAATGTGACTTGAAATCTCTAAGCCCCTAAGGACCTGGCCAGCCCGGTCCCACCTCCAGGGTCTAAGAAGTCTTATGACTAACAGGATGAAATCAACAGCATTGTAAAGTAAAACCAGAGCCTCTTTTTTGCTAGCAAACTGATGAAGACATCAGTTTACAGCATAGGACTATAATAAGCAGGAGCCCCCAAAACTGCAATCTGAAGTCTCACCCGTGGGGTAGATGTACCACCCTGATCTTTTCCAACTGGGCCTCCAGATTGCTGTTAACTTCTCACGGCTGTTCAAGTCTGGATGTAGGTTGTCAGCCCAATTTGGTGATGTATACACTGTTACACTTCTATTTCTTTTCTTTTAATGACTGTATATTGAAATTAAGTCAAATAATCTTCTATAAAAAAATGAAATTGTTTATTTGTGTGTAACGAGTGGTTTCTTTTGTTAATGAATCCTTCGAACCTAAAACGAAAGTAAAACTTTTGGCAAAACATAAATTGGCACTGTGAGCAGGATTCGTGAAGCAAAATGCCACTCTTTAAGAAGAAAGACATTAAGATTAAATAAGTCTTTATTTCCAGATGGGAAGATGTGCCTTACTTCTTGTTGGCTACTGAATGGGACATATCCACTGGACTGTATGAGAATTGGAACCCCAATTGGGACCCCAAATTAAAGAGGGCTGAACCTTTAAAAGTTACTGAATGTTTGTGGCTCTTGCCAAGTGAGAAAGAACAAGAATGTACCATGATGGATCAGAGAGGCTGGATCCTCTCTGCCTACCATAAGGTTGAAGAAGCCAAACTAAAACTGGTTGAAAAGAAGTCAAAACTGGAGAAAGAATTATGCGACCTGCAAGGTTGATTGTTCATGTTATAATGTCAAAACTACATTGTAGCTGACCAAGTGTCCATTTTCCAGTTGGTAGCTGAAAAAGCTGCTGTAAAGGCTGCACGAGTTAAATATCGAAAGGAGCACGGCAAGGTTAACAAAAAGAAGTTCAGTCTCAGGAAATGACAGGGGGAAAAGAGACCGAGAGACATTTTAAATCTCAAACAGAAACTGAAACCACCGCCTGTCTGGATATATGTGTCTGTCTCAGTATGTGTCTTTGTCCTTGGATAACACTGCTAAGGTTTACTTGTAAATGAGCTCTATTTAACTGACTTAAAAAGTAAGCGCTTACAAATTAAAGCTAAATATCTAGAAAACTGGCCAAGATAAAGTTTAGGACCGCAAGATCTGGGAAATATTTAGTACGAAGTCGATATCTGCTATTGAAGATAGTTTAAGTCTGTTGAGTTAATCAGTATAGATTCTTAATACGTCTTATATGTCTGTCTTAGAATCATCGTATAATAATCAGTAGAATACGTTCACTGTGCCTAGGCTTAATGTAAAGCTAAATAAAATCTTGCTGTTTCCTTTACAAATCTGTCAGCAAGGAAAGTAACTCAATGTGAAGAAATTTTTAAGGAAAGAAAATGTAAATGAGATAAGAGCTTTTAAATCAAATTTTATTAAGAATAATTATGCTTTAGCAAAGTCTCCCTAACATAATAGGGCTTTGCTGGTGACTCAGTGGTAAAGAATCCACCTACCAAAGCAGGAGACTTGAATTCCACGTCTGGTCTGGAAGATCCCACGTGCCACACAGCAACTAAGCCTGTGCACCACAGCCATCGAGCCTGTGCTCTAGAGTTGGAATGGAACTGAGCGCTAGCGCTGCAACTGCTGAAGCCAGCAGGCTCTAGAGCCCTTGCTTCACAACAAGAGAAGCCACCACAATGAGAAGCCTGTGCACCGCAACTAGTGAGCAGCCCCCACTCGCCACAACTATATAAAGCCCACACGGCAATGAAGACCCAGCACAGCCAAAAAATAAATAAATAAAATTATTAAGTAAAGTCTTTTGTCATTTTAGTTATGGCTTTATTCTGATGGCTTTGTAAAAACAATTAAAAGACGCTTGCTCCTTGGAAGAATAGGTATGATAAACCTAGACAGTGTATTAAAAAGCAGAGACATCATTTTACCAACAAAGGTCTGTACGGTCAAAGCTATGGTTTTTCCATAGTAGGTCTGGTGGTGCTCATGGTAAAGAATCTGCCCGCAATGCAGGAGACCTGAGTTTGATTCCTGGGTTGGGAAGATCCCCTGGAAAAGGGAATGGCAACGCACTCCAGTATTCTTGCCTGGAGAATGCCATGGACAGAGGAGGCTGGTGGGCTACAGTCCATGGGGTTGCAGAGTTGGACACAACTGAGTGACTAACACACACACCATGGTTTTTCCAGGAGTCATGTAGGGATGTGAGAGTTGGACCATAGAGAAGGCTGAGCACCGAAGAACTGATGCTTTCGAACTGGTGCTGGAGAAAACTCTTCAGAGTCCTTTAGACAACAAAATCAAACCAGTCAATCCTAAAGGAAATCAACCCTGAATATTCACTGGAAGGACTGATACTGAAGCTGAAACTCCAATACTTTGGCCACTTGATGCGAAGAGCCAACTCACTGTAAAAGACCCTGATGCTGGGAAAGACTGACGGCAAGAGGAGAAGGGTGAGACAGAGGATGAGGTGGTTGGATGGCATCACTGACTCAATGGACATGAGTCTGAGCAAACTCAGGGAGATAGTGAAGGACAGTGAAGTCTGGCATGCTGCATGACTTAGCGACTGAATAACAACTTTGTAAAAATATCACCTCTTCAAGATTTACAGAAATCTTGAAGATTAAATTAACTATTAATAGATAAACAAATTTTGTTATTAACAATAAGCTTGTATCAGACTGGAACTTGGTTTTCTCGTTAAGAGAACAGCTTTCTTGGGATGTGGCTTTTGATAACAAGACTGTGAGAATTTCATCGCCTTTAAGTGATTTATATTTGTTTTTAAAATCTTTTGCAACTTTGGTAAAGTAAATGAATATTTCACAATGATCTATGAAGACTGTGGCACACAGAGATAAGCTCGTTTTGCTTCTACAAATAATTAATCTTTCATTGTCAGACTTTTGCTATCCTGATGTTCTTAGAACATGGCAACTGTCTACTTCTAAATCAAGGAATTTAAAACAGGTAAACAAAGGCTATAAATCAGTCAGGGGACTGGGAAATCCAAGATGGCTGCTTGACTTTTCCCGGCTCCCTGATAAACCTCATTTTTTGTTTGATGGGACTAACCATTAACCCTCACTAGAGGATTAATGCCTTCACAAAAAATTGTTTCACTTAATAGTAAATTCTAGTTTTGTTAACTGAGATCTATGTTGACCAAGACTTACTTCCCAGATAGCTCCTTGCTGTTATATTGCTAAGACATTTAACTTAATTTTTCTAAAGCTTATCTCAGTAATCTATCTTTGGATGGAGAGCAGATACCCTGTGACATAAAATAACCTGTATCAATCAATGAACTATATGTAATTGGAGCTTATGGAAAAAACAAAATAGAGCCCTTGGGTTTCTAGAACAGGAAATTTCCAGAGGCCGGAAACAGTCATACTAAGAACAGTCAATTGGCTGAATTATACACAGTATATCAGGCTCGAAAACAAGACAATTTAACAGAATGTCATATTTATACAGACTCTTGGCCAGTAGCCAACGAACAGATTGGCCACTTGGCTTCCCCTAAGCGTAAAGAATAACTGGCGAATTCACTCCAAAGAGCTATGGGGAAAGGAATTATGGTCTGACATTTGGGAAACTGTTCAAACTACTACTGTTTCAGTTTTTCATGTAGATGCTCACAGTGTCCCAAATTCTAGGAAATAATGGTATAACTCTATTAGAAATGAACAAACCTGAATTCAAGCAGCAGAAGTTGATCCAGACTCCAGCAACTTAAAATGTTCGACTTCATGCGCACACCAAAAATGTGGCCATTTGGGAGAAACAACAACATACAGGTGGGCTCAGGATCGAGCTATTTCTTTCACTATAGATCTCATTAAATGTTATTTTACAATGTCCAATTTGTCAACAATTAAGCATAGAAGCTTGCCACAACCAGTAAAGGACAAGTGGCACATGGCAAGCTGCCTGGGCAAATACAGCAAACTGATTATATTGGTCCATTAATTTGGGAAGAAGGGTGCCAGTGTGTGTGCTGCTGTGGACACCTATTCTGAGTATTTAGTGACCATTCCCTTGGGGAAAGCCAGAGTAATACTATTAAAACACTAGAGATAATTCATCTATATTATGGTGTTCCACTTCAAATTCAGAGTGACAATGGGTCACACTTTAAAGTAAGTTAATACAAGAGTTTGTCCAGGAACATAATGTACAATGGATTTTTCATATTTTATTATCCTCAAGATGCTGGCTTGACTGAAAGAATGAATGATCTGTTTAAATAGCAATTAATTAAACTTGGAGAGGGTTCTTATAAAAACTGAAGGACTAATTTAAATACTGCCCTCAATATTTTAAATAATAGACCTATAGGAGAATTAGAAACTCCTTTGATGAAGATGACTATTCTGAACGTACAGATTCATAAAACAGACTTCCATCCTGAGACAGCTAGAATTAGAAAATCAGCCCAGGAGCACTAGCTCCTTTCTGAGCTACTCCCTGAGGTCTCCAGACTGGATTTGTCACCTACATCTGAACACAGACTTACTGAAGGATTGGTATGTGCTATTTCAACTGGTATTGCAATTAAAATGTCTCCCAGACACTTTGAATTAATCCAAGAATGCTTCAGTTTAGCATTAACATGGATTTGTGTCTGTGGGGGAGTCACAGACCTAGACTGTAACTAGAATGAGGAAAAGGATGATCTACTTATTAATAAACACAACCAAGTTGTCAGTTGCTGATTCTTCCATTTGTAACTGACAAAGTACAAAACGGAGAACCTCCCACCTTACTAACGGTCAGAGGTGATAGAGGGTTTGGGTCCACAAATGAAATACATACTATTGAAGCTAAAATCTGGGTGAAGCAGCCTAACCGTCCTCCCATACCTGCTGCTGATATGACTGCACAGGGGAAGGACACTGTCATATAATCTCCGGACAGGAAAAATGGAAATATGTGCCATTAACATACTGTTATTCTCAAGAAAAGACTCTTCTTGGAGCCTTACTGTAATGTGGATTGTTATTCATACCTCAACTCCTGATTATCTGCTACAGTTAAGAAAAGAACATGACGAAAAATGTTGGGGAATCTTCAGATGGAGAATTACGAGCCAGACCCAAACTCAGGATAACTTCACCTGCCTTGCAAACAAGGCCTGTTCTTTCTTAACTTTGACTTTCTATGGACAAAATTTATCTGTCTGTTACATTACACCAATTTCATGTGTTACTCATTGTATCTGGGGGAGAGTATTCGTTGTGGCATTTTACTGGGAATTGTTTGGACTTTAATAATCGCACCACTTACTGACAGACTATAATAAGGCTACCAAGAGACTGCTAAGTGGACCAACATCTCACATTTGGGAACACTACTTATCACAGAACTTCATGAAGTATTGTGAATGGACTATGTTCCCTAAATCCCATGTTTTTTTAAATAGCCCCTCAACTTGTATGTATTGTAACCAGTTACGTAGAAACTAACTTCTACGTTTCAGCTAAGAACCCCTTTTTCCAGATGCCTAACACATATTGATCATTTATATTGGAAGGGGACCACCTATTACTTTTCCTCCATGAGAACTTAGGTATAGTGGACTCAAATCCTATTCCTTACTCTCTCTGTTCCCAGTATTAGCTTCCCCTTAAAACCTTTATGAAATATTTTGCAAGGAATCAAAGAGTTATAAAATTTCATAGATAAATATAATCATACCTTAATAGAGCATTTTGTTGTTACTACTGTAACTGCCAATAACTTAATGGATGTAGGAGTTGATGTACAAAAACGTACTTCTCATTCATGGTGGGTCTTTTTCTTTACTAAATCCCCTACTGCTCAAAGATTCTTCTCTGCACTGCTTAACCCATTATATATTTCTATGATCACTTTATTTCTATTGACTATCTGGAACTGTTATTTGACTTATAGAATTAAAGAGACTGTTCATGTTACTCTGCCTTATTCCTATGCTCTTCAGCCTCAACAATTCTGAGGTCAGCTGGTAAGGATGAGTCTTGTTCAGGGTTCAGAAATAGGGGAGCAGGCCTCTGACCCACTTCTGACCTTGCCCAGACACTGCCTGGACTACATGCCTGCCTACAAGCACATCAAGTGTTACCATCAGGTCAGTCGGCACTTTAGAGAAGAAAGGGAATAGGACTTGAAATCCCTAAGCCCCTGAGGGCCTGGCCAGCCTCTCTTCCCCATCTAAAAATTCTTAAGACTCAGGAAGATAAAACAAACAGCATTGTAAAATTAAAGTAAAACTAGAGCTGCATCTTTTTGAGGTAATCTTTTAAAATTATTTTTATAATCAGTCACCAAAAACTATGCGGAGATGATATTTACAATGTTACATTCTCACAAGAGCTCATTTTTTGCACACAAACTTATATCAGTTTGCAGCCTGAGATTACAAACAGGAGCCCCCAAAATTGCAATTTGAAGTCTCACCTGTGGGGTGGACGTACCACCCAGGATCCTTCCAACTGGGGATCCAGACTGCTGTTAACAAGAGACTGGCCAGTGCTGTTCAAGTCTGGATATAGGCTGTCGGCCCAGTTCTGTTACTTCTCTCTACTGTTGTTGTTGTTGTTGTTTTTTAATATTGTATATTTAAATTAAGTCAAATACCCTTCTATAAGAAAACTGAATTTATTTGTGGTAAAGAGTGGTTTCTTTTGTTAACGAATTCTTCAAATCTAAAACGAAAGTAAAACTCTCAACAAAACAAGGAGTAAATTGAAATGTCCAGAATCAGCAAGTGTTGCCAGGGGCTGGGAAAAGAGAAATGGAAGTGACTGCTGAAGTATGAGGGGTTTCTTTCTGGGGTGATGTACATGTTCTGAAATTAGATCATGGTGATGGTTGCTGACCTCTGAATATACCAAGAACCAGTGAATTGTAAATCAAAAGAAGGAATTCTATCGTATGCATATTATCTCAATTATACTTACATATGGAGAAGAGCACAAAACTTTAATTAGTGCTCTCACTGCTGGGACCCCAGGTTCAATCCCTGTTCGGGGAACTAAGATCCCACAAGCCATGCTGTGAGGCCAAAAAAAAAAATCAAGCCGATACACAAGAAGACAGAAAACTCAGATGCTAAAAAAGAAATCAGAATAGGACATAAACATACCCTGGTGATTTGGGAAATCTCAGGAAGCAGAACTTCTCTAGAATCTTAACAAGAATATGTCAGCGAATCAAACACGGCAATGGCATGAACTAGACAGAATTCACCAGAAGTTAAAGAAAACAATAAATAATTTTATAGAAGTGAAATATTTATTTACTGAGTATAACTGATAAGAATTCTAATATTTATTTGTATTACTTTGTGAAAATATTTTTCTCCACAAATTCAATTCAGAATAATAATCCTCTTCCTTTTTATCTGTTGCAGTTGTATATCGAGCTTGCTACAAATATTCTACTAGACCTTAAAACAAAGAAAAACCAGAGGAAAATGGGTGTGAACAAAGACATGAGAAATTAGGGCATCAAGCACATTGTGAACAGTACATTGAGTAAAGGATATAAATAAAAGGATATAGGTCACAAAAGATTTTTTTTTCTTTTGATGTATCCTAAATGCTTTATTTCTGGGCCAGCTGTCAGTATTTAAGAGCTCAGCTTATTACAAAGATTTCTCAATGGGAAGATATAATAATAAATAATGATCTAAGTTATGGTACTAACAGCATTTAGAGTTGTTGAGAACATTGCTTGAGATCGCCTTAATGGCTCACAAAAAACTGAATGCAAAAGGTCAAGCAAGCAAATACAATTGTTGTACATAAAATTTTTCATTAAACATTTAAGAACCTATGATTTCCTTTAACCATTTAGAAATCTAAGGATTTTAGGCCCTACTGACTTTAAAGCAAAACGTTTTACACCAGAATTGTGGTACCGTACAAGTTCATGTGCCAAAGTTTAGAATATGGACTTTATCTTTTACAGTGTTATATTTTAAACTAATAAAGATTTGAAAATTATTTAGAGTTTTTGTTCAGGAAGACTAGTTCTGATATATTTCTGAACATCCATTGAGTGTGTGCGTGCTCAGTCATGTCTGACTCTTTGTGACCCTTTGGACTGTAGCCCACCAGGCTCCTCTGTCCGTGGGATTTTCCAGGCAAGAATACTGGAGTGGGCTACAAAAGATTTTTAAGAAGAGAGTGACATTAAACATTTTGGGGAAAAAAATGTAGAGTTTAAGAAATAATTATAAAGATTAATCCAGTGGTAGATGGGACTAAAAGGAAAAAAGGACAGATATATTAAGTTACTTTTTCTAAGAGAAAATTTTACTAATACAAGCACTAAGAAACAAAGTTTAGAATAGGCACTAGCAGTAGAAATAAAGGAAAAAAGAGACGCAGTTTTCACCTTGGAAAAATGAATAGGTTTTCAGTAAATATGTGTGTGTGTGTGTGTGTGTAACTGCATGAAGAGAAAAAAATTCTAGTGGAAATATATGCCAAAAGGTTAATAGGATTATCTCTGAAGACCAGAGTTACAGAGAAATAATTACCTCCTTTAATTTGTCCTCTTTAATTTTATGATAAAAATACATGTTTATAGGGTGAGAAAAACAGAACAGTACCATTATATAAATTAATAGGACTTTATAACTGATTGGACAAAGGGGAGAAGGAAAAAGGTAACTCAAAGGCAATACTAAGATATTAAGCCTACAACTTTGCCTTCAAGGATCTAAAAATACACTTGAAAGAATCTAACATATATATATGTATATATATAATAAAAGCAATGTCTAACAAGGCACTATCTAAGTGAAAGACTGCAACAGATAAATTTCAACCTAATTTTTGTGCAATCAACCATATACTCATTGCTCCTCATGCAATCATACACCAAGCTAGTTTATCAAAGTATTTTCCTATCAAAAGTAGTTTCAAAAGGAATTCTTACGCCAAGTTAAGAGTGTAAGATTTTGTCCATATTATAAACAGTAATAATGCCAGCTAATACTTGCTATGTGCAGGCATTCTGCAAATTAATTCACCTATATCCTATGAGGTAGGCACCATTTTTGACTCCAAAGAGATGAGAAAACTGAGGCCCAAGGTAACTTGCCCAAGGCCAAAGAGCTGTAGGCAGTGCAGCAAGGATCCAAATTGAGATGTGTCTGACTCAAGAGATCATCCTCTTAACCACTCAATTCAGTTCAGTCACTCAGTCATGTCCAACTCTTTGCAACCCCATGAACCACAGCACGCCAGGCCTCCCTGTCCATCACCAATTCCCGGAGTTTACCCAAACTCATGTCCATTGAGTCGGTGATGGCATCCAACCATCTCATCCCGCTGTCCCCTTCTCCTCCTGCCTTCAATCGTTCCCAACATCAGGGTCTTTTCAAATGAGTTAGATCTTTGCATCAGGTGGCCAAAATACTGGAGTTTCAGCTTCAACATCAGTCCTTCCAATGAATATTCAGGACTGATTTCCTTTAGGATGGACTGGTTGGATCTCCTTGCAGTCCAAGGGACCCTCAAGAGTCTTCTCCAACACCACAGTTCAAAAGTATCAATTCTTCTGCGCTCAGCTTTCTTTATAGTCCAACTCTCACACCCATACATGACTACTGGGAAAAGTATAGCCTTGACTAGACGGACCTTTGTTGGCAAAGTAATGTCTCTGCTTTTTAATATGCTGTCTAGGTTGGACAGCATATTTCCTTCCAAGGAGTAAGAGTCTTTCAATTTCATGGCTGCAATCACCATCTGCAGTGATTTTGGAGCCCAAAAATATAAAGTCAGCCACTGTTTCCCCATCTATTTGCCATGAAATGATGAGATCGGATGTCCAAAAAAATAAAGTCAGCTACTGTTTCCCCATCTATTTGCCATGAAGTGATGGGACCAGATGCCATGATCTTAGTTTTCTGAATGTTGAGATTTAAGCCAAGTTTTTCACTCTCCTCTTTCACTTTCATCAAGAGGCTCTTTAGTTCTTCTTCACTTTCTGCCATAAGGGTAGCATCATCTGCATATCTGAGGTTATTGATACTTCTCCTGGCAATCTTGATTCCAGCTTGTGCTTCCTCCAGCCTGGCACTTCTCATGATGTACTCTGCATATAAGTTAAATAAGCAGGGTGACAATATACAGCCTTGACATATTCCTTTTCCTATTTGGAACCAGTTTGTTGTTCCATGTCCAGTTCTAACTGTTGCTTCCTGGCCTGCATACAGGTTTCTCAAGAGGCAGGTCAGGTGGTCTGGTATTCCCATCTCATTCAGAATTTTCCAGTTTATTGTGATCCACACAGTCAAAGGTTTTGGCATAGTCAATAAAGCAGAAATAGATGTTTTTCTGGAACTCTCTTGCTTTTTCAATGATCCAGTGGATGTTGGCAATTTGATCTCTGGTTCCTCTGCCTTTTCTAAAACCAGCTTGAACATCTGGAAGTTCATGGTTCACATATTGCTGAAGCCTGGCTTAGAGAATTCTGAGCATTACTTTACTAGCATGTGAGATGAGTGCAATTGTGCAGGAGTTCGAGCATTCTTTGGCATTGCCTTTCTTTGGGACTGGAATGAAAACTGACCTTTTCCAGTCCCGTGGCCACTGCTGAGTGTTTCAAATTTGTTGACATATTGAGTGCAGCACTTTCACAGCATCAGGATTTGAAATACTAAACTTGACCTTTTAAGAGTCAGTTAATGAGAGTAATATACACCCAAATTTGTCAGCTATTACAACACCTGTGAATCAAATGTTAGAAAATGCAACATAAATACACACACATCAAGTTGCTCACCTTTACTTTTACATTCCCCCACCTGAAAACATTTAAGATAGTATATATATAGAAATTCAATTCAGTTCAATTCAGTCGCTCAGTCGTGTCCAACTCTTTGCGACCCCATGGACTATAGTGAGGCTTAATTTCTTCTCAAAAAAAGAATGCAATGCCAGGATTTAAGTAAAAATAAACCAGTCATTTAATCATGTCCACTAAAAGAATGCAATTTATACAATCAAAAGGTAAGTTCTCTTCAAAGGTATTGGAAATACACTGTATCTTGTTCTGAGTGGAGGTTATGTATAAATAAAATGCAAAAACAATTGTGCTGCACCTCAGACTTGAGTGCTTTATGTTGCTGCTATTGTTGTTTAGTTGCTAAGTCCTGTCTGACTCTTCTGTGATCCCATGGACTGTAGCCTGCAAAGCTCCTCTGTCCATGGGATTTTCCAGGCAAGAATACTGGAGTGGGTTGCCATTTCCTTCTCCAGGGGATCTTCCTGACCCAGGGATTGAACCCACATCTCCTGCATTGGCAGGTGGATTCTTTACTACTGAGCCACCAGGGAAGCCCATGCTTTACGTTATACCTCAATAAAGATTTTTAAATTTTTTTTTAAAAAGGCAAGAGCTATAGGCTCCGAAACACTATAAAAGAGTTACAACAAAACAAGAAAAGTATTCACGGCACATGGCACACAGCTTTGATAGATGAGAAAACCAAAATAAAATAGGGGTATAAAGAATCAACAGAGAATTTTTTTTTTTTTTTTTTCCGGAACCCTCCTCCCTCCTCCCTCCCCATACCATCCCTCTGGGTCGTCCCAGTGCACCAGCCCCAAGCATCCAGTATGGTGCATTGAACCTGGACTGGCGACTTGTTTCATATATATTATACATGTTCCAATGCCATTCTCCCAAATCATCCCACCCTCTCCCTCTCCCACAGAGTCCAAAAGACTGTTCTATACATCAGTGTCTCTTTTGCTGTCTCGTATACAGGGTTATTGTTACCATCTTTCTAAATTCCATATATATGCGTTAGTATACTGTATTGGTGTTTTTCTTTCTGGCTTACTTCACTCTGTATAATAGGCTCCAGTTTCATCCACCTCATTAGAATTTTTAAGTCAATTCTTCAATTTCATAAGAAGAACAATGACCAACAGGCATAAGACGTTCAACTTCACTAACTGAAGAAATGTAAATTCAGAAAATAGGACTCCCACTATCTTGCTCACCATTCTATCCCTGCTGTAGTACTTGACAAATAGTATTTCCTGAAATAATGAGTATTTGTTATTAGTGAGGATGGAGAGAAAAGAACAGTCTTCCACAGTGCTGGAAACAATGTATGCTGGTATAATCTTTCAGTAGAGCAAATAGACACAATAAAAATATTTTAAATGCATACCCTTGGACACAATTCCATCTATAGGAACTTATAAAACAGTCATGTTTACCAGACTATCTTATATAAATTATTTATAATACAATAAACTATAAACCACCCAAACATCCACCAATCATAAGCTGGTAAAATAAATTATAGGAACTACTCAAATACTATGTGGCCATTTAAAATAACAAGAAAATGCCCAGTACATATACTGTTAAGTGATAAAAGGCAATTGCGTAAGAGTAGTATAGTAACAAGTGATTTTTATAGAAATACATAAATGCTGGTACTACAGGCACAAAAAAAGGCCTGAGACACTACTGTCGAAATGTTTATCAAAAGTTACTTTTGGAGGATGGGATTACAGATGAGCTTTTACTTTCTACATTACACATGCTTGTATTAATTTTTACCACAACCATTTATTACCTTTGTAATAAGAAAAAATTAACAAGAAAAATGTATGAGCACTTCACAGGACATACTATATATCAATGCCACAATGTACTAAATCCCCTTAAATTTGAATTTGGACTTACCACAGCTAAACCCTTAGAATTAACATCCTACAGGAGTCATATTTTTCATCCATTAATTCCAGAATGTTCCTAAAATCAGTTCTCTGAAGAGGATCAATAACCCCAAATTAAAAGAATCAATGGATTCTCGAAAAGGTACTGAAATCCAAAAGAATATCTCTATATTGGATAATTACCAGATCATTCATTCATTAAGTTTACTGAAGATGCTTTAGAGGATACACAGAAAAGTGAGTCTCTGTCCTTGCTAAGATAAATACATAGAAAATAAGACAAGATGTAATTTAAAAGGTAAAGCAGGGGAAACACACCCACACACATTACTGTTTAGTCACTGAGTAGTGTCCGACTCTTTCCTGACCCCATGGACTGTAGCCAGCCAGGCTCCTCTGTCCATGAGATTTCCCAGGCAAGAATACTGGAATGGGTTGCCATTTCCTTCTCCAGGGGATCTTCCTGACCCAGGGACTGAAACCGCATCTCCTGCACTGGCAGGTGGATTCCTTACCACTGAGCCATCAGGGAAGCCCATACATACATACACACACACACACACATATATATAAATACACACACATGCATAGAGTGAACAAATTGATGTGAGATGTATTTCACCCTGGATTTCAAATCTTTACCATAATAAAAGAAATGTAGAAAACTTTTAGAATGGGCAAGATAGCAATAGACTTCCTCTTCATATACCATTTTTTATCCACTACTTTCTCTTCTAGAGCTATCAGACAGCCTCAATAAATGCTTCTCTCTCTTAAGAAGAATGTGTTCCTGGCAATCAGAGGAGGTAGAGGGGTTAAAGATAGGAAACAGCCAAAATGACTGAACAATCTGCAAAAATTGGGAATATTTAATCCATAAATCTCAAGGGTTTCCTGTACAATTATTCCCAATAATGAGTCCACTAATATCTTGCTTTTCAATTTCTTTTTCTATGGCATAAAAAACAGAATTTAAACCCTATTATCCTAAGGGTAAGTCTGAAACACCTTACCTCAAAACATAACTTTTTCTTAAAAAAAAAAGAAATATTTGACTCATAAATCCACATGAAGTATTCATCAAGTTCAGCCCTATTATCTTGTGATTTTATTAAACAAATATATTCTTACCTGCAATTGGAATATCACTATGCACTTGCTTCCAAGTCATTTACAATAATGTTAAATAGGACCATTTCAGGTAGCAAAACTGAAAATAGCATTATTTACAATTCTGTCCAGAAAAAAAAAATCCCTTTATTACTATTATTTTATTTTTCTCCTCTTAAAAGTCATCACCCAGTCATCACATAATGTACCTTCCCCTTCCAACCAGACACTGATTGGACTCTTTTCAAATATTTTTAGAAAATGTAAATGACTAACATTCACTTGTTTTCCTGTGCCTGTATTATTAACCAGTTCAAAAGTTACACTTAAGTTAGTTTCCCCTTTAACACTACTCTCCCAAACCAAAAATGTTAACTCTAAGTGTTCAATGATCTATTAGAGAATCCACCTACTCTAAGAATGCACTAAAGCTAAACAAGTAGCTAGACACTAAACAGGAAAACTAGAAGGCTGGATTCAGAATAGCAGTGTGATTACAATGAAAGCGATCAATACTAAATTCTAAACTTCAAACCCCAGTTCAGCAGCAAAGATCAACCACAAAAGAAATATGAAGCTGAAATTAATCACGAAAGAATTATACCATATAAAAAAATTATACTTACATTTCGATGGAACTGTGTAAAGGACTGAATCATGTAGAATCGATGCATGTACACTATAGCAGTGTTGATGGTCAATTGTGAGCTAAAACGTTCAAGTTAAGGTCCCAAAACAGACAGTACAATCCCCAAAATACAATCTCTATATGCCCCCAAAAGGACCATGCAGCCAAGCACAGTAGATGCTCTTAAATGAAAATCATACTTACCTCTTTGGGGTGTGGAGAAAGGGAATTCTCTACCCTATTGGGGGGAATGTAAACTGATGCTGCCACTATGAAAAACAGTATGGAGGTTCCTCAAAAAAACTAAACACAGAGTTGCCGTATGATCAAGCAATCCCACTCCTAGGCATATATTCATAGAAAATTCTTCTAATTCAAAAAGATACATGCACCCTAATGTTCACAGCAGCACTATTTACAAAAGCCAAGGCATGGAAACAACCTAAAGGTCCATGGACAGATGAATGGATAAAGAAGATGTGGTGCATATACACAATGGAGTATTACTTAGCCATAAAAAAGAATGAAATAATGCCCTTTGTAGCCACATGGATGGACCTAGAGATTATCATACTTAGTGAAGTCAGAAAGAGAAAAACAAATACCATATGATACCACTTTTATGTGGAACCTAAAATGACACAAATGAACTTATTTATGAAACAGAAACAGACTCACAGACATATAAAACAAACTATAGTTAGCAAAGAAGAAAGAGGGCAGGAGAGAATAAATTAGGAGCCTGGCATTAGTATACAAACAACTATATATATATATAACCAAACAGATAACAGCATAGGGAACTATATTCAATATCCTGTAAAAAACCATAATGGAAAAGGATATTTATATATACATATAACTAAATCACTTTGCTGTACACCAGAAACTAAGACAATGTTGGAAATCAATCATTGTAATTCTTCAATTTTAAAAAAAGATATCATACTTGCCTCTCAGAATTAAAAAGCAAATGTTTTCATCAAACTATTGACACTTAACACAATGCCGTCTATGAAACAGGTATTCACTATAAACTTGCTGAATTAATAAACAAGGTCTCAATATGTGTGGATCAAGAAGGAATACAAACAAAACTATTTAAGACCTAAACCTGTCACCTGTCTACTGAAAATCCTGCCAAGGTGATCCATTATCACAGAATCTCTTCACACTGATTTACAACACCCTGCCCTGATCTGTCCTCTAGGTATGCTGCTGCTTATCTCATCTTCTCAAGCCCTCCCTGATCTGCCCCCTAGGTTGCTGTTCAGTTGTGTCACCAGGCTTCCCTTTTACCATCTCCCGGAGCTTGCTCACACTCATGTCCACTGAGTCAGTGATGCCATCTAGCCATCTCATCCTCTGTCGTCCCCTTCTCCTCCTGCCTTCAATCTTTCCCAGCATCAGGGTCTTTTCAAATGAGTCAGTTCTTCGCATCAGGTGACCAAAGTATTGGAGCTTCAACTTCAGCACCAGTCCTTCTAATGAACATTCAGGATTGATTTCCTCCTAGGTATGTTTCCACTAATCTCCTCATCTTCTAAGCTCCAGCAATTAACTTTTCAGTTCTACTTCCCTCTGGCAACAAAACCTTCTCATAAGGTGATCCCTGGGACCAGAAACACCTTGGTATTTAATGAATTATTTGATATTCACGGAAAAGAAAAATTTCTATTTTAATTTTTAACACAATTTTTAAAGATTATGTTCCATTTCCAATTTCTACAGAATACTGGCTATATTCCTCTTGTTGTAAAATACACCCTTGGAGTCTACCTCACACCCAGTACCTCCCGCTCCCCACCCTTACATTGCCCCCTCACCTCTCCCCACTGCTAACCATTAGTTGGTTCTCTAGATCTGTGAATCTACCTTTTTGTTTGCACCAGTTGTATTCCTTAAGTTCCACATGTAAATAACATATATTTGTCTTTTCCTTTCTATTTCACTGAGTATGATAACCTCTAGGTCCATCCACGTTGCTGTAAACGGCATTACTTCATACTTTTTTTTACAGCTAAACGGTATTCCATTGCCTATATATACCACCTATTCTTTACCCATTCATCTGTCCATGAGCATTCAGTTTGCTACCATATCGTGGCAACTATAAGCAATGCTGCTATGAAAAACTGGGTGCTCATATATTTCCAAATGAGTGTCTTTGTTTTTTCAGATATATACCTAGGCGTGGAATTGCTGGGTCATATAGTAATTCAATTTTTAGCTTTTTGAGAAACCTCTATTTGGTTTTCCACAATGACTGCACCAATATACACTACCACCAACACTGTCCAAGGGTTCTCTTGAAAAGGGAAATTTCTGAATGCCTTACTTAAAAAGACCTCAGAAAACAATGTGGGATATACAGAGATGGGGGCTTCCCAGGTGGCCCTAGTGGTAAAGAAACTGCCTGTCAATGCAGGAGACGCAATAGACACAAGAACAATCCCTGGGTCAGGAAGATTCTCCCCCTCCCCTCTCCCCGTAGGAAATAGCACCCCTCTCCAGTATTCTAGCCTGGAAATTTTTATGGGCAGAGGAGCCTGGTAGGCTACAGTCCATGGGGCCACAAAGAGTGGAACACGACTGAGCACACAGAGTTGAGACAGTACCACAATAATACACACATAAGGAAAATACTAGGATGCACTAAAACAGAATTAAAAAAAAATTTTCTAACTCAGTACTGACTGGATGCTTAGGAAACAAACTGAATATGGGCACCAAAGACACCTTTTTTCAAGTGAGGACAACCTTAAACAGACAGCCAGCAACACATTTAAATAGAAGTTGCGCCCAAAAACAAATTTTTACTTCCTAAGTGGAAAGAACTTCAAAACTCTACAGCTTTCTCTGCTACAAAATGAGTAGGCTTTCTGACCAAAACACTTAAAGGGAAAAAAAAAATCCCACTAAATCGTTTAAATATGAGAAAAACGAATATACATTAGCATTTTGAGTAACTTAAAACCCCAGAATTTCATAAAGGATTTTTCAGAACATTAGATCTGTAAGTCTACCTGCCTACAAACTAAACTGACATCGTTCCTTTCTCTGAAATACTGTAAAACTCTTAACAGTAACTACTTTTTGAACATATAAGTGCCAAATATTTTGCTGGGCATAGAAATCAAATTCAAGAGGTATCATCTCATTTTATAAACCAGTCTTAAACAACCAGTAAGGGGAAGGAATGGATTTTAAGCCAAAGCTGGGGTACTAATTCTAGGCCACCCTTTTAATAAGACCTTCAGGCACTGAAATTTCTCAAAACTCTCTTTACACAGTAAGTTTAAGAAGGCAGCCGTCAACAGTGAAACCTCCACTAGACACTTTGGGCGTAACAGAAAAGCAGAATCTCAAAGTCACCAGAACAGGAGATCACAACACACCGAAATGGGACTACTACTACTTTAAAATACAAAGTGGGAAGGAAACGCATTCCCAAGGCTGGTGGCACGGGTGAGCGAGCGGGAAATTAACTCCGCCTCGCTTCCCTCTCGCGAACACTTAACTTTTGCCCATCGTAGGCTCTCCTAACTAGACCCCCAGTCCTTGCCCACCCTCTTCTCGTCTAACAGACCTTGAAGACTGGAAGCAGAGCAGGGCGGGACTGACTCCAAGGCCGAAGGCCTAGGCCGCAAGGATACACGTTGAGACGTTGGCCCATGTCCTGGAGCAGATTGGCCGCCTGCTGGCGATTAGAAAGTTCTTTATCTGGATCCAAGCCAAAACGACGAGACGGGCTATTTTCCAGTTGTTCTCGAGTAAAATACCACCGTTTATTGTTGTTCTTCCTCTCTCCCTCCATAGTGCTTCAACCAGAAGGCAGCGGCGGCGGCTGCAAGCACTTCTCAGCGTCACCTAAGCGGCGACACACATCCGCTGAGCGGGGGCAACTGCGACGTGACGAACTTCCGCAAAGGCCGGACGGCTAGGTTGTGACACGCTTCCGGGGAGGAAGTGCTAGTTAAAGGATCTACTTCCGGAATGGCCCCCTGGTCAGCCTGCCTCCGAGTTAACAGCCAGTAGGCGATCAGAAAATCCTTGGTTCTAGGACGCAGGCGCCAGTCATGTGACCCTGGAGAGGCAAGGTGGGGTTAGGAGCTCCGCAAAAAAAAAAAAAAGTGTCTCCTCTCGCGAGAACTATTTTGAGCCTTCGCGCCCTGAGCGAGGGAGCGAGGCAAAGGCTGTGGGTGGATGGGGCTCCCGCCCTCGCGCCGCGCGGCGGTTTCTCGGAGAATTTCGCTTGTGACGGTGGTAGCTGTACAAAACGAGGCGGATAGAGAACTTGACAGAGAAAATGGGTAAGAGTGTCAAAAACCGAAAAAAGTAATCAAAGCGAGTAGCCCTATCGTATATCGTTACATACAGCCACCGGAAGCTCTTGAATTCGTTGGTAGTAGTATAATTTACCCATTTGAAAAGCTTAAACGCGTAGCTAAATCCTCGAAAACACTAATGATTTGCCACGCTGAACCAATTTAAAGGAATAAAATAAATTAATAATTTCATTTTATTAATAATTTAGTGCTTACCACATCGCTGACTCTTAACTACACTATTCAATCGGCACAACCCGAAAAAATGGTACTATCTTAACCCCATTGTATGACCGGATGAACTAAAACTGCTCCTTCCGTGTGGAAAACTTCCACTACCATCCTGCGCATGCACAGATTTTTAAATTCCTGTCCACTGTCAAGCTATATCCCTACTCCAAGTTTGAGGATTGTTTGTTCCTAGTGTGGGTTGCCTGGAGAATCCCAGGGACTCAGGAGCCTAGTGGGCTGCCGTCTGTGGGGTCGCACAGAGTCGGACACGACTGAAGCAACTTAGCAGGCAAGATACTTAACTTCTCTGTACCTGTTATAAATGGTGTGCGGTACATACGTTTTAGTTTCTGAAAAGGATTAAGTGATTTGATAAGTTATAAGCAGTTATAGTAGTACCGGGCACATAGAAAACATTCAGTAGGTTTCCTCATAATATTTATTACATTATGTGAAGTTGAGGGTAGGAACAATACCGTCTATGCTTTTTGTAGCCTTCGCACCTACCTACTGTAGTCCTGGCCCTAGTAAATGAGTGTTTGTCAAACAAATGGTCACTACAACCTATAATAAAGAAACTGAGGCTTGGGAGATTAGGTAGTTTGCCCTACACTACACCACTTGTAAATGTAGATTTTAAAATCAAATATAATTTCATTGTTCTTGCTCTCCTGGAACAGTCAATTCACCTTGATTATATTTGAGTAATATTAGAACCTTTTGTCTTTTATAAAAAATATTTTGAGTTTTGTCATTTTTGGACACGGCTTTTCCCACTTTGATTCTACGGCTTTTCCCACTTTGATTCTACTTCATTCTCAGAAGTATTTTCTTTTACTGCAAGCCTTCCTCTGCCATATACTGCCTATAATTAGCATTAAGTGAAAGAGGAGAGTGAAAACGTTGGCTTAAAGCTCAACATTCAGAAAACTAAGATCATGGCATCTAGTCCCATCACTTCATGGGAAATAGATGGGGAAACAGTGTCAGACTTTATTTTTGGGGGCTCCAAAATCACTGCAGATGGTGACTATAGCCATGAAATTAAAAGACGCTTACTCCTTGGAAGGAAAGTTCTGACCAACCTAGATAGCATATTGAAATGCAGAGACATTACGTTACCAACAAAGGTCCATCTAGTCAAGACTATGGTTTTTCCAGTGGTCATGTATGGATGTGAGAGTTGGACTGTGAAGAAAGCTGAGCACCAAAGAATTAATGCTTTTGAACTGTGGTGTTGGAGAAGACTCTTGAGAGTCCCTTGGACTGCAAGGAGATCCAACCAGTCCATTCTAAAGGAGATCAGCCCTGGGTGTTCTTTGGAAGGAACGATGCTAAAGCTGAAACTCCAGTACTTTGGCCACCTCATGTGAAGAGTTGACTCATTGGAAAGGACTCTGATGCTGGGAGGGATTGGGGGCAGAAGGAAAAGGGGATGACAGAGGATGAGATGGCTGGATGGCATCACCAACTCCATGGACGTGAGTTTGAGTGAACTCCGGGAGTTGGTGATGGACAGGGAGGCCTGGCATGCTGCGATTCATGGGGTCTCAAAGAGTTGGACACGACTGAGCAACTGAACTGAACTGACTGAAGTGTTAGTCACTCAGTTCTGTCTGACTCTGTCTGCCAGGCTCCTTTGTCCATGGGATTTTCCAGGCAAGAATACTGGAGTGGATTGGCATTCCCTTCTCCGGGGGATCATCCCGACCCAGGATTCGAACTCAGATCTCCTGCATTGTAGACAGATTCTTTACCATCTGAGCTACCATTAGCTCCATTTTACTCCAGAAAAATTGAGGAAAAGATGATAGGTACGGAGTAAAAGGATAAAGTAGATGATTGAAATAGTTAATCCCATTAGGGGATTGTAAGTAGAAGTAGTATGAGAGACCCTTGTAAGTTAATAATTACTTAAGAAAGCAGGTTTACTTAACCACAAAACCAAGCAGGCTTGTTTAGCAACAGAATCATGCAACAGAAGCAAGAGATATGCCCCAAAATAATAAAACAGTGGTGACATCAGACTCACATGCTGCCCAGTGAGCTCAGTAAGTTAATGATCCCTAGGACATGCTCTCTGCACACATAAAAAACATTAATTTGTGCACCTAACTTGACCATGTAGGGACAAGAAAACCCCCCTGCTCAACCTGGAGCTGAAGCTGATGATGGAAGCGTGATGTCTACTCAAAGACAACGAAGTTCTGCTCTTCCTGCCCACTTTTCCTTTAATTATAAAACTAGCCCAGTAAGCTCTTGGGGCATGGCATCCTTTTTTCCATCTGCTCATAAGCCTCACAAGCATTCAATTTTAATAAATCACTTCTTATCTATCATTTTGTCTCTTGCTGAATTCTTTTTCTGTGCTGAGATATAAAGGACTCGTACCAGAGCTCTTCAGAGCCCCTGAAATGACACCAAATGGTTTCAAAAATACTTAATTTCAAATTATAACATTAAACATTTTTTCTTTCAAACTTTTTCCATGGCAGACTTTTTCTGTTAATAGCAAAAGCACTTTTCAGTCATGTCATCATGAATTTTGTCTTTTAAACAGCCAAAATTATTTCTCCCAGATCCCTCTTGCCTATTTCTCTGACCAGTGTTTGTTTTCCACTAAATCTGTTGGATTGATGACTCCATTTTGAATTTGCTACCGTAGCTGTGCACCAGTCCTCCAAGAAAAAGTTCTTGTGTTTGACAGGCTTCAGGCAAAGCAAATGCTAGCCAATGGTTTACTACCCTGTCATACGGAAGAGGAGGACCTGTGTAAATCAGAGAAAGGAAATGTTCTTTGACTGAAGATAAAATTATTGAAAGTAAGCAGCAGTGACTACATAATTGCTAAACATAACTTTTTGATTCAGGACTGATTTCAAATCCCAGTTATTTTAAAACTGTCTTAACCACTTTGAAGTGTATAGTTCAGTGTCAACTGCATTGTTATGCAGCAGGTATCTACAGATTTTTCTTTTTGCATAACTACAACTCTTTATCCACTGAAAAACTTCCCAGTTCCCCCTCCCCTAACCTTGACAACTCCCATTCTGCTTTCTGTTGAATTTGAATGCTTTAGATATTTCATATAAGTGGAAAGGTATTTATTCATATTAGTGGACAGGTATTTCATATATGTCATATGAGACAGTCTCACAGGATTGTCTTTCTGTGACTGGATAATGTTCACTTAGTATAATGTTTCATTTAGTATAATGTTCTAAAAATTGCCAGTTATGTATTGACTAGCTGTGTGATCTTTTTTTAAAAAATACTTGTTATTTTTTTTCTAACTTTAAACTTCTTATTTTGTATATGGGTAAAGCCAGTAAACAGTGTTCAGTGGATTCAGGTGAACCCTGAAGGGACTCAGCTGTGCATATACATGTATCCATTCTCCCCCAAAGCCCTCTCCCATCCAGGCTGGCACGAAAACTTTGAGTGGAGTTCCATGTGCTATACAATAGGTCCTTGTTGGTTATCCATTTTGAATATAGTATTGTGTACATGACCTTCCCAAACTCCCTAAATGTCCCTCCCCCCCGCAACAATAAGCTTATTTTCTAAGTCTATGAGTCTCTTTCTGTTTTGTAAGTAAGTTCATTTGTATCATTTCTTTTTAGATTCCATATATAAAGGATGTCATAGGATATTTCTCCTTCTGTCTTAACTTCACTCAGTATGACAATCTCTGGGTCCATCATGTTGCTGAAAATGGCCTTATTTCTTTGGCTGAGTAATATTCTATTGTATATATGTATCACATTTTTTTTCTTGAAAGAAAGCTCCTATTTATTTTTTATTTTAATTAAAAATATTATATGGATGTTTAGTTGATATATAATATTATATAAGCTACACATATATAATATAGTGGTTCACAACTTTTAAAAGTTATACTCCATTAATAATTATCATAAAATACTGGCTATATTCCCTGTGTTCTCATTCTCCAATTTTTTCTACACATACACACCTGTACTACCCATTAATAGAGGAGAAAATAAATGTTAATCTAATCTGGTAAAATTTTAGATCCAATAGTTTAATTATTTCATTAAGATAGTTCAGTTTCTTCTGGTTTAACAGTCTCTTTTCAGTATTTCAAACCGTATTATCCTTCCCTTTCTCCTTGTAAAACTGTTGTCAGAGTATATGGAAGAATGTAGCTAATATGACCTAGTGTTCGTGCTGAGGAGGTAGAATCTATAAATAATCCAGAATCCTCTGTACGAATGGTCTGGTCTGGTCTGTTCTGTTCCGTGAACTTGTTCTGCACAGGTACAGTACTTCTATCTCACATTTTTGCCTTTTTTTTTTTTTTTTTTTAACTTTACATGAGGCTATTGCAGAACTCGACACACTGAATGAAGACTCGTACAAAAGACAGCACCCTCATCATGCAGCTGCTGAGAGACAACCTCACATTATGGACATCAGACAGTGCAGGAGAAGAATGTGATGCGGCAGAAGGGGCAGAAAACGAAGTGCATACAGGGTGTCATCTTTCTTCCCCTTGAAACCTTTTTACTCATCTCCATTCCTTATTCCATTTGGATTTCCTATAGCAAAGAAACCCATTCATGTGTATGGAATCAACTGTTTATAGTCTTTTCACACTGCAGCTTTGGGAAAACTCCATTCCTTGATTTGTGTTTGTCTTAGCCTTCCTGGTGTGCAGTTACTGCTGTAGAAAAGTATTAATAGCTTCATTTCATACAAACATAAGTAACTTCCAAACACTTATGTAGAAGACTAAAAATGTATCTGGTATTTAAGTAATCTGAACCAGTTCTGCAAGTGACTGTGTTTTGTATTACTGTGAAGATATGAAAATGTAGCTAATTACAATTTAAAGAGTGTTCTACATAACTTCTTAATTTCTACATTCCCTCCTTTACTCTTCTTCAGAGATTTCCTTTCAGTGAGCAACTTTTCCATCCTCTTAATGTATTCCTTTTTAGTAGGAATCCAGAAGTATTAGATTGAATGGAAAAGCATTCAACATTTTGGGGCTGGGGGAATCACAGATTAAATGCCTCCTGTATCATATGTGATGGAGGTCTTGTGTATCTGTGACAACAGGGAGTTTCCTTATTCACTCTCATTTGCTGCTGTTTAAGTTGACAACTTCCCTTCCCAATAAAAACTCACTTACACCTTCTGCCTTTGTAGTTCTGGTATTCACTTTACTATGTAATAGAAGTAGCATGTTGCTGCCAGAATACAACCATTGCTTTTGGCAAATTAAAGTGCATGTCATTTCTTAATACACTAGAAAGGGGGAAAAAAGCACACAGTCCAGTCTAAAACATTAGTACTTTTCCATGCAGATTTGTGCACATGTGAGAGGGTGTCCAGTTTGTCTAGTGATTGTTATTTAGAGAGTTGGACCACTATTGTATGTTGCTAATCATTGACTGTAGTCCCAAAAAAGCCTTGTGAAAATGTTACACCCTATGTAACAGGAGAGTAACATAAAATTACATTTTATAAACCAAAAAAAAATAAAATAAACTTTATATAATTGTATTAGTTTTGCCAAACATCAAAATGAATCCGCCACAGGTATACATGTGTTCCGCATCCTGAACCCTCCTCCCTCCTCCCTCCCCATACCATCCCTCTGGGTTGTCCCAGTGCACTAGCCCCAAGCATCCAGTATCGTGCATCGAACCTGGACTGGCATCTCGTTTCATACATGATATTTTACATGTTTCAATGCCATTCTCCCAAATCTTCCCACCCTCTCCCTCTCGCATAGAGTCCACAAGACTGCTCTGTACATCAGTGTCTCTTTTGCTGTCTCGTGTTTTTTTTGAGAGTGAGAGTCTAGTGTTCCTTGCCAGAGTCCACAGTGTCAACCATTTACACCCATTCCCCTCATTCCCAGCTCAGCATCTTCTGCTCCATTGCCTCCTCATCACAATTTCTGGCAGTCCTCTGGCCACTAAAGGCTTCTCCATCCCTACACCAGGCCAATTTTACTAAGCCTTACAAAGGCCAAGGGCAGCCAGTGATGCTCTCTAAGGCTCATCCCTGAGTGATAGAATCTTTTTTGTTGTTGTTTTTAATCCTCTCCTTTTTTAAATTTTATATTTTTTAATTTAAGGTAATTACATAATTGTGTTGGTTTCTGCCAACTGTCAATGTGAGTCAGCCATACGTATACCTCCCTCCTGAATCTTCCTCCCTATACCACCCTTCTAGGTTGTTACAGAGTCCTGGTTTGAGTTGCCTGAGTCATACAGAAAATTCCCACTGGCTATCTATTTTACATATGGTAATGTAAGTTTCCATGTTACTCTCCATACATCCCACCCTCTCCTCGCCCCCTCCCCCGCCCCCACTGCCTGCTGCACTGTGTCCATAAGTCTGTTCACTATGTCTGTGTCTCTACTCCTGCCCTGCAAATAATTTTATCAGTACCATTTTTCTAGATTCCATATATATGCATTAGTATACGATACTTGTTTTTCTCTTTCTGACTTCACTCTCTATAATAGGCTCTATGTTCATCCACTTCATTAGAATTGACTCAAATGTGTTCCTTTTTATGGCTCAATAATATTCCATATAAATAACCTCACATATGCAGATGACACCATCCTTATGGCAGAAAGTGAACAAGAACCAGAGAGCCTCTTAATGAAAGTGAAAAAGGAGAGTGAAAAAGTTGGCTTAAAACTCAACATTCAGAAAACTAAGATCATGGCATCCAGTCCCATCACTTCATGGCAAATAGATAGGGAAACAATGGAAACAGTGAAAGACTCTATTTTGGGGGGCTTCAAAATCACTGCAGATGGTGACTGCTGTCATGAAATTAAAAGACACTTGCTCCTTGGAAGAAAAGCTATGACCAACCTAAACAGCATATTAAAAAGCAGAGACATTACTTTACCAACAAAGGTCCGTCTAGTCAAACCTATGGTTTTTCCAGTAGTCATATATGGATGTGAGAGTTGGACTGTGAAGAAAGCTGGGTGCTGAAGAATTGATGATTTTGAACTGTGGTGTTGGAGAAGACTCTTGAGAGTCCCTTGGACTGCAAGGATATCCAACCAGTCCCTTCTAAAGGAGATCAGTCCTGGCTGTTCTTTGGAAGGAATGATGCTAACGCTGAAACTCCAATATTTTGGCCACCTGATGTGAAGAACCAACTCATTGGGAAAAAACCCTGATGCTGGAAAAGATTGAAGGCAGGAGGAGGAGGGGACAACAGAGGATGAGATGGTTGGATGGCATCACTGAAGCGATAGACATGAGTTTGAGTAGGCTCCAGGAGTTGGTGATGGACAGGGAAGCTTGGCGTGCTGCAGTCTTTGGGGTCACAAAGAGTCGCACATGACTGAGCAACTGAACTGAACTGATTCTATTCTTTCTGATGTGATGGTAAATGGAATTGCTTCTTGAACTTCTCTTTCTGATCTTTCATTGCTGGTGTATAGAAACGCAACAGATTTCTGTGTATTGATTTTGTAACCTGCAACTTTACCAAATTCATTAATGAGTTCCAGTAGTTTTCTGGTAGCGTCTTTAGGATCTTCTATGTATACTCTCATGTCATCTGCAAGCAGTGTTGGTTTAATTTCTTCTTTTCCGGTTTGGATTCCCTTTACTTATTTTTCTTCACTGGTTGCTGTTAGCTGTGATCTTAAATGTCATCCTGAACAGAACACCATTTGGCACACGGTAGGTGTTCACCATATGCTTATTGTCAGAATAGTGTTAACTTTCAGACACATGGCCCTTAAAGAACAACTGACAAAATCTTAGACCAGAGAAATTTCCCTTTTTTTTTTTTTTTTTTTTTACATTTTAAATAGGACTCTGTTTCCTGTCACACTTACAAGGCTATTCATTCTGGGTATAGGATGATATTTCATGCTTTGATCTTATTTTGCATTGTGCTTATGAATGTCATATTTAAGTCGTGTCACACATTACCATTTACTGCTTTTACAACAATTTCTCCACACATTCATGTAGTTTCCAAACAAAAATATGAAAAGATGGTGTGCTATTCATAACTATCCCCAGCTCCAAGTTGAGTGATGTGTATATTTACATAAGTTTATTACAAAATTTACTGATAGGATATATAGCATGCAATTTATAAAACTAAAATATATAATTTTCTTTATTGTAAATTTTGTATAGCCAGCTGATCCTCATGAAATGCTTGCATTGAATTTTCCCAAATCTTGAATCAAGAACCAAATGTTTGGTGACATTTGACAGACAAATACAGGCACACCTTGGAGATATTGTGGGCTCGGTTTCAGACCACCACGATAAAGCAAATATTGCAATAAAGCAAGTCATGAATGTTTTGGTTCTTAAGTGTGCAGTAGCATTATATCTAAAAAACAATAATACATACCTTAATTAAAAAATATTTTGTTGCTTAAAAATGCTAACCACCATCTGAGCCTTCAGTGAGTTGTAATCTTTTTGGAATAGTAGCATGAAAGATCACTGACCACAGATCACTATAACAAATAATAGTAATGACAATACATTGTGAGAACTACCAAAATGTGACACAGAAACACAAAGTGAGCAAATGTGGTTGGAAAAAAGTTTATGCTGGTAGACTCACTCCAACCTTCAGTTTTTAAAAAGCACAGTATCTGCAAAGTGCAAAAAAGTAAAGGGCAATAAAATGAGGGATGCCTGTATAGCTTTGATTGCTGGTTGACATTTTCACATACATTAATAAAGTGAAAGTGAAGCAAAGAGACATGTTGGAACTTCACTTATTTGTCAGTGACTTGAGCAACATCTTTGCTGAATTGGATAATAGTTTTTGAATACTGGAAAAATATTTCAATTTTTTGTGCTTTTGACAATATTTAATGGCTGCAAATATACATTTTTAAACTTAATGTACATTATTAACATTTTCTTGATCACTTTTTTAAGTATAAACAGTTGACAAAGCAAATAAATTGACTGTAGTATTTGCCAATTTCTGTAGTGTAATTCTTTCACCATAGTTAATTTCAAACTACCAGTGTGACATCACTGATCATGAAATGGGGAAGAGATGAACATACCATCACATAGTATTTCCTCCATTCAGGTGTAATAGACAGGGATTCTGGTTTCCAGTATGACATATAAAGAGCTTAGAAGTTATCACTCCTGTTCTCACAACAAAAAAGTTGAACAAACTGAAAATCAGTAACCCTTCTTAGATCCATCAGAGAATCAAGGTGACAGGGCAAACCTCTACCACAAAAAAAAAGAAGAATCAGAACAGGCAGAACACAGAATCGTGGCTTACTAGGAGCAAAATCATGGAATCAGTAATTGATGTAAATATTTTAAGGACAATTGATTAACTACTGGAGACTGAACATGAACTTGATTGAAAGATTTCCAGAAACAAAGTTCCTTGGTGCCCAGCCTAAGTAGGTATCCACATTTTCATGAGTTTTACCTTTCAGAGCCCCACAGGTCTTACTATGAAGATAGGAGAAAAATCCTTTCATCCTTCCAATGGGGAGAGTGAAAAGTAGCCATTTTGAAATATACTAGAGCATTCAGTTCTCCTTAAAAAAGCCCTTCCCTCAAGGAAACTATTCAACAGAGCCTGACCAATGTGGGAGAAGGAGAATAAGCCAACTCCAGTTTCCTGTAGCTGTATTGTTTCATGTAAGAGGGAAAACAGACAAAAAGCATCTATGAAGGTCAGAGTACGGGGACACAATCTCACTAAAAGAATGAGACCTACAGGACACTTCCCCTCCCCACCCTTTACCAACACATCAGTTGAGTTCCTGTAACATTAACAGGTGATTCAGTCTAAAAGAACTATAAACTCAGACCCTATTAAGAAGGAATTTCTAGGGAAACCCAAAGACATCAGAGGAAACAAGGACATCAGAGGAAATTTGACACCTACAGCTTTAACAAACAGGAAACATAGCCTAACTCCCAGCCAGACAAACATAGTACCTCAGTTCCCTTTACCAAATATATCATGTCTCACTTTCTATAAAAAGTTTACAAGGCATGCTAAAATGCAAAAAATACAGTCGGTATTTCCCTGGCAGTCCTGTGGTTAGGCTCCATGCTTCCACTGCAGAGGGGCCCAGGCTCAACACTTAGTCAAAGAACTAGGATTCCACATGCCCTGGGGCATGGCCATATACACAAATACATATTGGACAACTGGACAAATATATATTTGGCCATGCCCAGGGCATTCGAGATACATAAATATATGTACACATAAAGCAAGCATTAGAATCAGACTCATAAATGGCAGAAACTGGAAATGTAACATTAATATCCTAAGAACTCTAATGGAAAAAATGGACACCATGAAAGAATCAGTGAGTGATATAAGCAGAGAGATGAAAACTCTTAAGAAAGAATCAAAAGGCTAGAATTCAAAAGCACGATAGCAGAAATAAGAAATGCCTTGATGGGCTAATCACTACTCTGGACATGACCAAGGAAAGAATCAGGGAGTTTGAAGATATGTCAGTAGAAACTTCCCAAACTGAAAAGCAAAGAGGAAAAGTAATGAAAACAACAGAACAGAATATCTAAATACAGTAGATGTAAATAACTTCATGAACATAGATCATAGTAAAATGTAATAAAATAATTAGGAAAAGATGAATTTTTAGGATTCACTACTGGCATGCTGCAATCCATGGAGTTGCAAAGAGTCAGACATGACTGGGCAACTGAACAACCACCACCCTTATTTTTAATAAGTATATTTTATTCAATTGTAAGTCTAGATAACCTGTAGATTATCTGTAATAACAACAACAATAATAATAATAGGTTAACAACCAGCTCACAAAATTCCTGGAAACTTAGCAAGTAGTTCTCAAAAGTCAATATGAACTGGCGCAGCACATTACTCTTGAAATAACTTAAAGACTTATTGAAAGTACCATATTCAGATTTATTAATGCACTATATACATATATAAGGTCCTATTATATGCTTATATGCTGAGGAAGTTTGCATACATGATTTAATTCTGTTAACTATGAGTAGATATCATAGCCCTTTTTAATCAGTTCAAAGACACCTAGAATGTGGCAAAAATTTGAGCCCACATCAGTGGCTTCCCTGGTGGATCAGACAGTAAAGAATCTGCCTGCAATACAAGAGACCCGGGTTTGATCCCTGGGTCAGGAAGATCCCCTGGAGAAGGGAATGGCAAACCACTCTACTCTTCTTGCCTGGAGAATTCCATGGACAGAGGAGCCTTGCAGGCTATACAGTTCACGGGATCACAAAGAGTTGGACACAACTGAGCGACTAACACTTTTCACTTCACTTTTTTCAGTGCTCTTTCTACTCACTGCTTTCTGAAGCTTACAGTATAAAGAAGACTAGGACAAGAAAAAGGGTAACAAGCACTTGGTTCATCAATTTTTGTGAAGTTACTTTGTCCACTGCCATTCCATCCCTACTGTGAACCCATAAATCCTGTGCCTCCTCAGACAATGGGAGTTTCAGTCATAGTAGTTCTTCAGGACATTCAGTTCAGTTCGGTTCAGTCACTCAGTCGTGTCCAGCTCTTTGGAACCCCAAAGACTGCAGCACGCCGAGCTTCCCTGTCCATCACCAACTCCTGGAGCCTACTCAAACTCATGTCTATCGCTTCAGTGATGCCATCCAACCATCTCATCCTCTGTTGTCCCCTCCTCCTCCTGCCTTCAATCTTTCCCAGCATCAAGGTCTTTTCCAATGAGTTGGTTCTTCGCATCAGGTGGCCCAAGTATTGGAGTTTCAGCTTCAGCATCAGTCCTTCCAATGAATATTCAGGACTGATTTCCTTTAGGATGGACTGGTTGGATCTCCTTGCAGTCCAAGGGACTCTCAAGAGTCTTCTCCAACACCACAGTTCAAAAGCATCAATTTTTTGGTGCTCAGCTTTTTTATAGTCCAACTCTCACATCCACACATGACTATTGGAAAATCCATAGTTTTGACTAGATGGATCTTTGCTGGCAAAGTACTGTCTCTGCCTTTTAATATGCTGTCTAGGTTGGTCATAGCTTTGCCCCCCCAAAATAAAGTCTCTCACTGTTTCCATTGTTTCCCCATCTGTTTGCCATGAAGTGACAGGACCGGATGCCATGATCTTAGATTTCTGAATGTTGAGTTTTAAGCCAACATTTTCACTCTCCTCTTTCACTTTCATCAAGAGACTCTTTAGTTCTTCTGCCATAAGGGTGGTGTCATCTGCATATCTGAGGTTATTGACATTTCTCCTGGCAATCTTGATTCCAGCTTGTGCTTCATCCAGCCCGGCATTTCTCATTATGTACTCTGCATGTAAGTTAAACAAGTAGGGTGACAATATACAGCCTTGACATACTCCTTTCTCAGTTTGGAACCAGTCCATTGTTCCACATGTGGTTCTAGCGGTTGCTTCTTGACCGGCAAACAGATTTCTTAGGAGGCAGGTCAGGTGGTCTGGTATTCCCATCTCTTGAAGAATTTTCCAGTTTGTTGTGATCCACACAGTCAAAGGCTTTGGCATAGTCAATAAAGCAAAAGTAGATGTTTTTCTGAAACTCTCTTGCTTTTTTGATGATCCAGCAGATGTTGGCAATTTGATCTCTGGTTCCTCTGCCTTTTCTAAATCCAACTGGAACATCTGGAAGTTCACAATTCACATACTGTTGAAGCCTGGCTTGGAGAATTTTGAGCATTACTTTGCTAGCATGAGAGATGAGTACAGTTGTGCGGTAGTTTGAGCATTCTTTGGCATTGCCTTTCTTTGGGATTGGGATGAAAACTGACCTTTTCCAGTCCTGTGGCCACTGCTGAGTTTTCCAGATTTGCTTGCATATTGAGTGCAGCACTTTCACAGCATCATCTTTTAGGATTTGAAATAGCTCAACTGGAATTCCATCACCTACACTAGCTTTGTTCATAGTGATGCTTCCTAAGGCCCACTTCACTTCACATTCCAGGATATCTGGCTCTAGGTGAGTGATCACACCATCGTGATTATCTGGGTTGTGAAGAGCTTTTTTGTACAGTTCTTCTGTGTATTCTTGCCACCTCTTCTTAATATCTTCTGCTTCTGTTAGGTCCATACCATTTCTGTCCTTTATTGTGCCCATCTTTGCATGAAATGTTCCCTTGGTATCTCTAATTTTCTTGAAGAGATCTGTAGTCTTTCCCATTCTGTGGTTTTCCTCTGTTTCTTTACATTGATCACTGAGGAAGGCTTTCTTATCTCTCCTTGCTATTCTTTGGAACTCTGCATTCCCATGGGTATATCTTTCCTTTTCTCCTTTGCCTCTGGTTTCTTTTCTTTTCTCAGCTATTTGTAAGGCCTCCTCAGACAACTACTGTGCCTTTTTGCATTTCTTTTTCTTAGGGATGGTCTTGATCACTGCCTCTTGTACAATGTCATGAACCTCCATCCATAGTTTTTCAGGCACTCTATCAGATTTAATCCCTTGAATCTATTTGTTACTGCCACTGTACAATCATAAGGGATTTGATTTAGGTCATACCTGAATGGTTTAGTGATTTTCCCTACTTTCTTCAATTTAAGTCTGAATTTGGCAGTAAGGAGTTCATGATCTGAGCCACAGTCAGCTCCCGGTCTTGTTTTTGCTGACTGTACAGAGCTTCTCCATCTTTGGCTGCAAAGAATATAATCAGTCTGATTTTGGTATTGACCATCTGGTGATTTCCATGTGTAGAGTCTTCTCTTGTGTTGTTGGAAGAGGGTGTTTGCTATGACCAGTGCGTTCTCTTGGCAAAACTCGGTTAGCCTTTGACCTGCTGCAGGGGCAGGGGCTCTGGGCGCAGTAGACCTGGGTATGGCATAAGCCCTCTTGGAGGAGGTTGCCTTTAACCCCACCATAGAGCCACCAGAATTTCCACAGGACTGTGGAAACAGATTCTTGGAGGGCACAAGCAGAACCTTGTGCACACCAGGACCCAGGAGGAAGGAGCAGTGACCCCACAAGAGACTGACCCAGATTTGCCCATGAGTGTCCAGGAGTCTCTGGCAGAGGGGTGGGTCAGTGGTGGCCTCCTGCAGGGTTGGGGGCACTGAGTGCAGCAGTGCCTGCATGGGACCTTTGGAAGGAGGTCACCATTATCTTCATTACCTCCACTATAGTTTGGCTTCAGGTCAAACAACAGGGAGGGAACATAGCCCTGCCCATCAACTGAAAATTGGATTAAAGATTTACTGAGCATAGCCCTGCCCATCAGAACAAGACCCAGTTTCCCCCAAGCTTCCATAAGCCTCTTAATCCTCCATCAGAGGGCAGACAGAATGAAAACCACAGTCACAGAAAACTAACCAATCTGATCACATGGACCACAGCCTTGTCTAACTCAATGAAATTATGAGCCATGACATGTAGGGCATCCAAGACGGATGGGTCATGGTGGAGGTCAACGTGGGTCACTGTAGAAGGGAATGGCAAACCACTTCAGTATTCCTGCCTTGCAAATCAATAAACAGTATGAAAAGGCAAAAAGATAGGACACTGAAAAATGAACTCCCCAGGTCAATAGGTGCCCAACATCAGTGGAGAAATAACTCCAGAAAGAAGAGATGGAGCCAAAGCAAAAACAACACCCAGTTGTGGTGTGACTGGTGATGGAAGTAAATGCCGATGCTGTAAAGAGCAGTATTACATAGGAACCTGGAATCTTAGATCCATGAATCAAGGCAAATTGGAAGTGGTCAAACAGGAGATGACAAGAGTGAACGTTGACATTTTAGGAATCAGCGAACTAAAATGGACTGGAATGGGTGAATTTAACTCAGATGACCATTTATCTACTATGGTGAGCAAGAATCCCTTAGAAGAAATGGAGTAGCCATCATAGTCAACAAAAGAGTCTGAAATGCAGTACTTGGATGCAATCTCAAGAGCAACAGAATAATCTCTGTTTCCAAGGCAAACCATTCAATATCACAGTAATCCAAGCCTATGCCCCAACCAGTAATGCTGAAGAAGCCGAAGTTGAATGGTTCTATAAAGACCTACAAGACCTTCTAGAACTAACACCCAAAAAAAAAGATGTCCTTTTCATCACATTACCATGGTTACCATACAGACTCCACTGCTCCAGCCTGAACATTCTAGAAGAAGGCAGGGAGGACCTGAGATGGCCTTCTTCAACTTACATCTGTTAGGATATCAAAATTCCTTTCGGAGCAAGAAGAGGGACAAAACTGAAGAAACAAGTAAGGGAAACATAGAATAGAGGGTTAGAAGGGCCACTTCTTAGTCATTTCTTTTCCTACCTTGGGTTAGAGTTTTATCCCCTGAGATTAACCACTACACTAGTTAAAATTATGGAGTAGAGACAGTATCCATTCCCTCTCCTGTCATTTAATATCCTTGTTAAGACACCCAGTTTGTTCAACTGAATGAATTCATTTGCTCATTTAATCAATATTTATTAAGCACCAACTATGTGTCAGACTTTATGTTGGTGACTAGGGTTACAAAGATAGATAGGATTAGACCTCTCTCTGCCATAAAGTGGCCGACTATCCAATGAAGATAAGTATGCAAACAAAAAAATTTGCAATATGGTGTATGATTCAGTTAAATATGGAATGTTGTAGAACCACTAAAGAGGAAGTACCTAATGCTATTAGATTGAAATGAGAATACAAGGATCCTTTAGAGAAGAACTCCCACAGGAAATGCTTCTAGAACTCAATATTAAAGGATGATTGGAATTAACCAAGGAGACAAGAAGGGAATAAAGCACAGACAAAGGAACAGAGAATTGAGAGTCTTATTAAATGAGCTCCAAGTCCTTGAGTACAGATCAGTGGTAGACAGGAGCTAAGAAGCAGGTGTTGAAAACTAGGCAGGGGCCAGATAATTGAGGATTATGTTATCCATGCTAACCTTTTAACTTTATAGGAACTATTGAAGGAATTTTAGTAGGCAGTGAGTAAATAATCAGACCCATATTATATCTGCAATACCTAGCAGTGCCTCATATCTAATAGAGGTCTAATAAATGTATTTGTAGGGTGAATGAATAAGTGATACTGAATGACTAATTCTAAAGGGAGGATTTACAGGAGATGTGACAAGATTAAGATAGTAAAAGATGAATTGCTTGAAAATAAAAGAGAAAGGGTATTCCAGGCAGAATGAAGAACACATGTGAAGGAAATTAAGCGTGGGCAGGAACTGTTGCAAAAGTGGTATTGGGGTAAAGGGAGGAGATAACTGGGGAAGGATAAAGCACAAAGTTAAGGCTGAGAAGGACTGAGCTTGTGTAGGACTCCTTGGGCACTCTCTGTTCTCTAATCCTATCAAAGAAGCTCTGTTTCACGTATTTAGCATTCAGGTAAGATTTGTACAAAGGGTCCCACTAATAGACCCTGCTGCTGCTGCTGCTGCTGCTGCTAAGTCGCTTCAGTCATGTCCGACTCTGTGCGACCCCATAGACGGCAGCCCACCAGGCTCCCCCGTCCCTGGGATTCTCCAGGCAAGAACACTGGAGTGGGTTGCAATTTCCTTCTCCAATGCATGAAAGTGAAAAGTGAAAGTGAAGTCACTCAGTCGTCTCCTACCCTCAGTGACCCCATAGACTGCAGCCTTCCAGGCTCCTCTGTCCATAATATTTTCCAGGCAAGAGTACTGGAGTGGGGTGCCATTGCCTTCTCCGAATAGACCCCAGGAATCCCTTAATAGCTCTACACTCTACTTGCCTCTACCCAGCTGGGTCACAGCATTGTGCCCTGGTGAGGATAGTTTTGTCTCCAAATTAGTTCATCACCCTCTCTCAGTTCATCACCCTCTCTCATAGAAAAACACTTGGCCTAACTCACTAATTTCCCATGTTCCATTTTGGTTTATATATTGCCCTCCTGTAATGATAGTTGAGAATTTAGCTTCCCCTCTCCCATCCTAGTTCTTCTAGTATTGTTATGTCACAATTTTAGGTTTATGGTAAGAAAAATTCTAAGAATGACCCTCAATGAATCTTGGCCTTATATCATCCCCTCCCCTTTGAATGTGGGTGGAACCTCTGAATATGATGGAAAACACTCTGGTGATTGTTACTTTACATAGAAAAAAAGGAGATTATGTGAGTGGGCCTAATCTAATCACACAAGCCCTTTAAAATCTGAGTGGTTTTTTTCCAGTTAACAGAAAAAGAGGAATTTGGAGATTGGAAGCATGTAGGGCTCTGAAGATGGAGGGGGGCTGCATGCCAAGGAATGTGGGTGGCAGTTAGGAGCTGAAAGTGTCCCAGCTGACAGTCAGCAATGTCCTATAACAACAAAAACCTGAATTCTGTCAATAACCTGAATGAACCTGAAAATAGACTCTTCCTAGAGACTCCAGATAAGACCCCAGCCCAGCCAAGACTTAGATTTCAGCCTTGTGAGACTAAGTAGAGACTGCCAGACTTCTGACTTATAGAAGTGTCAGATAGTGAGTGAATGATGTTGTTGTTTTCAGTATTTACTTATTTTGGCTGTGTCTGGTCTCAGTTGCGGCAGATGGGCTCTCCCATCTTAGTTGCAGCATGTGGGATCTTTCGTTGGTGCTCATGGGAATCCTCTTCTAGTTGCAGCATATGGGATCCAGTTCCCTGACCAGGGATTGAACCCTGGCCAGCTGCATTGGGAGAGCAGGGTTTTAGCCACTTGGACCACCAGGGTATTGTTTTAAGCCACTAAACTTGTGGTCATTTGAGATGTAGCAGTAGAAACCCTAATACAAGCTTATATCTATAGTCCTGTAGTCTTAAAATATGTAAAAATTGTTTACTTCTAAGGCAATTAATTTGACTATAATAACTTTTTTGTTCAATTTTTTGTTTATTCCTAGAGTTAAGAACTGCCACCATTGTTTTTCCCCCCATTTGCTTGGTTCTCTGCTATTACTTCAACAACTCTATCCAATGCCCAGTGATATTTTTTCCAGTCATTCAAAACACAACAAGTAATCTACCAATTCCTTTTTTCCCAAACTTCTCTCTCCTACTCCTACATTCTGCCTTCTATTCCTGGCACATAGATCTTTCCTAAAACTTGCTTTTGCCTCTCTCCAAGATTTTATTCCCTATTTCCTGGATTCTTTCTTTCTTGGTTTTACTCTCTCCTTTTCCTGGAATATATCCTTGACTAGCTTTCTATGAATGTACCGGAGATATATTTTTGAGTGAAGAATGGTTTTAGACTACCATCACACTTGATTGTCAGCTTTTCCAGATATGGAATTCTAGGTTGAAAATCATTTTCTGAAAACTTCGAAGGTATACTTTATTGTCCTCTAACTTCCAGCTGTATTATTTTGTGTAGGATGTATTTGTCTCCAGAAGCTTTTTGTTTTCTTTCTTGTTCCCTAAGTGTTCAAAATTTCATAATGTTGGAACTTGCTGTATAGGTCTTTTTTCATTCACTGTGATAGACTTTCCATGAGCTTTTTCAACCTGGACATTTGTACCCTTCATTTCTGACAAATTTTCCTGTATTACTTGTTTATTAATTTATTCTCTATTTTCTCTCTTCTCTCTTTTTGGAACTTCCATTTATCAGCTGTAAAACCTGAGGTGATCCTCTAACTTTATTCATATTTCTCTATATTTCCTTTGGGTTTTAAAAAATTTACTCTTTGGGAGCCTCCTCAATTTTATCTTCCAACCTTCTGGGTTAATTTTCTTTTGCTGTGTAAGAAATTACCCTAAAACATAGAGGCTTAAACCAACAAAACACATATCACCTTATAGTCTCTGTGAATCAGGAATCCAGAAGGAGTTTAGGTAGGTGGTTCTAGCTCAGGGTTTCTCGTGTGTTTTCAGACAGGGTGTCAACAGGGGCTCCAGTCATCTCATGGCTGGAGGCCTCAGTCCTTATCAACAACTGGGCATCTCTGGCTCTTGACACGACACCTCAGTTTCTCACCACATGAGCCTCCACATAAGCTGCTTGAGTGTTCTAACCTGGCAGCTAACTTTCCTCAGAGCTGGTGATCAGAGTGCAGTGCCTCCAAGATTCAGTTCCTCCAAAGACATCTTTCTCTTTTTTCCCCATTTTTATCGAGATATAATTGACATACAACATTGTGTAAGTATGGGCTTCCCTGGTAGCGCAGCAGTAAAGACTCCACCTGCCAAGCAGGAGACATGAGTTCAATCCCTGGTCAGGAACATCCCCTGGAGAAAGAAATGGCAACCCACTCCAGTAGTCTTGCCTGGGAAATCCCATGGACAGAGGAGTCTGGTGGGCTACAGTCCATGGGGTCGCAAAGAGTTGGACACAACTTAGCTACTAAACAACAACAAGCAAATTGTGTAAGTTTAAGGTGTACAATATGTTGATTTGATACATTTTAAATATATTGCAAAATGTTAACCACTGTAGCATTAGCTGTAATACCTCCATGACATCACATAATTGCCATTTCTTTCTTGTGGTAATAACATTTAGGATCTACTCTCTCAGTACCTTTCAATTATATATAATACCATTTAATTACCTATAATCACCATGCTGTACGTTAGATCCCCGTAACTTATTCATCTTATAAATGGAAGTTTATACCCTTTGGCCAACATCTCATCCCCTCACCTCCAGCTCCTGGTGACCACCATTCTACTTTCTGAGTTCTACTTTTATAGATTCCACATGTAAGTGAGATGGTACAGTATTTGTCTTCTTCTGTCTGACTCACTTACTTATCTTACTTAGCATCATGCCCTGAAGGTTCGTTCATGTGGTTGCAAATAACAGGATTTCCTTTTTTCCCATGACTGAATAATATTTCATTGTATATGTATTTATACTGCATCTTCTTTATCCATTCATTCATTGGCAGACACTTAAGCTTCTGTAAATGCCTATTGTGAATAATGCTGCAGTGAACATGAAAATGAAGATTTCTCATCAAGATCCTGTTTTTATTGCCTTTGGCTATATAGCCAGAAATGGGGCTTCTGGACAGAGAAATCTTTTATCCCCTTGCTAGGGCATGGTGAATATGATGAGCCTGGTTGTGCCGTGTGCTCTGTAGAGAAAGTTTCAGTGAATACCTCCCTGTTCTCAGACCTATTTTTTTACTCCTACCTTCTGTGGTACCTGCTATATACTAAAGTTTGAGTTTCTCAAGCAGATTAGGTCAATTCTAGATATATCCTCCGTTGCAGAAACTTAGTTAAAACTTTTCCTATTCTGATAAACTGGGGCTTCCCAGGTAGTGTTAATAGTAAAGAACCCATTTGCCAATGCAGGAAATGTGGGTCCTATCCCTGGGTTGGGAAGATCCCCTGGAGGAGGGCATGATGACCCACTCCAGTATTCTTGCCTGGAGAATCTCATGGATAGATGAGCCTGGTGGACTGCAGTCCATAGGGTTTCAAAGAGTCAGACAGGACTGAAGTGATGTAGCTCTCATGCATGCACATTCTGGTAAGTTAGTTGCTACCCCTTTATCCACTTTCCATTCTTCGAAAGATGTTTCCAGTGAAATATATCATCTTGCTTCTGTATCCTTACTCTCTCTCTGCTCCTGAAGGTTAATGCCATTTTTATCATTGTTGTTCTTGTGTTTGTTTGTTTGTTTGTTTTGGGGGGCAGCACTGGGTCTTCATTGCTGTGCACAGGCTTTCTCTAGTTGCAGCCAGCAGGGGCTACTCTCTGGTTGCAGTGTGTGGGCTTCTCACTGCAGTGGCTTCTCTTGTGGAACACGGGCTCTAGGCACACTGGTGTCAGTAGTCGTGATGCATGGGCTCAGTTGCCCCGTGGCATGTGAAATCTTCCCAGACCAGGAATGGAACCTGTGTCCCCTGCTTTGGCAGGCAGATTCTCAACCACAGGACCACCAAGGAAGTCCTTGTTGTTGCTATTTTGATGTCATTTTAAGACATTTCGGAGGGAAAGAAAATAAACTTTATGGTTAATCATTTTTAAAAATGATTTTTGTGATGTATTTCCAAAATTATAAAAATTTATAAGACTGGTACAAAGAAATTCCCTATACCCTTTACCCAAATTAGTCAATTGTTAATATTTGGCCATATTTGCTTGTTCTCTCTCCCCTCGTATATATATAATTTATATTAGCATATCTATATATAAACATCTATTTTTTTCTCAGCTAGTTGAGAATCAGTAGTTCATATTATGTCCTTTACTCTCAAATATTTCAGTTTATATTTCTTAAAAATAAGAACACTTTTTTAGGGGCTGCCCTGGTGGCTTAGTGGTAAAGAATCCACCTGCCAATGCAGGGAACATGGGTTCAATCCCTGATCTGGGAAGATGCCACAGAGCAACTAAGCCAGTGTGCCACAACTATTGAGCGTGTGCCCTAGAGCCTGGGAGCCGCAGCTACTAAAGCTCACATGCCCTAGATCCCATGCTCTGCAACAACAGAAGCCACCAGAAAGAGAAACCTGCACACCGCAACTAGAGAGTAGCCCCTGCTTGCTGCAACTAGACAAAAGCCCGAGCAGCATCAAAGACCCAGCACAGCCACAAACAAATAAATAAAATTATTTTTTTTAAAGAATAACATTTTTCTAGATAACCCACAGTATGAGTTCTCAAACTCAGCGATTTTAACACTGATACAATACTATTATCTAATTACCTACAGTCTGTATTCCAATTTTTCCAGTTGCCCTGTTAATGTCCTTTAGAACAAAATTTTCCCTTTTAGGATCCAATTAAGGATCAGAAGATATTAAGAGGTGGCAAGAATACACAGAAGAACTGTACAAAAAACCTCTTCACGACCCAGATAATCATGATGGTGTGATCACTGACCTAGAACCAGACATCCTGGAATGTGAAGTCAAGTGGGCCTTAGAAAGCATCACTACAAACAAAGCTAGTGGAGGTGATGGAATTCCAGTTGAGCTATTTCAAGTCCTGAAAGATGATGCTGTGAAAGTGCTGCACTCAATATGCAAGCAAATCTGGAAAACTCAGCAGTGGCCACAGGACTGGAAAAGGTCAGTTTTCATTCCAATCCCAAAGAAAGGCAATGCCAAAGAATGCTCAAACTACCGCACAATTGCACTCATCTCATACGCTAGGAAAGTAATGCTCAAAATTCTCCAAGCCAGGCTTCAACAATATGTGAACCGTGAACTTCCTGATGTTCAAGCTGGTTTTAGAAAAGGCAGAGGAACCAGAGATCAAATTGCCAACATCTGCTGGGTCATGGAAAAAGGAAGAGAGTTCCAGAAAAACATCTATTTCTGCTTTATTGACTATGCCAAAGCCTTTGACTGTGTGGATCACAATAAACTGTGGAAAATTCTTCAAGAGATGGGAATACCAGACCACCTGACCTGCCTCTTGAGAAATTTGTATGCAGGTCAGGAAGCAACAGTTAGAACTGGACATGGAACAACAGACTGGTTCCAAATAGGAAAAGGAATATGTCAAGGTTGTATATAGTCACCCTGCTTATTTAACTTATATGCAGAGTACATCATGAGAAACGCTGGACTGGAAGAAACACAAGCTGGAGTCAAGATTGCCGGGAGAAATGTCAATCACCTCAGATATGCAGATGACACCACCCTTATGGCAGAAAGTGAAGAAGAACTAAAAAGCCTCTTGATGAAAGTGAAAGAGGAGAGTGAAAAAGTTGGCTTAAAGCTCAACATTCAGAAAACGAAGATCATGGCATCTGGTCCCATCACTCTATGGGAAATAGATGGGGAAACAGTGTCAGACTTTATTTTTTTGGGCTCCAAGATCACTGCAGATGGTGACTGCAGCCATGAAATTAAAAGACGCTTACTCCTTGGAAGGAAAGTTATGACCAACCTAGATAGCATATTCAAAAGCAGAGACATTACTTTGCCAACAAAGGTTCGTCTAGTCAAGGCTATGGTTTTTCCTGTGGTCGTGTATGGATGTGAGAGTTGGACTGTGAAGAAGGCTGAGCCCCGAAGAATTGATGCTTTTGAACTGTGGTGTTGGAGAAGACTCTTGAGAGTCCCTTGGACTGCAAGGAGATCCAACCAGTCCATGCTGAAGGAGATCAGCCCTGGGATTTCTTTGGAAGGAATGATGCTAAAGCTGAAACTCCAGTACTTTGGCCACCTCATGTGAAGAGTTGACTTATTGGAAAAGACTGATGCTGGGAGGGATTGGGGGCAGGAGGAGAAGGGGCCAACAGAGGATGAGATGGCTGGATGGCATCACTGACTCGATGGACGTGAGTCTGGGTGAACTTCGGGAGTTGGTGATGGACAGGGAGGCCTGGCATGCTGTGATTCATGGGGTTGCAAAGAGTCGGACACGACTGAGCAACTGAACTGAACTGAAGGATCAGTCATTGCATTTAGTTGGCATGCCTCTTTAGTTTCCTTCTATCTGGAAAAATTCCTCTGCTCCTTTGTTCCATGACGTTGACAATTTTAAGAGTACAGGCAAGATATTTTATACAGTTTTTCTTAATTTGGGTTTATCTGATGTTTATTAAGATTAAGGACTTCCCTTATGGCTCAAATGGTAAAGAATCTGCCTGCAATGTGAGAGACCCAAGTTCAATCCCTGGGTCGGGAAGATCCCCTGGAGAAGGGAATGGTAACCCACTCCAGTATTCTTGCCTGGAAAATGCCATAGACATAGGAGCCTGGTGGGCTACAGTCCACGGGGTTGCCAAGAGTTGGACACGACTGAGCAACTAACACTTCCTTTCTCAAGATTAGATCAGGTTTAAATGTTTTTGGCAGGAATAAGCAATATTACGTCTTTAATACATCACATCAGGAGGCTTGCGATGTCATTTTGTCCCATTATTGGTGATGTTAACTTTGACCATTTGATTAAGATGGTGTTTTCCAGTCTTCTTCACTGCCAAGTTGATAGCGACAAAGTAAAGGGACAAAATAGGTAAATAAGTAGTTAATCCCACTGGGAGATTGTACGAAACAGTATGGGAGACCCTGTAATTTAATGATTACTTAAGAAAGCAGGTTTGCTTAACCACGAAACCAAGCAGACTAGGTTAGCAACAGAACCACACAGCGGCAGAAGACATGCCCCAAAACAATAAAACAATGGTGGCATGAGACGCACATCCTGCCCATTGAGGTCAGTAAGTTAATGATCCCTAGGACATGCTCTCTGCACACATAAAAAACAATAATTTGTGCACCTAGCTTGACCATGTAGGGACAAGAAAACTCCCTTGCCCAACCTGGAGGAGGAGCTGATGATGGAAGCATGACGTCTACTCAAGAAAGACAAAGATGTCCTTCTCCCTCTCCCCACTTTTCCTATGATTATAAAACTAGCCCAGTAAGTTCTCGGAGCATGGCATCCCCTTGTCCACCTACTTGTAAGCCTCCAAGTGTCCTTTTCTAATCAGCTACTTCTTATCTATCATTTTGTCTCTTGTTGAATTCTTTTCTGCACTGAGACATAAAGTACTACAGTATCAGAGCTCTTCAGAGCCCCTGAGACGAAACCCAAACAGTTTCAAAGTTGCTATTTTTATTTTGTAGTTAGTAGTGATTTCCAGGAAGATATTTTGAAAAAATGTAAATACCCTATTTTACATCAAACTTTTTCTTACTAATTTTAGCTTATACTGATGATTCGGTTATCTCTATGATAGTTGCAAAATGGTAATTTTCTAACTCACATCCATTTTACCTCCAAGTGTAAAATTTAGGCATGAGTTTTTCCAAAGCATTCAATTTCATTTTTATACAAAATCACTGCTCTTTTTTTTAATATCCCAGAAGTTTATTTAATTCTTGCTTGATACATTTTATAGAGAAAGGTTGGGACTATTTGCTTTGGGTACCCCTAGTAAACCTCAGTTTCACTTTTCACTTTCATGCATTGGAGAAGGAAATGGCAACCCACTCCAGTGTTCTTGCCTGGAGAATCCCAGGGACGGCGGAGCCTAGTGGGCTGCCGTCTGTGGGGTCGCACAGAGTCGGACACGACTGAAGAGACTTAGCAGCAGCAGCAGCAGCAGTAAACCTCATGGAGGCACCCACTGATCCTTTTTTAAAAATACATATTCCATTAGTTTAAGTAATATATCATTAAATTGTAATTACAAAGTAAAACTGGAGTAAATTTTGCAGGGAGAAAAATCACAGCTGACTCTTGGTATGCATACAGTTCAACTGGTGGGAGCATAAGTATGCAGGTATGCTAGAGAGTAGCTCTTGGCTGCAACTGGAGTGTTATAGGCATCTTTTAATATATTTTTCAGAGGAAATGCAGAACATTAATTAGTCTAGCAAACCTATTCAATGGAGCTTCTTTAGAAGAGCTCCTAATATTTATAATATTGAGCTATTCACATTTAATATTCTAAAATACATCAAGGAACTAGGACATTGAAAAGAATTATTGATAAAAACTTAGATAAGCTTGTCCTGGACCAAGCTAGAGATTCCTGAATATTTGCCAAATTCTATATGTAAGTTAGGATATGGGGGTGTGGCGATAAATGTGAGGTCCCTTTCCAGACATATTTTAGAAGCTTAGAATTCCTTGTGGTGAAATATCACCCAAATGAGACTAATGTAATATTGTATGTCAACTATACTTCAGTTAAAAAAAAAAAAAGAAATATTACCCAAAAATAATGATATCTGATAGAAATTGACAAGATACTCTAAAATTCATATGAAAAAGTAGGGTATCCAGAATAACCAAAGCAATCTTGAAGAATAAGAATGATGGAGGACATACTTCCCAATTTCAATTCTTCTACAAAGCTTCTATAATCAAGACCATGGTGATGTTGGCCTAAGAATTGCCATATTAGATCAGTGAAATAGAACTGAGAGTCTAGAAATAAACCCTTATATTCATGGTCAACTGATTTGCAACAAAGGTGCCAAGACAATTCAATGGGAGAGGATAGTTTTTTGAACAAATGGTGTCGCAAAAACTGGATAATCACATGCAAAAGAATGAAATTGGGCTCCACCTCACACCACATGCAAAAATAAACTCAAAATGGATCACAGACATAAATGTAAGACCTACAACTTTAAAACTTTTAGAAGAAAAACCTTCATGACCTTGGATTAGGCAATGTTTTGTAATAAATGACAGCAAAAGCATAAATGACAGAAGAAAAGATAGACAGCTTGGATTTCATAAAAATTAACTTTTGTCTTTCAAAGAACACTGTCAAGTAAGTAAAAAGAGGCTTCTGTGTTTTTGTAAATGTTTGGATTATAAGACACATTTAAAAATAAATAAGTATAAACTTATTAAATCAATAATCATAAGAGAAAATGAAAGTTATTACAGTGTGTAGAATAAAATGTGGGCTCAGACAATTTTGACAGGAAATATTTTCAAAATGTTAACAGATAATTCCATTCTTTATAGAAAAAAATGAAAATAACCAATTAATTTTATAATACTAACACAAACTGATAAAATAACATAAAACAATACAGAATACAGTACAAAAGAGGAACCCATAGACCAATAAATGGACAAATTCACTAATAGACTAAGTTCAAGAATAAAGACAATCATATACCATCAAGTAGGATTTATTCCAGAAATGCAATGAGGATTTACTATTAGGAAATAGATAAATATAAATACATCACACCTGTATGTCCAAAAGTTATATCCAACTATCACTAGGAACTAAAAAGGCATTTGATACTTTTAGAAAACACTTTGTAAATTAAGTAAAAAAGGACATCATTAGCATAATATGATATCTACCTCATATTTATACACAAAAATAAATTCTTGATGATGTAAAGACCTAAGCATATAAGACAAAACTATAGAAATATTAGAGGAAAATGTAAAATATTTTCACAATCCTAGGATGATTTCAGAAAGCTTTCTTATAGGACATAAGACCCAGAAGCCTAAAATTAAAGATTGACAACCTTTCCTAAATAAAAAATTATAATTCTGTATCAAAAGACATCATAAAGTTAAAGGTAAGAAAGCAACTAAGAGGGGAATTCCCTGTTAGTCTATATGGTCAGGACTCCACACTTTCATTGCCAAGGACCTGGGTTTGATCCCTGGTCTGGGAACTAAGAACCCACAAGCCATGCAGCATGGCCAAAATTTAATAAATAAAAGAAAGACTAAGAGAAAATATTTGCTATTTATAGATGTGTATGTGTGTATACACATGTTTATATATATACACACACCTCTATAGAAACACAAATTTATAATTCACACATACATATAAAACACATTTATAATTCATATATATAATATTCAGAGTACATAGAAAAACCCCAAATAGGGCATCAATCCAGACTCCCCTTCTCGTTCAAGATCAGATATTTATTTTTTGGTAACTGACTGAGCCAGGCACAGTGTTAGACACTGGGAATACAAAAGTGACTAACACAGACGATAAATAAATAAACAAGATATTCACAGATTATAACAAGTATAACAAGTATGGAAAGGATATAAGGGTGGGAGAGTTGATCCAGTGGCTCAGGAGTTATAAACTGCTGGCCAGAGGGCCAGACTCAGCCTGCAGAGTGATTTCTTGAAAAAATTTGGACCAACATCTAAAACTCAGGAGATTTTATGTAAATTCCACATTTCTGACTTCTCTTAAAGATTAGAACTGGCCGCACTGGCCCTAAGTTCCCACATGAGCACGAAAGGCCAAAGTAGCAGCTGACCATTTTGATTGGACAAGTTTCTTGCTCAGTTTGTTTCATTCATTATCTGCCTGACTCTTGGAAGCAACTGAGTTCATAGATCCCATGATGGAAAGTAACTTGGAGAGGTCCACTTTAGACAATAATCAAGGAAGTAATGTTTGAGCAACTTCATGAAGAATGAGAATGAACCAGCCATGTGTAGAGGTAAGGCAAGAACTTCCTAAGAGCGAATTTCAAAATCTAGAAGCAATTCAAGGCCAAACTATAGCAAAGCACTTCCAACTCCCACTTTGATCACAGACTACTTTCACTGTATCCCAGTCAGAAACCTGTGGCTCATCTCCCATTTGTAACATGCATTTTTTTCTCCTGTGGTTGATTTCTAGTTTCATACTGCTATGGTCAGAAAAGATGCTTGAAATTATTTCTCTCCTCTTAACTTTGTTGAGTCTTGTTTTGTGTGAAATTATGTGGTCTATTCTAGAAAATGTTCCTTGAGACTTGAAAAGAATGTGTACTCTGGTTCTTTTTAAAAAAATTATTTATCTATTTTTACTTTGGACTGTGCTAGGTCTTCGTTACTTTGTACGGACTTTCTCTAGTTGTGGCGAGCAGGGTCTACTCTATTCTGGTGCATGGGCTTCTCGTTGTGATGGCTTCTCTTGTTGTGGCGCAGGCTTTAGGCACGTGGGCTTCAGTAGTTGCAGCTTGTGGGCTCTAGAGCATGGGCTCAGTAGTTGTGGTGCATGGGCTTAGTTGCTCCTCAGCATGTGGAATCTTCCCAAACCAGGGATCAAACCCATGTGCCCCCTGCATTGACAGGCAGATCCTTATCCATTGCACCACCAGGGAAGTCCTGGTTCTTTGTTTTGTTTGTTTTGTTTGGATGTAGTGTCTTGTAGATATAAGTCCAGCTGTTTTATTGTGTTCTTTAGGATTTCTGTTGCTTTACTGATTTTCTGTCTGGAAGATCTGTCCTTTGATGTCAGTGAGGTGTTAAAGTCTCCTGCTGCTGCTGCTGCTAAGTCACTTCAGTCGTGTCCGACTCTGTGCGACCCCATAGACAGCAGCCCACCAGGCTCCCCCGTCCCTGGGATTCTCCAGGCAAGAACACTGGAATGGGTTGCCATCTCCTTCTCCAATGCATGAAAGTGAAAAGTGAAAGTGAAGTCGCTCAGTCGTGTCCGACTCTTAGCAACCCCATGGACTGCAGCCCACCAGGCTCCTCCATCCATGGGATTTTCCAGGCAAGAGTACTGGTGTGGGGTGCCATTGCTGTCTTCTACTATTACTGAAATATTTACCATATATAGGTGTGTATGTATATATGCACATATATTTACATATATACACATACGTCATATGTACACATAACTCATGTCAATTTCTCCCTTTATACCTGTTAGTATTTGTTTTATGTATTAGGTGCTCCCATATTGGGTGTATTTCCATTATTGTTGTTCAGTTACTCAGTCACATCTGACTCTTTGCAACCCCATGGACTGCAGCTCGCCAGGCTTCCCTGTCCTTTACTAATCTCTTGGAGTTTGCTCAAACTCATGTCCATTGAGTCAGTGATGCCATCCAACCATCCCATTCTCTGTCACTCTCCTCTCCTCCTGCCCTCAGTCTTTCCCAGCATTAGGGCCATTTCCAATGAGTCAGTTCTTTGAATCAGGTGGCCAAAGTACTGATGCTTCAGCTTCAGCCTCAGTCCTTCCAATTAATATTCAGGAAATTTCCTTTAGGATTGACCTGTTTGATCTCCTTGCTGTCCAAGGGACTCTTAAGAGTTTTCTCCACCACCACAGTTTGAAAGCACCAATTCTTTGGTGTTCAGCCTTCTTTATGGTCCAACTCTCGTATCAGTACATGGCTACTGGAAAAACCATAGCTTTAACTAGATGGACCTTTGTTGGCAAAGTGATGTCTCTGCTTTTTAATACACTAAGTTTGTCATAGCTTTTCTTCCAAGGAGCAAGTGTCTTTTAGTTTCTTGGCTGCAGTCACCATCTGCAGTGATTTTGGAACTCAAGAAAATAAAGTCTCTCACTGTTTCCATTGTTACCCCACCTATTTGCCATGAAGTGATGGGACTAGATGCTATTGATCTTAGTTTTTTCAATGTTGAGTTTTAAGCCAGCTTTTTCACTCTCGTCTTTCACCTCATCAAGAGCCTCTTTAGTTTCTCTTTGCTTTCTTCCATTAGGGTGGTGTCATCTGCATATCTGAGGTTACTGATATTGCTCCCAGCAATCTTGATTCCAGCTTGCAAGTCATTTAGTCCAGCATTTCACATGATGTACGCTGCATAAATAAGCAGGGTGACAATATACAGCCTCCTTTCTCAACTTTGAACAAATCCATTGTTCCATGTCTGGCTCTAGCTGTTGCTTCTTGACCTGCATACAGATTTCTCAGGAGGCAGGTAAGGTGGTCTGATATTCCCATCTCTCTAAGAATTTTTCACAGTTTGTTGTGATCCACACAGTCAAAGGCTTTAGATTAGTCAATGAAGCAGAAGTAGATATTTTTCTGGAATTCCTTTGGGTTTTCTGTGATCCAACAGATGTTGACCATTTGATCTCTGTTCTTCTGCCTTTTCTAAATCTACCTTGTACATCTGGAAGTTCTCAGTTAACATACTGTTGAAGCCTAGCTTGGATTTTGAGCATTACCTTGCTAGCATGTGAAATGAGCACAATTGTACAATAATTTGAACATTCTTTGGCATTGCCCTTCTTTGGAATTGGAATGAAAACTGACCTTTTCCAGTGCTGTGGTCACTGATGAGTTTTCCAAATTTGCTGGCATATTGAGTACAACACTTTAACAGCATCATCATCCTTTAGGATTTGAAATAGCTCAACTGGAATTCCATCACCTCCACTAGTTTTGTTTGTAGTGATGCTTTTTAAGGCCCACTTGACTTCACACTCCAGGATGTCTGATTCTAGGTGAGTGAACATACCATGGTGGTTATCCGGCTCATTAAGACCTTTTTTGTACAGTTCTTCCATGTATTCTTGCCACCTCTTCTTAGTATCTTCTGTTTCTGTTAGGTCCATACTGTTTCTGTCCTTTACTGTGCCCATTTTGCATGACATGTTCCCTTGGTATCTCTAATTTTCTTGAAGAGATCTCTAGTCATTCCCACTCTATTGTTTTCCTCTATTTCTTTGCATTGTTCACTTAGGAAGGCTTTCTCATCTCTCCTTGCTATTCTTTGGAACTCTGCATTCAGATGGGTATATCTTTCCTTTCCTCCTTTGCCTTTTGTTTCTCTTCTTTTTTCAGCTATTTTGTAATACCTCTTCAGAGAACCATTTTGTCTTGTTGGGTATGTATTGGGTGTATATATGTTATTAATAACACATGTAATATCCTCTTTTTGTAATATAATGATTCCTTTATCATTATATAGTGTCCTTCTTTGTCTTTCTTCATGGACTTTGTTTTAAAGTCTATTTTGTCTAATAAGACTATTGCTACCCCTGATTTCTTACTGTTTCCATTTGCATGAAGTATCTTTTTCCATCCCTCACTTTCAATCCATGTGTGTCTTTTGCCATAAAGTGGCAGCATATTGTATGTTCTTCACCAGTCATTTTAATTGTGCACATCCTGAAATATCTATGCACAAAGACATTCAGGGAACTTGACTACCCTCTGCGAAGTTTGGTTTCAGTTGTATTATTCAGACCTCTATGTACAAATTCCACTCAATAGCAATTATGTTCTGTTTCTAGTATTCCCTTGAAGCCACTTCAGCTGCCCCAGAACTGAAGTCTGGGCTCATGTGACCAAGCTCTGGGGTACATAGGCTGACTCTAGAAGCTCAGGATAAGGCTATGAAACTCAAGGGAGTTGGAGTGTTGAACTCCAGGGCAATCTGTCAAGACAAAGGTATGTGTATATGGCTGTCCTCCTGGACATCTAGTCTTCCTAGAATGATTAGGAACAATAACCGCAAATCTCAAGTGAGCACTTGGGACTTCCTGATAATCCTATTATATTTCCCTAGCCACTCTCCTGCTCCTCAAGGCAACTTTACATCTATTCTCTCCTCAAATCTCTAAAATGCCCTCTCCCATCCTCACTCTGAGGTAATAACTTCCTTGTTCCTTATTTAACTAAGTAGGAGTAATCAAAAGACACTTTCCATCATCACATCTAACATTCCACTGCATTTCTATCTTCCCTCTGCTACAATGAATGAACTAACTCCATTTGTCTATTATATCTCATCCACTTTTTTTAGGTTTATTTATTTTTGGCTGCACTGGATCTTTGTTGCTGTAAGTGGGCTTTCTCTAGTTGTGGCAAGTGGAGGCTACTCTTTGTTGCAGCGCAATGGGCTTCTCATTGTGGTGGCATGTCTTGTTATGAAGCATGGGCTCTGCAGCGCAGGCTCAGTAGTTGTGGCACATAGGCTTAGTTGCTCTGTGGCACGTGGGATCTTCCTGGAACAGAGACTGAACCTGCGTCCCTGCATTGGCAGGCGGATTCTTAACTACTGGACCACCAGGGAAGTCATGGATCTAATCCACTCTTAACCTCAAGGATTTTGCTCCTGTAATTATCCCCTTTTCCCTCAGTTTTTTCCCTCTTCCCAGATCATTCCCATAAGTATACAAATATGCTGTAATCTCTTCCATCTGGGAAAAAAAGGAATCCTCTCCGATCATATGGTCCCCTCAAGCTGTTGTCCCCATTTCTTTCTCCACCACTCTCCCCCCTCCCACTTGTGATTATACCAAAATTCCTAGGAAAAGTAGTTTAGACTCATCAACAGGAGAAAAACAACCATGCTGATTGACCTCACTTTAAAATTCCTGATCACTAAACTTAAATGGGTCTTCATGGCTGCCCAAATGTCAGACTACATTTCTTTGTTCTATGCACTCTTCTGAAGGCCTCTTCATACCTTCTCTTCCCTCAAACCTCCACCACTTCCTCCCCTATCCTCACTCTCAGATAATGACTTTCCTTCTATTTCACAGTGAAAATGGAAGCAACTGGAAGATAATTTATATAACCCCTCACAAACCGTATCTATCTATCTACCTGCATCTGTGCCCATATATGTCTTATAATAACAAGTGAATGTTCTACACACTTAAGACCAACCCCTCCACTTGTGCATCAGATCTTTGACTATTCAAAGATACTACTCCAATACTACTCCAACTGTTGCATCAGTTTTTCTGTGTCTAACCATTCCTATCTACATACATACATGCTATAATTTCTTCCATCTTAAAACCTTACATCCTATTTCCCTGCCTACCCCCTATACAGAAAAGCTTCTCAAAAGAATTGTCGGGTCTTTCTGTCAAAAGCTTCTTAAAAGAATTGTCGGGTCTTTCTGTCTCCAAATGTCCTGCCAGTCTCTCTTGAACCTGCATCAATCGGGCTCTTGCCCCCACCAGTCCACTGAAACATACCTAGTCACCAGTGCTCCTATCCATGGTGATGTTGCTAAATTAAATGGTAAACTCTTAGCTTTCATCTTATTTAACACATTAACAAGAAAGAGCAACAGAGCTCACCTGGTTCTGAATCCGGATGGGGCTAATGTTGCTTACAATATGTCAGCTGGTAGAGGATTGGGAATGTGGACCACCATAATGGGGAACTTACTTCATACCTTTCTGTTACTTCAGAACTGGTTTGGAAAAAGTATGTGTGGAGAAAATACTGTGTTCTGCATTCTGTTTGGCTCTTACAAAACCACATCCATCCACCATGCTTAACCAGGTCTTTCTAATCTCAACTTCTACATTCATTAATTTAAGGAACACACAGTTCCTGACTGCTCACCCTTAGTTCCACAACACAAGTGATCTTACAGGACTGTGAGTTGTAACCCACACTTGTCTTCAGAATGAGTCTCTGGCTCTGCTCGCTTTCTGACTGATTTCACCTTGTTAATACATTCACTCAAGAGGCTTGACCTTTTTCTGACTGCCTGTACTAGCACTTCAACCTGTTCTCCATGCTCAGATCAGCCACTCTTACCTGGCTCTTCAGTGAGGGCTTTAACAGCAACATTAAAATGAACCTATTAACACTTCACATTCTTAACACATACTATAATGATATTTTTAAGTTATTCACAATTTTTCTTTGAAGAAAGTTTTTTTTCACTTCTAGTAGATATGAGGGCCCACTCAAGCTTTCCTTGTTATAATGAAAACTTGTAGAAGTGAGTCAACACAGGTAACTAAATATTCTGCCAGTCTCTGCCCCCTTCCTTTCTTTTCCTCCTGATAAAGAACCAAAATAGAAAAGCCAAAGAGGAAAACTGGGTGTGGAGAGCATATTTTGGTTTATCCTTGACTTCAGAAACTCATTTTTCTCAGGTACTCAAAGCTATCTCACACTAAGCAAATTCAGAGTGCCCCATTTTCCTCACCTGTAAATGGAGATGATAATGCCTTCCTTACTGATCTGTTTTGGAGAGTAAATTAAATATTCAATGTATGTAATACACCTAAGACCTAGCACATAAAACTGTATGACAGATGATTGGAAGAAAAGTTAAAAACCATAATTTTATTTACATAGGGAATATATACCTTTCCTCTGACTAGAATATATTTGCTACTCAAAACATACCTGCCAGGGGTAGAGAACCTAAAAAGCAGTATATATATTTGGATCTTAGTTCCTCAACCAGGGATTGAACCTGGGCCCTTTGGCAGTGAAAGCGCCGAGTCCTAACCATCAGACCACCAGGGAGTTCCCATGGAAAGCAATATTTTTAACCATAAGATTTCTTGAGAAGCAACAAATGCTAGCTGGCATCAAAGGATAGCTCATCCAGACCCTGAAAGAGCCTGGTCAATTGCAGTTGCTCACAGAAGAGCATCCCTGACCAGTGACCAGAACTCTCTTGTCCATCAATCAGTAATTCCTACCCCTCCCAGACTCACCTTACTGATCCTAATTCTACTAGTTGCCCCTGCAGGTTCAGCCCAGCTTCCTGAGTTCATCCACCTCGAGTGCCTAAACTTTCCCTTCCCTATCCCCAGGAGAGCCTGGCCACATATCTGTCCTTTCCTTTGCTGAATCTGTCTCACAAGTTGCTTTGAATCTTGTTCTCCCATCTTCTTTTAGCATCACATGTGGACTCTTTTCTTGGTTCAGAAGTGTCTTAGAATTTCAGAAAAATTCCCTTATGTGGCCCTTTGCTAAGACAACTCCCTTGCCTTGTTATATGAAAAACCTAGGTCAAGCTAGACATCATCCCAACACACATCTCCACTCAGGGCATTGCCCACTGACAGGCATCTCAGAGGCAGACTGATGGGGATTGGCGGTAAAGAGTGCTCATACTTGTTCTTAATTGGAAACAAATGACAGAGTCTGCCTGCCAGACTCTCTAGTGACTGCCCTCCAGCCACAGACACAGTGACCTCTGAGCTCTGCATATCCAAAGGGCCTCACTCCATCTTCCTCCACTGCAGCCTTATCATTCCTCCTCCCAGAGGAATTCCATAATGAGTCCTCCTAGTTGCTCTTACTTCCAAATGAATCTCTTCAAAGAAAAAGTAAATCTTTGGTAAAAGCTGAGTATGTATCACTTGTATTCTCATTTTCTGGATCTTGTCAAAGGGATCCCATAGGTGGTTTTCCCCACCCTTGCTGGAAAGTACTCTGCTCAGTCTCCTAGTTCTGTTGACCTCTCCTAGCTGCCTGTTTGATGACCCGCTATGAGAAGACAGCTGGATATGCCATTCTTAGACTCCAGCAGAGGGCACTGTAGTTCTGGCTTTTAGAACAGGAGCGTGAATGGCACAATGCAGCCAAGAGTGAACTGGCCAAAGTCTGAGCTCCTCCACCTGTCTAAATGGATAAACATACTGAAATTATAGAAGTGAATTTTTGGAAACACTCATACATCTCATAGCTGCTACAGACCGTCATCCTCATCCACCTGAAACTAGAGGGAGAAGATACTCAAGCTACTCACAGTTAGATAACATCTAATAGACATTACTTGCAGTTGTCTTGAAGTTGGTATAACTGCGAGCAGAGTAATACCACCCTGCCAAAGCCTCAGGAATGGGCACCTCCAAGGTAGATGCCTGTGTCTGTATTGCAGCAGGTAGACCACTTTTTTCACAGGGGCTTGGTCTTTCGCTACCGGTTCTCCCCGCTGAGACTGGTCTAATCCACTGAAGAGTGACCCACCAGGTTCCAGTCTTCTCTGTTCCCTCGATGCTAGCCATAGGAAATGATGTTCTGCATTTAAGTGACGCTCAGGGAGGCAGAGATCTGCTTCTGGAACAAGGTAATATCATTACAAAGTCCCTTACCCAACACAAGGCTTCTTTAGGGTGAGAAGACACCCTTAACAGGGCCGTCATTGAGCTATACACAAGAGAGCCCACTAAGAGGGTAGTTCTGTCAGTTCATATTTTTCCTTAGCCCTTGGTCTTTCCTGGAAACCCTGATGATATTTCAGAAGCCAATTTAATGTGGTGGTTAAGAGCATGGGCAGTAGAGCCAGAGTGCTGGGTTAAATCATGTCTTGGCCATATGCTAGTCATGTGATCTTGGCAAATCACTAAACTTCTCTGGGCCTCCATTTCTCCATTTATAAAATAAGGTAATAGTACCCACGTTGTATTTACAGTTGTGCCAAGCACATTCATTGCATATCAGCTCTTATTGTTGTTATCGCTAGAAGATCCATGCAGTCCATTTTATATCAGCAGTCTGCAACCAGCACTGTCTCTCTCTTATCTCATGGCTGCCGCCCCGCCCCCCCCCCCCCAACACTTTTCCTGTGTTCAGAATTCTGAAGAACTGCACCACTTTAAGGAAGATATTTTTGGAGGTAAAGGCACTGCCTCCATGTGTAAAATGTGCCCTGTGAATTGGTCTGGTTCCCTGGGTTTATGTTCTTGTTCACTTTCTCCCAAATCACTGACAATTTCCTGATATCAGGAAAGACTAAGTGCAAGATAGCTCCCAAAAATACTCCAACCAGTTTCAGTCTGTGTTAATACTCTAGTCAACTTGCCTCATATCTGATATAACCTCTCAGATAGGAGTCATATTTTATGTACAATACCACAACATCTGGAAATGTTGTTTGCATTTCTACAAGTATGTTCTACAAATATCCTGCATGCATTTCTAGTCTGGGTGGTATTACTCTGCTTACAGTGACACCAACTTCAAGTAATATCTGTTAGATATTATCATCACTATGTACTAAGAATCTGGAACAGACAGGCAAATACCTTAACCTAAAATTCAGAATTCTGGGAGCCACTGAGGTAGCGTACATGCTTAGTCGCTCAGTCACGTCCAACTCTTTGTGACCCCATGGGCTATAGCCCACCAGGCTCCTCTGTCCATGAAAATTTCCAGGCAAGAATACTGGGGTGGGTAACTACGCCCTTTTCCAGGGGATCTTCCTGACCCAGGGATTAAACCCAGGTCTCCTGCATCGCAGGAAGATTCTTTACCATCTGAACCATCATAGGTAGACCCATTCTAAAGAGTTTTCAGCCTGAAAACATTGTGGCCAATCAGCCCCAGTTCCAACTAACAGAAACAGTGGGCAAAGCAGTGGGAAACTAAGATTTTGTGACCTTCTTAGGGGCCCTGGGAAGCTTATACTACTGAGAAATCTGCAACATATATTTGGAAAAGTAGAAGATCCAGCCAACTATTTTTGCATTATCCCATATATCCTTCACAGTCCATTCAAAGCATTAAATCTGGTCATTTGGCAATTCCTAACTTATGGCCTGGTTCTAGAAGAAGCTGTCAGGGCCCTTCCTATCTATTTACCACAAAAAACCATATGCAGTATAGTATTAACCAAGTGGATGAAGAACCTCTCTTATACCATCTGCCAAAAAAATGATGAAATTTTCTCCCTTGCCACAGTGGAATTTGCTTATAAACAGTTCATTGCATCACGCTATCCAGAACATGCCCTTTCACAGTAGCTGTGACATGATTCTTACCTACCCCTCACCACCCTTCACCTCAGATGGCTTCCAAAACTTGGCAAAGTTATGGGTTACCAAAAATATCTTCCAGCTTGCCAAATACTGATCCGAGGAGTAGGCCAATTGGTGCTTGATTCAAGAGGAAGGCATCCAAGTGGGTGATACTGTCTAATATACCTCCAAGCACATGGTAACCCATACAGGAAGCTGGGCACCTACTACTCAGAAGCTGACATAACAGTCATCTGATAATACTCATATGGCTATACTTTAAAGAACAATCAGCCTGAGGCCTCAGGACCAGAGAAAGAGTTCCCACTGTCACCTGCACCCTAGTTAGTACTTACCTGCAGTCCAGGTCCCATTGCTCACTAGGAATATGCTCTTGCTCTTCCTCAGTCTGCACTTACTTGGCCATGGACATTCCGCCACCCTCACTTAGCCCAAAGTCAAACAACCAAACTCAGATGACACTGTTTCTAGGAAATGTAACCTGTGATGAAGTACAAAGCCAACCCCTGGTTCAGTCCAGGGTTCCACCTGTCCCGGCCCTCAACTGTCAATGGAGGGGACTCAAACTTTGCCCCACTCTGGTGGTGTCACTGTCGCAGAGAATGTTAAGGATGTCCATGGGAGGGCAAAAGGGAGGGTGGAGGGACAGAGATGATGAACGTGTGGGGCCAAGCAGAATAAAGGGGAAAGCAGGAACTGCGGAAGAACTACAGAACAGCGGGCATCCCCACCACCCACCCAAGATGAGGCAGCAATCTCAACAAACGATTTCCAGAGAGAATGGCAAACTTTGATCCAGTTCACGACAAGCTCAGTTCTGAGATGCAAGCCAAATCGAGCCTATTTAAGCAGAACATGAAATTTTTTTAAAGATGGTGGTGAGATTACACCAAACTTAAAAGCTTCCATATGGCAAAAGAAACAAATTGAAAAGACAACCTACAGTATGGGAGAAAATACTTGAAAACCATATATATGATAAAGGGTTAATAACCAAAACACATAATGAATTCCTATAACTCAACAGCAAAAAATAAAGAAAATCCAATTAAATGGGCAGAGGATCTGAATAGACTTCTCCAAAGAAGACACACAAATGGCCAACAGGTATATGAAAAGATGCTCAACATCTAATCATTAGGGAAATGCAAATTAAAACCACAATGATATATCACCTCACACCTCTTAAAATGGGTATAATAAAAAACAAAATGCACAAAAGTTAACAGCATTGGTGAGAAGAAAAGGGAACCCACATGCATTGTGGTAGGTAAGCAAATGGATACAGCTACTGTAGAAAACAGGGCAATTTCTCAAGAAATTAAAATAGAACTACCATATGATCCAGCAATCTCACTTCTGGTATATATATCCCCAAAGAAATTGAAATCATGATCTCAAAGGGATATCTGCACTTTCATATTTGTTGCAGCATTATGCACACTATCCAAGACATGGAAGTAACAGAAATGTCCATTAGGGCTTGGATGGATTTTTTTAATGTGGTAAATGCATACAATGGAATATTAGTTGGCCTTAAAAAAAAACCTAGGGAAATCCTGGCATTTGCAACAACATGGATGAACCTGGAAGATATGCCAAGTGAAATAAGCCAGACAGAAGACACATATTACACAATACCACTTATATGAGGAATCTAAAATAATTAAACTCAATAGAACCAAAGAATACAATAGTGTTTTCCAGAGGCTCAGGGGAGGAAAAAACAGGAGGGCAATAATCAAAGGGTACAAAGTTTCAGCTATGCAAGAAGAATAAATCCTAGAGATCTACTGTACAGCATAGTAAATACTATACTATATACTAAAACTCTGCAAAGAGACTAGAGTTTATGTTAGATGTTCTTGTTACAAAATAATAAAGAAGGTGAGAGGAAGTTTAACTCTGCAAAGAGACGAGAGTTTATGTTAGATGTTCTTGTTACAAAATAATAATAAAGAAGGTGAGAGGAAGTTTAACTCTGCAAAGAGACGAGAGTTTATGTTAGATGTTCTTGTTACAGAATAATAATAAAGAAGGTGAGAGGAAGTTTTTGGAGGAGATAGATATGTTTGTGGCATAGATTTTAGTGATGGTTTCACAGGTGTATACTTATCTCCAAACTCATTAAGTTGTATAAATTATATATATATAACTTTTTGTGTGTGTGTTATACAATAAGTAATTTTTTATTTTAAAAAATAATTATTCAGGTGTTTCAGGTCTTAGTTGCAACATGTGAGATCTTTCACTGCAGCCCACAGACCCTCTAGTTGTGGTACATGGGCTCAGGTGCTCTGTGGCGTGTGGGACTTAGTTCCCTGACCAGGGATCAAACCCAAGCCCCCTGCATTGCAAGGCAAATTCTTAACCACTAGACCACCAGGCAAGTCCTTGAAGTAGTTGTTTAAAAAATATTAGGAGGCACAGAAAAACTGTAGAAGGGACAGAGAACCAAGTTTGGCAGATAGTAACCAGGAACAAGGTTCACAATCATGCCATAGACCTGGCTGTGCAGAGACATCAGTGCATTCAGTGCTGTGGTGGACACTGCTGGCGCCGAGGACACTGGGCCCCAGACAATGCTGCTGGAGACAAGAGGCAGCTTCACTGCCCCAACCTCCATCAACAGAAAAAGGCTTCACATGGTCCCAGCTTCTTTGCAACCCCAATCTTTGATTCAAAATCTGAAGAAGACATGTTGATTGGCCTAGCCAAAACTCTTGGCCCTTGGCCTTGCTATAAGAGAGGCTGGGTATCTTAGTCCATGCAGGCTCCTGTAACAAAATACCATAGACTGGGTGGCTTATAAACAACAGAGATTTATTTCTCAGAGGAGGCTGGCAGTCCAGGATCAGGAAGCCAGGTGAGGGCTCTCTTCCAGGTTGCAGACTTCCTGTTGTTCCCTCACATGGCAGACGGGGCCAGGAAGCTCTCTCAGACCTCTTTTTATAAGGGCACTTGTTCCATTCATGGGGGATTCATCTCATGAATCACACCCCAAGAGCCCCGCCTCCAAATGCTATTACCTTCGGCATTAGGTTTTCAACATATGGATTTGGTTGGGGGCGGGGGGCAGGGAGTGGAGGGAATTCAAACATTCAGACCACAGCACTGGGTAAGGAAAATCTCATCTTTTCAGTCACTATAAGAAGATACAGATTTTGCATCTGATAAGATTCCTAAACCCCCGTAAGAATGCTAAGACTACACTATCCCACTCTATACTGCCTTTCCAGCTCCTGGCCCTGTCCCTCTCCACTTGACCCAGCACCAGTCCAGCTCTAAACCAAAAGCAAGCTAAGACCTCTCTAATGCTCCTAACACACTTGATACCTGCTGCCCAAAATGCTCTTCCTGATACTACTGTGTCCCATGAACCCCTTCTTACCCTGCAACACTTGGCTTGTGAGGGGCTTGGAGGGATCCCTGCCCTGTACCTGGTTAGCATGGAGACCAGAGACTGAGAAAGTCGAATAATCCCATTTGCTAGGTACTCAGAACAAGTCTGCTCTCATTTCAGACCAGAAGGATCCAGTACCCACTAGGCTTCCCCCTATTTTCTCAGAAGATGGGAATTATTCTGTGCACCAAAATAGCCACACAAAGTACCACGAAGCTGTTCGGAAGGTATCGTTAAAGACATGTAAGTGTCTTGGATTTGTCACCATTCTAGGGGCAGAAAAGGTGCGTCTGTGTTGCTAAAGTGGCTGGGATGTGGTGGGGCGCTGCTTTAGAGCAGGCAGCGAGGTCAGAAAGAGCCAAAAAGAGACTGAGAAGAGGGAGAAATAGGCTCCAGTAGTGAGGTAAACAAGATAAGATAAAAACTGAATCAGAATTGACAGCAGAACTTTGTGAGTTCTGCTCTGTCTCTGTGGGTACTTTCTGTCTCTTTCTAGTCTCTCACCGTGGATAAGTCACTTATCCTTTTTTAACTTGTTTCCTCATTCATTTAAAAAAAAAAGGGCAGAAAATGCCAACTCCACCAATCTTACAGGATTGTTATGAGGATCAAAGCTTTGGAATTTGAACTGAGTTTCAACTCCAAACAAGCTGTGTGACCTTGGGCAAAATCCTTTGATCACTTAACCTCTCTGGACCATCTGAAAACTGGATTAACACTCTAGTGTTTTTTGTGAAAGAGAAACTTACATTTAAAAAAGTACCTAGGACAAGCTACTGATATAGGCAGATACTTGCAGGAATCTCCAGGAAATTCTACTATGTAAAGAAAGCCAGTCCCCTGTATGATGCCATTTATACAACATTCTTAAACTGACAAAATAACAGAACTGAAGAACACATTACTAATTACCAAGGAGTCAGGGGGAGGAGTATGTGACTATAAAAGGGCAACTCTGGGATCCTGTGGTGACAGAACTGTATCAATATGTTAATAGCCTAGTTGTAACAGTGAAAAGTGGAAGTGTGGTTTGTTTTTTTTTTTTGCTTAATCCTATTGGACTTTTTGCAACCCCATGGACTGTATGTAGCCCCCCAGGCTCCTCTATCCATGAGATTTCCCAGGCAAGAATACGGGAGTGCATTGCCACTTCCTTCCTCAGAGGGGCTTCCCAACCCAGGAATCAAACCCGAGTCTCCTGCATTGGCAGGCAGATTCTTTGCCGTTAAGCCACCTGGAAGGCCCCAATAGTACAGTAGGGTTGTTTTTTTTTTTTAATAATAAAGACTAGATAGCCAGAATATTAGGCTATAATTCTAAGTTTTAAAACATATACAAATTTTATACACTGGTATAATATAATTAGATTTATACAATAAATTAAGAGTGAAAATCCAAAAAAAAAAAATCTAGGTAAGTCTGATATTCAAAATTTTTTAAATATCTAATACAAAATTTAGAATTTAACAGGTACTGGATAAATTATAGGACTTCCCTAGTGGCTCAGACGGTAAAGCGTCTGCCTACAATGTGGGAGACCCGGATTCAATCCCTGGGTAGGGAAGATCTCCTGGAGAAGGAAATGGCAATCCATTCCAGTATTCTTGCCTGGAAAATTCCATGAATGGAGGAGCCTGGTAGGCTACAGTCCATGGGGTTGAAAAGAGTCAGACAGGACTGAGCGACTTCACTTCCACTTGATAAATTATATGTTAGCAATACCTAAATATAAGGCAGTATCACTGCTAAATTTCAAAGAATTTCCTGAAATAACCAAAGGGGGAAGGGAGGAAGAACCAGTAGATCCATCTTGCACATTTTCCAAGTGAGTTGTGTGGTTAGGATTCTGCACTCTTATTGCTGAGGACCTGGGTTCAATCCCTGGTTGGGGAACTGAGATCCCACAACCATGTGGCACGGCCAAACAGAAAAGAAACCAAGTAGGTGGACCACTTGTTTTGGCACCACCTTAGCACCTGGGGAAAGCGCTCTTGGAGACTGACTTGTGGCAAACACAGGAAGAACCAAGACTGATTCCACTGACCATGAAGGGTGTAAGATGCTGAAATCCAGAAGTGGAGCTGGGTGTGGTGACTACATTTCCAGGACTTCTCGGCGTCTGGTCAAGCCTAGTTGCTAGGTTGGGCTTGTGGTGCCCTGAGGCACAAAAGGGGGCACCCAACTCTAAGAAATCTAATAACCTGCCCAACCATTCAGTCCCTAATCAGGTCTTCAGGGTCCCCCTGACTGATGCTCAGAACTTCAGCTTCTGGCGGTCCAACGCTGCAGGAGCGCGCCCAGAAGAGACCATGCCATGGATCCAGAACCCCCGCCACTGCCTCATCAAAAGCGCAATGACCAGGTTAGGTTGGGAGGGGTAATGGTGGGGAGATCACTTAAATCCTGGAGATGTTTTCCATTCTATTCAGAGTTGGAAAATGGAATAGGAGGTTTTGGTCCTATTTGGATCAAAACCTATTTGCTCCTATTTGGACCAGGGAAAATTGGCCCCAGAATCTGGGCAGTAGTGGCTATTCAAAGGAGCTAAAGATTTATCCGTGTCTTTGTGTTTCACCTTATGGCTATGACTTCTGAACAGACTCAAGAATCTACAGCATTCCTGTGGGAGGCCTGGAATGTTTCTGCTCCCTTCGCTGCCACCTCCCACCCCTCTAAGCACCACCCATTGGCAGCAGCTCCACTTCTTCATCACTACCCATGCCCATTCAAGGTTTAAGTGCCCCCCCACCCCCAGTCCAGCCTAACGTGGCTGAACCTGAGGCTGTTTCTTTTCCAGGTTTATGGATCACTCTATTCTCAATGACAGAAACTTCAGTCTGTATTGAGCAGGATGTGTTTGCAGAAGAACAAGATAGTACTGCAGATGGAGCGGTGAAGAGGGTGGGATCCTGGTTCCAGTGGCTGACTAATTGGAAGAGGGGACTGAGAAAGTGCAATAAACAGACTGATCTAGAAGTAACTTGTGTACACAGGAAATGAGGGAGTGGGAAATTATTCCCCAATTCCTGTGAGATCAGGATTGTGAGAGATTCCTGAAGGAGTCAGAGCTTGGTGCTTAGTTTGGGAGGGGCCAGGACAGACCACTACAAGGGATCCTGAGCTCATGCATGGCAGGAGTTAGAGTAACAAATGCTGCCAGGCCTCAGAGTGGTCACGTTCTCTGCACACTGCAGCTTCATCTTAGCAGATGAGAGAGGTCTACAGAACCCCGGCAGGGGACTGCCCTCCACCAGGCTCTGCCACTTCAGACCCAACCCAGGGCCCAGAACAGCTGCAGAGAACACGGAATTTTACAAAGTTTGATTTTTATTGATATTTAAATATATTAAATATTTCACTGAAATACAATGGTATGCCACCCCCCCCGCCCCACACTGGTTACATTATAAAACCAAAGTCCATGGGCCTCCCATCCACTGACTCCCCCACCAACTGGCAAGGAAGGGGGCAATATCAACCCAGGGGAAATGCATGGCTGGCACTGTGGTGCGGGGAGCCAGGGTGCAGACAGGCCCCTCCACTGGCAAGAAGCAGACACAAGTCACTCACTTTCGCTGTAAGGGAAGCGGTCTTCCACTCTGGTCTCCTTACAGCCTCATCCCCACCCCAGGACCCCATGCAGAACCTTCCTGTCCAGGGCTGTGGCTGAGGGAAGGGGAGCTGACTTCATCTGGACCACCTAGTCTTTTCTCTTCTCCTGCCTTGGCTAATGAAGTGACTGATGGCCCACTTGGCTGATACATGAAGATCCCCCAGAGCAGTCAGTACGAGCCAGAAACAATGTCTGCAAGGAACTAGAGTCAGAAAGGGCATGAGGAAGGGCAAGAGTACCACCTGCCCCTTCCAGTCCCCAAAGTCAGCAACTCTGGGACCCTCTCCCCTCTGCCTCTAACACCTCTGAGACAAAGCGATCTTCAAGCAAAACTGTGGCCAATGCCTCAGCTTAAACAGGTACAGAGAAACCAAAGCACCGACTCATTCAGGCCAGAGGCAAGGCTGCAGGGAAGCGGGTGAAAGGCAGGCGCGGACAGGAAGGGAATCGAAGGCCCAGCCCTCCTAACCCTCCTGCCAGCCCCCGCAGGCTTCATGGGGACTGGGGAGCCTGGAGCACACTGGGCTCAGGCTGTACACTGGGGACGGCTGAGGTCCGGGTTCCCCTCCCCTTGCCCCTAGTACCAGAATCTGGGTCCTCGGGGGATCCCATGCTACCCCAGCCCCAAGGCTTACCACGTCCCAGGATACCAGCTGGGGAAATCCAGGGGACTCCTGAGCCTCTGCCTACCAAACCCCATAGAGTTCAAGTGCAAGGAGCACGGGGGCTCCAGCAGGCGCTTGGGTCCCTGCCCTAGCAGAGAGAGTGTCATGCTGCACACGTGGTCCCCACGAGGCAATTAGGGATTTGGCACAAAAGTCCTCTCCCCAGTCACCCTCCTTTTGTTACCACACCCCATCCCACTCCTGTGCAAACTGGGCATCTGTCTCCATCCCTTGAAATCAGACATCCTGCCTTAATTCCCAGAAGACAGAGGCCCACAGGAAAGAGGCAACCCAGGGTGGAGAGTCGAGGAGCAGGAGCGCAAGGACACACAGACCTGGAAAACAGACACACACACAGACCACCGTCCACACACAGTACACAGACACACAGGCCCTCCCCAGTGCCAGGTCTGGGAGGACGGGTCTAGGATCAGGGTCGTCTTCCTCCAGGCCCTGGCCCTGTTCTATTTGGCAACAGAAGGGGTAGAGACGCTCTGTGTCCCTTGCAGCAGACAGCAAGAGTGCGCGGGGGCAGAGCGGCCTGATCCTGACCTTCGGAGTCCGGCACCACCCCCATCCCTGGCCGGCCTGCTCTCTTTGGCACCTGCAGGCGAACATCCACCTTCCAGTCTTCTAATGCCCTCATGCACATTCCTGCTCCCTCCTGGGTGTTTTCACAGTACCAATGAGACCAGATGCCCCTCTCCCTGGAGCTGTGCAGGAACTGGGGCTAATCTGAGCTGTCAGAAGTCCCTTTGTTCCCCTTTGGGGACAGATCGTGGGACTAGGATTTGGCAAATGGAAACGTTCCCCTGAAATATGGACAGAGCTGGGTCTCCCGAGCCTCTCCCTCCTTGGCCCTGTGTCCCTGAGGGAGACCTGGCCGGGTGGGGAGGGCCCAGGACCCATGCTGGGGATGCAGGCACAGCAAAGGCAAGCGTGGAACAGGCACTCTTCAAGCCTGCCCCAGTCTTTGTACAAAAGATTCCCAGGAAAAAGGGAAAGGAAGGGCCCAGCCCTGAGCCGGTTGCCCAGACGGACAGGGAAAGGGGAGGTGTGACAAGCTGCCATTTTAATCTCTCAGGTAGGAAAGATCCCCCACCTTTGCTGCTGCCCCCTCCCCTGCTCCCAAAAGCTGGAAGAAAGGAGGGAAAACAACCCTACCCTAGTTTTAAAAAGTTACTTGCATAATCCTCTTGGTATCCCCTCGTTTACCAGCCTGAGGACGTAGTTGAACACAGCCTGCTGGGGTGTTCCCTTTGTGATCAGCAGGGTCTGGAGGCTCAGTGCCCCCTGCCACAGCTTCCCCCAGCAAGCCCAGAGTCCACACAAATGCCCACCTTGGTCCTTTCAGTTGATCTGTAGCTGGGCCCTGCTAACTCCTGGGGCCCCCATTGAGGAAGTAGGTGGTCATCTCCCCCTTGCCCTTCACCTTGACCACCCCTCGACATTCCAGCTGGTAGCCCTTGGCCGCTAGAACCTGGTACAGGTCCGTGGTCACCTGGGGGGGCGGGGTGGGGGGGGGGGAACCTGCTTAGGCCAGGATCCTTCCTGCTGCATTTGCAGGGTCCCAGGGGTTCTCTGGTCATGCTACTATCTGCCCCCATAACCCCCTCCACCAAACACAGAATATCGCCACCCTACCCCTGTCCTGGCTGACTGCAGAGGGGGCCCTGTGGAAGCTCCCCACACCAGACCCCTCCCAGCTTCCGCTTACAACCCCCTCACCTGGATTCGGTCGGGGACCCCGGTGCTGTCCATTCGACTCGAGACATTCACTGTGTTCCCCCAGATGTCATACTGTGGCTTCCGAGCCCCAATGACGCCTGCCACAACTGGGCCCATGTTCAGTCCTGGGGTGGGTAAAAGTAAGAAATTGAGAGCAGTGGATGTTCCCCAGTCAGCCCAGGGAGGCACCACCTCCTGGCACCTTTAGAAGGACCCAGAGAAGAATGGAAAAGGGACAAGTCTCCTGGTTGTAAAGAATGCCAAGGAGCTCCCCTGAGTCAGAAGGGCTATGCCAAAACAGCAGCTAATCCAACAAAGGTTCATGCTGTGCCAACCGCTCTATAAGCATTCTATACTATCTCAGCCTCTCAACAGCCCTACAAGGTAGGGCTCATCATCCCCATTTTATAGAAAAGGTACCTGAAGCTTACAGAAGTTAGGTGACTTGCTAGATAAGCCCATAAGTGGAAGAGCCAGAATTCAAACCAGACATTCTGACTCGAGAACCCACGCTATTAACAACTCCCATCCACCGGCTCATCTGGGAGCAAGTTCCTCTTATCAGACCAGCCACAGATGGGGACATAGGTACTGGTATCTACATAAACCTGGTCTTGAATCCCAGTTCAGCCATAACTAGTTGTGTGACCTTGGCTGAGTTATCTACCCATTCTGAAAATCTAACTCTTTTCTGTAAAAGGGGATAATAATGTGAGAATTGATATATGTTTAAAAAAAAAAAATCTGAGACAATGCTTAGCACATAGGAGGCCCTTAATAAATGGTATCTATTCTTAACATCAGATGATATAGGGAGCAGGAGAAAAGGAAACCCCCACAGGACTCCTGATACACCATCCCCAGCCTGCTGCCTCAGCTTCACCCCAAAAACAGCCCTGGGAAAACGTGCCATGATCCAGGCCTTCTTACCGATCTTCATCTGGAAATTGTTGAAGGAGTGCTCATTGATGTGCTTCATCTGCTCCATGAGCCGCATGGCATAGTCGGCGAGGGCAGTGATGTGGGAGCGGCCCACCTGATCATAGGTGCTGGCGTTCAGCCCAGAGGCAGCCATGTAGGTGCTACCAATTGTCTTGATCTTCTCCAGCTGCCGGAAGCGCTCCTCACTGATGATCTGGACAGCACAGGGGGACCTGGCTGTCAAGGCAGAAAGGCCAGACCCAGTCCTGCCCCAAGGCTCCTTCCTGCCCATGCTCTGGCCCCCTGCCCCACTTCCCTGTCTCAATACTTCCCTCCAGTAAGTGAGCCCCGCTTCCAACTACTGCTCTTGGTGCTGGGCTAGGAACCCGGAAAACGTCTCCCTTACTAGGCAGCCGTCAAAACCCAAGCAGGAACTTGAGCACACAACTCCAGGACAACTTTGACAGCCCGCTACAGAACCCAGAACCACAGAAGGGATATCAGGCATTAATGATTCCAGCCCTCACTTTGGGGGAAAGAGTCCCAGACTGAGGAAGTGCCTTCTCTCCAGACCTGACCTGGATGTTCAGGACGCTTTCTCGTATTTTACTTCCATTTTCTCTATTCAGGGGATCATCCTGATTACTTGGCCTCATGAGGCCGTAGTCTACAGATTACCAGCTCCTTCTTCAATGACATCCACTTGCTAACTCTACTGGCCCCTCCACAGATCTTCACATCCTCCTTTGCTCCCCAGTAACAATGACCCTGCCCCACTGGAGCTGACCCTGCTGCCTGTGACACACTCATATCTGTCCCCAACTCCACTGTGCCTACCTTTACTCCTGCCCTTCACATCTCTGGGTCTCATCAGATGAGGCCCTCCAATCCTTGCCTTCTTATCCAAAGTTCTCCCACTTCTCTGGTCCCCACATTCCCCCACCCTCTGCCAGCACCAACCTAAGGGACAAGTACCTCATCGAAATCAGCAATGATCTCATTGAGCAGTCGCAGGCACTCAACACCCTCGTTGTTGGCCTCCAGCTCCACGTAGAACTCAGAGAAGTTGGCAATGGAGGCAAACATGACGGCCACACATTCACAGGACTGATAGTACAGCTCGTCGTTCCGGCGCTCCCGGGCCAGGAAGTGGGCGGCCACGTCCTTGGGCAGAATGTTATGTAGCAGCCGCCGGTTGTAGGCCTGGAGCTCCTCCATCTCTTCCTTCTCCCCTGTTGCCTGTGGACACCACACCCATCACCCACTGCCCAACATCCACAAGGCGTGGGTACAGCAGCCAACACCTGGAGAAGGGTATCTAAGGGAACCGCATGGGAGAAGAAAACCAGGGAGAGATGAGGCCAAAGAACAGGCAGAGGGGCCGAGGGGGCAGGGACAGAATGAGGCGGGGGATGGGGGTGGGCACAGGGAAAAAGCATGGAGCCAGGGTGGGCTCAGGGCAGGCTAAACCTTGACCAACCTAAGAGATGCCTGACACGGCCCAGGCTCCGCCCCCAGGAACCACCCACCCACCCCAGAGGCCTGCCCTGTCACCTGCAGCTTCCAGAGGAAGTCCAGGCGGGCGGTGGACTCCACCTGCTGGGCATGCAGGTACAGCGCCAGTGCAAACACCAGCAGAATCACGGGGGTCATGTATTTGAGTGCCACCCTCCCGGCCGCTGGGCTGAGGGAAGCAGAGGCGGGCTCAGTGGCTGAAAGAGGCGTCTGGCAGCCCAGCCCTTTGCTGCCCTGGAGCCCTCACTCACCAGTCCAGCCCATCAAAGGTCTCATTGGAAGAAGCCCTGGCAAGAAGATAGAAGAGACAAAGTCATTGGTTCTTTCTCGGTCGCCAGGTCAGGGCACGGAAGAGGAGACAGAAACTGCATTTACTGAGCACCACAGATCAGGGACCAGGCCAAGGCATTTGCTTATATTAAGAGCAGAGATTCCACTCCTGGCTCCTCTACCCACCAACTATGTGACCTGGCTGTTTAACTCTGTAAGCCTCAGTTTCCTCATCAATACAAGAGTGATCAGATCTAAACAATGTGAGCAAAAGGCTTAGCAAATCCACAGCTATAGAAAGCCCAAGTAGCACAATAAAGACACAGCACAGTCTAAATTCTTAAAAAATGCTTTTAATTAAAAAAAAAGACTTAGCACAGTGCTTGGCATCAGCAAGTCTTCGATAAATGTCAGTTACTATAATCTTTACAGCTACCCTGTGATATAGATGGCACTGTCATTTTACAGATGAGGAAACTGAGGCTCGGAGAAGTTAACTCACCAATCTAAGGTCACACAGCTAATAAGTGGCAGAGTAGGGATTCAAACTCAGCAGGCTGCAGAGGCTTTTTCTACCACACCATATGTTTCTGCCATATAAGGTGTGGGCTTTTACAGAGGAAAAGCCAGTGTTGTCCCAGGCAGAGCCCTGAAGCAGGAGCCCGAGTTTTGGTTCCTTTCCTAGCCGGGGCTCTACCCCAAGCAGCTATGTGACCTACAAGTAGTTAAGAGTGGATATGAAAGCAACACGCAAATGCAAGAGGGAGTTTTTATTTTTAATGTCTAGCCTAAAGACAAAGGGGTTTCCCAGGTCTGGGGTTTCCTTGAGGAGACTGTTGGGGGTCAGGTGCTACCTCCTCTCCCCGCATGTGAGGGATGAGTGGTAGCATGCCAGGGTACAAAGGTCTCTCAACGACCTAGCAGGGTCAAGAGGCTCCTGGGAGATTAAAGGGGTTGAGGATAAACTCACAAGCCATGGACGCCCAGCAGGAGGTCATAGTTGTCAAAGATGGTGGCTGGGGGACCCAGCAGAAGCAGCACCAGATAAACGAGCCCCAGGACAAAGATCATGGCCAACTTCCCGATACTACTGATGTGCAGGAAGACAGAGCTGGCCAAGAGACTCAGCAACACGTTCCCAATGAAGTACTGCGGAGCGAAGGCAGAGGAAGTCTGGGTGAGGGCAGAGCACGAGGCACGCCGTCACCTGACCTGAGCCCCCCTCGACCACCTCAAACCCAAGCCACCTTCGCCCTCCACACACCCCAACACCACACCACGCCAGGGCTGCTCCTGGAGTTGGAGACTCTGGTGAGATCCTGGGTCCCCAGTGCCCACCACCAAGCCTGGCACAGAAAGGTCAAGAACTGGTACTGATCAGGACCCCCCCACCCCGCCTGACCACTGCCTGGACACCTCAGGGAAGCTGCAGGTGGGTGCGGTGCCCTCACACAGGGGAGCATCCAGGCCCAGAGAGTAATTGAGCTGCTGCAGGTGGCAGGCGGTAATGTCAGCAGGGGTTAAATTCAGCATCCGGGCCGCGCAAGTTCGTAAGGGGGTGTGGTTACAGGTGAACTGCAAAAACAGGGGGAGAGGAGGTATATATTAGGGTAACTGAGGAGGGGAGGGGTTACCAGGGCCATGCCCAAGTACCTTATATGCCAGAGGCCCAAGTTCTCACTGAGAGATAACAAGAGGCAAAGGGAGCAAGCCAGGAGGACAGGGGTTAACCTCACTCCTGCTTTGGGGAGGAAATGTGTCTCGTTCCTCTTTGTAGCCCCAGCACCCAGAACAGTGCTTGGCACAGAGGAGGAGCAGGAGAATTCTCCCTGGACCTTTACCATGCTGGCAACGGCGGAGGTGAACACAAGCAGGACAGAAAAGATGCCAACTGCGGTGCTATGTGCCCTCGAGCGGACGATACTGCGAGATACACGTTGCAGGGCCTCAGGGAACAGCTGTCAGGAGGCAAGAGACAGAGACAGACCACGTCACCCAATGGTTAAGGCCACCCAGGGCCAGCCCAGTGGCAGAGGCCTCGCCTTCTCCTCCCTCCCCACTCCCAGTCTGGCCTCCCCGACCAGCCCTGGAAGGTCCCCCACGTACAGAGCCACAGGAGTACACGGCACAAGTCAGCACGGTGACCAGTAACAGCAGGAAGATACTGGCGTGGATCCCAAGCATCAGAGCTGAGCTGGGCGGGAGAGGGCCAGGGAAGATGTTACTCTGGGAGATCTGGGGGTCCTTTCCCACTCCCTGGGCAGGCAGGGGGCAGGCCCCAGGACTGTGTGCTTGCAAGGGTGTTTTAGAAGGGCCTGGGAAGTGGTAGAGGGAAGAGAAGCCCAGCAAGGAGGGGCAGAGCTCTCACCGTGGGAAGACAACAAGCTGGATGAAGCAGATGAAGCAGAAGACCAGCAGGGCACAGGCCACGTAGGCTCCAAAGCGGGGGTCCACCTTGCGTGAGTACTGAGGGAGAGGAGACTGAGCTGGGCACTGCCACTGCCCTCGGAAGGCCACGTGTTGCCAGTTGGCCCAGCTGAGGTGAATCCCCACAGTGCCCTGTGGTCACCCCCCCGCTCCCCAGAAACTTCTCCTGTTCCCTCACTTGTGCTCAGACCACCCTGCCGGGACCTCCTCCTCCTGCCCTTGCATCCCCCAAACCTTCTTTTCAAGATCCTCTCTCTGGAAGGTGAGCAGGAACCGGCGCACATGGTCCTTGCGCAGCTGATCAATGCTGCGGGCATCAATGGCCCGGCCCAGGAACTCGTCTACCTCATCCTCAGGGTTCAGGGCATCCTGAGCACCCCGGCTGAGGGCAGAGGACATGGCTTCACCAGGCGCCTGACCACGGCCACGTGACAGGTGATGAGAAGGGAGGGGTACGGGCAGCACTCAGAGGAGAAGTGTGAGCGGGGCAGGTGCCACCCAGTCCCACGCGACATGTCTGAAGTCCAGGGAAGAGGGGTATCTCAGCTCCCCACCTCCTCACCCCAGGCTGCAAGTGCCTTCCCCCACCCGCCCTCCTCAACAACTTGACTTACTTGTCTTTGCTGGAATCATCGATGCCCTGGAGAAAGGGACAGAGTGTGAATGAGGTGACGGGCAGGCCACCTTCACCTCTACAGTCCCTTCCTTCCCCACCATCAACACTGTGCTGAGGGCTTTCCCCAGAGACTCTGGGGAGCCTGGGACCCCTGGGATGAAACCAGCCTTCCCATTCCCAATTCCAGAAACTGCAGAGACAACAGCCTCAACAAGGGAGGCAGAAGAGGGCAGGGCAATACTGAGTGTTGAGGGAAATAAGAACCAAGGCCCGGCCCAGGCGCGGTGGGACCCTCACCATCTGGCGGAAAGCCTTGGAGTCCTTGGTCCGGGAGAAGGCACGGTCAGGCACCCAGCGTGGCATCAGCCCTTCCATGGAGTTGGCCCGTGCCCGCTGCAGCTTGGCCAGCATGGCCTTCTCTTCTTTCTGTGTGGATAGCACAGGTACAGGCTGGGAAGAGGCGCCCAGAGAAGACCTCTGCTTGCTCCTTCCATCTGCCCCTCTCCCCAGCCACCTTCCCCAACCCAACCCTGACCCGTTTCTGGCTGGCTCCCAGGATGAGGAAGGTCTCAATGTGCTGCTCCTTGAGGTAGGCGTTGCGCTCCCCACCGCGGCCCGGCTCCACTTCGTAGTCCCCATTCAGGTACTGCAGCGTGGCCCGGGTGATGTGGATGCGGCTGCGTGGGACAGGCGGGTAAGACCCCAGCTTGCCCGATGGCTACCACCCCTTACCCCCTGGACCCGCACTCACCCGGCCCGGCCCCCGGCCTCCATGTGGTTGGCCAGAGTCACGTCATTGGACCACACATCAAACTGCCATTTCCGCAAGCCAAGGACGCCACAGTGCACACGCCCGCTGTGGATGCCCACGCGCATGTTCACGTTTACACCTGTCACCTCGCGCACCAGCCTGGGAGGAGGTGGCCTGGCTTAGCTCTCGGTAGTCCTCCCCACCCCCAGCCCAGAGCCCAGGCCTTGAGCTCGCCTTGGAGCCAAGTGGCCAAGGACAGGCCCAGCCACAGGGCACACGGCACGCCCTTGGCGGACACAGGTAGGAGGCTGCACGGGGCTCAAGGACAAACCTTTGGGAACCCTGTTCACCAGCAGGGGTCCAGCAGCGTCCTATGGGACTGGGCGAGTAGATGAGGAATCACCACCCTCCCAGCAGGCCTACAACTGGCATTCTCTCCAGCGTAAATCCCCCCTCACCCTGACTCCCCCTGCCCCATCCCAGCCGCTGGAGTCTAAGGTGCACATGGATCTTCACATGGGCTGAAGCCTTTCCACTCCCCAGGCGTGGATCTCCAAGACAGAGAGACAACCAAGACTAAGGAAAGGTCCTAAGGACACCTCGAAGGGGAGGGGCAGGCGGAGCCCCCCTCAGTCCCAGGAAGGCCAGGGGGGGCGGTGCTCACGAGATAGCCTCGATCATGTCCACCCCCATCTCCACGCAGCAGTGGGCATGGTCTGCCCGGGCCTCTGGCAGCCCTGACACGCAGTAGTAACAGTCCCCTAAGATCTTGATCCTCAGGCAGTGATTTTCCTGAAGCAGAAAGAGTTAGGGGAGAGACTGAGCGACTTCACTTTCACTTTTGACGTTCATGCATTGGAGAAGGAAATGGCAACCCACTCCAGTATTCTTGCCTGGAGAGTCCCAGGGACAGAGGAGCCTAGTGGGCTGCTGTCTGTGGGGTCGCACAGGGTCGGACACGACTGAAGCGACTTAGCAGCATCAGCACCTTTACTTTACACCTTTACCACCTAGCCCACTACTCTCAGTGCAGACTCCACGGGCTCTCATCCCCAAGCTGCTGCCAGAAAGGTGCGCCCTCACCCGGTCGGCCCTGCCCCCTAGCCCTAGCACCCTCACCGCAGCCAGCTTGTCGAACCGGGCAAAGAGCTCGTTCAGGGTCATGACCAGCTCCTGCGCTGTGCACTGGGATGCCAGGCTGGTGAAGCCTTCAATGTCCGCAAACAGGATGCTGTGGACGATGGCAGAAGACGGAAGGACGATGTAGCCCTCAGAGACCACCCCCCACCTCTCCCAGTATCCTCCCCACCCCCACCCTACCTGACATTGTCGTGCTTCTGGATGTAGATCTTATGAAACATCATGTCTTCTTTCTTTGTGTTGATGTCTTCTTTCATCTCCATGGCAACATGCTGGGGCAACACAGACAGCAGCAGCCGCTCCTAGACCAGTGGTTTCAACAGGGCACCACTATCTTCCTGGCCTCATGCTTTAACCCCTCCTGGTCCCTCCACATCCCTGGAACCCTCCCTGACCTCTCTGGAGACCTGAGCTTCCCTCCTGGGACCTAGCCTGACCTTCCTCCGTTAGAGCCCTCGGCAGACACACACCCCAGTCTTCTCTGACAACAGCCCATTCAACCCCTCAGGTGCACTCCATCTATTCCCTCCCCTCCTCTGACAGGCCAGCAACTCCAAAGTCAGAGCGCCTCTGCGCTGCACAGTCAGGGGGAACAATTCACACTATTCCATGGAGTTGCACAAGGTGGCGGATCCAACCTGCAAGCTGTTGGCAGGTGGGGCGGGGGAAGGCCGTGACCAGGGAGAGCAGCCCCACCTGCTGCCGGTTCTCATGCTGCAGGTGCAGCCGGGCCTGGATGTAACCGCGGGTCTCTTGAAATGCCTGGCGCTGAGACACCTCAGCCGGATAGTGTGTGCAGATGCCAATGACATTGGTGCAGAGGAACAGCAGCATGTTGGCTCCAAGCTGCAAAGGGGTGGCAGAGGCAAATGGTGACCACCCCCCCCACACACAGCTGCAACTAGCTAGGCTCTCGGTAGACGCACTGCCTCAGGGAGGAAGCCAGAATCCTGTGCCCTGTCTTCCCCAAGCCAGCCCCAGCCCTGCAGTCCAGCTCTCCATTCCCCATAGGGGTCCAGCTCCCTGCCTGGCTCACCCGTGGTGAGAAACATGATCTTCTCACAGCTCCTGGGAGTGGAAGCATCAGCCAGGGCCAGGTAGGTCACAGGGCCTGGGCCCAGCACTCTGACTCCCTGCCCCACAAACACCCCAAACAAAAGACACATGCTGCGGCTCCAGCACGTGGTTCTCCTCACAGGTCGACACCCAGGAGATCTGAGCCCTAAATCTTCCTGTGCGTGCCCAAGACAAGTCACCTCATCTCTCTGGGCCTGTCTGCTTGTCTAGAACCTGGAGAGGGACAGTAAGATCTCCAAGGTTCCTCCCTACCCTGACATAAATTAATATGATAATAATGACTACTATTATTATTATTACTGGAGCTAATTTGTTGGCTATTTACAACGTGCCTGGATTCTATAGGTGTGCTCTATACATTAATGAATGTTATTTCTTACAACTCTTATGAGATGGGAGCATGATCTCATTTTAAAGGTGAGGGACTCAGGTGCATAGAAGTTATATACCTGCCCAGGATCTCACCGCTGGTAGTAGCTGGTGTGGGACTCAAGTCCAGGACAGTCAGACTCCAGGCTGTGTCCTAACCCTACCGTGCACTACAGCCCGCGTTCCCAGGATGCCAACTCACTCCACTCACCAACGCTCTTGAGGCCCACCTCAGAACCCAGGCTTGGGAGTCATTAATTCCACAGACACGAAGAACTCTTCTGAACTGGGATGGGGTGCCACCATGCCTGGCCACCCCCAACACTTGGTCCAGCCAGGTCCCTACACCCTAGGACCCCAACCCAAGGTGTTCCATCCTCAGTCAGCAGCAGCAACAGTGACTGGAGAGCGAGTCTAAGGGAAGCTGGCCTCGGTGATTCTGGAACTTCAGGGGTTAACCTGGCACTTGTGGCTCCACCCCAGAGTTGGCTGGGGCAGGGCTCTGGTTTTGGGAGAAGGGAGGGCAAGAGCACCAACTGGAAGCCAGGAGTTCTGGGCTCTGCCTGGAACCAGGACTCATCCTGCAAAATTGGGCCTGTCACTCAGTCTCTGGGACCTCGGCTTCTTGTTCCTTGGGTAAGACGGAGGGTAGGCCAGCTAACCCCCCACCATTCCCAGCTCCCGCCCTCTAGGATTGGTTTCCCAGATTCCCTTCTCTGTCTAGCTCACAAGAGCCCCCCCTTCCCAGCAGCAGGGGTGAAGAAGGGGGGCACACTATCTCCCTCGGGGGTTTCTAAGAATAGCCCCCAATGGGGGAGAAGAAAAGGGGGGGTAAAACAGGCAACTTCCCTTCCTGGCCCCAGGAGCCCAAGAGGAAAATGTGAGTCATGGTGGAGGGAAGGGGAAGGGGGACAAGAGACTGAAATAGATCTGTACACAGACCCCCATCCGACTGTGAGAAAAAATGGCTGCCAGGACACTGCAGGACACGCCAGGCTGGACTGGGTCACTGGGTGGAACCGCTCAGTGTGTCTGGGTGAGCGGGTCAGAGGATGAAGGGCATGGATCTGCAAAGGGGCTGCCCAAGGACCATAGAAAGGAGGCCAGAGCCCCACCCAGAAACCTGAAAGCCAACTGGGTGCAGGGAATCCCCAGTTCAGAGAGAGGTACGGGCTGCCCTGGCCCCAAGGGCTGGCATGGGCCATGGGCAGCTTCTTCCACTTGCCCCAGGAACGTGCACACTGAGCCCCACTGGCTGGGCACCCTGGAGAGGCGGGAGACTGGTGCAGTCCTGGCCTCCATGGAACTGTGCCTCCCTAGTCAGGCCCTGGGCTTGGCTCTGGGCACCAGGCCAGCAGAGAGGAGGGAAGAGACACCCATCTACCCTAGAAAGGATGGGGGATGGGAGGTCCCACCTCCAAGCTCCTCCTTCCCCCAAGAGGGCAGTCCAACTCCAATGCCCAGTGTGACAGCTCCCCTGGAGAGAGATGGGGGGCTAGCAACAGCAGAAGGACCCTGGCCCTTTAAGAGATCTGACAGCGCCCTGCGGGTATGTGCTCCACAAACAAAGTGGCTATAAGGTTACTCTTAAAAAGGTACATTCTGTTCCACAGGCAAGGCAGGGAAGGGCATCATGCCAGGGCACCCAGCTTCTCACCCTGGGAGCCCCAGGCAACTTCCTCTTTGTGGGTGGGGCTGGGTGGGCTACAGGCCACAAGCTCTGGGCAAGGCAGAGCAAGAAAGAGGGCAACACCATCTAAAGCAGGGGCCAATGGAGGGATCACAAGGAGTGCTGGGGAGCTGTATCGACAGCAGCCCCAAAGGCTCAGCTGGGCAAAAGCCCCTGTGCCTGGTCAGGGGACGACATGAGACAGTCGACTCCACTGGCTCACGTCTCTCTGCCATGGACGTCCCGGAAGCCCCTTCACTGGGTACCATCCCCTCCAGCCTCCCCACACCTCGCTGCAGGTGAGACCACCACCCTATGAGGCTCTACTCCACGCTGGCAGAGGGCAGGGCCCTGACAGCAGCATCACGAGGTGGACACCGTTTGTATCTTCCTTTTACAGAAAGGGAAAGTAAGACTGGGAGAGGCAAGATGTGCTGTCTGCACTCTCACAGAGAAGATTTCAGCCCCTTGGACAACCAGGTCTGCCCGCAGCCAAGCGCTTACGAGAGCCTCACCTCACACACCACTCAGAACCCAGAGGCGGAAGCCCACATGGGCAGAGAGCCTCAAGGCAGTTGCCAGAGCCCTGGTGCTCAGTGGGAAGTAGGCGAGATGAGGTCGGAGCCTAATGCCCCTCTTGTGCACAGTCCCACCCAAAACTACTCCCAGCCCAGGAGAGAAGAGACCACCCATCACTTCCCCTGTCCTCTTGGAGCTGGCCTCGGTCCAGGTGACAGGTGACTCCTCCCTTGCTAACTCCATCAAAAACCTACTCGATGCCCCCGCATTACCGCCGAGAACTGCCTAGAAGGATGGCACCAAGCTCGGAGTCTCAGGCTGGGGTCAGGGGTCAGGGTAGGATGTAGACTCCCCTGCCCTCTCAGACTTGCCCCCACCCAGGGGCTAAACATCACCTGCCCTCCTCCAGCCCTCCACCGTGTCTCTGCAGATGATACTATTTCAAGAGCCTCAGGCTAAAGAGTTGCGGACGGCGGCCCATGGGAGCAGAGCACAGGGTCTGCAGCCTTCCTCCCCATCAGCAGGGCCTTCTGCCCTAGATCCCAGATGGAGACTGACCCCCGAAACCAGGCCTCCCAAGCCCTCCTTCCAGATCCAGCCAGACATCCCTCACCCAGTGTCCATCCAGGGCTCAGCCACCGCCCTGATCACCAGACCCCTTCTCATTCCTGGCCTGATGCCCCCAGGCCTACCTCCCTGACCACCCACCTGCTTCCAGAGGAAGGCGTCACCACGGTTGAGCTGCCAGGCCAAGACCAAGTGCAGGGTGGAGAGGCCCAGGCCGCTGAAGACTGCAGCCCGCATGCGGATGGGAAGGAGTGTGTAGGTGATGTAGACAAAGAACACAGGGCACCAGAGGCCTGCAGACGGGCTACGCGGGTCGGCTGCCAGGGCGCCCCCGACCTGCACGGCCACCAGGATGCCCAGCACCACGTAGCTCACCACCCACATGGAGTCCTGGCGGAAGCTGTGCCGGTTGCACACCACCATGAGTGCCACGAAGAGGGTGGCGGCACAGGCCAGCAGGGCCACGTAGGCGGGCTGAGGGCGGGCAGGCGCTGCGTGGAAGGCCAGCAGCACGGCCGTGAGCAGCACGAGCGCCGCCATGAGCAGCGTCAGGCTGCTCTGGTTCATCTGGAAGAAGTAGCGCTGGTACAGGCGCTCCAGCTTGGCCGAGCGGAACTGCTTCGACTGGAACACCTGCACCAGCTGGCGCCAGCAGGCCCGCCTGCTCCTGGTGGCCACGGCAGGCGCCACCTCCGCTGCTCCGACGGCCCCGGCCACCTCAGGGTCCTCGAAGCCCAGGGCCACCGCCCGCAGCCCCAGCTCCGGGCCCTTGCCTGGGCCCCCCCTCCGGATGAAGGCCTCATCCTGCCAGGGGCACCGAGGGGCAGTGGCGGGCGTCGGACTGGGTGGCTGCGCACCCTGGAGGCAGCTCATGTAGCGGGGCGTGCAGAAGCCACTGGTGCGGGTCCCACGGCGCGGCCGCTGCTGCCCATTGCGCTCCCCCCAGGCTGTTTTCCGTTCATCCACCTTGGGGACCAAGAGGCCGCTAAACCATGACATCCTGCGGGGAGGAAGGGAATGAGACGGCGTCAATACCCTGCTCAGTTAGTGAGAGCCGCCACCACCAGCAGCTCTCACTACCTGAGCACTTCCTGCTGCCGAGCTGAGCGCTTTCAGGCACATCCTCCTCCTAAGATGACTCTGAGGAAGACCAGGGTAGCCCTAATCAACAGGTGAGGAAACCGAAGCACAAACGGGTGGGGTCACCTGCCCAAGGTCAAGCAGCCACACAAGTGTAAGAGCTGAGATGCAGTTCACTTAAACATCCACCTCTTCCCTACAAGGCACTGATCTGGTGGTCACAGACTCGAGCGCCTCTCAGTGTGAAAAGCCGCCTGGCTCAGGAGAGAGGGCACACCCGGTACAGGGGCTAGCACCACCCCACACTGGGGCACCGGTGCCACTGCTGTCCCAGGGGAATCCCATCTGATTTTTCAACAGAAGCTTTAAAAAAAAAAGTAGACTTTAACACGCCATCTCCTGGTTTTACATGTTGGCAAGGGACTTCCCCGGTGCTTCAGTGGTTAAGACTCCAGTCTCCCAAAGCAGGGGGCCCAGGAGCCATCCCTGGTCAGGGAACCAGATCCCACATGCCATGTGGTGCGGTCAAAAGATTAAAAAAAAAAAATTAAACTTTGGCAAGTAACCAACATTTCTCAATACTGCAAGCCAAATAAATCACATCTATGGAATGAATTCAGCCTGTGAGCTGCCAATTGGTGACCTCTGTACAAGGGGGGATCTTGCACGTGTGCGCGCGCAGACACACACACCACACACTTCACCAAGTGAAAGTCAAACTCTCCCTCAGGTTCCAGCTTAAACGTAACTTCCTCAGGGAGGTGTCCCAGCGCCCCACCCAGACTAGGTTTGGTCCCTATTCACTCTCCATGCATTCCCTCCGTAGTACTGATCACAACTGAAACTAAATCATCCCTTGGAAAAGACCCTGATGCTGGGAAAGACTGAGGGCAGGAGGAGAAGGGGGCCACAGAAGACAAGATGCTTGGATGGCATCACTGACTCAGTGGACATGAGTTTAAGCAAACTCCAGGAGATGATGAAGGACAGGGAAGCCTGGTGTGCTGCAGTCCTTGGAGTCGCAAAGAGTCAGACAAGACTTAAGAGACTGAACAGCAACCACAACACCCCTCGTTTATTGTGTGACTCTGCCCCCAGACTCCAAGTGTTATGAAAGGAGGGATGATACCTAGTTTGTTCAGCACTTTATCCCCAGCCCCAAGTACCCTAAGCATTGAGCCTGGCTCATAGTAGGTATTCAACCAATTTATATGTTGAAAAGATAGAAAAAAAGCAAGCTCAAGGGACTAGTTCAGAGAAGCTAACGTGAAATAATAGTGATAATCCTATGATTCTCCATTTCTCTCTCTGCACTCTGCTTCACTTAGCCTCTTTGCTGTTCCCCAACACACCAGCACAAGGCAGCCTGGGACCTTGGTGCTTGCTGTCCCCTTTGCCTAGAACAAGGGCTCCTCCAGGTCACAGCTCAAACACCCCCTTATCAGTGAGCTTTCCCTAACCACTCTATTAAAATAGCAACCCCCTTTCCTGGCGCTCCCTATCTCTCTTCCGAGCTTTATGCTTTATTTTTCTCCACCACTCTTATCGGCAACTGCCATTCTATATATTTTTCTTATTTGTTCATTGTCTGTCTCTCCTAACTGGAATGCCAACCTCACGAGGGCAAAGATTTTGGCTGGTTTTGCTCACTGCCACATCTTCAACACCTAGAAGGGTCTAAATGAATGTTCACTGAGTGGACAGATGGGTTGGGGGATGGATGGATAGACAACACTTCCATGCACTTTCCCTCTGCTTTGAACCAAAACCCTGTGAGGCTGGTCCTGTGGCCACCCAGTGCACAGGACAGATGTGACAGCCAAACAAAACAAAACGAAACTGAGGTCCACTGTAGTCTTACACAGCCGGCCCAGACTCTAGAGATCACGAGTAATCAAGTCAGCCCCAGATCTCACGTCTCTGGGAGGGAAGTGTCTTCACCTGGGGTGGGAGGACTCCCTGACAAAACCCTGGACGTGTCTCCAGCAGAGCCCAGCTCAGAAGGTGAGGGTGAGAGCCCTGCCACCATGGATGCCTGTGTCCCCTCCAGGGCTACACTCCTCCATGGCCACGGGGCACCCTGAGGGGCTCCTCATACTTAAACCTGCAGAGCTAGCAGCACTGACATTTGTACTCACAAGAGGAGTACCCAGCACTTACCCCAGGTGGCCACAGAAGCAGTGCTTCAAGCTGACACCCAGGGACCCACAGAGCAAAAGGCAGCCTGGGGACCTCTCTGCACATGGGAAACCCCCATTCCCAAGCACACTCTGCCAAGTTCCCTCGGTGTCCTTCAACCCCTTAACATCACCAACAGCACCATCTGGAGAAACAGATCCAAAACCTAAGACTTCTGGTCAGGCTGGCGTTTGGAAAAGGTCACCGAAGAAAGCCTTCAAAACTTCAAAACACTTCCCTGGAAACAGGGTCTTGGGAATGAGACCAGGCTTCAAACCTTACTGTGATTATTTGCTAGGTTCACGGCCTTGGACAAAGTTACATCACCTCCCTATGTCACTTTCTTCATCTGTAAAATGGGAATAAGAAACGTTGCGAGGAAAGAATAACAGCTCCTGCCACACACGTAGTACGCATTTAATAAACATGAGCTCTTCTCCCCGCCTTCCACCACTTTGCACCCAAAAGCCTGTCAATGTCCAAGAGATGGAAAGAGAGGAAAAATTATGAGCAAAACCCCACGCATGCCAGCCAGTCACGTGTCGCTATGTCCTCAACTGTCAGTCTCCAGAGCTGCATGAGACACAGCCCAGAGTGAGCAGGTTGCCCACTCCCTGTGATATTTAGCTTCAGTCTCCTCACCCTCACCCGTCCCCTGACCTGTCCTTACCACCACCCCCCCACCACTGGCCAGACCTCTGTTCCCACAGGACCCGTTTCTGGCCATGTTCCCGCCCCTTGGAAGTGCATTCTAGCATGTGGCTTGTACTCACAGAGGAAGGACAGACACTGTCCAGCAGAACGCATGACCCTCCCAAGAACACTCTGACCCCACAAGCGGATAGCTTCGGAGATCTGTAATTGTCCAACCAACTTCAACCATCCCACCCTGGGCTCCACTCCAAGCACTGCCCAACTTGGGAGAACTCACTCCTGGCACCCCATGCCAGGCTGGTACGGCAGGGAACAGGGCAGGGTACTGTTCAAAGCCACAAAACTTCCCTATATGGGCCCCCACCCCTACACGTCCAGGAACCCAACTCTGTGAACCACAGACCATCCGCTCCTCCCCAGATGCAGGCTCCTGAGCCTGTGCCCCAGACCCCTCCTCCCCAGGCTCCTGGTCTCTTTGCTCTCTCTCACCGATCTTCTGCTCCAACGCAGATACAGGCACCTCCAGCTCCATCTGGGAGCTGTGTCCATGCAGCCTGGCAGACCCAGGCCCAGGGCCCCTGACCCCAAATCTGTATCCTCCAGTGGGTCTGCGACTTGGAGCCTGCAGCAGGCCAGGCCCCAGCCCCAAGGATGGCTGTAGTCGCTGCTTCGCCCTACACCCTTCCTCTACACCCTCTTCCTGGCCACCTCCTGTCCCCAGGACCCCTCTGCCCCTGCCCTCCTTGGCAAAAGGAGGCTCCGGGGGGACTTTAAAAGGACTTCAGAAAGTTCATGGCAGAAGGCGCTGCCCAGGCTGGGCACTTCAGTGCCAGCACCACCCATCAGGCTGGGACGTGGGCCTCAATTCCAGGCCTATCCAGATGTGGATGAGCCCGGCCAGGGCCTGTATCAGGAGGTCCGGCGACCCTTCCCCTCCCTTCCGTAGCCCCTGGTCTCCCTGAAGATGGCACTGAGCTCCGTCCTCCGCCACAGCCAGAAAAGCCCCATCAGGGTCCTCCAGTCACAAGGCACTCGGGGCAGGGGAGGCTGGGGGAAGAGAGTCCACCGCCTGACTCCTGATTCGAGCTTTTCAGTCGGGCCCCAGAGCTGTTCTGAATAAAGTCTGCCTTAGCAGCCAGCCAGCACACCAACCCTTTCTGTTCCCAAGGTCTGGGGTGAGGTGGGTGATTGCAGGCAGAGGGCACCCCTCCCTCCCTTTTTCCCAAGCACAACCACACTCTACCTCAAACTCGGAGACGCACCCACAGCCCGGCTGCAGAAACCTCAGGGCAGCCCCTCCCCGCCGTACATGCCTCTCCCCACCTTCCCCGCCGGCCGGGAACTCACTCTGGGTGGAGAAAGAGAAGCGCCCGGCGAGGGGTGAGGGTGAGAGCCTGCAGCCCCGGACCTGAGTCCACCGTCCCCCATCCATCCCCTCCGGGACTTCCCTCCGCCAGTCCCTAGGGCCCGGAGCTCCCCGCTCCTCCGCGACCACAGAACTCTCCGGGGGCCGCGCGGGAGTCCGCCCGCCGCCGCGCGGAGATCCGAGCGCCGGGCGCCGCCGCCTCCCCCGACGCTCCTCCGCGCGGTCTCACCTGCCGGCCGGGGTCGGCGGCTCCCCGGAGCCCCCGCCCCGCCCTCCCCGCGGGCTCCGGCCGGCCGGCCGGCAGTCCCGCGGTCCTGCTCCGTGCCCGTGCGTCCCGGCCGTGCCGCCCGCCGTCCGCTGTGCGCCGGGCCCGCGCCCCCTCCCTTGTTGTCCAGCGCAGCCGCCCTCTACCCCGGATCCAGAAGTCCCCTCCCCGCCGGCTCCCGGACTCCCCGCCTTAAAGGCACAAGCTCCTTTTGTCTGGGCACCCCCTCCCCCCCACCGCCACCCCGGACGCCCGGCCGAACGGCCCGATTCCCTTCGGAGGAACTGGGTAGGGGCGAGCGAGACCGAAGAAGAATGGAAACCCTCCCTCCGCACGCCCCCTCCTCTCCTCCGGCCGCTCCCTCCCCCAGTCTTGGGAAAACAGGCGGCTACTGTTCTGGGATCAAGACCCCGGGGAGGAGCCGGCCGGCCGGCCCTCTCCCCACTTCCCTCCACCCCCGGGCTGCCTCCTCTAGCATTCTCTTCCCACCCTCACTCCCGGGGTCCCCCCACGCGCAGGGGAAACCCACTCTCTAGCAGCGATTACCCGATCCCCCTCCCGCCCCCGTCCCGCGCCCAGAGGGTCAGCTTCCTTCCTGTCGGGGTACCCTGGGACTGAACGGGTGCCCAGCACCCACTCCTCACCCCTCCTCCCTACCCCAGCCTCCACCCCGCCATTCCCGCCCCGCCTGCCACGGCTCTGCTCGCTCCCGAGGGAACTCGGTTTAATAATTAATAAAGATTTCATTCCACAAGGCGCCAGGTGTGTGCGGCCTGCTTCCCCACACACCACTTTTTTCCTCTTCCTCCTCCCTCCAGAGCGTTGGCCCCACGTGAATCTCCTGCACCCAGAGCCCCAGGGGAACTGAGGGAAGGGGCACTCACCACGTGGCCCCACTTTCTCTGGGAAGCCGCTCCCCAGCACCTGCCCATACGGAGATACACACCTGCACCTTTCACACACACACACACACACACACACTTTTTACCCAAAGGGTTGTCCTTCTCTGTGGAGTGGGGGTGGGGGTGGAGAGAGGGTGCATTGCTAGGGTACTGAGAAATTGTTTGGGACTTTTATTTATTTCCCAGGTTTTCAAGCTGGGAGCTGCAGCCCAAGTAACCTGGATGATGGGAAAATCACGTGGAAACCGCTTTAACCCTTTGAGGGTTAGAAAGACGGTGTAGCCAGAAAGGAGAAGAGGGTGGGTGAACTCACCCAGGATGTCGGTGATTCTGGCTTTAGAGCGGGTGCCAGTCCTCCCGAGCTGGAGAGAGGGCGGCTTGTCAGCCTTCCCCTGGAGGCGGCTCGCAGGGTCCTCAACCAGACCAGTAGTTCATCCTTCCTTTGGCAGCGCCTTCCCCACCCGAGGTCCCAGCCTGGGTATCTGAAGCTGCTCTTCAGACCCAGCCCTCCTGCCCTCCCGCCCTCCCTTGCCCTGTGCTTCAGGGCCCAACTCTTGTCCTTGCCAAACTCCTACTAGGATTTCGCAGCCCAGGACAGAGTCTGAGGCCAGAAAGAGAGGGGAAGAATTAAGAAAATCCCTTTCAGGGGGCTTCCCTGACGGTTCAGTGGCTGAGACTCCGGCTCCCAATGCCAGTGGACTGGTTTCCATCCCTGGTCACCGAACTAGATCCTACATGCCACAACTAAGACCTGGTGCAGTCAAATAAATATTTTTTAAAAAAAGAAAAAAAAGCCTATTTCAGTCACTTATCAGGCATATATAATTGCAAACTCTTCATCTGCAGTTAATCATCACTTACTCTCTTGGAGCCTCATCTATAAAATAGGGATAAAACTATCTGTCTTGTCTTACAGAATTTTCAGGATAAGCTAGAAAAATGTTGGTTTAAATGTTCGAAAATTGAAAGTAAAAAAGGGACAGTTTATTCTTCCGTGTATGAGTCTCAGTGGTGCACGCCTGGCCTGTAATTTGACCTTTGGGGCTTTTCTGCCTGACTTCTCCCTTCAAGTAGCCAGTGTTCTGACCACTGTCAAAATTTCCTCTCCAATCTGAATCTAGTATCTGCCATTTATCTCTTAGAATAATACATTTACAGACAGTATTGGGGAAATACAAAAGACATTGAGGGAAAGAAATGTGTGTGTTACGAAATTTTATATTTCAGAATGGAAGCCTTGATCCTTCATTTTATTTTGGAATGAAAAAGAAAATTTGGGGGACACCAACCAAACAAGCTGAAGAAATATGCTAGGGGCGCATCTCTGGCCTCCTCTGCCTCCTGTGGAGCTGCTAGGGCAGTCTGGCCTCCTGCAGTCCTTTTCTGGGTTCTGAAGGCCAAGGCTGTCACCAACATGTTTCTTTGATCCCCACTATCAGCACCTTACACAGAGGATCTGTTTCTAGCGCTATTGGGGCCACAAAAATGATTCCAGCCCTTTACTTCACAGATAGGAAACATGAGCTAGTGCTAGGCATGTGGGAAATATTCAATCATTAAACATTTTAATCTATATGATATTAGAGCAGGAAGAAATCTTTATGTAATTCAGCTGCTATACTTTCCATCGGAGAAGGCAACGGCACCCCACTCCAGTACTCCTGCCTGGAAAACCCCATGGATGGAGGAGCCTGGTGGGTTGCAGTCCATGGGGTCGCTAAGAGTCGGACATGACTGAGCGACTTCACTTTCACTTTTCACTTTCATGCATTGGAGAAGGAAATGGCAACCCACTCCAGTGTTCTTGCCTGGAGAGAACCCTGGGGACGGGGGAGCCTGGTGGGCTGCCATCTAAGGAGTCGCACAGAGTTGGACACAACTGAATCGACTTAGCAGCAGCAGCAGCAGCAGCGTACTTTCCATAAACAAAATAGCAAGCACATTCATATCATTTACTGTGCACTGAGTAGTCTTCTAAGCCCTTGATTTAAAATAATTAATTTAATCTTCATAATTAAGTTCATGATGCTATTACTATGCTCACCTTGGAATGAGGATGTACCTCACTTTTCCCATGAAAAATGAGCCACAGAGAGGTTCAGTAATCTCAGGGTCAAAGAGTGGTAGGTCCAGATTCTGAGCACGGGCTGCTTGGCTTCAGAGTCTGCGTGTTTCACCACTGTCCTCTACTGACTCTGGAAAACCCAGCCCCTGAGATGGGAATTGACTTGCCTATGATCACCCAAACCTAGACAGCATATTAAAAAGCAGAGATATCACTTTGTTGACAAAAGTCCGCATAGTCAAAGCTATGGGCTTCCCAGGTGGCACTAGTGGTAAAGAACCTGCCTGTCAATGCAAGAGACGTAAAAGACGCAGGTACAATCCCTGGGTTGGGAAGATGCCCTGGAGGAGGGCATGGCAACCCACTCCAGTATACTTGCCTGGAGGAGTCTATGGACAGAGGAGCCTGGAGGGCTACAGTCCATGGGGTCACAAAGAACTGGGCACGACTGAAGTGATTTAGCACAGCACGATGGTTTTTTCAGTAGTTGTATACAGATGTGACAGTTGGACCATAAAGAAGACTGAGTGCCGAAGAATTGATGCTTTCGAATTCTGGTGCTAGAGAAGACTCTTGAGAGTCCTTGGACTGCAAGGAGACCAAACCAGTCAATCCTACAGGAAATCAACCCTGAATATTCATTGGAAGGACTGATGCTAAAGCTCCAACACATTGACCATCTGATGCAAAGAGCCAACTCATTGGAAAGGACCCTGATGCTGGGAAAGATTGAGGGCAGGAGAAGCGGGTGGCAGAGGATGAGATGGTTGAATAGCATCACTGACTCAAAGGACATGAGTTTGAGCAAACTCTGGGAGATAGTGAAGGACAGGGAAGGCTGGCGTGCTGCAGTCCATCGGGTCACAAAGAGTCAGACCCAACTTAGGGACTGAACAACAGCAAATGATCACACAGCTGATTGGCAACGGAAGGAGGACCAGAACACAGAGCCCCTGGCCCCGGTTCCTTTCCCTTTCCACTCAGCTTCCCTGGGTTGGCCCAAAAAGTTTGGGGTTTTCCATACGATCTTAAGGAAAAACCCAAATGAACTTTTAGCCAACCCAAGATCATATAGACGTGAGTTGTTATCCTTCCCCATGTTCCCTCAGAGGCACGACATTCTCCTGCTGGCAGATGGCAACATTTTTCTCCCCTTTGGCTGTGGGGAATGCATTGAAGGGTAAGGACAGTGGGCCCCTGATCTGTAGCTTCCTGACCCCAGAAGAGTGAGACCTGCTGCTAGTGACTGACTGTAGAGGGCCAGTGACTCCAGATTAGACCACGGGTTAGAGTCTGGGCCCTTCACCAGCCCCTCAGTGAGAGAGAAGGTTCCACGTGTGGGACATTTTTAAGTCAAATCACCTCCCTCTGAAATGCACCAAGGCTATTTAAAAGAGCTTGCATAGCAAACATGGAATTTTTGAGATGGTGGTTCTCAGACTTAATCCTGAGCCCCTGGAAGAAATGGTACTCTTAGCAGACCATGATGAAATATTAATATATTAAAATACATAATGTTGTGCTTTGCCAGATCTAATAGACTCTAGAATCACAAGCACCAATGTTTTAGAAAAAAATATTGGAGAAACTTTAAAATTGAGAAAATTCTATTAATTTTTAGTCCTTGAGCCAGAACATAATGACTATTACTCAATTTTCATGGCAGAACACCTTGATCCAGCTGAGGGAACACCAGCCCTGCTGAGCCTGGTTTGAGAACCACTACAATAAGTGAAATATTCAGAAAAGACCTTCTTATCCCAGGGTGGGAAATAAAACCAGTCGGGAATCAGTTGGAAAGTTTTAACCCTAACAAAGAGAATTAAAAAGAGAGAGGCAGCTGGCATGAACTGTTTCTATTGTCCAAGTCTAGCTTAATGTCAATGACTGTGGCTTTTTCTAATACAGGCCACAGTCACAGAGTGATATATTCTCAACCCCTCATTTTCACAAAGAGGAAATTCCTATGAGAAAAGTGCATCATCTGTAAATGCAAGTTCCATATCACTGTAAGTGTATCTGGACAATGCTATAAATATCCAGTGTTGAAAGCACCCTGGAACATAACTAATGGTAGAGCTTGGGTCCCCTGAGCTTTCCCTGGGTTGTTTGGAAAACAGCTAAGCGAGCCTTTGCCTACTCCCTTTTACAAGGCAAGGATTCCTTTACAGTGCAAACAACCATTCCCTGACTTTTCTGTCTTCAATATCAGATTTTTGTGTATTTCATTTCTGGAAAGTAAGAAAAATGTGTCAAGACAACCCACTTTCGTATATCCCCTGTCCACTACCCCACTGGAACGTGGCTACTGCCACCGTCACCACCCCAGAGACTCTTGGCTTACTCTAGGGCCCAGATTAGAGGAGCCCTTGGATACCACCAGTCCCACAGCCTCTACCATCTATGGGAATGGAACGATTAACTGTAAACCCAAGATGGATACAAACTTCCTCATCCCTTAGCTCCCCATCATTCATTCATTCTTTCCACAAATACTTATCAAGTGCTTACTAAGGCCGGGTCCTGTTCTGTTCATAGGTACTGGGGCTACAGTCTCAGCAGACTGGGTCCTTATTCTCATGGAGCTTTCCTTCTAGTGGGAGGAGGCAAGAAACAAATGAATAGATGAGAAGATATGTTGATGTGATAGTTGCAATGATAACCATTAGAAATGGGGACAGGGACTTCCCTGGTGGTCCAGTGGTTAAGAATCCACCTTGCAACGTAGGGGACCCAAGTTTGATTCCTGGTGGGGAACTAAGATCCCACATGCCTCAGGCCAACTAAGCTCATGCTCTGCAACTACTGAGCCCACGTGCCACAACTAGAGAGTCTGTGCAATTCACTGAAAGCTCCCCAGTGCTGCAACTAAGACCTGACACTGCCAAAAATAAATATTAAAAAAAAAAGCGGGAACAGATAGGAAGTAAGTTCCTCTCTGAGGAAGTAATGTTTTCATGGAGACTTGAATGACAGGGAATCAGCCACGCAAAAAATATGAGTAAAGAGCATCCAGGCAGAGGGGACAACTAATGTAAAAGTCCGGAGGCAAGAGCAAGCTCACTGGGTTCAAGAAACAGAAAGCAAGTCAATGAGGTTGAAGCCCAGTGTGCTGGAGGAAGAGAGTAAAGATGAGGTCAGAGAGGGAGGCATGCCCTAGCTAGTGCAAAAGCTCGGAGGCCAGGGTGAGGAGCTTGGACTGCATTCAATGTGTAATGAGAAGCCTTTGGAATATGTTAAGCTCAGAAGCAGCATGATCTGATTTATGGTTTTAAAAGATCAGGTTGGCTGCTAGATGAAGAATAAATCAAGGGATCAAGAGATGCAAGGGAAACCACTTAGGAAGCTATTATAGTGGTTCAGGTGGAAAACAGTCTTAGACAAGGGTGGTGATAATAGTGGGCTATTGAGAAGTGAAAGGTTTGGAGTTGAAGTACCCTAATGACCTGTCTTGGTTCCCTCTGCATGGTTGATCCACAACAAATAATAATCCCAAACTGACAAATATGTGTTCAGCAGCCACTGTATGCCAGACACTGTGCTAGGCGCTGGAAGTTACAGTCCAGAGAAGACAAACCTACCCTCTCCTGCCCCACCACCATATCAAGCTCTAGGTTGGGCAAGCGACTGCCCACCCCAGGCCCTGTCCCATTTTCAGGGCCATGGCCACACCCTCACTCTCCCCTGCACTATACTCCAATGCTGAGCTGGAGTTAATGGGATGGGGGTGGGGGGAGTGTTTACACTTGGAGAATTGATGCCATAAAAAATGAGTCCAAAGTCCTCCCAAGATCTCAGAGCAAAGACTGAGAGAGCCCAAAGCTCCAACAATGGGGAGATGGGGCAGTCAGGGCCATGAGGACAAGAGAAACCAGATGGTGCCCACACCAGTGCTCGCGCTTTCCTGAGTCCCTACAGCCTCAACACATCAGAGCCCCAGCCAAGCCCGACTTCTCTCTACCACCCGGTTCTACTGCCCCAAACCCTCCAGCTCCCTTTGATTTCTGAGTCTTGTGTGCCCTCTGGTGGCATATTCCTGACACTGCAGCCCACAGTTAGCCTCTCCAGTTTTTCACCATACAATCTACAATCCGTGCTGGAGCAGGGCAGGGGACACTATGGGAACCAGACACTTCCATGGTTGTGTGTGTGTGTGTGAGCACACGCGTGCAGTCTCTCAGTCGTGTCTGACTCTATGACCCCATAGGCTGAAGCCTGCTAAGCTCCTCTGTCCATGGAATTTTCCAGGCAAGAATATTAGAGCAGGTTGCCATTTCCTCCTCCAGGGGATCTTCCCAACCTAGGGATCAACCTGCATCTTCTGCATTGGCTCTTTAGCACTGAGCCACCTGGGAAGTAATTTCCCTTTGTTCCTGCCTGTTTTTTAAGCCTGGTACTCTGACCTTTCCATCAATTCTATGAGCAAGTTATTCCCTGTTGTTAGTCGCTCAGTCCTGTCCAATTCTTTTGTGACCCCATGGAGAGTAGCCCGCCAGGCGCTTCTACCCATGGGATTTCCCCGACAAGAATACTGGAGTGGGTTGCCATTACCTTCTCCAGGGGATCTTCCCAACCCAGGGATCGAACCCAGGTCTCCTGCATTACAGGCGGAGTTTTATCATCAGCCATCAGGGAAATTCAAGATATTCCCTAACCTTCCAATAAATATCTCTTCTGTTCACATTGGTCGGGTCTATTTCTGCTTTTACAACCAAGAAGATGACTGATATATTGGTTGGACAATTGATCCAGCCTCTCTTAGCTCTAGTTTCCTCTTTGGTAAAAAGGGATGAAAGTGAATTCTTTTTTCAAGGCTGTTTTACTAAATGAGTGTATTAGTTGTCTATTGCTGCCTAACTACCACACATTTAACACCTTAAACATGTTTACAATCTCATTTTCTATGGATCAGGACTCGGGGCGTGGCTTAGTTGTGTGCTCTGAGCTGTAATCAAGGTGTCAGCCAGGGCTGCAGTCTCATCTGAGGCTTGGATGAGGAAGAATCTAATTCCGGGTTCAGGTGGTTGTTGACAGTTCCTGAAGGGTGTTGGACTGAGGGTCTCAGCTCTTTGCTACATGTATCTCTCCAGCATGGCAGCTTACTTCATCAAAACTGGAGGGACAGAGTCTGCTAGCAAGATGGAAGTCACAGGCTCCTGTAGCCTAATCAAAGAAATGCCATCTCATCCCTTTCGCTATGTTCTGTGAACTAGAAGCAAGTCACAAGGCTGGCCCTTATGCCAGAGGAGTGGATACCAGAAACAGGGTTCCTTTGGAGCCAGCTTGGAGTCAGCCTGCCACAGTGAGGTAGCTTTTAGTTTTCATTCTAGGCCTTGTTCAGAATCACAGTTCCTTCTTTGGGGGGGTGGAGGGTGGGGTGGGGGAGGTGTGGCATGTCCCACGACTTGCAGGATCTTAATTCCCCAACCAGGGACTGAACCCTAGCCTGAGGCAGTGAAAGTGCAGAGTCCTAATCACTCTACCACCAGGGAAGCCCCAGAATCCCACTTCCTTCTTGAGGGCTTGTCAAGTCCCTCCTCAACCCAAACTCCTCCCAATCAACCTTTCTTACAAATGAGGAAGCTTGATGTACTGGGTGTCACATGGAATTATTTTTAATTGTGTTGGGGGATAATGTAATTTCAGTGCTATGAGAAAATGTCCTTTTGAGAAATACTACTGAAATTTTTAGTGGTAGAATATTATGATGTCCACACTTTTAAAAAAATATTTTAGAGTAGTAAGGAGAGAGTCATAAGGCCATTCTCCCACTGCTTCCCAATCTCCCTGGCTGAGTAGTTGCCATGGAAAAAGTTGCTTTTGCTCTTGCCAAAAAATGGTCTAGAAAGTCAGCTTTATATATGTGTTTAAGATGGGAGTGGGACTAAAAGGAAAAATATTTAATAAATATCAGAATTCCTCATCTCATAAGCCTCAGAGGGTTGTGTGTAAGGCTGTAAATATATGTGTGTGTGTGCTGTGCGCTAAGTCGCTTCAGTCATGTTTGACTCTTTGCGACCCTATGGACTATAGCCTGCCAGGCTCCTCTGTCCATGGGATTCTCCAGGCAAGAATACTGGAGTGGGTTGCCATGCCCTCCTCCAGGGGATCTTCCAAACCCAGAGATCAAACCTGCATCTCCTGGTCTTCTGCATTGGCAGGTGGGTTCTTCACTGCTAGCGCCACCTGGGAACCCCCATAAATACATAAATATACATAGATAGATATATACAACCTCACTAAAATGCTTTCATCCACCCTGAATAGAAGGGTGTGGGGTGGAGATGATTGTCATTGGCTTATAGATATTATCATTTAAAAAAATGGTGTTTAGCATATGGCATTTCCCCATCTGTATTGTGCTTAGTTCTTCAGGACAGATCAAGATCAAGAGAAAGGATCCTAGAGAAATCCCAGGATGGAGACCCAGCAACTAGGAATCAGCTATCACTCTGTAGATGTGGGTGGCAGACACTCAAGACAAGGATTCTCTTTGAACTTGGCTTTGACCCAGGTGCATCTCAGCTCCTAGTTCAGGACCTGGGCATCAGGCAAGAGAAGGGAGAAGAGAAAGTCATTGAGTTGCTGCTGCCTTGGCGCAGGCTGGCTCCAAGGCTCCATGGCAGGGAGCAGGAAGCACCCTTCACTTTGTGCAGTGTTGACCCCAGGAAAAATGATGGCCAACCTTAGCCCTTCCTTCCCCCTCCTCCCTGGTCTTCTCACTCTTCCCTCCAGCTCTCTCATCCCTCTCTTCCTCTCTGAGGTGACATCCTCCCTAATTAAGAAAAATGCCATGAATGCCACCTTAACCAGATGACTAAATTTTTATATGCTTTTATTTATTTTCGGCTGCTCTAGGTCTTCTTTGCTTTGCATGGGCTTTCTCTAGTTGCAGCGAGCAGGGGCTCCTCTTGGTGGTAGTACATGGGCTTCTCACTGGGGTGGCTTCTCTTGTGGAACGCGGGCTCCAGGCGTGTGGGCTCAGTGGTTGCAATAACCAGCTCCAGGGTGTGGCCTTTTCAGTTGAGGTGCACGGGCTTTGCTGCTCTGCAGCATGTGGAATCTTCCTGGACCACAGATGGAACCTGTGTCCCCTGCATTGGCAGGCGGATTCTTTACCACTGAGCCACCAGAGAAGTCCAACCAGGTAATCAGATTTAATGTCGCCAAAAATGGGACAAACTGACATCACTTGTCCCCATAGGATGCAGCAGGAAAGACACAAAGTCACTTATAGTATTCCTACCAAAAATGTTTAAACTGAATCTGATCCCAAGGAGACAAATTGAGGTATATTTCTAAAATAATTGGCCTGCACCATTCAAAAATATCAATGTTATGCAAGAAAAAAAAAATAGAACAGGGAAATCTTATAGTTTTAAGGAAACCAGAGAGACATAATTAAATGTAATACATGATGCTTGATTGGATCCTGGGGGGTTGGAGGGTTTTTTTGGTTTATTGTTTGTTTTTTTAATCATAGGAAAATTGTTGGGACCATTGGGGGAATTTGCAACAGACTATATAGTAGATAATATTGTAACAATGTTAAAATTTCTGAATGTTATAACATTTTGTGCTTATGTAGAAATGTCTCTGTTCTTGGCAAATACATGATGAAGTATTTAGGAATGAAGCTGATATCTGGAACTAACTCAAATGGTTCAGCAAAAACACATGTCTACACAGCAAATGTGGGAAAACTGTAACAACCAGTGAATCTAAGTGAAAGGCATATATAGTCATATAATTCTTGCAACTTTAAATCTACAGAAAGGTTTAGAAATTTTCAAGACAAACTTTTGGGGAAATGCCAGTTCAGAAAAATACTCCAAATAAGGAAAGACCCAATATACTATAATTCCCCTAAATTTCACATTTCCCTCCTGCCAAGGTGGGGTTTTGGGGATTTAACAGTGTGACTGTTTACTCAATAGACATGCTGAGGGCTAGGTGTCAGCAAAACAGGGCACTGAAAAATATTTATTTAGAAATAATTTTATATTTGATATTTTCCCCGACACGTCAAATTTGTCATGAAAATTTTCAGAATTTTGTTAAACCTCTAAAATTTTTTTGGAGCTGAATTTCTTGAGGGTTGAATTGTTTTTCACTGTACAAGGATCATTATAATCTTTTTCATGCTTAGGGCATCTTATCATGTCCTCACACCCACCACCAGCGCAAACAGGCTAGGAGCTGGGAGGCAGGGAAACCCAGCAGGCATATAAGGTGACTGCAGTCATTAAAAAAAAAAAGAGAGAGAAAGAAAGAAAGAAACTAACTTTTAAATTGGGTAGCAGTTATCTGGGGGGCAAGATCTATAAAGAAGCCAAGCCTGGATGTCCAAGGATAAAGCCAGCTGTAGTGAGAATGGGAACTTTATTTATATATATATATATATATATATACACACACACATATATATATATATTTGTTTGTTTGCCTGTGCCGGGTCTTAGTTGCAGCACTTGGGATCTTCAGTCTTTGTTGCAGAGGCAGGTGAACTCTTAGCTTTCTTGCTGGGGCAGGGCTCTCAGGGGAAAGGAGAGCCTTCCAGAGCTTCTCCCTTGGCTAAGTGTGCTTAAATAAAAGCTATTTGCCTCCTATCCTTTTCCTTTCTTGCCTTCACTCCTTCTGCCCATCCCCTTCTCTCTCCCATCATCTTTTTTCCTTCCCAATGAGGTGTAATGAGGGATTCCCAGGTGGCTCAGTGGTAAAGAATCTGCCTACCAATGCAGAAACTGCAGGAGATGCAGATTCAGTCTCGGTGTTGGGAAGATCCCCTGGAGGAGGAAATGGCAACTCCAGCAGTATTCTTGCCTGGAGAATCCTAGCAACAGAGGAGCCTGGAGGGCTACAGTCCACGGGGTCACAAAGACTCGGACGTGACTGAGCATGCACGCATGTGATGTAATGAACACCCATCCATCTGGGCTGTGAAGTCAGGAAGACCTGAATTCCAATCAGAATGTAACATGGACAAACTGTAAAACGTATTCATCCTTTCAGCAAACATTTATTAATTGCCTACTAGGTTCAGTTCAGTTGCTCAGTCGTGTCTGACTCTTTGTGACCCCATGGACTGCAGCATGCCAGGCTTCCCTGTCCATCACCAACTGCCAGAGCTTGCTCAAACTCATGTCCATCGAGTCAGTGATGCCATCCAACCATCTCATCCTCTGTCATCCCCTTCTCCTCCTGCCTTCAATCTTTCCAGCATCAGGGTCTTTTCCAGTGAGTCAGTTCTTCTCATCAGGTGGTCAAAGTATTGGAGCTTCAGCTTCAGTATCAGTCCTTCCAATGAATATTCAGGACTGATTTCCTTTAGAATTAACTGGTTTGATCTCCTTGCAGTTCAAGGGACTCTCAAGAGTCTTCTCCAACACCACAGTTCAAAAGCATCAGTTCTTTGGCTCTCAGCTTTCTTTATAGTCCAGCTCTCACATCCATACATGACACTGGAAAAACCATAGCTTTGACTAGATGGACCTTTGTTGGCAAAGTAATGTCTCTGCTTTTAATATGCTGTCTTGATTTGTCATAGCTTTTCTTCTAAAAGGCAAGCATCTTTTAGTTCATGACTGCAGTCACCATCTGCAGTGATTTTGGAGTCCAAGAAAATGAAATTTGTTACTGTTTCCATTGTTTCCCCATCTATTTGCCATGAAGTGATGGGACCGGATGCCATGATCTTAGTTTTCTGAATGCTGAGCTTTAAGCCAACTTTTTCACTCTCCTCTTTCACTTTCATCAAGAGGCTCTTTAGTTCTTCGCTTTCTGCCATAAGGGTGGTGTCATCTGCATATCTGAGGTTATTGATATTTCTCCTGGAAATCTTGATTCCAGCTTGTGCTTCATCCAGCCCGGCATTTCTCATGACGTACTCTGCATGTAAGCAGGGTGACAATATACAGCCTTGACGTACTCCTTTCCCAATTTGGAACCAGTCCATTGTTCCACATCTGGTTCTAGCGGTTGCTTCTTGACCGGCAAACAGATTTCTCAGGAGGCAGGTTAGGTGGTCTGGTATTCCCATCTCTTGAAGAATTTTCCAGTTTGTTGTGATCCACACAGTCAAAGGCTTTGGCATAGTCAATAAAGCAGAAGTAGATGTTTTTCTGGAACTCTCTTGCTTTTTCGATGATCCAATGGATGTTGGCAATTTGATCTCTGATTCCTCTGCCTTTTCTAAATCTAGCTTGAACATCTGGAAGTTCTCAGTTCATGTACTGGTGAAGCCTTGCTTGGAGAATTTTGAGCGTTACTTTGTTAGCGTATGAGATGCTACTAGGTAGCAGGCACAATTCTAGGTACTGGGATATAATGGGAAGTAAAAAAGGTAGACAAGGTTCATGGCCTCATACTACTTGCATTCGAGTCCAGGGAGGCAGATAATAAACAAACAGGCAAATGAAATAGAAAACTATATATCATGAAAAGTATATTGCATAATCTAGCTACATATTATATGAATATACTATAGAACTGGAGAGGAGAAAGGCAGACCACTCCAGTATTCTTACCTCAGAACCCCATGAACAGTATGAAAAGGCAAAAAGATATGACACTAGATGAGTCTCCCAGGTCAGAAGGCATCCAATATGCTACTGAGGAAGAGTGGAAGCCAATTACTAGTAGCTCCAGAAAGAGTGAAGTGGCTGGGCCAAAGCAGAAACGATGCTCAGTTGTGGATATATCTGGTGGTGAAAGTAAAGTCCGATGCTGTAAAAAACAGTATTGCATAGGAACCTGGAATGTTAGGTCCATGAATCAAGGTAAATTGGATGCGGTCAAGCAGGAGATGCAAGATGGAACATCGACATCTTAGGAATCAGTGAACTAAAATGAACAGGAATGGGTGAGTTTAATTCAGATGACTGTTATATCTACTACTATGGACAAGAATACCTTAGAAGAGTGGAGTAGCCCTCATAGACAATGAAAGAGTCTGAAATGCAGTACTTGGGTACAATCTCAAAAACAAGAGAATGATCTCTGATGGTTTCCAAGGCATTCCAAAGCATTCAACATCACAGTAATCCAAGTCTATGCCCCAACCACAAATGCCGAAGTAGCTGAAGTTGAACAGTTCCATGAAAGTGTACAAGACCTTCTATAACTAACACCAAAAAGAGAAGTCCTTTTCATCATAGGGAATTGGAATGCAAAAGTAAGAAGTCAAGGAGTGCCCTGGTGGTTCAGTGGCTAGGACTCCATGCTCCCACAGGGGGCCTGGGTTCTATCTTTGGTCAGGGACCTGAATCCCACATGCCGCAACTAAGACCCAGTGCTGTTTAAAAAAGATCTCTTTTTTAAAAAAATAGGAAGTCAAGACATACCTGGAGTAACAGGAAATTTGGCCTTGGAGTACAAAATGAAACAGGGCAAAGGCTAACAGAGTTGCCTAGAGAGCACATTGGTCATAGCAAAAACCCTCTTCCAACAACAAAAGAGACGACTCTACACATGGACATCACCAGATGGTCAATACTGAAATCAGATTGATTATATTCTTTGCAGCTAAAGATGGAGAAGCTCTATACAGTCAGCAAAAACAAGACCAGGAGCTGACTGTGGCTCAGATCATGAACTCCTTATTGCAAAATTCAGACTTATATTGAAGAAAGTTGGGAAAACCACTAGGCCGTTCGGGTATGACCTAAATCAAATCCCTTATAATTATATAGTAGGGGTGATTAATAGATTCAAGGGATTGGATCTGGTAGACAGAGTGCCTGAAGAACTATGGAAGGAAGTTTGTAACACTGAACAGGAGGTGGTGACCAAAACTATCCCAAAGAAAAAAGAAATGCAAGAGGGCAAAGAGGTTTTCTGAAGAGGCTTTACAAATAGCTGAGAAAAGAAGAGAAGCAAAAGGCAAGGGGGAAAGGGAAAGATATATCCAACTGAATATAAGGTTCCAGAGAAGAGCAAGGAGAGATGAAAAAAAACCTTCTTAAGTGAACAGTGCAAAGCAATAGAGGAAAACAATAGAATGGGAAAGACTAGAGATCTCTTCAAGAAAATTAGAGATACCAAGGGAACATTTCATGCAAGGATGGGCACGATAAAGGACAGAAACGGTAAGAGCCTAAGAGAAGCAGAAGAGATTAAGAAGCAGTGGCAAGAGTACACAGAAGAAATATACATAAAAGGTCTTAATAACCAGGGTAGCCATGATGATGTGGTCACTCACCCAGAGCCAGACATCCTAGAGGGTGAAGTCAAGTGGGCCTTAGGAAGTGTTATTACACAGAAAGCTAGTAGAAGTGGAGAATTACAGATGAGTTATTTAAAATCCTAAAAGATGATGCTGTCAAAGTGCTGCACTCAATATGTCAGCAAATTTGGAAAACTCAGCAGTGGCCACAAGACTGGAAAAGTCAGTTTTCATTTCAATCCCAAAGAAGGACAATGCCAAAGTATGTTCAAACTATTGAACAACCATGCTCATTTCACATGCTAGCAAGGTAATGCTCGAACTGAGAACTTCCAGATGTACAAACTGGATTTAGAAAAGGCAGAGAAACCAGAGATCAAATTGCCAACATTCGTTGGATTATAGAGAAAGCAAAGGAATTCCACAAAAACATCTACTTTTGCTTCATTGACTATGTTAAAGCCTTTGACTGTGTGGATCACAACAAACTGGAAAATTCTTACAGAGATGGAAATACTAGACCATCTTACTTGTCTCCTGAGAAACCTGTATGCAGGTCAAGAAGCAACAGTTATAACCAGACACGGAAAAATGAACTGGTTCCAAATTGGGAAAGGAGTACGTCAAGGCTGTATACTGTCACCTTGCCTATTTCACTTATATGCAGAGTACATCATGCAAAATGCCAGGCTGCGTGAATCGGAAGCTGGAATCAAAATTGCCAGAAAAAATATCAACAACCTTAGACACTCAGATGATACCACTCTAATGGCAGAAAGCAAAGAGGAACTAAAGAGCCTCTTGATGAAGGTGAAAGAAGAGAGTGAAAAAGCTGGCTTAAAACCCAACATTCAAAAAACTAAGAGCATGGCATCCAGTCCCATCACTTCATGGCAAATAGAAGAGGGAAAAGTGAAAGCAGTGAAAGATTTTTTTCTTGGGCTCCAATTTCACTGCAGACAGTGACTGTAGCCATTAAATCAAAAGATGTTTATTCCTTGGAAAGAAATCTAAGACAAACCTAGACAGCATTTTAAAAAGCAGAGACATCACTCTGCTGACAAAGGTCCATATAGTCAAAGCTATGGTTTTTCTAGTAGTCATGTATGGGTATGAGAGTTGGACCATAAAGAAGACTGAATGCCAAAGTATTGGTGCTTTTGAACTATGGCGCTGGAGAAGACTCTTGAGAGTCCCTTGGACAGCATTGAGATCAAACCAGTCCAGCCTAAAGGAAACCCACACTCAATATTCACTAAAAGGACTGACACCAAAGGTGAAACTCCAATTCTTGGGCCACCTGACTTGAAGAGCCAATTCACTGGAAAAGACCCAATAAGATGAGAAAGGTTGAGCGTAGGAAAAGAAAGGAGCTGGCAGAGGATGAGATGGTTGCGTAGCATCACCGACTAAATGGACATGAGTTTGAGTAAACTCCGGGAGATAGTGAAGGACAGGGAAGCCTGGCTGCTGTGGTCCATGGGGACACAACTTATCAACTGTACTATAGTTGCTAACAACAAAACGAATACTATATGAGCTTCTAGCAAAGGTAAAACTATGGAAACTGTAAAAAGATCAGTGTTTGCCAAGGTTTGGGGAGAGAGGAATGAAAAGGCAGAGCACAGAGGATTTTAAGGGCAGTGAAGAGCCTCTTGATGAAAGTGAAAGAGGAGAGTGAAAAAGTTGGCTTAAAGCTCAACATTCAGAAAACTATGATCATGGCATCCGGTCCCATCACTTCATGGGAAATAGATGGGGAAACAGTGGAAGCAGTGTCAGACTTTATTTTTCTGGGCTCCAAAATCACTACAGACGGTGACTGCAGCCATGAAATTAAAAGACACTTACTCCTTGGAGGCAAAGTTATGACCAACCTAGACAACATATTGAAAAGCAGAGACATTACTTTGTCAACAAAGGTCTGTCTAGTCAAGGCTATGGTTTTTCCAGTGGTCATGTATGGATGTGAGAGTTGGACTACAAAGAAAGCTGAGCGCCGAAGAATTGATCCTTTTGGACTGTGGTGTTGGAGAAGACTCTTGAGAGTCTCTTGGACTGCAAGGAGATCCAACCAGTTCATCCTAAAGATCAGTCCTGAGTATTCACTGGAAGGACTGATGTTGAAGCTGAAACTCCAATACTTTGGCCACCTGATGTGAAGAACTGACTCATTTGAAAAGACCCTGATGCTGGGAAAGATTGCGGGCAGGAGGAGAAGAGGACGACGGAGGATGAGATGGTTGGATGGCATCACCGACTCAATGGACATGGGTTTGGGTGGACTCCAGGAGTTGGTGATGGACAGGGAGGCCTGGCGTGCTGTGATTCATGGGGATGCAAAGAGTCAGACATGACTGAGCGACTAAACTGAACTGATAACATCCTACTAGAATAGTTTCAGTTCAGTTCAGTCACTCAGTCGTGTCCGACTCTTTGCGACCCCATGAATCGCAGCACGCCTGGCCTCCCTGTCCATCACCAACTCCCAGAGTTTACCCAAACTTATGTCCATCGAGTCAGTGATGCCATCCAGCCATCTCATCCTCTGTCATCCCCTTCTCCTCCTGCCCCCAGTCCCTCCCAGCATCAGGGTCTTTTCAAATGAGTCAGCTCTTAGCATCAGGTGGCCAAAGTATTGGAGTTTCAGCTTCAGCATCAGTCCTTCCAGTGAACACCCAAGACTGATCACCTTTAGGATGGACTGGTTAGATCTCCTTGCAGTCCAAGGGACTCTCAAGAGTCTTCTCCACCACCACAGTTCAAAAGCATTAGCTTTCTTTGTAGTCTAACTCTCACATCCATACATGACCACTGGAAAAACCATAGCCTTGACTAAACAGACCTTTGTTGACAAAGTAACGTCTCTGCTTTTCAATATGTTGTCTAGGTTGGTCATAACTTTGCCTCCAAGGAGTAAGCGTCTTTTAATTTCATGGCTGCAGTCACCATCTGCAGTGATTTTGGAGCCCAGAAAAATAAAGTCTGACACTGTTTCCACTGTTTCCCCATCTATTTCCCATGAAGTGATGGGACCAGATGCCACGATCTTAGTTTTCTGAATGTTGAGCTTTAAGCCAACTTTTTCACTCTCCTCTTTCACTTTCATCAAGAGGCTTTTTGGTTCCTCTTCACTTTCTGCCATAAGGGTGATGTCATCTGCATATCTGAGGTTATTGATATTTCTCCCGGCAATCTTGATTCCAGCTTGTGCTTCTTCCAGCCCAGAGTTTCTCATGATGTACTCTGCACATAAGTTTAAGCAAGGTGACAATATACAGCCTTGTACTCCTTTTCCTATCTGGAACCAATCTGTTGTTCCATGTCCAGTTCTAAGTGTTACTTCCTGACCTGCATATAGGTTTCTCAAGAGGCAGGTCAGGTGATCTGGTATTCCCATTATAGTGGGCATATTCCATTATACATGTCAAAACCCATAGAATGTATGGCTGATTCATGTTGACGTTGGGTAGAAACCAACAAAATTCTATAAAGCAATTATCCTTCAATTAAAGAATAAATAAATTTTAAAAAAAACAATAAAATGTACAACACCAAGAGTGAACCCTGATGTAAATTAGGGACTTTTGGGTAACAAGGATGTGTCAAAATCAGCCTCTATTGATTTTAACAAAATCATACTGTACTAATCTGGTGGGGGATATTAATAATGGGAGAGGCTGTGCACGTGTAGGGGGAGGGTGTTAATGGGAAATTTACTTTCCCCTCAATTTTTCTGTGAACTTATAACTGCTCTAAAAATAGTCTATTTTTTAAGGGTGTTGTGAGAACTTAGCATAAAAGGTAATTATAATAAAAGGTAACTGGAGGGACCTACTTTCTTTTTTAACTTTTTATTTTATATTGGAGTATCAGGAAGATCAATTCTTCGGCGCTCAGTCTTCTTCACAGTCCAACTCTCACATCCAACATCTCACAACTCTCACATGACCACAAGAAAAACCATAGCCTTGACTAGACAAACCTTTGTTGGCAAAGTAATGTCTCTGCTTTTCAATATGCTATCTAGGTTGGTCATAACTTTTCTTCCAAGGAGTAAGTGTCTTTTAATTTCATGGCTGCAGTCACCATCTGCAGTGATTTTGCCGAAGAATTGATGCTTTTGAACTGTGGTGTTGGAGAAGACTCTTGAGAGTCCCTTGGACTGCAAGGAGATCCAACCAGTCCATTCTAAAGGAGATCAGCCCTGGGATTTCTTTGGAAGAAGTGATGCTAAAGCTGAAACTCCAGTACTTTGGCCACCTCATGTGAAGAGTTGAGTCATTGGAAAAGACTCTGATGCTGGGAGGGATTGGGGGCAAGAGGAGAAGGGGAAGACAGAGGATGAGATGGCTGGATGGCATCACTGATTCGATGGACATGAGTCTGAGTGAACTCCGGGAGTTGGTGATGGACAGGGAGGCCAGGCGTGCTGCGATTCATGGGGTCGCAAAGAGTCGGACACGACTGAGCGACTGATCTGATCTGATCAGGAAGATCCCCTAGAGGAATAAATGGCAACCCACTCCAGTATTCTTGCTGAGAAAATCCCATGGACAGAGGAGCCTGATGGGCTATAGTCCATGGGGTTGCAATAAGTCAAACACGACTGAGCAGCGGACCACAGACACACACAGCTGATTAACAATGCAGTGACAGTTTCAAGTGGGCAGCCATGCATACACATGTATCCATTCTCCCTCAAACTCCCCTCCCATCCAGGCTGCCACATAACATTGAGCAGAGTTCCCTGTGGTATACAGTTGGTTATCCATTTAAAATATAGCAGTGTGAACGTGTTGATACCAAACTTCCTAACTATCCCTCCCCCTCCTCATTTTTCCCATCTTCCTCCCTGGTAACTGTAAGTTTGTTCTCTAAGTCTATGAGCAAAGGGACTACTTTAAATAGAATGAAAAAGGAGGCTGTCTTCTCACTCATAAAATGTGAATAGAAGTATTGGTCTATATATGTGTGTGTGTGTGTGTGTGTGTATCATATATACATTAAGTGAAAGTTGCTCAGTCATGTCCAACTCATTGCAACCCCATGGACTACACAGTGTACGGAATTTCTCTAGGCCAGAATACTAGAGTGGGTAGCCTTTCCCTTCTCCAGGGTATCTTCCCAACCCAGGAATCAAACCTAGGTCTCCCACAATGCAGGCAGATTCTTTCCCAGCTAAGCCACAAGCCACTGGAGTGGGTAGCCTATCCCTTCTCCAGCAGATCTTCCTGACCCAGGAATTGAGCCAGGGTCTCCTGCATTGCAGGCAGATTCTTTACCAACTGAGCTATCAGGGAAGAAGTCCTTATGTATACATTAAAGTTCCCTTTAAATTATTATATATCTTCCCGTCAGCTCTGAAATGGCTCCCCACGATCCCTACTTTCTGGTATCCAAGTCTTTGTTTAATCGCTACCCTCTGAGTGTAGGTTGGATCTAGTCACTTGCTTTTAAGGAATAAAATGCAGCAAGAAAGATGAAAAGTCACTCCCAAAATTAGGTTCCAAAAAGACCTGCTCTTGTTCTCTCTGTTGCTCTCTCGCTCTCTCTCTCTCTCAGCAGCTGCCATGTGTGTGCAGTCCTGCATAGAGGTCCACGTGGCAAGGAACTCATGTCTCCAGCCACCAACCAGCAAGGACCCAAGGCGAGGTGTTGCAGGATGCAGTGTGAATTCTTGATGGGATACTGATTAGGGTACAGCAGCTATAGAAGACATTTTGGGGCCAATTGGGAGATCTGAATATTGACTGGGATTAGATAAAATGAAAATTAATGAAGTGGAATCGTGGAAAACATTGGATGAAAATAAGCAGGTTAAAAAAGCATTCATTTCTGTGTGTGTGTGTGTGTGTGTGTGTGTGTGTACATTAAAAAAAAAAAAAAGATACAGCCTAACCTATAATTCAGCAATTCCATTTCTTGCTATATACCTCCAAGAGGAATGAGTTCATGTGTCTAACCAAAAGACACATGTTCAAGAATGTTCATAGTAATTTTATTCAGTATACAACAAAATTGGAAACATCCTAAGTGCTCATCAACAGGAGAATGGAAAAATAAATTATAGTGTGTTCTAACAATAGAATACCACATGACATTTTTTAAGTTGTTGATAAATGCAACAGAGATGAATCTCAAAAATGTAATATTGTGGGAAAGACACCAGATATGAGAGAGTACACACTGCACAATCCTTTTTATATGAAGTTCAAGAACAGGCAAACCTAATCTATGGTGATAAGAGCCTAAGGAGCCATCACCACAAGAGTCTGGATCCTGACCATGAAGGGGTACAAGGACAGCTCCTGAGTGAGGATGTCACAGACCTTGACATGGATGTGGTTACACAGACATTGATGTATCGGTACGTATATGCAAAAAATTTACCCAATTGTACATTTAAACCAGTACGCCATATACAACTAAGTTATATCCCAGTTTTTTTAAGGAAAAAATATCCAGAAGGATTACACCAAAAGCATTAATGGTGGAAATAACAGGGCGGTGAGAATACTGTGTTTTGATTCGTCTCATCTTGTTGCTTGTCTGTATTTCCTTTCTCCAATACATAACCCCTACTTCTGTAATGATAAAAAGTTATTTTTAAACTACATTCCAAATGCTTGATAATATCATTTATGCTGCCTCAGGGGAAAGCTAAGAAATGTATTTGCTGTGTTATTCCTGAAGGAGAGAGGGGTGTGGCCGGACATGAGACAAAAGAATGAAGTACTCAGCGCTGTGGCATCAGGGTGTGGGGGACTTTTCGGGGGAGTCCCCTGTGCTGAGCACGGGTCAAAGGTCAGAGTGGACCAGAGTGTCCAGCCCACGTGGTGTAATGGAAAGAACCCAGGAGATAGAATCTGAAGATCTAGGTCTAAATCCAGATCCAAGCACTGAGTGTGGCCTTTTGAAAAGTCCTGTAAGCACAGAAGTGGAAAGACGAGGGGTCAGTCACAGGGCACGGGTGGTAACCCAGATCATGACTCTGGACAGGTTCTCTCCACTCTGCACTGCTTCCCTGTTTATAACAACAACTAACTTTTCCATAGGAATTTACATTTTATGAAACGCAAATATTCCTGCTGAATTCTCACAGAATCTCTTGAGCAAGCACTGCTCTTGTCCCTTTTAAAAGTAAGAAAACTGTTTCCAAGTGACTCGCTTGAACCAGCGAGTGATACAATTAGGACTTGGCTGCTGGTTTTCGGACTCCACATCCTGTGTTCTTTCCACCAACGGCCTACCTAGAACCTTGACCCTCGACTGTTGCCCTCCTCCCTGTCAACCGTAAACCAGCACCCGCTTCCAGCCGCTTTGTGGTTCTCCTGCAATCTTGATAGGGCCTTATTTCTGGGCGGGGGGGCCCCACAGGGGAACAGAGAGCTCTGTACAGAGCACCCCTAGTGACCTGATGCTAACTCAAAGAAGGATCCAGACTCCTGGCTCTATGTTACTCAGAAAGGCATGTAGGAATCCACCCCTCGTCAATGCAGCCCCTCAAGTCAAGGGTCTTCCAGGCTCATTTCCCAACCCAGCTCCAGGGTGAGCACCCCGTCATGATCCACAATGAGGGGCCACAACTCTTCACCAGTCCTCTGCCATCCCCCCCAGAAGGCTTCTCCTCAAGGCCTGAGTCAGCACTTCCACATCCCTACAAAGTTCCAGCCTCTCCTTAATATCTCCTAAGGCCTGTCCCATCCCAGGCAGCCAGACCTCATCTTCCTCACAGCTGGTGAAGGAGCCGTGAGAAGTGGAGTGAGAGGCAATGGCAAGCCCCAGGGGGCAGTCGCCCAAGCAGCTAGCACTCTGTTTTCTTCAATAATTCATTCCCGGGGAGGCTGAGGGCGCCAGACCCTCATTCTGAGCTGGAGATGGCTACCACAGCTCAGATCCTGAATTGACAGTGGTGGGAGTCACAGGTGGGTGAGAGAGCTAGAGTAAGCAAGTAGAAGAGTACCCAGCCTCCAGCCCCACCACAGACACCTCCCCCACTAATTCTTATTTTAGAGAAGGGAACTGATCTGGGTGGAGGTCAGGCGTCCTATGAGAGATAAAGGAGCCGAGGACCTGTGGTAAGCCCAGGGGTGCAGAAAGAAAGGACCCAAGTCTCAGCTCTCTCACTCCAGCTGTATGTACATCAGGGTTGGCCTTATTCCCATTGCCCTGAGCCTTCTTGAGGCCACCTCAGCCTCTCATCAGCAGCCCCACCTTTCTAAAGGATGCCCAAGTCCTCTCTGTCCCAGCTTTTGGAAGGCCTGGGATGCTTCCACTGCCTCCACTTGGGGGAATCCTGCCCCCACTTAGGCCTCAGCATGCCTCCCAGGAATTCCCCACCTCCATCGCATCTCTTTTCAACCCCAGCTTCCCTACCCAACCTCTGATGTTTACAAAGCTTGTAAATATGTGAGAGTGGAGAAAGGACTTGACCTGATCCCTTGGGTGGTGCTGTAATTCAGTGTCTGGAAGTGTTAAGAGTTTGGCAAAGGAGGTAAAGTCTAGGCCAGCACCCCCTTCCCCAGGCCACCCTAGGGAGCCTGCCTCTCGTACCCATTCCTCCACCTGGCGTAGCACTAGAGTTCCCCTCCTATGTCCAGCCTTGTTCCTCTCTCCAATCCATTTTGTGGAACTGGAATCACCAGTCACATTCAATGGAAACTAGGATCTAAAACTAAAATAAACATATGTCAAATACCTACTATGTGCCACCTACTCTGAGCCAGACTCCAGGGAGAAAGAGAATGAGAGCTAAGCATCTCAGCCTTCTCAGCTTCCCCTCTTCCCAGGGATGAAAAGGAACCCCCAAGTCCACAGAGCAGCCACACCACTTGCCTCAGAACTGGCAAGAGTTGGGTCTGGGAGACATAGCTGAGAGCCCAGTCCCTCTAGAGAGGCCTTGTGTGGGAAGGAAGGTGCAGTCTTGCTGGGCACTGTCAGCAAGAAACTCTTCAGACATATTTATAGCAAATGCTGCGTCAGGGGATGGAGCCTGAAAGTGCCCAGAAGCATCAAATATCACCACGGTTCTAGAGGCAGAGCCCAGAAAAAGAAAACAGAGATTGCAGCAAGAGGGATTGAGGTTTGATGGTAGAGGAACTTCCCCAGAGTAATATCTGGAGTTGGCAACAGGGATTCCCTGTGGAAACTACCCCACAGAGCTTTCTCAGAAGCTCTCGGTAGACACAGAGGGACAGACACGGTGATCTCTGTTCTCTGTCCTTTGTGGTACAGGGGTTTTCAAATGTTAGGGCCACTAAGTACAGTTATGTGAGTTACGCCTTGCTGAGGAGGCAAGTGGGGATTGAAATCTAGCTCTAGGTCAGGAGCGCAACACCCTGTGCAGGGCAGTGTCTGCACAAAGGCTAACCAAAAAGGCTAGCAGAGTCCTGTCAAATATCCTGAGGTCCTGACAACCTGGGAGGTCAGAGAGGAGGTGACACCAGGGAGAAGGGATGAAGGCTGTCTGGAAAGGCTGCCCGGAGGGCGGGGGTGGGGTGGGAGGCAGATGCTGGAGCTAGGGCCCGGAAGGGGCCAACCCAGAGCATGGGACACAGGAGTGCATCCAGGCTTTGAGGCCCCTCTGAGCAGGGTGTCAGACACTGTGAGGTCAGGGCCAGAGGTGGGGGCACTAAGGGAGGTAAAGCAAGGAGGAAGACTGTGCGGGTCCTCTAAGCAGTCAACTCACATGGAGGGGGCTGGAAGAGGACTGCTCTGGGGACCCAGGGGCTGGGCTCCCAGCTCCAGCTCTAAGCGTCCTACCTTTTCCCAGTAGCAGAAGAGAGAGGGGTGTGTGCTCCAGCAGCTGGAGTGGAAATGAGAACAAGTGAGGGTGCCCAGCTGTCCCTGTGCACCTAGATTCCCTCTGATAGGCTCAGAGAGAAGTCGTTGATATTTCTATTTTAAAGTAAGGGATGAAGAGGCTGTAGGTTCTTGAAGAGGAGGGAGGGAGGGGGAAGCTAGGGACAGTTGCTTGCCTTGGCCAGCACACCCCCCCCCTCCTTCTCCTATGGAAACTTAAGCTGCCCCAAGGCCCAGAGGAGCTAGTCCATTAGCTGTGGTCAGCAGGGGTGTAGGGAGGGGCCTCTCTCCCTCCAGGTCTTATTGTCAAATGATAGCAAAGCTTCTGCTCCCTCTGTTAGAGCCAAAACAAAACAAAACCCATAAAAACCTCCATGCACAATTTTAAAGCACACATGCAACCTCTTTATCTCCTCTGAATAGTTGAAGCTGAGTAACTGAGGGGTAGGTGGGTGGGAGGGGATGCAGGGACTAGACCACAGAGACAGGAGGTGCTCTCCCAAAGGACTTTGCAGGTTAAGCATGAGGAGGAGCTGGGGGTGGAAAGAGGAGAGTTGATTCTCCCTCAGATTAGCTCCCTCCGGAATGGGGGCAAGGACAGGGTAAGCTGAACGGGAAGTGGGGAGAAGTCTTCCAAGATCCCCAGAGGATAGGAGGAGCGGGAACTCCCCAAAGGAAAGGAGTTAGAAGAAGGGCCAAGAAGGAGAGTGGAATACCCTGGATCCGAAAGGAAAGAGTTCTAATTGATGCCGAGGGGAAAGTTGGAGACGCCGGGTCACTGGGCTTCAGGGTGTATCTGTCTCTGCATAGGAGTCGGCCGCCTCCTCCCTCCCTCAGCGGTCTTTGGTATGGAGAAGAGTCCAGCCTGGGGATACTGGGGGTTTAGAGGGACCAATGAGAAGCTGATCCGCTCACAAGGGTGCAGGGAGAGAGCTGGCTGGGGCTACACCCCTGCTCCCCCCTTCCCCCGCCAGAACTTGGGCTTGTCCTATTTGACGTGCCCGCCTAAGCGGGCGGGAGCGGGTACTGACCCGAGGACTGGTCCCACGACTCCGTACTCCCTGCTACCCAGGCCGGGCCAGGACGCCGCCGGACTCAGCAGGAGCGCCCCCGGAGAGCAGGATGGAGGTAGGAGCAGCGTAGGGACCCAGAAGGGCCAAAGACCTCAAAGAAGCCCCTCGGGGGAGGGGTAGAGTGCAGATCCCAAAGGGGTCTGGAGGTGGGATCGCAGTTTCTGGAAAGAAGAGCGGATGAGGGGGCCCTGTTAGGCTTCTGGCGGGCGAGGGTCTGGCTCCGAAACGCGCTGCCTCTGCTCTAGCCAGGGCAGCGCCTCCTGCTGGCAGGGCCGGAGCCCTGCCGGCCGACAGGCGGACCCCGGACGGGTGCCACCACCTGGAGGGCGTGTGCGACCGCGACCGCGGGGCGAGCGAGCCCAGGGGGCGCTGCAGCCGGCCGGGAGGAGCCGCCTCACCTCGCTCTCCGCCAGTGCGAGCTGAGTCCCACGGCTCCCGGAACCCGGGAGAGAAGAGTGACAGTAGAGACGCCCCGGGTGCCGGGCGCATCCCCGCTGGGGTGTCGCCAGTTGGATCCCATAGGAGCCACTGGGTCTGGGCCTGGGACGGGTGGATGGACGGAGCTTCCCCGGAACCCAGAGAGAGCGCTGGACGCTGGGGCTAGCGAGCCGTACACAAGCATTCTTCCTTTCCGATCATTTCCTCTGCTGAGGACAGGTCGGAGTCGTCTCTGGGACCGAGGCGCCTTTCTTTCCGGGCGCACCGAGCAGGTGTCGGGAGGGAGCGGAACCTTCCGCCTAAAGGTCCGGAGTCCGGGCAGCCCTTCGGCTACTCCTGCCCTTCTGCCTGCGGCAGTGGGAGCTCCGGAGCCCCTACCTTTTCTGGGGAGAGGGTTAAGGAAGAGAAGGTGGTGTGGGGGGCGGTCAGGGAAGAAAGGCGAGATATGTGGATGGAAGGACAGCGGCAGGCCCCCAGATAAACAGAGAACTGGGATCGTAGAGGGGGTAAGAGACGGAAATGGAGAAAGCTGGGCTGAAAAGCGACAGGGGAGGGAGAGAGTGACAGAGGCGACGAGAAAGGAAGAGAGAGGGAGGAAGAGAGAGGGAGGGAGGGAGGGAGGGAGGGAGGGAGGAGGGAAGAGGGAGGGAGCCCGGAGAGAGGGAAGAGAGCGCCGTGGGAGCCGGGCGTGGGGCGAGGCCAGGCGTGCAGGCGGGAGCCAGTGTGCAGAGCAGCTGCCCGGTCCTGCTCCCGCCTCGGAGCCCCTGGCCCGGGGGAAGGGGAGAGGCCACCAGCCCAGTCTATGTCTTTTTCTGACTCCAGTGCAACCTTCCTGCTGAATGAGGTAAACGCGAGGGCCCCTTCCCCAGTGGGTGGGAGGAGAGCCCACTCCGAGCTAGGGAGAGGGCTGGCATTTGGGGGAAGACTGCAGTGATGGGGAGGGAGGCGGAGTAGGTGAGGCTAAGGGTAGAGGTGGCAGGTAGGAAAGGACGGAGCGCCAGTGCTGGCAGCCTCTGAGCACTGGGACTGGAATGGGTGGGGAGGACTGTGTGGGGGCCAGAAAGGGGTCTAGATGTGAGGACTGAGGGGAGGACTCTGCAAAGCTCCCCTGGTGCTCCTGCCTGCATTCCCTGGGAGCAGCCCAGCAGCTAGAATCCTAGAGGCTTTGGCTTTCTCCAGATCTTAAATACTGCTGGGAAGGACTTCCTAGAGGTCCTAGCTTCTGCCTCAGTTTCCTCTCTTCAACACTCTGTGACTGGGATCCACCCAGGTTCCTGGTGCACTTATAGGAGAAGCTAGAATGTATTCTGGAGATTGCCAAGAATTCCAACTCCCAAACCTGGTTATTCAGGCTTCCCCCCAGCCCCGACCCCATGTCCTGCTTCCATGCCTTGGGTATCTGCCAGCTGCCAGTCTAATGACGCTCTCCTAGAAAGAGGAAGGCAGGAGGAATCCTGTCCATGAATCCTCCTCCCACCCCAACCCCCAGCTCGCTCTCCTTATGCTTAGCCAGGGAAAAGAAAATGGATAAGGGACCACATGGATAGTGACCGGCACATGTCTTGTTATAGGACAGGAAGCACTAGGCTGGCATGAGAACTAGAGCAGGCAGGTGTGGGTGAGGTGAGAAATGGAAGAGAGCAGTGAGTAGCAACTCGGAGAGAAGTGAACCAGGGAGAGGCTCTGAAGCTCCTGCAGGACCCAGGAGATGGCCCAGGTATGAGGAACTTGAATACATCTCCTGGGGGTGGTTGGCATGGCAATTCATGCTTCATGAGCAGACTTAAGACACCACTGTCCCAGATGGGGATGAAGACAAGGTGTGTAAGACAAGAGTGAGGTTGATAGCAGATCCACTGTTACCTACTGTCCCCTGGACACTCCGGTAGTGGGTAGAGTCCCAAAAGGAGGGGCCACGAGAGTAAATTTAGGGATGGAGAGAGAAGCAGATGCCCCGGTAGCTGTCATCTTCATTAGAACCATCTCCCAGGAAAGAGCACCTTAAGGTCTTATTGTGTCACATTTAATGCCCCCTTTCTGCCCCTCTGGAAGGACAGAAGAGACAGAGAATAAAAGAGGCTATGAGAAATACTGAGCAACTGGGAGAGGGCACAAAGCGAGAAGACAGTGTCTGGGAACTTCCGATACAGAAGAATCCAACATATAACCAAGCCCCAAATGGTGCTGGACTCAGGAGTGGGAGCTGTGAAAGTACACTGCCTCCCCCAATAGTGGGCCACAGGGGCTCCAAGAAAGTTGTTCGCCAAATCCCTGCGGGAGGTAGATGCTGAGCAGGGCTGGACTGCACCATTCACAGGGTGGTGAGAGACTAAAGGCAGACCAAGACAGTCTTAAGATGAGACCCCCTTCTCTTTTTCTTGTTAAGGAACACGAACAAGTGACCTAAGTGGGAAGCCAGTTGGTTTGGGTGGTCTTCCTCTCTCTCCCAGGCACAGTGTTTCCTACCACAGATCTCACCCAACCCTGTCAGACTTTTGGTTTTCTAACTCCCCTGAAGCCCAGGAAGAAAAGGGATGAGCAAATATCAGATTCACCCTCCTGGGTGTGAGACTCTGGGAGAGGACAAGGACTGAGACCCAGAAGCTGTCCAAGAGCACCCCTCTATCTCACATTCCTCATCCCCGCCACCGGCCCCAATCTCTGGGAGGAGGCAGAGAGGGGAGGAAAGGGTAGGGAGGCAATCAAAATTCAAAGGAATAACTTTTCTCTGGAGTTCAAATGGGTGGATCTTTGAGGAAGTTTCCTCAAGAGAAGGGCTGCTCCTCGGGTCTCTAACCTCAAATCTTAGTGCCCCTTTGAAGGAGACTGACTGGAAGAGTGGTAAATGTGGCTCCAACCCACACACTGGCCACCCGGACCACCCTCATCCTTTTGCTAAGGAGAGTATCTGGCCTTAGACTAGTGACTCTGAGGAGACTTGCTCCCCACGCCAACCCCGGTGTGGCCAGGCTCCCTCCTTCAGTCCCAGCCACAACCGTCCCCCTGTCTCCACTCTCTGGCTTCTTTCCCCCTCCCTTTAGGTTCTCCTAAAGCAGCCCCTCCCTACGCCAGTTCCCACGATGCCTTGGCAATGCCTGGCACAGTCCTTGGCAAGGAAGTGAGGAAGGGAACCCCCATCCTGGCCAGACTAGGATGAAATCTGCCCGCGCAACAGGTGTAGTAGGGTGGCCGGGCCCCAATCCGCCCGGGTTGGGCAACCACCGAGGCCCTTTGCTGCGAGAGAGTCCCAGCACTAAAGGGGCCGAGCGTCTGGCGTGAGGGGGATGGGGAGGCGGGGGACAGGGGCTACTTTTCGGCATTTGGCCGGGGGTCGCTAAAGCCACTCCCCCCCAGGACCCCTGCGGGTTTGCTTTTGGAGTCTCCCGGGCCTCCGGGGCGCAGACACGCCGCCCTCTCACCTGCCGCCCGCCCCCGCCCCGCCTCCTCTGTCTCTCCAGGCTCCCACTACCCTGCCTCCCCTCTTCCTCTCTCGGCCTCTGCCCCTGCACTGTCTCCCTCTCTCCGGCCTCCCCTTAACCTGCGCCCGCTCCTCGCTCGCAGGGTCTCGGCTCCGCGGCGGTCTCCGCCCCGCCCCTCCCCCGCGCCAGCCCTTTGTTTCCCGGCGGAACATTTCCTGGGTTGCCGAGCGTCTCGGTCTCCGCGTCCCTCCTCGGCCCGCCTCCTCCACGCCGGGATCCGCCCCGCCCGCAGTCTCTCCTCCCCTTCCTCCCCGCCGCCCCTCTGCCCCGTAGGTGCTCGGGGACCCACCTTCTACCCCGCTGGCGTCGGCCACCCCCCGGAGGCCGGGCCTCGGGCTCCCCCGGCGGCCGGCGCCCCCCGCCGCCGCCCCCTCGCCCGCTCCCGGGGAGGGGGGTCAGGTGGGCGGGCGCTATTGTTGTAGGAGCCGGCGCCAGATTTCCTCAGCCGCGCTCGGGGTGGGACCGGCAGGGTTTTGGGGGGTGGGGGGAGCGGTGATTTGAGCTCGGAGCAGCTGGTCTTCGCGGCTCGCTCCCTCCTTCGCTCTCTCGCTCTCCGCCGCCGCCCGCAGGGCTGCGGGGCTCGGTGGCATCTCCCGGGCGCGGCCCGCTGTCATCGCCCTTGCCTCCGGGCCGCTCCCGCCCCCGGCGCCGCTCGCTTCCCCCCACCCGGACTCCCCCATGTATGACGACTCCTACGTGCCCGGGTTTGAGGACTCGGAGGCGGTGAGTGCCCACGGGGAGGGTGGGGGTGGGGACGTTGGGGTGACACCTCCTGTCCCTCGGACCCTTCCCCCAGTTCAGGACTTTGAGGAACGCCTCTGTGGCGGGGCAGGGCATGTCGTGGGGGGTGGGGGGTGGTGGCGCTCCAGCAAAGTGGAGCGATGGATGTTCACGCCAGAGGCTGCCCGGTGCCCCCGTCCTAGAGCAGGGCGCATCCGGTGTGTGCCGAGAGGGGCTCGGGTGGGGGGAGGCTCAGAGCAGGTGGCTCCACAGCCCAGGACAGAAGGGTAGAGGGAGGCGGGGCTGGAGACTGAGGGCACGGAGGCATTAGAGAGGCCTCGGGCAACGTCTGGAGTTCCCCGAGGGAGGGTTTCTGGGGTCTGAACTCAGCAGACACAGGAGATGCGGGGGTTCTTACAGAGGGGGACAATCCAGCCCTCCTGTGCCTTAGTAAAGAACAGATTAGGGAACCTGGAGAAGAGCAGAGGATCCCATACCAGCCCCTTCAGACAGAAGGATCATAAAACTTGAGGACCTCCATTATCGCCTTCAGCTGGCTATCCCCGGGCACTGCCTTACCTCCTCTCCCCCCTCAGCCCAGCTTCTCTCCCAGGCTGGAAACTGGGTGCCCAGCACATGGGTGGGCCGGCTGACTGTGCCCCAGCCATCCCACTCCTCCTGCTGAGGCATCCCCAAGCAGGGGGGCATCCTGAGCACCTGCTCAGCAGGGAGGCCGGGAGATGAAGCCAGAGAAGCCCAGGGCCTGGGGATGGAGAGAAAGCTCTTTGCTCAGAGAACCAGGCAACTGATAAATATTTAATTCTCCTCTTTGCTTTTATCTCCTGACCCACTGAGACAAATCAGCTCATTAGGCAGTGATTCCCGGAGCTCAAGAGGGCAGGGAGAGTGCCTGGAAAGATGGGGCAAGGATGGGCAGCACTGTCTCAGTCCCTTCTCTCCAGCATCCTACAAGAAGGCCTCCTTATGAAAGCAGCTGGATGGCTTGAGAGGGGTCTCTGATCTGATAGGAAGGGTAGAGTGCTCCAGGGTCAAAGGGGGAGTGTTGGCGTCTTCTCCCATCTCCTGCTGCCATGCCCAGGATAGATGAGTTCTGGGGCTCAGGAAAGACACCTATCTATCAGTCCTTTTCGGGGACTGGGCCCCTGCTGGGCCCAATTCCCCACTGGGCCTCTGGGGCTAATTACATTGCAGCTAGAGCAGATGATTTTCAAGGCTCTGGTGAACACCTCTTCCTGACAGTTGAAGGGACAGCTGGCCACGGCCCAGGGTGCCAAGGTGAGCTGGAGAATGAACCTCCCTCTGTGGGGCTGGAGGGCCCTAGAAGGTTCTTCCCATCCCTAGTTGAGAAGGCTTGGACTGTTTCAAGGTAAAGCCTGACATAGGGATGGTGTTTGGGGCAGCCTGCTAACCCATTGCTGGTTCCCCACCCATCTCTGGTTCCTGGATTACCCTCCCCCACTTTCCTTTCTCTTGCCTGGCTCCTTGCTCTCCCTGAGGCCCCCTCTGAAGCAGTAGGAGGGAAATCAGGCTCTAAATAAATCCAACGGCTCATCTCCCTCCTCTCCTTCCCCCGTGCCAGGCAAGAGTAGAGCTGCAGCCTGCCCACACACTCACCAGGCGAGGGGGGCACCACCAGGGCACAGTGCCAACTCCTGGCAGCTCCAAAGCACTGAGCCTCTGGCTGTTTTGGCATAACAGGGGGTGGGGGAGGCAAGACCCCAGGGTCTGCTTGGTGGGGCAGCCCTGGCTTCCCTGAGTCATGGGTGAGCTCTGAGGACCTGGGAAAGATGGAGAGGGGATTGCATTCTGAGCATGACTCACGGAACATTAGGGAGAGACCCTGTCATCCCCGTCTTAGTCCAAGAGGTCAGGTAACCCAGGTGCCCCAGGCAGGAGCACAATGACTCAGGCGGAGAGCCTGGAGAACAGAGAGGAAGGGTCAGGCTCCTCTCCCATCTAGGAAGCATCTGGCGTGTACTTACCAATGCATGTGGTCATCCTGCCTCACCTGCCCCCTTGCCTGCTGGCCCCTGTTCACTTCACACAGCTGTTTCCCACGGAGGCATCTCCTGTGCCCCGGGCCCCTGGGACGAGGTCCCCTCCTCAGCTGATAGAGCTAAGGTTCTTCCCGGGGCTCAGCTGCTCTTTATCCTGCTCCCAGGCCAGGCTTATTTAGTTCTCAAGGGAGATGGGGAACGTGCTCTGTGAAATGGAGGCCCGTCCCTCCTCGTGCTGTCTTCATGCCTTGGGTCTAGCACGGACGTTGTCGTGAGCTTCCACACTAGGACCTGGGCTGCCCGCAGGCTGACCAGCCCTCTTGCCCACGGTGGGCTGGTGTGTGAGTTTGTCTTCCCCACCCAGAATCAGGCCTCCGCTGCCTTCTGTGGTGGTCATGCACAGTGGGTCTGAAGGAATGTTCCTCAGCCTGAGAACATTCTACTACACACGCACACATGTGTACATTCCCACACGGTCCCTTTATCTAGGCTCCTGCCTGATCTCTGCCCCCTGGACCTCAGAACTGATGCAAGTATCCCTTCAGGCTTCTGCTCATAAAGAGGGGAAACTGAAGCAGGAAACAAAAGACTCCCTTTTCCCTAGACTGAGGGGGAAACCCAGACATTCTGACTTCTTCCCTCCTGCCCTGAGGTCCAGCTTCCCTTGTTCATCACCCTCATGGCCTTGAAGGTGAGCTCTGCCACCCTCCTAAGGCCCCTCATTGCTCAGAGGCCCTTCCTCTGAGCAGGACTCAGACACCCTCCTTCCTCAGGTTACCAGAGACCCCTCCCTCCATCCCCAGGGTTGCTCCTGGCTGGGTTGCTGGGCACCAGCACTGCCTTCCTCCAGGGCTGATATCCCCCCCGGGCAAGGGGTGGAGAGATATAGGCCAGGTGGTAGGCGTGGCCAGGCTTCATCTGGGCTCAAGGAGGTAGCTTTATGTTGCCTCCTCAGTCTATGCTGCCCACACCTGGCCAGTTGTCCCAGCAGGTGTGAGAGGAAAGAAAGTAGGGGTAGGGAGAGCAGGAAGGGAGTAACTGCCAGAAGTTGGGAGCCCCATGTCCTCTCCTTCACCATGGATGAGAGAGGGGATCTAAGGGGGTAGGCAGCTATATCCTGACACTCAGGACCAGCGCCATGCCAACCAGTGTCTCTTGACTGCTCCTGGCTGGCTATACTCCTGCCAGGCATTTTAAGGAAATAGTTTCCAGGCTGCTTTGCATGCTGATGTGAACAAGAGGGTTGGGTCTTCTGGATTCCAAAGATTCCGAATCATCCCTAGTATGTCATCTTCAGTACATCTCACCTCCCTCTGCCTCACAGGACATGGTCAAGGGGAGAAAAGGGAGGAAGGAGGGAAATGAAGGCTCTATTCACGGCTGCAGTATTAATAGGTTTGGGAGGAAGAGCCCAGATCTCAGCACATATGGGTTGGACTGGCTTTCCCGCAGCCCCAGAAGCACTGGTGCCTTTCCTGGGGAAACAGGAGGGACTGACAGGGCCAGCCACCCCCATGGAGCTGGAGAGGCTGAGGTTCATGGGGTTTGGAGGTGCCTTTCTAGTGCCCAGCACTCCTGAGCCCACAGGTCACCGCGTCTCCCCACACCAGGGTTCAGCCGACTCCTATACCAGCCGCCCATCTCTGGACTCAGACGTCTCCCTGGAGGAGGACCGGGAGAGTGCCCGGCGTGAAGTGGAGAGCCAGGCTCAGCAGCAGCTGGAAAGGGCCAAGGTATCCTCTTGCCGGCTGGGGGCACAGTGGGCCAGGGTGGGTGGAAACTGGTGCCAGGTCCTAAGTCTCGAGGGGTCAACAGACAGGATGTGCGAATGAGTATGTGTGTGGTTGGGTGGATGGATGGGCCCTGAGCCTGGAAGGGGTGCTTTGAGGTTCCCCTCATTTGCGCCAACTGTTGCGTTCCCCAGCACAAACCTGTGGCATTTGCTGTGAGGACCAATGTCAGCTACTGTGGTGTACTGGATGAGGAGTGTCCGGTCCAGGGCTCTGGAGTCAACTTTGAGGCCAAAGACTTTCTGCACATTAAAGAGGTGACTGACCCCCTCCCAACAGAAGCTGCTTGGTTTCTCTGCTCTTACCCAAGTTCCCAGGCGTCTTGCTTCAGTCCTCTTTAATAAACAAGTCCCGAAACTCCGAAACTCATCGTTAACACCCCTCTGTACATACACATACCCCTCATACCCGAGACCTAGTCCTCAGGGTCTCTGTCCTCCTGAGACCTGGGCCTCAGCTCCAATCTGTACAAGTGAGCAGTTAGCTTAGTTGCCTCTGTGGCTCCCTGTGACCAGTGTGAGGCCTCACACGCAAATCTTGGGGGTCTCAGACATGGCTGCCCTCCCCTCTGGCACCTTCTCCTGACCCCCTCCCCTTGCGCTGCCTGGCTCTCCCAACGCCTCCTTTTTCGTTGAAGAGCCAGCGCTGAGGCCTGGACTGCCTCCTCTACCACCCCTTCCGCCCCACCCCACCCCTAGAAATACAGCAATGACTGGTGGATCGGGCGGCTAGTGAAAGAGGGCGGAGACATCGCCTTCATCCCCAGCCCCCAGCGCCTCGAGAGCATCCGGCTCAAGCAGGAGCAGAAGGCCAGGTGAGAGCAGGGCTGAGACTCAGTAAGTACCTCCCCACGTGTGCTCTTTACCCACAGTCCACATCACCACACAGGCATGCATACCGCCCCCTCTCCGCAATACGCAGTGTGCACACTCAGACCTAACGTGTACATTCACAATGCACAGGTACAAATGCACACGTATTGAAGCTCACACACAAAGGCTCACATCACATGCACTTCTCTCACTAGCAGAAACATAAGGAGATGTATACAGCTATTGAGTACTGTGTAGAGCAGACACACAAAGACTCTCACTGACCTCCCTCTCTGCTCTCAGGAGATCTGGGAACCCATCCAGCCTGAGTGACATTGGCAGCCGACGCTCCCCACCTCCATCTCTAGGTAGCCTCCCCTCCACCCACCTATCTTGGGTAGGTGGGCCACTCAGACACAGGGGGAAGGGAGATTCTCCCAATGAACAGTGTGGGAAGGGGTTGGAGCTGGGAGAAGCCCAGGGTTTCCCCTGGGGACGGGAACACCGTGCCCTCGGGGTCTTTCCCCCTTCACCAACTTTAATCTTTTATTTCCTTTTCCAAAAAGCCAAGCAGAAGCAAAAGCAGGTGAGTCAAGGAAGGGACTGGGGCTTGGGGGGCTCATGGCTTCTGGCTGTGGGGACAGGTTTCTGGGCAGTCATTGTTGAACGGGCAAGAAAACACAGAGGGGAGGGGGCCCAGATGTCTGCATCTGCCCCACCCCACTCAAGTGAAGGGCAGGCCACATGGCCATGACTTTGCCTGACCTCAGGTCAATTCTGCAGGCGGAACATATTCCTCCATATGACGTGGTACCTCCATGCGGCCTGTGGTGCTGGTGGGACCCTCTCTGAAAGGTTATGAGGTGAGAGGTCCCTGACCCCAGAGTTGTTTCTACCAAACTTGCCACAAAAACAGTGGGAGGGGATGTTCCCTACTGCCCATCCGTCAAGGTCTGTGTGGAGGGGGTGAGCTCCATGGCCGTACCTGGGGATGCTGCCCATCTCCAAGAAGGCTCCAGTCAATTACACGCCTTTCCCTTCACTCTCCCCCCACCCCAACCCAGGTCACAGACATGATGCAGAAGGCGCTCTTCGACTTCCTCAAACATAGGTTTGATGGCAGGTAAGCTACTCTGGCCTGGGGAGGCATGAGAATCAGGGAGAAGTCCTTGCCTCCTTCCAGGTGCTGTAGCCAGGTCTCCTCTAAAGTGAAAGTTGGTGGGACCTGGGTAGGGAGGGCCCTAGGCTTGAAATTTAGAGGCGGGCTGTGCTTCTCCCTGCCCACGCCAGGATCTCTATCACCCGAGTCACCGCAGACCTCTCACTGGCAAAGCGATCCGTGCTCAACAATCCTGGCAAGAGGACCATCATCGAGCGCTCCTCTGCCCGCTCCAGCATTGGTGAGAAGTCACCAGTCCTGCTTCTTTGCCCACTCATGCATTAGTGAAAACCTTCCTCATACCTTCCTCTTTCCTGGCAACTTGCATTCCTGCCCAACCCCTTCTCCACCTCCCCCAGGATTGGCAAGAACCCACCCTAGTCTCAATGCCCCAGTGCCTCTGCCTGCCCAGGCCTTGATGAACATCCTCTCCCTCCACCATCCCTTCCCATCCACCATTTGGGAGACCCCAAAGCCCTGTTGGAGTCGGACGGGGGTGGACCCACCAGTGAGCATTGCGGCTCCCCTGTCCCTCCCTTCATAGCTGAAGTACAGAGTGAGATTGAGCGCATATTCGAGCTGGCCAAATCCCTGCAGCTAGTAGTGTTGGATGCCGACACCATCAACCACCCGGCACAGCTGGCCAAGACCTCGCTGGCCCCCATCATCGTCTTTGTCAAAGTGTCCTCACCGAAGGTAAGGCAGCTGTGGCGATAGAGGAGGCCTATAGGGCTGCCCTCTTAGAATGCGGTACAGCTCTGCTTGGTCCCTGCCCAGGGGCTCCTCAGGCCACTTTTCCTGCTGCTGCTTAACACCGCTCTGAGTCCTCCTTGCCTGCTCCCATGCCATGAGTTGGGGACATGCCCAGTGCTTCCTGGGCCCAGCTCTGCCCTTGCCCCTCAGGTACTCCAGCGTCTCATCCGCTCCCGGGAAGTCGCAGATGAAGCACCTGACCGTACAGATGATGGCATACGATAAGCTGGTTCAGTGCCCACCCGTAAGTGGCTGGGGCACCATTCCTGTGCCCACTCTTGCTTTTCCAGGGCTGGGGTGGGCTGATAGAGACAGAACATTCCTCCTTTCCCTTCCTTCCAGGAGTCATTTGATGTGATTCTGGATGAAAACCAGCTGGAAGATGCCTGCGAGCACCTGGCTGAGTACCTGGAGGTTTACTGGAGGGCGACCCACCACCCAGCCCCCGGCCCTGGGCTTCTGGGCCCTCCCAGTGCCATCCCCGGACTTCAGGTAACCATTTCCAAGGGCACTGATGCTCAGGCTGAGCCAGCCAAAGCAATGCCCCCTCCCCACCTGGCGGATCATTCCTGACCTCCAATTTGAAGGCCAAAGGATCAGAGAGCAGAGCAAGGGGGTGTGGGTGAAGGCAGTTCCTGATGAGGGAAGAAAGCAATGAGACAGGTAATCAGAGGCCACTTTTCCTAGGATTCCAAAGAAACACGCTCTCCAAACTCTTCTCCTAGTCTGTCTTGAAGGCAGAGTTTGGATTTGGCAGGAGTCAAAAGTTCCAGTTTTCCTTGTCTGAAGTGGAAGAATGCTCCGGGGTGCTTCTCCTTCTGGATCATTTCCTGTACACAGGGAACAAGAGTTGAGGGCAGGAATCCTCACGCTGCCAGAGTGGGGAGGGAGACTGAGGCGAGGTCCGCATGGCCTCACTTAGAGCTGCTATCTTGTCCCCAGAACCAGCAGCTGCTAGGGGAGCGTGGCGAGGAGCACTCGCCCCTGGAGCGGGACAGCCTGATGCCCTCAGATGAGGCCAGCGAGAGCTCCCGCCAAGCCTGGACGGGATCTTCACAGCGCAGCTCCCGCCACCTGGAGGAGGACTATGCAGATGCCTATCACGACCTGTACCAGCCTCACCGCCAACACACCTCGGGGCTGCCTAGTGCAAACGGGCACGACCCCCAAGACCGCCTCCTGGCCCAGGACTCGGAGCACAACCACAATGAGCGGAACTGGCAACGTAACCGGCCCTGGCCCAAGGACAGCTACTGACACAGCCTCCTGCCGCCCTGCCCCGGCAGGCACAGGCTGGCTGGGGCCCCTGCGCCAGGCAGGTTGGAGTTAGACTGGCATGAGGCTGGCACTAGGCTCAGCCCCCGAAACCCCCTGCCCAGCCCCAGCTCCAGGCCTGCCTGCAGTCCCGAGGTTCTGGGAGAAGAGCAGGGGGCCCCCTCACCTCCTGGGCACAGTGACCCCTCCCCAGGCTCCCATTCCAGGAAATAGCTGTGTGTGCTGCACCCTGGCACCTTTCCTCTCCTCCTGCACAAGAAACTGCCCCACTGGGCAGTGCCCTCAGGCCAGGACCCCCTTAGCAGGGGCCTTCCCACCAGACTCAGGGAAGGAATGCCACTCAAAGTGACAAGAGGGTGGGGCGTGGGCAGCATGGCATAAGGAAGAAACAAGGTCCCTGAGCAGGTACAGTCCTGTCCTAACCTGAGGGACTCAGGGGTTGTGCTTTGGGGTCTGAGGGCCTCTACTCACCTCACTGCCACACATGAGACATGAGACAATGAAGCCCAGCAAGGTGGCACTCCTGGCATCAGCTGGGGTGGGGCATCCACACAAAGGCTGGAGCACGGACGGCTGGGCTAGGGCCAGCTGAAGCTCCAGAAGGGAAGGGCTCTGCTCACCTGCCAGGAAGCAGCTTAACATCTGAAGGGACCAGGGACTAGGAACACGGTGGACTGGCGGCTGGGGAAGGGAGGGCGAGTGTAGCAGAGAATATATGGACGGCTTGCTTCGGGCGCCTCCTTGCCCCACTCATTCTTTTGCTCTTGCATCCTATCTTTTCTGTTCTTGGTCTTCATGCCTCCCATGCCCATGGGATATGGGCCTCAGACTTTATTCCCTGATCTATAGCTGCTGCTCGTTAAGTTAGGATTAGAGGGGGAGATAGGACCCAGCGGACAGCCCCCAGAGGCCCTGTCAGCCTGGCTACCCTTGTCTTAAGAGGCTCTCGTGTGTGACCTACAGAGCATGCTCCACAAGCCCCTGCCCCACCTGTCATCACTAATAAACACCATGCGCAGACCCTTGGGCTCCTGTTCTGTCTGCTGGCTCAGGGAGCCAAGGCCCTCACTGCATGGCCCAAGTCTGGAGTTGAAGACGTATCCTCGATGTGCTCTCTCAAAAAAGACCCACTGAGTGGGAAGAGAAAAGGACAGAGCTGGGGGAGGCACTAGACTCCCGGGCGCCCCTTTACCCACCCGCTCATGCCCAGCCCCTGGAGGGAGACCGTCAGCAGCACAGAAGGGACTTGTTCAGGGAGGTGGAGAAGAGGCTGAGTCACAGCCTCACACTGTCCCAGCCTCAGGCCAGAAAGGCCCTGAAGGAGCTGCAACTCGAACTCCACGTCCTTGCCCAGCTCTTCGAGGGGTAAGGAAGAGCATGTGAGTAAGACGGGGGAGGACCCAGGCCTTGCAGCCCCCTCCCCACACGGAGACTCAGCCGGGCCCAGCTCATCTCTCCTTGCTGTCTCTGCTGCCCATCTCCTCACCCTCCAGAGCAGCAATCTGGGAGCCACAAACAATGGTCCTGAAGACTTGGGGTCAAGCACACTGTTCCAGGGTGGGAGAACGGTTCTGACTGTGCTGCTCCTGCCAGAGTTTCACAGCTGCTTTCCTTCCTCACCCTTGTGTGAAGACCCCAGGAGGCTGCCCAGGCCAGAGCTACAACTTCTATGAAGCCAGAGCTGAGGAGGGAAGATGCACGACAGTCCCACCGTCACTGCCTTTCCCATCTCCCCTCAAGTAGTTCCTAGAGACTTAAGGCTAACAGCCTAGACCCAAGGATCTTTTCCGGATGTGACTTTCCTTCATCTCCCAAGTCAACCCACCATGCCCAGTGCTGTCCTTCCGTCTCCTGTGGTACTAGGGAGGACCTGGGAGATGAGTTTAGCCAGAACTAGACACAGCCTTCATATTCGTGTATTTATTCTCAGAACATACAAACTCATCTTCTCAGAGAATAGAAAACAGAAATTTCACTGACTTCAAGATGGACTCAGCCAGCTCACTCTGTCCCCTCATCTACTATAAAAACTCCCTGGGTGAGGGACGTCTCAAGTGCACAACACCCCTTGGCACAGGGGCCGTGCACAACTCTAAACAAGGCTCTCGACTTGTTTTATAATCCAAAAGGGCAAACAGCTGTCAAAATGACGATAAGAGTCCAAGGTCCATAATCCTCAGTACCCGATTCCCTGGGTCATCTAGGGCAATGATGGTGCCGTAGCTTAGGCAGTCAAGTCTGTGCCAAAGAAGTCCCAGCCCAGCAGCCAGGTTTTTGTTCAGTCGGAGGCTATGCCAATTGGCTGCCCCTTTAACTGGCAAGAGCTGATGGCCTGATGCAGTCCCAAAGCCCGCCTAAGGGGCAGAGCTGGGCCAAAACCCTGGTAGTTTGTTCTGCCTGCCTCCTAGAGCAGCTTCCTCCCCTTGGACAGACCTGCACTCAGGCCTCAGACCTGAGGGCCTAGGCCAGGGAGTCTGACTGCTCCCTAAGCCCCTGGAAGAGTGAGGGCCTGGGAAGAGATGTGAGGGTCCTGACGAACAGGCTCCAGAGCACGGCCTTGACCCCGGGGCGAGTGTTGTGTCAGGCAAAGATGGTCTCTTCCCGGCGCTTCTTGGTGAGGATGGTGCCTGGTTTGTGCTGGGCATCAGGGTGGTTGGCCAGCTCTGGGGGGCAGGAGGACACCGGGCTCTCCAGAATGGCTTGCTTCAGCTCATAGAACACAGCAGAGTCCTCTTTGGTGAGGAAGGTGATGGCCACACCACTCTTGCCTGCTCGTCCCGTGCGGCCAATGCGGTGGATGTAATCTGGGGAGGGGAAGAAACATCAGTGCACCAGGCCAGATGCCCTGGTGGGCAGTGTCTGAAGCCTCCACTTCTAAAGGCATCCTCTTCCCTGCCACCCCCACCCAGGGCAGTAAACGCAGCTCGTGCTGCCTGACCCTGCAGGGCCCACGGTGCTCTCCCCAGCAGCACTGCTGATGGAGGTCACCCTCTCACACTCGGACAGTGTGGCCCAGCTCCACTCTTCACACCCAGAAGACAAGGGTGCTGTCCCAGGTGCTGAGACAACACACCCAGGTGAGATGAAGGGCAGGGGCTCTTCTCACGGGAACAAGCAACCCCAGGCTCGAGGCTAAGACAGCTGACGGCAGCGGCCCCCTCGGTGGAGATATTTGAGAAGAAGCAGGCAGGGAATCACCCTTTCCCTGGAGTGAAGCTCTTTCCCCTGCACTCACCCTCAATGTTCTTGGCCATGTCATAGTTGACGACCATAGATACATCTTGGATGTCGATACCACGACCCGCCACATCTGTAGCCACCAAAATATCCTTGGCCCCAGCCTTGAGGTTGGACAGTGCAAACTCTCGCTGCTCCTGGCCTTTTCCACCATGCAGCGTACAAGCGTTGTACTGTTGGAAGAATGGTGAGGTGAAGAAAGAGCAATGGGATCACACAGAGACGCAGAAGGTAGGAGGGGGGGACAGGGAGGAAGGGTTGCAGACAGGAGAGGGAGAAGGAAGGGGAAGGAGGCGGGAGAACAAGGGCAAGTGAAGAAGGGAGCAGATGAGCTGAGGAAAGGGATGGGAGAGACGGGGGTGCGGCAGACAGACAGGACAAGGTTAAGGGTAGGGCAATCAGGGTGAGATATGGAGTCAGACAGATGACAAGTAGTGGAAGAGAGAATGAGGGCGAGATGAGGGTGGAAAGCAGGGACCAAGAAATTTAAGGCCGTTTCAGCATTGAGTGGAGAGGACACACCCTTCCCCTCAAACACCAGATTCAGGAGTAAAGGACGCTGATCACTAACATCTCCCTCCTGACCATGCCATCCCCTCTCCCAAAAATACTTCATAACAAAACACTCCAAACCACTCCATTCCACACCCTCAGATCCTGCCAGGATATGTGTCTCCTGGCCCCAGCCCACCTGGAGGAAAACCCAAGGCAGCTGTGGCTGGCACTGCTGGAACGGACAGGGAGTCATAGCAACTGACCAAGTCCTCTTTATCCCCATCTACCACCCCTTTCCCTCTGACCCTGACTTGTTAAATACTGTAAAGGTTCAAGAATGGGTCGGCATTGAAAGCAGAAGCCCAGGGGGCCTGACTAGCTTCAGAAAGCAGCACCAAAGAGACGAGGCGTTGCCCTCCCCTGCCAGACACACCCCCATCTTCTCCAGGGATTTGGCCAAAACATCACAGCCCTTCTTCTGGTTGACAAAAATGATGATGGGTGGATCAAAGCCTTGCTCCAAGATTGCCAGCAGCTTTTTCCTGGAGAGAAAAGGATGAGAAAAATGACACACATACTACCCCTCCACTCCAAGTGAAATGCCCAACCCTGATCTACAAACACCAATTCCAGAATCTCCAATGCCCGTGGAATTCTGTACAAGAAAACAGAACTCTTCAATGTGGCAGACAATCACCCTCCAGCCACCACTCACACTAAAAAGAGCCCCTTCTCCCTTCTGTTTCCCCTGACTCAGGTGCCCCCATACCTCTTTTCAGACTCTGACATGAGGAAGACTTTCTGTTCCACACGTTCATGGGGCTTGCCTGCAGAACCAATGTATACCACAGCAGGTCGCCGAAGATAGCTCCGGGCCAGACGCTCTACCGCTGGGGGCATGGTGGCCGTGAACATGACTGTCTGTGAAAACAAGAGGTCTAGCCCTGAGCTCAGGCAGACACACCACACATCCCACCATCAGCACAAGCAGCGCAGCCCAAACTAAAGAACAGAAAATGAGCCTGGACAGGAAACAGTGTTTCAGAAAACTGCCCCTCGCCTTCCCACTTCTTTCCTCAGTGGCTACTCAGCAGAGTACTTTCTACCTTATGATAGAAGGAAGGGCTGAGTGATCTGCTAGTACCTGCAGTGGCAGCGGCGTGACTCTCCAGAATCATCTTTCCAGGCTAAGAGGCTACACTGCTAGCACTGTGAGAGGATCATACACGGCCATGCCTCACCATTCTGGAAACATGTACTCTAGCCCACCAAGGGCAAGAAGGGCCCTGGAGCAGGTTTGGCAACTTGCCCAACTTCTCCCGGCCTGGGGAAGCAGCCTTACTTGGCGGTACTTGTGTTTTCCTGACTCAAAGTTGGCCAGCATCTTCTCAGGGTCCTCGGCCTCATCTGTGTCCGGCTTCTGATTGCTGACAGGCATGTGCTCCAGGATCTTCTGGACGTCTGGCTCAAAGCCCATGTCAATCATCCTGTCTGCCTCGTCCAGAACCACATAGGTGCAGCGGCTCAGCACCAAGTAGCGGTTCTCTAGCACGTCGATCAGACGTCCCGGGGTAGCGATCACTATCTGGGGGGCACAGGGGAGTCACGTGTGGCCCCAGCAGGTACCCTTTCCTTCCCCTCCTGTCAAATATCCATCTACTTGGGCAACAGATCCCCAATGCTAAGAAACTTGGCCCCCAAACTCCACTTAGGTTTGCGAGTGAAAATTCCAGAGAACTGCATGAAATCACTTGGATTTTTTTCCTCAGGAGTGAATGGGGTCTCTGGGTCAGGTCCAGGGGTTAGATGGAAGAGGGAACATCAACAGGAACCTTCTTAGGTGGAAGACAGACTAAGTGATACAGGGGAGGGGGTTGGATAGTAGGATTAGGAAGCCTGCAGAAGCAGACTTCCTTGTAAAAAGCTCTCCTTCCCTACCCTGAGAAGAATGCAAAGCAAAATCAATGATGCAGTCTGGCAGAGTGATTAAGAGCACAGCCTTCAGACATGAATCTCAGTTCTGCCCGTCACCAGCTGTGACTCTGAGCAAGTTATTAACTTGATCCTCAGCTTCATCTGCAAAATGGAAGTACCATTATCCATTCTCTTAAGGTGGTTGTGACGGTGATGTGCAAAGTACAATCCCCGGTGCCTAAGTCCTCCACAAATAACAGCATATATCTATAAACCAGCCCCTTTTTTCATTTACTGTACATCTATGGCAGAACTAGAAACAGTTCCGCCCCTAACAGTGGGCTGGCTGCTGGCTAGGTGAACCAACCTCACAACCCATGCGCAGCCTGAAGCCCTGGTCTTCTCTGGAGATGCCGCCAATAACAGCCACAGTACGGATGCCTAGCGGCTTCCCAAACTTGATGGTCTCTTCCTCAATCTGCTGAGCCAGCTCACGAGTGGGGGCCAGGATGATAGCATAAGGGCCCTGGTCGGACTCTTCGATCCTGTGGTAAATGGGGCAGCCCGCAGTTTCATGAGCTTTGGTTCTCATCCAACCACAAACAGGAGCAAGATAAAGTCACTCTTAAGGGCAGCTATGAGAATGGGGAGGGTGGTGGGAAAAGAATGCAACAAGTGCTCTTAAAAATCAGACTCCAGGACAGCCAAGCACTCCAAGGAGTGATCTGTACCAGCAATAAAATAACCATATGCTTCTTTAATATCATGATCCAATTATTCCCTAATATCTGACCCAGGCTAAATAAAGAAGGGGCCTTCTGATTATAGACTTAAAAAGAAGACCAAATGCTCATCTGCCATTTTCACCTTTCCCACCCTGTGGAACCAATGTCGGATGCTCTCACCTGTCAATTTTGGGGAGAGTGGTAATCCAGACCAGCAACGGGATGAGGAAGGCTGCTGTCTTGCCGCTGCCAGTCTCAGCCACTCCAATGATGTCACGATTCTGTAGCCCAATGGGAATTGCCTGACGCTGGATAGGCGTTGGCTCCTGCAGAGACCCAGAGACAGCAGTGGGTACAGACAATGGGTACAGAGTTATGCTACCTGTGCTACTGCTGTCAGGGTGGGCACAATGGGAAGGAACCAAGCAGAGTGAAAAGGTATGGGACCCAAGAAGAAACACAATCAACAAACAATACTTCAGAAACTGACAACAACATCACCTTGGTGCCCACTGGCAGAGGAGGCACCAAACAGTCAAGGAACAAAGTTTTCTGTTCTCAAATTAAGTATGTACCCCCTAGAATCTGGCAACATGTCAGATCTCTGGGCCAGTCTGCTTGTTCTCACCTTGTAGCCACACTTATCAATGACCTCCAAGATGTGTGGAGGCAGAGAAGAGTCTTTCCAGGATCTGATGGGATTGGGGATCTTGCCACCTTTGGTGGTGATGCTGTAGTCCTCGCGGAAGATCCGCCAGTCCCTGTCCGTCATTTCATCCAACTTTTTCTGGGACCAATGCCGATCATCCCAGCGTTGCTTGGCTTCCTTCTTTCGAAGTTTGCGGAGTCTCGCCCTGGAGCAGGACACAGGGAATAAATGGGGTCCATATCCTCCATCTCCTTCCTGTAGACTCACCTGTGCCCCCGCACCCACAGCCCTGATCACTCACTCCTCCTGCTCCTTTTCTTCCAGCGTCCGCCTCTTCTCCATTAGGTCTCCATAGAAACGCGACTGCTCTCGTTTCTGCTGCTTCAGGTCAATGCCTGCAATGAAGCCTCGCCCCAACAACTGTACCTGGTGCCGTTCTTTGTACCTGGGATTGAGACAGAGGAAGAGGAAAAGAGAAGAAGCTGCTAAGCACAAGGCTGAAGGTGTACCAGTTCCCCTTTCGGTCAGAGTCTTCCCCACCCAGAGGGCCGGCTGACGACTGTTTTACCCATCTCCCCATCCCAGCCTATCTCACTCCTATTTCTGTATCACTGATTCTCTCTAGCAACTGCCTAGTTTAAAAGACCTAGCACTGAGGCATGAAACCACTCACAAGGGGTTGTAGTCAATGGAAGTGTCCTCAGACGCATCCCACTCAAAGACAAACTTGCGGTCATTGAGATGCCTTGTCCGGCGCCGCTTTGATGCCACCGAGGTAACGCTCCTGCCCAGGGACAGAACACAAAGCCCTTCAAGCAGGAGGCCCAAACCTCACAAACAGAGATCAGAACGGCCACACAGCTAAACCTCATTTGTGTGTGTGGAGGGTGGGGCCAAACCTTAATGGCATGTAGCTCCTTGCTCTTATCCTTCTCCTCCCGGATCTTCTGCCGCCCTTCCTCATCCTCATTCCCGTTGGTCTCCCTCTCCATCCTCTCCCTGCGCTCCCGACGTTCCCGTTCCTGAGGGTCTTCTGCAGACCAAAGAGAACAAAGCTGCAGGAGAACTCAGTGGAAGAAAAAAGAGGCATGGAGATCATCCAAACGACAGACACCAAATGAGTAAAAAGGAAGGGGGGACATTCGTGATACAAGGGGAATGAAGACCTAACAGAAAGAGATGTCTCTCATGAACGTGCCCCAGCCACCCTCTTCCAAACTCAAACAGGTCTCAAGCCCTTCTGAGTGACACCACAATCCTGTCCCACCCTTTCCTACCCCCATCGAGGGCCACGGGGTAAGAAAACGAACCCAACATTTTCCTGCCCAAGTCTTGGAACTGCTTCCTTTTCTTCCTCTCTTCTTCAAGCATCCTCTGCCGTTCCTCCACCTCCTGTTGTCTTCGCTTCAGGGCTTCAGCCTCTCGTTCTGCTTTGGAGAGGAACTTGGGCTACAAAATAGATTACAACTGTTAACAAGGATCTGGGGACAGGGTAGACTCACGTCACTGATGGCGAGATGGCAAAGGGCCCAGAAATACCTGCTCAGGCATTAAATGTGTGAGGAAAACACAAACAGGCCTGGGACCCTGTTAAAGGCTAAACTATGTCTCTCTCAAAATCTGGATGTTGAAGCCCTTAACTCCCATTCCTCTGAGTAGACTGTATTTAGAGACAGAGCCTTTAGAGAGGTGATTAAGGTAAAATGAGGCTCCAAAGGTAGGCCCCACACAGATCTAACTGTATCTTTATAAGAACACTTGGACACACAGAGACACCAGGGGCCTATACACAGAGGGAAGAGCATGTGAAGATGGAAAAGCCATCCACCTAAAAGTCAGGGAGAGAAGCCTCAGAAGAAACAGCCCCATTTGATCTTGAACTTCTGACGTCCAGAACTGTAAGAAGATAAATTTCTGTTGTTCAAGTCACTCAGTCCGTATGTTCTGTCATGGGAATCCTAGGCAACTAATACAGACCCTCAAGCTCTTACCTTGGCCTCAGCTTCCTCCTCAGCCTTTTTTTTGGCCAGAAGTTCCTCCAGGGATAATGGCTGGGCCTGAAGATAAAACACAGGACTTCAGTCCATAGAGGCTCTCTCCCTCTGAAGAACAACAAAGTCAGGCTTAAACTGAAGAGGATGATAAGGGGAAAAAAAATTCTTCCTCTTTTTACCTTAGGCTTCTTATCACCATGTTCATCCTCTTCATCCTTTCTAGAGTCTCTGTCTTTCCGAGATTTAAAATCTTTTCCTCGGCCAGGAGATAAACTTTAAAGCAAAGGAACAGGGGAACAGTCCACATCACTATTTTTTGGCTATGCTGTGAAGCATGTGAGATCTTAGTTCCCCAACCAGGGATCCACTACAGTGGAAGTGAGGAGTCTTAACCACTGGACCACCAGCGAACTCCCCATATCACTGTTACTCTAGCCCCTGGATGAGAATCAGACTGAGCCCCCAAAAGAGAATGGAAGTTTTCCCATGACTCAACAAGGCTGGCCCATGGTCATCCAACAAGTCCTGAAGTTCCTTTTGCAGGCCTGGTCACTCTGCCTGCTCTGAAACGAATGATGGCCCTGTCTTGGCCCCATGATACCTGAATGTCCTTTTCTGAAACCAATCTCCTCTGGGAAGTGGGTCTTAACTACTGATATCAAAAATATTTTCTCCAAACATTAGTCACAAAAAACAATGAAATATTACCATTTGCAGCAACATGGATGGACACAGATTATCATACTGAGTAAAGTAAGTCAGACAGAAAAAGACAAATACTAGGTAATATCACTTATACATGGAATTGCAAAAATAATCAAATCAATTATTTACAAAACAGAAACAGACTCAGACACAGCAAGCAAACTTATGGTTACCAAAGGGGAAAGTGGGCAGGGAAGGCTAAATTAGGAGTATGGGATTAATAGATACACACTACTCTATAGAAAATAAACAACAGGATTTACTTTGTAGCACAGGGAACTACATTCAATATTTCATAGTAACCTATAATGGAAAGAATTAGAAAATATATACGTGTGTGTACTGAAATCACTTCACTGTACACCTGAAACTAACCCAATATTGTAAATCAACTATATTTCAATTAAAAAAAAATTCCTCCAAATAGCAAATGCACATCAGAAGGAAAAAAAAAAGACCCTGCCTTACTTTGTAATGCACAATGAATTCAGCCAGCATGGCCACCACCCACACCCTTCCCAGATACTGCTATATATGTCCTTTGCTCATTCCTCCTTCCTATCGGTCCCAGCAATCTTTTCCCCACATCTGCTATAAGCTTAATATACAAGAGATCTCAAATAACCACAGTGTTTGTTATAAGGATGCTATCCTTCGCCCTGAATTCTAACCTACATATTCAGGGCCTAATAAAAACTTTGTACAGAAAGTTTCCAGAACAAAGACATCAAGATATTGGCACATTAAGCTAACCCAACAAGTACATGTTGTATATTCTGGGTAGGAAACTGAATGGTCTGATGAAGCTATAGGAATGTTCTGTTGGCTGGTAACCTTTTCAAACTAACTTCAAAATTCTAAGAACAAGTGGATCCTCAAGGGGCTGTGACTTCACTAACTGGTTATACATTCTAAAGAAGATGTGTGCCTTCTAAAAGACAGCTCTGCAATAACTACCAATAGGATTCACTGTGGAAAATTCACTTTCCCATGCAGCTGGGCGAGCTGAGATGCAGAGAGGAAGCAGTGAGGGCGTCGCCATAAAGCCCAATCCAACCCGTCAGGTACCTGGATCGCTTGCGGTCCTTGTCCCTTCGGTGCCCATCCTTATCCCTGTCTCGGTCCTTCTTATTCCGATCTCGTTCCTTATCCCGCTCTCGCTCTTTGTGCCGGCGATCTCTGAAGACAGAGCAATTAAGAAATCATGTGATATTTCCTGTGGACCTGCACTGCAGCCCTATCTTAGAAGGTTCCCATGCCCTTTTCTTCCCAAAGTAATATTTTACAAATTAGAAAATGTGTTTCCCAAGAAGTTATGAGAGAATTCTATTAATAAGGTCTTATAGCTCCAAGCGTTACTGCTAAGTATTAATGACAATGATAGGACTGTGTGAAGAGATGAACTATTTTCCTCAATCACTAGGACCTTCATCTTACAAGTTTCTTCTTTACCTTTAAGAGCTACTGGGTCCCAGGTGTAGAGAAACCTATTACAGACTCATGTCCCCATATGGAGGCATCAGAGGAACCAAGAATAAAGGAGTCTGAAATGTACACTCCCTTTCCAGGTAACACACAGCAAGTTACTTTACCTTTCCGTAGACTTGGATCGGGAACGGGAGCGAGAACGGCTGACTCCTCTACGCCTATCCCTTGAACGATGCCGTTTCCTATCTTTAGATGGGGAAGACTTCCGGTCTCGGTCTCTATCGCGGTCTCTGTCAGGAGTCCGAGATCGCTTCCTTTCCTCCTTGGAAGGTGATGCATCACGGTCCTTCTTATCAGCCAGCTCTCCTGCCATCTATCGTGCATAAGACGAGTATTTATTATGTATTAGATACTTTTCTGAACTTTTTACAAACAATTTACTTAATCTCAAAACAATGCTCTGAAGTAGATATAGTGGTGTGCCTGCTTTATGGTTAAAGAAACTGAAGCTCAGATATATAAAGTAACTTGCCTAAGGACACCTGGGCGTTAAGTGTCAGAGTTTCAGGCAGTCTGGCTCCAGAGGCCCATTCTTATTCATTAATACTCTCTCTCTGGGATTCCTTTTTGTACATATTTATTTCCAAAAGTGTACAATAAGCATACCTAATTTTTATAATTAGACTGCAAAAGTATTAAAAAAATGTTACCAAATGAATAGTATACTATCTCTAGAAATAACTTATATTACTTAACTTAGGAATCTACTGTATCTGCCAGCCCACCAGGATCAATAAACTACATCTAAGGGAGATAAGTTCTCTTGAGCGCATAAAGAAAACTCAAAAGAGAAAAAAGGAGTTTAATTTTGAGATGTAGGATTAAGATCAGCACCTCAAGGAAAACCTAAGTTCAAAGAGAAGAGAAACTCACTTTTACACAGATTAAAAGAAATGTACTTCTAGTTATGGAATGGCAAAAACTTGGGTGACAGGTACATAGGACCTCCATGCACTTTGGTTTTAAAATTTCCTGTGAATCTGTATCTTATGGAAACAGTGAGAGACTTTATTTTTTGGACTCCAAAATCACTGCAGATGGTGACTGCAGCCATGAAATTAAAAGATGCTTGCTCCTTGGAAGAAAACCTATGACAAACCTAGACAGCATATTAAAAAGCAGAGACATTACTTTGACAACAAAGGTCCATCTAGTCAAAACTATGGTTTTTCCAGTAGTCATGTATGGATGTGAGAGTTGGACTATAAAGAAAGCTGAGCACTGAAGAATTGATGCTTTTGAGCTGTGGTGTTGGAGAAGACTCCTGAGAGTCCCTTAGACTACAAGGAGAGCAAACCAATCCATCCTAAAGGAAATCAGTCCTGAATATTCATTGGAAAGACTGATGCTGAAGCTGAAACTCCAATACTTTGGCCACCTGATTCGAACTGACTCATTTGAAAAGATCCTGATGCTGGGAAAGATTGAAGGTGGGCAGAGAAGGGGACGACAGAGGATGAGATGGTTGGATGGCATCACCGACTTAATGGACATGAGTTTGAGCAAGCTCCAGGAGTTGGTGATGGACAAGAAGCCTGGAGTGCTGCAGTCCATGCAGTCACAAAGAGTTGGACACGACTGAGCGACTGAACTGAACTGTGAATCTATGATTATCTTAGAATTAAAAATAAGGGAGGAAGGGATGGAGTAGAGCAAGGAGGGAGGGAGGGAGCGAGGGAGGGAGGAAGAAGTGTACCAGAAATCAGAGGTCACAGACGTTCTGACATTCCGTACTCAGATTTTCACAGCCTTGATTATGATCCAGTCCCACAAAAGGTCTGAGCAGGAATTGTTCTGTCCCCATCCTGCCTGGGGGACACTGAACACCATACCATACTGTCAGCTGCCCTTTAGACTACAAAATCTACTTCAGCGAGGTACTAAATTCAGACAGCAAGTCTGAATCTGCCTCTATTCTACGACCACCATCATCATTCCTAAGCCTCGGGATATATTTCTCAAAATTTACTTTATCTCCAAATGGTTCCCATGCAATAACAGTTCCCTAAGCTACAGCTTACAATCCCCCTTTCCCATGTAATTCCTGCCATGTATCTTTAAGAAGGGAGAATAGGTAAAGAAGAGAAAAATGAACAAGTAGCACTTTAAAAAAGTTGGAGACAACCTATTTTACCTCAGAATTGCCAGTACATCATGCACAGACCATGGACATTATACTTATTTCTCTTTCACTTATAGCCCTCAGAAAACAATCAGAGGAAAGGCAATCCTGGACATCACCATTATTTCAACAAATACTCACTGAGTACCTGAGAGGTGCCAGAAACTATTCCAGTACTAGAGATACAGCAGGAAACAAAACAAAGCCTCTGAACTCATAATGCTTAAATTCCAGTGAAGACGACAGCAGTTCGGCAGAAAATAAGAGAATTTCAAACAGTATAAGTGCTAATAAAGAGAACAAAGCAGGGTGTGTGATGGGGAGCAGCATGAACAAGAGGGCTCTGGAAAGAATTTTTTAAATGACATGTAAGCTGAGATTTGAATGATGGGAAAGAGAGAGTCCATAAAAATCAAGGAAAAGAATTTATTGTGTAGAAGGAACAGCAAGACACTGGGGCAAGAGCTAGCTTAGCATGTTTGCTAACTAACAATAGACACGCGTGGAATTCCCTGGTGGTCCAATAGTTAGGCCCTCACAATGCCAGGGCCAGGTTCAGTCCTTGGTTAGGAAACTAATATCCTGCAAGCTGTGCAGCACTGCCAAAAAAATAGACTCATGTGGTCAGGAGTGGCAATGACCAAGGGGAAAACTGGCTCAAGATGCGTTCAAGGAGGTAGGCAGGAGTCAGATCACGGAAACGTGTTTTAGAGCAGGCTAGAAGAACTTGGATTTTAGTTTAACTGCAGTGGGAACCTTAGAAAGGTGTTAAACCGGAAGTAATATGGTCTTATTTTACATTTTTAAAGAATCACTTTGGTGACTTGCAAAAGGCAAGAATGCACACGGAACCACTGAGAATGCTATTATGGTAGTCTAGACAAAAGATACCCCACTCCAGTACTCTTGCCTGGAAAATCCCATGACGGAAGGGCCTGGTGGGCTGCAGTCCATGGGGTCGCAAAGAGTCAGACATGACTGAGCGACTTCACTTTATTTTTTCACTTTCATGCATTGGAGAAGGAAATGGCAACCCACTCCAGTGTTCTTGCCTGGAGAATCCCAGGGATGGGGGAGCCTGGTGGGCTGCTGTCTATGGGGTCGCACAGAGTCGGACATGACTGAAGTGACTTAGCAGCAGCAGACAAAAGATAACAGCGGGGACCTCTCTGGTGGTTCAGTGGCCAAGAACCACCATCTGCACTCCCAGTGCAAGGGGCCCTCTGATCCTTGGTCAGGGAGCTAGATTCCACATGCCACAACTAAGAGTGTGTATGCCACAACTAAACAATTCCTTGTGTCGCAACTAAGACCGGTACAGCCAAATAAATAAATAGATATTTTTAAAAAGGTAACAGTGGTTTGTTCTAGGAAAGTGAGAGTGGAGATGGGACGAAATAGAGAGCCCCAAGGCAGATTCTGAAGACAGAGCTGACAGGACTTACTGATGAAGGGAGGAAGCAAAGAGGAGACACACTCAAACTCCTATATGGCCTGACCAACTTAAATGGCTCACAGCGCCGTTAGCGACTGCAGAAGACTGGGGAAGGAGAAAATGTAGGAAGAAATTTAATGTTTCATTTTGATCACAGTGAATGTAAGATGTCAGTAAGAAAACCAAGTAGCGATTCCAGGAAGGCAGCTGAAAATGCAATTCTGGAACTTAGGAGAGAGTTGGAGACAGTAATGTGAGTTATCAATATACAGATGGCTTTTAAAACCATAGGACGCTAAATGATTATTACCTAAGTAGGCATTCTAGTTAGGAAGAAAACAGAGGAGAGGACCCAGGGACTTCCCTGGTGGCCCAGTGGTTAAGAACTCACCTTTCAATGCAGGGGACACAGGTTGGATCCCGGGTCGGGAAAGTAAGATCCCACATGCTACACAGCAACTAAGCCCACAGGCCACAACTAGAGAGCCCAAGCGCTGGCAAGAAAAACCTACACCACACCGCCCCCGCCCCCCGCCAGGCTAACTGCAACTAAGACCCAACTCAGTCATAAATATATTTTTTAAAAAAAGAGGACACAGGATTAAGCTCCGAAACACTGTAACATTTAGAAGTCAGGCGTAGAAGCCACAGAAGAAAACTAGAAAGAAACAATAGCCAGTGGAAAAGAAGAAAAGATAGTAAAGTATACCATGGAAAGAAGAAATAGTAAGGTATGCCATCACAGAAGCCGAAAATGTGTTTCAAGGAGGGAATGCTGATCTGTGTCAAGGGGAGAAAGACTGGAAGATAAAGGAGTCACCCTCGCCTTTGTAAAAACAGAGATGACAAGAGCTGGCATGGTGAGAGTAAAAGCCCGAGTGCAATGAGTTTAGAAGAAAATGAGAAGTGCAAATAAGCAGACAGTAAACACAGGCAACTTTTATTATAGGTTCTACTCATCACAAACCTCCGGATCTTTGAGTTCCTCAGTGCTTGCAGGACAGAGACAGTCTTTTTTTTCATTCAATGAAGTATGCATTTATCAAACCACCACCATATGCAAGGCACAGTGCTAGGCACAGTGTGAGTTACAAAAGGAAATCAGGAAGATCCTGTCCACAGGAAGCTTACAAAACAATAGAGGATATGAGGCACATACCAAGATGCAGGCTCAGATGAATTATTGCAGGAGTTCAAAGAAGTTTCCTTTCACTTGAAAAAGGAAATCTGCAAAGAGTGTAGAGGAAGTGGCTCTTGAGTATTAAAATGAAGGTAGAATTTGAAGATGTGTAATTGAGGGTGCCGGAAAGAAGTCATTCCCGGCAAAAGAAATAATACAGGAGGCGCAGAGGCGGGAAAGCATGACTAGTTATGGGAGAAAAGCCAAAGTTTCAGTTTGGCTGGAGCAAGGGCTACTCCAAACATGAAGGAGTAAGATCGGACTGAGGATATCACGGGTGCTGTGCGCATGGGCAAAGGTCTGACCCGTAACACCGTCCAGGGACCTGCCCTATCCCCGCCGGAGCCAACACTCCCACTGGGGCCCGCGCCCCTTCCCTCCTGCTGGATAGATCTTTCCAAGCTCGTGCCCTTTCCCTATGGCGTTCTTCCTCGCCTCGTCCCAGAGACAGGGTCGACCGCTGTACCCTCATTCTCGCCTTCTCTGCAGGCTCGTGGAAACCGCTTCCATCGCCCGAGACTCACCACTCTTGAGCCCAAACCGCCCAACGCGGCCTCAACGTCGCCGAGTAGTCGCCATCTTTCCCGTTTCCTGGTCGCCGGGCTGCTCCCTCGGCCGCGCGGCAAGCCGGGAAGGCGAGTTCCTGGTCCTGGGCAGCGCAGGCCAACAACGCATGGCCGAGAACTACCAATCCCAGAATGCACGGCGCGAGCGCCGGTCCCGGGACGCGGGGGCCGCTGGGCAATGTGGTTTGTCAAATATTTGAGTCTGTGGGAGCAAGAGTTTTTCATAGGTCGACTTTCATCAGAAGGTTATTCTCTCTGTGGGCGCAGCCCTCCTGGAATATGCTGGTTTTCCTGGAAACTGTAATTAACGACATCATGGCCGGTGGCTTACAACGGAGAAATTTAAGGCTTTCCTTACATACGAACTCCGGGAGTTGGTGATGGACCGGGAGGCCTGGCGTGCTGCAATTCATGGGGTTGCAAAGAGTCGGACACGACTGAGCGACTGAACTGGACTGAACTTATACATCAATAGCACGTAGTTATAACTAGCAACTATACTAACAGCAATAAATACTTTACCATTTGTGGAAAAGCCGGTTTTTACAAAAAATCTTTGAGATAGATTATTAGCCCCATTTTACAGATGGACAAATGAAAATTTAAGTTACAGGAGCAGCCTAGTATTTACCAGTGAGGGTGGGACAGTTCATTGTGTGAGACTATCCCAGCTTTGGGAGAACATATTAACAACCCTGGCCCCGTCAGTAACACCGTAGTTACTGTTACAACATTTTGAACATTTTGAAATGAGCTCACACAATGGATTGCACCTCTTGGAAAGACAGTATCTTCCGGGCTGTGGCATCTGGTTTTCTAAACATCCCAGATAGGACCTGCCCTTTTCACATTCTTGCTCTTTGGAATCTCGCCAGTTGTTTGGGTTATCTTAATACTTTTTATTCTTTCTCTCTCTAGTTCCCTCTCTTCAGTCCTCCAATGAGCTTTTTTTCCCCAAAAACTGTACTTTCATTTTGTTTCTCTTTGGTCTTGTGGTTAATAATTCTACCTCCCTTCCTCCCCAAAACAAAAATCTTGACAACTTCTAGGACGGTTTTGATAGATGCGTTCATGCTAAGTCGCTTCAGTCGTGCCCGACTCTTTGCAGCACCATGGACCAGGAAGTAACTAATGTCTCCTTCCTTTCCTTTTTTCCCATCACAAGCTTTTGGGTTTCAATCCCACATGGCTCTTGGTCTGGTTTTTCTCTCTGAATGTGTTCAGTGCTGCTGAAGCAGAGCCTGGAGTAAGCCCAAATAACCTAAAACTCAGAACCTCACTGCACAAAGTCCCACAGTATCTGGCCACTTGGACCTCAGAAAAGGGAAGGGAAAAGTTGTCCAAGATCAGTTAGGTGTAATTCACCCAGTGAACACTGGAGGGCTCTCCACTCACAGACTGGAACTAACAATCAGACCAAGGGGTAGAGCTGCCGCTGCTCTTTACTAAGTTACCTTCTACTGCCCAACTCTGTGCTGGATACTTAATTACTTTACTTACTTCACTTGTTCTAACACTTTAAGATGGGCATTATCTGCATTTTAGTGATAAGGAGATTTGTGGCCCAGAAAGATTAATTATACCTTTGAAGTCCACATAGTTCAAAGAATGAAGCCAGGATTCAATTCCAAGTTCATTTAACTTCAGCGTAGATGCTGTCCCCATGTTCAGGCTACCATTCTCAATCATCTTTAAGATCAATAAATTGAGGCCCAGAAAACTGATTAAGCTTGTCCAAGTGCATAGAGGCAGAGTTCCCTAGTACTTGCACATAGCTTTCTTATGATACTTGTGAGACATTGAGTTTATTAAAGAATACTTGCAGGACTTCCCTGGCAGTCCTGTGGTTAAGACTCCATATCCAATGCAAAGGGCAGGGGTTCTATCCCTGGTCAGGGAATTAAGACCCCACATGCCTAGCAGTGCAGCCAAAAAAAAAAAAAAATTTTTTTTTTTAAAGGATACTTGCATGGTTTGTCCTACCCTGCTAGCTCTTTCACAAATATGCATCTTTGGAGATGGAGACAAAGGGACTACATTCTTTTAGGGTTCATAAGTATAGTCTCCTATTTCAGTACCACATGGCTAGCAGTAAAGGACCCATGGAATTAGTTTAACACTGAGACTGGGTTTAAATCCTGACTCCACTATTTACTAGAGTACCATCTTGTGCAAGTTACATGGCATCTCTGGCTTTTCTATTTCCTCATTTGTAAAATAGGGATAATAAGACCATTTGCCTCACAGGATAGGAGAGCATGGGCTTCCCTGGTGGCTTAGATAGTTAAGAATCTGACTGCAATGCAGGAGACCCAGGTTCAATCCCTGGGTTTGGAAGATCCCCTGGAGAAGGGAATGGCAACCCACTCCAGTATTCTTGCATGGAAAATCCCATGGACAGGGAAGCCTGGCGGGCTATAGTCCATGGGGTCGCAAAGAGTCAGACACAACTGAGCAACTAACACCACTACAACCATAGGATAGCAGACCAGTAAAAAGTCCATGTTCTGTAGAGAATAAACTACTGGTTACCAGTGGGGAGAGTGAAGGGGCAATATTGGTGTGGGGGGAAGAATATGGGATTATTTGAAATCATGTGTGTGAAACTTAAAAATTGCACAGCACTAAAGAATTTAAAGACATTCAATTTTTTTTAATAAAAAAAAATTAAATGGTTCATTTTTTTAAGTGCATGTTCTACAGCCAGGTTACCTGGATTTGTATCCAGGTTCTAACACTTTCTAGCTGTGTGGCCTTGAGCACATTAATCTCTCTGAACCTCAGTATTCCTGTCTGTAGAATGGCATTAGTACATCATAGGATTATCACAAGAATAAGTAACATAAAGAACTTATAAGCACACCTGACCCATAGTAAACATTTAATAAATGTTAGTTATTTTCATTTACGAGGTGAAATGTGATAATGTAGGGGGAAGAATTGTAAATTTGGGATCAGCATATACAAGCTATTATACATAGGATGGATAAACAACAAGGCCCTATTGTAAAGCACAGGGAACTATATTTAATATCCTGTGATAAACCATAATGGACAAGAAAAATAATATATAACTGAATTACCTTGCAGTACACTGGAATACAACATTGTAAATAAACTACCGTAAGATTTTTTTAATACTAAATCAAAAAAAATGTGATAAGGTAAAGCACTCAGCACAATGCTGAGCACATAGTAAGTACGCAATACACAGTAAATTTTTATTTCCAGTACAGTATGAACCTTAGAAAAAAGGAGCTATAGGCAGCTGAAGAGAAGAGATGATAAGGCCCCTGAGCTGCCATCAACAGGCCTTGGAATTAGAAGGTCAAGAAAGCAAAAGGCATCACCTCACCTTGAATTCAGAGGAGACCTGAACCCTTGGAACCTCCCAGCCTTGGCTTCAGCCTGTCCACTTTCTATAGGGGTGCGGTTGGCTCTCCATCTGATGCTTTCACTGGATTTTGTCTCTCTCCTCTAGACTCTCTAGAGCAATGGTTGTCAACCCCAAATGACTTTGCCCTGGGAGACATTTAGCAACATCTGGAGACATTTTGGGCTTCCCTGGTACTCAGATGGTAAAGAGTCTACCTGCAACGCAGGGGACATTTTTGGCTGGGACAACTCGGGTGCTATACACACCTAGCAGGGAGAGGCCGGGGATGTTGTTAGACATCCTCCTGTGCACAAGAGAGCCCCCACCACAAAGCATTAGCTACTCCAAAATGTCATTGGTTCCCAGGTTGAGAAACCCTGCTCCAGAGGTAAGGAGATCATCACTCAATTAGCAGGAAATGGGTGGGGAAAGGGATGAAGCAGGGATGTGGGGAGAGGGAGCAGTTCCTTGCTGGAGGTGCCAGGGAACAGTGGAGGCAGCCCCTCTGCAACGCACAGAAAGGACCCCAGCACCACTTTCTCCTCAGTATCGGAGACCAAAGGAAACCAAGAAAGAAACCAAGAAAACGGAGTCAACTTCTTTGTATGTCTTATATATTTAATTAATAAATAGGTTTTCTTCTTTAAACACAGAACATATAACAGATTGAAACACTCCCCCCTCCCCCCGATTCCAAAGACAAGAGTCTATAAAACAAATGCCAGCTATACTGCCCTAAGGGCAGAAAAAGTCTGGTGATTCCCACCCAGCCCTGCCTCCTGCAGCACCACCACCCCCACACTGCAAGAGAAGGGGGTCTGGGGCTTCTCCCTTGGACCCTGGGGACTCAGGTGAGAAGCATGCGAATGTATGATGTCACCTCTCCATGAGGCATGGGCTATGCAAAGATGAGATTTCCTTCTCAGTGGCTCTGACCAGCTCCTGCCTTCTGATTTCAGTTACCAGTTATGAAGCACCTGGGCTGAGCTCCCAAGGGAGCTGCCTCTTGGCTTCCCCACTCTCCACTCCTCTGCAGCCTCCTCAGAGGGGAAGGGAAGGGCTCAGGGACCCCTCCCATCCCCTGGCCTGCATGGAAACGCTGTGTGGAAGAGGCATGATGCTGAAGTGAGGCTCCTGTAGGCCCCCAACCAAAGCCGTGAGGCCAGCATGCCCCCCAAACCCCCACACCTTTTCTGCCACTGGAGCAGAGGGCACTGGGGCAGCCGCCCCCTCCACCACCTAGTGCCTGGCTTGGGGTGTGATGGTTCTTTCTCAGTGTCAGGTCCTCAAGCCGGGCCTGGCTCTTTCCTTGTCTCGTTCCTGTCTCCTTCCGAGCCCTCACCGTGGCCATCTGAAAATCTCATGTCCAGAGTCCTAAATTGTCTCCTCCTCCCTCTCCCCGTGCCTCTGCAACCCAAGGGAGGAAGTGGGAGGTTGTCTCCCCTCTCCAACCCCCACTTCACATAATGGAACAGCTTTTGGCCTTTTCCTTCTTGAAGGTGGAAGAGATGAGTTCAGAACGGCTGGGGAGGTGGAGAAGTCGCTTGGAGAGGCTTCGGACAGGGCTCTTCGGGGGCATTGGGCTGGGTTTGTTCAGACACACCATGGATGCTGTCCGGAAGATGCTGTGGATACTCTTCTCTGACGTGAAAGCCGAGCCTTCCAGGTATATTTCTGCACCCAGCTGCTTGGCAATGGCACAGCCCTGCAGGGGGAGTGAGGTCATCCATGCAGTGATCCAAAATGGCTCTGAAACCCTGGTTTCTCAGGGTAGTGGTCCTCCCCAGGGCTGCTCCAAGGGACCCAACTGCCAGGCTCCCACCACCACCCTCTATTGATTATTTTCTGAAAGTGAAGCCTGACTGCACCTTAAAGTCATCTGGAACATTTTTAAACCATACTGATGCCAGAACAAGTAAATCGGAATTTTTGAGGGTAGACCTAGGAATTAGTATTTTTAAGAACTCCTCAGATGATTGTAATGTGAAAGACTGGTTTAAAGAAATGATCTTTACCTTCCCATGTGCATAAGAAATTATCCAGGGACTTAATATATAATGTAACTCCATACTTTTCTCCCAGAATGACTCTGCAGATAAGGAGTCAGGAATTCTAACAAACACCTCTAGTGATTCTAATGAAGGTGGTCCACACATACACACAAAAAACCACTTGAGAAACACTGGCACACACAGGAATGGCTCACCTGAAAAACTATAGTATGTGCCTGCGTGCATGCTAAGTCACTTCAGACGTGTCCAACCCTGTGCAACTCTGGATTGTAGCCCACCAGGCTCCTCTGTCCACAGGGTTCACCAGGCAAGAACACTGGAGAGGGTTAGCCATGCCCTCCTCCAGGGGATCTTCCTGACTCAGAGATGGAACCCATATCACTTATGTCTCCTGCACTGGCAGGCAGGTTCTTTACCACTAGCACCACCTGGGAAGTATGAATCTGAGCAAATTGGTATCCATTACCTCCATCCAGGTAACTAGTTTGCTGATTACAGATGGCACCCCAGAATACCAATTCTCTCTTGCTATAGTGAAAGAGTGTGAGCAAGAGCCATTTCCCAAGCCCTCTCCTGTAGCCTTCCCCAGCTCAACTCCCAGCCCACACATGGGCCCGCGTGCACACACACACACACCTACCTGCTCATAAGAGATGGGTGCCTGCTTCTGGTGTGACAGCTCCATCAGAGTGCTCAGGTCTGTTCTCAGGTCGGTCTTACAACCAATAAGCAAGACACGGGTGCTGGGACAATAGTCAAGGATTTCCGTCCTCCACTGAAGAGCCGCACAAGAAGATAGGAAGGAGGAAGGAAGGACAGTCAGTGGCTGACGGACACCCGGAGGAACCCAGTTGGCAACATCACATACACCATTCCGCTTATCCCCAGCCCAGCCCTCCCTGTGAGTCACAGCATCGCCACTGCACTAATTACATCATCTTCCTGCCCAGCCTTTGGGGTCACAGGAGTGCTGACCCAAGAGCCTGTCCCCAAATTCAATGGCCCAGTCTCCAAAGAGAGCACAGGGACAAATCTCTCACTCTCCGCCAAGCATATGGGGCATGGGTCCACCCCCTCAACCCAAAGGGCTGCACAAGTCCAGAAAGCCAAGAAGAAGCCAACCAGTCTCTTTCCAAGGGAAGGAGATAATCCCAGAGTCTTCTGGGAAACTGGGCTAGTTACACAAGGCTTCCTGGGACTCCTCAGTATGGGTAGACCTTACTACCATGACTGAGGCATTTCCTACCAACAGTTCAGCTCACGCCTGCCTGGCTAAGTCCCAGAAGGCCTGGGATCAAGGTCCGTAAAGCTGCCACCCAAAGGCCCCTTCTCCAACCCTCAAACCATATCACCAGAAAGTTCCCTACTCTCAACCCTCACTTCCTGAGTCTCCAGCACCACCCTCCCCTGCTGGGCCTCTGGCAGATCAGTGCAGGATAGGGGCAAAGGCAGGATGAAGAGGGACTGGAGATCTGGGTTTAGTTCCAGTGTTTAGTCGCTAAGTTGTGTCTAACTCTTTGTGACCCCATGGACTGTAGCCTGCCAGGCTCCTGTGTCAGTGGGACTGTCCAGTCAAGAATACTGGAGTGGGTTGCCCTGTCCTCCTCCAGGGAATCTTCCTGATCCAGGAATTGAACCCATGCCCCTGCGTTGGTAGGCGGATTCTTTACCACTGAACCACCTGGGAAGCCCCTCTGGTCCCAGAACTGTAGCTAATGGTGTGGCCTCGGGCAAATCTCTTCCTTCCCTGGCCTCAATTTCTTCCTACACAAGAGGGGTTAGATGACAAGGTCCCAAGATTCCTTTTTGTTCTCCAGCTGAGCTAGAGATGGTAGAATTCATTCAGTCTTACCTTCTTGAGTGCACTGTCCACAGTCTCTGGACGGCTGATATCAAAGCACAGTAATACTGCGTCTGAGTCACTGTAGCAGAGTGGACGGACATTGTCATAGTAGGGAGACCCTGGTAGCGGGAAGAGAGAGCTGATGGTAAATCATGGCACTTTCCCTCCCCTAGAGGCCTAAACCCAAAGAGCACTGGGACACCACGCTTGGTCCCTTAAGGGAGAGGGCCCCACCTATCTCCCAGGGGAACGTGCTGCAATGGGAAGCTTGGGACCTGACCACCTGCCAAGAGACAGTGCAAGGTCATCTTCCTTAATCCTGAAAAAGGGAAAGGGGCAAAATAAAAGGAAGGTGAAGTATAATCGGGCCCTGTCTGGGTCTCCTACAGTGGGCTTCATTGAAGGTCCACCAGTTTTCCGAGTCCCTGGGGAAGCGGCTCCTACTCGTGCAGAGAGATCAGGCCTTGTTTAAGGTCTCTTTTCTAGAGTCTGCCTGCTGTCTAACCTCTGCTCCTGGCTTCTGCTTCAGGATCTCCCCAGTGAAGAAACACATCTGCCTGTTATATAACTGGCTGCCCTGCTTCTTTGCCATGGGGTCAGAACTCTAGGAGGCAGGCAGGGGAGGGAGAGCATCAGGAATTCAGGGTCCCACTGGTCCTCCCACCCAAATCAGCTTACACTGGAAAGAGCAAAAGGAAAGCTGCAGCCCCCTGTCCCAAGATCTCAGGGAGGCATTCTCAAAGACAGCAGCACCAACAGCTGGGATTTAGAGGCTCTCGAATAAGGGTCCATGGCTGGGAGGGGAGTAGGCAGTGCAGACCCAGGTGGTGCAATGTGGGAGAAGGCTGGGGGTTGAACCTGCCCCCCTCCACCCTGGAGAAGGAACAGTAGCAGCTTTGGAACCCAGACAATCCGTGCTCAGAATAGCAAGCAGCCCCTCTCCCTGAACCGCAATCGCCATGGAAACTGGGGGGAATCCAAGCTGAGGCAGGGGGGTGGTGGTTCAAAAAAAGGGAGTAGAGGGGAGTTGGGATAACTGCCTGCTCCTTCAGTAATCAGCCCCCATCCCTCTCTGAGGGATAAAGTGGGGTCTCATCACAGTATCACTGGGCAAAAGGAACACTGCAGCACTGGGGAAGGAGGAGAGGAGGCCTCCTTTCTGGCTCTAAGCGATCCCCCTCCTCTAAGACCAGCAAGTGAATAATGGCCCCAGTGCTGGGAAGCCCCATCCCACACACCCCTGCCATTCCTCCTTCCTTACGGGCATCTCATTTGAAAGAGGGAGTTTGAAGCTGAAGGACAGCCGGCATCCTTTTGGAACTTGGGGGGTGGGGATGCGGCACAGAGAACAGAGACCACCTTGCTGATTTTCCATTATCTGAACTGGGATTCAAGGACTGCATTCTGACTGTGGGAAGAGGGGGAGGGGCTTTTTGGGGGCGGTGGTAGTGAAAAGAGACGAGCTGCAGGAAGATTCTGGGAAGATTGAGAGGTGGGCAGAGTACAGCAGATGAAAAACCATATATCATGCAGCCAAGCTGCATTCCAGCTCAATCCAGCCAGCATAGCACAGTCCGGATAATCAGAATCCTGGCTCCCAACCCCTGGAACTGCAACAGAGGGAAGCATATCAGGTGGAGGAATTTCTGTCCTGGTTTGGGGAGTGGGGAGCAAGGGGGTGTCTCATTTTCTGATTACCCATATCCTACCTCCAGTCTTTCCAATCCTCAAAATTGGATGATGGGAATAATAGATCTTTGGAGGAGTAGGATGGCATATTTATATGTAACAGGAAACCCCTAGTGATTTATAGTTCCTCTTTAAACTCAGCATTTTTGAAGAGAAATGGATTTTATTTTCTTTCTCATATTTCTGGCTTTCAGTCCTTAATTATGATTCTGAGCTCAGTCTATTTTAAAAGGGCTGGGGTAAAGAGATAATGGAAAGGGGGTCAGAGTGAAAAGCAAAGGATAGCCTAGCACTGAAGGTTTAGGGATGAGAGACTTAAAACATTGCTTTCCACATTCCAGAAAGATAGAGCATCTTCTACCTCAGCCTAGTCAGAGCCAACACCCCCCTGCTATGTACAACATGACCATGACCCATATTGAGCCCCCACCCTCCAAAACACTGACGATGCATCGCTTCATCCCTCAGCCGCAGAGGTATGACAGTGGGGCTGAGCTGCGGCAGGCAGGCAGGCAGCAGTGGCCAGAGATGAAATGCAGAAGAGAAAACTGAGTCAGGAGCAACATTTCCCCCCAAACAGACTTGTCTCCCTGCCACAACCACCACTGCCTCCTGCCTTTTCTTTGGCTTTGCTCTGGGGCAGTAAAGGCTGTGAGTGCGTGTGTTGGATGGCAGAGTGTGGAAATGCAGAAGCCCTAACTGCCTCCTCCAGTAGTCTTCTGGGGTCCATTCACCTCCCCATTCCAGCTCTCTAAAGGATGGAGCCAGACCAAGAAAAGTGATAGCTTCTGGGGTTCATCCATTCTGCACCCCTGGATGAGCCAACTGAGTTAGCCAAGCCCCACCCCCACCAAAGAATCTTCAGGTCTCTTTCTTTCAGTTTACAGGCAAGCACCATACTCCTTCTCCCCGTCAGAGAGAAAAACAATTTCTAAGAGACAGCAACTGCAACAGACCAGTGGGGGTGGGAAAGGGGCACTTGGGGCCAGCAGTCTTACCTGAAGTGTCCCAGAGACTGAGCTCCACTCTCTGTTCCTCTGTCTCCAAGCAGGCTGTGTAATTCTCAAACACAGTGGGCACGTAAGTCTGTGAAAAGAGAGGAACTATTCACACCTTGGACGTACCAAAGCCGCTCACCCTAGTGAGACACTAACATGGCAGGAAAGGAGAGGATACCTGGGGCAGGAGGGACCACATGGGACAGGAGAGATGGGTGTAGAGGCTCAGGCACTTTGCTCCATCAAAGTGAGAAATGTAAAAGACTTCCTGCCAGGGACAATCTCCCCATTGTCGGTCAGGGAGACACCACAGACAGACAGACAGACAGACAGACACCACACACACGGATTCCTCTTGTCCCCAGATTTGCCTGTCTTCAAATTTCAGAGCCACAAATCAATTCTAGCTCTTTTTCTCCCCACAGGTCCCTGGGACCAGCAGGGCGGCAGAAGCCTGCCTGGGGACAAGCGCACAGAATGGGTGAAGGGACGGCAGGTGTTACGTCAAGAAGAAACCCCTGACTCTCAAATGCCTCCAGTTCCCTCTCCCAAAAGCAGACTCCAGGATGGAGAGAGGTAGGAGGGGATTTGATCAGGGACCTATGGGTGAAGAGGTGAGGAGGAGCCAGCTGGGCGGCAGAAGTGGAACAGGTCTCAGGGGAAGCTAAGGCAGGGCGGTCCTCCAGCCAGAAGGCGGCTGAGGATGGGGATGGTGGGGTGGGATGAAACAGCTCCCCTGGGCAGGTGGGAATCTACCCGCAGCAGCAGGCGGTCAAGAGGAAAGGTGGCCAGCGGGCGGGCGAGCAACTCACCTCGGGATAGCAGTCCTTCGCCAACACCTGTAACATTGCTGTCTTCCCACATTGCACATCCCCCACCAGAACGAGCTTACATCTGGCCACGACTGGCTGGGGGGCCCGTCTCTCCTTCATGGCTGCAGCCTCCGCGGGAGCTGGACTCGGAGAGGGTTATGCCAGGTGCGTCTCAGCACACTACCACCCGGATTCCCTGCCTCTCTCCAACTGAGAAAGAGGCCAGTACGGCCACCTTATATTGCCCTGGCTGAGCCAATCACAAGAGAAGGCGGACTCTGTCACAGCCAATCCCTGAAGTGGGATCCCCTCTAGCAGCCAATGGCAGGAGGATCTGAGTCAGAACCCTCTTCTTCCCTTCCCTTTCTCTTAAAGCTGCACCGTTTCTTGCTTCCTCTGAAAGGGAATTCCCACGTTGTTTTGCGTTTCTATCGGGATTGGGGTGGGGGGAAATCAACCAAACTTTAATGGTCTTGAGTGTCCACCAATTAGTGTCAAAAACAACAAACTAGCCAAGAATGTGGATAGTGAAGTCAAGCTGGAATTGTCCCAGGAGAACAGGACTTGCCTAAATTGAGGACTGGTGGCACTTCCCTGGGGAAGGGGTGGTCCCAGAAATCTCTGACCCCTTTGTTCCATCCAATCCCCACTCGGACCACTTCCCACTTCTGGCTTCTCTTCACAGAAGCTCCTGCTGGACCCCCTTATCAACTCGGTTGGACCCCTTTCAACACCCAAGTCTCTTCCTCAGAAATCACCTTCACTAAAAAGTACATAAATTAAACAACCTTCTTGCGTCATCTGGAAAAAACCCACAGAGCTTGTGACCCAGAGATGGGCACAGAGAAAGGAATGAGGGAGTCTGGCAAGTGGGGAGGGGTATGAAGAGGGCAAAACAAACAAAGTTGCTGTCTGTTTGGCCAGACAACCTCTCACCCCAGGCCTAGCAGGAGCTGCTTTAGGGGTGTTTGTTCTACCTCTTGGGTTCAGCTTCCTGGATGAATCAGGCACAGGTCCAGTTTCAGGTTGACACCTACTGACGCTGCTGTACTGCGTGTGTCAGCTGGTTGAAGTCCAGACTGGAAGAATGGGCCTGGGACTTTGGGATTCGGAAGCTGAAGGGCAAAATGAGGTTGAGATGAGCTACGTAACTGCCTGCCAGCCCTTGGCCCTGAGAGCCCTTCATGTTACCGCCTCTCCACTAGACAGAACCAGCTTGAATAACCTACTGATTATTCAGGAACCTAAACAGTCTAGATCAGGCCTCCTGGGGGATCAGGGATTGAAGTGAGACTGACCCTGGGCAAAAGCGGAGCACTCCAGACTTTTTCTCTAGGTCCCTTCATCTTGTGAAGCCCAGTGCCTCTGGAGCACAGGCTGAGCCGTATTCCCTTTGAGCTTTACTCTGACTTGCCATCACTGCTACCCCACTGGGGCAGGGAGGGGGGTGTGTTCCCTGTTACATACGATGTTTAAAATCTTCCCTGGTCCCAAAGGGACAGGATTGCCAACGCCCTCTATAGACAGGAGAATGGAGAGTATTTTGAGACTGTGGCCTAATCAATGTGCGTGCATGCTAAGTAGCTTCAGTCTTCAGCGCCTGACTCTTTGCAATACTGTGGACTGTAGCCCACCAAACTCCTCTGTCCATAGCATTCTCCAAGCAAGAACACTGGAGTGGGCTGCCATGCCTTCCTCTAGGGGATCTTCCTGACCTAGGGATTGAAACTGCATCTCTTATGTCTCCTGCATTGGCAGGCGGCTTCTTTATCACTAGCACCACCTGGGAAGCCCCAACAGAGGTGGTCAATCAGTTGTGTCCAACTCTTTGGGACCTCCCAGACTCCACGGACTGTAGCCAGACAGGCTCTTCTGTCCATGGAATTCCCAGGTAAGAATACTGGGGTTGGTAGTACTCCCTTCTCCAGGGGATCTTCCCCACCTAGGGATCAAAACTAGGTCTCCTGCGTCTAGTCCAAGTTGCCTGGCTGAGGGTCCTGGGGCTAAGTCCTGCATTGTCCTCTGCCCTAAGGCCCCCCTTCCAGGGATCAGGGATCACTTCAGGGAATCTCCAGGGTAGAAAGACAGTTACCGGGTGATACCATTGGCTGGTTACCCTCCTCTCCCAGGCAGGCTCTCTGGAAGCTTCTTTTCCCCTACCATTCCCCAGGTCTCATCCTCAGCCCTAAGATAATGTTCTGTCTATAGAATTTGTCCTCTTTCTGCCCTTTTGCAGCAGCCTGACAGCCTCTCTGAGCTGCCCATAAACATGGTTTGGGAGTGTTCCAGGAACAGCTGTAAGATCACAGACTGCCTCAGCCTGGAGTCCTCTCCCTCAGCATGACTTTTTCCTGGTGTCTCCCTCCCTCCGTCTCATCGGAACTCAGTTCTGGAAGCACCAGTGGGGTTCCCATACAGCCTCTTAACCCTTAACTGGGTTCCCTCCAATGGCAGCCCCAAAGGCTTTAGCCCTCTCTCTCCCCATGTTCTCTCCCAGCCTGCCCCTACACGGACCCCCTCCCGAGGCACTCCAAATAATATTCAAATAAGTAAAAACTGTTCTTGCTATGCAAACAACTTCCTCTAACTTCTAACAAGATTGCCACTCCTGAGGTCCACTGAGGTAGAAATTCGGGGAACTGGTGCTAACACTGCTTCTTCCCTGAGCAGTTGCATTTCAGGAGAGGAAAGCAGAAAGCCTGAGCCGTGAGACGGAGCAGCCCCCATGATGGGGCCTCCTGGGGATCAGGGCTGAAGTAAAACTGACCTTGAGCAGAAGGGAGAGCTCTCCAGACTTCTTCTCTAGGTCCCTTCACCTTGTCAAGATGTGTCTCCGAAGATATTTTGTGGGTCACATGTTTATGAATTATGGTGGGACATGTGGGGGGTGTGTGTGTTCAGAAGGCAGTGTGGCAACATGAAAGGAGGATGGAACCAAAATTCAGCTGGTCTAGATGTTGGACCAGCTCTGTCCTTAACAAACTATGTGTGTTTGGGTTAGTCTCTCTGGGCCCCTAATTCCTTGAATGTAAGGTGAAAGGTTTGGACTAACGAAGGGGTTTTTAGCCTTTTTTTTTTTTTTTTTTAGCAGTTAGACTACCTCCCCCAAGTTTGTTTAAACCTCTTCCATGTATCTTTATTTAAAAATCCAAAGCCAGAGTAATAATTGTATAATGTTGTTTTTTCCTATAAGACCGACTCTTTGCAACCATGTGGACTGTAGCCCGCCAGGCTCCTCTGTCTGTGGAACTCTCTAGGCAAGAATATTAGAGTGGGTTGCCATTCCCTTCTCCAGGGGATCTTCCTGACCCAAGACTCAAATCCAGGTCTCCTGCATTGGCAGGCAGATTCTTTACCACTGAACCACCAAGGAAGCCCTCCTATAAGAGCAGGAAAATTTAAAACAAGGTTATACTTGAAAACATTATCCTAAGGTAAAAGAAGCTAGTCACAAAAGGCCATATATTATATGATTTCACTTGTATGAAGCATCCAAAACAAATCCAAAGACACAGAAAGGAGATTAGTAGTTGTCTAGGGCTTGGAGAAGGAAATGGCAGCCCACTCCAGTGTTCTTGCCTGGAGAATCCCAGGGACGGGAAGCCTGGTTGGCTACTGTCTATGGGGTCGCAGAGTCGGACACGACTGAAGCGACGCAGCAGCAGCAGGGCTGTAAAACCTGTGGGGGAATGTAGAATGTCTGCCAATAGGTGTGAGGTTTCTTTCTGAGGTGACAAAACTCTTCTAAACTTGATTATGGTGATGGTTGTACAACTCTGTGAATATACTAAAAACCACTGAATTGTTTAAATTGGTGAGTTGTATGGTATGTGAATTAAATCTTGATAAAGCTGTTACTTTTTCTGACATTTTATTTATTTATTTATTTTTGGCTGTGCTGGGTCTCTGTTGCTGTGCGGGCTGCTCTCTAGTTGCGATGAGCAGGCTTCTTATTGCAGTGGCTTCCCTCGTGTCAGAGCACGGGCTCTAGAGCACAGGCTCGGTAGTTGTGGTCACGGGCTCAGCTGCTCCTCGGCATGTAGGATCTTTCCAGACCGGGGCTGGAACCATGTCTCCTGCATTGGCAGGTAGATTCTTTACCACTGAGCCACCAGGGAAGTCCAAAGCGGTTACTTAAAAAATAAATAAGTAAGTTTATAATTTCAAATTTTCTTTACAATCTCCTTTAACTTGTTTTTTTTTCCTTAAAAAAAAAACTTATTGTGTGGAGATGTTCAAACATTTAAAGAAATACAAAATACAACGAACCCATCTGTAACCATCACCCAGCTCCAACAATCATCCTCACAACCCTACATCTCTACCCCATCCAGCTTCTCCCCGTACACCTCCTCACTGGACAACTGTAAAACAAATTTTGGATGTCATATCATTTAATCCATAGAGATTTCAGTACTTATCTGAAAAATAAAAAGATTCTTCATAAACATAATCAAAATACCATTATTCCCACTAAAAATAAATAATTCCTTAAAAATCACCAAATAGTCAGTCAGTGCTAAAATTTCCCCAATTGTGTCATTCATTGATTTAGTTACATTGGAATCTAAACAAAGTCCACTCACTGAATTTCATTGGTATGGCTCTTAAGCATCTTTTATTTCATAGGTTCCATTTCCTTTTTTTCCCCTATAGTTTACCTGATGAAGAAACCACATTGTTTATTCTACAGTGTCTTCCATATTCTGGATTTTGCTGATTGCATCTCCATGGTATTGTTAACATACATTAAACACTTTTACAAATTACATCTCATGCAGTATCCCCAAACACAAAAAGATGAAAAACAAAACTTCAGTGGTTAAATCAGAATTAGGGACTTGGGATGGGACTCACTCAGCCTCCCAGGGTACTTCTAGGGGACAAACTCCAGGGAACACAATTTAAAAGCCACTAGCCTGGATATCGTGTGCATGCGTGTGTGTGTATGTGTTTGTGTGTGTGTGTGTGTGTGTGTGTACCACACCTTCAAAGCTCAGGGCTGTCCTATCTTTTTTTGACTCTGATTACTCTGATAAGGTCCTTATCTAGGACAGTGATGTAACACACCAAGGTGTTCAGGGTGGTAGCAAATTCAAATCCACTCTGACTCTTAGCACAGAGTACACAAACCCAGGACTTTCTCTGCCCTAGGGATCCTTACAAAGAGCTCCCAGGGACACTGCCACCTGTGTCCCCCAGGAGTCTAGAAGGCAAGGCCCACTCACCCCTCCTTAATACAACTCAGGCGCTCCACTTCTCAGTTCTAAACCATAACTTCTCATGATCTCAGGGATCTCTGGCTCCTAGCCATGGGAATACCTGACCCTTTGACGGGGCCTTTTAGCTGGAGCACTCACTAGAGTGCTAAACAAGATTTTAAGACTCAGTCCCCATCTTCATGGAGTTTACAGCTTATGAGGAGGAGATAAAACAAGAGCCTGGCAGGTAACTGAAACAAGCGCAGTAGGAGTGCTGAGAAGGGAGAGGTCAGATCTGGTTAGGTGATCTTGGAAGCCTGATCTAAGAGAGTGGTTTCTCCTGGGCCTCAATTTTAATACAAGACTGGAGACGGCAAGACTTCCCTGCTCCAGTGGTTAAGAGTCCTCCTGACAATGCAGGGGATGTGGGTTCAATCCCTGCTCTGGAAACTAACATACCCATATGCTGTGAAGCAACTAAACCAGAGCACTGTGACTACTGAAGCAAGTGCTACCGAGAGCTGCAACTAAGACCCAAGGTGGTCAAATACATAAACAGACAACATTATTTTTTTAAAAAATACTGGAGAGGAGAGATGCAGGAAAATTCTCAGCTCGCCCAAGGACTGAAGAATCAATGTAACCAGCTGAAGCAGATGATTCAGGGGGTGGGGCAGTTTGCCTGAGAACATAATTAGGAAAGGGAACGTGGTACTAAAATATCATAAAATACACTTAAAAACCAAAACGTAGGAGTTCAGAGTTTTAAAAAATACGCACAAGTATACTTGTATGTTTTTTCTTGATTGTCAGTGCCCTCCAGCCGAAGACTACCAGCAGACACTTACAGTCAAACAGAATTGGGTTTGTGAACTCATTTCATCAAGGAGAAGACCACACACCAACTGTGGGGCATCCAGGAAAAGGCTTAGGATTTGGACTTAAATTTGCAGATTTGGGGAGAGGTCAGGGAAGCAGCAGAGAAGGCAATGGCACCCCACTCCAGTACTCTTGCCTGGAGAATCCCATGGACGGAGGAGCCTGGTAGGCTGCAGTCCATGGGGTCCGAAGAGTCGGACTCGACTGAGCGACTTCACTTTCACTTTTCACTTTCATGCATTGGAGAAGGAAATGGCAACCCACTCCAGTGTTCTTGCCTGGAGAATCCCAGGAATAGGGGAGCCTGGTGGGCTGCCGTCTACGGGGTCGCACAGAGTCAGACACAACTGAAGTGACTTAGCAGCAGCAGCAGTAGCAGCAGGGAAGCAAGGTTGCCCTGGGTTAGAGGTTGTCAGGAAGCTGGTGGATTCTACAATTGGGTACCATTTTTTTTTTTTTTTGAGTTCTATTTTTTTGGCTGTGCCGCACTGGCATGGAGGATATTAGTTCCCCAAGCGGGGACCTAATTCATACCCCCTGCAGTGGAAGCACAGAGTCTTAACCTCTGGACCGCCAGGGAAGTCCCTACCTTCTCAGTTCTAAACCATAGTGGTACCTTAGTAAATAAGAATGAAGCAAGACTAACGCTGTGACTGGTAAAGGAGCATCAGCCACTCGTATGAGCTAGAACAGGGGGATGTTTGTTCATTTTTATGGGTTGGACAATTTCTTGTTTTTGTCTGTGTTTGGATGTGACTACAGCGAGGTCTTGTTCTTGATCTATTTAGGTCATTAGATAGCCTTGCTTGATGTTGATATTCTGTGAAAGTGTTATATTCCATAGGAGAAAACCAAAGATTAGTTGTGAAGGCCAGGCCCACTCCTGCAGCTTTTCTCTTTCTTGGGCTCTTCTGCTCCTCTTCCCGAGAGCTGAGTGTTGTATGAGTCTAGTGAGCGATTAGAAGCAGAAACAAAAGGAAAATGGAGAATTTTCTTGGAAAACTTCCTAGAGGAAGTAGCATTGAGCTATGGTTAAAGTAAGAATAAGATGCTGAGAGGTTGGTAGTATGTAGGGAATGATCTAGGGAATTGGGATGATGTGGAAGCAAGAGATGGAAAAAGAGGACCAGTGAATGCATGTGTGTGTGTGTGTGTGTGTGTGTGTGTGTATAAAGGCCTATACAGGAAGAGACAGAAATAAAAGCTACCTGAACTAGACTAAGAATTAGGAGGGAAAAGATGGCTGAGGATGGGGCAGGAAGGGAAACAGGGACCCAGTAAAGACAGTGGTCCTGGGGAAACCTTGTTCTGCCTGGTCTGGACTGAGCTGTGGGCTGGAAGTGGGGGACAGAGGAGCAGTGTGTGGCCAGAGTGTAGCCACCATTCCTGAAACAGGTACCTGGATCAGAGGACCCTGGTAAGACCGCAGCAGGTAGGGCTTCCTGCCTTCTTTTGCCACCACCAAGGCTTGGTCAGGGCCAAGGTGCTAGGGGCCATCATGCTGGGGGAAGTCTAAGGAAGGAGAGGCACTCAGGAACATGGGAGTGAGCCGGGAAGCGATGAGAACGCTGAGCCACACATATCCCCTTTCCAGTTTCCCAGGTCCAGCCACTTCCTCATCCGCTAGTGTAGCAACTCCCCCGCCCTCCTCTGGGCCTCCTTCTGCAACCCTTCATTACAGCCTTCCGGGGATCTTTGTGTGCCCCCTCTCCTGGGTCCTTCCAGGAGGTCCTTCTTGATCTGGCAAGGTGGACAGAAGTATAACTTTCCTCTGCCTCCCCCCAACCCGATTTCTTGCCAGCAAAAGCAAGGCAAATCTGTTTTGGTGGAAAAGTAACTATAAGGAGATTCAGTTTATCTATTTCTAAAAGGCAAGATTAAAAACAAAACCAAGAAACTACATGGGTCATGTCCAGTCTCTGCTTAAGTCTTATGGGGTCAGGTTCATTTTGAATAACATCCAGTTGCTTTCAGAACCATACATGACCTGTCTTGCCCTTGTATTCTTCCCCTCTCCCACTGTGCTCCAGCCATGCTGAACCTTTGCTTCCTCCAATCAGGGCTCTCAAATTTTCTATCACATGTCATAGTCAGAAATCTGTTACAGGAATTTTTCTGGTGGTCCAGTGGCTAAGAGTCCATGTTCCCAATGCAGGGGACATGGGTTCAATCCCTGGTCAGGGAACTAGATCCCACGTGCTTCAACTAAGAGTTTGCCTGCTGCAGCGAAAATTGAAAACACCATATACCACAACTAACGGGATCTTCCCAACTCAGAGATCGAACCGGGGTCTCCTGCATTGCAAGCAGATTCTTTACCACCTGAGCCACCAGGGAAGCCCCAACTAAAATCCAGCACAGCCAAATAAATAATAATAATAATAAACACTTTTAAAAAAGAAACACGTTACATCACAGCCCAAAACATAGACACATTCACACTTTATCTACACATACAGTTACATATAAATATATATTTATCGCACACACACACACACACATTCATACTACACTAGCGGATGAGGAAGTGGCCGGACCTGGGAAACTGGAAAGGGAATATGTGTGGCTCAGCCTTCACATCATTTCCAAGCTCACTCCCATGTTCCTGAGTGCCTTTCCTCCCTTAGACTTCCCCCAGCATGACAGCTCCCTATGAAATTAAAGTTCCTGGGGGAAAAAAAAAAAGAACATTAAAGTTCCCCAAACAGTCACCTTTACCAAGTACCATGTACTCTGCTTGTACCTGGGAACCTTTAGCTGCATTCCATCTTCCGGAGCACCCTGCTCCTTGATGGTCCCCACTGGTATCCCTTCATCCCTTAGATCTGGGGTTTTAGTGTCATCTGCCCAGAGAACTCACCTTGACTGAAGTAACCACTTGACAATTCCCTTTCATGTTCTCTGGCATTGGTCACCACGATCTTTTTCTGGCATGTGTTTTTTGTGTACCTATTTTTGTTGTCTTTCTCCTCCACTCTGGTATGGCAGACTCGAACGTGTGCTTGCTGAGCCGCTGCAGTCACATCCAGCTCTTTTCGAGCCTATGGGCTGCAGCCCGCCAGGCTCCTCTGTCCATGGGATTCCCCAGGCAAGAATACTGGAGTGGGTTGCCATGCCCTCCTCCAGGGGACCTTCCTGACCCAGGAATCGAACCTGCATCTCTTACGTTGCCTCTTGGTGGGGTCTTTTCAGTACCATTTCCTGCCATATCCCCAGTGTCTAGAACAGTATCTGGAACCCAGCAGGGGCTCAGTGAATGTGGACAGATGGAAGGAATGACCCTGACCCGGACTCTCTCTCTTTGGACCTCAGCATCCTTATACAAAATATGACTTGCTGGACTTGCTCTCTGGGAGCCTCCCGGCTCACCCCCAGTCCAGTCTTCCAGGGCACGCCAGGGGATGCGCCCCAGACAACCAGAGTCTGGCATGGGTGGGACTGCGAGGGTCAGGCAGTCACCCCTTAACCCACAATCCTGTTTACTGACGAGGACAAACACGGAGGAAGGACAGATATTTGCTTCCAGGTTAGTGAAGGCCAAGGGCATAAACCCCGGCACAGAGCAAATAGTGGAAAGGCAGACCCGAAGCCAGCCAGACATAGAGGAGAGCCACCACGGCTGTCCTGTGTGCTGGGCTCCACCTGCACTGTCTCACTCAGTCCTCGGTCCTCCAAGGGTCCAAGAGGTGCTATGGGACTTCATTAGCATCTCCGCTCTGGAGTCAGCCCCGCTAGCTTGAGAACCAGACTCCACACATCCAGAGGCCGCACAGGTCTCTACCTGTGCTCAGATCATGAGGCCCGGGTTCGAATCCTGGTGCCAGCCATTCCCAGTTATGTGAACTGGGTGAATTACTCCATCTTTCACTGAGCTTTGGTTTTTCTGAAATGGGGGTGGCAATACTGCATTACCTTGTGTTCTTTCCACCACTTCCTGGGGATGGGACTCTTAAGCAAATCAGGAGTCTCCACTGGGTTTGCCAACCTATCTGACCCCCTGGGCCTCCGGGCCTCTGGCCGCAGCGCGTGGGTTGAAAGCCTTGGCCCACGTTCAGTGGGCCGTGGTCTGCGTCCATGTCCAGGGCCCAGCACCGACTGCCTTGTGACCTTAGGCAACCTCTGTGAGCCTTGGCAGAGATTTCGAATTTCTTGAGCCAGGGTTTCATGCACAGCTGGGACATGCTTCTGCTCGCCAGTTCCTAGACGCTCCAACCCCAGCACTTCCTCTTCCCTGAGGGAGAGAAAACAGAATGTGACACAGAGAGCCCTGAAGTCTGTTATTATTATTAAAAGCCTCTCCTTCCCTCTTCCAGTTTTCTCCAGACTGGATAATCCAAATCCTTGTCTCTTGCCTTCACAAGAGAAAACCCTGAGCCCTCCCCCGGCACCTCTCCTGCGCCACCTCTGGACGTCACCTGTGTCTTCAGGCGGCAGTGAGTCCAGCTCAGGGCTCTGATGGGCAGGGGACAGGGTTGAATGAAAGAGGCCTGAGAAACAGCCCTGCGTCCTGGAGGACCCTCAGGTCCATTATTAAGGCCTTTGCCACCTGCAAGGCACCTGAGCTCAGCACTCTCCTTGCATTATTTCACTTCAACCTCGCTACAACTCTGGTTGTTTAGTCGCTCAGTTGTGTCTGACTCTTTTGTGACCCCATGGACTGTAGCCTGCCAGGCTCCTCTGTCCATGGAATTCTCCAGGCAAGAATACTGGAGTGGATTGCCATTCCCTTCTCAAGAGGATCTTCCCAACCCAGGGATCGAACCCACATCTCTAATGTCTACCGCATTGGCAGTCAGGTTCTTTACCTGGGAAGCCCACTGAGCCTTAGGTAAGTGCTATTTTATTGATGATGAAGCCTAAACCTAATTGGTGGGGTGTGGGCTCCTAGACTCACTGGACTCCCCAGCTCCTCCTTTGAATCAGGTGCTGTCACAGTGGGATGAGCCCTGAACCACAGAAATAGAGTGGCTCTTCTGAAGGGAGGGAAAAGAATGCCACAGTGGGGAAGCTTCCCACTGTGGGAAAACAAGAGGGAAACAAGACAAAAGTATAGAAAGGATGTAAGACCCAGAAGGTTCACATTACAATCAACATTTACCAGTGTTGAGGGGATGGGAGAGGCGGTAATGCGAGATGGGTGGGATAAGGCTGGAAATTCTCAACAGAAGGTAAGGATGGGTGGGGTGGGGCAGGGTTGAAGAATGGTCACGGTCATGGAAAGAATTGCCCTCACCCCCACGCCTATGAAGATCCAAAAGATCAGGAAGGTGCTAGTGTGTGAGCTGTGTTTATTTTTTCCGAAGTCTAAAAATACAGCGAAAAGGAAACACACACACACACACACACAAACTAACCTAACCAGAAATGGGAAAAAGTGGTCACAGCAACAGCTGAGAAATCGGAGTCAGGAATTTCAGGAACCCGGATAACTCGGTTACTGGAGCTTGGAAATTCCACCTCATGACGAGCTACTGAAAGCTGCCAACTTCCGATCAGAGTCTGGAGCACTTTCCAGCAGTCTGGGGTGGGGCGGACAGGGAGGAGGGAGGAGGAGGTGAAAGAAAGCCTTCTACTGAGGGCTGACCTGTCATCTTGAGGGGCTGTGGGTGTGGAACGAATAAGGGGTAGGGTCCTCCATTTAGCCCCCTCTCATAGTAATAATAACTGTAACAAGAATAACCCCTTACCAAGTGTTCATCATCTTTCAAAGTAAGAATTATGAACCCTACTCTACAGATGAGGACTTAGAGGCACAGAGAGGTTAAGTAATTTGCCAAAGGTCTCAAGCTAGCAAATGACAGATGTAGGGAAATTTTTGAGATCACAGATCCCTTTGTGGAGTTGATGAAAGCACACAGGAGATGAGAGTTCAATCCCTGGGTTGGGAAGATCCCCTGGAGAAGGAAATGGCAACTCACTGCAGTATTCTTGTCTGGGAAACCCCATGGACAGAGGAGACTGGCAGGCTACAGTCCATGGGGTCGCCAAAGAGTTGGTCACAACTTAGTGACTAGACAACAAGAGTTGCAGCTTATAAGAATTTATATACATTTTACATTCAATTCCAGGGGTTTCAAAGAGCAATTAGATGGTAGGGCCAGTGTTGAATTAGCTCCCACCCCCATCCCATCCCACCAGGGGCTTCCCTGGTGGCTCAGATAGTAAAGAATCTGTCTGTGATACAGGAAACTTGTGGTCAATCCCTGGGTCGGGAAGATCGCCTGAAGAAGGGAATGGCTACCCACTCCAGTATTCTTGCCTGGAGAATTCCATGGACAGAGGAGCCTGGCGGGCTACTGTGCAGGGAGTCACAAAGTCAGACACAACTGACTAACAACACTTTTTTCACCACCCCATCCCATCTCCAATCCACTAGTGCAGTAAACAAAGCCAGAAGAGGGGGTGGCTTACAGAAATTACCTACTCCCCCGACCCAGAACCCTGCTATTCTGGGACCTGGGGTTTGCCCTGGCTGGTCTGTGAGGTTTCCCCAGCCTGCTCTGGTGTGGTGGGGAGACGGCTGGCAGGTGGGAGGGGATGGGCTAGGAAAGCTATACTGGGTGCTGTGGAGAAGCCAGAATTGTGCTATACTAGAGGACAATGCTTTTCCCTCACCCCCTCAGGGTATCCTTTTCGGGCAGAGATTTGGAACTGCCCGGACTAGAAGAGATGAAGGCCTCCTCCTTTAATTAAATGCCCAGGGGTTGCTATGGAAACCAGAGCTTCCAAATCCTGGTCAGACAATGGGGAGAGGAGCTGCCTCCAGCCCATACAAGTGAAGCTTCAGAGGCCTCATTGGGGACAGGAATGGGGCTAGAGGGTGAGAAAAAGGGGGATGCTGACCAAGGAGTCCAGCCTCGTCTCTCCATGGAACTGTGGGAAGGAACCTCTCAGAACCAAGGGATCTGCTTGAGACGGGAAGGGGGAGTGGGGGGCAACGCTCCAGGGGAGAGGGGAAGGGAGTGGGGGCGGGGAGCTGGAGCCAGGCACTGCCCAGAACTGAACACCTCCTTTGTTCCCAGAGGAGAAAGCGAGCCAAGCTGGTAAACAAAGGGAAGAGGCCAGAGGGCAGACAGCTAAGCGACAAGAGCGGGACTGCCGAGAGCTGAGTAATGGAGCCTGAGAGAAGGAGGGGAATCTCTTGAGTCCCATTGACTGGCAGAATGCCGGCATGCACAGTCACCAGGCCTCACAGGGCCCACACAGACACACACCTCTACAGAAACGGTGTGCACTGACGCACCTGTTTGGGGGGACACTCAGACCCTCAATGCCTTTGTCACCCAACTTCTTTCTGAAACCCCCTTTACCCCCACCAGGCTTTGGAACATCTCCTTATGGACAGTCCTCTGTAATCAGCTGGTGTTCCTGCATGAACATGTGAGCCAGCTGCGTATTGGGGTCAGGGTCTTAGTAAGTCATGGATCGTGACACCTCAGCTCAAGGGAAAAGACTTACACTTTGAAAGCCTGACAATACCTACCATTCATCAGCACTTGTCAGGCAACTCTGCAATGGTTGTCTTTCTAGACACAGGAACCCGAAGGAAAGTCAGGTGACCACAGCGGGGCCTCCCCCAGTAGGAACGGCAAAGCTGTGACTTGAACTCAAGTTTGTCTGGCTCTGAAGCCTGTGTGCCTTTCCACTTTCCCTGCCTTTGCTTTGAAAACCTCTTGGAAACTTTTCTGAACAAACCCACTCTGTTCTCGTCCCTTCACTCTCCCACTCGGTGTTACCTAAATACTGCTCTAGAAGCAGTTCCCAATTTGTAAGCTGGTTATCTAAAGGGTTTATATATAACTTGGTTGTTTGGAACCTAAACACATTTTCCCCAAAGAAAAGGGTCCAGAAAGGCCACTTGACCCAGAATGCAGCTAACAGCTGTACATCTGGTTCAGAACTAGCCTGGGGCCCCAACCATCATTAATAATATTGTTTCCTGGAGAATCACATCCCTGCTTACACCGGAGAGAAAGAAACAGCTTTCTTTTCTCACTTTCTCCTCCATCATCCCGCTGCACCTATGCCATGTGGCTGAGAGTAGGGGCTAATAATTCATAAATGAGGCTACATTCTGAGTGCTGACCAAAGTGGGTGTTTCTTGAGAAAAGAGCCCAGGGTGGAGAGGGTTAAGAAACCAAGGCTTCCAAAGCTGAAAGAACTGTTTAGGTGGCACAGCAAAGGCTTGAGGGTGGAGGCGGCGAGGAGGATGGCTGTCTGTAAGTGCTTAAAGGACTGTCTTGATTGCATGTAGCTCCAGAGGGCCAAACTAGGACAAAGAAATAACAGGGAATCTGTTGTTTTTTTTTTTAATAAGAAAGAACTATTCTTTTACCTGTGCTGTGCTTAGTCGTGTTGACTCTTTGTGACCCCATGGACTGTAGCCCCCCAGCCTCCTCTGTCCATGAGATTCTCCAGGCAAGAATACTGGAGTGGGTTGCCATTTCCTCCTCCAGGAGATCTTTCTGACCCAGGGATTGAATCCAAGTCTCCTGCGTCACTTAAATTGCAGGCAGATTCTTTACCTGCTAAACCATCATGATGCTATTTTTTTTTCCCCTTTTTTCTATTAAATCTCTTCAAAACTGGAATGGGCATCTTGTGAAGTAGTGAGTTATCTGACACTAGGCATATTCAAAGAGAAAGTAAATGACTGCCTACTGGGCATATGATAGAGGGAAACAAGCATTGGACCAGTAGACCTCTGAAATCCTTCTAAATTTATATACTCATTTTACTCATTTAGCAAAATGTTATGGAGTGTCTATATGTGTCTAGCACTATGCCAAGAGCAAGGTTTCATTTTGTTTGTGTTTTGAGGAGCTGCACTGGGTCTTCATTGCTTTGTGTGGGCTTTCTCTAGTTGTGGAGAGCGGGTGCTACTCTTCGTTGCGTTGCATGGGCTTCTCATTGCCGGGACTTCTCTTGTGGTGGAGCACGGGCTATAGCGCACTTGGGCTTCAGTAGAAGTGGTGCACAGGCTTAGTTGCTTAGTTGCATGTGGAACCTTCCCAGACCAGGATCGAACCCAAGTCCCCTGCATCGGCAGGCAGATTCTTATCCACTGTGCCAACAGGGAAGTCCATAAGCAAAGTTCAAAGTGGAGAATAGAGTGGGGCCCTTGCCCTCAGGTGGAGAAGGCAATGGCAACCCACTCCAGTACTCTTGCCCATGGACAGAGGAGCCTGGAAGGCTACAGTCCATGGGGTCGCTAACAGTAGGACACGACTGAGCGACTTCACTTTCACTTTTCACTTTCATGCATTGGAGAAGGAAATGGCAACCCACTCCAGTGTTCTTGCCTGGAGAATCCCAGGGACGGGGGAGCCTGGTGGGCTGCCGTCTATGGGGTCGCACAGAGTTGGACACGACTGCTGCGACTTAGCAGCAGCAGCAGCAGCTTGTCCTCAGGAAGCTTGTGGTCTAACAGGAGAATCAAGCATCAAGCACAATTGGATCTATAACTTCAAATTATAATATAGGTTATAAAGGGAAGTAATAGGTTACTACTATGAAAGTATAACAGAATAACCTAATCCAGAGATGGGATCCAGGATGGCCTCTCTGAAAAACCCACAGTGAGGCTGAGAAAACATGAGGAGGGTGTATCTGTGTGCAGGGGGTGGGGTGGTTCAGGGCAGAGGCCACAGCAAGTACGAAGACCCTGGGGGCAGGAAAGAACAGCAAGATGAAAACGTTGTGAATGAGGGGAGAATGGCTAGAGATGACAGTGCTAAGGGAGGAAGGGGCTGGCGCTCAGGGACCGCAGTAGGAGAGTCCACTTTACTCTGCCCCTGACCTTCTTACTTAGCTTGTCACCCCTCTCCAGTCCTGGATCCTCAGCCTTAGTCTAGCAGATGTCCAAGGCCTCACCATTCCCTGTGCTCCTCCCACTGCCCTAGGACCTCCTGCAGAGCAAGTCTCCAAGTGCTGTATCAGTGTCTTGGGAGGTGGACTGGTAGAATTCTCAGCTCTCGTGTGGGAGGCCCAGGCTCAATTCTTAGCTCTTGCAACTGCCTTCCTTTCCAGAGGTAGCCTCACTCAGTGGTGAAGAGCCCAGACTGCCTGGGTCCCGATGGTGGCTTTGTCCCTTGCTAGTTGATTTTGCCAAGGCACTTAACTGCTCTGTGCCTCATTTTCCCCGGGTGTAAAATGACATTGAAGATCATGCCTATTTCTTAGAAGTGTTATGAATGAAAATTGATTAAGTGTTTAGGACAGTGCCTGGCATGCAGTAAGTCCTAGGTGAGTGTTTGTTAAAATAAATCACTGACAACAAGTCACTGCAATACCTGCTTGCCTGTCTCATCCGGTGCTCTTCCTGTTCCACCCCTAAACCTACAGCAAGGGCTGGGGACGGCAGGTCTATTGCTGTCTCTCCTCACCCACTTTTCTAGCCAAGGCTGCTTCTGGCCTCAACTCTGAAGTTAAAAAGTAGGCAGAGCTGAGCTGAGCCCTCTACACCCCCAGCATAAAAGGTGTTCCTAACGATAGGATGCAGTCAAACCGAGGTGCCCTTGTGATTGCTCCCTCCCCATTCATCCTCTGGCTGTTTTCAGAGGCTGAGGGTATTCTGGGTATATACCATGTGTATCACTGAGCCTCACGTCCTGGGCCCTGGGCCGATCCCCAAGACTGGGTATACAGCTCCTCCTGCACACTCCCACAGCATGCTCTGCTCACTCCTGGTGCTGAACTCGCCCCTCTACAGCAGAACCACCAGCTTGCTTGCCAGTGTCCTTGAGGGTGGCAGCTGTCTCCTGTTCCCTGTCGCATCCCAGGGGCTGCATATGGCACTCACCCTCTAGCCCCATTTCTCATGCGTTCTCCGCCTGGCACTTCTGAGCCCGCTGCACGGGCCTCCTGTTGGCGTCTCAGGTTTGCTGTCCCCTCTTCTCAGAGGGTTTCCCTGTGCTTTCCTTCCTGCCCAATGCGTTCTCCCTCAAGCCTTTGCCTGACCAGCTCCTGCTCCATCTTCAGGTCTCAGCTTTCTGTAAGGGCCCTGGTCTAGGTCCTGGTGGGTCTCCTGAATTTCCCCACTGTATTTTAAGCATTTCTTTACTGTCCTGTGTCAGTGAAAAATAATCAATAAACGATCTGTAATAGCAATAGAAAAAAGTTTTCTTTGAGCCAAACTGAGGATTACAGCCAGGAAGACAGCCTCTCAGGTAACTCTGAGGAGCTGTTCAGAAAAGCACAGCTTTCAGCACAGAACAAAGAACATCGAAAGAGTCAGGGATATCTTCCTTCAAGGTTTCAAAAGAAAAACCAGACCGGCACTGTACAGAGTGAGTCAGTATGGCCTTGGCACCTGGGAAGGGAGTCTTATCATTGAAGGAGTACTCAGCACTGGTTTCTCAGGAAGGGAGGTATTTAATCTTTATTTTTAACATGGACATTCTTTTACTTCTGGTCAGTGTGCCCTTTTCCTTAATAATTAAAGCAGATGTACAATGTATGTTTGATAGGCCACAAACACGCTGTTCTAATTAGCATCAAATTCAAGTTAACTCACGCATAAACCATAATGACTTCCCCATACCTCAACATGTAAAAGTGTCTTTAATCATCTGTGTCTCCCACTAGCCTCTGAAGCTCAGACAGGGTGGGGATATGTGTACCTCATTTGTCTTGTACCCTCAAAGCCCAGCACAGGGCTCACAGTAAACCAGGAGTTTAAGTCCTGAGGCCCGTGGGTGAACTCCCAGGAGTTTATGGGATTCCCCAAACCACACAACAGCATTTCTAGATTTGCAGTGCCTTCTTTCTGGGAGACAGTCTGTATTTTTTTTATCATAATCTCAAAGGATATGTGACTTCCCCTCCTCTGCCCGCCACCCCCCCCCCGGAAAGGTTAAGGACATTCCGCAAACACTCGATTTGATTGGATGCATCCATCCGTGAATATAATCGTTGACACTCGATAAACAGTTATTGAGTGGATGACTAAGCCTCCTCCTCAGGGTTAGGGTGTTTCAACGGATCAAAATAAACCTCAGAGGAAATCTTTGCCAGTAGAAGTTAAAGTGTCCTTGCTTCGGCCCCTGACTCGGGGCCCTAAGCACTCCCTCTCCCCAGCCGAGCGCACAGTCTAAAGACTAAAGCATCAGCCGCTCACAGCCCCTGCCAGAACCCTTCTTCTGTCCTGAAATCCACCTACTGCGCCTTTGCAGCCTGTCAGCTGAAAATAATCGTGGTGAGAACAGGGGTGGCGGGAGCAGAGAGGATGGAGGCCGGCAGAAGCTTTGACGGAGGGAGACTCTGCCCCCTGCTGGCCGCCGGGCTCCCCTTCAGCGACCCGGCAGCGGTTCAAAGAACGAGGTCAGAGCAGGCAGAGGAGAGTGTGGCAGAGGGGTCAGGGGAGGAGGGGGCCCCCCAACTGGGTAGCCTCTCCCAAGATTACGCTTTGTTTTCAAACAAGTCAAAGCCCCCACCGCGTCCGTTCCCCTGGGCTCCTATGGTCTACACCCAAATTAGGAGTTTGAGGAGGGCAGGGGTGTGGTGGGGGTGGAAATCCTTCTGGAGCTCCAAGGGAGGTCCAGCCACTCAGACTCGGCTTTCTCATCGATCTCTTTTCCCGGAGCCTGGCTACTGCCGACTCCTTTGGATCCTGAGCCAATTCTCTGCATCGCCTACCCTTGGCGTGTGTGGTACCAGCCTCCGCACATCACCATGGAAACAGGAGCCTCTGCAAGCATCCCAGAACTGATTTGTGAAGCTATGAGAAGAATCTGAATTTCAGGGTGGGGTGCATAGGAAGGGCAAAAAGGAGACATTCACAGAAATTATGGGGAGAGGGCCAGAGACGTCAGGGTTGGGGAGAGATTGCTTTATAAGGGTTACCGGAGTAACCTGCACCCTGTGAAGAGGAGCAGCTTTCTGGACAGACCATACAGGCCGTCCTCTCATGGGCTTACTGGTCAGCTCAGACAGACCAGCCCCTCCCCATGTGCTGTCCTTTTAACTCTATAACCTTGAGTGAGTTGTTTAATCCCTCCAAGCATCACTTTTCTCATCTGTAAAATAAGAATAATAACAGCACTTACTTCACAGGGTTATGGTAAGAATCCAGTGAGGTAATGCATACACAGCACTTAATATAGTGCTTAGCACACAGCGAGTGCTCAGAAATGTATTGTTGCCCATGCTTATATTTCTATATTATTTATGTCTCCTTAGCTAAATTGCCAGCCCATCAATAATACCTGAAGTAAGCGAAAGGTGAGAATGTTAGTTGCTCAGTCATGTCTGACTCTATGTGACCTGATGGACTATAGCCCACCAGGCTCCTCTGTCCATAGAATTCTCCAGGCAAGAATACTGGAGTGGGTAGCCATTCCTTTCTACAGGGGATCTTCCCCACCCGGAGAATTGAACCTGGTCTCCTGCATTGCAGGCAGATTCTTTACATCTGAACCTCCAGAGAAGCCCTCAATAATACTGGAATACCTCACAATTTTCAAAGTGATTTCACACACATTTCTCTAATTTCTTTTCTCTTAAATTGCTCAGTCGTGTCCAACTCTTTGCAGCCCCATGGACTATACAGTCCATGGAATTCTCCAGGCCAGAATACTGGAGTGGGTAGTCTTTCCCTTCTCCAGGGCACCTTCCCAACCCAGGGATCAAACCCAAGTCTCCTGCATTGCAGGCAGATTCTTTACCGGCTGAGCCACAAGGGAAGCCCAAGAATACTGGAGTGGGTTTCTCTTATTTGTCCCACCCCAATCATGAAAAATAGAAAGGAGACTACTCTCCCTACTTGATAGGCAAAGAGCAGATTCAGAATTTAAGCTTGGGACTTCCCTAGTTGTCCAGACTTCCCTAGTGGTCCGGACTTCCCTGGCAATCCAGTGATTAAGACTCCATGATGCCAATGCAGGGAGTGTGAGTTTGATTCCTGATTGAGGAACTAAGATCCTACATGCCTCATGATGCAACCAAAGCGGGTAGGGGAGAATTGAAGCTTGTTCAAAGGCTGAGCTCTAACCTGGTGCTAAAACTCAGGTTTCTAAAGAACCTGGGTTTATTGCCCTGTTCACTCATGTCCTCTCTGCATCCCAGCCCAGTGCCACAGATGGTAAGTGCCTCATCATTTGCTGACATTGATCCTGGAGCAGGAGTCTCTGGGAAAAGCTAGTCCTGAAGTTTGAGTCTTGGGTTTGACCATGAAGGAAGCATAAAACTCTTAATTGAATCTATAATGAAAAACATTGCCACAAAAGGGGAATGACTGCTAATGGTTTGGAGTTTCTCTCTGGAGTTGTGAAAGTGTTCTAAAATTGATTGTGGCAATGATTGCACAACTCTGTGAATGTACTAAACACACCACTGAACTGTACATTTTAAGGGGATGAATGTATGGTATGAGTTATATCTCAATAAAGCTCTTGTTTTAAAAACTCCCACGAATCAAATACTAGGCTCAGATGTGGCACTAGTAAATTCTGCCAAACATTTAAGGAAGTAATAAAGCCAACTGGACACAAATCTTTCCAAATAATAGAAAGAAAAACTGTTCTTCCCAATGCATTTTTTTACTTTAAGTTTTATTTTATTTTTAATTGGAGGATAATTCATTACTTTGCTGACAAAGGTCCATCTAGTCAAATCTATGGTTTTTCCAGTAGTCATGTATGGATGTGAGTTGGACTATAAAGAAGGCTGAGTGCTGAAGAATTGATGCTTTTGAATTGTGGTGTTTGAGAAGACTCTTGAGAGTCCCTCAGATAGCAAGGAGATCAAACCAGTCAATCCTAAAGGAAATTAACCCTGAATATTCATTGGAAGGATCATTGATGAAGCTGATGCTCCAATACTTTGGTTACCTGATTTGAAGAGCCAACTCATTGGAAAAGACCCTGAAGCTGGGCAACCCAGAAGCTGAAAAAGATTGAGGGCAGGAGGAGAAGGGGGCAGCAGAGGATGAGGTGGTTAGATAGCACCACCAACTCAATGGACATGAATTTGAGCAAACTCTGGGAGGTAGCGAAGGATAGGGAAGACTGGCATACTGCAGTACATGCTCTTGATCAGTCACTTCAGTCGTGTCCAACTCTTTGCAACCCTATGGACTGTAGCGTGCCAGGCTATGAAGTCTATCTCAGTGGGTTAATGAGTCCCTGAACCCATTCTATGGGTATTTTCCCAGTTCTGCAATGCACAATTGGAATATACTCAGCAGCTGGCAGAATACCAACACTGGTTCCCTGACTTGTGGATTGAGGGCTTTTATGATGGGAAAGACCAAGTGGAAGCCACTAGAACTGATTCTGCCTAGGAAAATAGTGAACCAAAGCAATACCACATTCCTGAAGGGATTACACATAGATTACTACCATCCTAAAGTTCTTGAAAGACGCAGGAGTGGTCATTTCCACCACATCACCATTCAACTCACCTATCTGGCTTGTGCAGAAGATGGATGGATCTTGGAGAATGACAGTGGATTATTGCAAGCTTAACCAGGTGGTGACTAATTGCCAGATGTGCTTTCATTGCATGACCAAAATTAACACATCCTTTGGTACCTGATGTGCGTGCTCGGTCGCTTCAGCCATGTCCAACTCTTTGTGATCCTATGGACTGTAACCCACCAGGCTCCTCTGTCCATGGGATTATCTAGGCAAGAACACTGGAGTAAGTTGCCATTTCCTCCTCCAGGGGATCTTCCTGACCCAGGGATCGAATCTGCATCTCCTGTATTGGTAGACAGATTCTTTACCACTGAGCCACCTGGGAAGCCCTTAGTACCTGACATGGAACTCTTGATCTGGAAAGTGCCTTTTTCTCCATCTTTGCCAATTTGGACCACCAGAAGCAGCTGGCTTTCAGCTGGCAAGGCCAGTGATACATCTTCACAATTCTACCTCAGGGGTATATCACCTCTGCAGCCCTGTGTCATCATTTAGTTCACAGGGATCTCGATCACCTTTTGCTGAAAAAGCCAACGCTTACAACCTTTCAACTCCCAATCCGCAATGTAAGAATGGACGCTGGGCCTGGAACACTTCCTTCTTGTTTGTTGTTGTTCAGTTGCTCAGTCGTATCCAACTCTTTGAGACCCCACGGGCTGCAGCACATCTGTCTTCCCTGTCCTTCACTATTTCCCAGAGTTTCTCAAACTCATGTCCATTGAGTTGATGATGTTATCTAACCATCTCATCCTCATCCTTTTCCAATGAGTTGGCTCTTTGCATGAGGTGGCTAAAGTATTGGAGCTTTGGCTTCAGCATCAGTCCTTCCAATGAATATTCAGGGTTGATTTCCTTTAGGACTGACTGGTTTGATCTCCTTGCTGGCCAAGGGACTCTCAATAATCTTCTCTAGTTTTCTCTAGAGAAACTTTCTCTAGTTTTCTCTAGAGAAACTTTCTCTAGTTTTCAAACTTCACAGTTTGAAAGCATCAATTCTTCAGCTCTCAGCCTTCTTTGTAGTCCAACTCTCACATCCATACATGACTACTGGAAAAACCATAGCTTTGACTAGATGGACTTTTGTCAGCAAAGTGATGTCTTTGCTTTTTAATAATACAGTGTCTGGGTTTGTCATAGCTTTTCTTCTAAGGAGCAAGCATCTTTTAATTTCATGGCTGCAATCACCATCCTCAGTGATTTTGGAGCCCAAGAAAATAAAGTCTGTCACTGTTTTCACTTTTCCCCCTTCTATTTGCCATGAAGTGATGTGATCAGATGCCATGACTTTAGTTTTTTGAATGTTGAGTTTTAAGCCAGCTTTTCCACTCTGCTTTTTCACCTTCATCAAGAGGCTCTTTAGTTCCTGTTCACTTTCTGCCAGGTGTGGCATCATCTGCATATCTGAGGTTATTGATATTTCTCCCAGAAATCTTGATTCCAGCTTGTGATTCATCCAGCCTGATAGGAGGTAAAGAGCCCACACAGCCTGAATGAGCTTATCACCTTGTGTGGGAATCTCTCTGTATCCTGCTCAATGTACTCCTGTGTTCTGCTTAAGCAAATGCACCACTAGTCCTCAGGCTTGCCCCCAGCTATTTCAGATTTTATGGGCAGGGGGAGGAGTCTTTCACTTGACACCAGAGTGGGTGCGTGTGGGCTAATTGCCCAGCTTTGGCTTCCAGGAGGGGACCCACTGGCCACTGGGGACCAACACTCACTATTTTTAAATTTTATTTATTTTATTTATTTTTGTTTATTTTTGGCTGTGCTGAGTCTTCATTGCTGTGCATGGACTTCCTCTAGCTGTGGTGAGCAGGGGCTACTCTTTGTTATGGTGTTCAGGCTTCTCATTACGGTGTCTTCTCTTGTGGTGGAGCACAGGTCCTAGAGCATGCAGGCTTCCGTAGCTGTGGCATGTGGGCTCTAGAGGATGGCTCAGTAGTTGTGGCATAGGGGCTTAGCTGCTCATGACATGTGGAATCTTCCTGGACCAGATATCGAACCCATGTCCTCTGCATTGGTAGGCAGATTCTTAACCACTGGACCACCAGGGAAGTCCCCACTATTGAAGTGATCTTGCTCTATCTCTTCTGTATGTGAGTGACGCACTGTTCCACCCAGTGCTTGACTACATTGTTGTCCTTGGCAACTCTGATACCAACATGCAATGGGCAGAAGTGCTTAGACTTCTATTCCTGGTGGTCAGCACTGTGATGATCTTAGCTCTTCCTCCATGTAGTTGGAATGCTCCCCTGACACTGTTCATCAGTGCATGATGTTCTGCTTGACATCTTTCAAAACCAGAAGATATCACACTTATCCATTACATTGATGACATTATGCAGATTGGACTTAGTGAGCAAGAAGGAGCAACTATTGCAGCCATTGGTTTTGTTTTGTTTGCCGCATCACGCAACTTATGAGATCTTAGTTCCCCAACCAGGGGATTGGACCTGTGCCCTCAGCAATTAAAGTGCAAAATCCTAAGCATTGGAACACCAGTGAATTCCCCAGACGTTGTATTTTTTTTTCAATTTTTTTTTTTTTTATTTTTGGCTGCACTAGGTCTGTGTTGCAGTACAGAGGCTGTTACGAGAGGGCTTCTCTAGTTTTGGGGTGTGGGCTTAGTTGCCCAGAAGTGATCGGAATTTCAATTCCCCAACCAGGGACTGAACATGTGCCCTGAATTGGAAGGCAGATTCTCAACCACTGAACCACCAGGGAAGTCCCCAGACATTGGTTTTTATTGGTGAAACATTTGTGTGTCAGAGAATGGGAAATAAACCCAGCTAAAGTCCAGGGCCTGTCAGTGAAATTTCAAAGGTACAGTGGTGTGGGGCACATGGAGATATCCCTTCTGAAATGAAGGACAACTTGTGGCTTCTGGCCCCTCCCACAATCAACAGAGGAGTACAACACCTTAACGGGCCGCCTCAGGTTTTGGAAGCAGCATATTCCTCATTTGGGAGTGTTATATTGGCCTGATCACCAAGTGACTTGAAAAGCTGTAAGCTTTGAGTGGGACCAGGACAAGAGAAGGCTTTGCAACAGGTCAAGCTGCTGCACAAGCTCTGCTGCTGTGCCGTGTGGGCCACACAATCCAGTGGATGCAATGGTGCTGAAGTGGGAGTGGCAGACTGGGATGCTGTTTGAAGTATTTGGCAGCCTCAAGAGGTGACTTGCCACACAGGCCCTTAGAATACTGGAGCCAAGTCCTGTCATCCTCCACAGATGACTACTCCTCTTTTTTATTTAAAAAAAATTGTTTGTTTGTGGCTGTGCTGGGTCTTCTTGCTGAGTGGGCTTTTCTCCAGTTGTGGTGAGAGGGGGCTACTCTTTGTTGCATTGTACAGGCTTCTCATTATGGTGGCTTCTCTTGTGGTGGATCACAGGCTCTAGGGTGCATGGTCTTCAGTAACTGCAGAGTGTGGGCTCAGTGGCTGAAGTTCCTGGGCTCTAGAGCACAGGCTCAATAGTTGTGATGCACGAGCTTAGTTGCTCCTCAGCATGTAGGATCTTCCCAGACCAGAGATCAAACCCCTGTCGCCTGCATTGGCAGATGGATTCTTTACCACTGAGCCACCACAGAAGCCCCTCCTCCTCTTTTGAGAAACAGCTCTTGGCTGCTACTGGGTCTTAGTAGAGACTGAATGCTTAACCATGGGCCTCCAAATCACTATGTGACCTGAGCTGCCCATCATGAACTGACCTACCAAGCCATAAAGTTGGGTGTGCAAAGCTGCACTCCATCATCAAATTCAGTTCAGTTCAGTTGCTCAGTCATGTCCGACTCTTCGCGACCCCATGAACCACAGCACACCAGGCCTCCCTGTTCATCACCAACTCCCGGAGTTTACTCAAACTCATGTCCATTAAGTCGGTGATGCCATCCAACCATCTCATCCTCTGTCATCCCCTTCTCCTGCCCTCAATCTTTCCCAGTATCAGGGTCTTTTCAACTGAGTCACCTCTTCACATGAGATGTCCAAAGTATTGGAGTTTCAGCTTCAACATCAGTCCTTCCAATGAACACCCAGGACTAATCTCCTTTAGGATGGACTGGTTGGATCTCCTTGCAGTCCAAGAGACTCTCAAGAGTCTTCTCCAACACCACAGTTCAAAAGCATCAATTCTTCTGTACTTAGTTTTCTTTACAGTCCAACTCTCACATCCATACATGACTACTGGAAAAACCATAGCCTTGACTAGACGGACCTTTGTTGACAAATTAATGTCTCTGCTTTTTAATATGCTGTCTAGATTGGTCATAACTTTCCTTCCAAATTAAGGTGGGGCTTCCCTGGTGGCTCAGAGGTTAAAGCATCTGCCTCCAATGCGGGAGACCCGGGTTCGATCCCTGGGTCAGGAAGATCCCCTGGAGAAGGAAATGGTAACCCACTCCAGTATTCTTGCCTGGAGAATCCCATGGACAGAGAAGCCTGGTGGGCTACAGTCCATGGAGTCACAAAGAGTCGGACACGACTGAGCGACTTCACTTTCACTTTCACTAAAAGAGATCAGGCCTGAATAGACCCTGAAGGTACAAGTAAGTTACATGGAGAAATGGTCCAGATTCTCACAGCTCCACAAATTTGTCTCTTCTAGCCTCCACCCATAGCCTTAGAGGGAGTTCCCTATGATCAGCTGATGGAAGAAGAGAAGACTCAGGTCTGGTTTACAGATAATTCTGTGCAATATGCAGGCACCACCCACAAGTGAACAGCTGCAATACTGTAGCCCCTTTGAGGGACATCCTGAAGGGCACTGCAAAGGGGAGTGGTCCCTGTGGGCAGAACGTCGCACAGTGCACCTGGTCGTTCACTTTGTTTGAAAGGAGAAATGATCAGACATGTGACTGTATATCAACTCCTAGGCTGTGGCCAATGGCTTGGCTGAATCGTCAGGGACTTGGATGGAACGTGATTGGAAAATTTGTAACACGGAAACTTGAGGAAGATCTATGGGATAGAACTCTCCGAATGGACAAAAAATATGAAGGTATTTGTGTTCCAAGGAAAAGATCACAAAGAGTGATCTCAGTAGAGGAGGATTTTAATAATCAAGTGGATAGGATGACCTGTTATGTGAATACCAGTCAGTCTGTTTTCCCAGCCACCCATGTCATTGCACAACGGGCCCATGAACAAAGTAGCCATTGTAGCCATGACAGAGGTTATGCATGGACTCAGCTACATGGCTTTTCACTTACCAAGGCCAACCTGGCTAAGGCAATCACAGAGTGCCCAATCTGGCAACAGCAGAGACCAACACTGGGCCCCCTGCATGGTACCATTCCTGCGTGAACAGTTGATTACATTTGACCACTTCCATCATGGAAGGGGCAGTGTTTTATTCTTAATAGAATAAATATTTACTCTGGATATACATTTGCCTTCTCTGCATGCAAGTCTTCTGCCCAAACTACCATTCTCTGGATTTACAGAAGGATTTCTTTGGAAGGAATGATACTAAAGCTGAAACTCCAGTACTTTGGCCACCTCATGCGAAGAGTTGACTCATTGGAAAAGACTCTGATGCTGGGAGGGATTGGGGGCAGGAGGAGAAGGGGACGACAGAGGATGAGATGGCTGGATGGCATCGCTGACTCGATGGATGTGAGTCTGAGTGAACTCCGGGAGTTGGTGATGGACAGGGAGGCCTGGCGTGCTGTGATTCATGGGGTTGCAAAGAGTCGGACACGACTGAGCGACTGATCTGATCTGAATCCACCATCATGGTATTCCACACAACATTGCTTTTGATCATGGAAGCTACTTATCAGCAAATGAAGTGTGTCAATGGCCCCATGCTCGTGGGATTCACTGGTTTTACCATGTTGCCTGCTATCCTGAAGCTACTGGTTTGATCAAATGGTGGAAAGGCCCTTTGAAGACTCTGTTACAGTACCAGCAACAGTGGCAATCCAGGCAGGACTACTAACAGCCCAGACCCTTCAGGAATGAGTTTGGGTCACCCCACCAGGTAAAGAGCCATGACTAGCTGAGGTGCTTGCTGAAGGCAGAAAGAATACAATATGAGTAGTGGGAGAAGGCAGTTATAAATTCCCAGTACAACAACATGACCAGTTATAGAAATGTGATTTCTGTAATTGCAGAACTACAATTTTTATATTTCCTCATTTTGTTATGAATGTGTGTGTATAAAAATAAAATTGTTTTTCCCCTTTCTTATTCCCTATCATGTAACATAAGATGTATTGACTTTATATTATAATATTTAAGTATCATGACCTTGTCATTGGCTTTATTTGGAGATTAGGTATGGTTTAAGAAGATGTGTATTAACAAGAGGTGGACCTGTGATTGTAAAATTTATGTGCCAACTTGACTGAGCCAGAGTGTCCAGACACTTGGTCAAATATTATTCTGAGTAAGTCTGTGAAGGTTTTTCTTCATGAGATTAACATTTGAATCAGTAGACTGAGTAAAGCAGGTTGCTCTCCCTTATGTAGGTGAGTCTTATCCAATCAGTTGAAGGTCTGAGTAGAAAAAAAGGGCTGAGTAAGAGGGAACTCTTCTGCCTGACTGCTTGGTTGGGACATTGGTCCTTCTGGCCTCTAGACTCAGATTGAAACATCAAATGGATGAAGATAGATATTCTATATCTTAAATATTTATATTTTAAATATTATCTATTATATACTTAAAATATTGGCTCTGTTTCTCTGAAAAACTCCAATCCAGGTATTATATCTTCTATTTAAAACAACTCTATTGAGGCACATTTTGCATATCATAATTCACCCTTTTCAAGCATATAACCCAATGATGCTTTTATCCCAGATTCATCAAATTCTCCAGCATAAATCAGTTTTAGAACACTTTGATCAACCCAATATGATCTCTCATATACATTTAATGTTAATCTCCCTCACCCCCTGCCCCTAATAATTTGTAGTCTACTTTCCATCTTCATAGCTTTTCCTTTTCTGGATAGTTTACATAAATGGAAATTTATGTGACCTCTTTTATCTGGCTTCTTTGAGTATGCTTTTCTGGTTTATCCACATTGTAGCATGCATGCATAGTCTGTTCCTTTTTTATTGTTGAATAGTATTTCACTGTATGGAGAGAGCATATTTTGTCCATCATTCACTTGTTTTTGGAATTTAGGTTGTTTTCAATCGGGCTATTATGAACTGGACATGGAACAACAGACTGGTTCCAAATAGGAGAAGGAGTACGTCAAGGCTGTATATTGTCACCCTGCTTATTTAACTTCTATGCAGAGTACATCATTATAAACGCTGAGCTGGAGGAAGCACAGGCTGGAATCAAGATTGCCAGGAGAAATATCAATAACCTCAGATATGCAGATGACACCACCCTTATGGCAGAAAGTGAAGAGGAACTAAAAAACCTCTTGATGAAAGTGAAAGAGGAGAGTGAAAATGTTGGCTTAAAGCTCAACATTCAGAAAACGAAGATCATGGCATCTGGTCTCATCACTTCATGGGAAATAGATGTGGAAACAGTGTCAGACTTTATTTTTAGGGGCTCCAAAATCACTGTAGATGGTGATTGCAGTCATGAAATTAAAGATGCTTACTCCTTGGAAGGAAAGTTATGACCAACCTAGACAGTATATTAAAAAGCAGAGATATTACTTTGCCCACAAAGGTTAGTCTAGTCAAGGCTATGGTTTTTCCTGTGGTCATGTATGGATGTGAGAGTTGGACTGTAAAGAAAACTAAGTACAGAAGAATTGATGCTTTTGAACTGTGGTGTTGGAGAAGACTCTTGAGAGTCCCTTGGACTGCAAGGAGATGCAACCAGTCCATCCTAAAGGAGATCAGTCCTGGGTGTTCAGTAGAAGGACTGATGCTGAGGCTGAAACTCCAGTACTTTGGCCACCTCATGCGAAGAGTTGACTCATTGGAAAAGACCCTGATGCTGGGAGGGATTGGGGGCAGGAGGAGAAGGGGACGACAGAGGATGAGATGGCTGGATGGCATCACCGACTCGATGCACATGAGTTTGGGTGAACTCCGGGAGTTGGTAATGGACAGGGAGGCCTGGCGTGCTGCGATTCACGGGTTGCAAAGAGTCGGACACCACTGAGTGACTGAACTGAACTGAACTCTTTATGACTAAAGCCACTAAGAACATTCCTGTGACAGTCGTTATATGGATACACTCTCACTTCTCTTAGATTGATATCTAAACGTGAAATTACTGGATCACAAGGTAAATTTATGTTTAACATTTTAAGAAACTGCCAAACTGCCAAAATGGTCTACCATTTTACCTTTGCCACCAACAGTTTGTGAAGATTCCTGTTTCTCCATATCTCTCAAAAGTTAGTTATTACATATATTTTAAGATATGGCCATTACTGAAAAATAATACCCCCAAAAGATTTTTAGAATATTCATTGAGGAGGAAACGACCCTCTCTCAGAAACTGACTGAGGTCCTCCAGCGAGCAGAGGGCGCTCCAAGACGGGGCGCCTTCTCTTAGCTGCTACAGCGCCATCTTAGTGAGATCTCCGTTGCTAGGAGACGGAGAAGCGTCCTTTGGCTTGGGAACCCTGCCACACCGCTCTCCCAAGTTTTCTCTAGCCTGAGGTCTGAGATCTAAGGTCACATTCCCTTGCAGGGGCAGTCCCAGAAGGCTCTTCTCTGGGGACGTTTTCCTCCTGCCCTTTTAATGCTGGCCGTGGCAGGTGGAGGATCCTCGCCTAGATTCAGCTATGTCTAAGAAAGGGAAAAAAGCCAAGGTGCCGTTGTCGGATGAGGAGCAGCTGCTTCTGTTTCAGCAGAAGTTGCTGGCAGAGGAGGAGATGGCCAAGAAGAAAGAGAGGCTCCTGAACCAGTTCTTGAAGGTGATGGGTTTTTGCATTACTCTATGCCCAACCCCACGCACCCCCTGCCCTGGTCCTGTCGCCTTGACCCTGTCTTTGTGGCAGCCTCATTTTCATGGTAGCCTCCCCTCCCCCTGGAAATCTTAAGACCCAGATAGACTTAGATTTCAGCAATATTGTATGGGGGAAGGAGCAGTTCTCTGTGAAGCATGGAGGTAGGGAGATGGCATAGAGCTGGACAATCACTACTGAGCCCCAGAACTGGGATAGTAGGTGCTATCATCTGTCTGAGCTATCTGAAAGTCTGATATTCTCCCTCGAGATGAGCCATTACAAACAATGTCCTGCTCTGATGCCTCCATCCAGAAGGAAACTCACCATAGCCCTCCCTAAAATGCCACTGGGCAGATCCTGTCTTACTTAAGACCCTCCCAAAACAAGAGTAAAAACTCCTGAATGTTAGCCATCGGGTCCCTCAGAAAAGACAAAGGGTAAGATGTTAGTTGACAAACTAAGTTTGATCTTGTTTGTTGTACTGTATCAGGGCTTTTAGCCCTGACCTCTGGAGTTGTTGTTGTTGTTCAGTGGCTAAGTCATATCTGATTCTTTGCAACCCCATGGACTGTAGCACTCCAGGCTCCTGTGTCCTCTATTATCTCCCAGAGTTTGCTCAAATTCATTTGTCCATTGAATCAGTGATGCTATCTAACCATCTCACCATTTGACCTCTGGTGTGTATGTGGGGCGGGATATATTTATTCCTTCCCACAGGACAAACTGGCCAAGGAGGAGCACAACAGTGCTCTGAACCTTAATAAGATTAACACACAGTGGAGAACGGTCCTTCGGGAAGTCAAGACAAGAGAGCTTCATAAGGACATTGAGATCCTCAGCCAAACATTTGAACGAGTGGTGGACTGCAAGGACAGTGTCATCAAGGCAAGCTCTCTTCCCAAAGAAACCCTTGATTATGACTGCCTTTGATCTCTTAATAGAATGGGCCTAGTGAATTAATTCATGTTAAAGCGCTCCCAAGACACATGCTGTGATGCTGCTAGGCTATCGTTCATTTCACTGAGGTGAAAAATAGAATACTGAGCTGTCATCCCTCCCCTTCTGTTAGAGGAGCCATTCTCCTTGATCATCTACTGCCTCAAACCAGTACTATACAGTATTAGAGTTGAAAGGCAGAGTAGACATCACCCAATGACTTGAACTTAGTCCTAAACTTTCATTTCAATGTGAGAAGGCTTAGTTCCAGAGAGAAGCAGTTTGCCCAAGGTCACACAGCTAGTCAGTGAGAGAGCTGTGACTATAGCACGGATTTCTTGATTCCCACTCCAGTGCTTTATGCAACCAATTCCATGTGGCCTCTTGGATTCAACTTCAGTGGCCCTGGATGAGGTTGTGAAGATCTCCATCGGTAAGAGCGGTTCTGGATCTCTAACCAATTCAATCAGCTAACTTTATGCCCTTGGGAGGTTCTTGAGTTGAGTACATACCATCTTTTTCTGCAAGGGATTTTTTTCTCTTGAATTTCAAGTCCCTATATTTAGGATCCCTCAATATCTGTTCCTGTTTGTTGCACTGTTCTTACAACTGAACTCATGAGTTCCTCCTCTCTCCAGTCCCCTTTCCCATACTCCACAATCTGGTCTTCTTCATACTCTCTGTTTGGGTGGCTGGTGCCATTCACCATCACCCAACCCGGGAATCTGGGAATCATTCTAGCTTTGGCCTCCATCCCTGACTTCTGGTACTAAGTCTTATGTAAGTCTTCTGCTTGAATAAGTCACACCCTGCTCTTTCCCACTATCCTGCAGTAGTTGAGACCTGGGTATTATCTCTATTGCAATAACTTCTTATCTTCCAGTGTTTGATTGTCTACACAATGACCAGGATTATCTTTCTGAAACAAAAATCTGTTCCTGTTACTCCACTGTGTAAATCTCCGTAGTGGCTCCATAAATAATGGCTCCCTTCCTCCACAGAAGGAACAGCAAAGCCTTTCATGACCTGGCCTCTACCTGCACCTTTCATAGAGCCAGCCTTCTTTCCTGTGGCTTTGCACATGCTGTTCCCTCTGTCTGGAATTCTCTGTTCCTTATCTCCTCATTGTTCCTGGCAAATTCTTACTCCTCCTCCAAGAGTGACACAAATGACATCTCTACTATGAAGCCTTCCCCAGTGCACTCTGTCTTTTCTATCCCCTTATCACTGGGGAATCATCAACCTCATAGCATTTTCCATGTTGTGCTATAACATTTTTTCAAATTTTATAAAATGGGAATTTAATCTGCACCTGTTTTTTTGTTTTCTCAGAATTTATTTGTAATTTTCTGTTTATATAACCTTTTCTACTGCAAGACTTCAGACTCCTTTGGAGACAGTGAAAGTCTTTTCATCTCTGAATCCTCAGTATCCAGCACAGTGCTGGTACAGAGCAGATTTAGTACACCTTAGCTGAGTGAGTGAATAGTCTCCGATTATCAGCACCTATTTCATAAGATCTTATCCATACTAAAGTCGCTCAGTCATGTCTGACTCTTTGCGACCCCACGCAATTCTTTGCAACTCCCTGACGGGGCTGTAGCCCGCCAGGCCCCGCTGTCCATGGTATTCTCTAGGCAAGAATAGTGGAATGGGTTGCCATTCTCTACTCCAGGGGATCTTCCCAACCCAGGGATTGAACCTGGGTCTCCTGCATCAGAGGCAGATTCTTTATTGTCTGAGCTACCAGGGAAGCCCCATACTAAACATATAAGTAAAAGCTAGCAATGTGGTAGTTTACAGTGAGTGGATCATCTGGACATTTCGTAAAGGCTTTTTTGCTTTATTCATTTTAATTTGTTTTGCTTTTTTGAATAAGTAGTTCACCCACATTATTCAAAATTCAAAAGATAAAAAAGTTATGTACAGAAAAGTTCCCTCCCACTGGTGCCTTTCAACCACCCAGTGCCCCTCCTGGTAATTTTTGTTGCATGAATAAAGCTTTTTTTTACACAGATGGTAGTATTACATAGTGTTCTGCCTCTTGCCTTTTTCATTTAATAATATATCCTGGGGACTATTCCACATTAGCCCATGCTTCTCATTGTGTTTTACAACTGCATAGTATTCTGTATTGTGGTTTAACATGTTACTTTGTCCTCAGTATTTCCTGTGTTTTGGTAATTCCAACTAGAAGCTTGCAGGTGCTGTGTTCTTTCATAGAAGCTATTGATTAATTCATTGTGGGTTGCAAAATGCTGATTTTCTTTTTTTTAATGCTGATTTTCTAATAGTATCATTCTTTTTTCATTTATTAGTTCAAATACTTCTATAAAGAGATACTTACTATCATTTACCATTCAGTTACCCAGAGGTATAATTTATATAAAAAATGCCTGACTCTTTCTCTTCCCTTTTATAAACCAGTTTTTTTTTAAAAAATTGGCATCCTCTAATGGGAATTGATTTTTTTTTAAGTATCCTGATAAACTCATAATTAAACACATTTGATATTTTTTAACCCATTGCCATTCTTATCCTTATTGATGTTCACACTGTTGCTTTTTTTTTTTTTTTTTTGCCAGTGGATGTCTTCTCATTATCTATTATAGCTACATCACAAATCACCTTAAATTAGCGACTTACAACAACAATTTATTTCACTCTCTCTCCGGGTTCTATAGGTTGACTTAGCTTAGCAGGGAGGTTCTCGCCTGGCACCTCTCACACGGTTTTCAGTGAGATGACACTTGGGGGCTTGACTGAGCTGCATGTGTAAGGTGACTGGCATTGATTCTGACTGTCCACTGGGATCTCAGCGGGGCTGTTGACTGGAATGAATGCTTTCACAGGGCCCCTCCACCGGCACTAGCTTCTTACATTCCAAAGCGGGACAACCCGAGATCCCAGAGCCAAAGAATTGGCATTTAGGTACTAGGGAAAATAGGAACTAGCTAGCTGAATACATTTTTTTCTCACCCAGCTGCCATTCAGCCAAAGTGGTAACTCTGTTTCCTACCCAGTCTTTAGCAAAGGACCTGTCGGAAGCCGAGGAGCAGCACGCCCACGCCCTGCGCAGCCACCTGCACAGCATCGACCAGCTCTTGGCCCTGCAGAGATGCCGGCTCAACCTCCTAGAGGAAAATTACAACTTGGAGCTAGAGGCCCTAACCAAGGAGTTTGACACTGAAAGGTGTGGGGGCCTAAGAGGAGCTATGAGGGTGGGGGAGGGTGTTGAGCCCAGGGCCGTATCCAGAGCCTATGTCAAGATGCTACCTGTAAGCAGCCACCCACTTCTAGCAATCAAAATCCTACCCATCTACCTACCTGGAGGATAGCGATAGTATGGGGAAATTAACAAGATGGCACCATTCAGGCCCTCTCGCCCTACCGTCTCATGCCCTCTGCCCCATGTTCTGTAAACAATGATTATGTGATTGCTGAGGGCACTTGTAGCACTGCGCATGCGCATCAGGAGGTACTCGGTTGGTTCCAGACTCCTTTGTGTGGTGTGCCTATATGAGCATCACCTGGAAAAGCCCAGAAGGGTTGTGTGCAGTTATGTTGTGTTATGTTATGTCTATGGGTGCAGCGTCAGCCAGAAGAGAGGCTGTGTTATGGCTGCCATGCCAGCCAGGAGAGAATAAACCTGGCTACAGTTCCTATAGTGTCTGCGTCTTCTTCCAACCTCTTAGCTCTGGGTTTACCTATCCTGGGTTCAGCGAACAGTGTGGACAGTGTGAACAGCAAGAAAATTGGCATCCGGAACAGGATCAGCAATACAGATGGGAAAGAGACTTTTCACTGCAACATTTTGTACTTTTTTATTTTTTTTATCATATGAGTATATTTCCTATTCAAAAATCAAACTAATATTATTCATTTTTTCTGGCCCGGCAAAGGACAGAACCTGCGCTCCTTCTATCCTTCTTCAGTACCTACGAGTTTGTACCATTCGTATAGTTTTATTACATTCTGCTTTGCATTGTCATTATTGGTCCTTATGCTTTATGCCTCAGAGCAGGAACAGTATCTTATCTCCTACAGGAAAACAATTATTGACCAACATGAAAAAGAGATTCACTACCTACAAGATGTCTTCATGGCCATGGAGCAGAACTACATAGATTCTGAATATGAAAGCAAGCTGGAGTTCCAGAGCATGTGGGACGATCTGAAAAACAAGGTACCAAGGGAGAGCAGATGGGCAGGAGGTGGGAAAAAGGGAGAAAAAAGTTCTGAAGGTAGTAGAGCTAGAAGAGATCCCTTTAACCAATACAGTCAATAAAATGCCTGTTGCCACTGTAGGTAGACCCCTGCGGCTTTTTGTAATCTTGTGAAAATTGGTGAGGACGAAAGACCATCTGAAATACCAAGAAAATGCATTTTAGAGCTAACACACACCAAGGAGATCCTCTCACTTCAGCCCTGTGATCTGTAGAAGAAGAAATTAAGGTCCAAAGTGGACTTTAATGACCTGCCAAAGTCAGGCTGCTGATCTGTGATCAAGCCAGGGGGGAAGTCCAGTTCTCCTGCCACTTGGCCTCAAGAGCTTCTACCACCTTGGAGGCTGCCAACTTAGCCAGCCTGCAGACCTGGGTTTGGAGGGTAGAGTGCTTTGTTTTCATTTTGGCCTATAATGTTTCATACAAACTTTTATAAGCTTTCTACATTTAAAAATTGGGAGATTTCACAAGAAAATCCAAAACTGCAACTTCCCCTAAACAATTTAAAGATCTGGTAACAGTGGGCCACATTTTCAAATGGGGACGTTCCCATGGAGCTGAGCAGCTGTGCCCTCACCGCCCCCCCCCCCACCAATGGGGCATTTCCTTCGGGATTCACCACCGGCCCCACATAGCCCATAGCACTTATTTATATCATCTGCCTGGTCTTTGTAGGCATTTTCACTGGCAACCTCTGCACCATGCTGTGCTACAAACAGTTCAAGAGGGGGAGGTGTTGGTGCCAGAGAAAGGGCGCTAATAGGTTAAGTCCAAACACTGGCTATTTGGGGATCACTTCCCAGAATTTAGAAGAGAAGCACTTTCTAAGACTGCAACTGGAGAACATAGTAGAAGATCTGTGGAGAAGGTTCCAGGATGCACTCAAGAATTACACTGATGCTACAGAGGATCGAAAGATTGCCTTCGAGACTCTCAAGGTGAAGGACGAGAAAAGCTCCAGAGAGATTGAAGCACAGATGAAAAAAATACAGAAATTACAGGTTAGTGCAGCTCACCTGGGCGACTCACTGCTTTAACTGCTCCATTATCCCCTGTTCTTCTTCCCGTTTCCCCTGGGCTTCATCACTGTTTGGGGAGAGATGGTATGCTCTGATTTCAGTCCCCAGAGAGTCCTTCTATCTGTTCTACTGAAGACCCTCACGTAGTCAAGTGTTTCCTCTAATCTACCCTGTTCCTCTAGGATTCCATCATTATTTTTAAAGGCAAGATCCTGGTGCACAGCCGCGAGAGTGAAGAACAGAATCAGGACATTCGTGAAGACAAGGAGTTGGTCCTGGTACAACTGCGAAAACTTAAGGCCCAGAGGACTCAGGCCCGGGGAATAGCACAGGAGAACTTAGTCAAACTCACCCTGGAAAGCAGTGCTACCCTCAAGGCCCTGAGGGAGATTGTTGACAAGGTAACAAAGGGAGAGGGTAGCCAGAACAGAACCAGGGAACCTGGCTCCCTGCAGAGTGAAAGGGGCTGGCAAAACAGAGGGCTTCCCCCAGCTTCCTACCTGAGTGCACACTTGGAATACCTATTTTATTTCATGTTCCCTTGCCTTTCACGTATTATTTCATTTATTTAATATTTATTTCTTTTATTTCTGGGCTGCATTGGGTCTTAGTTGTGGCATGCGAGTTTCTCTCTAGTTCTGGCGCACAGGCTCAGTGGTTGCAGGACACGGGCTCTCTAGTTGAGGCACTCGGGCTTAGCTGTTCCACGGTATGTGGGATCTTAGTTCCCCAACCAGGGGTGGAACCCATGTCCCCTGCACTGGAAGGCAGATCCTTAGCCACTGGACCACCAGGAAGTCCCTCACCTCTCACCTCTTCAATTTAATGAGTTAATAGTGAATGGGTTTTAGAAGAATATAAAATATCTGGAATAGTGCTTGTAAGCCCTTTGTGTTGGATGTATTACTTTTGTATCCCATTTGGCTAAGTAGCTTCCCTGGATTGAAGCAGGGTAACCAACTCCACTATTTCCCCTTCCCAATCCCTTTCCTAATAGAAGGTTTCTGCTTGCTTCCAACAGGGTGAAAAGATTCTTAAACTTGCTGAAATATGTAGGAAATTTGAAACAGAAGAAGAAAAAGTGCTGCCTTTTTATTCATCGGTGTTGACTCCCAAGGAGCAGGAAGAGATAGAGACAATGGACCTAGAGGAATTTAATGAAGAGCTTGGAAAGGTAAGGTTCCATGGGCCCAAGGCCACCACCTGAGGCTGGGGTGACAGAGCACTGGGCTACACTTGCTGACAGATCCTACCACACACCTTCTCCCTGTAACTCACTCCCAGGTGATAATGGACTACAAAGGGATGGAGAATTTCTGGAAAAGGTACAACAAAGTGAAACTGGAGCAACTGAGCCTTCGGCACAGACGTGCTCAGTTGTTAGAAATCAATGAGAAGCTGCGGGAGATGCTCAGGCAGTACTTGGATGGCATCTCCGTGAGTGATGAAGTGCTGAGCCAGCTCAACCCACTCTTCATCGTCAATCACCGCAGCAACTTACCCCAGCTCCTGCCCATGCCCACAGCCCAGCCAGGTGACAAAAAACCTCCAGCCACTTACAACATCATTGAAGCCGCTCATGTGGTCTCCCACACCCTGTGATACAAGGGGAAAACCTCTTTTCAATTCCCAGAGAATGTTTTGAGAAACCCAAGGACTTTGCTATTAAAAATCACCATGGAGTTTATGAGGTCTCTATATCTTTTCCATGTTGGATTAAACAGTCTACTTAGAGGATATTAGGCATACAGCAGCCCTAGGGAGTAGAGAGGGCTTCCCAGGTGGCACTAGTGGTAAAAAAAAAAAAAAACACCTGCCAATGCAAGAGATGTAAGAGATGCGGGTTCAATCCCTGGGTTGGGAAGACCACCTGGAGGAGGGTACAGCAACCCACTCCAGTATTCTTGCCTGGAGAATCCCCATGGACAGAGGAGCCTAGGGGCTTACAGTCCATGGGGTCACAAAGAGTCTGCCACGACTGAAGCGACCCGGCACACACACAGCACAGGGAGTAGAGAGAGTAGCCAGGCAACTTCCCCAACGCTTACTTCTCAGTGAGGTATTGCTCCTCGGTGTCGGGACACCACGGGAGCCAAAACCCATGCTTTCAGTACCCAGAGATCCTATGGTCCTTGGTGTAAGTTAGGATAGGAAGAGGAGGCCAGGAGAACTGATCCAAAGCCTCCGACCACCCCCTGCGAAGCAGAACCCAACTAAGAATGCCTTTTTCCTCAGCCCTTTATCTCATTCCCACTTACATAGGCAGCCGCAGAAAGTATCAGGTGAAGAATGCAAAGTTTTTAAAAAATTGTTTATTATTTCTTTTTGCTCTTGTTTCGTTTCTCTTCCTTGAGCTTCTTTTTGGAGATTTTAGGACTGCTGGCCTTTCTGTATAGATGATACCCAATGAGGCCCAGGAGGGCTGGCACCATGGCCATGCCTACCAGAGGCAAAATGCCCTTCACCAGCTTCTGCCAGTAGTTGGCTCGGATCAGTGCAATCAGTTCCACATCAAAATGCAGCTCTGCATCCGCTGGAGGCAGAGAGGAGGTGAAGGTTAGAATCCCTGTGCACTGTATCCAGGGCTCAGAATCTGAATGCAAATAGGGAGGGCAGACCACACCGCAGCAACATCTGTGAAGTTGGCAAGATTTAAATGTGGGGCTGAGTTCTCTTAATGCAAGAGGCAGAGGAGGGTTATAAGGCTATTGAGTGATAGTCATGTTTACCCCAAATATACAAGTGTGGCTTGTCTTCACTGACAGGTCTTTGACACAACAGGAGAACCTTTGTGAAAAGTACAGGCCGTTCTCCATTTATAAGTTAGAGAACTTCTGTACTATGTATCTCTAAACAGCCACATGGATAGAATCTTTGCAAGGCTGAAATTAATTGGACTTAAACTAGACTTTTTAAAATGTCACCAACCAGTAAGCACACTCACTGTGATTCTTTAAAAAAAGAAAAAAACAGGTGTTTCAACATGGCTAGAGAGGCAGGATGTGGTTTAAGACGTTCGGAATGGAGAAATGAACAGGAGTGAGATGGGGGAGAATGTAAACAAGCAGTGCTGGAGATGAGGAGGCAAAAGAGCTTTGGGTAAAAGAATTTCTCTTTAGTCCCCTGACCCTCTGTCTGGGTCTACCTCTAAGCTAGAACTTAGGATAAGAATTTTTATCCCAGTACAACTCATTTTAGCTAATGGAACATTTCTTATAACCAAAAGCAAGAGATCTGCGTCTCGGAAAATCTGTTTAGGCTCAGGCCTTAAAAAATAGGTATTAGCAGTGACCTGTGAGGGCTTGGCTTTTTTTAAGTTTTGGGGTTTTTTTTTTTATGTGGACCATTTTTAAAGTCTTTATTGAATTTGTTACAATATTGCTTCTGTTTTGTTTTGGTTTTTTGGCCCAGAGACATGGAACTCACACCCCCAGCATTGGAAGGGGAAGTGTTAACTAGAACCCCAGGGAGGCCCCCAGGCTTGGCTTTTAAATGTTTTTATTTTATTTTGAATTATTTGACTGTGACCATTTTCACCAGCTCTTCTCTAGTGGAGGCTGAAAGGAACTGTGGAGATGTGGTGAGGAGCCATGCCGACTGCACAAATGACAGTCTGGAGTTGTAGGGAAAGCACAGGAAAGCAGCCCAGAGCTCTCAGAGCGGTGGCACAGGCAGCAGACTCGTGTGGCTCAAGCAAGGGTTGCCTCCCTAGAAAGTGGCCGGCTGCCAGAGGACAAGCCAGGTGGCTTTAACAGGTTATATGTCTCTAGTGCCTGCTGGTGATCTGAGGAGGAAAAAGGAGGCCCTGCAGAAGGAGGCATCAGCCAGTCCTACACCATTTAGCAAACTGGGTTTCGACCTTCTCAGGCTTCAAAGTGCATAGCTCCTTGTAGCTCCTAGGGACTGTTTCTTTTTTGTTTGTTTGTGGCTTTGCTCTCTGGCATGTGGGATCTTAGTTCCCCAACCAGGGCTCACACCCGCGCTCTCTGAGTTGGAAGCACAGAGTCCTAACCTCTGGATCGCCAGGGAAATCCCAGGGACTGGGTATCTCGAGAGCCAGAGAGCCGCCTCATCAGATTACCTGGGATAGATGGTGGAAATCCCCGTTTTCCGTAGGCCAGGTGAGAAGGAATGATTACCCTTCGCTTCTCTCTAAGGAAAGGAATGTGAGTCATAGCCAGGGGTAGAACCAGGTGGGCCAACCACCTCAGTCCATCTGAAGTCCCACCAACAAAACCCTCTGAATATTCACACTCAAAACAAGAACTTTCCCACCTGAGCACCAAACAGGTTGACTGGCCAAGGTGTCTCAATTCCACCAACAGAACCCCCAGCCAGAAAAAGCCTGAGGCTTCATCCAGAGCCTCCATGCCCAGAGACCAGGGCCTACCCAGTACGAAGCCAGAGCCCATTCTCCTGCCTCCTCTAGGAGCAGAGACGGCCTCCACCCATGCAGAAGGGGTACACCCAAGCCCACCCCTGCCCAGATACTCACCCCACACACATGTCTAGAAGGCTCTGCTCCAGACCTTGAGGAAGAAGGCACAAATGAATATGAAGCTATCCACATTCCCCAAATCCTGGGAGAGGAAGATCAAATATTCCCCATGACCCTCAGTTGAGCTCCCCACTTCTGGAATCTCTGGCTTCCAATGTGGTATGCGGCAAGAGGAGTACTAGGAGTGGGATTTGAACCTCCGGAGGTGAGTGGTAGAACCCTGGGTGGGGGTGGGGGTTGGGTTGGGGTGGGGTGGGGAGGGCATTTCCAAGGCAGCTGAGAGGTTAAAGAAACTAAGAATGGGCTTAGGTTGGGAAGAAATGGAATGGGAGTGCAGCTCACGTACCTGGTATCACCTGCTTTTGGCCAAGTTCTATAACCAGAGGGTCTCTGGTCAGAGACGTGTCAAAGATGCGTCCATCTACCAGGCTGCCCTGGGGGTGGGAGGGAGAGCACCTAGAGCGCCCACCTATACCGCTCCCTCCCAGCAGGGTGCGCACACACCTGGCCTCGGCCCGCAACCCCTAGTAGCTGCAGTCTAACGTTCCCTTTCGGGCAGAAAGGAACAGGAAGCCCCAAAAGGGCTGGCACTTCTCGGAGATCCCTCCACCCTTCACTTCACTGCGGAAGAGCAGGGAAGAGGAAAGGGTAGGGAAGAGGTGCGCCCCTCCCCCTCGCCACGTGCCGGAGGACCCCAGAGCTGGAGTTACTCCCTGACCGCTTGCCACGTGTCCAAGCCAAAGCTGACGTGTTTCAGTGGGGCGCCGCCCCCGGGGCCCCGCCGCTGCCCCCCAGGCCCCTCACCGAGTAGTGTATGTGAAGCGTGTCTCCAAAGGTAGCAGGCTCAGCACACGGCTCGGGGGGCTCCACCTATGATCGCACTACACGAGTCAGGGAGGTTCCTGCCCCTCGACGCGGCACCCCCAATTCGGTGCTTGCACTCCCTCCTCCCCGCTCCCAGGATCCTTTAGACCCCGACCTTCCCCGCAACCGGGCCCGACCTCCATCCACAGCGCCTGCCCGGGATTCTCCCCTCCTCACCAGAGTCTCCACTTGGAGGGTCCGGACGGGACTTTCGGTTTCGGACCCAGCCTCCGCCTGACACACCGCCCCCCTGAGCAGCAGCAGCAGCAGCAGTCGGAGCGGGAGAAGTGAGGGGCGCAGAGTCATAACTGGGTGCGGGCAAGGCTCGGGGCACGCAAGACAAGCCGCTGGATGACAGGGGCTGGGACCGCAGTTCCTTCGGCGCCCAGGCCAGACTGGATGGGACGGGGCGGGTCGCGACGCGCCAGCTCCTCCTCCCGCAGCCCTTCCTCCACCTAGTCCCCACCTCCTGCAGGGAGGAGGCCACGGGAGCTCTCCCGGCCCTCTGAGATCCCGAGGGTGAGACTCCGACCTGTCGGTTAGCCGTTCGCTGGGTCCCACAGCGAGGGGCTGAGTCACATCGTAGCATCCATTTTCGATTACCTATTGTGTTCCAGACACTTGTCTGTAATCCTCAAAACCACCTTGAAAGGTAGACATAATTGTTTCTATTTCACAGATGAGGAACTGGGTGTTCGGGTTAAGTAACTTTAACTTACTCAAGTTAAACTAGCTAGTTTAGCTTAACTAACTAGGTTAAACTAATTTAACTAGCTAGGTGGTGACAGAGGCAGGATTCAACCCTAGGACTACCTGAGTCTAGTCCAGTCCCCTGGCTCCCTGCTCTTTCCTCTTAAGTCTCCTCACACCTATCTTGGCAGGATCTGACTGGCTCACCCCAGCCCAGCAGTTGTCAAAGATGGCAGCCCTCTCCCACATCCAGCCTTTCAGCTTGCATTCCTGGAGGTCATATACCCAAAAGGAGGCAGGGTGCTGTCCCATAACCCCACCCTTAGGGACATTAGATGAAAAGAGCACTGGGCTGTTTACGGTAAGGAGGGGGTGCATCCCTGGTCTTTTCCTGTGAGAGTACCATTTATTTCCTTTTTCAACAAACCTGTCAAAAGGGCAGCTACATACACCCCTTTTGTTTGTGCAAGGACTTCAGTTTTGGGAGTTTTTCTATTATTTCAGGTGACCCTACCAATCCCCTTCTGCATGATTCAAGCCCTCACTGCCCACTTAGGCTTTAGGTATCTGGATTCTGCCCATCAGTGAGCTCACAGTCATCGTTTGGGGTCACCTCTTAGGCCTTGTCCTCCTTAACATCTCTCCGGTCCATGATGCCCATGAGCTCTGACTGCCCTCCCAATTTTAGACACAACTTGTGTACTGCAGGCCTCCACCTGGATGTCTGATCAGTACCTCAAATCAACACACACACTACCATACTCATTGCTCTTTCTCCTCCATCCCACCTGTAACAATCTGGATTTTGCACCCAGCGTCCTGTTTCTATTTGTTCTGCTGTCAGCCTTCTCTATGATTCTTCTCTCACTTGCCCCACATCCAACCAGTCTCCTCTGGATTCTCCCTCTACAGCCTCTCCAGCTCTCTTTCCATTCCCATGGCTACCACCCTAATTAATCCTTCATTCTTTCTTTCTTTGGGATTGCTGTGCTGGGGTGTTCTCTCTGGTTGCAGTGAGCAGTGGCTACTCTCTAGTTGTGGAGAGCAGCCTTCTCATTGCGGTGGTTTCTCTTATTTTGCGGCATAGGCTCTAGGCTGCTGGGGCTTCAGGAGCTGCAGCTTGAAAGCCCTTAAAGCACAAGCTCACTAGTTGTGGTGCCTGGGCTGTTGCCCCGAAGCATGTGGAATCTTCCTGGACCAAGGATCTAACCCGTGTCCCCCGAATTGGCAGGCAGATTCTTAACCACTGGACCACCAGGGAAGTCCCTCTTTTGGGTTATCTTTTTTTTCTTTAAAGCCTCCTTCTAGGGGTGATGGAACACTCTATATCTTGATAGGGATGTGGGTTACATGGGTATATGCTTATCAAACTGTATGTGTGCACTGTATGCAAATTCTACCTCAAATTTTTTAAAAAGGAAACAAAACCAAACACAAAAAAAACTATATTAAAAAAAAAACCCAAAACTATTATTTCCAAGTCTCCCTTCAAGTCTGATGGTCAATAAGACATAATATTGTCCTGGACTTTCAGGGAGGCTGCTTAAAAGGAGCTAATTTAGCTAAGAAATGTGTCATAGTGCCTCACCTCCTCCCCCAGTCTCCTTCCCTTCCTTCTTCCTGTTGCCTGGAATGTAGACAAGATGAACTACACTCTAGCAGCCATGTCAGACCATGAGGTGAGCATGAGGACATAAGCTACATACGAGAACAGTGATAACTACAGCGCCACCATTCCAAGCCTACACCAGGTACCTTTTAACTGAGGTAGAAATCAACCTCTATCTTGTTAAAACAACAAAGAGTAATAAGCCCTCAGCCTCTTTCTACTCTAGCCCATTCTGTACACTGCGGCTATCTGTTCAGCTTCAGTCATGTTATCTACCTGGCCACTAAAAAGCCTGCGTGGCTCCACATTGCCCAGTGAATTAAATTCAGACAACCTGACATACCAATTGAAAGCTTTCATTATCTGGTCTTAATCTGCCTTTCCAAATTTTGCTTTGATTCCATTAAAATAAAAGCCTTAAAAACAGGAACTTCACTTTTCCCATTTTTATATTCTCATTGCCTAGTATGGTGCCTGACACATTAGATGCTCAATAAATGTTTACATATAAATTGAATCAAATCCTCTTGGCATCATGATGCTCTTGGCGTCAGATGAACCTGCGTTGTTTCCATCTCTGTGCACAGCTCATGCTCTTCCCTCACCTGTCAAGCTCCCTCTAAGCCAAGCTCCCTCTAAGCCAAGCTCAAAGATCACCTCCTCTGTGAAGTCCTGATCCCCTTGCTCGAAGTGACTTATTTCTGAACTTCAGGCAGACGCTTGGGGACTTTATTGTATTCTCCCTTGTGTTGTAGTTAGTTGTGTATTCCTGCTCCTTCCTCCCCAAGAGTGACCTCACCAATGGCAAGGACAAGGCTGTGATCATATCTGGAGTCCCTTAGGTGCCAGCTGCACAATACCCTCCATACAACAGATTCTAGACAAATATGCTTTGAGTAAATATACTATTGCAATACTGAGATACCATTAGAGGGAAAACCTAACTATACTAATAGAGAAAACCTCCAAGACAAGCATATATACCTTTAAGTTAAAAAAAAACTAGACTGATACATGTGGTATGAGCCCTTTGTACTTTAACCCCTTCCCAAATATGGACAGATACATATATTTAGAAAAGGAACTAGAGGATGCACACCAAACAACTGAGGGGGGTTACCTCTGGGAACAGAGTGAGCAGAGGGGAATGAGTATTACATGTTGCTCTGAACATTTATGTAGTATTTGAATCTTTTGCAATAGGAATTATTTGGGTTACAAAGATAAATTGTAAAATTTTGAATGAATGAACGTGATATCCAGCCATCCAAGACGATGTGTGGGAAGTGTTGAAGGAGTTGGGCTAACAGAGCTAAAGGAGCCAAACTGAGAAGCAAAGCGTCCTTGTGTTGTTGTCGTTTCGGCCGTACTGCATTACTTATGGGATTTTAGTTCCCCTACCAGGGATCGAACCTGGGGCCCTGGCAGTAACAGTGCTGAGTCCTAACCAATGGACCACCAGGGAATTCCTGAAAAACATTTCCTGTAATTAGAAAGGTCATGGGTAACTTTGTGCTTAGTCACTCAGTCGTGTCTGACTCTTTGTGACCCCATGGACTGTGGCCCATCAGCTCCGCTGTCCATGGGGATTCTCCAGGAAAGAAAACTGGAGGGGGTTGCCATTTCCTTCTTCAGGGGAACTTCCCAACCCTGGGAACGAACCCAGGTTTTCCACATTGCAGGCAGATTCTTTACTGTCTGAGTCACCAGGGAAGCTCGGGTAATTTTGCAGATCCTATAAGTGGGATTTTTTTTTTTTGAAAGTGGTATTTTTAAACAAGTGAGAAAGGGTATAAAGGCAGAGGGTCAGATATTTGGGGGAAATGAACAAATCAGTTTGGCTAAAGTAAGGGATTTAGCCAGGAGAGTAGACAGAGGTAACTGGAGAGACAAGTAAGAGTTGGTATGGAGAGACTTGAATGGTAGTGAGAACCCACTGAAAGTTTCTGGGCAAAAGGGCCGCACTGAATGCCGTGCTGGTGCAGTACTGGAGGTGGAAGGCTACTGTCTTGTCCAGCTCGGAGGCTTTGTTTGGTCATCTGAATGGGAACGGGTGAGAGGGCAACAGCAGAAAAGGGCAAAACTAAGGCAACAGTATCACCCACAGAGGGCAGCACAAGCCCTCTTGGACCCAGGAGAGACCAGGGAGGGAGTCTTCTCCTTAGGTCAAGTTAGGAGCCTGTGTGTGCATGCTCACTCAGTTGTGTCTTGAGTCATGTCTCTCTGTGACCCCATGGACTGCAGCCCACCAGGCTCCTCTGTCCATAGAATTTTCCAGGCAATACTGGAGTGGCTTTTCATTTTCTATTCCAAGGATCTTCCTGACCCAGGAATCAAACCTGTATGTCCTACGTCTCCTGCACTGGCAGGTGGATTCTTTACCAGTGAGCCATGTGGACAGGCAGAGAAAGGTGACATGGCCTTGGGAAAGGTAGTGGAGACTGGCCCAACCTGACTCAAGGCACAAGTTCATCAGAGGGCCACCCCTGGAGCGGCTTCCACCTTCAAAGGTGTCTGTGTCAGCAAGTAGGAGAAACTACCACATACGCCTGGCTTCCAAGCTTCACGGGGCACCCACCATGCCCAGCTTGGTCAAAGACAATGATGTTGATTCCTTCGTCAAAGCTGAGTGCCTATTATGTGTCAGATAGCAAGCAAGGCACTGCTTTTTAAATGGTTTTAATATGTTTAACAGATTGCTAACAAATAAACACTTAAGTATCTGGGTTCAAAATTGAATGCCATATTTTCAGGACCATGCATACCCAGGCTGACTAGATGTTTTCTTTTTGCATCTGGTTATATGTGCATAACCAGGAATGATATGTTACCCCCGCCACTATCCCCTTTGGCTGTTCTAGCCACGGATGTATCGTGCCATCGATACAAGATCTGGCATAGGCAAAAACAGATTCTCCATCTCCTCTCTTCTACCTAAAGGCAGGATTCCTATATTCAGAACTCAGAAAAAAGCTAGCATCCAAATCCCTGTAGTTCAAAACCCCAAGCTAAGCCCTCCAACCCTTAGAAGGCCTTGTACTCAATTCTGTTCTGGGACAGTTCTCGACAACATGTGGGAGGGAGTGCTGGGTGGACCAGTTCATTCTCAAACCTCCTGCCTGGCCTAGCCTAACTGTTCAGATCTCCTCAGAGACAGCTCTCAATGCACCTGCTTTGAAGGAAGGGTCAGGCAGGAAGCGGGTATGGGCCGCGCTGTCAGCTCTGGGCAGAGATAGCAGAGTTCTGGCTTGTGTGTTGCCCTCTCTACCACATTCAGCTCGGAAGTCAGATCTGCTGCTAAACTAGAGCCCAGATACTCTCTTCCGTGGCTCATGGCCACAGTGACACAAACAAGGAGACACTTACCTTCAAGCCTTGATGGTGAATAGTTCTGGCCCAAGTCCCTCACTTCCAGGCCTCCACCATGGCCTTTCGGCAGCACTGCGCCCTTTATCAGTCAAGGCTCTGATTTCCTCACACCTAACCCTTTCTTCGGAGAAGGTGATGGCACCCCACTCCAGTACCCTTGCCTGGAAAATCCCATGGACGGAGGAGCCTGGTGGGCTGCAGTCCATGGGGTTGCTAAGAGTCAGACATGACTGAGCGACTTCACTTTCACTTTTCACTTTCATGCATTGAGAAGGAAATGGCAACCCACTCCAGTGTTCTTGCCTGGAGAATCCCAGGGACGGGGGAGTGTGGTGGGCTGCTGTCTATGGGGTCACACAGAGTCGGACACGACTGAAGTGACTTAGTAGTAGAAACCCTTTCTTCCCTTGCTCAGGAACTCAGGGTCATCCTTACCCTTCCCAGTAATCAAGGCCAGGAAACCTAATTTGAATGAAAAGCTTGCAGAGGAAAAAAGGCACTTGGATTCCATGACTCCCCAGTGGCCAGCTTGACTCTGTAAACCTCCAGTTCCCAGTTTAAAAAAAAAAGTGGGGGGGGGGGAGAATTGGACTTTGACCCTTCTATCTCCATGCCCTTCTGAGCTGGAAAAGAGAGTGTTCTTAATATTATGACTGCCTGCACAAAGACACCACTCCCTGCTCCAAGCAGCGGCAAGGGGGTATCCCTTCTACACTCTCACTACCCCATGTGGTACCTTGTGGTTATCCCAAAGGATTCCAGAGCAGCCTAGGAATAGACTTCCTGGTCTCTCCCTCAGTACCATGGTTTAACTCCACTCAGCACAGGTCTGTAGACACGAAGGTACAGAATAAATACCTGTCCGCTGTCTGCTCTGACCAATCTAAGTACCTGAAACTGGAGACAGTGCAGTGACTTCCCAGAGCTTTCAGACCTTAGGCCTCTAGTCCAAGAAAGTCACACCCACTCACACTTATCCTGCATGTCACTGACTCCATCCCACCTGGCCCGATCCAAGGCTTTCCACTAGCTTTCTCTAGGCTCACTTCAGAAGCTCCCTTGCCCAGATTAACCTGGGCCAAGCCATGAATACGGAGCTATTCGTGTTCTGGGAAGATAAGGTTGCTTTTGTCTTAAGAGCTGGATGCTAAACATTCACCTTCCAGGTTAAGTCTCCCTTTCATCTCCCCATGTCCTCCTCCATCCCCCCAAAAGCTAGAAGTTTCAAGCAACTGCCACAAGAGAGCTCCCCCTCTTTCCTGGCATCCTGGACTGACTACTGAGGGACAGAGGCACTAGACCATCCTCTCCCCAAGTTGTCAGAGGTCCAAAGACCCCCAGTGGCCTGCCATCCAGCTAAAGTCCTCTCCATTACCATTATCTTATGTAGGGCTGTAGCTCTAGAAGTTATCTATTTGTTAGTATACAAATAATGCACTTGGGCAAGTGCTCCTAACTTATCAGCAACCTTGGTCACTAAGCAGGACTTCTGAGGAGCCCAGGAGGAGGAAAGCATCACCTCGTTTTGAGGGTTATGTGGGTAGTGTTCAAAGCTTATGGGGTTGATAAAGCAATGTGTGACTGAAGTAGTTTAAGGGTTCATAAGGGCAGATGCACTGGTCCTTAACCATGATGGATTATTTTAATAGCAAGAGAGGGGCTGAAAAGGAAGATTGCCAGGGGAGGCAGCAGGGAGGTAGCTGAACACAAAGGATAATTTCACACTGGTATTTAGGGCTCTCAAACTTATTACATGCCTATATCCTGTGCCTTTTCCATAACATCGAGTTGGGAAGACCTCTGTCATTAAAGCTTAGTTAAGTGGTGAGAGCGGGGAAGGCCTGCCTGGCTCACTCAGACCTCACCAAGAAAGGGGAGCAGTATCCCTTTCTTTGCCTGAGTAACAGCAGGAGAGGAAAAGAGTAGTGGTGGGAATTGGATGGAAGGACAAGGCTTGTCTTTTTCCTCAAAACATTATCTCTGGATGAGGTCTGGCCTCCTGACAATGGGGAACCGGACACCTAAAACAGAGGTGATGCAGGGCCATGAGCTATAAGGAGGGTCAAGTTCATTACACTACTCAGACCTTTACCCTTTACCTTACTCAATGCCAAAGTCCAGAACTAGATGGGTAAGCAGATTCCAACCTATGGATGAGGGGACCCTGGTCCAACTAGAAGCACCTGAGGCACAGGGCTGGGGACATCTGAGAGTGGGGGCTGTGTGAGGCATTAAGGCCCTCTACTGGAGTCCCTAAGTCTACTAGAAGATGATGAACATGGCTAAGTTCAGGGTTAAACCCTTTACAACTTGAGGGGCAAAGTCACAAAGCCCTCAAACTCTGGGCCCTGATTCATTTCAGCCCCCTTTTGGGGTATGATGGGAAACAGTAAGCAGTGTGGAGATGAACCTCCATCACTTCACTCTCCCCAGTCCAGAGTACCCTTTACCCCTCTGCTGAAACAAAGAGCAGTCTGGAGAGGGGGACCAGAAGCAGAACTACCCTCACCAATAAACTCTGTGCCACGGCTGCTGCACATCAAGGATGAAGGTCTGCTCCAAAGCTGCATAAAACAAGTTTAATTTCCAACCAGGGTCACAGTCATCGCGTATCCCACATTTTGAGCAAGGAGAGAGAAGGTGAGTTATTAAACATATACAGTCTACATTCCAGAGGAGAAAAAAAGAAGAGAAAAACCAGTTCAGAACTGCAGTTACCACTATAACACCACAAACGAACTTTTAGGGGGGAACAGGGGAAATTCCCAGGGAAAAGAAAGGCTGGAACAAAGCAAAGCAAAAAATTAAACCTACCAGAGGAAAGTAGGGGAGGGAGTGGGTAGAAGTGGAATGAAACACCCAATTCCGAAAGCGCTTTTGGGTGAATGGGAATGCAGAAAGACCGCCCCTGCCGAGGGCCCAGCAGCCTGGCATACTAACAAGATCATTTACTGCCCCCTGCTGGACAGATCCTTGAGCAGCACCCAGGCAACCTCCAAGACTGTTTCCCAACACCCTCAGCCCCACCAGTCCCTGAAGGACCTCAAACCAAGGTCCGGGGTAGGTCTAAAATGAGAAAAACCCATTTGGGACTGACATCTAACTTGGCAGGGTTAGAGAGGGAGTGAGGCAGGAGAGGAGGCAAAGTCCTCACCAACCACAACGATACAGAGTGAGCAATCCTAAGGAAATTTTCCCAAGGAAAAGGGAGACAAACAGGCAACAGCAGTGAAGCAGGTGAGAAGGCAAAGGAAAGAGTTCTGGGAGGCAGAGGCAACAGGAGCAGGAACAAAAAAACATCTGACAAAACAGAGACAAAGGCAAAGTAAAATACGAGGGAAGCATCTGTGGGGTCAGGGGAGTGAATACATGTTAAAATGAACCAGAAGCTCCAGCAACCCCTCCCCCCACCCTGCCACCAACCACACATACACACGCACACACACAAAGGCCTAGAGCGCAAGAGACCTGCATACACCCACTGCATCTTGGATAATTAACACATCACTAAGGATCTGGCACTGAGACACCCCTGGAACCTCTCTTTCACAGTTCAATCTGAGGTGGGGTAGGGGGTACTGATCCGCCTGTTGTAGACAAAGGTGGCAGGAAGCCTGGCCCCATGGGGTGGAGCTTGGGACAGCCCCTCTGGGAAGGGGTCCCTCAGCCATGCTATGGAGGCCCTGGGCCCTGACATTAGCAAAAAGGTTATGGGCGGCCGTCTTGGAGCTCAGGGCGCAGCCAGCACACACAGGAGCCCGCAGAAAAGCCACGGCTTCACAGAAACCGCGTAAGTCAGGAACCCAGGCCAGGATCTCAGGGACAAGTGCCTCCTGTAGACAGAGACACAGTAGCAGCAGCTTCTGAACAACTACATGATAATGGAGGGAGGACTTGGAAGACGCTGCAACCCATCAGCACCAACAATCACTTCGGAGCCCAGTTTCCTCCATTCCAATGCCCAGATCCATTTATGGGAAGTGGGTGGAGAGGGTAGGGAAAGGCTGTTGGGATGGAGTGGGGAGTGACGGCAGGATGGTCTCAGGGTCTGGAAACAGAAATTCCCATCGTTCAGCATGCCCTGGACTAGATAAAAATGGAGAAGAGGTGGCTTGCTGCTGAGGTCTGCTGTGTCACCCCACTCCCCTGCTCCTCAGCAAACCAGCCAGCCGGCTCTGGTAAGGCCAGCAGAACTACCAGGGTGAGGAAACTTCTGACAAAGGACAGGGGAACCACCCAGGCCCAAGATCAGAAGACAGAGGGGGTAGGAGGCAGGAATAGGGAAACTGATCTGTGTTTCACCTTCTCCTAATAACAAAAGAGGATGAAGATGGAAAACCTGAGCCCCTCTCCCCAGTGCCCTGGGTCCCAAATACAACCCATGGTCTTGCTATCCCTACCTCCCCGCTCCAGCTCGGAGGAACAGATCTAAGGACGAGGGGGAGGATCAGCTGAACACTCTGAGCTGATAAAGAGTGAGTGGGTTCCTCTCTCCTTCCACAAAAAGGCAGGGCAGAATGGCATCTCCTTGGGAACAGTCATCTAGAGACAAATGCCACCCCCCTGACCTGGGTGGGGTGGAGAGAGGGATAGAGGAAGATGGTGGCAGAGAAGCCGTCATCTGCCCTGTCATCCAGGAAAACCTACCTGCAGTGGAGAGACACTAGCCCAGGACTGGGGCAGCCTCCCCTCCATCTCCTTCCCTTTATCTCGCCAGCATGGGAGGAGCAGCTGATAGACAAGAGTGGGCAGTGTCCTGCTCCAAGCCCTGAGCTGCACCCACCTCCTCCACCTGCTCCTTGGCCCCCATATATATCTCTCTATACAGGTATATACACGCGCACACATGCACGCACACACAGAGAGGCCCGTGCAATTTCCATGTAGAATAGGGGGAGAGCAGCAAAGGAAAGGAAGATGGGGAAGGGAAGAGGGGCCTGTAGGGAGAGGGAAAGGACTCAGATGCCAAGAGCACAGCAACTAGAGCCAAACGAAGCAAACCGGAGGGAACACCCCATCCCACCTCCCAAGCCCGAGCTTGAGGGGGGGGCCCACCCCATGAAACCATAACAACCTTGTTTTTTGTTTTAAATCCGGTAAATTGGAATGATTCATCATCAGGACAGCAACTGGGGACTGGTCATGGATGGGGGAGGGGAGGGCAGGGGAAGCAAGGCTGTTGCTGGGCATGCGGACATGATACCCAGGGCTCTGGCCGCACTGGCAACAGGAAGGAAAAGGGTAGGGCTGGGTCAGGGAGACAGTAGGGGTGGATGGGGTGGTCGGATAGGGCTGTCTGGCTCTCACTTCTTGTTTTTGAGCTGATTGGCCAGCCAGTCCAGGCCTTCGTACAGCCCGTCCCCGCTGGTGGCACAGGTGGCCTGAATGTACCAGTTGCGGTGGCGCAGGGAATGCAGGCCCAACTTGTCTGTGATCTCAGCAGCATTCATGGCATTAGGCAAATCCTGAAGCACAAGGGAGACACAAAAAGGAGCCTCAGGATCTTGCAGAAGCTTCTAGAGCACCCACCTAGCAAAGGCAGATATACCAGCACCCTCTCCTCCTTCTTCAGTGGAGGAACCCAGAGCAAGATCCTAAAGAACCACTTTGGATTTAATCATCCTAGAACTCCAGAGCCAAGGCACTAAAGGTCATTCCACTGAGGAGCTGGAAACCAAGTATGGGGTTGCTAGGGAAGTGGAGAAGTGATTCAGATGGGCAGACAATCAGGTCCATCTGACAGTAAGAGAGAGGGCTGTTCCACTAAAGCAGATAACAGGTGAGATAACAAAGGGGCTGGAGGTAAAGGATCTACCACACCAGTCCCTCTGGACAGAAACACTGCTAAGTAAAGCTGGGATGGGGGAAGGGGACAAGAAGAGCATAAAGAAGCCACCTAATCATATTTCCTACTTTCCAAATTGACAGCCTAGTCATAGGGTTTACCACACAATGGGCTCCAAGATCCCATGACTTCCACGGCCAGGCTGCCCTCCCTCAAACGCAGAGGCAGGGAGATGTCACACCTGTTTGTTTGCAAAGACAAGGAGCACAGCATCCCGGAGCTCATCCTCCGCCAGCATCCTCATCAGCTCCTCCCGGGCCTCATTTACTCGCTCTCGATCATTGCTGTCGACCACAAATATCAACCCTGGGGAGGCAGAGCATGGGCTGCACAGAGACGACAGATCAACTCCCCTCCCCCACCACAAAGAGAAAACACCCTCCTTATACCCTTCGAGTATCTGCTCCCTCTTCTCCTGTCTCCCACCCCTAGGAGCTGCAGCAGGGCAAGAGCTGGTGCCTGATAACCAAGAACAACAGCCACCCTCTGCTCACACCCAACCAACCCGTGCCAGTCCATGGGCAATTCACACGCCCTACCTTGGGTGTTCTGGAAGTAGTGTCTCCAGAGAGGCCGAATCTTGTCCTGGCCACCTACATCCCAAACTGTGAAGCTGATGTTCTTGTACTCCACTGTCTCCACATTGAACCCTTTGGGGAAAAAACAGACAGTGGTCACTTGGCCAGAAATACCAGGCCTGCAAACAATGCCCCATTGGGTTATTTCTGTTTCCCCCAGGCCTAGCAAAGAAAAGAAAGTAAGGCCTCCTCAGACCTGGTGTTCCCTGACTTAGCAGCATTAAGGCCAAAAAGAAAACCTCAGAGAAGCAGCAGAAGAGGACGAAGAGGGCCAGTTGGGAGGTTCCCAACTGCCTGGGTGAGACAACCTTCCCCACTCATTCTCAGTCTTTGACTCTCCTGCAAAAGAAATGACTCAGCCCCACTCCTGTCCCTGGGCCACCGAGTCGGCCTCAGCTGAGAAGTGGGGCCTGTGAGGCAGAATGGGGAACAAGAAGTGGGTGACAGTCCTGGAGCCCCGAAAGCAGAACCAGCTGATGATGGTGATCTAGAGCTGCTTCCACAAGGCAAATGCTCTCCCTCCCAGAGGCAGGTCTTAACTGGGATCAGGGCCACCAAGGATCTAAACTGAAGCAATTCCAGGCCTCTGGCAGGAACATCAAAGCTCTTCACCTGCTTTTCAAACAACAGAGAACAAACCAGCTCAGTGCTTGAGGGCCACTGTTGGGTGCCAGGGTGAGGAAGTTCCTGCATCAGAGAGGGCTAGGGTAGGTGTGCAAATGGCAGGCCCAGCACCTGCGGGGAAGCTAAATAACCACTCTTCCCTGAACCCCACAGACCGTAAGGACTTGCCGGTGGCCAGGTGGGGGATCCAGGAATAGGCCCCCTACCTGGCTCAGGGGTGGGCATGACAGCCTCCATCTGAGTATTATCCTTACCAATGGTGGGGATGGTGGTGACGATCTCGCCCAGTTTCAGCTTATACAGGATGGTGGTCTTTCCTGCGGCATCCAGGCCCACCATCAGGATGCGCATCTCCTTCTTCCCAATCAGGCTCTTGAGAAGGTTTCCAAAGATGTTACCCATGATCACAGCACTCGCTTTCTGAGGACAGTAGGGTGCAGTGGGGGCAGTGGCAGTCTGGTTCGGGCCTGGACCCTGGTATGGAGGGCTTGATCCTAGGCAAAGAAATGCAGACTCACTACCATCTGCTTGTCAGGACTTCAAGATAATGGGACTGGCCACAGTCATGGCTGGAGTTCTTTTATGACAAACCGAGAGCCTGAGCGTACCATGAAGATCAAGGCCCACTTAGATCCTGAGCCTTTGGGAGCAGAGACAAAGCAGTGAACACTCAGGTCCCCTGCTTCTGCCAGTAATCCACCCAGGTGACGCTGGATGGGTTATTTCACCTGTTCTTATTCGCACCTGTAAACGGAGGAGGTTGAACTAGATGATTTCTAAAGTCCCTTCAGTCCTGCCATTCTATACTGTATCCCAATGCATAGGGAGATCGTTAATGCCTCTCCTTCCCCCAACCTTGCCCTGAGACTTCTGGAAAAGGTAGGAGAGGAGGGAATGGAATAAGGAGTGGCTCTTTGTGATTCCTGACAAGGTTCAAGCTTGTCAGGTTCCCAAGGTTTATGCTCTCAGCCCTAATCAAGAGATTCTGCTTCTTCCCTTCCTGTGTTTCTACACTTTCCTTCTACACACCAAAATTAAGCAGGAGAAGAAAGCAGCACTCCTAAGAAAAGCTGATCCTTTCCACTCTGTGAACTGCCAGCTGCTAAAGCTGTACTCTGCGCATACAACAGTGAGCTGAGAGCTGGGAGGTGGGGTGTGGAGAGGCTCCCCCTCATTCCTCACCCAGCTAGGTCCTGGGCTCCTGTGGTGCCTCCCGGGACAGCTGCTCCACAGGGTCACCTGCAATGAGGCCGTCAGCTCATTCTCTGCTTCTGTTCTCACCCTCTTCAACCTATTCTCCAGAGCAGCCAGACTGATTGTAAAAGCAAAACCAGGTCAGGCTGCGCCTCTGTTCAAAACCCTCTCTGGGCTTCATAGCTCCCTTTCTGTAAAACCCAAAGCCATCATGGCCTACAAAGTCCGGCACAGTCTGCATTCCCGCTTCTCTCATCAGGCCTCCTACTCTCCCCTGTGCGTACTCCAGTTCCCCAACACTCTCCAGTCTCAAAGCTTTTGTCCCTGCTCTTCACTCTGCCTGGAAGGTTGATCTCCGAGACAGCCTTCCTCGCTTCCTCGCTTCCTTCAGGTGTCTGTTCGACTGTCCCTTTATCCAAGAGGCCTTCCACAGCCACCTGTGACACACACACACGCTTCTCTAACCCATCATTCCGCTTCTTCCTCGTAGCATTTACCACCGTCTGACACGTTCTGTACTTGTTTCCTTCTGTACTGTTTTCTCCTCCTACTGTCATGTCAGTTCCTTGTCTATTTTGTTCCCTGCTGTGTTCCTGGTGCCTTGACTAGTGCCTGGCACACTTCATAGCTGGATAACTGAATTAACTCACAAGGTCTCTACTGACCTCACTAGCAGCTCACTCAGGTTAGACGCTTCTGCCTGATACATCATTGGCGGAAATGAGGGAGCAGCTAGCACACTACCAAAGTACAAAATGCCTATCTGCCCACTTTGCCCACTGCCCCAGACTGACAGAATCATAGAGTCATTGACTTCTTCCCTTCTCTCCCATCTGGATGGCTCAGGACAGCCACAGAAATGACTCCTTGAAACAACAATGAAGCAGGGGTTCAGAATCACCCATGCCAGCCAGCTCTCTGTGCCTGCAGGAGCCGATGCGTCAGCAGCAGCTTATTCAGCGATCACCATATGCCAGCTGCTGGCGTTCTCCACAGTCTGGGAACCAGAGGTACACATATGCATACCACAAACCCAGCAGGCAAAGGAACAGGTCAAGACAGAGTGCACCCAAACCCAAGAATGTGAAAGATGGACAGGGAGGAATCCTATTTTCAAGCTAAAGCACGGGGGTTTGGTGGGAGTTTAGTTGTTTTTTTCAAAAACTATTTTAGGTTTGTTTATTTGTTTCCTACTCTCCTCAGTTTGCAGTGAATTCCAGACTGGTAAAAAGAAGCCAGATCAACGGCCCCTGGAGACCAAAGTACTAGTTTGTCCAAAAAACAAACAATCAGTGCTTATGGAGTGTTTCATCTTCAAAGGCCTCTGCAGACATTCACTAATAAGCCAGGCGTGGTGCTCTGGGTAGGTTCCACAGAGGAGCCCAGCCCCTGACCCAGAGGGCTCACACCCCAGGGGGAGGGCCTGGCTCAACTTTAGGGTGCAACTTCAGCCAAGTCGCCCACTAGCCATCCACCCGGCCCCTCCTGCCTCAACCACCCAGGCAGACAGATTCCTGAGGATTCCTGAGGCAGGAGGGGAAACCTACCCAGCTAGTAAGATCAGATCCTACCAACTCTGGTAATCCGTGGTAGTCAGACTTCTGGTTCTGATGCCTTCACTTCCAGAAACTTATACCTTCCCCAAGTCCTCCTAGTTTTTACCTTGTTTCCCGCTCACGTGTCTTTTCCTTTAGCTCCAGATGACACTTTGCTTTAAAGCTTAGGTAATAGGCTTTGGCCCAGATTCTGAACTGAATTTATACCACACATTTATCTTGCCATCCTTCATGACTAGAAGTATTGCTGATTAAATGATTACCAACTGTGAGTAGAGCAGTGGCTGAAAGCGAGCCCTTGCCCCAGAACATGCACACACTGTCCTTTGGTTTGCTTCTTTGCTAAGCTATCACACTGAAGTCTTGGTTCAAAAGCAGATCCCAGTGTTACACTGATTTCTATTTCCTGGCAAGCTACAAAAAGACCCCTGAATTATCTGAACCATTCAAGTGTCACTATGTTGTGGAGTTCTTCCTTCTAAATCTGTGCTTTTACTGTCTCCCCAGTTTAACCATGTGCTCACCATGTGCAAGGACTATGCCTCTTATTTATTTTGGATCTTTCCTTGCTCCCAGTGCCAAGCCCCGCTGTAGGAGTTCAAGCAAGCACACTGGCTGATTTAAGCCTCATCTAAGGCTTGTATCATTTCTTCTGTCCTAGCAGTACTTGGTATCTTGGTGTCTCCATGTGGTGCACAGATGGCTGCTCAGCTTTCCTGTCAATTCCTGGCCATTTTCCACACATACTGACCTTAAGACTGGTTTGGGAAAGCCATGAAAGGACGAGAAGACTAAAAGTGGTAAAATTTTCTCTTGGCATTTAAAACTCAATGGGGCTGGCAGATAACTAAAGAAATATTCAAGTAGTTACCATGCGTCCCCCATGGCACCCCAGGGCCTTGAAATTAATGAACATTACAACTCTTCTTTAATATAATCAGGAGCTTGACTCAGATGAACAGTCCAAAGCAAGTGCTGGCTTTCTTGTCTTGGCTTTCCTTGCTCCTGTCTGTTTCCAGATGGCATGCTGCCCCGACCACCAGGATGGTGGCAACTTTCAGCTCTGTGCCATGAACATACACCTACGGCTATATAGTCAGCTCTCACTTTCACAGCACTGCATTGCTAGAAGCAGCTCTGGGAAGCAGAATGGCAAACAAACCAACCTCGGATTGTCTATGTACTGTACAGCCTATAGTCATTTTCTTTTGCCACAGATGGCATTCCTGTGTCAATAAGGCAAAATACCAGGGTTCCATGGGCTGGGAGAAACAGGAAGCAGTTAACACTGAAGGTGAGTGGCTCAAGATGAAAAATGGAATACAGCAATATTTCTATTAACAAAAAGGATGTCTCAACATTCTATTGTACAGTTACAAACTTTGTTATCAGTGGTAAAAGCAGCAACAGGAACTCTAAAAATGTGTTTTAGTATAATCCGTGTTGGACAGTCGGAGAAGGCAATGGCACCCCACTCCAGTACTCTTGCCTAGAAAATCCCATGGATGGAGGAGCCTGGTGGGCTGCAGTCCATGGGGTCGCTATGAGTCGGACACGACTGATCGACTTCACTTTCACTTTTCACTTTCAGACAATGGAGAAGGCAATGGCAACCTACTCCGGTGTTCTTGCCTGGAGAATCCCAGGGACCACAGAGCCTGGTGGGCTGTCCTCTGTGGGGTCCCACAGAGTCGGACACGACTGAAGCGACTTAGCAGCAGCAGCAGCAGTGCTGGACAGTGCAGTTGGATCGGGCACACCGACTGACCTCACCTGAGGATGCCCTCACTGACGATCACTCACGGCCCCCAACCCCTCCCTCCCACCCCCACCACCCCAGGAGAGGCAGGCTGTTGCTGTCACTGACTGTTTAGTCACTTTGACTTGAGGCCTGTCTGCCTCACACTCCAGGTGATTCTGAGAGTCACAGCTCAGTCTGCCATGCACACTCCCTGTTCTTCTCACAGGCATGTGTCCTGAGACACCCCTAGGGGACTCCTGATTCAGCACCTCCTTTTCAGGCTACATGGGCTAAAGGAAAAGAAGACCAGAGTCTCCCAAACCCTCTGCTGCCAGGCAGAGTGCACAAAAAACAGCTATATTCCCAGATGATTTTCAAATTGAGACATCACTAATAAAGATGCTATTTTTAGCACAGCCCATGGAATAGACCAAAAAATTTAGGGAAACCAAAGCAAGGTCTGCCTGTATTTGGTTTCCTTAATGCAGCTGGCTTGTGACCTATGTAAACTTTCCAAATTTTTGTCTCAAGAGCACTGTAATCAGCACACAAGAACTCATAGATTAGTATCCCAATGGCTTCTATTAAACTCAAAGATTTCCCAAAGCCAAGAAACAGCTTCTGATGTCAGTTTCCATTCATTCATTAAACGTTTATTAAGTATAATGAACTAGGGATACAGAGGAAGACAGTTTCTGCCTTCATGAAACTCAGTCAATGGGAGAGAAAGACTAGGAAACAGAGGATTACAGTGTGAGGCTAAGAGTGGGATAAGCACACAGTATTATGGGGACAGAAAGCTAGAGCAGTTAATCAAGGCTGGAGGATGAAGGCCAATTCCAAGACATGACTCTCTGGTCACACCTGAGCTGACTCTTAAAGGAAGAATATGAATCAGTCAGACACTAAAGAATAGGGAAGGTGGAAGAGGGAGGAGTGTAGGCACAGGCATAAAGATGAGTTAGAACAGTGATTAGCCAAAGCCAGGTGCAACCAGGAGGCCATGTATGTGGATGCAGCATCGTGAGTAAAAAGAAGGGATGAGGCTGGAGAGGGAAGCAGGAGCCAGATCATGAAGGGCCCTAAAGGTAACACTGAGTAACATGATCAGATATGTGCTTTAGAAAGATCGTTCTGACAGCAGTTTAGGGAATAAGTTAGGGAATAAGGGGGAAAGACAGAGGGAAAGAGACCACTTGGGAGGTCCAGTAATACAGATAAGAAATCCAAAGTTCTTAGAAGGGTGGGATGGGGAGGGAGATGAGAGGGAGGTTCAAGACAGAGAGGACATAGGACATACCTATGGATGATTCATGTTGATGTTTGATAGAAAAAAAAAAAAAAAACTGTGTACAGCAATTATCCTTCAATGAAAAAACAAATTTAAAATTTTCAATAAATAAAATTTAAAAAGAGAAAAAAAAAGAAATCAAAAGTTCTGAAACAGAGGTGGCAATAGAGAGGACAGGACAGATCTGAAACACCAAAACAGTAGACCTCACAGGATTGATAGCTGATTATAGTAGGGAGAGGAGAGTCAAAGACGACTCCCAGGTTTCTGGCCTGTGTGAGTCAGTGGCACTTCTTTAGACTGGAAACACTACAGAAACAGATCTGGCAGCAAAGATGCTTGTTTTTAGATTAATTGTGAAGTGCTAAGGTCTGAAGATCGGGAGAAAAGTCTGGTCAGGGTATTTGGAACCATGTGCATAGATAGTAACTGAAGCCCCAAGAGGAACCAGGAAGATTCAGGGTGGCAGCAGTTACTGGCTGCCTGCCCCAACAGCCATCTTCCCTTCTTTCTTCTAACAGAACCCCTAATTTGTTCAGACATTGGCAGGCAGTGGTTATGAGCTACCCCTCCCCAGACCTAGGGTATGAAAGCTGATCAGCAAAGACTCTGGGCATTTCATTTCTCTCACCATGATTTGAGTCACAAATGCTCAAGCACTAATTCTGGGCAATAAGATGTAAGAAAAGTCTACTGGGAATATCTGGGAAAGATTTCCTCAATCTTAAAAAAGAACATATATCAGTGTTCTCTTCTCTAGCTTTTGGATGTTAATGTAGAAGGGCGAGATGCTGGAGTAATCTTGAGTATATGAAGGGACAGACACAAGAACACTAGGATATCAGAGCAGAAAAACCTGGATCCTACCAGTGTTTAGTTGGTAGATCAAAAAAAATTGTAAGAAGGAATGTTCTTCCCCTGAACTACTTCTGCATGTGGCAGACTGTGAGTGTGTGCTCAGCTGCTGCAGCTGTGCCTGACTCTTTGCAACCCCATTGACCACAGCCCACCAGGCTCCTCTGTCCATGAGACTCTCCAGGCAAGAATCCTGGAACCGGTTGCCACGCCCGCCTTCAGGGTATCCTCCTGACCCAGGAATTGAACCTGAGTCTCCTGGACTGCAGGGGTATTCTTTACCCACTGTGTCACCTGGGAAGCCTTGTGGTAAAATATACATAAAATTTACCATTTTAATCATTTTTAAGTTTAAATGTACAGTTCAGTGGCATTAAGTACAGTTACACTGTTGTGCAACCATCACCACCATGCATCTCCAGAACTTTTGCATCTTCCCAAACTGAAACTCTACTTGTTAACCAGTAATGCCCCTCCCCTACCCCCTGGAAACAACCACTATACTGTTTCTGAATCTGACTATTCTAGGTACCACGTTAATGTGGAATCAAACAATACCTGTCCTTTTGTGTCTGGCTTATTTCACCCAGATTTCCTGCTAGGTGTTTAATAAATCCTCGAATTATTTGAGCCACAGTGTGTTTTCTTTCTTCTTTCTTTTTTTATTTTGGCTGCGCTGAGTCTTCGTCGCATGTGAGCTATCTCTAGCTTCGATGCTCAGGCTCTAGAGGGTGGGCTCACTTGCAGCATACGGGCTTAGTTGCCTTGAGGCATGTGGGATCGTCCCGGGACTAGGGATAGAACCCAAGTTCTTTGCTTTGGAAGGCGGATTCTTAGCCAGTGGATCACCAGGGAAGTCCTTCACAGGTGTGTTTTCTATCTTTTGCAACTGATACATCCTAATCTATGTATCTAGAGAGAGTGTGTATGCTCAGATAGGAGAAAAGCCCAAAGATAAAAACCTGGGGCACATCAACATTTACAGCAAAAAAAGGCCAGGAAAGAGAGTAGGAAGCAACCAAAAGGGTAAAAAGGAAATCAAGAGACTAAGGCATCAGAGACACCAATGAGGAAAGAAAAAAAAGAGGGTCAAAGGCTACGAAAAAGTCAAATTAAGATAAGGCCTGAAAGATACCTACTGAACTTAGCTACTAGGCAATCAATGAATGGCCTTGTTATAAATTAGAACATATGACTAAAATTAGTCTCCACTTAACTAACAGCATTTAGGTTTGAGTCAGAATCATTAAACATCAGTTTCCCTTCTAGTCCAAGAGGAAGACTCCAGTTCAGGATAACCTGAAGGAAGCCACAAAGTCAAGCGAAGGATTCTAAACTGCCCTGATAGACCCACACACCAGAGAAGGGTATGGCTTTTCCCAAAGACAAACCTCAGCAAGTGAGTCAGAACAGAACCTCAAGTCTGTTTCAGAATACATGACCTAGCTAGATAAGACAGTGACCAAATAAAAACTAGACTCATTTCTTTCCCTGGAACATTCCGTGGCACTGCCCTCTAATCAAAGCTTTCAGTGTGCCCTATTCTTAGAATTTGACCACCTTACAACTGTACCATATCCTGATATTTGATGTCTGCTCCAATGCCCACATCTCTAGCCTTGGATATCCAGTACACTGTACCTTCCTAATTACAAAATCACTGAAATCCCATGAGTAATCAGCCTAAAGTCCTAGTAAACCTTTGCCCCAATCTGGTCCCACTATGCATGTCAAAATGGAGCTGCCAGTGAACAGATGAAAACAGGAGGCCATGATTTGGACAAGGCCACCTGTAACAGAGCAGCCTAAGAATACAGAAGACAGGGAATGTCCTACCTTGGGGGATAAGAGCCTTTTGTGATCCCTCAGCACCTCAAACACACTTCTACTCTAGGACTTACCACAGAATGTTTTATTTACCTTGGTGTGTTTTGCTTTCCAGAGCTGGAACTTCCCAAATAATGTGCCTTTAATGAAATACAGGTCAACTGAAGATGCTGATCCCATCAATACTGGATAGCTAGGGCTTAGAGTGGCTAGAGCCCATGGGCCGGTCATCTCAGGTTGCAAGCAACTATGCCTGTTTCACTGTTACCATTTTCTCAGGACACCAAGGTGGGAAAACAACACTAGACTCTCAGTCCCTTGACAGCTGGGACTGTGCCTTATTCATGTTTCATGCTCCCAGCATCCAGCTCCATGACTGATCTGTAGCTAGTGACTGATATACTTGTTGCTGAACTCAGTTCTACTGATGGTGGCAAACGCTCGTGAGGTTGAGGAAAACAGTATTCTACATGTGATCTCCAATCTTTTTCCTGTAACTGACAAACTGGCAAAGTGGCTTCCATGTTCTCAGGTTCCTTGGATGGGATTCAGAGCCTGCCTAGGGGAAAGGGAAAACTATCTGAGAGGTTCTGATTATGGTCCACCACTCTCCACCACTACCACAGCAGCACTGCTTTTATCCATTTTACGTATTAGACTTCAAATAAGATTTTATATAAGGTATGGTTAGATTCCTTTTTTTCAAAAAGGGGAGGATGAAGAATTAAACCACTCCAACAGAAAGCTAATGTTCTTCTGCATCCTAAATCATGTTGAAATGTAAACATTCATGCTTGACACGCTTGTGTTTAAGCTCATAAAGGGCAGGTTATGGGAATTCCATGGCAGTCCAGTGGTTTAGACACAATTTCAATGCCAAGGGCCTGGGTTCAATCCCTGGTTGTCAAGGAACTAATATCTGCCATGCCCAGTCATTTCAACTTTCTTCAGGAATATGGTGATAACCGTGGATCCCTAATATCTTGAGCCATTTCTTTTTCTGGTCCATCTGATGCAGCAGGTCCTCTGCAGAAATCCATGACAAATCTCTAACACCTTGGTAGAATCCCTACGTCAGTCAGTTCTTTCCCAGACTATAAGACAAAGCCTTCAAACATTTGTAGAACTCTTTCCAAATGCTCCCCATGTCCTTTCATTATCCAAAACCTTTATTAGCACTCCACCTATACTTGAAACAGATGTTGGAAAAGGCATAGTAGACAGATTTACAGACATTGCAACTCTGGACTGTAATACAGTACATTCTGAAACAGAAGCAGACATTTAAAGGAGATATGACTAAGTGAAAAGAGTGGCCCAGGAAATGGAGGATGCTAAAATACCAAGATCTAAAATAATGGGACCCAGGAATCTAAACACCTGACATAGGCCAATTAGGGTGCTCTTTCACGGAAGAGTCAACCATTACCTCAGAGTCACTCTGACTTTTGTATCATGAACACTATTTCTGAGCCCCCACATCCTCACTCTACATCCCAGTTGATGGTTCAGGGCCCCTGCCTTGCTCCAGCTTCACCTCCCACTCAGCCAACAGGAGCTGCCTCTGTGAGGCTGATGCTGAAAAAAGATTTCATTGCTCATAAGCCTACGACCAGCACAGAAAGTCATGGTAACAATCACCCCTCTACATAGGCGCTTCAGGCAGCAAGTTGTTCTTTTGTAAACCTCCTCTTTTTTAAGGCAGCCCTGAGGGCTCATGTTATTATTACTGTTATGATGGTGATTATTAATAGCAGCTAACATTTACTTGAGGCTTACTATGTGTGCTTTGTATAACCCTAAGCACTTTGTGTATGTTATCTCATTTAATTCCCATGCCAACACTATGAACAGACACTATCATTATCATACTCCTTACAGATGAGGAAAATGAAGCTAAGAGAGACAAATAATTTCACCAAAATCATACAACTAGTAATTAGCAGAGGCATGATTTGAACCCAACTATGTCCAATTCCAAGGTCCACATTCTTAATTATCATACCATGTAACAAAAATGGTGAAGAAAACTGTTGCACACCTGAAACGAACACAATATGTCAATCAACTATACTGCAATATAAAAAATGTGAAGGACTTCCCTGGTGATCCAGTGGTTAAGACTCTGCACTTCCACTGCACGGGGCACAGGTTCGATCCCAAGTCAGGGAAGTTCCACAGTAGCCACACAAAAAAAATGGTGAGGAGAGTGAAATACAGTGACATGTTTTGAGTCTTAGGCCTCTTGAAATCCATTTCTAAAGGTATATGGGAGAGAAGATTCCACAATTTCCCTCAGTCATTGAATCAGTTTTAACAAACCTGGTTTTAGAGAACTTCCTTCTAACCAATAAATCCCGCCCACTGTCCTCTGAGTCCATTTCCTCTATTATGACTCCAGTGGAAGAAAGTAGCAGAGACGAACACACTTTATGACTCTTTGTGCACGTAAGACTTCACTTCCACTCTTTCTAGCCTGCTGTCTGTCCTCCTTTACACTTGCATTCAGTTTAGTAATAGCAGCTACCATTCATTGCCACCAATTCTATGCCAGGTACCAGATACATACACGGGCTTCCTTCTCCGTAATTATCAGGAACTCAATCTGCAGACAACTCTGCAGGACCTAGGTCTAAAGGAGATCTAGGATTTCTGCTAAATAATGACTCTGTGTTCTAATACTTTTCTTTTGGGGGTCTTAACTTTCATTATCCACAACTGTTTTGTGCCTCTTAGGAAACGTGGAGACCAAGACCTTAATTACAAAGGGTAAAGACCTTTACACCTTTACACCCTCACTCAGCTATCTTCAGGAACTCTCTATGACAGCCAAGCCATCTCTTTCTCTTTCCTTAAACTATGGTCAGAAATCCGGAATTCAGGACTTTCCGGGTTTGATCCCTAGTCAGGGAACTAGATCCCACAACTAAGAGTTACCAGGTCCATCCTGCATTTTGCACTAAAGTGCCACAACTGAGACCCAGTGCAGCCAAATAAATAAATAAATATTTAAAAAAAGAAAAGAAAAGCTAAGTTCTATTCATTCACATTCAGTATTCATGAGAGCTTACTGTGTGCCCAGGCAGTGTGGGGGACACAAGACGAGATCTAATTCCTGCACTCAAAGTTTCGTCTCTTTGGAAAAGCAAGACACACGCATAAAAATTTTGACTACAAAAAAAAAAATTTTTTTTTTTTACTACCCAAGGCAATAACTCTATGCGGGGAGGCAGGAGGAATGTTAATATGTGATACAAGAGGACCCTTCCAAGCTGAATCCAAGGTCAAAGATTCATTCTGTGAAAAGGTGGATCAGTTTCTTTCTTAGAACGGGCTTTTATAGACATGGTATTCAAACCCAAGTCTAATGCACAATGACCAATTCACTGACCCATTCCTGTCATAGCAAATGGAGACACTTAACCCAACAACAAGCTCAAGACAAAATGGTAGCAAATACTGTCACCACCTGAATAGGGATGAGGAAGGAAGTATGCAGACCCTAGCTGCACTGGCCTAAGCAATCAGACTCCTGCAGCAGATCTCCTACCAAATAAAACTTTCATGCCCTAGACCAGGAGTGACCCAATCCAACAGCGACGGAGACACGTTTTAAGTTACACTTCTTCCTCCCCCGATGACCTCACTATTTCTTCTCACTCCTGACCACATACCACACTCCTCTCGGCCTAGCCAGAGGGAGACCAGCGGTAATACAACCCAGAAAGAAGGGAACTTTCCCCAAAGAGAAGTTACAACTTGGCTAATCAAGTGGCCCGGTTTTAACAGGGAATTCCATCCTACCCCTCACCCCCACCTTCTTCCCTCAAACACTAGTGTAAGCAACGGCTCCATTTTCGGTTCCGGGAATCCTGGTACTTCCTAAAGAAAGAAAGCGGATTGGAAGACCGAAACTCAGAGCTGGCGACCAGAAGCTCCCTCCTCCAGTGAGACCGCCCCCGCTACGCCTGGGGGAGAAAGGCACCACCTCTCTTCTCCAAGCAAGACCAGATCCCCTCCCCTTCTGCTGCCTCCTCTCTTCTGGCTCCCCACCTGCTGCCCTCTTCTCAACATGCGGTTCCCAGGACCCGAAAGCTCAACCTCCATCAGAATAGTGTCCCTGGGGTGTCCCACCAGCCTGTGTTCCAGGTTAATCCCTAACCCCCTACCGACCCCTGCCCCACGATAGGGGGAGGGGTGTCACCATAGCAAGGCTTCTCTCTGGTCTATTACCAAGGTGAAGGCGGAAAGCGGGTAGGAAAAAGCGCTATTCCCTAGCCCTTTAATAGGAAAAGAATACAAAACAGTCATTGCCGCCCTCACGTCACCTCACCCAGGACTGCTTTCCTCCCCCTCAACCCCGACCCTTCAAAAGCCCACCTCCTGCAGGCGAGGGGCTCCTCACCGCAGCCCAGGTCGCCCCCTTGTGCGAGGCGGAGGACAAAACCGTGTGCGCCCCCCACCCCCACACCAGCTCAGCGTCCTTCAAATGCGGGGGCAGGCGTGTGGCTGGCCCGGCGCCCCTTCTCCGAGCTCTCGGGAGGGAAGGACCACACCGCTCCATGCCAGGCAGTGCCGGGCGGGCGAGCGAGCGGAGAGCGGGGCGAGAGGGCTCTATCCTCGCAGCCCCCACCCCGAGCCTCTCCTCTACCCGGACCCGCCTTCCCTCCTCCAAGCCCCTCACCTGTTCCTGCTCCCAGCTCCGCCGCTGCGGCCGCCGCCTCCGCCCCCACAGGCTCCGCTCGGCTCTCGCTCCACTCTCTCCGGCTCCCTCAGCCGATTTCAGCGCGGCTGCTCCCCTGGCCTCGCTCCCGGCTCCCTCCTTCCTGCCCTCCACCTAGCACCGGAAGCAGCGACGGCGACAGGAGCTGTGCGGCGCACCCCCACCCCCAGACCGGGATACTTCCCACCTCCCCGATCGCGCGAGAGCTGCGCACCGGCGAGCAGCAGATCTCGCGAGATTCATCACCATGGCAGCGGCTGCAGCAGAAGCAACCGGTATTGGAGACGAAGTCCGGGCGGGGTCCGATGTGGGGGCTGGAATCTGTGGGCGGTGGTGGCGGAAGCTAGGGAATGGGGGTGAGACAGTGGGAACAGGTGAGAAGCCCCAGGGCTATGCCTGTTATTTAAGGATTGAGGCGGCGTAGTGGGCGCAGTGGAGACTGGGGCTCCTTGGGCAAAGTCAGGAAGCCAGAAAATGAGTGAACATCTCTTGCTTTGGACCTTACTCCTTCAGCTCTCATTTTCATTTCTTAACCAGGGATAGGCGCAGGCCTCCGAGAGCCCTCACTGCACCAGTGTTGCTACTCACTGCTAAGACTAGGTTGCTGGGGGGGTCTGAATCAAGAGATCTTTTTTCATAAGGAAGAGGGAGAGTGATGAATTTAAGAGACTGAAGGAAGCAACTGGTCACTGGGCCAGTTAGGAAGTTGGAACTTGAAAGACAAACAGTTGAGGCCTAGTATTCAGAGGTGTGGTTTGAGGAAGTATACCTAGATGAATATGAATTTTAGTATTACAAGGAAAGTGAGGGATTTTGCACCTGTGTTTCTCTATTCCTGCCCACTCCCACTTTCATCACTCATTTTTGCACCTGGTCTAGACATGGAGAGTTACCTTGGAACAGTCACAGCTGTCATACAAGAAGGGCACTAGTAATGCTAAGCACAGAAGGTTCTTGAAATGCCCTTTCTCCTCATTTACAGCAGTACAGATTTTCCTTGTCTTAAAATGGGGTTCAGTTCAGTTCAGTTAAGTCGCTCGGTCGTGTCCGACTCTTTGCGACCCCATGAATCGCAGCACGCCAGGCCTCCCTGTCCATCATCAACTCCCAGAGTTCACTCACACTCAAGTCCATCAAGTCAGTGATGCCATCCAGCCATCTCATCCTCTGCCGTCCCCTTCTCCTCCTGCCCCCAATCCCTCCCAGCATCAGAGTCTTTTCCAATAAGTCAACTCTTTGCATGAGGTGGCCAGAGTACTGGAGTTTCAGCTTTAGCATCATTCCTTCCAAAGAAATCCCAGGGCTGATCTCCTTCAGAATGGACTGGTTGGATCTCCTTGCAGTCCAAGGGACTCTCAGGAGTCTTCTGCAACACCACAGTTCAAAAGCATCAATTCTTCGGCGCTCAGCCTTCTTCACAGTCCAACTCTCACATCCATACATGACCACAGGAAAAACCATAGCCTTGACTAGATGGACCTTTGTTGGCAAAGTAATGTCTCTGCTTTTGAATATGCTATCTGGGTTGGTCATAACTGTCCTTCCAAAGAGTAAGCGTCTTTTAATTTCATGGCTGCAGTCACCATCTGCAGTGATTTTGGAGCCCAAAAAATAAAGTCTGACACTGTTTCCACTGTTTCCCCATCTATTTCCCATGAAGTGATGGGACCGGATACCATGATCTTCGTTTTCTGAATGTTGAGCTTTAAGCCAACTTTTTCACTCTCCTCTTTCACTTTCATCAAGAGGCTCTTTAGTTCCTCTTCACTTTCTGCCATAAGGGTGGTGTCATCTGCACATCTGAGGTTATTGATATTTCTCTCGGCAATCTTGATTCCAGCTTGTGCTTCTTCCAGCCCAGCGTTTCTCATGATGTACTCTGCATAGAAGTTAAATAAGCAGGGTGACAATATATAGCCTTGATGTACTCCTTTTCCTATTTGGAACCAGTCTGTTGTTCCATGTCCAGTTCTAACTTGCTTCCTGACCTGCATATAGGTTTCTCAAGAGGCAGGTCAGGTGGTCTGGTATTCCCATCTCTTGCAGAATTTTCCACAGTTTATTGTGATCCACACAGTCAAAGGCTTTGGCATAGTCAATAAAGCAGAAATAGATGTTTTTCTGGAACTCTCTTGCTTTTTCCATGATCCAGTGGATATTGGCAATTTGATCTCTGGTTCCTCGGCCTTTTCTAAAACCAGCTTGAACATCAGGAAGTTCACGGTTCACGTATTGCTGAAGCCTGGCTTGGAGAACAGAATGAGCCCACTCTAGGAGTCTGTAAAAACATTGGAGGAGTCTTCTGCCATTTAAAATACAGAGTTTAGGATCGCCAAAGGCCTTTGACGGCAACAGCCCAGGACGGATAGGATACAATTCTTTTTGTTGTAAACATACTCCTTATTAGTCCTCTCATCCTTCATCATCTTTTAAAAAAAATCTTATTGGAGTATAGTTGGTTTACAATGTTGTGTTAGTTTCAAGTGTTCAGCAAAGTGATTAAGTTATACATATGTATATTATTCATATATATATATATTCATTCTTTTTCAGATTCTTTTCTCATATAGGTTATCACAGAATATTTGAGTTCCCTGGGCCGTACAGTAGGTCCTTGTTGGTGATCTATTTTATATATAGTAGTGTGTGTATTTTAATCTCAAGCTCTTGATTTATCCCTACCCCCACACCTCGCCCCCCAACGTTTCTCATATGGTAACCACAAGTCTGTTCTTGATCATCCTTCACCAACTTTTTAAAAAATAATACTTTACTTTTATTGGCGTATAGTTGATTTTAAGGGCATCCCTGGTGGCTCAGATGATAAAGAATCTGCCTGCAATCCTGGAGACACAGATTCCATCCCTAGGTTGGGAAGCTCCTCTGGAGAAGGGAATGGCAACCCACTCCAGTATTCTTGCTAGGAGAATCCCATGGGCAGAGGAGCCTGACAGGCTACATTCCATAGGGTTGCAAAGAGTTGGACATGACTGAAGCGACTTAGCACACATAGTTGATTTACTAAACTAATGTGTTAGTTTCAGGTATACAGTGAAGTGATTCAGTTATACCACATATATTTGTTCATTTTTAGATTCTTTTATCATATAGGTTATCATTCATCCTTCACGATTTTAAGTTAAGCTCCTGCTGACTTCACATTCTAGGGTTGTGTTATTCTCCAGGTTAAAACAAAAGCGAAAACAGACTGGGATAAGAGGAAGGGATTGGTGAATGTATATACCAGGGATTGATGAGGACAAGGAGTAGACAGAGTTATCTACCAGTCTAGTTCTTCTTGGAAGGAGACAAGAAATAAGGCCCAAAAAATCAAATTTAAAAAATCGACAATTTTGGCTCAAGCTTTAGGGAAGAGCCATGTGTTTCCTTATACATATGGTCCAAACTTACAATGGTTCCACTTAATGCTTTTTTTTTACTTTATGATGGTACAAAAGTGATATGCCTTGAATAGACTCTGTGATTTGAATTTGATCTTTCCCCAGGCCGTGTGGTATGATTTTCTTCTGTGATGCCCAGCAGTAGCAGTGAGTTGCAGCTCCCGGTCAGCTATACCATCACAAGGGTAAACAACTGACACACTTACAACCACTCTGTTTCCCACTTTCAGGATAGTATTCAATAGATTACATAAGATATTCAACACAATTATAAAATAGGCTTTTTGTCAGATTATTTTGCCCAACTGTAGGCTAGTGTAAATATTCTGAACATCTTTAAGGCAGGCTAGGTTAAGCTATGATGCACTTTCGACCTTAGATATTTTCAACTTACAATGGGTTTATTGGGATGTAACCCCATTGAAGAAAGTAGGGAAAACCACTAGACCATTCAGGTGTGACCTAAATCAAATCCCTTATGATTATACAGTGGAAGTGAGAAATAGATTTAAGGGACTAGATCTGATGGATGGAGTGCCTGATGAACTATGGAATGGGGTTCGTGACATTGTACAGGAGACAGGGATCAAGACCATCCCCATGGAAAAGAAATGCAAAAAAGCAAAATGGTTGTCTGGGGAGGCCTTACAAATAGCTGTGAAAAGAAGAGAAGGGAAAAGCAAAGGAGAAAAGGAAAGATATAAGCATCTGAATGCTGAGTTCCAAAGAATAGCAAGAAGAGATAAGAAAGCCTTCTTCAGTGATCAATGCAAAGAAATAGAGGAAAACAACAGAATGGGAAAGACTAGAGATCTCTTCAAGAAAATTAGAGATACCAAGGGAACATTTCATGCAAAGATGGGCTTGATAAAGGACAGAAATGGTATGGACCTAACAGAAGCAGAAGATATTAAGAAGTGGCAAGAATACACAGAAGAACTGTACAAAAAAGATCTTTACGACCCATATAATCACAATGGTGTGATCACTCACCTAGAGCCAGACGTCCTGGAATGTGAAGTCAAGTCAGCCTTAGAAAGCATCACTACGAACAAAGCTAGTGGAGGTGATGGAATGCCAGTTGAGCTATTTCAAATCCTGAAAGATGATGCTGTGAAAGTGCTGCACTCAATATGTCAGCAAATTTGGAAAACTCAGCAGTGGCCACAGGACTGGAAAAGGTCAGTTTTCATTCAAATCCCAAAGAAAGGCAACGCCAAAGAATGCTCAAACTACCACACAATTGCACTCATCTCACACGCTAGGAAAGTAATGCTCAAAATTCTCCAAGCCAGGCTTCAGCAATATGTGAACCGTGAACTTCCTGATGTTCAAGCTGGTTTTAGAAAAGGCAGAGGAACCAGAGATCAAATTGCCAATATCCACTGGATCATGGAAAAAGCAAGAGAGTTCCAGAAAAACATCTATTTCTGCTTTATTGACTATGCCAAAGCCTTTGACTGTGTGGATCACAATAAACTGTGGAAAATTCTGAAAGAGATGGGAATACCAGACCACCTGACCTGCCTCTTGAGAAATCTGTATGCAGGTCAGGAAGCAACAGTTAGAACTGGACATGGAACAACAGACTGGTTCCAAATAGGAAAAGGAGTACATCAAGGCTATATATTGTCACCCTGCTTATTTAACTTCTATGCAGAGTACATCATGAGAAACGCTGGGCTGGAAGAAGCACAAGCTGGAATCAAGATTGCCGAGAGAAATATCAATAACCTCAGATATGCAGATGACACCACCCTTATGGCAGAAAGTGAAGAGGAACTAAAGAGCCTCTTGATGAAAGTGAAAGAGGAGAGTGAAAAAGTTGGCTTAAAGCTCAACATTCAGAAAACGAAGATCATGGCATCCGGTCCCATCACTTCATGGGAAATAGATGGGGAAACAGTGGAAACAGTGTCAGACTTTATTTTTTTGGGCTCCAAAATCACTGCAGATGGTGACTGCAGCCATGAAATTAAAAGACGCTTACTCTTTGGAAGGACAGTTATGACCAACCCAGATAGCATATTCAAAAGCAGAGACATTACTTTGCCAACAAAGGTCCATCTAGTCAAGGCTATGGTTTTTCCTGTGGTCATGTATGGATGTGAGAGTTGGACTGTGAAGAAGGCTGAGCGCCGAAGAATTGATGCTTTTGAACTGTGGTGTTGCAGAAGACTCCTGAGAGTCCCTTGGACTGCAAGGAGATCCAACCAGTCCATTCTGAAGGAGATCAGCCCTGGGATTTCTTTGGAAGGAATGATGCTAAAGCTGAAACTCCAGTACTCTGGCCACCTCATGCAAAGAGTTGACTTATTGGAAAAGACTCTGATGCTGGGAGGGATTGGGGGCAGGAGGAGAAGGGGACGGCAGAGGATGAGATGGCTGGATGGCATCACTGACTTGATGGACTTGAGTGTGAGTGAACTCCGAGAGTTGATGATGGACAGGGAGGCCTGGCGTGCTGCGATTCATGGGGTCGCAAAGAGTCGGACACAACTGAGCAACTGAACTGAACTGAACTGAGAGTGGGCTCCCGGAGAAGGCAATGGCAACCCACTCCAGTACTCTTGGATGGAAAATCCCATGGGTGGAGGAGCCTGGTAGGCTGCAGTCCATGGGGTCCAAAGAGTCGGACACGACTGAGAGACTTCATTTTCACTTTTCACTTTTATTCATTGGAGAAGGAAATGGTAACCCACTCCAGTGTTCTTGCCTGGAGAATCCCAGGGACAGGGGAGCCTGGTGGGCTGCCATCTATGGGGCCGCACAGAGTTGGACACAACTGAAGCGATTTAGCCGCAGCAGCAGCAGAGTGGGCTCCATGATACCTCCACATGATTTTTCTTTCCATTTCTTTTCCTAGATTTTTTAAGGCACACACCACCAGATTATGCCCTCACACTGATCACCAAAATTATGCTTTGCAACTGCCCTTGCCTCAACCATACCAAGACGCCTTGTGAGACTCTGATAGGAGGTGACACCTGTCAGTGTTCCTGCCCAAGTCTTCAGATCCTCTCAAGGTTGAGTCCCAGGTATGATAGAAGGAAGGAAATGGTGACAGTGTTGTATGGTTAGCAGCAAGTCCCAAGGTATTTGAATCAGGACTGATGAATGGAACTAGAGAATCTTCCAGCCCTGCTATCCTTCACCCTCTGGAGTCTGGAGAGGGAAGTGTCTATTGCAGCATTACTGGGTGCTCCCTATAGAGCAAACAGGAGCACAGACAGGAGGGTTGCTGCTCAGCTAGCAATAAGCCAGCCACTGCCACTCCCCAGCTCCCCAGCCACTTGAAAGGCTAATGCTCTAAGGGGAGAAGAGCTGTATCCAGAGCTGAAGGAGGCCGAGAGGCCTGACTGCAATTGATCAGTCTTTCCCTATCCCTCTGGCTGCCATTGGCGCTAACCAAGGCTGAAATTTTAGCCACCCGCTCTGTGGGTTGCACACTCCCCCTCCACCACTGACCCCAGGCCTGGGCCTGAGCCCAGTGCGTGTGCCGGGAGCAGGGGTGGGGAGGGGAGTGTTGGCCTCACTGACAAAATCCATTTGGAATTTCTCAAGGTTGTGGTTTGGGGCTTCAGTTTGCCACAGAGTGTGTCTGACGAAAGAAGAGAGAAAGCTAGTAAGAGAAAAGGAGCCAAAGAGAGCACAGAGGAAGGAACTGGAGGAAAACCGAAATAGTCCTGCTGTGATTTCATTGGCCATTCTCTTCCCTCTTCCTGAGTGTGAGAAATTCCTAGCCTGGATGTTCCTTATCATTATTTTCCCTCATATCCTATGTCTATTCTAGCTGCATCCATCTCTCTCCTGCTGTCCCATGCATACACGAAGCTCAGTCAGTGCCTAAAGGCCTACCTCCATCAAATTTCCAAACCAAGAATTCTCAGTGTGCAAGTGAAAATTTAGGACATCAAGTTTTACCATAAAGTACTACCCTAAACCAACACCCCTTGCTGTCTTTCCTACCTTGATCCTACCTGATTTTAAGGGTAATTGGGGGCAGATAAAGCTATTGCCTAGAGGTGTGAAAAGGACTATTTCTACATCTCCTGGCCAAGGAGATGACCTGACAGAGTCAGCATCCTGCAACCCCATAAACAATCAGTTATTTGTAAAGTTCTAAATTTGTGCTATAGCTTCCTTTTCTGAATTTAAAGATGATTGTTTATTTTCAATGATACTTGACTAGGAATAGAAAGAAAGTGGAATTGGAATAAAAGAAGTTCTGTTTTCTCTAGTTATGGTTATCTCTTAAAAGATAAAGGAGCTATTTTGCTGAGATTAAGTGCAAAAGAGCTCTAATAAGGAAAGACAAACTACATATGCAAATAATTCAGGGGGATAGCATGCTGATTTGGCTGGTTTCCAGAGTAAAAAACTCCCAATTTTGAGAGTAGGAATCCTTTATATATGTTTCCCGTTAGTCTTGCATCTATCATCAAGTTCTCCAATTTGGAACCACAGAGAAAAGCACCTGCCATTTTTGAGTCCAGGTTCAATGGTGAGACATCTTCAGGACCTGAAAATCCCAGAACAGACGTGACCTTACTGTGTAGGGTAGGTGTCAAAACAAACCACAGCCGAAGAACCAAATCTGGCCCCGCAGTCCATTTTTGTGAATAAAGTTTTATTGGACATAGGCATGCCCGTGAGTTGAGGAAAAAAAAAATCCAAGCCCTGTTATAGGGCAGTGGCCAAGGCAAAATCTGGAGGCGGAACACAGAGAACCAGAATGGGGCCTATGTCTACCTCTTGAGTCCCTCACACCTAGAAGTCCCCCTGCCCCACCCAGTTTTTTCCACACTAAAAATTGTCAACTGAGTCACCTGAAGACCATTTCAAATCCTTTGTGGAATGGGGCATGATATACATAAAGTCACTGAGTGTGGGCGGGTAAGAGAATTCACCTGGAAAAGAAGCCAGGCCTGGGATCCCAAGTGTGGCTAGAAATATCACCATCTATAGTCACCATTCCAGGAACTTAATTTATTTTTATTACAAACAAGAACCAAGAACAAGTCTCAGTACAATAAATTAGCCTTTCCCACCCCTCCTGCTGAAGAAAGAAAAAGAGGCTCAGAGAGTCTTGGGTAAAATTCTTCCTTTGGAGGGTTCCCTTCAACATCTGAATAGGGGCAGACAGCTTCCCTAAGGGCCTTGACAGACAACTTTCAGGGTTTTTGAGTGCCCTGCACCGTGTCCCTTCCCTAAGAAAAAACCTCTCTACAACCGGCTCCTATGACTCCCTAAGATGGGGTCCAGGCTGCAGTAGAGGAGTTTGGAAACAGCAAATAGGAGTGAGAGGTCTCTTTCTGGATATAGGTTGTATGGCTCCACACAATGCTGGGGCTATCCCGCAAAAGAAAAGAGTGGTCAAATTATAGGGACTCCCCAGCCAAAAGGAATATGAATATGAGAGTTAAAGGGACCCCAGGTTGGGTGGCTGGGAGAGCAACACAGTTCATTTCATCTTCTTCCATTCAGGTGTTCAAGGAGCAGAAGAGGGTGACAGCTCCCTGACAAGGCCCTCCTACTGTGGGGGAGAAAGCCACACATCACAGACTCCACCTGACCCAAAGCTGTTTCCAGGTAGACACTTTGAGCTGCCAGGGGCCAAGATTGACCCTGGACAGAAATCAGAGCAAAAGGCTGCAAAGGTGGCCCTCCCCTGCCCCAGCCCCGCAGTGAGGCTGACCCTCACTTACACACATTGACCCACTCTGTGACCTTGCACTCGTCACACAGCACGTAGCAGCACCAGTGGAAGCGGCAATTACAGCGCTCGACTCGGGTCTGCCGGAGCACGTTGTGCCCTCGGCCACAGCACAGGCTGCCACAGCTACCCAGCTGGTGGCTCGTCTTGTTGCAGGCCCGGCCCTGCGTGCCTGGGGAGCCCACAGTGGGGTCTCGCTCACAGAAGTCAGGAGAGTTCTCGAAGTAGACCAGCTCTCCTGAAAGGCGACGGGGCCGAAGACGGGGTTGAAAGGCTCCGGAGTTGCGGTTGTGAGTATCAATGAAGATGGCCCGGTCCAGCCGCTCCCTCAAGGCTGCTCCCACTGCCCGGAACTCTGGGGGTGCCCTCCAGCACGTCTTGAGCTGGCAGCTGCCTGACGTACCATGGCACTTGCATTTCCGCTTCAGGTTTTCAGTTACCACCTAGAGCATCAGCGAGGAAGAAATGAGAGGGGAGGGCAGCAAATGGACAGAGCACAGAGGTACAGGAAGGGGAGGGAGCAGAGAACATGCAGGAACAAACAGAGGGAAGAATGGCAAAGAACTATCAGAAGAGAAAGGGCACCGTGGGACGGCTAATAGCCCCACTCCCTCGTTTCATGTTGGAGAACGGAAGCCAGAGCAGAGAGTAAATTGCCCATCTTCAACAATCAGCTGGTTACAGAGATTTGGCTGATAACTAGTCGGCAACAGGATTCAGCTCCAGTTGCCCTGACTCCCAGTCCAGTGCTCTTTCCAGAGTGAACACTGGTAAACCAGGGAGTCTAGCCCAGAGAACCCCTAAATTCTAGGGAAGGCAGTGACTTGCTTGGCTCCAGGCCACCCCGCAGGTAACAATCACCCCCCACAGCTCATCCTCTTGTGCTGCTGTGCCCTCTCAAATCTAGCCAGGCCTTAAAAACGCCAGGAAGACCCAGGACAAGTTGCGCACACACATACCTGACGCCCCACCCTGTTGTTGTGGATCCGCATTCGTGCCTGGATGTCCCGAGGAGCTTCCCTGGAATCCAAAAAATCCCGAGAGAACTTCTCCCCGAAGTCCATGTCATGGTTACAGCCGCCCCATTCCCACGTGTCCTGGGGGCCAGGGCTGGGACCGGAGCCGGGGCCCGAGCTGGGCAGGGAGTGGGAAAAGCTCTTGCCCCGCGATAGTGCCTGCAGCTGCAGCAGTTTCGCCCTCAGTCGATCCTGCTCACCACTGCCCTTCCAGCCACAGCCACAGCTCACCAGCTTGCCCAGGCTGCAGGCGGTGGCTACCGCATGCATGACCCCAGCAGCCAGCATGGAGAAGGAAAAAGCGCTCTCTCGGAAACCTGGGGATGAAAGGGGTGTGGATAGGGGTAGGTCTGACAAGCCACTGAGAGTAAGGAGGCCAAAGGAAACAGCCAACCTGCAATTCCAGAATTTCCTAACTGACTCCAGATCCTGCCTTTACCAGTTAAGTAGTTTAGGAGCAAGTCACAGGAGAAGGAAGGGAACCTAAAAGCACAGAGTCTCAGTTTCCTCATCTATAAAGGGAGAGGATGAATTGAGATGATCCCTGAGGCCCATTCTTGCTCTGTTTAAGTCTGGGATTGTCAAGTGTGGATGAAAGAGCTAGGCTAGAGGGAAAGACCCCTGGGGATGAGAGATGACTAAGAGAGAGTCCTTGAGGTCTTTGAAGATATGTTCACTTAGTTCTATATCTGAAAGCCTTAGAAATTCCCCAGCTCTGCAGGTGGGATGGAAGCGGAGGCCTTGGTTTTGTGTTGTTGTTTTTTTTAATCAAGGTTATTTAAATCAGTCTTTTCACCAACTTACCCTCCACCAGCCCCAAAATCCTCAAAGAGTTGGAGCTGTGGAGCTGTCCTTCCTCTTTCCAGTTTCTAGTTTTATATTTGCCTGTTAAGACTGCCCCTTGTATTTATCCTAACCTGTTATTACTCTGTAAAATGCTGGGAGAGGGAGAGAGGTGGAGGTGATTCTCCCTAAGGTCCTCTTAAAATGTTGACTTCTTTGTTATGTTTTGGGAGTCACAGAGGCTCAGGATGACAAGCCTTCCCCAAGCTTAGATAGACATGCTTCCCACTGGGCCATCAAAGCCTTCCCCTATGCCAGGCCCTGTAGGAAAGCAGCCTCCCTCTCTGGAGCCTTGAGTGGATGTGAGCACCTCTTTAGGGGCCAGGCCTCTCCCGTCCCAGGATGCAGGGCTCCTGGCCCAGCCTCCTGATCCCCCAACCTCAAGCCTCCAGGGGTGAAGCTGTTTTCACAAGTCTTGGGAATTCCCCCGCAGATGGCAGCTGCCTATTAACCCCATAGTCCCCAAAGTATTGCCCCCACCCTTGGGCTGAGCCTGAGATGGATGTTTACTCCTTTAGGGAGTAAACTGGGGCATGGCCTGGCAAGAGACAGTGATGCACTTCCAGACCAGGGCCCCTAGGCCAGGCCCCACAGTGACCTCCTGTGGGGAACACCTCCAGTGAACACCTCCAGTGCTTCCTCACCTGCTCAAGTGAGAGCCACCTGGGGCCCCCACAGCACTGAGGAGGGGGATGCTCCCCGGCTTCAAAGCCATCGGGGTCTTTGTTCCCAGCTTCTGCTCCTGGGAACCCCAGTAATTAGGGGAGAAGGTTTAACCCTTAAACGGTTGGGGGCGTCACCCCACCCCTGCTGAGGCTATGGGGACACCAGCCTGGGCTTGTCCCATGCAGAGAGGAGGGGCAGAAAAATTGGGGGACGGGGAGGAGGGGGGCATTTAAAGCTTCTAGGGCTGGGGGCATCACTTGCTCACAGGTGCAGCCGAGATCAGCTGGGCGGAGGCAGGAAAGGGGGGCCCTGGGGTAGGGGAGCAGGGACCCAGCTGCCTTGCCGGCAGCAGGCAGGTGGAAGTCTGAAGCACGGGGCCCCAGACGGGTGGCCAGACCCTACTCCGCGCAGCTCCGGGGGGGAATTCCCGGAGAGGCCCCTCCCGGAGTGGTGAACCAGTCCCTTCCCGCCTCCGCTCGCGTCGGCGTGCCCCCCCACCCCCCAGCCCCGGCGGCGGCTCAGCCTCGCCCGGTCAGGCTCACCGCGCTTGAGGATGGCGCTGTGGTGCGGCAGGCGGCCGCCGCCCTCGAGCGCCGAGCAGTTCCAGCGCTGGTCCCGCAGCTGGTGCTGGCACTCGTGGACCGCGATGTGCAGGCCCTGGAGCGCCGACGCCGTCACGTCGGGGCTGCGCAGGCACAGGCCCAGCTGCTGCTTGCTCAGGCCCGACAGCGTCAAGCACACGGTGTTGGCGGTCAGCGGCGGCTCGCCGCCGCCCGGCAGCTTCAAGCCCTGAATCTCATTGCCGAGGGCCCTGGGAACCGAGAAGGCGTCTCAGGTCTGCGGTCCAGGCCTTCGCGCCCCCTCCGACGTCTCCCGACCGGCCTCTAACCCAGGGCTTTCTCTCACGGGCTGGGTGACAGGGGGACGGCTCACCGACTGCACAACGCCAGGAACAGGAGACCGGCGAGGCCCAAGGGCGGAGGCCGCGGCCGGGGCTCCTCCCGCATGTCGAATCCCGGGCCCGAAGGCCCCGATGGGCAGATCGAGCAGGGCCTGCAGGACAGGGACACTTGGGGAACGCTCCAGAATAGGGTGGCTCACCCGGGCAACCGAAGGATGCCCAACTCCCGCTCCTAACTCACCAGGGCCACTCCACTAATCCCGCTCAAACAAAACAGTAAGATCACGCCCTTGATTCCCTGAGTACCTGGGCCCTGGAAGAAGTATGGGCCTAGAAACTGGGACTTACGCCAGCGTCCTGGAGCTCACCCAGCCAGACACAGTGCCCGGCACACTGACACACTCACGTGCAAACAGCTGGATAGTCTCACAAACAGCTCTCCATTACCCTGTCCACTGCTCCCTTTTCAAGGGCCCCAAGATTGGCTTCCCAGGCCCAACAAAGCTTCACCCTCTCACGCTCAGGAGGCCTAGGGGCAGGATTGAGAGGGGGCGGGGTGGGGGAGTGTAGTCTCCAAGTGCCATCTAGCAGCTTCCCTGAAAAGGGTGGAGGAATGGGCTCCCCCTCCCACTCTGCCCTTTGCAGCCCCATTAGGGAGCCAGGGGAGGCTCCAGGTGCCACAAGTCTGGGAGGGGACCTTGCTTCCCTCTTGAAATGGGCCGTGGTGCCGGCTGAGTCCTTTACTTCGTCTGCTACTTTTCCTAACTACACGTTCCTCTCCTCCTGGCACTGCCCATCTGGTCCCCACCAGGTCCTCAGCCTCAGCCCCCACCCCTCCGCTCTCCACTCACTGGCCTCCAAATCTAGGGCCACTCCTTTATTTGCTAGGCTTTTATCTCTGGCAATATCCCGGGCTCTCTCTGCATCTCTGCGCCCCCGTGGGCGGATGCGTGTCTGTCTGACTACCAGAGTGCTTGTCGCGTCCCCGAGTGCGAGTCCCTGCCCTCCCTGCTTTCCCAATTCCGATTACCTCCAGCTGCTCTGGGGCCGAGTCTGCCACAGGCGCGGTTGGGTCGCCTGGGCTCGAGCTGTTCAAACTGTGGGGAGACTGCGTCGGGTTCTGGCCCCTCGGCAGAGCCGCATTCTTCCAGGGCAGGGCCACTCCTCTCCGCCGCTTCCCCAGCGCCGCCGCGGCCGCCGGGAGGAAGGGAGGGAGTGATCGAGAAAGCTAGCGAGCGGGCAAGCACAGAACTGGGGGCTCTGGCTCTACTCGCGCGGAGCTCACCGGCGGCTCTGCCGCGGCTGACAGAGCTGCGGCCCCTCCCCGAGCCCGGGGCATCCCCACCCCAACTCCTCACACCCCCCGCCTTGACCCGGGGAGCCCAGCCGCTCCCCCTCCTCCCGGCGTACTCACACACCCTCTCCCCCGACGCTTGGGTTTCAGGCTTGGCCCCACCGAAGGGGGAGGTGGCCAGAGTTCCACTCACCTGCTCTGGGACCGCCAAGGCTGCAAGGAGGGTGTGGCGACCCAGACTAGAGAGCCAAGCCTCTGGTCCCCAGTGGTCATGTCTCTTTGCCTCAGTTTCCCCCACCGATAGCTGAGTGACTGGAAGGTGCCTTTGACCAGATGAAGACGGAACTCAGATCGAACTTGCCTGGCTTGACTGGCTTGGTCTCCGCGCGACAGCCTGGGGAGAGCGCACTGCAGGGCAATCTGAGCTGGCGGGAGTAGCTCCCTTCTGGGTGGCTTGGCTTCCGCCCACCTCGGAGCCCTACGCCTGCCCCTTGGGAGGGGTCAGCTCTGGCCTCAGAGTTTGGCTGTGGCAGAGGTTCCGGGAGCTCCGGAGATCTTCAGCCTGCCCCTGTGCTTCCTTCGGCTCACAGGCATCCTTGCCAGCAGAGGTCCCCTGCCCTTCCTAAGATCCCAAGTCGCCACTCCGGGGTGGCCCATATTCCTGCTCCAGACTCGCAGACTTGCTTCACGTGGAAAGAGGAGGGATCCCAAACTGAGCCCAGCCTGAGGACAGCCAGGCAGAGTCTGATCGTGGGTTGCACGGACGGAGGCAAACCACCCTAGGGAGTTCCAGTGGCAGCGAAGGGGTTAGGCGCCACTGCGCTCCTGCCTGACTCACCCTCCCAGCTCTAACCACTGTGGGCTATTTTTGCCAGAGAGGGGCCCCAGGCTTCCCAGCCGCCCCCCGCCCCTGCCAGACCGCAGCCCAAGGCACGGCTGGCCCCGCGCGCCCGAGGCTGGCACGTTGACTCAGAGACAGGCCCCCCGGGGAAGAAGAGCCACGGGGTTGAAACCCACAGCCACAGTCATCTCTTCCTTGGTAGTGGCCATGCAGCTTTCCTGGGCAGCCAGCCTCTAGTCTGTGTGGCTGCAGGTCTTGCCCTGGGCTGCAGGGGGCACTGCTGTCTAGGGGGCAAAGCCGTCTGAGAGAGATTAATAACTTTTACCTGTAGGGATATTTATTAATCACCTTTATGTGCCAGGCCGCAGGCAGGCTGGGGAGGTGAAAGTACCCTAATTCCTGACCCCGGACAGCTGTGATCAAAGAGGGGTGCTTTTATCTGCTTTCTCACCTCTGGGTGGAGAGGGGAATAGAGGAGAAGCCCTACAGGAGAAGGGGCTCTTGTCCCTGCTTCCCGTTTAGGGGCCAAGAACCAAACCATGTGTGGCTTTTGAGACCACTAGAATCTGCACCCTATCTTAGTAGCTTTTGGATCCTGTCCTTGTCCTTCCTGCATGTCAGCCTGGAACTTTACCTAGGTCCCTGGAGGAGGGGAACAAGGTTTCCCATGCTCTTGGACACTTGCATTTTTCCATGTGACTCCAAGTCTCCCTCAGGTTTCAGACTGCTCCTTCTGATTTTACCCTTGTTGGGCTGTGGTATAGTCAGGTGCCAAGGAAGGGCCAGGGTCACAGCTACTACCACAGATTCCAACATCTTAGTGACCCCCGGGCTCCCCAGGCTGCCCTGTCCCAAATCCAAAGACCCATACTCCTGTTTCTTTCCCAGGAGAAGCCCAGCTCTGGGACAGGAGGCCACAGGCAGGCAGACTGGGTGGCCTGAGCTGGCCCCCAGTGCCCTCGGCCCGACCGGCTGGCCTGAGCACTGACCCGCAGGCGGCTGGAGGGTGGTGGGGCAGGCGGGGCCTGGAGAGGGCTGTGGGTACACACCCATTGCCTAATACCCCAAGCACGCGGCCAGCTCCAGGAAAGGAGAGGGGCGGGAACCAGAGAGACCTTGACAAGGGTTGGGGCCATGACAGCAGGGGGAAAGTGAGGGGCTGTCATTACTTCAGAGAGGGAGTGGGAGCAAGCTGGTCCCCCTTCCCCTGCGGGGAAGAGTAGGGGGCTGACTTCCCATCATAGGGCTGGACATATCAAGAGCAATCTGAGAACACTGGGACTCTATAGGGCGGGGGTCAAAGAAAAAAGTGGGGGTCCCTGGAGATTGGGGGATCCAGCAACTGAGGCGGTGGCTAAAGCTGAGTGCAGCCTCAAAAGCCTCCTCCTCCTCCCCCCGTGTTTGCCTTGGCCCGGGGTCCCGTGTGACTCATCTATTGCTGAGCTGCTGATAGGGGCGGCCAGGCCCAGGGAACCCAAATTATAGGCCCTGGAGGGATGGATGCACCCGCGGCGGCGGTGAGCTCAGCTGTGCTGCCCACCCTCCGCCTCTCACGCCTTCTGCTGCAGCACCCTGGGCCACCACCCAGAGGCACCAAAGCGTTCGCAGCTGACTGCACTGGACTTCAGAGAAACCCCCAACACTCAGCAGTTGCCCCCCACATATCAGTAAAATTACCCACGACAGAACTTTGCACCCTTCTCCACCAGAGGCTGATGCCTTCCCAGCCCAAAGAGGGAGTGCCACCTGCTGGTGCTTCAAAAGAAGGTAGGCTCCTCTGCCCACAGCTCTCAGCCCTGGTCCCCTGCTTCCCCCCAAGACCCCCATTTAGGTAAAGCCCCTCTCCCTTTGGATATCTCTCTCTCCAATTCCTATTTTAAGAGGGTAGTTTACTACTGACTTTCCACTTTAAGCCTTTAAAGGTATCCATGGTCAAAAGTGATGCAAAAAATAAATAAAGCAGAGTAAAGGAGATAGGTGGCAGAATTCCATTTTATATAGGGGGAGGAGTGAAAGGGATGTGGAGGAACAAACATATGGAGATATCAGGGAAGGGCATTCCGGAAGACAGAAAAGTGAGTGCAAAGATCTTGAAACAGATACTTCCTTGGTATGTTCAAGGAATTAGCAAGGAGGCCAGTGTGGCTGGAGGGAGGAACCTACAGGGGTTTTGAAGACAGAAGAGCAGGAGTTTCGTTTTCTGTTTTTTTTTTTTGACTGATTTGACTTAGAGTATAAGAAAACAGACAAGTCAAGGATGGCTCTAGGGTTCTCATCCTGTGCAACTCAAAGGATGGGGTTGCCATTCACTGGGATGGGGATGACTGAATAAAGAGTAGGTGCAAGTGAATAACTGGGAGTTTAGTTCTGGATATTGTACATTTTGAGATGTTTATTCAAGTGTTAGATGTGCAAGTTCAGAGTTCAGGGCCAGAGATAAAAGTAGGGAGTATGAGACTGTATAGTTCACCAAATGAGTGAGTGTAGACTGAGAAGAAGTTCCAGATTGAAATGGGGTGCAGTCCAATGAGTCATGTAGAAATTGGGTACAAAGGTGGGACCAGATAAAGAGACTGAGAAGGTGAGCAGTCAGGAAGGTAGGAATGGTGTTCCAGGAATCAAGTGAGACTATTTCAAGGAAGAAGTGTTCAACTTTGTCTGCTATTCCTAAAAAGTTTGTTAGGATGAAAACTGAGATTTGACAGTAGAGCAAAATGCAGGTCACGGATGATTTTGAGGAGGAAATGCAGTGGGTTCAAAGGTGTGATTAAGGTGGTGGAAAGAGAGAATAAAGAAAAGAAACTGGCACCGGGGTGATTAAAGCAACACTTTGAGTTGTGCAGTAAAAGACAACACAGAAATGGGGCACACTTAGGTAGTAATGTGACGTCAAATAAAGTTGTGGGGTTTTTTAGATGGGAGACATTATGGCATCTTTGTAGGCTGATAGGTATGATCCAGTAGAGAGGTAAATTGATGACATAGGAAAGGAAGAGAAAACAATTAATAGGGTGATGATTTGAGCTAAATAAATTTGGGCCAGGTCCTGCAAAATTTGACCAGCCCTAGAGCCCTCCCACTCTTCCCCACTATTCCTGGTGGGTGAGATAGTGGAACAAAGGATATGGAATCCTTCTTTCCTCCCTTCTTACTTGTGCTTGTCACCAGTGGCCACAGACAGGACTGCCCTGTCTTCAAGCCCAGGTCCCTCCTTCATGGGGTTTTATCAACCCACTAAAGCAAAAGATGTGACCCAGGCCCCAGTGGGAAAAACTCCTAAGGGACAAAGGGCAAGCTGCCCATGGTACACTATCTACTTACTTGAGCCGTCTGTGCTGGGTGGCCTCCGCAGGGGCCACTGGCTTTTAGACCTTTGGAAGATGCTAAGCCAGTACACCTTGTCCCTCAGGGTCAAATCCTTGGAGGGGCAAAGGGCCTGGGAAAGATATTCCCCTGGAAAATAACCTCCATCAGGTTTCATTTGGGTAATATGCATCCTTTTAAAATGCCCCAGGAAGTGCCCCAGGAAGATTCATTAAACTTATTAGGCATTTATTCTTTAGAGTGATTTGCCTGCACTGGCAGGGAGGCCTGATCATTTCTGGGCTTGGAACTCTTTGGGACCAGGCCTGATACATTACTCAGTCAAAAAAACATCCTAAAGTCAGGGAAGATGAAAAAAGAGAAGATCAAAAGGGAGGCAGGAAGATCCTAAAGACCATTTCTATTTATCTCCCAGTTTGGTGAAGGGCCCCCAGCCTGCTACTGCTGTACAATCACAAGCAGCCATCAAGGTGGAAAAAGCATGGGGTGTGAGTCAGAACAGTCTGGGTTTTAACCTGGCTCTACCGTTCATCCCTTTATTAGCTGCGAGGCCCATGGAAAACTGCCTAATCTAGTTTTTCCTTTGTAAAATGGAGAGAGAGAGGAGAGATGTAAAGGAGGAGATCCTCCTCTTCCAGGGGCAAACTGCATGTGTTGGCGGGGCCTGATAACCAGGCTGGCAGTGCCCCCTATACCCCACACGGGGAACAGCAGCCACTCCTTCCATAGGAGGCAGAGGGGCCCTGAAGCTGAGAGGATGTAGGGAGGCATGTTAGGGTTAGGTATCCCAGCATGGTGAGAGTGAAGAGAGCCAGAGTTTTAGGTGGAGAAGACAGAAACTTGGTGGAAATTTTCAGAAAGAAGCAGAAATGTGGATGCACAGGTTCTCTGCTCTGGGTTCAGTTTAGTCAGCAGCCCTTCTGCTCCCAGCCCCTCCACACACACACCTGACATCTAGTCTAATGCCTGTCTTTTCTGAGCCCAGTCTGAGAGTCACCGCTGCTCCAGGCCTCATCCATTATGATGCCACCTTGGTTACAGGTTTTGTCCCGTGCCCCCAGTGACATGCACAGGTTGACACATGCCATGGGGTGACACACTATAGGATGACACAAGGTACACAGGGCGAGAGTGACACATATATGCATATTTAATCTCCTACTCATCCACCCACCTCCACACACAGCTCCAGACACTTCCTCGGTCAACCTTCTGGGTCTCTCCTGCCCACCCCCTTCCCGACACATAGGAGATGATGCACTGTCCCAGGGGGTGTCTGTGACAAGATGACTCGATGATGCCTTCTGACCTGAGCTAAATTCCAAGATTCTTGAGAAAGGCTCCTAAAATCCCTCCTCAGAACATGGAGTTTCCGTACATGAGGACACACACTCATGGGTGTATGCACATTCTCACATGCAGTCTCATTTACAACTCTCCCACTTAATGCACACACTGGCAGGCATTTGTGCACTTCTTTCCTCCCACAAGTACAAACCTCTGCTGCCTCAGGTTTCTCTCCATGATCGGGCTCTGTGTGCTCAGCTCATCCCCCAACCCCAACCCACCCCTGGGATTTCCCTGACCACAGCCCCAACCCCACCCGTCTCCCCCTTCTCCTTCCCTGTTCAGCCGTCGGGGGTTCATGGGCAGGGAGGCGTCTCCCCAGAGTTGCTGCCCAGAACCACAGCTTTCCTTCTTCCACTCAGGATGGGGGACCGGGGTGACGTCGAAGGGACAGCCCCACAGTGGGCAGCGAAGTGGCTGAGCTCCTAGCCGTTTGTCCCCGCAGCACACTGGTCGCTGCGCCCCCTGGCGGACTCTGGTCCCCGACGGGCTCCGGACGCGGAGAGGACTGAGGCGGGCGCGCGTGGGAGGGCGTCCCAAGGGGAGGGGTCGGCGGCCAGTGCAGGTCTGGAGGCGGGAGCCACCGGGCAGGGGGCGGGGGTGAGCCCCGACGGCCAGCCCGTCAGCTCTCGCCTCAGACGGGCGGGAGCCACGGCCCCGCTCGCTGCCCATTGTCTGCGCCCCTGACCGGTGCGCCCTGGTGCCACAGTGCGGCCGGCGGGGCAGCCTCCTATCGTCACTTCAGCCAGCGCCGCAACTATAAGAGGCGGTGCCGCCCGCCGTGGCTGCCTCAGCCCACCAGCTGGGACCGCGAGCCATGCAGCCGGTCGCCCGCCCCCAGGGCTGTTAGAGCCAGACTGCGAACTCTCGCCACTTGCCGCCACCGCCGCGTCCCGTCCCACCGCCGCGGGCAGCAGCCAAAGCCGCCCCAACTGCAGCATAGAGCGGGCAAGGGCCGGCAGGCCATGGGGCACTGGGCGCTGCTGCCTTGCTGGGTTTCTGCTGCGTTGTTGCTGGCGCTGGCCGCTCTGCCTGCAGCCCTGGCCGCCAACAGCAGTGGCCGATGGTGGTAAGTGAGCTGGTGCGGGGTCGCCACTTGTCTCGGGGCACAGAGCCAGGGGCCAGCCCCATCCAGCTCCCACGCTCTGGGATCCGTCCGCAGACAGACTTCCTCCAGCGCTCTGACTTCCCTTTGAGACACCGAGGGGCGCTCTGGAGCGGAGCTGGTCCAGAAATTCCAGCTCTGCTGAAGTGGGGTGAATGGTCCGTCCGGCGGCCCACGATACTCCAGGAGGGGAGCCCTCTCTCATCTAGCATTGCCCTTCTTCCAAGAACCCCCAAACGAGCTTCACGGTGGTAGTCACACTACAGGGCTTCCCAGCCTCTGGAGAGAAAGGCCAGGCGTGCACTCCGAAAGAAGCCAATAAGCGGGTGGAACTCCCAAGCATTTCACGCCTTGGGTGGGCATGGACGGCAGGCCAGGATTTGCGAGCCAGACTGTCCGGAAACAGGCTCTGAGAGCCAAGGTGAATATCTAGTCCCTGGGCTCTCCATCCCTCCGCTGACCAGCTCCGGGCGCAGCCCGCAGTCCCCGAGCAGCCCTAAGATTCCTGGGAACACAAAAGTCTGAAAGCCAAGTCCTTTCAAACTAGTGAGTGCCTAAGCGCGGAATTGTTACCTTATTATTGATTTCTCCCCGCTCTTGTGGGCAAATAGCTCCAGGAAGAGGACAGAGCGAGCATGACCTTTCTGGTTAGGGTTAGGGTTAGGGTGCAGGTCCCCTTCCAGAGCTTGAACTCCTCTCATGCATCTCACCAGGGGCATCGTGAACGTAGCCTCCTCCACGAACCTGCTGACCGATTCCAAGAGTCTGCAGCTGGTACTCGAGCCCAGTCTGCAGCTGCTGAGCCGCAAACAGCGGCGGCTGATCCGCCAGAACCCGGGGATCCTGCACAGCGTGAGCGGGGGGCTGCAGAGCGCTGTGCGAGAGTGCAAGTGGCAGTTCCGGAACCGCCGCTGGAACTGTCCCACGGCTTCGGGGCCCCACCTCTTCGGCAAGATCGTCAACCGAGGTGGGTACCCCGCAAGTTGATGCTTCCGGGGACCAGGGGAGCGCGGGGTCACCTCAGGGCACGGGCGGGCAAGTGCAGGGAAGATGTCTGGGGCATCTGCAGGGTCACAGAATCAGCCTGCCAAGAGCTTCATGCCAGCACTAGCTCTGGGCCAGACTCGTTCCACCAGGAGGTTTCAACCCATGTGCCTCGGGCAAGAAGCTTAGCTTTTCTGAGCCACTGCCCCAGCGAAAGGGAGTGCTGAATGGTGGACGCTCGCTGGCCACCACTTTTCCGCAGTCCCTCTAAAAGAAGCCTGCGAGGCTGCTCTCTTGCCTCCAGCCCAGCAAGGCTTGCATCGCTGATGTGAGCTGGAGAGTTCTTGGCGGTGCAGAATTCTTCCGCTCCCCTCTATTCTCTTTTCCCTCCGGGGCTGCCCCACTTGCACCGAGAAGTCAAAATGAGCCCGGAGTCTCAGTAAAGCGTGATTACAAGTGTGGACGAGGTAGCGTGCCCACACACGTGCTTTCGCGGGGAGACCAACTTCCCAGCACAGCCGGTCGCCAGGCTTCCAGGACTCTAAGGGCGTGGGACTCAAAGGTCCCAAGGCCTCCCCTGAAGGTGCAGGCTGCACCCCGCGTGCCCCCTCGCTGATCCCCTCTCCCATCCCCAATAGGCTGTCGGGAAACAGCATTTATCTTCGCCATCACCTCGGCCGGGGTCACCCACTCGGTGGCGCGCTCCTGCTCAGAGGGCTCCATCGAATCCTGCACGTGCGACTATCGGCGGCGCGGTCCTGGGGGCCCCGATTGGCACTGGGGAGGCTGCAGCGACAACATCGACTTCGGCCGCCTCTTCGGCCGGGAGTTTGTGGACTCGGGAGAGAAGGGGCGGGACCTTCGCTTCCTCATGAACCTTCACAACAATGAGGCGGGGCGCACGGTGAGCCTGCTTGAGGGTGTCCGCACCCGAAACGGAATGGCAGGGATCTTGGAGTCCCTGCCTTAGGCTAAGCTCGAACTTGGGAAGTAACGGTCGGTGTTAAGGCTAGAGGTTAGGCTAAGGAATCAGGCGAGGGCGTCCGGAGGGCGCGGGGGCTTGGAGGGATTCACAGAATGAAAGGGATAGTCTGACAACGGAGAGGTTAGAAGTCATGTAATCCATGGACTGTGTTGCCTACGCCCGCCACTGTTCAGGTTCAAAAAATAAGGCTGAGAAGCAAAGACAGATTCTCCGGGTGGAGCAGAGTTGGGTTTGGTGTCCAAATCTCTGCGGGGCATTTCGTGGCTCCCTGCCTTTGGGCTCGGCTAGGCCTGGGCCTTTGCTGAGATCCCGGCGACGACCAGGAGGGGGCGGTATCCGGGAAGGTGGCTCTGGCTCTGACGGCGTCCCGGGCCGTCCTTTCTTCTTCTTCTTCCCCACCCCCCGCCTCCCTAGACCGTGTTCTCCGAGATGCGCCAGGAGTGCAAGTGCCACGGGATGTCGGGCTCATGCACGGTGCGCACGTGCTGGATGCGGCTGCCCACGCTGCGCGCAGTGGGCGACGTGCTGCGGGACCGCTTCGACGGTGCCTCGCGCGTCCTCTACGGCAACCGCGGCAACAACCGTGCATCGCGGGCGGAACTGCTGCGCCTGGAGCCGGAGGACCCGGCTCACAAGCCTCCCTCGCCCCACGACCTCGTCTACTTCGAGAAGTCGCCCAACTTCTGCACGTACAGCGGACGCCTGGGTACTGCGGGCACGGCGGGTCGCGCCTGCAATAGCTCGTCGCCCGCGCTGGATGGCTGCGAGCTGCTCTGCTGTGGCCGGGGCCACCGCACGCGCACGCAGCGCGTCACCGAGCGCTGCAACTGCACCTTCCACTGGTGCTGCCACGTCAGCTGCCGCAACTGCACGCACACGCGCGTACTGCACGAGTGCCTGTGAGGCGCTGCGCGGACTCGGCCCCTGGGAGCACTCTCCTCAAGCCCACCCCCAGATTCACCACTGGCACCTCAGACCCGGATCTGCGCCCACCCCGTCCCTCCAGCCACACTCCGGGATTCCTACTACCTATCCCATCATTTCTCCCACCTCCTCAGACCTGGGGACTCCTGAAACCACTTGCCTGGGGCGGCATGAACCCTCTGGCCATCCTGATTGACCCGCCCCCGGACCTACCTCCCTCCCTCTCCGCGGGAGACCCCCTTGTTGCACTGCCCCCTGCTTGGCCGGGAGGTGAGAGAAGGATCGGTCCCCTCCCCAATCAGGGTCAGCTCCCGACGCGAAGCTCTGCCTCCTCCACCGGGCGCAGCGACCTGCCTGCTTTTCTCCTTCCTTCTCTTTTAACCTCCGTTTTCTCCAGGTCCCCACATGCCCTTCCCCTTCTCCTGTCAAGGGTGCACACCCTGAACACACACCTGGGCATCAGGGCCTTTCTCCTCCCCACCTACAGCTGAAGTGGGAGGTTCCGGGGTGAGAGGGCAGCTGTGGTGATGTGGAAAATGACGTTGGGGACCCGCGAGAAATATCGCCATTCTCCCAGCCTCTGTCATGGAGCCATTGAACAGCTGCGAACCATGCCTCCCTCAGCCACCTCCTACCCTCTTCCTGTCCTGCCTCCTCATCAGTGTGTAAATAATTTGCACTGAAACGTGGATACAAAGCCACGAGTTTGGTTGTTGTAAATAAAAACTATTTATTGTGCTGGGTTCCAGCCTGGTTTGCAGAGACCACTTCCCTCCCCAACCTAATTCTTCTCCATTCTTCTCTCCTTTTGCTCTCCAGCCTTTTCTGACCCCTCTTTGTCTCTCCTAGTTTCTCCAAGATGCCTTTGCATTCCGGAATCAGTATTTCCTTCCACTGTAGCTATTAGTGGCTCCTCGCCCCCCACCAATGTAGTATCTTCCTCTGCAGAATAAAATCTCTATTTTTATCAATGACTTGGTGGCTTTTCCTTGAATCCAGAACACACTATTGCTTACCTCCTTTAAACAAATAGGATACATTGTTGAGGGACTGTTTTCCTGACTCTGGAAGAGGACTCTGACATTCTGTCCCTTGGATGACCCTGATGAGGCCACTGGGGATCCAGGTCTCCAGATGAACCCAGTCAGAAGCCAAAAGATGCTACAGGGTCCTTCTTCCTATTTGAACACCAATTGGCTGTATGATACTGTGAAAGTCCATAACTTCAGTTTCTTGCCTTGCTGAGTGGGGATTAAACAAACAAACTTGGAGACCCTGCCTTTCCTATGTAGAAGAGCTGTTGTGAAAATCGCTACAACTGAGTGGTAGCTATGATGGTGTTCTGAAAAGAAACCAAAGAAGAAAGAGAAACCCAAACAGAAAGGATACTGTGGCTCATGGGTGTAGAGGTTTTGGTCCCCAAAGCCTCTCTGGGCCAGCTGTGGTCAGGGTGTTGGGCAACGGGGAAGCCACTCTCCTTCCCAGGACAGGGAAATGCCACATTAGGACATCAACTTCCAAACCTTGGGCTACAAAGAACAGGTGAAAAGCTGAGAGAGGATAATGGGGGAGAAGAAAGGAACAGCAGGGTTAGAATCCAAATAGAGGCTAGACTTTAACCAGTGTAACTGAAAGGAAACCCAACTGTGGTCCATAACCAAACCATGAGGTTAGCCATTCCCATAGAAAGCCCAAATGAGAATTCTGTTACTAACAACACCAACATGATACCTCTGTGTGCATTTCACCAGATCGGAGGGAAGAACTAATTTCTCCTACAGCCCGAAAACCTCTCTCTAACTCTAATCCACTCCCTCTCCCTAGGATTAGGTCTAACCTTAGCCTTAACCTAACTTCAGGCAAACACTAACTGCTTGCTAAGCTCTAATGCCAGTCTCTAATCCTAACACTTCCCCCGCCCCAGGGGAGGGCTTGAAGGACAGGGGGAGCTATGAAGCACCCCACCCCCTAAGGGCAACGACTGATCCCAGCCTACTGGAGAATTTCCCCCTCTCCCCAGGACTCTTTGCTGTTGTTGCTGCCTCCCACCTCCCTGGATGTGTGAACTCTGACCCTTGTTGGCCTTTGGGATATGTGTGGGGGTAGGGAAGTGGAGCCAGGAGCTGCTCAATCCTGCAGTGATATATCCCTTTTCCTTTCTCTCATCCACCAAGCTAGCACCAGTTCAGCTTTGATGGGCAGTTGAGGAAGAGGAATAGAAATCTTACTGATCCTGGGCAGAAGGTACCTGACAGGGCTGCGTGTCCAGTAAAGAACCCCCTGCAATAATGTCCAGTCTATAATCCAAAGAGCTACTAGATCCCCCCAGAGGCAGGAGAGGAGGTGTGGGCCCCTGCCAGACAATACCCAGATTCGGGGAGAAGCAACAGGGTGAAGAGTCAAAGGGTTGGCAGCTGTCCCCAACCACTCTCACCTAACTCCTAACACTACGAACTAGAATGAGTATCTGCTTTCAGGCCTGGAAGCTGGGGGGGGGGGGGGGGCGGGGCGGCTCTGAGCTGCGCCGACACATAGGAGCTGGAAGAAGGGCAAGGAAGAAGTGAATCCTGTTCTGGTCCTAACTAGACTTTCAAAAACTCCGTAGCTTTCTGGGCTTCAGCTGCTTTGTCTATTCAACAGGGATGATTACTGGCACTTAGTCTTCTTCAGGAAGGTGATGAGGTTCAGACAAGATCATGTACATGGACGTGAAATACAGGGTCATTTGAACACTTGCTGACATCTCTTCTGTGCCAGGGATATGCCAAATGCTGGGGATATAGTGATGTATGAGCCATGGAGCCTGCTAGAAGTATACAGTCTGGCCAGGGAATCAGGCACATCAAGATATTGTCAGGATAATGGAAGCAGTGCTGTGAAGGCTCAATGAAGTGTAAAGCCCTCTGCACAAGCATGAAGTTTAAAGACAGACTCCCATACTCATGTCCTCAGCATGGAAGTCCTTTACTTCCAGCCACAGGAACTTCAAGGGAGGGGGTAGGGAAGTGCAGAATGGGGCTGGGTCCTCAAAGGGACATGTGATAATAAAGCAAAAAAAAAAAAAGTAAGCAAAAGAAAAAAAATTTTTTTAAAGCAAAAGGGCTAGATCTGCAAAGCACTACCTAGGAGCTAATTATTGATTAGGATCACATGTGCCATCCTCACACGGAGCAGGTAAACCCTAGGGAGGAAAGCAGCAGTGCCCAGAGCAGGCCCAGGCGGGGGTCACTATCCTCCCGCCCACCTCTGACCTTCAGTTGGGATCCGAGACTGGCAGGGACCCCGGACACAGGCTTGGCTCAGTGAGTGAGGGAGGCACTGGTCCTGAAATATCCTGGGGGGAGCGGAAAAGCTGAGAGGACTGAGGCTGCACAGTCCCCAGGGGGTCAGCAAGCCGGCACCACACACACCCTGCCACACGCACCCTGGAAAAACCCTGTCAGTGGGGCTGCAAATACCCCAGGGTCTAGCACCCCCCACCCCCCACCTCAGGCTGGCTCAGTCCTCCTCTCCAGGCCAGAGGGAGAAAAATAACAAAATGAGGAGAAAATAAGCTGTTTGGCTGTGGTGTGAGCAGGAATATCCATGCAGAGCTGCCCACCACTCACCCTTACTCACTCTTTCCACACCCAGCCAGGGCGCCCAGCATGAGACAGACCACCCCCCTGCCCCCTCCCCCGTCTGGGCTAAAAGCAGACGCTGGTGAGCGAGCAGCAGGTTATAAATATGCCCAGGGAACTGCCGCCAACTCGCTCCCTTGTCATCCCCTGGGAGGGTATAGGGTGGGGTGGCTCCTAGGGAGGAGCCAGGGCTGCCCTGTTCCCTGGGGCCCAGGAGGAAGTGGGGCTTCCAAGAGGCCACTGCATTTTTCCTCCCTTTTCAAAGGGAAAGAGCTACTGCCACTTCATTTTTCCTGGACGTTTGCTCATCTGCTCAGAGGTGGAGCCCTCATCCTCCCTGGGCCATAACTGGGAGCTCAGAATGAAAGGGCCCAAGTCCATTCACTCCATGTCACGGTGGAGCCCAGCGCCGCTTCTCCTCACACCCAACACCAAAGTTCACTCATTCACTCCACAGATATTAACAGAGGACCTGTTGAATGCCAGGCCCTGTGCACAAGCATGTCTGCACATACAAGTGTGTGCATGTGTGTGTGCAGGCACACAGCAGCCCCTACACCCATGCATGCACACCAGCTCCAGCCCCTCCTCAGACTTGGTTTTACCAGCCTCATCAGGAAGGGTAAAGCTTCAGGCTCCCGGTTCCACCTCAGAGTAGGTTTGAGGAGGTGGGGCATTGAGAACAGGGCCCCTAAATATTCCTGCTTTTACTACCTCCCTGAGAAATGAGAGGGTCCCTTCTCTCCTCCCTGCCCAACCATCCTACCAATGGAGGTACCACCCAAGGAAGAAAAAGCCACTCTGTGGGATGCTAGGGGGTACCTGCCCCGGCTGCCAGGGCCCCCTGCCTCCCAACCACTTGCCAAGTAAGTACCAAGCCGGGCAAGAGGGGGCAGTGCCACCCTGGGAAGCTCCAGCTCTCCTCCCCCAGAGCCGAACCCCTCCCTTCTCTCTCCTCCCTATTAATCCTCGGAAGTGAAGGGGCCGTCCCTGGCGGCCCCTCAGCCCTATTGTGGCCCCTCGCCCTCCTCGGCTGGCGTCTAATTAACTCCTCCTGCCCCTGGTTTTATGTGCCCCCCTTACCCCACCTTGTCGGCCCCGCCCCTCCGCTCGGCCCGCTCCCCGCCATGGACATTCCAGCCCGGCCGGGCTGGTGTGCCAGGGCAACCAGGGCCGGACCGAGGCCTAATCCCCCCGCCGCCTGGCCCGACTGGGAGAGCCCCGCTCACCTCCCCGCTCTCTGGGGGCTGCTCGGCTCTGCGGTGGCGGAGACACACAATCGGGACAAAGGAGCAGCCCCCAGGGGGCTAACTCAGCCTTCACGCCCAGGTTGTGCGGCATTTGGGGAGTTTAATGAATTGTCCATCACGCCTTTCAGGGCCCGCCCGTCAGCCTGGATTAATCTTCGGAGCCCTGGTGGGGTAGGAGACACTAAGCCTGTATTTATTACTCTCCCATTGTCACTAATTGAGGTAATTATCTGTGACTCTGGCCTGGCCAACAATGCGGCATTCACTCCCGGGACCTCGACGGGCCTGGCTCCCACTCTCAGCACCAGCCCTCCCTCCTCTCCTCTCCCAAACCCGCCAAGGGCTAACTGGAGCCCCGGAGCATGATGGGAAAGTGGACAATGTCCCATAATGCTTCACCTCCAAACCGGTGTGGAGTTGCAACTAGGGAGAGGTCCCTCTAAAGCAGGTGAGAAAAGAAGGCAGCCTGTCTGGGGACAGGTTTGGCTGGCAGAGCCCCCGAGCCACAGAAGGGCATGCCTCTGGGGTCTTTGGTTTTCTGGACCCTCATCTCTGTGTTGGTGGTGCCAGCGTCTCCCAGGGTCCTTCTGTGAACCCACCTTCATGTTCCTGTAGCCTCCAGAGTTCTAGGGTATTAGGAGGCCCTATCCCATACCAGGTATAATTTACGGAGGGCCCTAAAGTTTCAGGGCTGGCAGAGTAGTGTGGGTGGGGGAGGTGGGGAAAAAGAATAGGCTTGGGCTCAGGGGAAGAGCAAAAGGAGCCATCACAGGAAGGAGCACCGAGGGCTCATGCTACTGTGGCCATGCAATAGCCTTAGGGAGAAACTTGGATGTGAAGAGGGGAGCAGGGCCAAAGAGCAGATTTCACATGGGGATGGCTTCCCAGGTCAAGGGGATTGGCCCTGGGGAACAGGTGTGTGTGTTTGTGTGTGTGTGGGTGGAGGGGGGTGTAAAAGAAAGAGAGAGAGAAAGATAGCAAAGGAAGTTTTGGAAAGGACTAGAGGGTAAGCCCCTACCTTGAGGGTAGGGGCTGTGTCTTGATTACTGTTGTTTTTCTAAGAGCCTGCACTGTGCGTGGCACATAGTAGATCCTATCAAATGAGCGTATAGGATAGGTGAGGATAAATGAGTGTATACTGTAGGTGAGGCCTGTATGATCGTTGGGGTTACGATCTGTCGACTCCTCTGCCACAGCCACACACAAACTCTTCATTCTGCCTCAAGGCTTGCTGAAAGGAAGTTCTGACCATCTGCGGACAGTTCTTGAAGGGCACCTCACCAGCTACTGGTGTCAAGGATCTTGGCAGAGCTCAGTGCTACGCTTGGAACATCGCCACCTTGTGGTGCCTCTTGGGAGAGCTACTGGAGGGACCCCAGCAAAGGAAGCAGGGTCATCCCTGGCAGGTGGGGGGCAAAGAGGAAGGACTGTCACACCAGGCAGCAGCAACCCCTCCCTTATATATGGACCCTGAATTGCTGTGCCAATGTTCCTGTGGCACAGTTTTATCATTTGTTCCTTCTTTCTGCCAGCATCTATTGAGAGCCTGCTCCAGGCCAAGCTTATAGGCGATGCAGAACTAAATCAAAGGCACTACCCTTGAGTAGCTCATGGTCCAGTAGAGAATCACACAAAACCTCTCTGCCCCTCATCTCTCCCTCAGTTCCTCTCACTAAAGCTCAAATGTTTGTTTGTTTAATATTTATTTTTCTGGCTGAGCTGGGTCTTAGTTGCGGCATGCAAGATCTTTTAGTTTCAGCACACAAGCTCTTAGTTGCAGCATGTGGGATCTAGCTCCCTGACCAGGGATCGACTCAGGCTCTCTGCCTTGGGACCATGGGGTTTTAGCCACTGGACCACTAGGGAAGTCCTCAAATGTTTTATCCCTGCTTTCCTGGGATACTTCATGATGTGGTTCCCATACATCATTCCAGGATCCCATCCCCTTGCAACTCTGCCTTCCCCAGTGCCTGTGAAAGCTGTGTGCTCTCCCACCTCTCTACCTTCACCCACACCCTGGAATGAACCTTTTCCCCATCTCCCCTGGCTGAAATTCATCTCAAAGCTGCCTTCCTCATGCTGCTACTGCTGCTAAGTCACTTCAGTCGTGTCCAACTCTGTGCGACCCCATAGACGGCAGCCCACCAGGCTCCCCTGTCCCTGGGATTCTCCAGGCAAGAACACTGAAGTGGGTTGCCATTTCCTTCTCCAATGCATGAAAGTGAAAAGTGAAAGTGAAGTTGCTCAGTCGTGTCCGACTCCTAGCGACCACATGGACTACAGCCTACCAGGCTCCTCTGTCCATGGGATTTTCCAGGCAAGAGTACTGGAGTGAGTGCCATTGCCTTCTCCGGCCTTCCTCATGAGGCTCTTCTAATTTCCCTTGGCGAAGTGGCCTTGCCTCCTGACGCACCTTCTTGGCGGGGCTTTCACTAACAGCACATACTGGCTGCTCCATGGGTGGAACATCTGTGTATGTTATTCATATTTTTATTGGCTTCTAGCTTTCTGAGGGCATGGACTCAATGTTTTGTTCATCTTGGCATCTCTTGCAACACTGAGCTAGGTGCATCACATGCCCTCATTAAGATGGATGGATGGATGGATGGATGGATGAAGGAAGGAAGGAAGGAATGCATAGATGGATAAATTGATGGAAGGATGACAGATGAGTTGGTGAATGGGTGGATAAATGGATGGGTGGGATGTATGGATGCACAGATGAATAAACAAAAGGATGGATGGATGCATGCATAGATAGATGGATGGATGAAGTAACTCTTCTCTAAAAAGATTCACAAAAGCTTATGTAAGGGACTTGCCTGGCAGTCCAGTGGTTAAGACTTCCCCTTTCAATGCAGGGGGTGTTTGGGTCGATCCCTGGTCAGGAAGCTAAGATCCCACATGACTTGCAGCCAAAAAACCAAAATATAAAACAGAAGCAAAAATGATGCACCAATGAAGACTTTTAAAATGGTCCATGTTAAATAGAACTTTTAAAAGAGGCTAAGTAGTACCAGGGGCTTCAAAGGAGGGAGCCCCCACACCAGGACATGCAGAGGAGATAATGGATCCAGGCTGAGCCTCCTTCACTAACACGTGTACCCTCAGTGACTGGTCTCTCAAAAGCTTGGGTATATTCCGACTGCTCAGCAGTTACAGTTTGGGAGCCATTCCTGCCTTTGTGCTCCCCTAGACCCTGTGGGAATGCCTTTATCAACATATATTACATTGTACTGCCTGCACTGTGATGACTCTGTGGGTTTCCTCTTCCAAATCCCTTCCCCTGTTTCTCATACAGCCTAGATGTGTGAACTCCCTGAAGATAGGTAACAGGTCTGAGTCTTTTATGTGTCCCTAGGGCCTGGCATCCATGATCAATGGGTAAGTGAACAAATGAATAACTGAGTGAATGCACAATATCTACATATTCATGTTCAGCCATCTCTCCTTGTCCTCTCCTCCTCACTCACACACACACACACACACACACACTCCTGACGAAAAGTCCCAGAGTTATGGCCTGATTCTTTGTTTCATTTACCCATTTGTGATCTATCTCGGGAAGTCCCAGGGCTCTCCTGAGAGTCTGAAGGGGGAGGGGGCTCTTAGCTGCCTTCAGAAAGGGGCTTCCCTGGGAAGAACTTGGCTGGTGGAAGGGTAGGAGCATTCTGTGGTAACCTGAGGGCTGCTGCCCCGACCTGAGCACACTCTCCAGCATTGCCGTCCCTACAAGGCTGTCCCAACATGGGGTAGGGGGTGCGGTGTAGTTGTGGCCTCTGTCTTGAGGCTGGCTGGCTGGCAGACGCAGCCAGATTTAGAAGTCATTTTCGCAGCAGGGAGCCTCCAGCCTCCCACCCACAGGGCCCTGCAGGGCCAGTCTGAGATATGGCTCACCCAGGGCTGGCCCCCCAGGCCTGTACTAGCTTCTCCCCTTCTCCTCTCCTACCCTTTCTCCCAGATCTTTAGCAGCTGGTGCTGATTTCATCCTTAGGCAAAGATGGAGGAAGTCCTGGGGGAGGGGGTATTGCACTTGACATCCCAACCACCCATGTGCTCTCAGTACACCATTCACCCAGTCAAGGGGCTGCTTGTCTCCACCGCAGGAATCCCCTCTCCTCTCAGCCTCTGCTGCCTCTTCCTCCTATTCCTCTACCTCTACTTCTCTCTTCCCATCTCCCAACCTAATACTCCCAACACTAAAGAAAGTCCCCTAAAGAGAAATAACAGAGTTCAATACATATATCACATACTGTGTGCCAGGAGATGTTCTAAGTGCTTTACATATTGAATCATTAATCCTCCCAACAAGCTTATGAAAAACACACTATTAATAACTTCATTTTGTAACTGAGGCTGCTAAGGCACAGAGATGTCGAGTAACTGGCCCAAAGTCACACAGCTAGTATGAGGTGGTGGTGGTGGTGGTGGTGGTGGTGGTTTAGTCGCTCAGTCGTGTCTGACTCTTGCGACCCCGTGGATTATAGCCCACCAGGCTTCTCTGTCCATGCCCAGGCAAGTATACTGGAGGAGGTTGCCATTTCTTTCTCCAGGGGAATCTTCCTGACCCAGGAATGGAACCTGGGTCTCCTGCATTGCAGGTGGATTCTTTACCGACTGAACTACAAGGGAAGATCGAATATGAGGTAGATGCAAGATTTAAACCCAGGCTGCCAGGTCCCAGAGTCCATGTTCTGGATACAACACTACCATAGTTCTCTAATAATGACAGCAGTCTGCATAAGCTCTTAAAACTAGCCTCCTGTGTGTTCAGCCTCAAAGAAACCTAGGCAGCATTGTGGAACCCCCTCCCCAGGGCTAGCCCCTCTACTTTCCCATGCATCTTACCTCTCCTGCCACTCCCAGAGCCTGGGAGCCCCAGGGCTACAGCAAAATCCAGGCAGATGCTCTCACTACTGCCCTGGTCTTCCTCAGTCTTCCTCCTAGCCTTAAGTCCATCCTATTCTTAGGCCCAGAGGTCAAAGGCACACACCCCTGAGCTGGACCAGGCTCACCCTAGCTTGGCCTCTGTTTTCACGCCTGCCTTTATCATCCATATCTTCTCTGAATGTATCCTCAACTCCAGTCAAACCAGACCATTTGACAATTTCCTAAACAAACCATTTCCCTTACATTCACGCCTCTATTTTTGCTGTCTCCTCTGCTTGGAAACCCTTTCCCCAAATGCTATCTCAGATGCCTACCTCCTTCATGGAGCCTTTCATGATCTCATAGAATCTGTACAATCTGCCTTGTTTGATTCTTTATAATACTTAACACCAACTGCTCAATCTATCATTATTTTCGTGTTTTCCCTTCACCCCATCAGGCAGGTCTTACTCATCTCTTTCTTGGAGTTTAGCTTAGTGCCCAGTTCTTCTCAGGTGCTCAGTAAATGTTTAGGAGTTAGAATCAGCAGCAGTTAGAACTGTAGGTGGAAGGAAGACAGAACTCAGAAACCTTTGATCTCTGCCCAAGGTGAACCCCTACTTACTTCACTTCCTCCAGCAAGAGCTAACTTGAAACCTGGCAGTATGGTTTCCAGGCAGGTTCTGAGATGGACGGACCTTCCTGGGTGACTCTGACCAATGTTACCCATTTAGATTCAAAGCCCCCAAAGCGCCCCCCCTACCACCCGCCGCCCAACCCCTTTCACTGAACCAAGGTCAGACGCCCAGTTTAGGGTCCAATCCAGCGGCCTCCCTACCCTGCCCCACTCCCAGTCCTGCCCAGTCTCTCCGGTTGCGGGTGGGGAGCGACACTGAGATAATTGGAGACCAAAACTCTAAGTGGTTTGAGAGCGGGGCTGGGGATCGGAACGCTGAGCCGGAGTTGCTGTTGGCAGGACTCGGTGGGGGTGGGGGGCAGAGGCGGGGCCGAGGGCCGGGCCAGGACTCGGCGACTGAGTATGAGCGAAGCCCCCGCGCCTGCCTAGTCGGCGGCTAAATTTACCCAGGCTGACTCAGCCCTTGCCCGGAATGGGGGGTGGGGGGAGTGCATCGAAGCAATGGGAAGAGTCAGCGGGGGTGGGGTGGGGGGCAAAGAAGGGAGAGTCCGCACTGGGGGAGACAGGGGTGGACCACCGGAGTTTCCATCAGAGAAAGGGGTCTCCTCCACCGCCCACCGAGCAGGAAGGAGCGCAGGAGCCCTGGGGGGAAAGATGCTGTGGGCAATGGGTCGGTGAGAGGAAAAAGATGCCAAGGCTGGACAAAGGGAAGGTTAGATTTATTGAGCGCCTGCTGTGTACCAGGTACTGTGCAAGGCGCTTTACATACATTATCGCATTAAGTCCTCACAACAACCCTGCGAGGTAGGTGTTTATAAACCCCCATTTGACGGATGAGGAGACTGAGGCTCAGGGAGGTGAAGTGATTTGGCCGAGTTCACATGGCTAGTAAATAGAGACAGAGGAGGTGTCCGAGATCGAAGAGAAAAAAATACTTCAGTGTCTGAATCCCAAGCTGTTTGCTGTGGACGAGTACAGAGAGGGGCTCCGCGCGCTCCAGAGGTCTGCAAGGCCAGAGGCCTACTCGCGATCTCGCATGGCTGGAGACGGCAGGGCAGGGGACCCGCGCGCAGGAACTAGGGAGCAATTGATTAAGTGGCAGTGCCGGGGTTGGCAAGACTCGGGGACTAGCTACGAGGGAAATCCGCGACCTGCGCGCGCCCCGTAGTGGCTACAGCGAGTATCACACCCCACACCTACAGGCTTTTGGGGACTAGCCTCTTCCTTCCCTTGTTGGTTTCTGGAAGAGGCAGAAACATGTAAGACATTCTCAGGATTCTCTCAGATGGGTAATTCCACCTGGGTGGGAAATCGTGGTAACTATTTAGAGCATCACCAAGGGACACTGGGGAGGAGGAACAGGGCTGCTTCATTGGGTGCCTTCCCTCCCCAGCTCAGACCACCACAAACTAGGGACAGTGACAAGGCCACCATCCTGCTCTGCCTCGGGGATCCTACACCTAAACCTGAGAGACTGGAATAGGAGCCCTTGCCCACTTACTTGGCTCTTCTGCAAACCCTGCACAGTCTCTTGAATTGAGCCACCCAGGGACCCTCAGACTCTGTTCACTTATTCCTGTCTTGCGGAGAGGAGGATTGAGATAAGAGCCTCTCCTAGGACTCCAAAACATCAGGAATGGACCTTAGAACTCCCTCATTTTACATATTATGGGAACTGGAGAGGGGAAATGACTTGCTTAAGGTTACCCAGCAAATCAGTGTCAGAGTTGGGGTTGGAACCCAAGATCTGTGAAACCAAAGTGACTCCTCTTCTGCTTTGCTGGTGGCTTCTGCCAAGGGCCTCTCTGTCATCTGATCCTCAGTCTGAGGCCTCTCCATCACCTTCTTCCTCCGGCCCAGAGGTCCTGCCCTGCAGTTGCCCTGACTATCCCACCCCTGCCCTCCAGCCTAATCCCACTTAGGCCTCTCTGCTCAGCTCCATGTTAGTGCACTGGGCCCTGCTGAAGACCTTACCCACAGGCACTGAGTGGAACAGGCATTCAAATCTAGTGCACACCCTCAACTCTCCTGAAAAAAAAAAAATCATGAACTGACATGTGCTCCCTCTCATCTGTGTGCCTTCTATGCTGAGTACGGGAATGGGTGGGTATAGGTAAGGGGTACAAGGAAGTCTGTGAGGAAGAAAGGGGACACAAATACAATAAAGGGCCTCTCACTGTTGCTCCCTATTTCCCTGTGGAGTCCCCTTAATGTCCCTCGCCCCGTAGAGGACCTCCTCGGTTTTGCTGATGGCACCTACAATCTCTCGGGCATTGCCGCTCAGCTCGGCTGTCTTTCCGCCTTCCGGGGGCCCGGTCCGCTCTTTCCGCCAGGAGGCGCCCGAGGCTTCTGTGTCGCTCGCATCAGAAGAGCTGCTATGGACGCTGAGCTCCGCAGCTTCGTCTGAGTCGGAGTCCGGGGCGGTGTGGCGGCGGATGCGGGACACGGCTTCCCGCAGGGCCCCGGCATAGGGTCCAGGGGCTCGCGCCCAGCCCCGGCCTGCGCGCCGCGTGCCGGACGCCACTTTCTCCGATCCCTCGGCACCGCGCGCTCCCCGCGAAGCCGCTGGGCCTAAGGCTGAGTGCTCTGGGCTACCTGGCTGCGTGGGGGGATCCTGTAGGTTTACTTCGCCAACCGGGAGCCCCAAGATGCGGGAGGCGCGCTCCTCCAGTGAGGAGTCCGCGGGCTTCCCGCGCTCAGCTTCGAGCCCGCGTCCCTCACTGGGTTGGAGAGAAGGGCGACTGCTCAATGGCAGCTTTCGGCAAGGGGAGGGAAGGACCGCGGCCCCCTCTCCCTCCTCTTTATTGGGTTTCGGTTGGCTGGGGGCATTCCCTACAAGGCGCGGCACCCCGGCGGGCAAAAGCTGCACATGCTGGGTTCGAGGGGTCGGGACGTACTGGGAGCGTATCACAACGCAAGTGGCATCAATGACAAAGACGCCTTCCCCACGAGCGGGGCCACGGGAACTTCGGGGCAGGGTGTGGGGGCGTCGGGTCGCCTTCCAACCCTCTAAGGTCTCGGGTCCTGCCTCCCCTCTATGACCCAGGGACTCTATCCATCCCGTGCCTCCTGGAGCCCAGGGTCTGGGGAGGGTCTGGCTATGCCGGGGCGGCTGCTTTTTAATGGAGGGAACCCAGCGTTTGGGGAGCCAGGTCTGGTCTCTACCTTCCCTCCCTTCCCCGGAGCCTCTGGGATGGGGTCTGGACCTGGGAGTGGGACGCGGGGGGCTAGGGGTGGCAGTGGCAGACCCCGCAGGAACTGTGCCTGGGCTCCCAGCGGCTTTAGCTTGGGGATGGCCGTCGCTACCACTCTTCAGGCCAGCAGCAGCCAGCCTCAGGCTTTTCTCCGCGGGCCCCTTACCGGACTCCAGCCTTGGCCTGTCTGTTCCACAGCCTGGGGATCCCCCCAAGAGACCCCGCCCCTGACGGAGACCCCAGGCCCCTAGGACGTCCCGGTAGATGCGAGGATCTAGCCTCTTCTTTGCGCACCCTCCCTCTGTCCTAGTCGGCGCACAGGTTGAAGAGGAGCGCGCCTGCGAGGGCTCGGGGCCTCGCTTAGTCCCCAGGGTCCTGTGGGGGCCCTCGTAAGAAGGTGGAGCCACGTAGGGTGGCGGCCGGTCCCAGCGGCGTCGCGGGGCCATCCCCGCAGCGCCTCTCAGCAGCAGGTGAGCCTCGTAGCTGGGGGGCCCTGGCCGCCGACCGCCCCAGGGCCCCGCCCACGCCGCCCCAGGATTGCTCTGCGGCTGCGCGGTTGGACGGGGCGGTCGCCCCACCGACCCCAGGCGCTCGGGCCTTGAGGGAGCTGGGAGCCCTGCAGAGTGGGCCACCCGAAGGGCGTTCCGAGGCTCCGGGCGGGGCCGACCAGGGGGACTCCTTCGGGCCCCACCAGCCTTGCGCCTTTTTCGCTCGGTCTCCTTGGCCTCCCGCTCCTGCGACGCCGCTTTCCTTTTCTCTTGCTCCCGGGCTCGGGCCTCGGCCGGGGGCCCCGCCCGCCAGTTGGTCGCCTCCTGCAGCACCCTGGAGGCCCAGGGCCGGCGGGGCGGCGGCTCAGGGGATCCCGGGCGCGGCCCACACCTGGGACAATGAGCAGGAACCCAGGTGAGCAGTTTGTGGGGGAAGGGAGCCGAGGTCCGGGGAGCTGGGAGCGCTGGAGGCCACTTGGGGCCGCCGGGTGGAGGGGTGTGTGTGAGTGTGTGCGCGTGTGTGCGTGTGTGCGTGTGTGCACGTGCGTATATGTTAGGGTTGAAGTCGAAGCGGGACTCCTCACCATCTCTCCATGCACACTTTAACAGTATCTGCCCCATCTCACCTGCCCTTTCTCACGCCCACTCCTGTGCCCCCAAACAAACGGGATGAGTCAGGCCCCAGCCTTCGGGATGGGGTTGGGGGTGGCGTGGGGAAGAGAAGGGGTAACAGCAGCGCTGGCTGGTGCCCACGGGAAGGTCCAGACCCCAATCCCTGCCCCACCTCTCTCTTCCCCTTACCCGTCCTTCACTCACGTGCGGCTCTGGGGCCCGCGGAGCCAGTGGCTGGCCTGGAAGTCCATGAGCTGTCGAGGAGGGGCGCGGCGACTATAATGACAGGAAATAGTCTTCACTTCGATCACCAGCAGCTTGGATTTCTGCACCCAGAGGCAGCTGCCAGACTCCTCATCCTGGAGCTCCGGGGGCTATCGGGCCCCTCGGAGAAGAGCTGGCCATCCAGCATCCTGCCCCACCCCACCCCGGCCCCCCACCCTCCCACCCGCCCCGAAAGCCCCCTCCCAGCCCGGGGAGCCGGCGCCCACTGCAGAGCGGCAGGCCCAGCGACTGGGGACTATATATACCCAGGCACACGTGTGTGCCTGTCTGTGTGTGTGTGCGCGCGCATGTGACACGGCGCGGACGGCTCCGCGCTGCTACCTCCCCCACGTGCACGACCGCCCCCTGGGGCCCGGGATTGGGCGCCCCTTCCCACTGCTCTTGTCCCGCAAGCCTAATGGGACCCGCACGAGTGGGCAGGGGATTTCTTATTCTTGCCAAGATGACAGTGCCCCCACCCCGCCCCCGTCTCTTCAACCTTCCCGCCGTTTTAACCCTTCAGTCTCCTGCTTCTCAGGGTGCCTGACCAGCAGCATTCTGTCCCTGACATCCTGCCCCAGACTTTTATTTCTTCATCAGGGAGGTGATGGGAACAGAACTCAAGGTCTCCGCCTGCCACTCTCTGCTGGTTTCCAGGGGGTTGGGGTGCAGGAAGGGCTGGCCCACGGCTGGGGGGTTTATTTTTAGCGGCAGTGGCGTTCGGGTGCAGAGGAGATGAGTAACCAGCTTCCATGCGGTGGAGGGAGGAGGTGGTGGCTTGCCCGCAGCCTTTGTGCAACTCTGGGGGAGAGCTGCCTCCAAGCTCAAAAAGGGTCACCCCCACACCCTTAACTCCTTACCCTCTCAGTGTTGTGCCCAGGGCTGATGCCACAGCAGGACAGGAGTCTGTCTTAGCCATCGAAGCGGCCCACACTTTCATCCTTAGATGTTTGTCCTTGGGCACCCATGGAGCCCTCTCTCTGAAGCAGGCTCTCCCAACCCCCAATCCAGAAGCCAGGATTTGGGGGTCCTACTGTTCTCAGCCTGAACTCTGCTCATACTTGTGGAGGAAAGAGTGCTTACGCACTTGCACCCTTTCAGAGGGTATAGAGGCGGAATGGTGTGCTTTCTTGGCTAAACTAATCCCCTAGCAACTGAAATGATACAACTGGCCCCCATTTTCCAGTGTAGCACTCTCTGTCACCACTACCACAGTGCCTAGCTCATTCAACCCCCACCTGGAGTGGTGCTCAAGGTGCCCCCCTTTTAGGCTCATTCTGTCCCGGGTGGGGGTGTTTGCCTGCATGATCCCTCCCCCCAAGCCTATACCAGGTGTCCCCTGATTCACCATGGTAATGTTAGTGGCAGTGCAGCCCACGCCAACCCTTCCATGCAGAGACTTAGCAACCATGCCTGGCAACCATGGCAGCAGCTCCAGTGGAGAGGAGGGGTGCGGGGAGGTGGGAGAAAAGTGTGTGTATGGCAACAGTGCTGAAGAACGGATAATGCACCTCTCCTGAGGAATAGGTTAGAAGGCTATGAGGCTCCCAGACTTTATCCCTTGTTTTTCCTTCTGCTCCGTCCTCATACCCTGAGACTGCCTGGTTGGGTTTTTTGGGGGGACAGGAGAAGCAGATCCCAATTTGTTTTCCACTAAAGTATACACAGCCCTTGGACACAGACCCTTCCTTTTAAGGTGATGAGCCAGGAGGGTTGTTTTAGGATGGGCACTGACTTACTGGGAACCACGGAAACAAAACCCAGGCCTCCTGCTCCCTGACATGGACCTTTAGAGAGAACCCAAACATCCTCTATCCCATATGCTCAGCCCGCTTTACACCTACCAGCTATACCGGTGGGATGGCTCTTGCTTGAAGATGCTTCCTTCTACCCAGGTCCCACCAGAGCCCCAAGGCTTTAAAAGTCCTTGCCTCCTCCCTAGACACGATGGAATGTGACATAAGGCGACATCTGTCCTTTCCATCATGCACACACCCACACTCACATAAACATACCCTAATTCTAATAACTCCCTCCCTCAAGTGTGGGAATGTGCTGTGAGAGCTTTGAAGGGGTGAATGCAGAAGCAGGGGCTTTGGAGAAGCCCCACAACGCAGCACTGAGAGCAGAGCTTGTATGAGTGCCCAGTGCTTTTCCCTGTGTTCCATGGAGAAGCCTGGTTTGGAGGAACCAGTACAGAATACCCGGGGTCATGAGTTATCAGGCCCAGTCTGGGTAGGGGCAAGGAAGTACTCAGAAACTCCTTCAAATCTGGGATAGGAAATGGTACCATATCTCTAAGGCAGTGGTGAGACAGTCCCCAGAATGTGGTTCATACCCAACCATCTAGCAGCCCTTATGGTGCCTGTTGCTTGGACTCCTGCTTTGGTCCATGTAGTTTCAGCACTGGGAGAGGTCTGACAGGGTGACCATAATCCTGCTGCTCCCCACCCCTCACTCTCCAGATCTTATCTACCTTGGAAGAAAGGGATTTATGAGTTCAAAGACAGTGTTGGCTCAGCAAAATCCAGAGTCCAACCTTCCCTAAGAAAAGTGGATGGTAGTGGTAGGTCTCTCTGTCTAGTAGAGAGACTTTCTTTCTCTCTTTCTACTCAGTTCTACCCTCAGTCTTTCTACTCTCTGGAGACAGAGACCTAGCACTGTTATGGAATTTTCCTTGGGTGCCAGCTATGGTCCAGGCAGAGGAGAAAGCGAGGTGATAAGGAGACTGCAGGGAATAGGGTGGGAAACAGTTATGAACGGAGAATTAGAAAGACAGTGAATCTACTGTAGTGGTAAAGTGCATAAGTTCTAAAGCAAGACTGTTTCAGCTCAAATCCTAGCTCTACTTTTTATTAACTGTGTGGCCACAGGCTAGTTACTTGGCCTTTTTGTACCTCAGTTAAAAAAAAATTTGTAAAACTGAAATAGTATCTACTATTGTTCTGAGGATTAATTGAAGTAATATATGTAAAGCACTGAGAATGGTGGCTGGCACACAGTTTAATGTATGTGTGTGTGTGCGCTATTATTGTTGATCTTAATGATGAGTTGAAGAAGCCATATGAAGTAGAAACATTGGAGCAACTACAAAAATCAAACACCGAAATACCATGAAGAGGCTCCTGTCATTTTAATTAGGTTTGCCAGGAAAAGCAATAACCTCAGCTAACCACTCTGCCCTCCCCCTCCCTGCAACTCTCATCTCCTTTCATAGGCATACAGCACAGGAAGCCAAGGGCCCTCCTCCCCATGATCCTCCCCACTCGCATTAGAGGAAGAAATGCCACTACATGGACTCAGCCTCCTCCATACAGCATGAAACATGATGAATAAAAACATCTTTATGCAGAGTTCTGTTGTGCCTATTTTCTTAGGGTGGAGTCAGGGACAGAGGCAAAGGCTGGATGAGGTCTGGGGATCTCTTAGAGATCAGGATTTGCCTGAGGAGCACAGAGTCCATAGGTCACTCAGATAGGGGGCTATGTCTAAAAAGAAAGGGGCTAAGATGGGCTGGGTGAGGATAGGAGAGCTAAAAATCCATTTTCCTTCCTCCCCACACGTTCCCTCCTCCCATGTAGAAGGGTAGGGGGCTCCTGGGCAGGGAACAGTCACAATTCTCTAAAGGTCTCATTTGTGGTTCTCAGAGCTTTGGGCAGGCAGTGAGTGGGGCATATGCCCTGGTGCTGCACGACCCCTTCCCCCGGGCTCAGGGCTTCTCTCCGCCTGTGAGCACCAGCGCCTGCAAGATGTCAGACAGGGATACAATCCCCTTGACCACATCATTCTCATCCACCACTACAAGTCGGTGAACCTGCATAGAGCCATGAGGGAGAAAGGGATGTTCAGTGCCAGCCTCAGTGAAGGTGAGCCCGTCAGTCCCCACCCTCCATGCCAGACCAGAGCTGCTCCCCCAGCTCCTTCTGGGTTGCTGGCCCTCCTACCTCTGCTTCTACCAGCCTATTGATGATGGTTTCCAGAGTCTCATGCAGGTAGCACTTGAGAACACCCTCAAAGTAATGTGATCGATGTTGCAGGGCTTTGGTCACTGACACATCTAGGTTGTTGTAGGTCTTTTCTGCTGCCAGGTTCTGGGGAGAGAGAGGAAGATTCATGCAGGGAAGCAAGGGAGCCAGCCGCCAAACCCTGAGCCCACCCCACCTCACAGAGTGATTTAAAGTAGGTGTCAGCCATGCCCACAAGCCTCGCCCAGCTCATTCAATTCCTTTTCAACCAGAATTTGAAAGCTTGGAAGCTTCCAAAACCCTTAGGTCCCAGAAAAGACTCTTCTTCTCCCTCTCCACATTCAACACCCCACCCCTTTCCCTACCTCCCAACCCCGCCCCCAACAATCACTCACGATAACATCAAACTTGGAGTAGATGTCCACCACACGCCCTAGGGGGACAGAGGCAGCTCAGCAAGGAGGATCTGGCATCCAAGGCTCCCCCTGCCTACAGAATCACCTTCCAGGTTGAGCTGAGGGGACAGCAGATTTTCCCACAGCCTCCCTGGAGCCCTCCTCTCCCTGTGCCCGATCCCTCACCTTTCTCATCCACCACTGGCAGGGCTGAGACTCGGTGCTGTACAAAGATGCCCAGAGCCACGTACACAGGGGTGGTGGTGCGGACCATAGCAATGTTGGCATAGGTGCCAATCTGTAGCTCTTCCAGAGACTTAGACATGAACTCTGGCTTGGGGAACTCGGTGATCTGAGGAAACAGCCATCACCTTGATTTTTTTCAAGGCCCCTCAAACTACCCTTGGATACTCCTCCAACCAGTATCTAAGAAGGTGAGGAGCACTTACAAATAACTTGAGGAACTTGAGGATGCGCTTGTGGGTGAGGATGTACAGGGTGTTGCCTGATTCCGGGTCAATAACTGGCAGCCTGTGGATCTTGTTTCGAATTAATGAAGAGACAGCATCAAACAAGCTGTGGGAAGGCAGGGATTAACAGTAAGTCCCACAGTGGTGGGCCTGAGGGTGCTGAAGTAGCTCTAATTTAGAGTGTGCTTACAAACAGGGAAAACAGGTGGTTAAGGAGAGGAGCAGGGGGTTCAGACCAGACCTAAAGAATGTGCATGCGTGTGTGTGCATGTGTGTGTATGTGGGAGGAGTGTCTTTTTTTCTCTTCTATTCCCGGCTCTTTGGGTATCTAGGGCCTCAGCTATGCTGATGGCAAGGCTCTTTCCCCTTCCGGACAAATGGGTAGGTGGAACTCACCTGGCATTAGGAGAAATGCAGACAAGTGGTTTAAAGGAGTCCTGTAGGTACACCTCTGAAGGGAAAAGGGAGGTTCACAAAATATTACCATGAAAAACTGTTTCCCAGGAAACTCTCCATCCCTTTATCCTTTTACAACCCTCGGCTCTCCACATACCTCTCCAAGTTTCTATCTTGTGTTCTTCCAGCTCATAGATCTGCACCTGAAAGCAGAGGCAACAGAACTCGAGACTCGATCTCTCTGCTGTATTAACCCCTTATAGTTTGCTTGGAAGAAAGGAAATGAGAGTGAGGGACTCTGGGCAGGAAAGTGGTTTTGCTCATGGGCTCAGGAGCCTTACCAAGGCTGATTTATAGTAGCGGTGCAGGATATTGATGAAATCAGTGATGGTCAGCATGCCTAGAGGCCAAGATAACAGCCCTCAGCACTGCTCAAAAGCTTCTCTCCATGCCCAGTACAAGATGCCAATAAAACAGTGTTCCAAAAACTGCTTACCCACAAAACTCTGCTTCTTACTATCCCACAAAGGGGCCGCCCGGACACCATTAGTCACCAAAGCAAAGAAAGCTTTCTTCACCTGTAGTGAAAGAGTAATAACCACAAAGGAAAATTCACAGGAGGCAGGGCTGGAAAAGAACAGGGGTTGGATATGCTGGGGAAAATGGGACCCTAACCACATAGAAAGACAAGCTCATCACCCTTGGGATGAGGTATTGAACCAGCGGCTCTGAGGAAGGGGTAAGGGAAAAGAGGATTTCACCCACCTGAAGGGAAAAGAGGATTTCACCCACCTGAAGGGAAGTATCAAATACAACCAGTTTTGAGCTTGTGGGAATCAGGTCATAGCAGCGATGAGACTTCATGAAGGAAGTATACACGCTATTATTGGATTCCGGAGTCTCTGCATGGGGTGGGATGGTTAGTAGCTTCCTCCCATGCAACAACTCGCAATCAAAAGAGGCAGCAAATAAAAGTGTTGTAGTTGCTCAGATATTTACAGCATGATTTATAAGGCCCCCTTATAAAGGACAACAGGAACAAGTATTCTGTTTTGTTGCTATTGTTCCCACAAAACCTGGATAAACTCCTTAGAAACCATTTCATCCAACTTCACCCCCAGGCAGAACTGTATCTACTGGCTCCTTATGCAAAAGATGGCTGACTAAAACAGAAAATCTATTAAACTTTCATTAACCTGTTCTAGTCTAAAAGTTTTTTTTTTCCTCACCTTTAATTCATTTTCCTTCTCATATATTTAGCACATTTTCACTTGTTCTCTTTCTCAATTAAAATGTAATTAAGCTTCTTAAAATCCAAGAAGTAAACTTCTTAAAATTCTTGTTAGATTCACAGATGAGGAAGTCATGGACCAAGGTGGGCCATTTTAGAACAGCACTAAGTTAGAGCCCAGTGCTCAACTGACCTGGTCCCAAACAACCTGAGAGTCCATCTTGGGATGACTGTGTAATTCAGAAGTCATCCCACCTACTCTAGACAAATGGCTTTCCATTCCTCTGATTTTAACTGCTTGCTCTACTGGAGCAGCAACCCCCAAAAGAACAGCCCAAATGTGCTACATGGTATGCTTGTATATCTAAAAATATTATGTCATTTAATCTGTAAGGCAAATATTGTCATTTTTCAGCTGAGAAAACAGACAGAAAGCCATAAAACAAAAACTGTTCAACGTCATATCATTAGTAACAAGAAAGGCTCAAACATAGATCTACGTGATTCCAAAGTTCATGCTCTTAAATCCTAATCAGTTGTTTTTCATTTTTAATTTTTTTACCAAAGTCATATTGGTACACAGTTTAGAGAGTCAAATAGTTCTATAATTTTGTTAAGACAAACTGCAGTTCCTAGCACCCACCTCACTTCACCCCTCCCCAGAGATGAAACCTCTTTTAGCTGATTATTTGGTACTTATTTCTATGTCTATAAATAATATGCTTATATTGCTACCTTTTTTTTTTTCACTTTTAGGCATTAACTATTATCATGCAAGGAAGATGACAGGCACTCTCTATGATCATATGAGGAAGATGAAAATTTTCAATTCTATTTCCTACCAGGACCCCATTATAAACCTGTACCTCCTAACTCTCCATTCTCCCAGAAGTTAAACTGCATCAGTATTTAAGTAATTTGACTGAATATTCATTATTCTGAGCTACGTCAAGTAGTAAAGTCTGATTTTTTTTTTCCTTCACAACTTTGTTTTCCTTGGAGTTAATAATTGTCTGTTTGCTTAGTTCTCTGTGTTTAGTACTTATAACTAATTCAATCCCCAAACTCTTTATCAATTGTTTAAGTCTCCTTTCAAGAAGTTCAGAAGCATGGGATAGTCTATCAATTTAACTACCCAAAGAAGTCTCTCTGGAGCCTTCTGACCTGCTCAAATCTGGGCTGGTTTGCCTGCCATGCACTTCTGACATCTTGAGATCTTCCTTCATTTCCATCCTGGGACCCCTTTTACGTCTCTCCTGTATTAGCACTCTTGTGTCCTGTATCCCATGATTTCCTCTTTTTTGATTATTTCCTTGTTTTGGTGAAGCACATTTTCCAGTAGCTTCCTGAGAAAGGGTGCATGGGAGGTAAATTTTTTGAGACCTTGCACCCTGCAGACCTATGTTACCCTCGTCTTTGATTTAAATTTGTCTGGCTACAGAATTCTAGGTTGAACTTTATTTTCCTGCAGAATATTGAGGACACTGCTTCATTGCCTTCCAAGCTTCTGGTGTTATTGAGAGTTTGGGGTCCTAGGCCCTTCTGATTCCTTGTATATGTCTTGTTATTTTCTCTCTGGAAACTCAGGATCTTCTCTTTGTTCGGAGTTCTGAAATTTTATGATGATTGTGCTTTGGGTGGGAGAATTTCACCCAAATTGTGAAATTCAACGAGAAAACTAATGTTCTTCAGTTCTAGGAAATGTTCTTGAATTACTTCCTTGATTGTTTCCTTCCCTCTGTGTTGTCATTTTTCTCCTTCTGTAACTCCTATTATTTGGACTTCCAAAACTAACCCTTAACGTTTGTTTTTGTTGTTTTTAAAACACAGTAGTTCCCCCTGCCCCGCTCACCTAATCCAGGGTTTTACTTTCCACCGTTTCAGTTACCCACAATCAAACCTTGTCTGAATATTAAATAGAAAATTCCAGAAACAAGCAATTCATAAGTTTTCAATTGTGTGGCATCCTGAGCAGCGTGATGAAATCTCTTGCTATTCAGCTCAGTTCCAGCCCTGGGAGGCAATCATCCCTTTGTCCACCACATCCCATCCACTACTCATTAGTAGCTCTCTCAGTGATCAGACTGTCATGGATGTTATCACTGTGCTTGTGTGCAAGTAACCCTTTTTTTGGAGAACATCTCTGATGGCCTAGTGGTTAAGACTCCGAGTTTATTGGAGAAGGAAAATGGTAACCCATTCTAGTATTCTTGCCTGGGAAATCTCATGGACAGAGGAGCCTGGCAGGCTACAGTCTATGGGGTTGCAAAGTCTGGCACTACTTTAGCGACTAAACAACAATAACAAACCCTTATTTTATTTACTAATTGGCTATAAAGCATATGTAAAATTGAAGCCCTAATGCTGTGTGTGTGATTAGTCGCTCAGTGGTGTCCAACTCTTTGAGTGTCCAACCCAGGGATGGAACCCATTTCCTGGACAGCAGGCGGATTCTTTACTACTGAGCCACCAGGGAAGTCCTAAAACCTAGAATGCTTCCTATAAGTGAAAAGGTGAAAGTTCTCAACTTAATAAGGGAAAGAAAAACAATCATATGCTGAGGTTGCTAAGATCTATGATAAAAATGAATCTTCTATCTGTGAAACTGAGAAGAAACAGGAAATTATGCTAGTTTTGCTGTTGCAATTCAGTTGCAAAAGTTATAGGGTCAGTGTGTGAAAAGTGCTTAGTCAAGATGTGAAAAGTATTATGTTTGTACAGTAAGATATTTAGAGGTAGACAGACTGAGAGATGCAGGTTTGATCCCTGGGTTGAGAAGATCCCCAGGAGTAGGAAATGGCAACCTGCTCCAGTATTCTTGCCTAGAAAATTCTTTGGACAGAGGAGCCTGGCAGGCTATAGTCCGTGGGGTCACAAAGAGTCAGACACGAATGAGCACACATACACCTTACTCTTATTAGACTGACCAACTACATTCACATAACTCTTAGTACACTGTTATCATTGTTCTATTTTATTATTGTTGTTGTTAATCTCTTACTGTGCCTAATTTGTAAATTAAACTTTATCATAGGTATGCACGGGGCTTCCCAGGTGGTGCTAGTGGTAAATAACTCGCCTGTCAATGAAGGAGACACAAAAGATGTGGGTTCGATCCCTGGGTAGGGAAGAGCCCCCAGAGGAGTGCATGGGAACTGAAGAATCCCTTGGACAGAGAAGTATGGCAGGCTACATAGTCCATATGGTCACACAGAGTCAGACATGACTGAAGCAACTTAGCATGCATACACTTATAGGTATGATTGTATGTATGTATATAAGTCAGGATATATAGGAAAAAAACATTATATATACAATTTAATACTATCTGTGGTTTCAGGCATCCACTGGCAATCTTGCAATGTATCCCCCAAGGATAAGGAGGTACTAACCACTGTTTCTTTTTTCTATTTCCTCTTTTTTCACTTTTTTCATTATAGTTTATTACAAGATACCAAATACAAAACATCCTTGTGCTATACAGTAAGACCTTGTTGTTTCTTTTATATATATAGTAGTTTGTATCTGCTAATCCTATACTCCTAATAAATCCCCCTTCTTTCTTCTTTGGTAACCGTAAGTTTATTTTCTATGTCTGTGAGTTCACTTTGATTTTTAATTCTTACTTTATGAGAGATTTCTTCAACTTGATTTTCCAAACCTCCTACTTAGTTTAACGCTTTTGCTGTTATATTTTTAATCTCTAAGAGCTCCTTTTTTTTTTCTGAACATTCCTTTTCTTTAAAAAATTGCATCCTATACTTGCTTCATGGTGGAAATATGTTCTTTGAGTAAGTATTAATGTTAGTTTTTAAAGTTTTCTTCTTTATGCATTGACTTTTCCCACTGTTGCTTTTTTTCCTGTTTATCTTTTTCTTTTTTCTTCTTCATTTGGGGGGACAATTTGGATCACTCTTTTCACATTAGAGGCTTTCTTTAGATGTCTGGTAATCCTTGGTTTAAAGGAGGATTCAAACCATATTTTAAGAATGGAGTCTTTAAAGCTGATTAGAAGTTCTATGTGTGTAGATGAGCCTTGTTAACTGTGAACCATTTAGATGGGGAACAGTCAGTACTAATATTTTTAGGTTTTTCCTTCAGTGGGATTCTGAAGAAAAGGATTATTCATTTGACTTTGTGCTTGAGGATGAAGTCTTTTCTGTCAGCATTCTGAAAACTGAGTGCAGGAAAAAGACTAGGGTCTCAGCATCTAGTTCACCTCACGCTTGTGCTTTCAGCACAGTACCTCAGCCCCTTTCTGTACCTCCAGTCTGTGCCAAAGTTAGGATGGGCAGTTCTCCAGCTGCACTTAGTGGGGTAGGAAGTCTTGGGATGTGACTCCTCCTTAGACCTTCAGCGCTTCTAGGCTTTCCCCTCTGCTAGTTACAGTTGAGTTTTCTCAGGTATGCTAAGTCATTTACCACCCTTCTGTCTGCTTTCCAGCTTCCAAAAATTCATTGCCATTGTCTCCTTGCTTGTTCTCCCTATTTTGATGGTTTTTGTACCTTCAAGAATAATTCCTTCTGGTGGCTTTAGTGGCTTTTTTTTTTTTTTAGTAGGTTTGTTTTTATAATGGTTTGAGAAAAGCAACTCTGAAACTATTTTAGAAATATTTTAGAATTCAGCAAATTAGTGCTTTTATGGGGATAATCAGCATTCTTTTGAAAGTGAAGTCGATCAGTCGTGTCTGACTCTTTGGGACCCCATGGACTGTAGCCTACCAGGCTTCTCAGTCCATGAGATTTTCCAGGCAAGAGTACTGGAGTGGGTTGCCATTTCCTTCTCCATAGTGGCTTTTTGTGAAGGAACAGAAGTAGATACATGTATTAAACCCACCATCTCTTACTGGAAGGCCACCATTGTTCTTCGAATTTGAAAACTCACAGACTCCCAAGAACGTGTCTTTTGATACCAGTTCAAGACATGCTACAATGATAGTTAAATAATATTACAGGCTGCTGCTGCTGCTACTGCTTCTACGTCACTTCAGTCGTGTCCGACTCTGTGTGACCCCATAGACGGCAGCCCACCAGGCTCCTCTGTCCCTGGGATTTTCCAGGCAAGAATACTGGAGTGGGTTGCCATTTCCCTCTCCAATGCATGAAAGTGAAAAGTGAAAGTGAAGTCGCTGAGTCTTGTCCGACTCTTAGCGACCCCATGGACTGCAGCCTACCAGGCTCCTCCGTCCATGGGATTTTCCAGGCAAGAGTACTGGAGTGGGTTGCCATTGCCTTCTCCAGTATTACAGGCTACAGGCCTGCAAACATATTTGGTTTGGTTTTCATGGTATTTAAATAATTAATTTAAATAATTTAAATTAGTGCCCAATTAAAAAATTCTGGAGATTTATAAGAATCCAAATTCTAAGTTTCTTTTCATAATCAGAAGATCTGACAAAACTAAGTCTTGAATTCCTGAACAGCAGCAATTAACCAGACTAGGCTAGTTGCTGCCTCCTTTTAGACGCAACGAGAACCACAGGTTATTGTAATCATATGCAACCCACGTCACTACTTGATCCATGTAGACAATTTGAGTTTCTTACGCCTGCCTCAGTTGATGCTAATGCAAATGCACTCAGAAACACAAAATAAGCACTGACATTACGTTGCAGTCATCAATTATAAAGAATCATCCAGATAAATTCAAAATATGACTATATTAATTTCTGGATACTAACGACATGAAAATAGAACATTTAAAAATTCTTGTGGCGAACTCACAGACCTTTAATAATATATCCCAGAATCTCATCCCATATTTTAATCCTCTGAGAAAGTATGTATTCCTAATGCCATAAACACGTCCAAGAAAGACTAAGAGTGTTCCTGGGCAAAACCCTTTACCAGAGATGCCTATAATTTTGCTTCTTTCCAGATGACCGGGTTGGACCACCCTGCTCTAACCAGGTATTTGGGCAGATGCTGGAATTCCCTTCTCCTGTGTCCTGAATTTTAGGGTTTAGTGCCTCTATTTCTGGATTAGTTCTAAGGGTTTTCAAGTCCCTTCTATAATTTCTTGTGTATACTCAGTGGCTTTAGTGAGATCGCTAGATGGTAAAATCCTAGTGGCATTGTTTGGGCTACTCAGAACATTCCAGGGACTTCTAAAACATGGTTAGCCATCCCAGAATTGCCTATGGAAGTTCTCCCTGTACCTCAAAAGTTTCTCTCAAGTGGTTTGATGACTGAAAATATTAATCATCCTCACCCTGCCCAAGATTTATTCTTAGGATTTCTCACAAAATCACTTGTTCCTGATTTATGTGGTTTGGCACATTATCTGGCCCAGCCTTGATTTTCCCAGGGAAGACTCTGGGAAAAATTCAAAAGCACTGCTGAATACGAATTAGGATCAGGTTATTGTTTTCATACCAGTTGCCTTTCCTCAGTAAACTTACCTTGAAGATGCTCATTTTCCACAGCTGGGTAGCTATCTGAAGAAGGGACCTGGAAAGACAAGAGAAACAAAGATTCAGCCCGTCTTACGCTCCATCCATCTGAGCCTGGAAACATTAGGGGAAGGGCTGGTGAACTAATGACTTCCTTTAAAGCACTACAAGGTCCTTCAGAAATATTATCTCATTTAATCTTTATAACCCTTGCTGCTGCTAAGTTGCTTCAGTCGTGTCCAACTCTGTGCGACCCCAGAGATGGCAGCCCACCAGGCTCCCCTGTCCCTGGGATTCTCCAGGCAAGAACACTGGAGTGGCTTGCCATTTCCTTCTCCAATGCATGAAAGTGAAAAGTGAAAGTGAAGTCGCTCAGGTTGTCTACTTGAAAGTTACACAGTCGTGTCCGTCTCCTAGCGACCCCGTTGACTGCAGTCTACCAGGCTCCTCTGTCCATGGGATTTTCCAGGCAAGAGTACTAGAGTGGGGTGCCATTGCCTTCTCCATATAACCCTTAGGTGAATACTATTATCAGCCTTATTTTCACAGATTAGGAAACTGAGGTTCAAGAAATATTAAGCAAACTGCCCATGGCTGGCAAGGGGTGAAATGGGGATCTGAATACAGGTTTGTGTGGTTCCAAAGCTCATGGTCTTATATACTACATTGCCTAATGAAACATTAGGACTTAAAAGCTGACACTAGAAAATATGAGCTTAAAGTTGGCCCCACAAGACTTTCACAGACTTATTTATAAAAACCGGGAAGCTGGAGAGACAACACTGCTTTCCTTCAAATAGTCACTAAGTGTAGGCGCAGGCTCCTGAGTCACCGACATGCACCTTACCATGAGAGGGCCGCATCTGGGGAGGGTCCCAGCAGTTGGCTGTCACCAAGGATCAAAGTTTGAATGACTGAGGGGTAGATGAGAAGGATAAATGTTCTGAAACTAGGGAACTGAGTCCTCTCAGCACCTCTGTGAGTCAAAGCCTGCTATAGCCCAGAGGGGACTGGTTTTCTAAGTTTCCTTGTTTAAGACAGTCTGAGATTAGAAAGTGCTCTGAATACAGAGAAACCTTCAGAGCATCTCAGTGCTCCCTCAAGTGGGAACATTTGGAAATTTCATTGTTATCTAGAAACCCAGGAGAGATCATGATCATTTTTGTCTGCTGGAATCAATAGTTTTGACTCTATTTGCTCTTTTTGGCTAATATTCCCAAAGTAACTTAAAGTCACACTTCACCTCCACAGCTGCAGTAGTAACATGAATTTAAAGGCCTTGGCTTGAACCTGGGAGGGTGGCTGGTAAACAGGGTCAAGTTGGTTGGATAGCTCTAAATTTCCCTCCTCTAATAGGCCAGGGTTGGGGCAGGGGTGTAATCTCCCTCTCTTCTCTCTAGGCTGCATAAGACTTTCATCATGGCCTGGCATTTTGGCATAGCTATCGGAACAACAGCCTCATCATTTATAAGTGGGAGAGAGGCCTGTTTAGCAGTAAAGCAGTCTCACAAAGACCTATACAAAGAAGCAGAAACAGTGACTTCTGTAGAAATTATTGTACCGACCATATGATTGATACTTACTTACTTCACTGTGCTACAGTTATTTTGTTCATTATCTATCTGAACAGACTGTAAATTCCTGGAAGCCTGAAACTATCTTACACTTCTTTGTATCTTTCTCTCATATCACCTAGCATGTGGGTTTGCATATAATTCTCAAGTGTTTTGCTTCTCAACACTCAAACTGGTAATGATTCACACTGATATGGACAGAGAGATCTAAGACTACATTACAGAGAGAGAAAAGACATACAGCTAAACAGAGACATAGATACCTACATAAGAGTCAGACACAATTGAATATGACTTTCTTTCTGCCTGTTTCTCCACACAGGAGTGGGGCAATTATGTCTACTCTCTCTACATTTAATAACAGAGGGCACTTGAGACTACTGTACTACATAAGTACAAAATATTATTCACAGAGACACACCCTACATCTGCTACAAGACTCACAATTTCTTCCAAACTCCTGATCCACCTTTCCAGTTGTTTGCTGGACCACCACAGTTGTCACAGAGACGCCTCAAATGCTTCACTACAAGACAGAACAGCATCTGTCCCTCCAATCCTATTATTCTTTTTTTTTAATCCTATTATTCTTAACTGTGGTTCCCACCTCTGCTTTTGTATTGCTCTCTTCCCAGGTGCCTGAACTGTGGTCTTGATTTCTCCAAGAATGAGCTATCCCAACATGCCTGCTTAGAATGATAGAGCAGGGTGTGACCTAAACTTGTCCTTAATGTCTATCAACTAAGCTGCTATGTTAGAAATAAATGCCTCAAATCCATCTCACTCCTTTCCACTTTCACAGCATTAACATAGCCTCTTACATCACATTTCTGCAACATTCTCTAAACTGTTATCCCTGACAGTTCAAGAGAAGAGGAAATCTATTTCCTCTTCAATTTGTCTTTCATGCTGTCACTAAGTTCTCTCCCCAGGCATCTCAGGTTTGGAAGGGACTTTCAACTCCAGGAACCAAGAACTCACTACTTTCTGAAGTAGCTCCTCCATTTACAGAAAGTTATTAGGAATATTCTTAAAGTACACTCACTACCTTGCTCATATATCTGTGTGTGTGTGTGTGTATGTGCATGCACTGTCATGTCCGACTCTTTGCAACCCCATGGACTGTAGCCCGATAGGCTCCTCTGTCCATGGAATTTTCCAGGCAAGAATACTGGTGTGGTTGTCATTACTATTCCAGGGGATCTTCCTGACCAAGGACTGAACTTGTATCTCTTGTGTCTCCTGCATTGGCAGGCAAGTTCTTTACCACTCACACCACCTGGGAAGCCCCAAATCTTCCATGGGTCCCCTTATTACAAAACAAAGTTCAAACTTAATGTGATATGCAATATCTTCAACCTGACCTCAACCTACTTTCCCAGTCTTTTCTCCAACTATGATCAAAATCCAAAGTTCCAGCAACATCAGCCACTGTTCAGTTCACTCACTCAGTCGTGTCTGACTCTTTGCGACCCCATGAATCGCAGCACGCCAGGCCTCCCTGTCCATCACCAGCTCCCGGAGTTCACTCAGACTCACGTCCATTGAGTCAGCGATGCCATCCAGCCATCTCATCCTCTGTCATCCCCTTCTCCTCCTGCCCCCAATCCCTCCCAGCATCAGAGTCTTTTCCAATGAGTCAACTCTTCACATGAGGTGGCCAAAGTGCTGGAGTTTCAGCTTTAGCATCATTCCTTCCAAAGAAATTCCAGGGCTGATCTCCTTCAGAATGGACTGGTTGGATCTCCTTGCAGTCCAAGGGATTCTCAAGAGTCTTCTCCAGCACCACAGTTCAAAAGCATCAATTCTTCAGCGCTCAGCCTTCTTCACAGTCCAACTCTCACATCCATACATGACCACAGGAAAAACCATAGCCTTGACTAGCCGGACCTTTGTCAGCAAAGTAATGTCTCTGCTTTTGAATATGCTATCTAGGTTGGACATAACTGGCTGGTCAGCCACTGGCTGACCCCCAATTAATCGCTACACACCCCAGTTTCTATGCCCTTGCTCACACTGTTCTCTCAACCCGCAATGCCCTCTAGTGGGCTGACAGTAATTTCTCCCTCCCCTATGGTGCCACAGTCCTTTTTTTGCATCTTAATGATAGCATTCACTACAATCTACCTTAAATAACAGCTGTCACTGACTTGCCCTTGCCTCCACTGCAGTTAGGCTAAGCATTTTCAAAGTGGGGTTTCTCTTTTTTCTTCATTTTATTTATTTATCAGCTGCACCACGTGGCCTGTGGTATCTTAATTCCACCAGCAATCAAACCCAGGCTCTAGCAGTGAAAAGGTCGAGTCCTAACCACTGGACTGCCAGTGTACTCCCTTTTTTTTTCTTTTTAGAACAATTTCTATTCCAAGAAGCTTCTAATCTAGTACATAAAATATGATGGCTAAATTAGAAAATCCATATAATAAGTAAAAAATAATGTCATTTTGAATTTAATGGAAGAACACCTTTTATTTTTGCTCAAAATTCTAATCTATAAGAACTTACTCCCTTGCCTGGGTGACCAGCTGCAAATCATTTTACTTTGGTTTGATTTCTTCTTTATAACCTGAGGGACATGACCTCTCTGCAGGCAGAGAAAGAGCACAACAAGGGAATTACTCTGGGCATGTAACTGATGGAGAGAAAGGTGAACCTGCAGCCGTCATACAACTAAAGTAGGAGATGATAAAAAAAACCAGGAGAGGAAGAGCTACTCTGACAAAGAATACATGGAAGGAAGGAAGAGAATGGGAAGGGTTCCAGAGTGCCAGACCAAGGCTCCTGAGAGTGAGGGGAGGTACAAACAGATAGTAGGGGACCTGCAGCAAGTTAGGGAGGATGACAGGGTCCTGCCACAATCTGTCAATGCCTGCTACCCAAGAAGGAGCTAGGCCAACACACCTGCTCAGAATCGCAGAGCAGGGCATGACCTAAACTAGATCAGGGACACAGTGGCCTCAAACACTGGAAAAGTCCCTCCTTCAGGGAAACCCCACTTTTCAGTCTTATTAAGGCTGTTATCTCGCTGAACACCTCAAAGCAGTATAAGTCTTTCAGACGTCCCTCCTGCCAAAGATTCTATGGATCACACTCGGACAACTGGGGACCAGGTGCTACCTGCAAGCGGGGGTCCCTCGGAACCCCCTGCTTCACCTAAGGAAGCTGGCTCACGACCCTTCTCTCTCAGGCAAACCTCTGAAGGGCTTGAGGTGCTAAATGAGGAGGAGGTCCGAGATCGCCAGAGAGTGCGTGGGTTTCAAGGAGGGAGGCAGGAGTCATTGCCCGCTCGGGCTTAAAGTATCGTGGACCGAAGGCAGGCACCGGCGCGGCCCAGTCGCTGAGATGCGCTCAGCCAAAGAGCGGAGGAGCAGGGTCACGGTCTAGGACAGACACCCTGCTTCTCGTTGACTGGGCACCAGCGCCGGTCCCGGTTCCCCAGTCCTCTGACTGGGGTCTCGGGCTCCACAGCGCACCCCCGCCCCCCGCCACATTCCCGCGCTCCTCACCGCCTCCATCGCGAGACGCCGGCTGGGTTCTTTCGCTTTAGGAAGCTGGCCCGGGGCAAGGGGGCGGAGAAGGCCCCGCCCCACGTCCGGTACCGCGACGCACTTCCGCCTACGTCAGAACCTACGCAAGCCAAGGGTGGAAAGCGGGGAGCTCACCCTTCTGGTGTGTCCTGGCCTCAGAAACCGCCCTCCCCGGGTCCTCAGACCTCACTGATCCCACCGGCGGCGAGGGTGACGGGACGGAGTCGCTTGTATTTAAAATGTTCTTTTTTTTATTTGTCGTTTAAAAACAAACTTGGAAGAAGCAAAATCCAAAACTTGCCCTTTGCCTCTTGCAACATAAATTATGTACACTTCAGAATGATCGCTGATACAAAACATGCCAAGGACAGGGGCGCTGGGGGTGGAAGGAGAGAGGGCACTTTAAAAAAGGGAATCATTTCATCCGTTGTTACGAAGGACCAACCTTGCTGTACAGGATACACACAACACAAAATAAAGTCTTCACGGGATTCACACTTGTCAGAGATTTATTTTTTAAAAAGGGGGAGGGTCCTGGAGGTGAGGGGAGAAGACCATAAATGGGAAAAAAACTGAAAATTGAATATGTGCAAGTGTAAACCAACCCAAAGTACAAACATGGGGGGGGCGAGGGGGAGGGAGGGAATTCTGATGCAATTATACAGGCGGGGTACTTAAAAAAAAAAAAAAAAAACCAACAACCAAAATTCCAACCTTGTAGCTTGGGTCTGAGTTAGTTTATATAAAAATTAAAAACTGTATAAGGTTTCTTCACTAAATTCTACAGGACTATCAGATACCTAGCATATGCTTACAAAGTCTGCCCCATCCCCTTTTCCCAATCCCAGGGCCCAAGCCCCAATCAGAGCCTGACTGGCAGGAGCCAATCTCCCCTTCCCTGTAACCTAGACCTTTTGCTCTTGAAAAGGAACATCCAATACCTTTGGGGGCAGAAGCCCAGTCTCCCCACTGTGATTTCATTACAGTGGTTTCTGTGGGGGTGGGGGATGTTATTCTCTTAAAACATTTGCAGCTTGAAACAGTTGAGGAAGCAGCTTAAAAAAAAAAAAAATTCCCTACCCCCATCAATCTGCAACCCCCCAAATTCAAAAACAAACAAAAACAAACCTAAAATCACAACAGCGACCGTGCTCCCCCTCCAGCAGGCCCACCCATACACCACCACCAAGCCCACCCCCACACTCCAGACATTTGATTCTTGAAAATATTAATTACAAAATGCCCTTTGCCCACAGCCCCTAGGAGAGAACTGCATATAAGCTTCATCTTCATCCCCATGGCTCCCTACCAGAGAGGGGTCTGGGGCCTCACCCACCCCCTGATCTACCCCTACCCCCAGGAAGAGGTTCAACTGCAGCACAAGCTTGGGCAGAAAGGGGAAGGAAAGGGAGGCAGGGGAACCCATTACCCTCTGGCTCCCCCTGGGGCCAGCTCACTTTTGTGCGTTATAACATAGTCCAACTATACAAAAGGGGGTGGGAATCGCCCAGCCTCTATACCCCCACCTTACAGCAGTCACAGCCAGGGGGTGGGGAGGAGGGGGTGAGGAAAAGGGCGGTAGGTTGGGTAATGGAGGGGGCTCCCCCACAAGGGGAGCTCCATGTATCCGCCCCACACCCCCCTACCATTTATAAACTGGTTTTGTAAAAAGAAAATAGATATATTTATATAGAATATATAAAGCACAAAAATTAGTAGTTTTACATTTGCTCTCCCCGGGGGTGGGGGGAGAGGGGAGGGTTCTCACCTCCAGCCGGCTCCCCCATGCCCCACAAGACTATGTACAATCCCATGTATAAATAGATAAATACCCCCACCCTCCCCGCGCTGACACTAAGCTCCCCCACCCCCACATCACCACCCCTTCTCACCAGACCAGCAGCAGTTTGGTGACTGAGGGAAAGTGGGAGCTCCGGGCCACACCCTGCCTCACTGGGTATGGGCATGCCACTCAGGGATAGCCCTCACCCTACCACCCACCCACCCCATCCAGGGGCTGGAGGGCAAATGGGCTCATGATGGGGTTGGGAAAACAGGAGGGAGATACTCTGGTCCTAAGTTGAGCACACCCCTCCTGCCCCCATGTCCAGATGGAGAAGGAAGTCCTAGAGCAACTAGGGGCCAGTCATCCCCAATCTTCATCATCATTAGCCTCAACCACCATCCCATGCCCGTAATTAAAAACAAAGATGGATTTTTTGTTGTTGTTTTTTCTTCTTCCTCCTACCCCCCTTCCACCCACTCAGAAGAGGGCAGTGAGGTGGGGGAGAGGGTTGGGGCAGTAGGGGGCTTGGAGAGGGTCTCACATTTCAAAACAGCAAAAAATCCAACACTTAAATGAGGTAGGTGTGGGTGCGGGGTCTCCTTGCCCGGCTTGCCTGGCTTGCCCTCCTGGGCAGCTGGGCGCCTCTTTCCCATTCATGTTGCATTTGTCAGAGTGGAAAACAAGGAAACACAACCCATAGAGAGACAGAAACACAGAGGAGAAGAGGGAGACAGAGACAGATCGAGAGGGAAGGGGATGGGGGTGAGGGTGGGGGCAGGACCCGGCAGGCAGGGCCAGGTGTGGGACCCGGCCTTTGGGATTGTCAAGCTTAGTCAAGTCTCTTTGCAGCCTTGAGTTGGGCCAGAGAGGTCGGTGGGAGCAGCAGGGCTGTGAGGCCCGGCCACACATCCTCCTCCCGCCTCCCTGCTGCCTCCCAGATGCTTCTGGGTAGTTCCCGGCCCATATCCCCCTCAAACCTGAGATGCCCAATGGCTGCTTCTGTCTGGCCCCTCCTGGAGCTGGGGGCAGAGATGCCAGCCTGGGGGCCGGTGGCGGGGAAGAGGGTCATCCCTGGTGCCCAGGGTGGGCTTGGCCTAGGGCCCTCTGCCCCAGCCTCCTGCTCCAGGGGCTCCGGTCAGCCGGCAGCCCCAGCCCTGGGTCCTGGCTCTGGCTGCTACCTCTCTTCCCCCTCATCCCTTTCAGGGAAGAGGTTGGGGGTGGGGGGACTCCCCTGCCTGGTAGCCTCAAAGCTTCTTAGTTCATCCATTTCCGACAATTCCAGGCTCCACAGTGGCAGGGGATCTTGTGCTGATCGTCCTCAAAATCAAACTGATAGTCATATGTCAGCTGGAAAGAGAAGAGGGCACAATCAAGGCCAGTCCACCAGAGGAAGTGGGGGAGGGCGGTGGCCTTGGGATTGGACTTTGGGCAGAGAAGAGGGAGCTGCTCTGTCACTCACTAAGAGACGCTTCCTCTTACCTCCTCTCCTTTGGGGATTCGCCGGCTGGAGATGATGATGATTTTGTCCTCCTTGTCAAATGTCACAACTTCCGCCACACAGTTAGGAGCACAAGAATGGTTAATGTACCTAGGCAGTGGGACAAAGGCAGAAATATCAAGCTACTGGGTTGGATGATGCTGGTTCCTTGTTGGCCTACCCCCAGAGTACCACCCTGAGGGACTCCTAAATCCCTTCTTGCTCATCCCTCTTCTCACCTGGCGGGGCCTCCGGTCAACGTAGCATCAATGACATGTTCATTGTTTATTCGAAACATGTAGATGCCTCGATTCTAGAAAGGCAGAGGTTGCAGAAGGGGCAAGAGTATCAGAGAAGGGCAGGAGTGGTGGTGGTGGGGTCAGGTGGTGGGCTTGGGCAGTGAGCTCATCTTCATTTCTTACTCTTCCTTTCTCCTGCCTCTCCCCTCCTCTTCCCACAGCAGCTTTCCACCTGCTCCTCTGGCCCCAATCCTGCCCCTGCCCCTTGGCTAAGTGCACCATGATGGCCCCTCTGCCAGCCCATACCTGCTCCTCATAGATTTTCTCCCGCCGGTTGGCCACCTCATTGCGAATGATGGTGCCAATGTACTCAATGACCATTGTGTGCTTTTCTAGGTCCTTGGCTGCATAGAGACCCAGGCCCTGGATACGGGAGCGAGCCAGATAGACATTGTTCTTCCACTCAGTGCGCAGCCGCCGGTACTGAGATGACTTGGAGTGCACAAACTGCTTGCTGTACGGGGTGTTGGTCTCTCCTGTGAAGGTGCTCTGATATGCCTTGGACATGCTGGTGCTGTTCAGAGTGTGGGGCCTGGGAGGTGATACAGTCCATAGTCCATGACAAGACAGCTCTAGCCCAGACCGGGCACACACCACCCGCTTCCTCCCTGGGATGTGTAACACTCCAATGAGGGCACGTGCTGCCTTGGGAGTGGAGTAGAGGCATCTGAGTCTTGGCTGTGGTGAGGCAGCAACTAGCTACGGGGACCCTTCCAACACCCTGTGTGGTGGAGAGAGCCCAGGATGGCGGGGTGGGGTGTGAAGGGAGGGGAGGGGCACTGATTCCCCTACACTGAGCCTGCTCTCCCATCTCCCCGCCTTCTACCACCCTCCTGCCAAACCAGACTCAAGGCCATGCTCACGACCTCTGGGAGGTCTTCCCCAAGCAGCCCAGGCCTGGAATTTAGGCTCACGGATTTGTTCAAATCTCTGAGTCCTATCTCCTGCTCGTGCTGGAAGCTCCGCAAACGGGGGCCATGTCTACCACACTGGGCTGGATGTGAATTAAAACTGGCCCTGAATTCACAGCCAAATGGTGGTATCCTTTCCTTTCTTTAGACTGTTCTCTTTCTCTGCCATAACATTGGGCTCTGTGCAGATGGCTCAGTGCAGGGGAATGACTGCTGCCTAGCAGGATGCCTTTTCACCACCCTAGGGCCCCAGCCAAGTTCTTGCCCATCCCAGAGCAGTGGTTTTCAAACTGACTCTTTCTCATACAGCAGAAATCTTGTATTTTTCTTTAACAAAACATTATAGGAATGCCAATACATAAACTAGATGGAAACGGAACTCTTCTGGTTGAATCCAATATGGGGAAGGGGAGAGTTATGCATGGAGAGGGCCAAGTTCTGCCCACTCAGTTTATGTGTTCCAGGGCTTTCTGAAACACAGTTTGAAAACCACTGGTGTAGAGCATCAGGGACCAGGGCTGGCGGGGGTAGAGTCTGACGCTCTACGACAGCCCAAAGAGCAACCGAAGACCTTCAAGAAAGCCCTCCTCTCATGGATTCTGCCTCCCTCTACCCAGGGACCAAGGTCAGGCTACTGTGGTACACAGCAAGAACAGTGAACCACAAGTCAAGAGGTAAGGCTCTGGTCCCAGCTGTGACCTTTGTCTAGTCACTTAACTTTCCTGGGTCTCAGTTTTCTCAGCTGTAAATGGGGATAATACCACCTGCCCTACCTACCTCATAAGGTTGTTGTGAGGATCAAATGAGATAATGGATGTGAAAACGCTTTGAAAAAAAAAGTATAAAGTGCTATACAAATGTAAGGTTTTATTATGTTTTTCTATTATATTCCTAACTATTTATTTTTGACACCAACTCAGCCTGGGGATGGGAAGGTGAATCTAGCACTTGTGGGGCATCTGTCTAAGGTTGGGGAGAATCACAGGCCCCCTGGAAGCAACACAGGAGAGGAGGTGGCATCTGGGTCCTTTACACATAAGATCTCACCACCATCTTCCCAGAACCTCCCCAAGGGCCATTCCCAGGACACCCAAGAGAAGTGTCCCTAGATGCAGGTCAACCCCAAGCACCTGAGAGGCTGGGGGAGGAAAAGGATACCCTAGTGGTACCTGTATACCCTCAAGTCAGGAGGCTAGAGTGAACCCCCAGTCTTTCCAAGGGAACTCTGGTCTGTAACCCCAAACACTCGTAATTAGCCAGAGGGCCCTACCAACCACATACCCACAACCCTTGGTCCAGCCCCACAAGCTCACCGTTTGTAGTGTGTGAGGATTTTAGGCTCTGACCGAGCACAGCCAGTGGGGTTGATCATGAGCGGTAGCTCCATCAGGGGGTGGCGTCCATAGCGGAATAAATAATTTTGACAGCTTTCCACTCCAGGCAGCTGTGGGCACAGGTCACACTCACTTCAGCCTGAGCACTTCTGGGGCAACACCAACATTTCCAGGGCCCTCCCGGCCCCCAGCCACCAGCCGCCAGCCCTCGGCCCTTTCCTTACTGATTCAGCTATGCGCAGCACGGCATGCACTGTCAGCCCAAAGAGCTCCTCGCCTTTCAGGTACTCAGGGAAGAGACGCAGCATGTCGGCCTCTTTCCTCATGGCTGCCACAGGCTCAATGATGCGATTCCAAACGGCTAAGAGACAAGGAAAGACAGCAGCCCTCAGAGGCAACTTCTGCTTACTGACCTCAGCCCTCCATCTGATGCTAGGGTGGTTTTCTGTAGCCTGCCCACCTTGCTATCAAGAGGGTGTGTGGTTCTTCAGGAACCTCTCTTGGCCTCCCAGTCTCAGTCTCCCTCAACAAGCCAGGAGGTTTCCCACCCTGGAGGGGCATCAGAGAGCCTTGTGACACAGAAACATGAACCCAGGGCCCAGGATATGCAACACAGTCCATGGATCTTACATGAGAGCCAGAGCAACTCAAGCTCCAGGCATGTTCTGGAGTGAGAAGACTTAGGTTCAGGTTCTAATGCTGGCCATGGGGCCCTTAAGGCAAATATTAGGTAGGTGAAAAAGTTTGTTTGGGTTTTTTTCTAAAACCTGAACGAATATTTTTTTGGCTAACCACTACTTAAATCTCTCCACTACTCAGTTTATGTATAAACTTGGCATAATAATAGTACTTACCTTGAAGGGTTGCATGAACAAAATAACCTACATAAACCACTCAGCTCAGTTTGTGGCACATAATACACACTCACTACAACGTTAATTCTGTTACTTTTACCATTAATACTGAAACCAAGATCAAAAGATTTTATCCAGGGGAAAGCAACCATAAGGAACTCAAGCTTAGGATGAGATTGGGTAAACTGGGTGACAAGGTCTCAGACCCGTATCCTTCAGATCCACTGAGATTAAGAAAAGGAGCTGGAAAGAGAAGCAAAGTATCTTCAATTACATAGAGAATTCAAAGTGGCTGAGAAAGGCCAAAACACTTTCTCTGGAGAACTTCAAGAGACCTCTACCGGCTGGAAGTGGGGGAACAAGATCACTCAATAAGGAGCCTGAAGGTCTCGTCTCAACATCAGAAAGGTGACTCTGGGAGAAACTCGCCCAATGCTATACTATGGCTGCAAGGGTCCCGTGCTCACCCTGCGGAGAGGCGTCCGTGAAGACCATGTCCTCCAGGCCCTGCTCCATGACTTTGATCACGAACTCCGGCCGCCCATTGTTCTCGCCGATGGAGCAGCGGTAGCAGCAGCGGCGGTTGTTAGTGCGGAGGCTCCAGTAGATGCGCGTGGCCTCGTAGCCCACTGGATAGAGGGCAGTGGCACTGTGGAAGTCGGCCATCTGGTGGGGCAGCAGCTGTCCGATGGCGTGGAACACAAGGCCCCCCACCCGGAACATGTGCAGCCGCTCTCCCCGCTGGATGATGCTGGCAATCTGCTTCACCTCATCCCGCTCAATGTAGACCCTCCGGAAGACAGCAAAAGAGCTCAGCTCCTGCTCACAGGGCCCCTTGATCTTATGCATTGGACATAGCATGGTCTTGTCCTTGAAGAACATGCACTTGGCGCGGATGGCGCAGGCAAAATGGTAGACGTTGGGGCAACGCATTCGATTGCAGCTGCTGGTGGCACCAGTGCGCTGGCACAGGGAGCACTTGGTGAGCAGGCCTCGGTGCAGGGCAACCTCCACGTTCATCAGCGCCCCGCCCTGGGTCTCATATACCTCTGTGGACCACAGGGCACAGTTGAGATGCACCCACAAGTCCAAGTCCAGGTTCAGCAGGCGGGCAGGCCCATCCGTGGCCCCATCCCCCTCCTCATGACAGAAGCAGCAGCGCCGCATGTCTCGAGGCACCTTGTCAGGTCGCAAGGCTGTGCCGAGCTGTTCCATGAACTCAGCCACTTCCCGCTCATCCTCCTGCCGCACACCACCCTTCTGGATAGTCAGCAGCAGCCGGAGCCGCTTCCAGCGCACCCCCTTCCACTTCTTGAGGCGAGGGGGCCGGGAATCTTCACCTTCTTCAGGAGGCCGGGCTCGGGGCTTGGGCCGGGTAGATTCAGGGGATGAGGCCAGTGGCAGAGGCGAGGGGATGGGTGGCTCAGCTGAGGGTTCAGCTGGAAGTTCAACCAAGGGTTCAGCAGGGGGGCTGGCAGGAGAGGGTGCCAGAGGGGAAGGAGGTGGGGAGGGTTCTTCAGGAGGTGGGGCCGAGAGCTGTCGCACATCCAGGTTGGAGACGTTGTAGGTGTAGCTGTGCTGGGCGGGGGGCTCTGGGGCAGGGCTCTCCTATGGGAAGATAGGAGAGCCCTGTACCGTTAGTGCTGGCTCCTCAATTAACTAGTCACCTCTTTCCTCCCACCCAAATTCCACTCGCCCCAAAGCCCTCTGCCTTCTCTGTCCTAGCCAGATATCCACCCTGTCTTCTAACAACAGACCCACCTGTTTGAGGAGACTCAAGATGTCTAACTGACTCTTGAGTGTATAGCCAGGCAACACAGCATCAAACTGCTTCAGCCAATCAGGGCCAGCCTCTGGGCTCTTGCCTCCCAGACTCTTTTCTTTCCCACCTGCAGGAAGGAAGGGGTCAGAGATTCCCACCACAATCACTCCCCGTGGGCCCCAAGGAGTTTTTCTGCCATACTCACCAGGGCCCTCAGCCTCCCCCTTCTTAGGCTCGATGCCAGCCCGGGCAGGGCTCTCTGGGAACAGCACCTCATAGGAATTGGGGATCTTCATGCTCAGCAGCTCTGCCACTGCCACCATCATGCCATTCAGGTTCTGCCAGGGCAGGAAAGGGGATATGACAGCCATGTCGGCAGAGTGGCAGAGTGAGAACTATCACCAGCTTGGTGGGGACCACAACACCCAGAACGCAGGTCCCTAAGCGGCTTGTCAGTCCTGCCCCTGTGCCATCTGGCTTCTTCTCATGCACCTCTTTTAAAGGCAGCCTTTCTCAAATCGCTGTGGGCATTAATGGGAGCTCACAGAAAGAGACCTGCGGTAACTGGGCTTAGGAAATGACACACGGCGTCCACCCCTTGGAAAGTCCCAGTACACATGAGCAAAGTAAAGGATCTGCAGAGTCTTGTAACAAAGAAACCTGTTTTGCTATTTTAACTGAGATTTCCAATTTCCTTTGATCACAAGACCCTGATAACATTTTCAAAAAAAAAAAAAAACAGAATTCCATGCAATGTGACTGGGGGGACATGTTTAGTAACACTTTACCCCTGAACTATGAGCTCCTTGAGGGCAGGGCAGCCCCTTGTGCTACATTTTTTCTAATCCCACACTCCAGCTCAGTGTGGGATTTCATTCACAGGAGGTCCTCAATACACAGGTTTAAATGACTGGATTTATCCAGAGAAGCTGGACTGCCCTCTGACTGGCATCCCCTCCTGGCCCAGAGGCATCCCCAGGACATACCTTGGCGGCAGCAGCAGAAACCGTTAGCATGACTGACACCTCGCTTCCTTTGCCCTTTTCCCAAGTTGGGGCAGGCAGCTTCCTGGTGGTCTCCAGATCCAAGACTCCATAAGGTTTGCTCTCTGGGAAGACTGAATGACAAAGAAGGACCTGTGTAAGCTCCAGCTGCCTCACTCCCTGACCTCTGACAATGCAGCCTGGCCAGGCCAAGCCGGGTCCAGGCCCAGAGTCACCTCTACCTGGAATGCTGGCCCGAGGAATGATGGGGATGACGGGGGAGAGAGCCCGGTCATCCTGCTCCCACCGGCCTGAGCCCAGCTGAGGGAAACGGGGAGCCTCCTCCCCCAGGATGCTCTCAGGGGATGAAGCTGGCACGATGCTGTCAGGAGAATCGCTGTCCTCATCACTCTCCATCCTGTGGGCCAAAAGTAGACACTCACTGCTATAGCCCAGCAGGTGCCCCCTCCCAAATCTAGAGATTTGTGGATGTTACAGCCCTATTTGAAATCTGCCATTGGTCAAAAGAAAAAAACAAGGAAAAATGAGCAACTGGTACCCCACCCCAATTCCTCATCCCCATCTCTGCCCCTTCCACACCTGACATCCTCAGTCTGATTGTGAGGGGGGGTAGGCAAAGCGGCCAGCAGGTCTAGACTTTTCACTTCTGAAGCATCTGCAGGGTAGGGAGAAGAAAAGTCAGGCTGAGGTCAGGCCAGAGCTGCTGGTGCTTTCTCCCACGATTCAGGCCTAACGGGTATAAGATCTAGCTCAGTTCTATGACCACTATCTACTCATCCACCCATCTGCCAGTTTGGGGTACATGAGCTATAAATTTATTGAGCCTTTCTAAAGAATGTACTCTGCAGTGTACGCTCATTGGTTATAGTCTTTCAACAACTCCATTAAGTGAGTATTGTTTTTATTTTAGAGTGAGAAAATTGAGGCTCACACAAGTCAATCAAGTTACTCGGCTACAGTAGCCCAGCTAAATGAATGCAGGAGCCAGAGTTCAAATCCAGATCTGACTGGAGTTCATACCCTGTGGGTAAGGAAACTTGGGTCATTCCTCAAAAACAAAAGCTTCATTAATATTCTCCCTGCCCTGCTGCCTTTGCTCTGGACTCCAGAAGCCCCTCCTTGGCTCCAACAAATCAGTCCCGAAGAGGCCCTTCCTATCTGAAGTACCATCTGTTGTGTATGCACACACAGCAACACACAACCCACTCCTACCCCAAACCCTACCACAGGACCCTAGCCACCAAGACGGGGCCGAGAGGCAGCCCACTCTGCCCCTGACTTACCCCTCAGCACCCCTTCAGTATCCCGGGCACAGGCGGCATCCTTGGGGTGCTCCCCCAGCTCTTCAGATGGAGTGACGCCATTAACCATCTTCTGCTGCACCGATGGGGGTGGGGTGGGGGGCAGCGACGAGGGTGGTGTCGGCGGGTTACTCAGGTTATTCTGGGGGCGGGGTGGGGTGTTGTGTGCAAGATGGCATAGGGAGACTGACATAATCTCCTGGCCCCACACTCCATCAGCCCTTTGCTCAAGTCTGCCACCCCCAACTCCACCTCCCCAAGAACCTCATCATCCCCAAAAGGTACTGCCATTTTTCTGACCTTGGTAAGCAGCTGGGAATAGTAGTCAGGGCCCGTGGGCAGCACCCCACTTCCAAAGGCCCCCCTCAGCTGGCACTGCCCACTGATCGGGCAGCCGCTGCCAAAGGGAGCAAAGAGGCTAAAATTGGCGGTGATGGTAGGCTCCGTGAGGGGCAACAGGGACAGCTCCTAGAAGGGGAAAGATGACAAGGTTGGAATCCTGCAGCATGTACCTCTCTGCTACCGCACAGCTGGGGGCCAGGCTGCCCCCTTATCCTGGGATGGGACCAGGGGACTGGCTCCTGGGGGTCACCTGTTTCAGCTGTTTCAGCAAGGCCTCGCTGGCCCTGACCCCGTCCTCCTTCCGCAGCTTCTTTCGGGAGCTCACCAACCTGTCGCTTGCCTTCTGTACCCGCTTGGGCTTCGGTGTCAAAGGCTTCCTTGCTGCTGTATCCTAAGTCGGACAAACCCACAGTGAAGGCCACCGTGCCCCTCAGCGCCCTCACCTCTTGTTTAGCCCAGACCTGCTCGCTCTACCCCTGGGCTCCAGGCCCCACAAGGTCTGCTCCACTCTAACTGGAGTACTCACCTCCTTGGTGCTGGGGGTACCCTGTGGTTTCTGCTCCAGCCCAGCAAGCTTGCTGTCAATGTGCCCGTTGATCTCAGCTCGCAGCCCCTCAGGCCCCCGCCCAGTGCTGAGTTGCACATTCTTTGCTCGTAGAAGCTTCTGCAAGAGCAGATGCCCGGCTTCTGAGCGGGGCCCTGCCAGCAGGAGGTGGTTGCTGGTACCTGGTGCCCCCACAGGCTCCCCGTTGGCCTCCCTCTTCACCGCCTGGGACCCCAGGGCACATGGCTCTTCCCGAGGCTCCTGCTTGATGTTGAGATGCGGTGGCTCAGGTACCACCTGCCCATTCACCTGGTCCAGATGCCCAGGTACCAGGCTGCTTTGCTCCAGCTTCTGGGCTTCCGCTAGGTGGTCTGGGGGGTCCCAAGGTCCCAGTCCCTTGCCAAAGAAGGTATCCGCAAGCTGGGCAGCAGCAGGTGAGACCCTCCCAGGAGGAAGCTCCAAGGGTGGCCCCTGGGGCTTGGGGGTTCCTGGCTGGGTGGTAGGGAGCTGGGCCTCTGAGGGGAGCTGGGAGCTAGGGGAAGGTAATTGGGAGGAAGGTCTCTTTGGCTCTTGGGGGCTGGATGGTGGAGGTGTGGGATGGACAGGGCCAAGAACTGGTCCTGTGGATAAGGCTCCTTGTGGGGCGGGGAGTCGGGGTGGGCCCTGAGGTCGAAGCCCGGCCCCTAGCTCCTGAAGAGGGCCTGTCTGGGATCCAGGGAAGCCCCCAAGTTGGGGCTGGCGGCCCAGGAGGCCTTGGAGGGGAGAGGGCTGGGTCCCAGGCTCCTGGTATGGTGGGGCCTGGCGTGCTGCCTGACTCTGCTGTAGCTGCCGCTGCATGAGAAGTGCATGGAGCTGCTGCTGCTGCTGAGGACTCAAATGCCGCAGCTGTGGGTTTTTGGCCAGGACTCCTTGGAGCTGTGCCCGAAGCTGACCCACTGTAGGCATGACCCCAGCCCCTGGCAGGCTCTGCCCAGACTGCGGGACAGATCCCAGCTTGGCAGGCTGTGGCCCTATGTTATTTTGCATGGGCCGCTCTAGTCCAAGGGGCTGTTGGGAGCTCAGAAGGTTCTGGGTCACGGATCCAGGCTGTTCCCCTAAGGAAACAGAGGATTGGGCCAGTAGGTGGGGCACAGACGAGGCCTCAGATGATCCACTGCCTGGTTGCCCATGGCTTCCTGCACCTGCTGTGTGGAGCAAGTTAACCGGCGGCTGCTGTTGTCCTGGGAGCCTCAGAGGTGGCTGCAGCTGCAGAGAGTTGGGCTGAGGCTGGGCCTGGGGCTGGACAAGAAGGAGTTGTGAGTCCCCAGACAGTGAGGGCTTCACCTCTCCTGGTTCAGGGGCCACGGACTCTGGTACAGTCCCCATTGGTAAGGGCCCTCCCTGATGTGTGGAGGACCCCTCACTGGCCTCTGAAGGAAGAGCTGTCTCTACAATGCTTTGTTCCTTGCCCGTTAGGATAAGGGTTGGGCCCAGGGCTCCGGGGCTAGAAAAGTGTTGCAGAGGCTTGGCTGGCATGCCAGGGCCAAGTGTCATCTGTTGCTGCTGCTGTTGCTGTTGAGGAGACAGTAAAGCTCGACTCTGGCTCAAGAGGCCCATCTGCTGCTGCTGTTGAAGCTGCTGCTGCTGCTGCTGCTGTTGAAGCTGCTGCTGCTGCTTGAAGCTGCTGCTGCTGCTGTTGTTGAAGCTGCTGCTGCTGCTGCTGTTGTTGAAGCTGCTGCTGCTGCTGTTGTTGAAGCTGCTGTTGCTGCTGCTGTTGTTGAAGCTGCTGTTGCTGCTGTTGCTGTTGAAGCTGCTGTTGCTGCTGCTGCTGCTGTTGTAGCTGCTGTTGCTGCTGCTGCTGTTGTAGCTGCTGTTGCTGCTGTAACTGCTGCTGCTGCTGTTGTAGCTGCTGTTGCTGCTGCTGTTGTTGAAGTTGTTGCTGCTGTTGTTGAAGCTGTTGGTGTTGTTGAAGTTGCTGCTGCTGCTGCTGTTGCAACTGTTGCTGCTGCAAGGCAGCCATGGGCTGAGCGCCCACTTTGGGCTGCCCACTGTGTGGCATCAGACCCTGTTGAAGATGGGAAAGCCCAGCCATGGATCCTTGCTGTTGGTGCTGTTGCTGCTGCTGCTGCTGGGATGTGACCAGCCGGTGTCCCATAAGGCCCTGACCCTGCTGTGCCATCTGGGGGGAACTTAGCACCCGTGGCTGGGTCAGGAGCACCTGTCTGTGAGGGCCCTGGGGGCCCAAAGCTCCAGGGTGTGGTTGCTGCTGCTGCAACACTGCGACCTGGGCAGGGCCCAGCATGCCCTGGGGTCCCGGGGGTGGTTGCGGGGACAGCTGCTGGACCAAGAGGCCCTGGTGGCTGCTGGGAGGCAGAAGGCCCTGGGGCTTGGGACCCAGAGCCTGGTTTGCCTGTACTCCCGGGCCCTGCTGCTGTTGCTGCTGGATTGCCACCTGTCCTAGGAGATGCTGCTGCTGCTGCTGTTGCAGTTTCTGGGCCAGCTGCATGCGCTGCTGTTGGAGCTGCAGCTGCCTTTCCTGTAAAAGCCTCGAGTCAGGTCCCAGGCCTCGAAGAGCAAGGTTGCCAGGGAAAAAGCCCCCTGAGGGGCCAGCCAAGGCCCCAGCTCCTCCAGAATGTTGCTGTTGCTGCTGTTGGGCCAGGGTGGTGTTGAGAAAGGGGCCACCAGGCTGTCCAGGTAGGGCCATGCCCCCAGGGGTCAGGCGAAGGCCTGCAGCTTGGCCCCCGGGGGGTCCTTGAGGTGGCTGCAGCCCATGGCCTGGGAGCAGCTGACCAGGAAGCTTGGTGAGTAGCCGGGGACTCTGGGAAGGGCTAAGGGCAAGTACGGCTGAGTGCTGCTGCTGTTGCTGCTGCTGCTGTTGTTGCTGCTGCTGCTGCTTATTCCGATATTCTGCCATTAGGTTAGTGTGCTCCTTCTGCTGCTTCCGGACCTAACACGGGAGGGTCAGGGAGGTCAGCAGGGAGGCTACCCACCAGTGCCACCCCTCTTCCCAGGTTCCTGGTTGCTAGGCTGAAGTCTGCCTTCCCTACCTGATCCAGCTGTTTCTGGATCTTGCTCTGTTGTTCTGTAACCAGCTTCAGCTTCTCAGCATCAGCCTCGGGGAACTCCCGGCCAGCCTTCTTGGCAGTGCGCTGCTTGGCACACAGGGCTTTCCGGGACTTGCGGTGCACCCCTATCTGCTCCTCTAGCACCTTCAGTTGCATTTGTAGGAGCTGCTGGGTATGGAACAGCCACTCCTCATACTGCCGCTGGTCAGCCTCATCTGGGAAAGGAAGTGGACTGGTGTCAGGGGATCCAAACCCCTCTTTCCCCAAGCCACTTCCTTGTACATTCCTCCCTATCACCATACTCACTGATTACTCCCTGGGCAAAAGTGGGTGGATTGGGACGAGGCTGGGAGGAGTCACCGGCACCCCGCTCCTGGGATGAGAAAGACTGCTGAAGGGTCATTGTTCTGTAACAGGCCCTAAGAAGTATGGCCCGAAGGCATTGGACCCAAGTTCCTGCTCCCACCAGACCATTTACCTGGCCACTCCCAGCTGCCACATGGTTCTGCAGATCACTGCCGGGCCCCCCTGAGAGCCTCTGAGCTAGCAGGGACACTTGCTGCCTGGAGTCCACCAAAGCAAAGAGGATGAGTTAGTGATGCGGAAAGTTGAAGGGCAGAGAGGTGGGACAAGTAGGAAGGAGGATCATGAAGAATAGGGGAAGGACTGGAAAAGGAAAAAGCCAATGCTCCCACCTCATACCTCTTACCTGTTCATACCAGGTGCCACTCCAATGCTGCCCTGAGCCATCACCTTCTTGATGCCTTTCAAAGCCACCATCTTGGCCTTTGCAATTGGATCAATGATATCTTCTGCAGCAAATTTGTCCAGGTCTAGAGACAGAAGAGCCAAGTGAGCCTGGCACTGAGGTCAATGTTGCAACTCTTTGACTTCCACCAAGCCAAGCAGAACAATGGCATGGCATGGTGGAAAGACCACTGGACTAGAAGCCAGGTAGCATAGGTGACTCAATTCTGTTATTCACAGGACACATAGCTGTTTTTACTTGCATGGTGTTAGGAAAAGGTACTCAGTAAATATTTACTGAACCAATGCATTAAAGTCACTTCACCCCTATGAGCCTCAGTTTACTCTTCTATTTGACATAGATCATGATTCCTTATTCTGCTTATCTCATGGAGCTACTGAGAAGATCATATATGACCAGAATATGAGTTTACTTTATGACCTAGAAAACATTCTTCAAAAGTCATGTTCTTAGGACAACTAAGTGCAGCCCAAGAACCCAAGATATGGGCAGGGTGCCAAAGCCCAATGCCAGAGTTGCTTTGGCCACAACACACACCACCTACAAACCACTATTCTACCTGTTCAGGACACTGGGCAGAAAAAGAGAAACAAGCAGATACCAAATCATCCTAAAATCTTATACACTGCATATTTCTCCACTACTCAGAAAGCTTAACTGACTCCCTACTTTTAAGAAGATTAACCAAACACCTTCTCCTGGTTATTCTGAGGTGGTAAAACAGTTAAAAGGATATGAGGGCCAGGCTTCAAATTCCAGCTGTTAGTTGTATGATATTGAGCAAGTTAATCTTTCTGCCTCAGTTTTCTTTTCTATAATCTAAGATAATAATAGTACCTATTACATGTACACACTGCTGTATTTAAAATGGATAACCAACAAGGACCTACTGTACAACACACAGAACTCTGCTCAATGTTATGTGGTGGCCAAGATGGGAGGGGACTTTGGGTGAGAATGGATGCATGTATATGTACGCCTGAGTCCCTTAGCTGTTCACCTGATGCTCTCCCAATACAAAATTAAAAGTTAAAAAAAAAAATAATGGTACCTATTTAATGTTTTTGTTGTGATGATATTACACAATAAATGCAAAGTCCTCAGCAGTGTTTAGCAGTCATTATTCAATAGATACTATTATAATTTGAGGTCTTCTTCAATCTGGGCCCCCACCTTACCTCTCCAAAGTTAGGGCAGTGCCCACTCGCTTCCTTCCACAAAGCCTACCCCAGCCTAAGCAGTCCACTCATGGTCTCCAAATACACCTGACCTTCCTGCCACTAAGTCTCATTAAGTCTTTTACCAGGCCAACTACTTCTTGCACCACTCTGCTCCAAGTCCTAAGCTCTGGGTCTCACCACAGCTACAAGGACTCTGCTAATCAGACTTCAGGTGTCCATTCCATTCATTCACTCAAACATCTGAACACCTGCTAGATGCCAGGCACTATTCTCCCTTAAAAGGTACAGTGTTTCTGTCTACACACCACTCTGTGTCCAGTCTCCTTAAACTAGGGAGTATCTTGGGTCTGCAACCTCAGAGAGAATTCAGTTAGTGGTAACCGTGATCACTCCTGAGTTACTAAGCCAGTCTCTCCCCCCAGCTGAGATTACCTGTATCAGGGAAAAAGCTGTTAGCCAACTGCTGCTGCATTGCCAGCTGCTGTGGTTTCATGCACATGGACGGTGGCACGGTACCCATTGGCTTCTGTGCCAGCACCGGCTGTGGGTTCTGCTGGGGCACCAAGCCTGCCTGTCCCCCATGCTGCCCACTTAGCATATGCCCTTGGTTGGATACCATGGCCATGGATGGGGCCAGGCGCTGCTGGAGGGCATGAGCTGGTGGCTGGTTGGGCATCAATGGTTGGGCCAAGCCTGGCTGTCGGGAGCCTCCAAGTCCCAGGGCAAGCTGCTGTTGAGGGCCAGCCAAACTGGGAGAAGAGCCCTCATGGGGCAAAGACACAGCCTGGCCAGGGCCTGGGGTGGACAGCAGGGAATGCTGCTGGGGCTGCTGCTGCTGCACAGGCTGCAGCTGCGCTGAAAGCTGCTGCTTCTTTTGCAGCTCTTTCTTCTCATGTTCCAACAGGTCCTCAATGAGCAGGGGTAACTCACTGGCTACCAGTGAGCTCTCCATCTTGTCCAGCTCATCCCCAGATGCATGTCCACCAGGCAAAGTCAGGGCCCCACTCTCTAGCTCAAACTTTTCCAGTAGGGAGGACCCTCCCGGGCCACTTAGTGGGCTGGGCGTCAGCAGGTGAGCTGGTGGTCCTCCTGTGGTCCCAAAGGGGACCTTCTCAGCTGTGTGCCCACTGCTAGAAAAAGGTCCTGTGCCCATTCGAGTGTCCCGGCTGCCCGTCACACTCTGACCTGGCTTCACCCCCAGGCCTAGGGAAGTGGTGACAGGTGCCAGCTCTGCCTTGGGGGTGGTAATGGTAAACTGGCAAGGGGAAGGGTGGCGCCCACCCTCCTCCACCTTGGGCTTCACCTCGGGAAGCCCTGACGCCAGACGGGGCTCAGAGGCATCAGCGGCCGGGGGAGGGCGCTCCTCGGGGCCGAAGGGTCCTGGCTCCACCCCTCGCAACAGAGCCTCTCGTTCAGCCTTTTCATTGGCCGACTCCACCAGCCTCAGATGCTCATTGAAGATGTCCTTCTTGTCCCCCGTGTCCAGCTCAGGGTCAGTATAGGCCAGCAAGTCAAACTCATCCCCATTGAGCAGGTCATCGAGGTGGGGATCATTGGTCTCCAGGTTCTCCAGAGTGCCCAGCTCGTCATCTCCCTTGGCCACATCCACGCCCAGGCCCAGGTGAGCCAGCTCCTCGTCGTCCTCCAAGGCCTTGTGGGCGTCAAAGTCATCATCCAGCTCAGGGTCCTCACAAGGTAGTTTTCCAGCTTCCAGGGTCAGAGGAGGGGGGCGGCCAAGCTCAGTACTGGAGGGGGGCCGGCTGACTAGCTCCAAGCCAGTGGGCAGGTTGGGACCCTTGGTGTGGGGCGTTGGATGGAGGCTGTTGTTCAGTTCAGGAGCTGGTGGGGCTGAAGGTTTCTGTGGGGGAAGGCCTGAGACTGCTAGGCCACGAAGCCCTTCAGGGGCCAGTCGGTGGGAATCCTCAGTTACAGGGTAAAAACGGGGTCTCTGTGGAGGTCCCTGACCGGGAAATGGAGGCCCCCCTGGTCCGAGTCCTTTCTGTACATTGTGCCGCAACTCAATGAACTGGGCAGGACCAGCTGGGCCAGGCACTGGTTCACCAGGGCCAGGCAGGCGGTTGGAAATTCCAGCCAAAGGGGAACCTAGGGTTTGGCGGCCAAGTTCAGGCCCAGGAGTTGATGGAAAGCGCGCAGACATGGTAAGTCGCATGGAAGCTGCTGCTGTTGCCTGTTGCTGCTGCTGCCACAGTTGCTGCTGCTGCTGCTGCTGTAAGGGCAGGGACCCAGGATACGGTGCTCGCTGATAGAAGGCTTGGGAGCCCCCCACCAATTGCCTGGAAGTATACGCAGTAGTAAGATAAAATCAGAATGAAAAAAGAACTAGAACATGGGCTTCCCTAAAGAAGGAAAGAAAGAATGCAGTGAGGGGGAAGGAATGGGGAAGAAAAGAAAGTGATGCTGAGGATTAGAGAGACAGGAAAATCAGGGGCAGTGCACACTGGATACAATATACTCCCTTGATTTTTCCCCGAGGGAAGCCCAGGAGCCTCACCGGCTGTTAACATCCATAGAGGAAGGGGTGGCTGGTGGAGGCGGCCGGGAGAGTCGGTCATCACTGGGGAAAGCCCCTGGCCCCAGGATGGGGCCACCCAGCTTGCTTGGGGGCAGTCCCACAAGGCTGCTCTTGTCCTAGGAAAGATAAGGGTAGATGAAAGTGGGGCCACCTTCAGCATCTTGGATCCACCACCTCTTGCCACTCTACCTACCTGGGTCCCAGCAAAGGGGGTCTGGCCTCGACCCAGCTGCTCAAATGCGGGGCTACTAGGCTCAGCACCCCAGTTGCCTGGGGGTCCCACCGCTCCGGCAGCTGCCGCAGTCTCCTTCTCCTGCCGAAGGGTGTTGCGCTGCATCTGCTGCCGAATTAATAGCTCCCGTAGTCGCTGGCGCTGTGCAGGGTACAGACAAGATGGTAAGTCCATTGGACGAGCACCAAAGCCCAAAGGGCTGGCCCACAAACAGAGATGTCGACCCACCTGTCGCTGCTTCTCTAGTTCTGTCTGACTGAGGCCAGACATGCCTGGGTCCTGGGTACCTGAAAGCTCAGGTGCCGCCAAAGAGCTGCCCGTGCCAGCCCCTGGATCTTCTCGCTTCTCAACGGGAGAGGTGATGCCCGCCCGCTGTGTGGCCCCATGGGGCAGGCAGGGGAGGGGCCCATCGGGTGCGGGTTGGGGCAGGACTGACGGGGGGCGCAGTGGGGACGGCCCGTAGCCCTCTCCTGCGGGCCCGCTGCTGGGCCCCAGGGGGCTGCCCGATGGGCGGAAGTTCCCTGCGGCTACTGCGTAGTTTGTGCTTTGAGGCTTGCCCATGGTAGGGCCAGGCCCAAAATGGCTGTTGATCCCATGGGGTGGAGGGAGACCAGGCTGAGGGACAGGCGGCTTTAGGGGAGGCTCCCCAACCGCCTGAGGGAAAGTGAAACGCATGGGAGAAGGGGCGCCCACAAATGCACTGGTCCCAGGGGACCGGGCAAAATTCGGGGGTTGCACACTTGGGACCTTGGCATGGAGCTCACCTGCTGGCCCTGAGGGCAGGGCTGCTGGGAAACCCCCAGCCCCCAGCGGAGTGTGGGCTAGAGGCCCAGCCTTGAAGGCAACTTCAGAGGGCTGGGGGCGGGGGGGCTTATGCAATGGGGCAAATGGATCCCGGGACTGAGGGCGCGAGGGTGGACGGGAATAAGGGTCAGGGGATTGGAAGCGAGGGGTAACAGGGGATGGGCAGAAAGCCTCAGCAGACAGAGGACGGGGTGTCAATGGGGACTGGGAGCTGGACTGGGACTGGGGACTGGCGGGCACTCGGGAGAAAGGGTCAGAGGGCAGTGAGCGGGGAGGCAGGGCACAGCAGCTCTCAGGTGGTGGGGGTTGGGGCCGAGGCGTCAGCGGGGGCTGGGCGTAGGGGTCAGGGTAGGGACCAGGGCGAAAGATGTCTGAGTGGCTGGGAGGAGAAGGGGCCAAAGCCTGGGCAGGGGGTGGCTCCTGGGGCCTTAGGCCCAAGCCCGGGCTCTGGGGCTCTACCTGAGATGCCCGAGGGGTCAGGGGGGCTTTGAAGACATCAGGTGCCTTTAACTCCAGGCCACCCAGGTGGGGGCCTGAGGAGGGAGAGTCAACAAAGCCCAGGTTTGGGGGCCCATAGCTCGGAGAGGATCCCCCAAGCTCTTCCTTCTTCACCTCCAGGGCCTTCCGAGACTCCCCGAAAGGCAGGGGCGACAGCAGAGGCTCAGCAGCCTTGCTTCCCCCTCCTCCTGGGCTCTCAGGCACAGCCAGGTTGTCCAGGGAGGGGCAGCGGGGTTTGAGGAAGGGGTCAGGCGTGGAGGGCTGGTGTCGGGGGGTGCCAGGTGGGGTAGTGTGGAACTCCCCTGGCTGGCCAGTCCCAGGACGAGATGAGGCGCCCAGCGTCGGGGACGGTGCAGGGGCCCCAGTCGGACTAGGATAGGGAGGGTAGGTGGGTGGTGCTGTGGGGAAGCGGGGCTCCAGAGCATAGGCAGAGGCCAGTCCAAAGGGGTCCTGTGAAGGCACTTGGGCGGGCACCTGGGGCGGGAGCTTGAGGAAGAGCTCACCAGGTGAGTCGGGGCCGGGCACCGTGCCCGCTGGCGGCTTCAGGAACCCGTCCGCAGAGGTAGACAAGCCGGCGGGGGGAGTGGGGCTGCCAATGAAAATGGTGGGGGCAGCAGCAGGAGGCGGACTGCCCAGGGCCCCTGGCTGGGGGGGAATGCGGAGATGTAGGGCCGGTCGGTCAGTCTTGCGGGCCATGTCGCCCACCTTGGTCTGCTTGTTGATCTGGCTCTCAGCCTGCTACAGGAGGAGACCAGGCACAGAACAGTTAGGCTGCTGTAGGCAGGCCCTCTGACCCCCACCCTCAGGGAGGCTGCCCCACAACCAGACTTGGATGCCCCTGCGCACCCTGAGCCCACTCACCTTCTGCACCTTGTTGATGCGGTGAGCTGCCCGGTTATCTTTGGCCTTTTGCTGAGGAACAGAGGACACAGCCTGAGGCTGGGACTCAGTCTCAAGCCCAGTCCCACTCCCTCACCATGCCCTCACATTCCCACACAGAAGCCAACCCCTACTGGCCCAGCTGCCATGAAAGTGGGAAGTAGAAGGAATGAAGGTGACTTTCCCGAAGACACGCTGCCTATGACTCATTTCCCACGCCACTCCAGGCTCCTTCTGTCTCACCAGGTAGGGGGCTTTATCAGCAGCTGGAACTTTTCTCCACAGCTTCATGATTTGTTTGCAGCGGCTTGACCAATCTGGAGGACAGAGACGACGTGTGAGAGAAGAACTGGCAGGTGACCCCTGCGCTGGTCATGTCGCAGGCTGTCTCCCTTGCTCTGTCCCACAGGTACCTGGGTAATCCTGCTTGAGACTGGGGAAGTTAATATTGGCGTACAGCACAGGTGAGATGGTGGAGAGCTGGCCCAACTCCTCGTCCTTCTCCCAGCGCTGAAGACTCCGCTGATTATAGGAGAGCCCGTCGCCCTCACCCTCCGTGGTGGGGGTGGTGGGGGTGGAGGGCGTGGTGCCCCCCGAGCCTGTCCAGGGGCTGTCTGGCTCACCGGGTTCCGGGCTAAAGAAGCCCCCGCGCTCCCTGGGGCGCAGGGGCAGAGAGTCACAGAGGGCAGGGATGCCAAGCCCACCCCAGACAAACTGCCCAGAGTCCCCAGGCTACTGCCCTGCCCCAACAGAAGACAGTCACTAGCAAGGCAGCAGAGGGAGGGAGGGGTTGCCACAGCAGCACCCGCGAGTCCAACATTCCCTCCCCCAGTGTGGCCCCACTGGAGGGAAGGGACTGCCCACAGAGGTTAAGCACAAATACCAACCTAGAATCCAGGAATGGGGACTGGCAGAGGCCTGGGTAAGAGTCCATTGGGCTGTTGGAGGGGAGATTGCCCAAAGGGAGTCCACCTACAAGAGGCATAGGATCAGAGAGAGGGAGCAAGCGGCCCAGTCTGGAGGCAGGCTTGATGGTACCTGCCCACCCAGTCTTCAAACCACCCCCATCGGCTCACCTTGAAGAAAGGGCCTCTGCAGCGGTGTCCGGCTGCCGTCCAGGCCAGGGGTTCCGCAACCCAGATGCTGCTCTCGTTCGGAACCCAGAACGTCCTTGAAAAGCTGCTGTAGGTCCTTGGATTCCATCTTAGGCAGTTCTGTGAGGGATCAAGGAAACATGCTGCTGAGGAAGACTAGGGGGCTCAGGGGATACCAGGGAAGGTGCCCATGACTCCCCACCAGAGGAGCTATATAAACGAGTCCCTCAGGCAGAGGAAAGGACCCTTATACATGAAGAGTGTGGGTCCCAGCCTCACCTTCTGTGGGAATCCTGTCTAAGTCAGAGCTAAGCATCCCTTCACCTGGGGTGCCTGGCTTCTCAGGGTCACTGGGCACCGGGGATGCCTTTATGCCACCATCCTCAGGTCCTGCAATTGCCAAGAAAAGCCCATCAGCTAAGGTCGGTGTGGAGGCACCACAATGGCCACTCTGGCAAGGACCACAGAAGGCCTGAAACACTTTTCAGCCTCCAACCTTGATGGTGCTCAGGGGCAGAACAGGTTGACAGAAGCAAAACCAAGATGGCACCCAGTCCTCCCAGCAGCCCTCACCTGGTGTATCAGCCTTGCCCTCGGGGCCACGGGATTCTTCATCTGCAACATCCGGACCATCATCTCCTATGAGCAACAGCCCCACTTCAATCAAAGATGCCCAGAACAGGACCCCAGCACCAAGGCCAAGGCCCTTGGCCAATCCTCAACTCCTAGAGACCAGCCCATTTCCCACCAAAATCTCTTACCAGCTTCCAAGTACAAAGTGAAGTTGGACCCCTTCAGACTACCTTACCCCACATGACTGACCTTTCTGTGAGGTCGGGAGCTCCTTCCTCTCTGAGCCTCCATCGCCCTTGGCTTTGGGGGTTCCCAATCCAAAGCTTGGCCGGCCCACGCCAACTGCAAACAGGGCCTTCCGGCTCAGGTCCAGCAGCTCCTTCCCAAAGAAGGCTTCCTGTGGGAGGAAGCAGAAATAAATAGGCTTTCTCAGGCCCTGCAGGCCAGGAGCCTGGCCAGTGGCCCTCAGAGACTAAGACCCACCTGCAGGTAAGCAGGGAACATGTCCTCCAGTTTGTTCTTCTTGCGCCCTCGCCGCTGCTGTTTCTTCTTTTCATCCCCATCGGCTAAGCCCTGGTCCACAGAGCCCTCGGCAGGCAGGTCGGCAGGCAACACTGAGGACGCAACAGGAGGGTCAGCCTCTCTGGGGACTGTGAACACGCTGCTCCCAGGTTGGCCTGGGAACACTTTTTGCCTATTCTCCCCCGACACCAATTGGGCCCACTACCTCCTTGGCCCTTTGAGAGCACCCCTGCCCCCAGCCTCCCTGGCAGTGTCCCACGGGTCCTGCGAGCCCCACCTTCTCCCAGGCCCCACTGGAGCCCTCACCCGTCTCACCCTCGTCGGGCTGCCCATCCCCACTCAACACCTCCGCCTGTGCAGCAGGCCCTTTTTTCACACGTGTGTGGGATTTCCGCTGTCGCACCATGAAACCACCGATGCCTGTAAGGAGGCAGAGCTGAGGCTAAGAAGCCGCTGGGGACCTGGTAAGCTGCCCCTCACCACCCCACCCACATCCCAGGGCCTCACCAGGCCGATAGGGTTTGCGTTTGCGTTTTTTGCTTTCCTCGGTCTCCTCTTTGCCAGGCTCTCCATCAGGGCTGACAGGACCCTCCAGTTTAATTTCGCACTCCATGTGCTCCACACTACCTGTGTATGGAGACAGAAGAGATGGAGACAGGTCAGAGGCTTGGACCCTTTGAACCCTGTCATCCTGTCAGTTAAGAACAGAGAACTGGGGACTCCCCAGATGGTCCAGTGGTTAAGAATCTGCCTGCCAATGCAGGGGACATGGGTTTGATCCCTGGTCCAGGAAGATCCCACACACCAAGGGGCAACTAAGCCTGTGAGCCACAACTACTAAAACCCGCACACCCTAGGGCCCATGCTCTGCAACAAGAGAAGCCACCACAATGAGAAGCCTGTCTACTGCAACTATAGAGTAGCCCCCACTCACAGCTACTAGAGAAAGTTCACGTGCAGCAACAAAGACAACACAGGCAAAACAAAAAAGAACAGTTGAGTTCCCTGTCACAGAGCCATCGGACAAGACCCACAGTGGCCCAAGGGTGACTGGGAGTGGCAATGCTGCCCTGACCCAACACTCAATTCTCACAGGCGTGATCCCAGAACTCTGGTGCTCCCCGAGATCCCCTAGGCTGACCTTCAGCCTTGAGCAGCTCGTCTGTGTCCAGGTCACCATCCTTCTTGTCATCAGGGCCCAGGACCTCTGAAGGCTCGGCCCCCTCCAGCCCCGCCTCGCCTGGGAGGCCAGGCCGTCCACGCCTCTGACGCCGCTTGTGCAGAGGCGACATGGTCAGGTTACGCAGCACCGCCATGCCCGTTTCTGTCAGCCACACGCCCTCAAAGCGAAAGTACTGGGGCTCTGCACAAAGGGGGAAAGCACGTGACTCCATGGAGCCCCAGGGAAACTGGGACTCTGAGTTTCGGCCTAAGTCCCTAGCTGGGACAAGAGCAATGAGAGACAACAGACTGAAGTCCAGACTGGGGATCTGAGGGCTATAGAGAGACCACTGATAGGCACCAGCTGAGACCTGAGTGCTCTCTCAGTGACCCGAGGGGGTCTGAGAGACAGCGGCTGCTGAAGCTAGACTCTGCTCCTAATGAACCCTCAGGTCACCAAATATATTCTCTGGCTATATGGACCACCCCTCCTTGCCGAATGCCAGCTCATCGTGCCCCAGATGCCAGGAGCAGTGCCCACATCATGATGGATGGAGGTGGGAGAGCTCCTTCACTAAGGAAAAAGAGCAGGGTTCAGAAAGAGTTCTGTGTTCTCTGAAAATGAGAGTCTGGCTGTACAAAGGCCATGTTGGCTGGTGAATGGAATTCTGCCTGGAACCTAAAGGCCTTGAGTGTCACCACAACTTCACCACTGACCTACGGGGTAACCTTGGGCAGGTCACTCAACATCCCTGGGTCTTAGCTTTTTTTCTGTGAAAAATAAGATAAAATTGGGGGACTGGAGCTGGACTAAGTGTCTAAGGGTCTTCTCTGGCACTGGCATTCAGAATTACTGTGACTCACCAGGCTCTTTCACCTTCATAGGTACCAACTCTGGAGGCGCGACAGGCGCTGTGGAGAGGACAAACAGCTGGAGGCCCTGGCCCAGAGCAAAACATCCCTGCGCTGACCCCTCCTCCCCTCTCCCTAGCACCCGGGACTCACCAGCAGGCTTGACCACGTAAGGCTGGCAGGAGACACAGTCGAAGCCCTCATCAGCTGCCTGCTCCACATCATCCTCTGTGAAGAGGCTCTCACAGCCGGCATGCATCCACCTGGTTGAAAGGAGACAGGAGGAGGTGAACAGAAACAACGAAAGGCTGAAAACAGCGGCGGGGGGGCCTATCTGGGGGAGACGGGCACCCTCACCGTTCACAGTGGCGACACTGGATCAGCAGGTCCTCCTCCACGTAGGGGGCGTGACAGATAGGGCAGGTCACCAGGCTGGCACAGGGCCCGCAGTGTGTGTAACTATTCTGCCATTCACAGTGGAAGCCAGGGGAGGCGGCCCCACACTGCATACAAGACACACACCTGGTGCGGGCAGAAAGACAGACCCTCAATACTTGACCTACCCAGAGTACCCAAACCAGCCTGGCCTTCTAAACCCAGCCTCAGCCATGTATTCAACATCATACCCACTCTTAAACATGTCAGGCCCATCTGACGTTGCTAGTCTCCTTACCACTTGCACTTCCAGCCACCCTTGGGCACGGTGAGCAGTGGGGGGTCCAGGCAGTACGTGTGGTAGCTAATGTCACAGTCATCACAGAGCAGGAGGCGGGAGGGGTCTGAGGCCTGGCCACACACCTCGCACACGATGCACTCCACACAACGCCAGCCCTTCAGCAGCATCACCTTGGTGATCTGGTGCAGGAGATGGCAATTCCTCAGGGGGTGATGCAGAGGGCAGGGCAGACCTCTCCAGGGGTGCTGGGACTTATACAGGTGGGGCTGGAGGACCCCCATACCCAGGCCAGACCTTCATTTGAGCACAGGGAAGATACACGGAGCACCCTCACCCCTAAAATAATGGCTCTTAAACTTAGGCTTCCAGGGATCTCCGCTGATCAAAGAACAGCCTCACCCAGCCACTGCCTGGTTAAGATCTTTCACTACCCAGGTTGTATTTCCCCCAGCTTTTCTTGAACATACTGCTCCAAGTCAGTGAATGTTAGCAGTGGACAAGTTCTAAATGTTAATGAAAACCCCAAAATGACTGATCATGCTTGAGTCAAAAACTGCTTTCTCTTTGTGAACATGTGTTTGGTGCTGATTTTATATTTTATATCCAGACCACGTTTTCTACTAGAAAAGTTCTCACAATTTATACAATGTACTCAATTATACTAGGAAGTCATGACCTATCACAAAGAAACTTATAAGACCACTATGTTTTCCAAAACATTTTTCCCAAGATGAATTTGACAGCCACTGGAAACTGAGGAACAAGTTCCATGACCAGTGACCACTTTAAGTAGAGTGGCCAGGAAAGAGACCTAGGATAAATAATAACTGATCCCATTCCCCAGACCAGATCTCTGGAGCTCTGAACTCACCTTGCTGTTGACACAGTAAGGGTGATAGCACTGAGAGCACTGGGAACAGGCAAGGAGGTGGCCCTCTGCCCCCCGGCCAAAGCTGCCACACACCACACACATGTCCTGGGGAAACACACAGAAACCCAAGTGTCCCGCCTCACATCCTCAGCACCACTCAGTCCCCGTGACTGACTATGACACTAATCTGACAGGAGAGAGTCAGAGAACCAAAAGCCTATCCCTGCATTAGGACACAGCGAGCCATCACAGGACCCTGCTCCTTCCTAGCCTGCCTGCTCGTCTGATCAGGTAATCTGAAATGATACAGCCTACCGTGGATAGAGGTAATGAGAAGTGAAAGACAAGGTGGGTGAAGACTGATCAGGATCACAGTAACATACACGACAAATTCTGTAGCTTCAAGATTACTCATGTTCCTAGACTAGGAGCTTCAATAGAGCAGAAATCGTTTCTGCCTTTTTCACTGCTACATTCCCTGCTCCCAGTTCAGTGTCAAGCTCATTTTCTAGTATTCCAAGAAGTAGGTCTTTGGTTTTCCTCATTTACCCTCCCATCAAAACACATATATCCAAATGCCATCCTGGCATTCAGTCTGCCAGGTCTTACTGCTGAAGATGGGACTACTTGAGTCAAGTACAGTACCTGCATTAGCACAAATTTGTCTGTGTTGGAGAAGAGAACCACAGTATTTTGCATGGTATCATCATCATCGTCTTCTTCCTCCTTGCTGGGAGAGCTATCGATATCAGCAACCTTATAGGCAGAGAGTTGTGCAAAGTGAGGCAGCTAAATCTGCCCCGACTAAGCTGCTTTCCTCTTTGGTGTTGGGGGAAGGCGGCATAAACCCCCGGCTAAGATGAAGGCCAGGAGCCAGGACTAAGAAGCAGAAGAACACCCCAGCTCCCAAACTGGGCCTCAGCCCAACATCACATTTCAGAGAAGCCTGGGGACCAAGAGGACAGAAGGAGCACAGACATAGCTGGACAAGCCCTAGGCTAGCAGGCAGGCAGAGCGTGCAGGGGACTGGCAGGATTTAAAGGGTGTTTAATCTTGAAGGGGCCAGCTGAAGCATGTTTGGGGGATGGGAGGCCTCTCCTTACTACCAGAGTCTCAATGGAAGAAGTAGTTGATTTTAGCCGGGCCCGTCCTCTCCCACGTCCTCCATGTGCTCCTCCACGTGGCCGGCGTCTCCCTGGGAAACTACTGCTGCGACCCTGAGTGAGGGAAATGGGTGATTACAGGAGAAGTAGAGGGCTAACAGGTGGGGTCCATAGGCTTAGCGGCATGAGAAGAGACAAAGGGACAGAGCATGGCAGGTAACAAAGACCAAGCTTCCCAGTCAGGGCCAGAGAGGAAGCCCAAACTCTAGGGTAGCAACAGGTAGAAGCTCTGGTCCAAACCACTCCTGATCTTCCAAGAAAGAGTGGCCAACATAGTACTATACAGTAAGAAAAAAAGAGTAGCTTGAGAGATCTGAGTTTCTAGTACCGATTCTATTGACTGAGTAACCAAGAACCTGGGCAAGTTATTTTCCCCTCTGTTATTGGTGTTCTCTTTAATAAAATAACAAGATGAACTCAAGAATCTCTGAGAACCTGCTGCTGCTGCTGCTGCTAAGTCGCTTCAGCCGTGTCCGACTCTGTGCGACCCCATAGACGGCAGCCCAGCAGGCTCCTCCGTCCCTGGGATTCTCCAGGCAAGAACACTGGAGTGGGTTGCCATTTCCTTCTCCAATGGAAGAAAGTGAAAAGTGAAAGTGAAGTTGCTCAGTCATGTCCGACTCTTAGCGACACCATGGACTGCAGCCCACCAGGCTCCTCCGTCCATGGGATTTTTCCAGGCAAGAGTATTGGAGTGGGTTGCCATTGCCTTCTCCCTCTGAGAACCTAGGATTCAATAAGTCAGGTGGGAAGGTATCAGTGAGTAACAGAACCGTACCTCTGACAGTGACGGGACATCAAACACACCCAGCGGCTGGATAGCCCCTCACCTGTTTGATGCGGGAACGAGCTGGGGAGCTGCGCCGCCTCCCCTTGTCCCCCTCGGCTTTGCCTCCTCCAATAGCTGTCCCAGCATCACACAATAGCGAGTCATCAGTCTCTGGAAGCGAGTCGGTACAGAGCCGCAGGGAGCCCTCATCTCGGGCTGGACTAACGTCTGTAGATACCCCCAACTCCATGGACAGGGAGCCACCCCCCTCGGGATCTGGAGAGCCTAGCAGGGGCTCTGAGCCAGGAAAACTGGCACTGGCATCGCCCTGGCTCAGATTGGAGATCTCATTAACGATGTCGGATTTGATGAGAATAGGTGGGGTTGGGGCCACTGGTGCACGTGGCTCCTCTTGCTCTTCACAGGGTGAGCCCTGCCCTGCCTGCTTGCATTCTGGGCCATAGACCTCCATAGGGGTCACAGGGGCCAGCTCCTCAGAGTCCAGGAGCACAGGAGAACCCTTAAGTTCACTAGCCAAACTGCCAGGGGTCTGTCCAGCCTCTGGCTGTGAACCAGGAGTGTCAGTCCCATCCAGAGGGGCTGTATCTTCCCCCAGGCCAGAGAAGTCATCCAGGGCTGGGGCAGGGCTGGGTGCAGGGCAGGAAAGGTTCCCCAGAGGAGATGGAAGAGGACTAGTAGGGCTGGGTTCCAAGGCTGGGCACTCAGGTTCTGGGGCTTTCTCAGTCTCCATCTTCTGTGGCTCAGCCTCTTCTGAGACCTCCACTGCCTTGTCCATGGGACTCAGCGGGGAAGGAACCAACAGCGGCAGGGCAGGAGAGCACTGGGAAGGAGGTGAGTTTGAGGGAGGCAGGGAATGCTGGAGGAGAGGGGAACAACGAGGGGGGAGGGGCTCCATCAGGATGGGAGAGGCCGGTCCCATGGGGGAGCCTGGGGATGGGGGAAGGATCATAGGGGGTACAGGCTCAGGGTCAGTGCAGTTAGCTTCTGGTGGAGGGCTGATAGGTGTCTCCAGGATGGGGGCAGCCAGTGGCGACTCAGGGTCACTGTCCCCTTTAGCATCAAAGGGGTACTCTAACTCTCCCAACGGAGACAGGGCTGGTGGGGCCACAGTTGTGATGATGGGTGAAAGTGGAGGAGGAAGAGGATCTGGAGGAAAAGAGAAGCTCTTAGATTAGATGTGCCATAAAGAGTTAAAGACCATCCCAGAGTAACAGGGTACTAAGAGCCCCTTACCTGGTGGCATCAGCTGAGGTGACAAAGATGGCTCCCCAGATGGGGACAATGGCAGCTCCTCAGGCAGAGGGGACAGAGGTGGTTCCCCAGGCTCAGACAGGGCCGGCTCTCCAAGCACAGGGGATAAGGGTGGCTCCCTGGGTGGGAGGAGTAAGGGCAATTCCTCAGATGCAAGACACAGGCTTGGCTCCTCAATGGGCTCTTCAGGTCGAGGGGACAGGTGTGGTTCCTCAGGCCGGGGGGTCAGGCGCGGTTCCTCAGGCCGAGGGGACAGGCGCGGTTCCTCAGGCCGAGGGGACAGGCGCGGTTCCTCAGGCCGGGGGGACAGGCGCGGTTCCTCAGGCCGGGGGGACAGGCATGGTTCCTCAGGCTGGGGAGACAGGCGTGGTTCCTCGGATGCAAGGGGACAGATGTGGCTCCTCAGGCACGGGGGACAGGTGCAGCTCCTGAGGCGCGGGGGACAGGCAGGGCTCCTGGGATGCAGGGGACAGGCGCAGCTCCTTGGACGCAGGGGACAGGCGTGGCTCCTCAGGCGCAGGGGACAGGTGCGGCTGCTGGGGCACCGGGGACAGGTGCGGCTGCTGGGGTGCGGGGGACAGACGCGGCTCCTCGGGTGCAGGGGACAGGCACGGCTGCTGGGGTGCGGGGGACAGACGTGGCTCCTCAGGTGCGGGGGACAGACGCGGCTCCTGGGGTGCAGGGGACAGACGCGGCTCCTGGGATGCGGGGGACAGACGCGGCTCCTGGGGTGCAGGAGACAGGCGTGGTTTCTCAGGTTGAGGGGACAGGTGTGGCTCCTCAGGCCGGGGGCAAAGTCGTAGTTCCTCAGGCAGTGGCAACAGCGGTGACTCCTCCAGCGGCAGGGACACGAGCAAGTCTTCCGGAGGTGGGGAAGCAGGCGGGTCTTCAGGTGGCGGAGATGTAGGGGAGTCCTCAGGTGGAGGGGACAGGCGTGAAGCCTCAGGTGGAGGGGATGTGGGAGACTCCTCAGGTGGCGGTGACAGGGGAGACTCCTCAGGCGGGGGGGACAGGCGTGACACCTCAGGCGGGGGAGACATAGGCAAGTCTTCAGGTGGTGGGGACATGGGTGAGTCCTCAGGCGGTGGGGATAGGCGTGACGCCTCAGGTGGCGGGGAGAGAGGAGACTCCTCGGGTGGAGGGGACAGGGGCGACTCCTCAAATGGTGGGAACAGACAAGAGGCCTCAGGTGGCGGAGACATAGGTGACTCTTCAGGTGGCGGAGACATGGGTGACTCTTCCGGTGGTGGAGACAGGCGAGATGCTTCCGGTGGTGGGAAGTAGGCAATTCTTCAGGGGGAGGGGACAGAGGAGACTCCTCCAGTGGTGGGGACAGGGGTGACGCTTCAGGTGGTGGGGGTAAGGGTGTATCGAGTGGGGGATGTGGGGGGGAGTCCTCTGGGGAAGAGAAGGGTGGTGACTCAGGTGGGGGAGACAGAGGAGACTCCTCAGGCGGTGGAGAGAGGGGTGAGTCCTCAGGCGGTGGGGACAGGCGCGATGCCTCAGGCGGCGGGGACGTGGGTGAGTCCTCAGGTGGTGGGGACAGGGGCGACTCCTCAGGTGGGGGCAGCAGTGGCATCTCCTCATTTAGGGGGGCCTCCAACTGGGGCTCAAGTTGGGCCCCTTCTCTCCCTGCAGACATAACACACTCTGCTCCTACCTAGCTCAGCTGCACCCCCACAGCAAGTATAGGGTCGGGGCAAAGCAGAGATTGGCCCTTGCTGCAGGATAGAAGGGGATTACTTTCAGGAACCCTCAAACCCTACTCACCTAGTGGTTTGGCTTCACATTGCAGGGGCCCCGGTTCCTTGGGTTGCATAGAGGTCACGTGTCCACCCTTTGGCTGCCCTTGGCACGCAACATACAGACTATTGGGCTCATCAGTGGGGGTAGCGCCAGGCTCTAGGGGTGAGAATCTGCAGAGGGCACAGGAAGCAGACTCACATCACCTACCGACCCCTCTAGAGCACACAGAGGTGAGGCATGGATGCTCTAGAATGTACTGCTCACCCGATGGCCCTCCTCTCAAAGGCTGTTTGCTTGAACACAGCCCCTGCCCATCTCAGTACCTCCCAGGCCCCCTCCCCACCTCTGCCAATCCACACCACTTACCTGCTACAGACCAGGGGGTGCTGCTCAGCAAGAGAACTGACAGGCTGTCCTCCCGGGGCTTTGTGACAGCGGTGACAGAGCGAATAGTTCTCAAACCACTCAGAGTTGGGATTCAGCTCAGCTGAGCCTGCCCCACAGGCCCGGCACACCCGGCATGCCTAGCGGAAGGGAACAAGCAAAACGGCCACTGGTCAGACAACAGAGACGCAGAGACGGGAGAAGAGCACAGGGCATGTCCCAAAGGGGAAACCTGGGGCGCTGCAGGAAGTGGAATTAGGGAGAGTAAGGAGCACTGGGGCACACTCACCTTGCACTTCCAAGAGTGAGCAGGCAGTTCTTCCATTGGTGGTTTCAGGCAGAAGGTATGGTATCCTTTGTCACACGTCTCACAGACCAACATCTTAGAGTCATTCCCAGGTTTCCTGCGGGGGCACATAACAGGGTTCTCCCTGCCCTCCTTTTCAACCCTGACCTGTGCTTCACCTAAGGTTCCCTTCTGCCCTCCCACTTTTACCTGCAAGCTTGGCACACTTTGCATTCAGGGCACTGCCAGCCAGCACGCTTGCGGGCAGTCAGAGCAGTGTCCAGACAGGCCCCGTGATAGTGATGCCCACAGCTGGTACAGAAGAACAAGTCACACAATTCCCCTGGCCCCTCACATACTGCACAGCGAGCCTCCTCTGCAGTAGGAAGGGAAGGATGACACAGGTCAGCTATGGATTCCTTACAGGACTCAGCACAGTGCTGTCTACATAACTGGCATTCCACAGACACAGAATGAACCAAGTTTGTAAGTGTCTGCCTAACATACACCAGGCACTGCTCTAGGCACTGCACTACATCGCGCATGTATGCTCAGTCATTTCAGTCGTGCCTGACTCTTTGAGACCCCATGAACTGTAGCCCACAAAGCTCCTCTGTCCATGGGATTCTGCAGGCAAGGATACTGGAGTGGGTTGCCATGCCCTTCTCCAGGGGATCTTTCCAAATAGGGATCAAACCCACGTCTCTAACTTCTCCTGCACTAACAGGCAGGTTCTTTACCACTAGTGCCACCTGGAAAACCCAGGTACTGCAGAGACCACGGTAAATGAGACAGGCAGAGCCACTGCACTCAGAGTCCAAGCCTATTTTCATGGGGCAGACTGACAGCACGTAATTACAGATTTCAGAGCACTCTGCAGAGCATAAAAACCCCAGGAGCCGTGGACCCTCACGTGTCCCCTGTCCAAGGGGCGGGACTCCTCACCCAGATGTGTGGCCCCCTCACTGTGCTCTGGGCATAGCAGCTGCAGTGTTTTCATGGATAAGAAGGAACCGCTGGCAGTTGCACAGGGGAAGTGGTAAAGACGTGAACATCCAGGCGAGCGGCAAGGGATGGAGGCACCAAGTCTGGTGCAGTGGGAGCAGCGCTGCCAGGGTGGAAACAAAGCCTCAGGACTGGCCAGCTCTCTCCAGAGCCACAGGCCAGGCACCAGTTCTAACCCAGCATGCCCTCTGCCCACCCTGCCCTTTGCCTGTGCCATTCCCTGGCCCCCGCCCCACCTGTGAGATCCCTGAGAAGATGGCCTTGTCCACACCACATAGTTCTGGGCCCTCCTGCCCCCATACGCCTGCCGACCATGCAGCGCACCAGTGGTGAGCCCAGCAGGACCCTTTATAGGTGGAAAGAGGGAAAACAGTTAACAAGAACGTGACCCCTGGTTCAGGACCACCTAGCCCTTACCCCATTTCCTCCCCAAGTCAGCTACCCCACTTCCCTTCCCTTACCTCCAGGTTCTCCCAGGTGGGCAGGTGTCAGGCCCTCAGGGAAACCAATCTGTGATAGGTCCTCACTGGGCAGTGCTCCCTCACTGGGCCCTGGGTTCCCCCCAGGGGACACCACGGGACACCGGGGCCAGTCAAATGGCAACTCAAAGCGCCGTAGCTCCCGCTGCCCATGTAGACTGGGCTCTCCGCAGTTACAGAGAGCACAACGCCGCACCGGACCCCCGCTGTGAACACACAAGCATCAGCACCACGCCAGTCCTGCACCCTCAACAACCCCACGACTTGGCACACCTATGCTTCCTGAACACTCATTTCCTAAATCTTCCACTTTGAAAGCCCCAGATGCTCAAATCAAGTCTTCATACATCCTTATATTCTCATTTCCCCAAACTAGTTACCTGCAGTCCTGGGGAGGCTCCTGAAGCCGGGGACCCCCAGAACTGGGCACAGAGACCTCCCCAACATGTGGTTTGGGAAGGTCTGGCTCAGTGGCACCTGACTCCTCGGAGGCTGCAGGTCCATCAGCTGAATGAACAGAGAAAAAACATGTATCAGCCATTATCCTCTGTTTAATACCAGTCCACTCATCAGACCCATGAGATTACCCAAAACCCTTGGTGGATAACAGTGATGACATTTCAACTTCTGTCCCAAAGAACAAAGTCCTTCAATTATTACCTGTCTATCAGACAGACTTAGCTTCTGTCCCTGTGCTAGGACCAGAAATCTAAGATTTCCTGGGAAGAACAGAAACCCACTGTTTGTCCTACCCACCTGCTGGTTCCGAATCTTTATCCTCACCAGGCGGCTTCGGGCTGTCCATCCCTCTCTCCGACTGGGCAGAGCCCTCTCGGGGAGACCTGTCAGAGCCAAGAGATATCTATTTGTCTAGGAAATCTTCCCACTAAACACTTTCCTCCAAATCCTGAGGAGAAGGCAGCTAATGTTATCTAGAACCTATAGAAATCAGAGCAAAATCACACCTACAAACTCCTGTACTAATGACAAGGAAAATCCTTCTCCCCAATCCTTGTCCCACCGTCTACTTCCCCTCCAATAAACACATATCCTCTTCTTCCACTCTGAATTCCCGGGGGGGTCCACTTCCCATCTCCTGCCTAAGAGTTCCCAGGACAACCAGAAGCACCCACAAGCTACATCTAGTACCCCTCTTTGCCTCACATCTGAGTTCTTGGCTTCTGGCAGGCCCTATCCCTTGGACTTTTCCCTCAGTTCTCAAGTCAGCTACCATCCTAGAGGTCTTTCAGCGCTAACCCAGGAGTAGTCATAAACCAAGAAGTCTGAGTTCAGCTGAAATCCCTCTACTGGAGACCAAATTTGGGGTCTTGCAAGATGTAGAACATGTTACTGGAACGAAATCCCAGCTTTGGATGGATCTCCCCCACCTCCACTGGTTTCAACCAGAATATTCCAATCATAACAGAAGAAACTCCCAATTTCCCACCAACTGCCCATCTAAATCTAGCTCAGGCCCACCCCCTGGCCCCTGCCATGACTGAGCTCAAGTTCTCACCCAGCCTGAAGGCCTCAGGTCGTTGCCCTTAGCAACGCCAACTGCCCTTCCTCCTTAGATGTCCCTAGAAGTTAACAGAAGGGGCCTTAAGAGTTACTGAGCATGTGTAGCCAGGCCTGACGCTAGGCATGCTGGGAGTTGTAGTCTCAGGAAGCACACAGCCACTTGGAGCTGTTCTAAACGGGGGCAGGACACAGCAAAGCAGCTTCCTTCCTCTTCCATCAGGCAGGGTTTCCACACACACTATGGGGGTGGGGGGTAACGGTCCCCTCTTCTAAGATATGCCTGCCTATCCCAGAGCCAAATGAAACACACTAAAGTTATACCTAAGAAGGTCAAGATACACACCTTTGGGCATATTTTCCTAAATCTCAGAGGAAACTAATAAACACAGTACAAAAAAGAGAGAAGTAAAGAATTACAGAGCTGAGGAAGAGGAAAGGGGTCCTATAGAAGAAGGGAAGAAAGGGACAGGTGCCAACCGCTCTTAGTGGGAAGGGTAGGGGCTTAAGCAGAGAAACTATATAAAGTATAATTTTCCCATAGCAGGTGGAGCAGGTTACAGAACTCTAAATGAAAGTTTGAGAATTTTCTGTCTCCCCTTTTCCACTCCTCTTATTTAACCAGAAGGACCACACCAACCTTTGTAAAGACAAGCCTCTCTCCCCACACCAAATACCCCAGTCAGCCACTTGGGGTTGAGTGCATGGGGCAGATGAGGCTGGGGGAATCCTCAAAGGTGCCCAGGATCCATAAATCAATCACCTAAGAACCACAGTATCAGTGCTCTTTCCCTGAGTTAATATTCCATTTCCAAAGACTGGCAATGGGCCTCATGGGACATGCCACAGGAAGGGCAATTTGTACTCCTTTCCCTTTACACTATTAGATTCTACTAGACTGGGAAAGTGAAGTATCACTTGATACCTGCTACCTTTACTCCCAGATCATCTCTTTCCCAAAACTGTCACTCACATAATCACACCTAAAAGGAAAGCAGGGTGGCCATCTAGCCAGCCCAGAGAAAAGATGCTCTGGCACTTCAAGGGCCCCCCAGAAGCCACCTATGTGAAGTAGGGGTTGGAGGTCAGGGCACCAGCTAGGCTCCTCTTCCTATTCAGCCACTCAAGGCCTGACCACACCCAGAAGGCTTCAAAGTTTCCTAAACATGTGCAATTTTCGTGGTACCTTACCACTAAATATCCCCAAGAGCTTCCAACTGTTGTACTCTCAAAGTTGAGGCTAAAGGAGTCACAAACAGCAAGAAATCAAAAGCAACAGTGACAGCGCAGTGGGTGGGAGGACTGCCTCACACAAGGCCAGAGGGACGAATTCCTCCGCCCTCCCACAAGCGCAGCCCTCTCAAACTGGTAACGCTGGCACTGCCTGGGGAGGTGCAGAAACCACCTGCATCTAGCTTTGGGAAACAGTACCAACATCCTCCAAAGCTGCAGCCTCATTTATGGGATCATGGAAGATGAGAGATAAGCCAAGGGTTGAGTGTCCTCCAAGCTGGACCAGAGAATCCAGAGGCTCTTCTAAGGAGTCCCATTTCCCTTTGGACAGTCCAGCACCTCCCCCACCAATGCTGAGTCCGAGTTGTCAGGCCCCTGAACAGATCCAAACAAATAAAAACCACAGGTTCCCCTGTCTCAGCATTCAAAACCAGAAACACACATATACTCCAAGGGTTTTTCCCTGGGTCTAAACTGGGCTAAGGCCTGGCCAGGATTCCTCAAGGGAACTAGGGATCCTAGAGAAACACAGATCTAGCGAGTGAAACCATGGTGGGTCCATTTGATTCCAGGCTAAAGAGGCCCAGGACAGCAAGAAAGAAGGCAGAGATTCATCTCAACCCACTCTCCCCTCTGCCTCCATCCCAGACCAAAAGCTTTAGCTCCATTATGCCAGCCAAAGGGGAAATGGAGGCTTGGAGAGGTGAAAGGCTGAAGCAGGCCCTTGAGTGAACAGCTCTTCTGTAGGACTTCAGGACTTCCTGGTTCCCAGCCTGAGAATCAAACCACACCTCTCCCCACCCCCATTTTGGGCTGGCCCTCCAGGGAAGAACCCAAATGGCAACAGGGGCTCTGGAGACCCTCTGAACTATATCCCTGGGTCACTCTAGGGTCAGCTACAGCCAAAAAGGAGTGGTGTCTCTTAAGGAAGTTCTTTAGGGACAGACAGCCGGAGAGGCCCTCCACAGGAGGCAGGGGCAGACAGCATGGGTGACAGCTAGCCTCATTTCAGCACCCCTGTGCCACCTCTCACCTCAGGATTACCACCCAAAACCTTTCAAGGGCAAACCCCTATTCTGTCTTTTCCAAGACCAGGCTCAAAGTGGTTGAGCCTCTGTATGTTGGAGGAGACAAAGTGAGGGAGCAAAATACAGCAGCCAAATCCTGGCTGGGCAGCATGACAGCTGTGAGAGGGGCTGTCCCAGCCCAGGGTCCAGAGGCTCACGCTGCACCCTTCATGCAATCACACACACACACCCCTTCTCCCCAACACCTCCTGCCAGGGCTGAAAACACTGGCTTCAGAGACATGCTCCTATCAGGTCATTTCTCCTCCAAAGAGGTACCGGCCACCCTATTCTGCAGGGTTGGGACAGGATCACAGGACTAGTTAACATTCCCTGACTGAAAAAGGTTGGCGAGGTCTGGGAGGGGCCCTGCAGGACTGGCCAGAGACTTACGGGCGACCAGGCCCGGAGAAAGCAGGAGACAAAAGCCATTTTTTGCAGCCCACATTCACAGGGAGCAAATCTCAACGGCCTCCTCTATAATCCCCTAGAGATTATGTCCATCCCAAGAGGAGGGAAAGCAAAGCAGGCTAAGACAGCACTAGGCCTCGTTGGGGTCACTTTGCCAGGCAGGGGTAGTTTAAAGTTGACCAGCAAGGCCAGAGCTGCCCCCAGCCCCGCCTCCTTCTTGCCCCAGCCACCTCCTTCATCACAATAGTCAGTTTCCACTCTGCCCCATGCACAGTGAAATAAGGCCTAGTGCAGGAATCAGGATTCCTTGAGTCTCCCAGAGACTGCTCTCAGTGCCCGGATGAGCAAGAACAACCTTAAAGTCCAACCTGGCACTAAGTCTGACCTGGCAGTGGCACCCTACCCCCGTTCCCAAGTTGTTCTATTCCCAAGGCCCACAAGGAACCCTGAAGGAGAAGCAGCTGACTGGGATTGGTGCTGGCATCAGGGCTTGGGTCCTAGTTTAGTAGAGCTCCCCCCAACACAAAAATAAACAGGCAGAGAGACTTTCTGGCCAGGTTCCCAAACTCCCGTGGTTCCCTGAACCCCCCAGTCTTTAAAGAGGCACACCCCAGGACACCAGGCCTCGGTTCTCCTCTGGCGACTGGCTCAGGTTCCCTTGACAGACCCTGCCAAAGGAACCCTCCTCAGCTCTGGCACCCCCTTCTCCAACCTACAGGCCAGCTCGGGCCAAGATAGTCCATCTGGCTATGCCCCCAGTCCAACCCTTTCTGGGCCCTGGCCGGGCGGACTTCACTCACCTCTTCACAGGGCGATCCAGAAATCCTCATCCGAGAACATGGCCAGAGCCCGGGCCGCTCCCCGACCTCCAACCGCCAGAGCGATCACAGCCGCCCCCCGCACGGGGGGGCTTAAGGGGGCCAAGAACGGTAAATCCAGGTCGGAGTGGCCACCCTCCCCCCCCTCAAAAAAAGCAAGAAGCCGAAGAAGGGTTCTCTGCCTCGGGTTCCAGCAGTTTAGGTTTCCATGGACAGCCCCAAGGCGGCGAATCCCGAGCGGACACAAAGAGAGCACCGGTGGCTTTGATCTTGGGCGAGCAGGCTCCGCATCCGCGTCGCCGGGCGGCCTCTCAGTCCTAGGGCCGGGCCAGCGCCCCGGTCGCCCGCGCCGGGCTCGGGCGGAACGTCGAGGCTCTCCAGATGGAACGTCGAGGCGCCTCCCCAGCAGCCCGGAAGGAATGCCGCGCCGCCGCGCCGGGCCCGGATGGAACGTGAGACCCTCGCAGGAGCGCCGAACCCCTCTCCCCCTCGGGCCGGCGCCCCGGGGCCGCGCGAGCTACGGCGACACGGAGCCGGCGGGGCCGCGGGGCTGAACCTGACACACACCCAGTGCTGGGCTCCTCGACCCCGAGCACTCTCCCTCGGCGGCTTCGAGCCCCCCACCTTCTGCTCCCCCCTGGGGAAGGGAGGAGGGTAGGTGGGCGAGGAAGAGGAAGGGGCGGGCGGTGCGAGCCCTCTGCCCGCTCCCCTCCGGCCGCTCCAGGCCCTGCGCTCGCCTCCCTTCCCCTCTGGCCTCGGGAGCTGCCCCGCCCCCGGCCTGGCCGGCTCAGATCGGCGGCACCCCCTCGACCCCCGGCTGGCTGTGATCGCGGGGGGCCTAGAGGTGCATGGCCCAACCCCGGCTCCCGGCGCCGGGGGGTCAGGAAACTGAGCGGAAAGTGGGGAACGAGGCAGCCATTTGCAACCGGAGAGGAAAGTAGTGCAGCGCGGCGCCGCTCCGCCTCCCCCCCCCTCCGCCTCCTGTTCGGCCGGTAGGGTGGTTCCTGCGAAGGGGCTATTTCCTGGCCCGAGATCTCGGCAGCGGTCGTGAAGATTCAGGAAGCCTCCGGCGCGAGATCCGGGTGGCCCTTTTGCCCGGGGAACCCCACTCCAGAAGGGGAGAAAAGAGAAGACGCGGCCCTATTTTGTGTTGGAGCGGAGCGGCGGAGGGATTCGGTCCTCTCGGAGGAAAGGCTGTGACTCTGCAGTTCTACGCACACGCAGCGGGATCCCTCCGCCATAGGTTAACCCCGACTGCGCCGGGCCGGCCGCTGTGCAGACACGTGGGAATGAAGCCCCCCTCCTCTTCGCCCCAGACCTGGAACTGCCTCCTTTACCACCAGGCTAGTAAAACTAGGACTCTGGACACTTTCTAATTCCGTTTCGCTGGAGTTATCGGTCCCTGAAACTCTTAGCTGCCCCTTGTCTTGGCCAAGAGCAATCTTTCCCGGGAGGGGGATGGAAGAAGAGCCTGGAGATTGGCCGCTGCTCTGCATCCTGGGAACTGGAGTCCGCAAATGGAGAAAGTGAGGCACGGCGCCTGGCGCTGCAAAGGGTGGGTTCCTGCCACGTTCGGGGGCCTAAAGGAAAGCGGAACGAGTCCCTAGTCGTTCCTGCTGGCTCTCAACCCCCCTCGAGAGGAAAGAGGACTGTTAGTGCCTCCACAATCACCTCCCCTGTCAAAACAGAAATGCAGAGTTTCCCCTCCTTTCCCTGGTGCTCCCAGCCCCAGCCCTTCTTTCCGAATCTTCAGGGCCTGTGCTCCCCAGCACCCCCCCGCCCCCCCCCCCCGCCTTTTCAGTAAACAGAGGGCATGTAACTTGTAGCCTTGCTACTTGGCTAGAGTACTGTTATTCTACGCAAGATCCCAAAACAGCTTGCAGGGACACCCCCCCGCCCCCCTTCCCCCTCCCCCTACCCCCGCCACCAATTAGTCTGGATGAGAAAGGGTTGGAATGATTTCTCTGCATTAACTCTACCCACGGGATAGACAGGAGGAGACAAATTAACAAATGCGCTGGATACTTAAAATATTCTTAGTTATTCCTCACCCTCGTTATGAATTAATGTGGAATTATGTCCATATTACAGATGAAGAGATTGACACTAAAATACATAAAATTGTTCAACAAACCACATCTAGTGAGAAGTTGAGCCTTGCCGTAATGCAAGCCAATGGCCATGTTTGTCCTAGGATGTGTGTATGTGTATATAAATATTTTTTAAATTTTTATTTTAATATGTGGAGAAAGACACAAACCAGGTGCAGGGCTGGTTTTGTGGGAAGGGGTTTACAGTGCTGTCCAATAGAACTTTCTGCAATGATAGAAACGCCCTATACATTCATGTGGCTTAGTCACATGTAGCTATTGGGTACTTTGAAAAGTAAGTGGTGCAACTGAGGAACTTTTAATTTTTAAAAATTTTAAAACTAAATAGCAATATATGACTTGTAGCTTTTATATTGGACAGTGCAGAAGACCTAAATGCCTACTGGCCAGAGTCATAGGAGGGATCAGGACTAGGTATGTCTTGGCTAGCCAAACACTGACATATGCTCTGCACTGACCATTCAGGTCTAATTCAGCAAAAAAAGTCCAGCAGTAACTCCTCACCTGTAAATGGAAGGCCTCTCCCTACTTTCTGCACCCAGAGGCCAGGAGGCAGATCCTCACCAGAAAAACCTCAAATAATACACAATAGCCATCTTTTAAGGGTTTATTATGTATGAGGACCTATGCTAAGCATTTCATATATCACCTTAGTTTTATTCTTACCTCAATCCTATGAGGAAGGTTTAACTACACATAGTAAATGAGACACTAAGAGAGGTTCAGAGGCTCAGAGAGTTTAAGTGTCTTCCTAGCATCACACAGTTAAGTGGAAGAGGAACTCTTTTTAACCCAGCCATTAACCACTATTCTTTACTACTATCAGGCTTTGAGATTGTTTGATATGCCTCTCAAAAACCTGATATTTGTTATTCCATTTCAAACCTCATGGACATAACAATAGTATAGATACCTGTAATGAGAATTCCAGGTCTGATGTGCAAAAAGACCTAATATTAGTGTAAGGAGAGAGAGTGATGAGAACCCTAAAGAGATTCCTGAGCCCCTAAGAGATTGCTCTTTGGAATATGCTTTTTTCTGCAGCCCTTATTTCTTTTTAGATTCAATATCAGAGATGCAGAAGCTGCCAGCAGGACTTTTAAAAACAAGCATGACAGACCATCACCCCCAGTTATAAGCCCAACTAGCCGGGAGCCAGGCCATAACAAGGTCATAGCTAAAAATCACACCCGGATTTTGTCCATTTTTCCCAATTAAGTGCATTGACAGAGTACCTCAGGCTCTCCCAGTTGGCAGAACTCTATGCCTTTCCTGTGAAGGATACCATTCAGGTCACCCTTATAAGTCGTTGCAGGAGGTATTAGGCCACTTAGGACCTAGGGCTGCTGGGGAGGGGGTGGGGGTAAAAGCAGTTAGGACCAAACTTTCCTAGCTGAACCCATCCTCCTACTGAGGTGGTGGGTCAACAAGAACAGAAGCAATAGCCTTTGACACCTGGAAAAGGTAACACAACTTCAAAAGTGTGAAAGGTATGAAAAAAGCAAAGAACATCTATTTTAATGAAAGGCACTTGAAGAGATAAGGGGCAGGGAGTGAGGGTTGATCGGGGCATTATTCCTTCCTTTATTCAACTCTCTTAAAAAATTAAAATCTTTGCAACACTTTAGTCCCTGCCTTCACACTACTTCACAGTTGTTACATCATTAGGAACAAGGGTCTTTCTTCCAACCCAAACGTATCCTCTCTGAGTTCCAACAAATCCCAAGGCCCCAGGAGGGAAGCTAGGGCAGCATGTGGCAGCTGGCCACTAGAGGGCGGTGTTTCTGTAGTTAAGGGGGTTGTGAGAGCCTACAAATTTGGATGGGAGTGGCAGTCAGTTGGTTACCTGTATGGGAGAACAGGGTAGAAAAGAAAGTTGGGAAAAATAAGTAGTAAGTCTTAGGGTGATGGTCCTGAATGAATTAGGGGTAAGGAATAGGAACAAGGTTGGAGGAGTAAAAACCTTGATTCTCTACCAAAGGCCACAGTCATCACTCCTTAGAAAAGAAGATACTGGCCCTGAGTGCTCCCCAGACACAGAGAAGTCAATTACAAAAAGATTTCTCAGTTTATTTGCATATGTACATTGTCACTCCTGGGAGCCAGCTTTGCTTCAGGAGTCCCCAGCTCCCCTCACCCAGCCAACACCCAAAACCTACAGAGGAGACTGGGTCCTGAATAAACAATGCCCAGGACTCATATACCAACCCCATAGGTTATCACAGTTCATATATTTAGCAAAAACAGAGCTAGAGGACAGTGCCCATGAGACATCCTTGCCTCTTTGTAAACATGGACAACCAGGCCACTGGAGCCTGGGTAAGTGTGCAAACATGAGGGTACCTCACTGTGTGCCTAGAGGGCCAGGGACACAGCTGGCAACCAAACAAACCCGTGAAGTCCTGAGGGCGCCCCCACACGCCCCCACTGGAGCTTGGAAAGTACCAGGGGCAGAATCAAGGCAGCTGCCCCTTGCTCAAGAGCTCATCTCTGGGCTCACATGAGATGGCAGCGGCGCTCTTGTCCATATGAATTCTCTACCCGGGCAATCTCCTGGATGACTTTGGTGAAGATGCCTTGAGTCAGCTGCAAGGGATAAGGATTCAGGGCAAAAAAAAAAATTGGTTGAGTTCACTGCCAATACCACCCAACTCTCAGGTGAATGCCCCACTCCCCCACCATCCCCACCACCAAGCAGTGGCATAAAAAGAAAAACACTGCTACCCCCACCACCTTCCTACTCTTCAGGCCCAGTACCTGATTATTTCGAGCAGATGACTCCATAAATGTTGCACCCCAGGATGCTGCCAGCTTCTTCCCCTCAACAGCCTGGACCTCCCTAAAAGCAAATTCAGGACATGAAAATGAAGAATAGCAATAGGCCCCATGTTCTCTGAAAAATCTTTACAGAAACTAGACTTCCTCTGACTCATCTCATTCCAAGGTTTGGGAGAAGGTTTGGGAAAGAAGAAAATACAAGAAAACAAAGGAGCCTAGGACTAAGGCTTGAAATATGAAATTATAGCTTTTGAGATAGAAGGATCATTTTGTCTTAACCTTCAAGTTAGAAACAAAGAGGTAAAACGACTGGTTCAAATCAGTGGCAGAGCCAGGACAAGAGCCTGACTGATTCCTACACACTTTCCTTTGCCTTAAGCTACAGAGATTTCCATACCTGTCTGGAGAGAGATCGGCCTTGTTTCCCACCAGCACCACCGGCAGCCTGGGAGGAAACAGCAGTTACAACAGAATCCCCTCTGTTCCCCATGGACCCCAACCTCCTTCACTTCATAGCTGGACAACTCCCCATCAAACCAGATAGGATCTATGTCCCGGCTTCCTCCTTAATTTGGATCAATACGCCCCTCTGCCCTCCCTCTTCCCTGGTGTCCACACTATGTCTTTATCCCCTGTGGCACGTACCGGGTTTTCCCGTGGCCTTCATGTAGCTTTTGGTACAGACTCTCAATGACTTGGAAGCTTTAAACACAAGAAAAGAATCTTACAATTTTATTCTGGGACAGCCCTCAGGTCCTCCCAAGTCCCCCACTCTCAACCTTGGTCACTTACCTATGCAGAGAGGTGACAGAATACACAAGCACATAACCATGGACCCCAATGATGAATGAATAGGGCAGAATGCTGTACTCATCCTGACAAGAAATAAAAACATCAATACCTTGATTCACAAGACTCAGATGGCCAAGTTTGCTGGGCTGCATCCTGGGGACCCTCCCTGTGGCACTCCCTACTCCAGTCACTTCTATCCAACAAGTACTTATAGAGTAGCTCCAAACAGCACTGCACACTGAAATACTGCTAAAATGCTTTTCTTTTAATACTACTTTACAGATGAGCCTCAGAGGCTACCAGACTTCATCTCCCAGGACTGAACTGCCACATTTAGACACCCTACCCCAAACTGGTACCTGCCCTGCTGTGTCCACCAGGTGTAGGTGAAACTCATCTTTGCCAACAGTCACTATCTTGCTGTAAGCTGAAAAGAAAAGAAAACTTGACTGTGAGGTGCCTTGTAGGGTGAGCAATCTGTGCCCCTATATATTAACACAGATGGGCCAGGTTCAAGGAGCTCTCCAGGAAACTTAAGATACAATGTTAGGCTTCTTATTGTCTACACATGCACTATCCTGGACTCAGTATCTTGGAAAATGCACACTCTAGCTCCACTCACAGAACAGGATTGATAGAGAAGAGATTAGATTTAATATCTAATTAAATCATCCCTTTGGCACCCGGAAAATCCCAAAGTGTGGCCTTGGTATGGGGGAGGGGGGGCACCCAAGCCCTCCCTACCTCACCCCAAGGGGAGAAATTTACTCACTATTCTCCACAGTAGGATCATAGTCTTCCAGGAACTCGCCCTCCACAAATTGATGTGCTAAAGATGTCTTCCCTGTGGGAAGCAGAGGTAATTGTAGCCAAATCACCCATCCACATTCATTTCCTCTGTCCTTTTGGGCTGTGGCCCTGGACTAAAGGAAACCCCGAATTAGCATCCTAGCCTGTGAATGCCCCATGCAATGCTTTCCCTTAGACTCCTTCACCCTCTTTTCGCCCCAGGTCTCTGCACCTTGGCCACCGGATGCATACAGGAGCGACGCAGGAAGCCTTTCCTGCTGTCTTTCCCCACCCAACTCCTGGGAAGATCCGGATTCCCCAGGATTCAGTCAGCCTTGCATCCGACACCTGAGACTTGCCCCACCCAGACCGCGCCCCCGCCATCAAATCCTGCCCCCACCTCCACCCCCCAGAGTAACGTACACTGAGGACCACTGTGATGTTCAAGCCGTAAGCCCATGTTAACTCTTCCATGCTCCAGCTTCCTGCCGCCTTGAACACTACCACCACCCCAGCCTTTCCCACTCCAACCTTTCAGTCCTCGCTCTACAAGCTGGTTCTAAGGATGCCACCATTTCTCCCTGGGTCGCCTTCCCGCGGCAGTGCGCCTCCTCTGGCCACAAAGCCGCGGTGCATTGGTGCTCTGCCCTAGACGGAGACTCACCTACAGAACGGTATCCGAGGATGACCACCTTCCTGTAGCGAACTAACGGCATGGCAGGAGCCGGCCCCGAGGGGCTTGCAGAACTTGGAGCTGAGAGAGCCCCAAGAAGAGAAAGTCGCAGTGCAGTCAGGTGTGGCAACCGGCACGGGAAAGTCGCTCACTCTGAAGCTGCCAGGGGCAAGCTAGAGGGAAACCAAAACAAGCGCCGCGCCCGGAGCTGGCCACGTGATCACAACACAGCAAGACTAAGGCGAGGGAGCCGGGCGACCGGGGAACTACACTGCCGCGCCGCTCAGGGCTCCGCCCCCCAGGCCGCTCGCCATTGGTCCATTAGAAAGGATAGGGGCGGAGCCGTTAGCAGGAGGGAAGGGCGGGCCTCACGTGGAGCGGGAGAAAAAGGAGTTGCGCATGCGCACACTAGACCCGGTTCATTCATAAAGAAACAGAAAGGAACCCGGGGTCCTAGAGGTGTTTGCGCGTTTGCAATCGAGTAATAGTGGCTGCAAAGAATCGTGGATGGAAAAGCGTTGTGGCTGGGCTAGAATTTATGGTCAAAAGACTCTAGGTCTCCCTTTTCCAAGATCTCCGGAGTCCTTGGGTAGGGGAAAAAGGCCAAAGTTTTAATATATCCCCCTCCAAACTTTAGCCCCAGATATTTTATTGTCAGGTTTCTGTAGTCTTCCAGGATCTAACTTCGGAACTGCGATTCTTATTCCTTGAAAAATTGTTAGAATTTGTGGCCAAGTCCTCTGAGGTTTAGCTGTTATCGTTATTACAATCAAAGCATTTATTTATTCAACAAATATTTATTAAGCATATATCTGATCTGATCTGATATGTTTTAGTTATTGCTCTATCTTTGAAGATAGAGTGATGAACACAATAGATAAGGTCTCTGAGTTCACAAGCTTAAAATTCAGTTGGGAAGAAACAAACATAAACAAGTAAATGTTAGATAATATTAAGTGCAACAAAAAAAAGCAGTGTTACAAGGGACTTCTGGGTGGTCTAATGCAGAGTACTCTTCGTTCCCAGTGCAGAGGGCGGAGATTCAACCCCTGGTCAGGATACTAAGATCCCACATGCTGCAATTAAGACCCTGCGCAGCCAAATAAATAAAAATAAAGGGGGGAACTGTGGTAAGAAACGACTGGATTAGTCATGAGTGACACAAATTAGTGACTTTTCATTTCAAAACAAGCCCCATTTAAGCTGAAGTTCAAATGACAGTAAGGAGCCAGCTAGGTAAAGATTCAGACAGAAGAATCCACCAGCACTAGAATGGAAATAAGTTTGTTAAAATCCAGAAAAGAGAGAGAAAGCCAGTTAGCCTAAAGTAGATGAAGTCTAAGAGGATCGCAGGTGCTAGCCCCTGTAAAGTAGTTTGGGCTAATTCAAAATACCTAGAAAGCTGCTGGTGATGGCTGTTGATGGTGTCATTAAGTAAATTGGGGCATGACATGATCTGAATTGTGTTTCTAAAAGATCTTTCTGACTGTGGAGAATGGACTGGGGTTTGAGAGAAACAGGAGCAAGTGGAACAAACAGGGAGATCAGTCAGGAGACTGTTATTTGTAGACCAGGTAAGGAGTGAGAGTGGCTTGACTAGAGTGATAGTGATGAATGAATTTCATTCAGAGAATTCGGGGTGTGTTTTGAGGCTGAGGTTAAGTTCACTTGCTTGCTGAAGGTGTGGATACAGAAGGTGAGGAAGGAAAAAGAGGAAAGAAAACACCTAGATTTAGAGAGAGTTTTACTTTATGCCAGGAGCATTGCACTGTCATCTAATTTAATATTCACCACAGCCTGAGGTTGTTAATTGGCATTGTTCACACATTCATCAACAAATGTTTATCAAACAACCACCATGTCCCAGTCACCCTTCCAGGTGCTTAGAATACAGCGGTGAACAATACAGACAACGAAAAAAAAAAAAAAAAAACAATACAGACAACGTCTCTGCTTACAAGGATCAAGTATTCTTTTGGGAGAAGACCAACAATCTACAAGCAAACAGTAAATAAGTTACAATTTAAAAAGTAATAACTGCAATGAGAAAAAAATAAATAAGACATTAGTGGGCTAGAAAGTAACTTGGGGTGTTATTCCTCTCCTTTTAAAATAATTTTATGTATTTATTCATTTTTTTGGCTGTGCTGGGTCATTGTTGCTGATTGGGCATTTCTCTCTTTGCAGAGAGCAGGGACTACTCTCTAGTTGCATTGCTTGGGCTTCTCATCGCAGTGGCTTCTCTTGTTTTGGAGCACAGGCTCTAGGCATGTGGGCTCAGTAGTTGTGGTTCCCAGGCTCTAGTGCACAGGCTCAATAATTGTGATTCTCAGGCTTAGTTGCTCTGTGACATGTGGAATCTACCCAGACAAGGGATAGAACCTGTGTCTCCTGCCTTGGCAGGCAGATTCTTTACCACTGAGCCACCAGGTAAGCCCCATACTCTCTTTTTATATATCCTAGAAAGCCTGAGGAGGTAACATTTGTGTCCGTGACTTGAGTTGTTGCTGTTATTTAGTTACTAAGTCATGTCCAAGTTTTTTGAGACCTCATGGACTGCAGCCAGCCAGATTCCTCTGTACATGAGATTTCCCAGATAAAAATACTGGAGTGGGTTGCCATTACCTTTTCTAGGGGATCTTCCTGACCCAGGGATCAAACCTGCATTTCCTACATTGGCAGGTGGCTTCTTTACCACTGAGCCACCAGAAAGACTTGAGTAATGGGTAGCTGTTATTACTGTTCTCTTACAGATGTAGAAACTGAGACTTAGTCATATAGGTAGCATACAAAAGTTATTTCTTCTGGAAGACCCTGATGAGGTGAGTGTGTAGGAGTTAGATTGTATTAGAGGACAGGCTTTATAAAACTAAAGAACCATCTCATGCTTAAAAATATCCATATCTACAAAAGTTATTTCAAAGAGCCACTTTTTAATCTGGTCTCAGAAAAGGACCTTTACTGTTGGGTAAAGGAAGTTCCTTGTAGAGCAGCAATTTTATATTGGATTATTGGGCCTGAATGAGGTTGGCAGTAATCCCAGATTAGGTTTTAAACACTGTAGGATAAAATAAAGAACTGGATTCAATTCAATAAAATTTTCTTCATCTCTTCCTTTGTATCAGGCACTCTTACCATATCTTGCACAGTAGGTATATAAAGGTAAGTAATAGATGCCTTTTTTATTGCTTGTCTTTCCAGGTTAACTTTCTACCCTTTTCCACCTAGATTTGTGTCTAAGAGGTAGACCTTGATCCTTGGATCCCAGGTGGGTTCAGCCAAAGAGGAGTACTCACAGAACAGAAGGAAGAGATGGTCTATTCCCACTATGAAGGTCACAGCAACTCTCAAAGCACTCCCCTTACCCCAACACAGGCAGCTCTCATGTTCTATTTCCAGTAATTGCCTCCCTCACCCTTCAGGCCTACAGTAGTTAAGAGCTTCTCTGATACTCACCTGGGGTGCTGCTCTATCCCCTTTGTTTTCCTACACCCTGCCTGCACCTTGAAGAAAGCAAAAGGACTAAAACAAAGGACTTTCTATTGCGAGGTGTTTTTTTTGTTTTTTGTTTTTTTTATGTAGAAACAAGATCTCATGGAAAATTTTCTCCTACATCTTGAACAGAACTGTATCATATGGTCATCTCTACCTACAAGAGAGCCAGGAAATTTTGTTTAGCATTTTGTTTTCCACTCTTTGCAAAGGAAAGCAAAAGAGAATAGGAACAAATGTTTAGTGAGCCATTCTAATAGACCTGCGTATCTTGAGACCAAGATATTTGTTAAATATCAATCACCATAAAGGGATGGCATAAATGGTTACTTCATAAAGATCACAGATATGCAAAGATCACCAATAAAGGATAAAATGAGGGAAGCAAACTACCCTAATGTTCAATAAATAAGCTTAGCATAAAATTTCTAGAGACAGCATCATACATTGCTCTATTTCAAACAGCTGAGATAAAATGAAGATGAATTGCTGCCAGAAAACTGTTTTAAGTATCTCTATGAAAAATGAAGGGACTTCCCTGCACTCTACTGGTTAAGTAGAGCGCACTTCCATTTCAGGAGGTGCTGGTTTGATCCCTGGTTGGGGAGCTAAGATCCTACATGCCTTGAGGCCAAAAACCAAAACATAAAACAGAAACATTGTAACAAATTCAATAAAGACTTTTAAAAAATGGCCCACATCAAACAAAAATCTTGAAGAAAATAAAATGTTTTTACTATTAATATGTTTGCATTGAAATGATGGGTCCCATTTCACAGATCTTCTTGGTTTCTCACAGTTTTGGTGGAGGAATAGTTATGGCTTCACCTTCCTGCTGATATATCAGTTACCTATTGTTGCATAACAAACTATATCAAAACTTGGTGGTCTAAAACAACATCAATGTATTATTTCTGATGATTTCATGGATTGAATTGGCAGTTCTTCTGTTGGCTCCCCTGGACTCACTCATGGGGCTAACAGAAGCCACAGACCCTGTTGGAAGGCCCTCTCCTTCAACTAGTTACAGTTACACCTCACCTCTCTTGGGTTCTTGAGACCCTTTCTTCCCTAGCCCTTCAGGTCTAGGGGTTAGCACCTCTGGTGACTCCCCACTGAAGACAGACTCTGAATACTTCAAAACACTTGTAGGTACTCCATTATCCTGTCCACACTTTTATGAACATTCCTTTCATTCTATGCTCCTCAGTTCCCCATTTGAGTATGCAATCTGTTTCCTTCAAGGATTCTGAATGATACACTTCCGAATGTCGTAGTAGGAAAAATTATCAAACAAAATTATAGCAAGTTTCACATTACAGTAAAACTAGCTAGAACCATAGAATAAATTTTTCTTCAAGGAAAAAAAAAAAACAACAAGAAAAAGAGGAAGGAAAGAAGAAAGGGAGGAAGGAAGAATGAAAAGGTGATTGATTCTGTCTGGAAAGATCAAAGAGATTTCACATGATAACTGATAAATGAGCTGAAACTTAAACATTGCTCAAGAATGCCCTGAGCAAAAAAGCAAAATGCTGGGATAGAGAGGGATAAATTAGGAGTTTGGGATTAACACAACTACTGAGTACCGCAACTACTGAAGCGCCTCGCCTAGAGTCTGTGCTCTGCAACAAGAGAAGCCCTGCAGTGAGAAGCCTGCATACAGCAACGAAGAGAAGCCCCCGCAGTGAGAAGCCTGCGTACAGCAATGAAGAGAAGCCCCCATGCAGCAGTGAAGATCCATCACAGTCAAAAATAAATCAAATTATTATTTTTTTAAAATGGAGGTACTTCCCTGGTGGTCCAGTGGTTATGACTCCATACTCCCAACATAGCGGGTACGGATTTCATCCCTGGCTGGGGAACTAAGATCCTGCATGCCACACAACTGGGCCTAAAAAAATAAATAAAATGGATAACCAACAAGGACCTACTGTATGGCACACGGAACTACGCTTAATATCTTGTAATAACCTAAAATGGAAAAGAATCTGAAATATATATAATTGACTCACTTTGCCATGAATCACTGCACTGAAACTAAGACAACATTGTAAATCAAATATGTTGCTGTTGTTGTTCAGTCCCTCAGTCGTCTCCAACTCTTTGTGACCCCAGGGACTGCAGCACACCAGGCCTCCCTCCCCTTCACCAACTCACGGAGTTTGCTCAAACTCATGTCCATTGAGTCAGTGATCCCATCCAACCATCTCGTCCTCTGTTGTCCCCTTCTCCTCCTGCCTTCTATCTTTCCTAGAATCAGGGTCTTTTCCAGTAAGTCAGCTCTTCACATCAGGTGGCCAAAGTATTGGGGCTTCAGCTTCAGCATCAGTCCTTCCAATGAATATTCAGGGTTGATTTCCTTTAAGATCAACCAGTTTGCTCTCCTTGCTGTCCAAGGAACTCTCATTCCATTAAAAAAAAAAAAAAAGTTTTAAGGCAAAATGCTAAGAGAAGAGCAAAAGCACAGTGTATTTGGAAATACAGAGTGGATCCTGTACTTGCAGCATTCTATGTGTGTAGGCTATGTGTGGAAATTAAGGCTGGAGATTTGACTGGGATCAGATCAAGGAGGATTCTGAATGCCAGATTTAAAAATTTGATCTTTATTCAGTATCCCAAGGGCTTTCAAAATATACCACTAGCGGTATGTAAGATGACTTAGTTAATACACAAACTTAAAAAGTACATAACAAATTTTTTTTGTTATGTAATTTTTAATGTGTGGTAGGAAAAATAAGAGCCTTAATGCCAAAACGATGACTTCACAAATATTCTTGCTTAGATGAGGCTGAAATTGATAGAAAGAAAAGACAGTAAAATACTAAATAATTATATGGGTGGAATGGGACTATAGACATAGTCATCAAAATAGTAAGAGGTTTCGGAAGCTCTGCAATGAGCAGTGGGACCTTTGCTATTTCCCAGGTGGAAGTGTTGTGGGGAGGACAGTACCATGAAGACAGCTGTGCTTTGTAAGGATCTCGCTGGTGACCCTGTGGAGAAGGGTGTACTAGGAGAGACTGAGGCTGGAGGCAGCAGCACAATTTGGAAGCTGATATCCAGGAGGAGAAAGATGAGGGCCTGGACCACAACAGCAACAGAGAGGATGCCGAGGACTCATACAAAGGGTGCTCCAGACAGAACTTTAAAAGATGATGACCTGATTAAAAGAGGCCAAATTCCATTTATAGATGTGGAGGACATGGGGAGAACAGGAATTGCTTAGTGGGGGAATGGGGAGAGTATTGAATCAATGCACTGATTTTTTACATAGTTGTTTTGTTTGTTTGTGGATTTTTTGTTTTTGCCACATCTCACGGCATTTGGGATCTTTGTACTTCAACCAGGGATCAAACCCATGCCTCCTGCAGTGGAAGTGCGGAATCTTAACCACTGGACCACCAAGGAAGTCTCTAATGTACTTATTTTTGACCTCTGGATTTTGAGACAACTTTCAGCTGTTCACATATTAATGAGCCAGTTAAGGACATATATCTCTAGGCACTCACCAGAAAAAATAACCAGGATACACGCGAAGGTATCTCCCCTGCATGTTCATACATCTGTACTTTCCTCATCCTTATCCCTCTTCTTAAATTTTGCTATCATGGAGTTTGATAAACACCAACTCATTTCAGAAAAATTAGCAGTACTTAGCTCCTCTAAAGGGACCTTGCTTGATCCAAGGACCACAATCAGCAACTTCCAAAATAACTGAATTATAACATATGAGAGCTGGAGGACTTTGGTGATTATCTGGTACAGTTATTCTGAAGAGTGAGGACATGTTAGAGTCACTCAGAGAGTTTGTTAATGCACAGATTGTTGAACCCTACACCAGAGTTTTTGATTCAATAGGTCTGGGTAGGAACCAAAAATGTGCCTTTTGAACAAGTTTCCAGGCAATTCTGAGGTTGCTGGTCTACAGACCACACTTTGAGAACCACTGATGGAGCACAACTACTCCAAACTACAGACTGAGAAAATGCAGCCTGGAGAAGTAAAGTGCATTATACCAGTGAAATATCATGGAAATAATATGGACTTTGCAGTCAACCAGACCTGGTTTCAGATCCTGACTGACTCACTTTGTGATCTCAGGCAAGTACTTGACTCCTCTGAGCCTCAGTTTCTCTTCTATGAAATGGTTAGAATAACCAGGTAGTAAACATTTGTCATTCTTTCCAGCTGCCACAGAAAGACTGAGTTGCCAGGTAGTGGCCACGGTGTCAGCGGTGCCTTCCAGCCTCTAGTCAGGGCATCAGCCCGCACACTGCACTGTCCAGTGTTTAATGGCAGTTGCCACAATGTCCCTGGCTTGATTCTGTCATCTGAGGCATTGTTTTTGGCTGTACAACCTTGGAACCAGACCTTTAGCCCTCCTATGACCTGAAAAAATCTTTCTGGAATCAAATACTGGCTTTTGCACAACTCTTGTGAGAAGTAAATGAGATAATCCCTATCACTCAATTGAAAAATATTTGGTACTCATTAAATTGAAGCCATCAAAAGAACTATCATTATTAGTTTGAAAATGAATGAGCAGTTTGGCCAGAGAGGTATTCACAGAAGCAGATGACCTGGCTCCCTCCCTGGACACCACTGAGAAAGGCAATGCAGGGAGGAGCACTCAGTCTAGCCAGCTTGGGAACTGGACTTTCTCAGGACACCTCCAAATGGTCATGCACTAGGGAAGCCTCAAATTAATTCATGAACACCAGATCTGGGTTTCCACCATGCTTTCCCTTTCCACTACCGAGGAAGTCTGTGCTCCTCTATCTAGGGCACTCCCTTTTCCAGTGAGGTACCAATTTGTTGCCTGATGAACGGAAAATTAGGATAAAGAAGAAGGTATTTCAACCAGGTCATATGGAGACCCAAAGAACCATCCCTGACCCACCAGTGACCACATTCAGCACCTCTCTCCTCAAGATAATTCTAGGCATGGACTTCTCTGGTGGTCCATTGGTTAAGAATCTGCCTGCCAACGCAGGGGACACAGGTTCAATCCTTGGTCCATCCCTGGTCTGGAAGGAGTCCACACACTGCAGGGCAACTGGGCCTGTGCACCGCAACTACTGAAGCGTACAAGCTCTGGAGCCCATGCTTCTCAAGAAGAGAAGCCACCGCAGTGAGAGGCCCATGCGCCACAACTAGACATCAGCCCCCACCTGCGCCACAACTAGAGAAATTCTGAGCGCAGCAATGAAGATGCAGCACAACTCCCCCAAAATAATAAATTAATGCATAAATGAAAGATAATTCTAGACACATGGTAACAAACTGATTGAGTTGCCCATTTGCCACATTTCATTTTGGATTAATAGATTGATACTGGTTGATCAAGGACACTTTCTTTCATTTTGTTGTTGTTCAGTCCCTCTGTTGTGTCCGACTCTTTACAACCCTATGGTCTGCAGCATGCCAGGATTCCCTGTCCTCCACCATCTCCTGGAGCTTGCTCAAACTCATGTCCATTGAGTCGGTGATGCCATCCAACCATCTCGTCATCTGTCGTCCCCTTCTGCTCCTGCCTTCTATCTTTCCTAGCATCAGAATCTTTTCCGATAAGTCGACTCTGAATCAGGTGACCAAAGTAGTGGAGCTTCAGCTTCAGCTTTCCAATGAATTCCAATGAATTCAGTCTTTAATGAATATTCAAGCTTGATTTCCTTTAGGATTTACTGGTTTGATCTCCTTGCAGTCCAAGGGACTCTCAAGAGTCTTCTCCAACATCACAGTTCAAAAGCATCAATTCTTCGGCACTCAGCCTTCTTTATGGTACAACTCTCATACATCACTACTGGAAAAACCACAGCTTTGACTAGATGGACCTTTGTTGCCAAAGTAATATCTCTGCTTTTTAATGCACCATCTAGGATTGTCATAGCTTTTCTTTCAAGGAGCAAGGGTCTTTTAATTTCATGGCTGCAATCACCATCTGCAGTGATTTTGGAGCCCAAGAAATAAAGTCTCTCACTATTTCCATTGTTTCCCCATTTACTTACCATGAAGTAATAGCACCAGATGCCATGACCTTATAATGTTTAGTTTTAACATTTACCCTATCTATTTGTGAAGTGATGGGACCAGATGCCAGCTTTTCACTCTCCTCTTTCACATTCATCAAGAGGTTCTTTAGTTTCTTTCTGCTTTCTGCCATAAGGATGGTGTCATCTGCGTATCTGAGGTTACTGATATTTCTCCTGGCAATCTTGATTCCAGTTTGTGATTCATCCATCTGGCATTTTGCATGATGTACTCTGCATATAAGGTAAATAAACAGTGACAATATACAGCCTTGACACACTCCTTTCCCAATTTTGAACCACTCTGTTGTTCCATGTTCAGTTCTAACTGTTGCTTCTTGACCTGCATACAGGTTTCTCAGGAAAAAGGTAAGGGGGTCTGGTATTCGTATCTCCCAAAGAATTTTCCACAGTTTGTTGTAACCCACACAGTCAAAGTTTTTAGCATAGTCAATAAAGCAGAAGTAGATATTTTTCTGGAACTCTCTTGCTTTTTCGATGATCCAACGGATGTTGGCAATTTGATCTCTGGTTCATCTGCCTCTTCTAAATCCATCTTGAACATCTGAAAGTTCTCCATTCATGTACTATTGAAGCCTAGCTTGGAGGATTTTGAGCATGACCTTGATAGCATGTGAAATGAGTGCAATTGTGCAGTAATTTGAACATTCTTTGGCATTGCCCTTCTTTAGGATTGGAATGAAAACTGATCTTTTCCAGTCCTGTGGCTGCTGCTGAGTTTTCCAAATTTGCTGGCATATTGAGTGCACACTTTAAAAGCATCATCTTTTAGGATTTGAAATAGCTCAGCTGAAATTCCATCACCTCCCCTAGCTTTGTTTGTAGTGATGCTTCTTAAGGCCCATTTGACTTCACATTCCAAGATGTCTGGCTCTAGGTGAGTGATCACACCATCATTGTTATCCAAATCATTAAGATCTTTTTTTTATAGTTCTTCTGTGTATTTTTGACACCTCTTCTTAATATCTTCTGCTTCTGTTAGGTCCATACCATTTCTGTCCTTTATTGTGCCCATCTTTGCATGAAGTGTTCCCTTGGTATCTCTAATTTTCTTGAAGAGATCTCTAGTCTTTCCCATTTTATTGTTTTCCTCTATTTCTTTGCATTTTTCACTTAGGAAGGCTTTCTTATCTCTCCTTTCTGTTTTTTGGAACTCTGCATTCAGATGTTTTACTTTTCTTTCTTTCATTTCAGATACATTAACATAAAGCAGAGAAAGTTGAGAGAAATCTTTTTCTCTTTCTGCCTTACTCTTCACTCCCTGCTTTATCCAATCAACCACCAAGTCCTATCAATCCCACAAATATAACTGTTTCCTGAAATTGTCCTTTCCATCTCTACTGCCATCTCTTTAACTCAACCAACACCATCACTCATTATCTCATTATCCATTTTGCTCGCTCCCCTCTAACTCCACTAACTCCATTCTAATCCATTCTCCACTTAGGAGCTAGAATGACCTTTTCAAAACCCAAATTTAATCAAGCCACTCCTTTCAGCTAAAACCTAATTAATTTAGTCCATTAAAATAATTGCTTATTTCCAGCAGATTCATGTCAATGTATGGCAAAACCAATACAATATTGTAAAGTAATTAGCCTCCAATTAAAATAAATAAATTTATATTAAAAAATAAAATGATTGCTTATTTCCTAGAAAAATGTCAAAAATCCTTAGTATAGTATTGCTACAATGCCTAGTAGTATTTGCAAGTTCAGTTCAGTTGCTCAGTCACGTCTGAATGTTTGCAACCCCATGGACTGCAGCACGCCAGGCCTCCCTCTCCATCACCAACTCCCAGAGTTTACATGAACTCATCTCCATTGAGTTGGTGACACCATCCAACCATCTCAGCCTCTGTTGTCCCCTTCTCCTCCTACCTTCAATCTTTCCCAGAATCAGGGTCTTTTCAAATGAGTCAGCTCTTAGCATCAGGTGGCCTAAGTATTGGAGTTTCAGCTTTAGCATCAGTCCTTCCAATGAATATTCAGGACTGATTTTCTTTAGGATGAACTGGTTGGATCTCCTTGCAGTCCAAGGGACTCTTAAGAGTCTTCTCCAACACCACAGTTCAAAAGCATCAATTCTTCGGCGCTCAGCTTTCTTTATAGTCCAACTATCACATCCATACATGACTACTGGAAAAACCATAGCTTTGACTAGATGGACTTTTGTTGGCAAAGTAATGTCTCTGCTTTTTAATATGCTGTCTAGGTTGGTCATAATTTTCCTTTCAAGGAGTAATCATCTTTTAATTTCATGGCAGCAATCACCATCTGCAGTGATTTTGGAGACCATGAAAATAAAGTCTGTCATTGTTTCCACTGTTTCCCCACCTATTTACCATGAAGTGATGGGACTGGATGCCATGATCTTAGTTTTCTGAATGTTGAGCTTTAAACCAACTTTTTCACTCTCCTCTTTCACTCTCATCAAGAAGCTCTTTAGTTCTTCTTCACTTTCTCCCATAAGGGTGGTGTCATCTGCATATCTGAGGTTATTGATATTTCTCCCGGCAATCTTGATTCCAGCTTGTGCTTCTTCCAGCCCAGCGTTTCTCATGATGTACTCTGCATAGAAGTTAAATAAGCAGGGTGACAATATACAGCCTTGATGTACTCCTTTCCTTATTTGAAACCAGTCTGTTGTTCCATGTCCAGTTCTAACTGTTGCTTCTTGACCTGCATACAGATTTCTCAAGAGACAGGTCTGGTGGTCTGGTCTTCCCATATCTTTCAGAATTTTCCACAGTTTGTTGTGATCCACACGGTCAAAAGCTTTGGCATAGTCAATACAACAGAAAAAGATGTTTTTCTGAAACTTTTTTGCTTTTTCGATGATCCAGTGGATGTTGGCAATTTGATTTCTAGTTCCTCTGCCTTTTCTAAACCCAGCTTGAACATCTGGAAGTTTGCAATTTATGTACTGTTGAAGCCTGGCTTGGAGAATTTTGAGCATTACTTTACTAGCGTGTGAGATGAGTGCAATTGTGTGGTAGTTTGAGCATTCTTTGGCATTGCCTTTCTTTGGGTTTGGAATGAAAACTGACCTTTTCCAGTCCTGTGGCCACTGCTGAGTTCTCCAAATTTGCTGGCATATTGAGTGCAGCACTTTCACAGCATCATCTTTTAGGATTTGAAATAGTATTTGCAGGAGCTTTAATAAATATTTGTTGAAGGAAGGGTGTCTCTGGACCTGAGAGGAACTGCCTTGTCTCTTGTGTGTTAATCTGACTTGTTTAAATCTCAGAGCACCTCCTTATTTCCAACCCCCTGGAAGCACCTCATTGTAGTATAGTAGCCTCTGGCATTACAAAGTGATTTTCCTCAAGGTCACAACTGGTGACTAAGCACCAAATAGAATATACAGCCCTATTGTTCTTAACTGGGGAACCACTGTCAAGTGAGAGGCAATCACAGTTCAAAAGTGACAACCACCAGTAGGACGTTTGACCTTCCTGCTACACTCCCACCAAGTTTCCAGGCCTTCATATAGAGTCTTTCAAAGATAAAGGAAATCCACCTTCTTACCCTCCCAAAGAAGTCCCATTCATCTTTAGACAATTCCACCAGTTGTTGAAAATGAGACATTTCAAAAAAAAAAAGACAATGAGACATTTCAAAGAATAATCTACCCTAGCCAGTTTATCAAGGGATAGAATGAGGGCAAGCAGGCCATAAGAGAGAGAGAGACCAGTTCTCCCTCCTGTGGTGGTGCTAAGGTACCTTGACCAGCTGCCTCTAAGAGAAGAGGAAGGTGGGTGACTTGGGCCTCAGCTTAGCTCAGGGAGAGATTCAGGCTCTCTAGCCTCAGAGATTCTATGAGCTCCTATAGACTAGCCAGGACTAGAACAAGGAAAGGATGTGTGTGGAGGAAATGGGATTAATCCCAGCTCAAATGTTGGGTGGAATCCCAGCTGCTGCAGCTGCTGAGGGCTTAACCAGCTGTTCCCTGGGCAGCTGCAATGTTCAGCCCAGACCCGGCTCTCAGGGTGGCAGCTCTGTATCAGCTTAAGGCCATCAGCTCCAAGCAAGTCAAGGCTCTGTGGAAAGAATCGCTGGAAAGCAAAAGAGAATAGCAGAGAGTCCCCAATTCCGAGAACTTTTGTTTGGACATCATGTGGTTTGAAATCAGACAACTGTGTTCTTAGGTTATGTGGTCTCAAGGAGGGAAGTTGAGAGACAGTTTGGGTTTAGGTTTCAGAGAGAAGCAAAGCAAGGACTGGAGGTACTGCCTTCAATTCTCCTTTCCTTTCCTGTCCTGCTTCAATTTCCCTACACTTCCCCCACCACCATGGGTTTCCATAACATGTCCCCCATGGGAATGGATGCATTTCCTACTTGTGATCAGAATTAGTGACACTCACATGCTCCAATGAGGACTAATGTACTTAGGGATAAAGATAACCCCAAAAGCCCATCTAATTGTGAGTTTATTTTTTAAACAAATATTTATTTTTGGCTGCAGTGGGTCATGGTTGTGGCACTCAGGTTCAGTAGTCGCAACGGACAGGCTTATTTGCCCCATAGCATGTAGGATCTTAGTTCCCCAAACAGCAATCAATCCCATGTCCCCTGCATTGGAAGGTGGATTCTTAACCACTGGATCACCAGAGAAGTCCCAGCAGTTTCTTTTTTTAAGTGCAAGTTTGATTTTCCTCTTCACCTGCTTCAAATCCTGCAATTGTTTTCCAAATTTCAGACAGAATTGAAAATCCTTCAAGTTACCGCATCTCCCTTGCACTGTACTGAACCTGTCAGTGCTCCTCAGATTCATCTTATCATCACTCCCCAACTCCAATCCTTGGCACATACTGTTCTCTTTGCTTGAACAACTCTTATCCATCTCTCAGGTCTCAGCTTAAACGTCATTTCTCATCTCCTCACCACACTCAACCACCTTCTAACCACTTATGCCTATCTCCCCAGAGGACTTGTAAGAACTGTGCTTGACTTTACTGTCCTATCCCCATGGTACAACACCATATTTGGCACATAGCAGGTACTCAACAAACCCTGATTAGAGATACCCCTTTCTCATGGGAGATGTTCATCATCAACCAGGTCACATATAGAGACAATAACAGAGAAGCGGGCTTGAATGTGCTAACTGGCCACAAAATCCCCCATAGGGAAATACCCCAACCAGCCATAGACTGCTTCCCATAGACAGCTGCTTCAGGCTCCCAGACAGAGAAGAAAGCTTCCTCCAATAGAGCAGGAACTACAAAAGCAGTCAGGGATAAACATCTCAAGACTCTAGGTCAGAAATGCTAATTTTTCAAACAGAGTTCATTATTTTTACTAAGGACCCCATCTTAGCACTGGGTCCTTTTTATGCTTTGTGGCTGTTTAGCATCTTCATTGCTGTGTGTGGGCTTTCTCTAGTTGAAGGGATCAAGGGCTACTCTCTAGTTGCAATGCGCAGACTTCTCCTTGTGGTGGCTTCTCATTGCAGAGCACAAGTTCTAGGGCGTGCAGGCTCGGCAGTTGTAGTGCACAGGCTTAGTTACCCTGAGGCAGGCGGGATCTTCCCAGATCAAAGATCGAACCCACGTTGCTTGCATTGCAAGGTAGATTCTTAACCGCTGAACCACCAGAGAAGTCCTGGCCTCTTCTTATTTCAAACATTTCTAGAAGCTTACTTTATTCTGCTAGAGCTCCCATAACAAAATATCATAGACTGGGTGGCTTAGACATCAAACATTTATTTTCTCATAGTTTTGGAAGCTAGAAAAATCCAAGATCAAGGTTCCAGCCAATGCAATTTCTGGTGAGAGCTCTCTTTGTGGCCTGTAGATGGCTGCCTTCTCACTACAGCCTATCATTGAGCATGTGAAGAGAGAGAAAGCAAGCACTCTCCTGTGTCTTCTTGAAACGACACTAATCCCGTCAGATCAGGGCCCACTCTAATGACCTCATTTAACCATAATTACTTCCTTAGAGGCCCCATTTCCAAATATAGCCACACAGACATGAGAGCTTCAACAGATGAATTTGGGGGTGACATACATTCAGTCCATAACAAAGCTCAATATTCCCTCTCCTCTAATTCAAAAAGAGCTGAGAGTCTTCTCTTGCTTTCTGGGTTGGTGTACCCACCTGCTATGGATTACTGCCAGAAACTTGCACCTACATCTATATTTCCTTAAGCAGTGGCTAGGTAAGGAAGCCAGTCCTCCAGACAGGAGGAAGAAGAGTCAACGAAAATGAGAGAGTACTGTCAGAAAGTGAGACTTACTAGTGACTCAGTGAAGGGAATGAGGAAGAGTTAACACTAGCTTAAGACCCCATAGGATGTGGCCCCATCCATGAAGGCAGTCTTATAGTTATTCCTGCCCCAGTTTCCTCTTCTGTAATAAATCTCACTGAGTTATGTGAGGACTAAATGAGGACGCAGGTAAAGTGCTAAAACAGGGCCTAGCCTATAGTACGTTCTCAGGCAGCGTTAGCTATAGTTACACTTCCCAGTCTCCTGTTCTAACCAGCCTGCGCATTCGCATTCCAGATTCCAAGTCCTTGCTCACATTGTTACTTCTATCTGGAATAGCCTTTCTAGTCTCCTCCACCTACACATTCTAAAACATCCTATTCAGGCCCTACTTTCTCCACAAGGCCTTCTGGGTACAAATATGACATTTACCACCCATTCAACTCATCTTAAGTAACACTGTTGCTTAGGTAGTTAACCATCTTAAACTTTTGAGAAACTATTTCTTAATTTTTATGTTTTTCCGTGTCTAATATGATGCTACACTGTGTATGTTCAGCAAATCCTGATGAAGAAAGGAAGGGGAGAAAAATCTGAATTCTGGGTAATAAAAAGGTCACAGAAACCTTTACCATCTGAGCCACCTGGGAAGCCCCCAAAGTTCACCTGAACCTCAACACAGTGCTTCTCAACTCCAGTTTCCCAAAATGCCAAGAGGTCTTGGCAGGATGATCAACAAAATGCTCTGTAAATTCTCAAAACAAGATTACTTTTAATTATACTTCAGTTCTAAAGCAAACCCACATCTGTCACATAGCACTTTCTGAAGAACAGAATGTTATGAAATCAAACAAGTAAAGAGGCAACACAACCCCTCAAAAGTCCAGGAACCACTGATAATGCTGATTCTGGTAGAGTGGTATGGAGAGAAGCAGACAGTCTATAGACAGCAGAGCAGCAAAGGCAGAGAGAAATAGATGCAGAGCATAGAACACTTGGTAGTTTCCATTCCAGTTGGGCACATACACTGCTATTGTCAACGATCTTGTCAGGCAGGGATCAGTAACTCCAGGTCTGCCTGACTTCCAAGTCATGCCCTTTCCCTAATTCTCACTGCCTATTTTGTTAATGAGAAGGGGTGTTGTACTTAGAGATGTCCTGTGGCCCAGTTGAATATGCCTCCTGGCCATCTTCATAGAGATGGTGTTCTTTGCTGCTTGAGGGAAGGTAATGGATTTTATTTTAGGAAGCTAGGAGAGCCTCAGAGGAAAAGAATAATGAGGAATGAGAGTGGGGGTGCGAGTGGGGGAGGTGAGAGGTGAGCCTTCAACCTGGGAAGTAGTCTATAGGATGTAGTTTAAGGGAAACCAATTAATTGTTGTCCCCAAATATCTCCTGCCCAACACATTAAGGTGCTAGGAATCAGCACCATTATGGCTTTATGGTTTAAGGCCTTATTTTCAGCAGGTCTTTTAAATACATGCATTATATGAAAAGAGTAGTAAAAACAAGGAGCCCATCAACAACATAGAAATTTGTAAGTTTAGTCATCACCTGGAGTGACATGACAGGAGGGCATCAGGATCTGACAGAATGAGACAAGGGCAGGTTTAGAAAGTAGGAAAGGTCCACAGCTTGGAGTGTGTTTCTGAAGTCACTCTGAAAGGGGAAGGGTGGTGGTAATGGGCACTTGGTGAGGACAGAGGGAAATGGCTGTGGAAGAATATAAAGGTAAACTTAGTTGTCGTTTAGTCGCTAACATGGGCTGTAGCCTGCCAGGCTCCACTGTCATGGGATTTCCCAGGCCAGAATACTGGAGTGGGTTGCTATTTCCTTCTCCAGAGATCTTCCCCACCCAGGGGTTGAACTTGCTTCTCCTGCTTGGCAGGTGGATTCTTTACTACTGAACAAAGGTAAACTTCGCCTGTTTCCAAATGTTGGTTTTATCAAGCACTACCTGGAACCCTAAATATGCTTTCACCTCCAAACACTGAACCCAAAGGGGCCCAGGGTGAGGGAGATAAGTAGGTTAACTTGGATGCACATCAAAGTCTGGATTACTACAGGCTACAATATACTTCCAGCTTCCAGGAGCCACAGGGCTAAACCAAGAAAGAGGGATGCAAAAGTGCCACTTTCCAAATGAGAGGCAGGTGGGCTCCTCACCAGCCCCTGACACCTGTGGCTCAGCCTGGCAGCTTAACAGGCCCATCCACCCCTCTTGCCCAGGGGGAGAAGGCCTTTTGCACAAATCCATCCACCATCTGTACAGCATATAGTTCCTCTTTCCTCGGGGCTAGAAGGGAACCGATCCTGAAGGCCACTAGAGGGCAGTGTATAGCAGGGTCCTTGCCCTGGAAGAGCACAGCTGCCACAGGGAAAGGTGGGCTCCTGGTGGTACCAACACTTAACCATCCTTCAGGCCCTGACACTCTCCTTCCAGTGCACTGCAACTCCCTCGGAGCTTCCATTCCTAACTCAGAGGCACCTGCCTGCCTAGATTCCAGGGAAGCAGAGCTAGCAATAATGGGAGAGGGGAGAGGGGAAAGGGGGAGGAAGCCAGTAGAAACAACCACCAGGAAGCTGATCAGAAAGGGGACTCAGTTTTTAATTCCTATATTCCCTTGCTTGGAGAGCCTATGTCCCCTCTGCTGCCATACATCTGGGCTGAAGTTGCTCTCTGTGCTCAGCCCATCAGGAAGAACAGGTTCCAGCCCTCTGTGCAGGTTCTTTCTCTTGATCAAGAATGTATGGAGACTACCAGTTATGAATTAGCTATGGTTTTTCCAGTAGTCATGTATGGATGTGAGAGTTGGAATGAAAGCTGTCCACCGAAGAATTGATGCTTTTGAACTGTGGTGTTGGAGAAGACTCTTGAGAGTCCCTCGGACAGCAAGGAAATCCAACCAGTCCATCCTAAAGGAAATAAGTCCTGAATATTCATTCGAAGGACTGATGCTGAAACTGAAACTCTAATACTTTGGCCACTTGATGCAAAGAACTGACTCATTTGAAAAGACCCTGGTGCTGGGAAAGATTGAAGGTGGGAGGAGAAGGGGACGACAGAAGCTGAGATGGTTGGATGGCGTCACCAACTCAATGGACATGAGTTTGAATAAACTCTGGGAGTTGGTGATGGAGAGGGAGGCTGGTGTGATGCAGTCCATGGGGTTGCAAAGAGTCAGACATGACTGAGCGACTGAACTGAGCTGAGGGATTGCCATGAGTTGTCAGTTGGTCCAGTCTCCTCCCAAGGAGAAAAAAAAAATCAGTCCCATGTAGACACCCCACCCTCACCCCCCACTGCACACACACCAGAGTAGAATGCAGGCTATGGTGATTCTTGAGCAGGGGAGACTGCAGGCTAACAAATGGGAGCCAGAATTCTTTAAGTATCAGTACCTAAAATGGCTTGAACCTCCTTTGGAGCCCCTATGAACAGAGAAAGAATGCGTTTGAGTTGTCTTGTTCTTTGGATAACCCTGGTCTCTTCAACAGTCGGGTATGCAGACACGTGGGCAGAATGCTAGTCCTCTCTGATGGGAAAAAGAACTAGCAGCCTAGAAAAGGGCAGACTCTTCTGGTCTCAGTTGCTGCTGGTCGACAGGGAGGCCTCCAGAGAGGAGGAAGCAAGGCAGGACGACCTGCTGGGAAACAAGGGGGGATGGGAAGTAAGGTATGGTCCCCTTTCTCCATACCCCTCCCCCAATCTGGAGGCAAATCACCATCTGAATAGAGATATTTCCCAATAAGCTCCTGGAACCCTTTCTTTTATTAGCCCACTTGTAGGAAAATGTTATGACCATGCCTCGGCCCCTCATCTTGCCAGGCTGGGCAAGCAGATCATTATATTACAATTTATAAATAGAAAATAAAATAAAATAATCGAGTGGGGCTGAGGCACTGGGGAATAAGAGGAGAAATAGTCCTCGTCAAGGAGTATCCATCATCAACTCCATCTACCTAGGACCCAACCTCCTAATTAGAGGTTGCCCCTAAACCATCTCATCCATTTTCTCCCTACCCCTCCCCGCCATCAGCATCGTCTGCTGCGCATATCCCCGGATCTCAGCCCGCACGCTCGCGTTTAGGCGGGTGCCACGAGTTTTCTATGCCTGGAACGCTCAGTCCAGCAGCTCCTCAGCCAAGCGATAGAGGAACCGAGAGTACCAATGCATGCCAGTCGGCTGAACGGCCCCGCCCGGAAGCAGCGCCCCCAGCGCGTGCAGCAGGCGCAAAGGAGCAAAGGCGCGGTGCGCCCACTGGTGACTTTCCAGAACCGCGTAGCATGAGGCCAGGACATCGTTGACCAGCAGCGTCCCGTGCGCTGTGAGCGGTGCGAAAACGCCCACGGCTTCCTCCCGCGCCACGCGGGCCACGCGCGCCGGCCGAAGGGCGTCCCCGCCTGGCGCCAGCACCGAGTCCCCCGCGCGCAACCGGCGCGCGAACACCGGTGCAAAGTCGCCTGGCGCGGGCGCTGGCCCCCGAGCCGCGAACACCAAGTGCCAAGGCGTGAGCAACAGCTTGCGCGGGGGCCGCTCGGTCTCCACAGCTACGAAAGAGGCCCGGCGCTGCAAGTCCCGGTCCAGGAAGAGCAATACGGGCGTGGGCACCACCCGGCCGGCCGCGTCTGCCGCCAGCACCCAGTCTCCGCGATGCAGTTCCCGCAGCCCCTTCCGCTCGCCGCTCCGCAGGCGCACGGTGGCATTTCCCGGAAAGCAGCCGCCTGCCCTGACCGCCAGGGAGTTATCTGCAAGGAACAAGCAGAGAGAGAGGACTGAAGACCAGCGGTTCCAGAATGTTAGTAAAGATTCTGAAGGACGTGGGTCAAGCTCAGGACAGACTTCACCAGTCCCGGAACAACAAGCACGTTCCCCCAGATCGGGTCCCAACCGGGCAGAAATGGAAGGCTGGTTTAACAACGCCAACGCCTCTTTGGTCTCCCCTAGGGTCGCAACCGGGTTGTGCACCCTCAGTTTCCCGAAGGGACCTCACCACCCACCCCCTACTGTACCAGCTTTGACCGACACGTGGACGTGGTTGCGGGACTCATAGTAGACCCAGTCGAAGCCGGCTTCCACGGCCAGGCGCGCCAGCAACCCATACTTGTTGCGGTCGCGGTCGGATGTGGTGATATCCAAGGCACGTCCTTCGTAATGAAGTGAGTCCTGCGCGTGGTGGCCGTCCTCGTCCCAGCCCTCGGTCACCCGTAGGCGCACTCCGGGCCACATGTTCATCACGGCTATGGCCAGCGCGTTCACCCGCTCCTTACAACGCTGGCGGGGAATAAAGTCAATCTGCTCAGTACCACGACCACCACCACGGGGGCAAAAGCGACCTGGACGGGAGAGTTGATTCTTGTTTTCCCGACTCACCCCTCCCCCCACACCGAACTCCCTCCTAGATTTTGAGTGCCCTGGGGAAGTGAGAATCTGAATGGGTGTCGTCGTTAATCTACGCCCTCCAGGGCGGCTTTGCGACCTGCGGAGTCACCCTGAAGTTGAAAGGGAGCACCCAAACCTAGTTCTTTCCCCTACTTTTGATTTCTGCCCTTCATCTCTAGTTGTTCTGGAACTTTGTTCTGGAACCTCAGCTCAACCTGGTAGAGGGCAAGAAAGCGGGTGGGAGCTTGGTCAAGGAAGGGCTGAGCAGCCTGGCTCCGCGAGAGGAGCCCCTGTTTTAGCCTGGCCCCCGCCCCAAGCCCCGGCTCCCCTCCCTCCTCCTGATTCATCTTTTGTTTCGTTGCCTTCCCTGGCACCGGGCACCGCTTCCTTCCTTCCTTCCTCCTCCTCCTTTCAGCCCCTAGCATTAACCCTTTCGTGGTGCGAGTGCCCCCCACAGAGGTGCCCAAGCGGAGCCGTGCGGGATCTAGGCTGCTGGAAAAAGGGCTGGGGTGGCGGGGGCTGCGCGAAGTACAATGGCCATTCTCCGGGATGACTTAACCGAACGAGAATCCCGGGCCGAGGCCGGGGACGCGCCGGGAGAAGCGGACTCAGCAGCTCCATCCACAAAGGCGCTTTTCAGCCGCCCCGGCGCAGGGAGAGGAAAGGGCAGAAAGCCGCGCCCCCCATCCCAGCTCCGGCCCGCCGGGTCCCCTCCCCCAGCGCGACCAGCCCTCCCAGTTCCAGCTCAGGCTCTGCCAGCCCTTGAGAACCCCCCATTCGCTCGGTCTCTTGTTCCGGAGGCCGCGCAGAAAGGCGTGGGAGTAGCACCTGAGACTAACGCGAGCTGCCCTTGCGCGGATCTGGGGGGCCCCCTGCAGGGTGGGAGTGGAGACGAGGAAAAGCAGCCGCGGCTGGAAGCCTGCACCGGGGGAGGGAGACCACGGTTATCTCGGCTGCTCCAGTCTGGGAGCCGGAGACCTTGGCGCGCACCACAGCACGGACCTCACGGGAGGAGGCGCAGAGGACCGCTTCCTTTTCTTCTCCCCGCTCCGGTCTCTCCTCGGACTTGGTTTTTTCCTAACTGGCCAGAGGGACATTTCCCCCCTGCCCTTCTTTCCCGAGTCTTCTACACCTCCGCAGGGTTGGAGAGGAGGGGAGGGGAAGACAGGAAAAGTGGTAACTCCTTCCAACTTTTTGTCGTTTTGTCCCCTACGGAGGCCCTGAGGCCTTGACCTGCGGGGGCAGCAGCCCAGTGCAGAGCCAACTCAATGAAGGCCTTTTGCAGCCAGGGTGTGGGAGATAAGCAGGACGGAGGGGGTTCCCGTGCCTGTCAGAAATTCTCCTGGTCCTGTCCCTTGTTCTGCCCCCTCTGCTGCAGGTGGAAGCCAGAGGAAAGGGCCAGGATACTCCATGACCAAGGAGGGAAGGCGTTTCCCCTTCCCAGTCTCTGGGTAGGTAAGGCTTCAGGGAATTCTTTCTCCCCTGGACAGGTTTTCCTAACAAAGTAACCTGGAAAACTATGGCAGTTAATCAGAGGAAATCCGTCCCCCTCCCGCTCCCCCCACCTTCCCACTCCATACACAATTAGGTGGTGTAATGGAAAGTGTATAGGACTTAGAATCAGGAGTCCTGAATTCTAGACTCAGCCATGCCACTAATTAGTTTTAAGACTTTGATTAAATCACTTTTCCTCCTGGGGCCCAGCTCGGAGATGTAAAAATGGGAGGTGGAGGATGGAAGAATGTGACCTCCAAGTTCCCTTCCAGCTCTGACAGTTGAGATCACAGGCCAGAGGTGGTCCCTCTCCTCGCACCCTAGGTTGTTGGTTAGGTTCTGGTCTGCAGCAGATGCTCAATACATAGTCGTTGAATTCATTTTAACCCTTTAATTCCAAGGAAAGTCCTTGAGCTAAACTGTGTTTGAGGGACACAGGAATCCTTTGGGTCTCAGGTGTGTCCATCTATTCTTCCCATTGGAGATTGGTTTTTGCTCCAGGACAGTGGTTTAGACTCTAGATAGATAGCTTTACCCAGTTCTGGGATGCCTCCCCCATACCAAAGACAATTCCTGCCCAGCCCTCCTCAGGTAGATGTCCCTGATGATCTGTCCCTTGGTCACCACTTTCCCAGTCCCATCAGTACCTTTGGCCCTTGAGCTTTAACATTACCAGGTCAGGAGCCAGGCTAAGGGTAGAGTTCTGTCTGCTGCCTAGCCAGCTCCTGGCCCCCAGCTCACCCCAGCCCTTCCTGCCTGGCTCGGTAGCTGACCCCCGGTCCACGCCTCAGCCATTTCCCGTCTCGCCTGCCGCCATCCTCCTTTCCCCGCCCTCCCTGTCTCTCCCAGCTTCACTCTCACTAGTCCCTCCTCCCCCTCCCCAGCCCGGCCTCTCCCTGGATCCCTCTAGATCAGTAAATCCAGCCAGCAGAGGTGTTCTTTTTTTTTGGGGGGGGGGGGGGGTGAGAAGTGGAGGTAGGTCCTTGAGATTAAGGTCTCTATAGATGAAACTCAGTTCAACATCCCTCCCCCCCAGCTGCCAGAGGAGAGCAGAGAAATTGACGTGCCCTCGAGCAGGTGGGGAGAGGCCCTCCTTACCTCGGTCATCAGGCGGTCTGCACCACTGTTCTCCTCATCCTTGAAGATGATGTCGGGGTTGTAGTTAGGCACCAGGTCCCGGAAGCGCTCAGAACCTCTTGTCACCCTCCCCTCAGCTGGCCCACTGGCGCCCAGGGTCCGCTCGGGCACGCTGGGCACAAACTGCTTGTAGAGCAGCGGCACGAGCTGTTTGCGCACATAGCGGCGCCGGCCGACCGGTCCCCGGCCCGGCCCGCAGCTCTGAGCCGGCAGCGCCAGAAGTGCCAAGCAGCACAGGGGCACCAGACTGGCCGGCAGCGCCATAGATGCAGCGGACTCGGGCCAAAAGGGAACGTTCTTGTTCTCACCAGCTCGCCCGTCACTTGGGCATCTCCCCAGGCACCACAGAGCGCAGCAGGCAGAGCTGCCCCCAGAGTGCCCTAGAGCTCTGTGGCTCTGCGCACCTGGCTGCTGCTAGCTTTGCCTACATACCCTTGGGGGGTCTGGAACCTGCTACTGACGGGCCATCATAGCAGGGAAGGGGGGGTCGTGGGTAAGTGCCAACCCTGCTGGCTCTGCCGCCTGGCTCCGGCGCTGCCAGAACGCCGGCTCCGCCTTAAGTGGCCCCTGGCCCCGCCCCCCGCCCTTCTCCCAGGACCGTCCCGCCCCCTCCCACCGGGGCGGGGGCTCTAGCCGGCCACCACTGGTCCACTTCATTTCCATCCCGGAAGCCAGGCAGGCACCTGCCTCGGAAATTCTAGCAGCTTTAATCCTTGGCTGCCTGGATAAGCATCCTTCTACCTCTAAGTTTATGCGTGGCACCAAACCATCCTCCTCTGATACTTGAATTAGATCTTTGCTCTCCCCAAGCCTACCCTGATAGCGCGTCCCGTCTAGGAGGTATGGGATCCAATTTCTGCCCAAGGCCAATAAAGCCCTTTGGGCACACAACTCCTTTCTCTGTGTCCTCCCCCAGCCTCCCCACTTCCATCTCTCCTCCTTAGCAGTAACTAGGACTGGAAGGGATGGGTACCAGAGAACCCTTTCCCTGGTAGCTTTGTAGTCTTCTGCTAGGAGCTTCCTCAGAATCAGGAACAGATCTTCATAGTGATAGTCTGGTTCAGGACTTCAAACTTTTGTCCCCTCTCTTATCCTTGCCGGATACCCAGTTTGTGGATTGGAAACTGCTGGAGGACCTGTTCAGCAGGTACTTAAAAGTCATAGTCTCTAACAGACTGATGATCACTTCCCTTTACCTTCCATCAGGGCATCTTATTAGGGCTTCCCTGGTGGCTCAGATGGTAAAGAATCTGCCTGCAATGCAGGAGACCCAGGTTCAATTCCTGGGTTGGGAAGATCCCCTGGAGAAGGGAATGGCTACCCACTCTAGTATTCTTGCCTGGAGAATTCCACTGATAGAGGAGCTGGGCAGGCTACAGTCCATGGGGTTGCAAAGAGTCAGAAACGACTGAGCGACTAACATACACACACACACACATGGCATCTCTATCTTTTTCCTTCTCCAAACCTTCTGGAGCTCTGCTTCTAGCCACTCAGGTCTCTCTCATGTCAAAGGCTTTGAAGTTGCAACACTTCACCCATTGATCTACTGTCATTTAGAAGTCTTTCTCTAAGAAGCCTTCCTTAATGTACTGACACTGGACCTCTGTTTCCTTGAGAATGAGAAATTAACCACCATTTATCGCAGTATGGTATTAAAATTATGTCACCCTTATCAGGAGGCTTCCCAGGTGGCACTAGTGGTAAAGAACCTGCCTGCCAATGCAGGAGACCTAAGAGACGCGGGTTCAATCCCTGGGTCAAGAAGATCCCCTGGAGAAGGGAATGGCACCCACTCCAGTATATTTGCCTGGAGAATCCCATGGACAGTCCATACGGTTGCAAAGAGTGACTGAAGCAACTTAGCATGCATGTACATAAACACGCACCCTTACTAGACAAAGCAATTCCTAAATACAAACTTAGCTGAGTGCCTGGCCTATAGTAGGTGTTCAGCCTACTATATCTGTGTATCTGTGGCAACTACATTCTTTTTTTGGATCCCATACTCACTCAGCTCCTGGCTAGTATTCACAGTAACCTGTGTACCTTAGAAAAAAGCAGCCCTTCCTCAAGTCATTGGCTTGCCATTTGCAAAAAAATAGTTGTAGTAACCATGCATACAGTGACTAAGAGGTGAATGGTGCCCCTGGAAGCTGTGCAATGTATAATCTGCATAACCATGAGCAGAAACATTGTCCCTACCCCCAATATAGCAGGAGGGCTTGCAGAATATTCAAGGCACCGATAGCCTCTGGAAATACAGAGTTAGGCTCTTTTCAGAGGTAGGAATCACAAACCTTTGTCAGGCAGCCCCTTCTTTTACCTCTTCCTATGCTGATGCCCATTTACCCCCAATAACCAAGGCACCCAAGAAATAAGGCTTGGGTGTAAGGAAAAGTCAGGTGACCAGCCAGGTTTTAGCAAGGCCAAGGGAGGAGGAGCTTCCCACTGCCTGATTGTATGGCCTAACACCAGACCCAAGTCCCCAGAATGCAGATAGAGAAGAGGGAAAGGATGGTGGGAAGGACCCCTCTATTTCCCTCTGTAGACTCAGGACTGGTGGGAGCAAAGCTGTTCAGACAGACAGACAGGACCTTTAAAAAAATACCAAAGAAAACCCTGGTATCAACTTTATTGCTGATGGTTGTGGCCTCTTCCTCCCTATGCCCTCGTCTCTCCAGCGGTCCACAGCCCCTCCAGGATAGCACAGTGCTTAGGCTCTGCTGGGCCAGAGGCAAGGGAAGACAATCTGCCTCCCAAGTTGGCCACTGGCTCTGACCCTCCCCTGCCCCCACCCCACCCTATTGCACATCAAATCATGTAAACATGGCTAAGGGCATGGCCCTGAACAGCAGTGAGGCAGATTGACGTGTGTAAACAGATTTGAGACCAGGAGCCAGACCCAGTCTTCAGCCCCACCCCATGCTGGGGCCCACAGTTAAATCTGCAGAAGCAAGGGGGCCTGGTCCCAAACTCTGGCTCAGATTATGCAGCAGTGCAGAAGGCTCAGCTCCCCTCTGCCACCCACCCTCTCAGATTCCAGGTCCTGAGGGTCACCCACCCCTGGGCGCCTCTCCAGGCCTGGGCAGCAGATGGCAGTGTCCAGTTTTCTCCCTCCCACCCCCAGCTGAAGGTCACTGGTGCTGGGTCTTCTTAGACACCCGGGGGAAACCAGAGACAGGCAACGGTAGTCTGTCCAGCCCTGGGGAAGAGGCAGGGGATAGTCAGAAGCAGGGTTTAGGTCAGTCCTCAGAAGCCACAGAATGGGTGGTGAGTATGCCATCTCCCCTGCTTGGGATGACCACTGTTCCAGACAGTTCCATCTTACAACCACCCCACCAGCCTCTCCCTGACACCCTCTCACCAAAGGCCCGGATCAGCTCTGCCCGCACAGCTGCCGTGAAGGTCTTCACCAGACAGAGAGTGGTGAGGCCCGCAAAGGCTGCATTGTAGAGGAACACGATGTAGAAGTTGCCCAGCCAGTTGAAGCGTCCAAAGTCACCCAGCAGGTCAAAGCGAGTGAGCCCTGAAGTACAAAGGCCAGGATGGGAGGTAGGCTCCCCAATCCTTCCCTGGCTCAGAGCCGAGCTTTCTGCTGCCTCCTGGTGGCCACATCTCAACACTGCAACGGATAGGTTGGCTTCTACACATTAGTTGTTCCTACATCCCAACTTGTCTCAGGGACAGTTCAGGGCAGTTGAAGCAAGTATCAGCTGCTAGGCTTGCTCCAACTTCCCTTCCAGAGTCTGGCATCCTCTCCTGGAGTGTGTATGTGTGTGTGTATGTGTCTATGTGTGTTGGGGTTGGGGGATCCCCTCTGGCTCCACGTGTCCCAAGGAGCTCCCTGGGCCTGCTACTTGTTCCTGGGCCAGAAACCTCAAGCTGGTCACCAAGTGTTCTTTTTCAGTAGACAGAGCAGTGTGGCAGCTGAGAAACTGGGCTCTTATTGTGGCTGCTTTGGTTCATATCTGAACTCCACCTCATCTAACTGTGATCTGAAGCAACTTCCTTAAACGTCTGTGCCTCAGTTTCTTCAACTATAAAGTAGGGAATTAAAAAAAAAAAAAGTAGACAAAATAATGGGACTGTGAGAATTAAATGAGACAACACACATGAGGAACCATATGTGCCAGGTGCTATTCCAACACTTACTGAGCCCCTAACAATAATAATATAATTATCATAAATTAATATTCTTGAGCCCCTCCCCTACTTAAAAAAATATTCCTACCAGCTTCCAACCTAAAAGGAACTAACTGCTGGACACACAGGCCAAGTATCCTAAATCCCAAGGCATAAAGTAGAAATGGTAGAGTAGAGAGAATATAAACTTAAAAACCAAATAGAACTGATTTAAATACTAAATAAGGCTTCCCTGGTGGCTCAGACAGTAAGGAATCTGCCTGCAGTGTAGGAGACCTGTGTTTGATTCCTGGGTCAGGAAGATCCCCTGGAGAAGGAAAAGGCTACACACTGCAGTATTCTTGCCTGGAGAATCCTATGGACGGAGGAGCCTGGCAAGATACAGTCCATAGGGTTGCAGAGAGTCCAACACGACTGATAATGTACAATAGATGGACGATAATGGTGGGAGAGGTGGGGAGCCTATGCAACTCCCCGACTACCTTGGGGTGAACACTTTTACCAGGTAATGCTCAAAAGTGTAACTAGTTTACCCCGAAGTAGTAGGGGAGTCGCATAGGTTCCCCTTCTTCCCCATCATCATCTAGATCCTAGCTCTAAAGATGGGAGGAGAATTGAGCTTAACATTTGATGCCCAGTGTGCAGAAAAAGCACTGGACGGGGGCTCAGGGTAGAGAGGTTCTGGCCTGACTCGGCCTTGCCTCAAGCTAGCTGTGTAACTCTGGGTAAATCAAGTAGCTGTCCTGTTTCTCATCTCTAAAATGAGAATGTTGGGACTTCTCTGGTGGTCCAGTGGTTAAGACTCAATACTTCCACTGCAGGGGGCATTGGCTCAATCCCTGGTTGGGGAACTAAGATCCCACATGCCCTATGGGTGCAGACAAAAGAAAAAAAAAATGTTTATCAGATGATCCCCCAAAGAAAGATTTTGGGGAAAGTGGTATTTCTTCACTGAAAAAATGGAAATAAATAAGAGAGGCCATGGGATGTAGCAAATGGAAAAAAATATGAGCTTTGAAGCAACACTACTCTGAAGCCCAGCACAGCACTTTATAGAGCCTCTGTTACTCCATCTGTATAATGAAAGTAATACCTCCTCATAGGTTTGTTGTGGGAATCAGAGACAGCAAGAATATAAGGGGTCTGCCTAGTACCATTAGCTACTCAAAACAAGCCACTTTGTTTACCTCCTTTTGCTACTTACCCAGGGTTCGAGAGAAGACAGGAAGTGCTGAGCTTAGAACCAGGAGACAGACACAGTTCCCAATTATCTGGGTGGGAGTGAGGAAAGGGGAGGTCAGGGTCACAGAGCTGCCAGCACTGAGTGCCCAGGTACGCCCCCAGGATGCTTCCTCCACTCCCGTCTGGCAGGTTCCCGGCTACCCGCATCATGGCCTACCTGCGTCATGGCCGTGTCATGCCATCTGGGCCGCAGTCCCCGGAAGAGTGGAGAGCTGTAGAAGCCCACAACTGAGGAGACCATCAGGTAACTGCCACTGGGTTAGGGAAGAACTGGCCCACTCCCAAGGATCAATGCCTTGTCTCAAAGGGGATGGCCCTCTCTTCCTCCAGCCCTCCTTTTGAATCAACTGTTTTTCTTCTTTCTGAACCTCGGGCTGGCCAAGTCTTGCCCACTTCCCCCTCACTCCCACTGTAGCTCTGCCCAAAGCCCCAGAGGAGACGGGTTTGAAGAAGAAAAGCAATGGTGGATTTCCAGAAGGATACAAGATAAGGACGACCTGAATGACAGCACCAAAGGAGCCCAGCTTGGAGAAGGAGACCTGGCCCAGGGAGGCACCCTGAGGGACAAAGAGGTGTCACTGTGCAGCACTCCCCATAGTCATCACCACCACCAGCGCCCGGCCTCCCCTCTGGCCTCACCTTCTGCCCCCTCACCCAGCCTTGCTTAGGCCCTCCCCAAAAAGATGTGGTGGGTGGGCAGCCTGGTACCTGCATGCCCCGGGGCATGGCAGCCTCGTCAATGAGCAGCTCCAGGATGTGGATGGCCACAATCAGCACAGACAGGCCCTGTGGGAGGCAAGGTCATGGACTCCCACCCCTGTCTGAGCCCACAAATGTATCCAATGAGTTGAGAATGTTAAGAGCAGACTCTCTGGTCCATCATTTTCAGTTTTCAGTTAGATGTGTGGGACCTCCCAAAGGTTAATGCTAGCAACAGAGCACCTTTGAGAGTACCTTATATCGAACTTACAGGTACAGATGCAAAAAGCCCAAATAGTTTTATTTGTTTGGGGTGTTTTTGGACGTGCCACACAGCTCATGGGATATTAGTTCCCCCAACCAGGGATCGAACCCATGCCCTCTTCAGTGGAAGTGCAGGTTTAACCACTGGATTGCCAGGGAGGTCCTGTGCATGTGTGCGTGCTAAGTCACTTTAGTCGTGTCTGACTCTTTGTGACCTTATGGACTGTAGCCCACCAGGCTCCTCTGTCCACGGGGACTCTCCAGGCAAAAATACTGGAGTGGATTGTCATGCCCTCCTCTGGGGATCTTACTAACTCAAGGATCAAACCTGCATCTCTTATGTCTCCTGCATTGGCAGGCAGGTTCTTGACTACTAGCGCCACCTAAAGCTCCCAGGGAAGTCCCCAAAAGGCAAAAGAGAAAAATATACATCTTTCTTCAAACCAATAAGACTTATTTCCAAGTCCATGATGTAGCAAGTTGAGGGGATAGACTGGATTTTAACCTTTATTTTCATCCCAGAGCAAACCTGCATAATGGCTTAGGCCCTGTGTGACCTTGGGTAAATTCTTTTTTTTTTCCTCTTTTTGGGTAACTTTTTAAACTTCTGTTTCTTCATCTACAAAATGGGGACTGATGTGCTTCGCAAAAGTAGGTACTCGTTGAGAGGCAGCTACTATTATTGAAGGAGGTCCTTGCACCTCCTTCCTCCTCCCTGTGAAGGGCTAAAGTACTCAAGGTGCTACCGCTGCCCACCCCCACCAAGTCTGGTGTACGTACTGTCAGCACCAGCAAGCACAGCATGGCCAGGGGGTAGCCCAGGTTCCGCTGCCAGGCTGAAGCCTTCCGCCGCTTCTCTGTGCAGGAATGGGAAAGCAGTTTGCAAGGGCCTGAAAGGAGGAGCTTCTCTCCTTGGGGAAAGCCAGGCATCCCAATGCCTACCAACCCACATACCCAGCAGGACCCTCTGTGTCTGCAGAGCCAGGACCTGTCTGTGCAGCAGTTCCATGTCCAAGGGCAGCCAGCAGGAGGTGGGATCTGGGGGCAGAGATGATAGTGCTGTGTCCTAGTCCCGCCACCCCTGCCCAAGCCACGCCCATCATGCCAGCTGGGAAGGACTGTGTCTCACTACAAATCCTGCGGGTCAAAGCTGCTTCCTCAAAGGCTGAGCAGTGCAGCTGCTCCTCCAGGTCCTCCAAGAGCTGTGGGCGTCAGGAAAGGGAGGGATGGACTGTCAGAGGCTCCTTGATCACAAGAGCCCAAGAGCTCCCTGCTCACCTTAAGGATCCATTGTCCTTTTCCTTCCCCTCCCCTCATCATCACCCTGTGACTGGTGACCTTATCGAGTCCCTCCCAACTATCTTGTGCTCTGCTTGCCAGCAAAGGCTGTGGCCCTCTGCAAGGTATGAACAGAACAGCTGGACAGTGGCTTCATAGATAGGCCCCAGCTCTTCAGAAAGCTCCCCCGGCAGGGTCCAAGGACAAGGAGCACTACATACCCGGGGCTTGACCAGCAGCTTCCCAGTGACCGAGAACATGCGGGCGAGGCCCAGTGGGGTACACACTGTGGGGACAGGAGGCAGTCACCCGCCAGAGCCTTTTCTCCACCGCCTGCCCTGCCCGCCCCTGCATTCCGCCTTCTACAGGGGGTGCTCTGGCCCCGGGACCTTCCCCACCCGCTCCTGGGCTCTGGACACTCACCCAGGAGCAGCAGGACCCCAAGGAAGGAGATGCAGGAGTAGAGGTAGGGGAGGTAGTACTCCCAGAAGTCTGAAGATGAAAAAAAAAAGGACTGTCAGCCCAGCTCTCTCCTCCTGCTTACTCGGGGCTGACAGGCCCCAGAGACCAGGCAGGGGTGCGACACCGAAGTCTGTAGGGGCAAGCTAAGTCATGAAGATGAGGAAGACTGGCTAACAAGAGAGGGAGTGGCAGAGACTACAGCAAACTGCAGCTCCTCAGCCCTCTCTAAAGGGCACAGCCACTGTTTGGCCCAAGTCACCGGGGCCTAGTGTGGCCAGGTCCTCAACCTGCTTAAGCACAACCAGAAACCTGGATATCAGTGTGAAATCTCCCAATTTCAACAGACTCATATTTTTTTTAACTCATTGCATGAGCCCAGCGGAACACTTCCACAGGTTAGATGTGACCTGAAGCCCATCAGTTTTGAAACTTCAGTCTAAGGGAGGAGGTCCCAACTTCCGCCGTTTTAGAGGGATATATTGGTTCTAGACAGAGGAACGTGAGCCAGCTGAGGGGTGGGGAGGAAGCTGGTCTTCTCACCATAGAGGGACTCCCTGCTGGCCTTGTTGTTGTCCACAATGGCAGAGGCTACCCACACCATGCCCAGGACCAGCAGAGTGAGGAGCATCAGCATCACCACCGTCTCATAGACCCGGGCCAGGACACCCTGTGGGAGGAGGCAGTAGGTTTCGGGGGTGGGGATGGCAGTGTGGGAAACGAAGGAGACAGGGGAGATGGCAGCCTGGCTTGGGAACCAGAGAGGACTGGATTCAGGAGGCAGCAGAGGGTGTTTCCTTCTTATTCTGCTTAGTTACTCTGTCCTCCTACCCAGCAATCTGGGGCCATTCCCTCTACTGGATATTCTTCATTTGCAACCCCCCTTCCCAGACCCCTTCTCCATCCTTGTCTTGCCCTGGGAAGCTGACCCCCGAGGTCTGCATCACACAAGCTCTTTGCCCTCTTGGGACTTTCCCGGCAGTCCAGTGGTTAAGACTCTGAGCTTCCACTGCAAGGGGCATGGGTTCAATTCCTGGACTGGGAACTAAGATCCCACAAGACACTTAAAAAAAAAATCAAGCTCTGGTTTTCTGTTCATCTTGCCCAATGGAGAGGGCTGGCAGGAGAGTGGAAGGTAGGAAGAAAGAGAGGCCAGGGTGTTTTTTCTGTTTGGCACCTCTGACACTAACTCCTCTCTTGGGTGGCCACACCTCTTCAGCTTCAACTACCAGTGGGTTCTAGAAATTATTTCTTCCTTTGGCTCCCTCAGGTCGAGGATGGTAATGACTTCCTGTTGTCACTAGTGCCTCAAGCTCCTCAGTGCTGACTGCTGCTGCAGCTAAGTTGCTTCAGTCGTGTCCGACTCTGTGCGACCCCATAGACGGCAGCCCACCAGGCTCCCCCATCCCTGGGATTCTCCAGGCAAGAACACTGGAGTGGGTTGCCATTTCCTTCCTTTGCAAATAGTCTCTTCATTAAAAACTCTTCAGTTGAACCATCTCAGTGGAATACTGTTTCCAGTCTGCATTGATTGATTGATACGTTCCCCGACTCACCTTTCTGGAGCCAGCAAAGCCCTCAGACTCAGTGAAGAAGTATGCAAAGGGCATGAGGAAGATGAGGGACAAGTTGGAAAAGAGAAAAACAAGGTTCCAGAGGCCTAGTGCAAAAAAGGAAAAGCAGAGATGGTCATTAAGGGGGACGCCCCAACCCACTAAGGACTGACCATGTGACAAGGGAAAGTGGAAGGGATAGGGTGATCTATGACTGACTAGCCCCAGGCTGTGTCTGCCTGACCCGATCAGCTCCCGGTCCCCACCCTCAGCTGCAACCAGGATCAACGCACCATGGATGAGGGAGCCGTTGAGCCACTGGATGTAGTAGTTTCGAGGCAGTGAGAGCAGCACCTCATTGCTGATGATAGAGAAGGGCAGGAGCAGGACAGCGCCCAGGGCGACTGCCAGGGTGAAGGTGCACAGCTCAAGCCTGGGCAGAGAAGGGGTAGTGCCCCTGCTTAGCTCCGACATTCACTTCCCTGGGCCTAAGAAGCCCCATCCATCCCATGGGCACCTGTGACTCCTAGAACCAGCTGGAGCAATGACAGACCCAGGGAAAGAGCTGGCACTCTACCTGCTGCCTCATACCCCAGCCTTCACCTCCAGGGAAGCCTTGGCACACGGGATGGGCACATCTCAGGAATTCATGGGAACCTGGTCACCAGCCATGTCACTTGCCCAGACTGTCCCCAGGAATGCGGTCTTCCTGCAGTGTCTGTAGGGTGTGCCAGGCATGATGCCAAGATAATGGGCCTGACTTCTCTGCTCACCTCAGGGATGTGGATTTCTGAGCCTGGAGAGAGTAGGGTCACCCCATATGCATAAGGGCACTAAGGCAAAGGGAGACAAGGGGAGTTGAAACCCAGCTTCACAGCCAAGACCTGTGCACTAGATTGCATCAGCTCAAAAGAAGGGACACTTATCTAGTTGGTCCATGAGGGATGAGAGTGGGGGTTGCCTTTTAATTTGTTGTCTGTTGAACCACAGGAGTCATCTCTATATTTTTCTCTATAAGTGCTAGTAGATAATAATAGCCTACAGTTAGGGCCATTCTCTCAGAACCAAGCAAGCCCCACCCTTGGGGAACCCTTGGAACCCTTGGGGGTTCCACCTTCCCTATCCCCTGGCATTTCCATCAGTCTGCAACCCTACCCCACCCCTTCTCCAATGGCTGCTGGGAGGTGGAGCCAAGTTGGAGCTGCTTCTGGTGACTCAGGCCCCCAGCAGACAGCTCCTGGCCAAGAGGCTCCTTGAAGCTCCCAGCCAAACCAGGCGGACAGGAAGAGCAGCTTTTCCAAGAGTCCCCAGGATGGTGTAAAGCCGGAAAAAAGCAGAAATGGGGCGGAAGCAGAAATTGTTTCTGACATTTCACTCTCTCCCTGCTCCCAGGGCCTCACTAGATCCCAGCTTCCAAAGGCTACAAGTGCCGGCGTTGAGGCAGCAGTACTTACGCAATCTTGTTGACCGTGGCATCTTCTTCATCTACTACAAAAGACAGAGGCATGGGGAAGAGGCAGGTCATCAGTGGGCAGCTCTGGGAACGATCTGTGTCACACAGCGCCCTCCTGCTCCCTCTCTGTCCCCTGAAGAGGGGCCTGGGCCCACTGAGGCAGAGCTGGACAGGAGGCTCAGGAGAGCTCACACTATGAACCCCACAATCCACTCTGCCTGGGTGGCAGCTTAAAGATCAGTGGTCCCAGCGGGTGAGAGCATGAAATTCCCCCACTTCCCTCCTTCCCCAGATCTTCTCCACCATAGGTTCCTCTTTGTAAGCTGAAAATACAATAAATGACCAGTCTGTGAGCTTGGTTACATCAGTGGCAAGGTAGAGTGAAGGGAAATGGGGAGAGGGATTGGAAATCACAGAGAAAGTCCCCAGGGGAATCACGCTGAGGAGTAGCTGCCTCCTTGGCTGAGGGTGCATGAAGCCATCTGGAGGGGAGGAAAGGTTCCGGTCAGGACCGGACGATCTGGAGTTAGGAACTGGGACAAGTGCGTCCCCCTCAATCACAGAATGCCTACTGAAAGCCTTAATATGAATTCTCTGCAAAGAGAAAGGTCACCATCACCACTGGGGTGGGACCCAGTGGTCCGGGAGGCCTCTGGTCCTGGGTGTAGGAGCTCTAGGAGAGGACATGACAGGGCTTGTGCCCATGACAACATTCACCCTGCAGTTGCCCTGCTGAGGTTCACAGAGAGTTTTCACATTAGCCATCATATTTGGTCCACACAATAACAATGGACTGGGTAGAAATTGTTACGCTCATTTTATTTTGTAGAGAATGAAACTGAGGTCATAAAAGTTACATGACTGGCCCTCCTAGACTCTCCACTCTACCGCCTTGTCTCTGCCTGTGGAGGAAGGGAGACAGAAGCTCAAGAACAGACACCTCTACTTTCCCAGCAAGCAACACAGCCCTCTTCCCCTGAGGCTGGTGCCATAGCAACAGGAACACTGGCAGAGGGCAGGCAGGAGGGAGGGAAGTCACAGGTACCTGTGGTAAACTCAGCAGGCTTCTTGAAGTGGGTCAGGGCGATGTGGCAGAAGATGTAGAGAGTCGCAAACAGCAGTGTTGAGATCTGCGGCAGAAAGTGAGCAAGATGAAAAGCGCTAATCCCCAAACATTTCACAGCTCCAGCGGCCTCTCTGTTAATTCCATGGGGACACTTTCCCCAAACTAGACTCCATACATCCAGGGGTTCCATCTTTCTCCCCAGTACTTCCTTCTAATCAAGGCCTCAGGGACTGACCCATGCACTTGGGGACAGAGCACCATGTCCAGCTCTATGAGGGTTTTTTCCCCGGGAGAAAATAGTTTCAGCTGAACCCTGGTTGGTGCATGGGCAGAGAAGACTCCTAGAGATGCACATATCCACACATCTGAAAAAGGCCACAGAACCAGAGAGGATTTCTTCCTAGTACATAATTTGAGAAAAGCAAATTTGAGGGGAAGAAAGGGATGTCTTCATTGTGCTGGCACTTCACTCCCTCTCCCTCCACTCCCACCTTGATCTAAGCTCCAGGAGAGAATAAGTAGGAATCGTGTTCCTAGACCAACTCAGAACTTCTACTCTGTTTATTCAGGGGCCCTAAAAGATCAGGTCTGCTCTGGGCCAAACCAGAGTCTCTTTCATGCCCTGCCCATAATAGTAGGCTTTAATTGGGGTTCCACATCTATAAAGCTTCTAGAGCTGGAATCAAAACCTTTAAAAGCTATCAATCCATGGTCCCTACCTAAAGTAATTTCCAGCTCCCAGGGTAGGTCTCTCAGGGTCTGTCCCATGCCCCTCATGACTAGTCCTCCAATGGACAGTTATGGCAGGACTTGACCAGGTTATCCTACACATGCATACATTCCCACCCTACCCCAAGTAAGCTGCTATTGCCCAGGGGAGGAGCCACTGGTCACCTTGGCTCCACAATCAGGGTCAGAGAATCTTGAGATGCTATTGTGTTTGAAGTGGGCTAAGAAGGCAGGATCAGTCTCATAGGTGCTCCAGTCCCCAAGAGAAGCTGACCCTACAGGGAATCTGCATACAGCTATCTAAGCAAAGAGAGAAGACACAGACCCCAGGAGAAACATGGGTCTAGGACAAAATTGTAGCTTTTAACAATAGGGAAGTAGAGTAGAATGAGCCACTTGGATTTCAGCTCCAAGATTTTTACTGCCTAGTGCTCTGCCCTGGGCGGGCGTAATAAGCAGGAAGGCAGGAGGGCTCAAAAGGTCAGGCTGGAGTTCCATGCAGGTCCAGGAGAGGCTAGGTGATTCTCTAGAGCAGGGGACTGGAGCCACGTGTGAGATGTACTAGAAGCCCTCAGGATGCCCTTGACCAGCGCTGATGTCCTCAGCTAATGGGACTAAAGGATGGGACGACATCCAGGAGGCTGTTTCTCTCTCCAAGATCTCTTCCCTCCCTGTTCTCTAGGAAAGTGGGTCTCTGGCTCTCCACTGTCTCAAGGCCCGGGTATGACTCCAGGATATGCCCAACCCTGCCATGTGCAACCCCCCACTAAGAAACGTACAAGGAAAGCTTTCTGAAAGCAGATCTGGAGTTCCCACGCATGGACTGATAAACTCCCTACTTTTCAGTCCTCACAGATAAAGGCAGACCTAGTTATGCCTTGGCTCACTTTAGCCCTCCTCCAATCTGAAGCTGCCCAGGGCAGACTGGAGCCCAGTCTGAGAAAAATGAAGGACGACCCCTACAGTGGGTCCTCCACTCACTAACTTCTATTCTTCTAAACCTTTCCCTTTCCCTTTAGTATTTGGGGGTGAGGGCTACCCTGAGGCGCTCTGAGGAAGGAAAGGAGAAAGGAAAGATATGAGAGTTTAGAGCAGGTGCAAGAAAGATGCGATCCCCTAAGCTCCCCTGGGTGCCCCTGGCCCAGAAGTGAGGAGTCCCTAGCTGTGTGACAGTTTCAGCTGTTACTCTAGGTGGCAGTGAGCGAGTAAGGAAAGCAGCCAGAAGCCCTCCGTCGCACCGGGGACGACCCTTCAGAGGAAATCCTGAAAGGCTGCGAAGCTAGGAAACTCGGCTTGCAGGGTCTCTAACAAAACACCAATAAGGGCGAGGAAAAGAAGGGGACACTTTAGTTGTTCTCCATTTCTACACGGTAGAATCCACCCCAGGAAGAGTCCTTTCCTCCAAAGTGAGAAACCCCCCAAAGTTCCCGGTTCATCTCCCCTTCATCAAACATCATTTGGGTTTGAGAAGTCGTTGCAAACAAGCCTTCCCCAAGTTAAACCCATCCCTCTCCGACCATCTGACTGAAATCGGCAGGCTCAGTAGATTCCCAGACACGGGAAGACCCGCACTCCGATCACTGGCGCGCGGGGGGCGGGGGGGCGGACAGGAGGGAGGGCGGGGAGGGGAGGGGCGTGTAGAGGGGAGGAACGGAAACCGATCGGCTTTGTTTATCGCACAGCTACTCAGCTGGAGACGATCTAGGGATTCGCCAGCCCGAGCACTAGTCGGACCAGAGCTCTTGGTCGCTCGCCCCTGGACCAAACAGGGTCTGCCGGCGCTGTGCCCAGGGGGTCTCACTCCGATCTGGACGTTTCCCTCTCCCGCGACACCCGTGCTTCTCCCCAACTTGGTCCTACCCTTCCAGCCCGGATCCCGGACTCACAATGCACTCGCGGACCCGCTCGTGGAATAGCTGCTCTCGCACGGATAGCACTTCGTAGTCAGCTCCTTCCATACTCTGCTCAGCATGACTGGGGCTGGGGTGTCTCTGGGCCCGGGGAGGACCAGCGGCGATGAAACCGCCGCCGCCAAGCACCCGGACCCAGCGAAGGAGCCTTACCTTGCAGCCTGTGACGGAAACTCGGAGTAATCTGGGGCTCAGATTCTGTCGTCTGAGCGCCCCGCCCTTAAAGGGGCAGGCACCAGCTGGCCTCGTTTTAAAGGGCCCCGGTTCCCCTCTGCTTCCTCCCCTTTAAGGTCAGGCTTTCAGTATAGTTTCAACGCAAACACCCGCCAACAGGCAAGCTAAGGGGAAGCGTAGTCTTGGTTCTATTTTACTGGAGGCCGAGTGACGACACAACGGATGGGCGGGATAATTCTAGGGAGCGGAACTCATTGGCTTCTAGGGAGCTGCCGCTCTTCGCTAGAGGAACGCTGATAGGCTTGCCCCGTGGAAAGAGGCGGGATCTTTGGGGCCTACCGGTGCTCCTTCTAAAACTAAGCAACTGCCTTTTTCACCTCCCTTAGTTGATAAACGACCAGTATGACCTTGGCAAGATGAGCCATTTGAATCAGGCCAGCCAGGTGGGATGTGAGAGTACCATAGGGGTTCTGAAAGGTAGCGCTGCTCAGTAACCCAAGATCCATAGTAGCTTTTTCTGAAAGTGTTTTTGTTGGGGCGAGGAACCCTCAGCCGCCAAGAAATTTTCACTCAGTCACTTTTGTGGGAGCCCCTATGTGTGCTGGAACAAATAGCAAAGAAAACGGAATAGAAAACTACAGAAGTATCCACCCTAAGCTTTGTGAGGAAATGCCCACAGGGGATCATGGGCTGAGTCAAACATTAACTGACCACCTGCTATGTGCCACTCACGTTCTAGATTTTATCATTTTATCTTTACCTGAACAACCCTTCAGGGAAAGGCGTGATTAGAATTTTAGAGTTTAGAAAATGGTGAGAGGTTGTCACAAAATTAAGGAATGCAAGTTCCCTTCCTATGACCTTGATAATGGGTACTGTTTGGGAAGTCCCACCTTCATAGACTCAAACCGATCCTCTCAAATAGAGGGAGCATTACAGAGAAACGTAAAAGAAGGCCTGAGTTTTGCAAAGCTCCCAGCTAAAGAATAAGAACACAATTCTAGTGGCCTAGATCGTGTCCCGTTACTATCTGAGCAAGAGTTGGGGCCAGAATGTACAACTGAGTTCTCTACTCTTAAAATTTCTGCAAGGCAAGTTACTCTTATCTCTTTTCTGTTTCCCCAGTGATTTGCAGTAGAACCTTGGAAATACACACTTGAATATACACACATAGGGCTTCCCAGGCGGTGCAGTGGTAAAGAATCTGCCTGCCAGTGCAGGAGAGGCAAGAGACACAGGTTCGATCCCTGTGTTGGGAAGGTCCCTTGGAGTAGGAAATGGCAACCTACTCTCCAGTATTCTTGCCTGGAGAATCCCATGGACAGAGGAGCCTGGTGGGCTACAGTCCACGGGTCGCAAAGAGTCAGACACAACTGAGCACATACATACAATACACATATATTAGTGTTTGTGTGTATATATAATATCTGTACATATGTGTATGTATAGATATAGTAGCAAGATAATGAATGGACCTGAAGAGCTGATTTCCCTTTTAGTAACCAAACTTGGAGTGAACAGAATCCAATGGGGCGAGTGGGCAGAGATAGTAAGCAAATACAGCAGGCTGGATCCTTGGCTTTGTTGCATGGAAGAAGAGAGCACAGAGAGGTGGGTTGGGCCTGCTGAATGACCCTGGCACTTATCTCAAGCAAAGTATTTTAACGATCTTGTTAAAACACAAATCTGCCCCTACTCAAAAGCCCTCAAAAGCAGTCTACTTGCACTTAGAAATTCACCTGCCTTAAAGTAAGAATACAAAGCCCCAGGGAATTTCCTGCTGGTCCAGTCGTTAGGACATGGCACTGTCACTACCAAGTTCAGTTCAGTCGCTGTCCATCACCAACTCCTGGAGTTCACTCAGACTCACGTCCATTGAGTCAGTGATGACATCAGTCACTACCAAGGGCCTGGGTTAAATCCCTAGTCCAGGAACTAAGATTCCACAAGATGCTAGAGGCTGCCAAAACAACGACAACAACAACAAAGGAACAAACAAAAAAGCCCTCAGGGGTTACAGAATGGTGACCTCTGGGCTGCAGTAGACATGCTGTGTGTTGTTTGGCTTACAGAATCTTTAGCAAATTTGAACAAATGCGCCTTGTCAGCCCAGTTGTGCATTTGAATTTGTGACCTGGAAGGAAGCACTTCTCTGCTGCTTCAACTTGGCCTCATCCTCACCCTGACCTTTCCTCAGTTCCTGGTGGACACTGCGCATCTCTTTCCTGCCTGGGATAGAGCCATACTTGCTGTTTCTTCTCTCTGGAAGAGTTCTCCCTTCCCCTCCTTCTTCCCAGTTCACTTTTGCTTGGCTCTGGTCTCCTTCAGATTTGAACTTAAATGTTACCCCAGTACCTTATCTAAAGCAATCTAATTTTGTCCTTTTATTTATCACATGCGTGCTAAGTCACTTCAGTTGTGTCTGTTTCCTACCCTATGAATTGTAGTTTGCCAAGCTCCTCTGTCCATGGGATTCTCCAGGCAAGAATACTGGAGTGGGTTGCCATGCCCTCCTCCAGGGGATCTTCTCGACCCAGGGATCAAACCTGAGTCTCTTAGGTCTCCTGCATTGGGAGGTGGGCTCTTTACCCACTAGCACCACTGAGAAGCCCTTTATTTATCACAAGTTGCCATAATTTAATTTGTTTGCATTTGTTTGTTTCCCCCATATAGGTTCCTAAAGGGAAATAATCATATATGTCTTGAATACAGTTACTCTTAAACTCTTATCCCCATGTGTAATTCACATAGGCACTCAAATATTGGCAGATGTTGTGAGAAAGATGGCAGACATTGCTGATTATCAGAAGAGGTGGGTTCTGGTTCTAGCATTGTCATCCTGGGTTACACTTGCCAAACTAGAAGACCCTTAAGATTGCTTCCAAATTTATGAATCTAATGTTCACTGCCCTTTATAGTTTACACAGTGCAGTGACATCACCCAAGTCACAAACTGTTACATGTGATTCCTTTAGCAACTGGCTAACATAGGTTCTGCTTAGAGATTTATCATCATCCAGAATGTACAACTGAAGTAAATTTTTAAGAGGCAAAATATCCATAAACTGGAAAGTGCATAGTTTAAGCTTAGAACTGAGAAAAATAATCTAGAAGACTTCCTTTGAGAAAGTAGTAATCGAATTTATTTGCTTTCAGGTCCTTGAGCCCTTGTTTACAAATTTGTTGGAAGCAAAATAACTTTCTTTCCATTGCCTATGTTTAGAATTAGCAAAAGTATCTCTGTTTACTGACTTATCACTCAGAACACTATGCAAAAAGACACTACACATTCTCTTCTTAAACTTATCAAATCTCCCTTTGTCCATATCCTATCTTCCAAGGCTCAACCCAGCTATCTTTTCTTCCATCTTTTCTTGAAGGGATTTCCACCTTCTCTAGGCAGCATCCAGTTGCATAGTTAGTTCAGTGACCAATTAGACATATATGCCCTGTTTTGGAACATTCATTACCTTGAGCTGTTATTTAAATCTTTTGTATTGTTTAACTTTACCTCCATTTGTGTCTTTTCTCCTTTCCTCTCTCCTTAGAGGGTTGGAAACCTGTATTTGGCTTCTAATATCACGCCTTTCATTTCAACCCCAGTTCTTAACCCAGTGTAGTTCTCACAGTAAACACGCTACTGGTACTAGACAATGTTTGTGGATCTGATCTGCCCAGGAGATTAGTTACCTATTCTTAGTAGGGGAGGGGCCCCCTGGACTGTGGAGAGTAAATTTCAGTGTCCTCAAGCAACACAGGGAAGGGAACTAATCCAGACTGAGCCTCCACTAAATGCTAAAGATTAACAGATACTTTACAAAGATTAGTTAATTGGGTGTCACAAGGACCTTACAAAATAGACTTTATTTATTTATTTACAGATGAGGAATCAATTCAAAGAGATTAAGTAACTTGTACAAGGACTTACAATAGTAAGTGGTGTAACTTGGCCTTTCTGACTCCAAAGCCTCCTTTCCCCCCAATATTCTGCAGTTGTCTTTTAGTAGATTCATTCCCCCTACTTCTGTATTCCCTTCATTACTATATTGCTTAGATACTTAGGGTAATAGACTGCTAAAATTTGAACTTCAGTATCCTCAAGAACCTTGGCACCTTCCAGCTTATTTAAAGGGCTCACTGGGGACTTCCCTGGTGATCCAGTGATTAGGAATCCACCTTCCAATGCAGGGGATATGGGTTCAATCTCTGATCAGGGAACTAAGATTCCACATGCCACAGTGCAACTAAGCCCTCAAGTCATAACTAGAAGCTGCCTGCTCTGAGCCCAAATGCCACAACTAATACCCAACACAGCCAAATAACTAACTAAATAAATACAGAAATAAGTATTTAGATGGATAAATAAAGGGCTCACTGTTCTGTTCGTTCTTGAGGGGCTATCTTTGAGCTTCCAAATGATAAAGACTTCTTGCTGAATAGCACTTTGAGAGGAGCAGACAGAAGACCCAGGGCCACCAGTCCCAGAGGTGACTGGGGAGGGAGAGGGCAGAGAGGGGCATGAGAAAAAATTGCTCTTTTCTTTAAATGAAAGTCTCAAAAGCTTTTCATTCAGATTATAGGTTATTTTCATTTTCTCATTGCTTATCTACAAGGCCTAATTTTCCCCACAAAAAACACAGTATTTACAGAAAAATTCCTGTTCACTCTGACTACCATGGGCTGAATATGTATCCCTAAAATGCATGTTAAAACTCTCATCCTCAGCATGATGTATTAGGAGGTGGGAACTTTGGGAGGTAATTAGGTTCAGATGAGGTCAAGAAGTACAACCCTCCTGATGGGATGATTATCCTTTTTTTTTTTCTTTTTTTTCTTTTTGGTAGCTCCATGCCCTATGCAGGATCCCCTACTAGGGTTGGAACCCATGTCCCCTGCATTGGGAGTGTGGAGTCCTAACTACCGCACCACCAGGGAAGTCCCAGGATTTATCATCTTTCTAAGAAGAGGAAGGGAATAGTTGTTTTTTCTCTTCTCCACAAGAGGACTCAGCAAGAAGACGGCCAGCCATCTGCAAACCAGTTAAGAAGGCTCTCTCTTGCCCCTGAATCTGCTAGCACCTTGGTTTTGGATTTATCAGTCTCCAAATCTTTGAGAAATAAATATTTATTGTTTACACTATCACACTATCTGATCTGTGGTATTTTGTTAGACCAATCCGAATTAAGACAGGCTATAAACCTCCTTCCTTATCTCTGGTGGAATTTGGACCAGTTTCTAGAAATAGACCAGCAACTTTGGAATTGCCCTCTTGTCTAGGGTGCTAGGGAGGCCAGAAAACCAGGGGTTCCCATTAAGCAAGGCCTCTCTGGGTCTGAAAACTTTTATTGTTGTTGGCAAGGGTGAGGGAAAAGGTTTAAAAAGCATGTTTTGATAGATTCTGTTCCTTTGTCCCTACCTATCTCTGCCCTCTCCAAAAATATTTGAGAGAATAGTCATAATTAAAGATTGGCTTGAGACACCAGGAAAATTTGTGAAATCCTAGTCTCTGGGAATGGAGAAGAATCTTAGAAGTCTTCAGTTCTACCTGTTTGTCCTTCATGACATGGATGGCACTATGGCCCATTGTTGGTCCTAGCTAACAATGGACCTCACTTTGTTGTTACAAAGTGAGCTGTGATGTTTTTATTTTGTGGTTGTTTTTGTTTGCTTTTTTAAATATTTATTTGGCTGTGCCAGGACTTAGTTGCAGCATGTGGGATCTTTAGTTGTGGCGTGTAGAATCTAGTTCCCTGACCAAGGATTGAACCTGGGACTCCGGCATTGGGCCTGTGGAGTCTTAGCCACTGAACACTGCCAGAAACCCCTGCAGTGTTTTTCTTCATGCTTTGCCGTCCTCTCTGGGTTCCTGCCATTTCTGGACAGTAGCTCTTCATGGGTTCCTCTTGTAATTTAAACATCCTTAGTTCTCCAAGTTGCTTTACCCAGTACCACATCCCATTCTACTTGCCCCTTGGAGGAAGCTCTCTGGTCTGTCCATATCCTTCTTGAGGTGCCCAGAACTGGGTAGCAATTTGCACAGTAGGGTGATCAGTGAAGAGGCTGGTGGGAATGATCCCTTGCCTAGCTTTCCACACTGTTGTATAGGAGTGCCTACGGTGACATCAGCCTGTTATGGCAGCTGGGTCACAGCTTGATTCATGGCACATGTGCATGCATTTGATCAACATGAGCCAGTAGAAGTTCCTACATGCCTGTATCATGAGACATTAGAGCTGGGCCAGAGAGAGGCTGAAAGATCTTATTTATGAAGAATCTTTAGAACAGAACAGCAACTTTCCCTTCTACCTCCATTTGATGTCACTGTCCACCCTAGAGTGTCTTCCTGAGGCATTTTAGATCTTTGGGCCTGGGGAAAAGAGGAAAGCAGTAGAGGGACAGTTACCTCTAGTTTTCAGAGTTAAAAGTCTGAATCTCTGCTTCAAGATTAATTCTCAGACTATGAAAATATCTAATGGATAAAGTTTAAAAATAAAATAAAATTATTAAAAAAAAAAAAAGAAAATATCTAATGGAGAATCTGACTGCATCTGACCTAGCCTTCAAGGCCTTGAATAGATGACACTTGGGTTTTTATCATCAAAGGAAGACAGAATGAGTTAACAGGGCAAAGGTGGTAGGATCAAGTATGGTTGTAAAAGGTCTTATAGGCCGAGAGAAGAGTGTCTGAAGGCCAAAAGTAGGAGTGCGGTGATGAGCCTAATCCATCACTGTTGGACACAGTAACATACAGCAGGCTGTCAGCTGGGAGATGAGCTGGTCAGCTGAGGGATGGATGGATGGGGTAGGGTATTCATTTTGGCAGAGAGGAAGAAGATGGCCCTTGCAACACAATGATATCTGTATCTACATGATGATGCCCACATCATGTTATTAACTTTGTATCAGTATTGAGTTCAGATTGATTGGGCAGCATGCCTCCTCCATTACTACAGGTTGACCGCAAAGCCATATATTTGAACTCATTCCACACTGGGAAGTACCCTAGAGGCTGGAGATAAAGTCAAGAACTCGGAGTGTGGGGCTTTCTGTGGCTAACTGATTCACAGTGGCCTAGAAGGAGGCTCAGCTGTCTCCAGGAATGGACAGAACAAGAAATGACAAGCCCATGAATGCCAGGTATGCCAGGTCAGTCACTTCCTCTTTGTGGTGTATCTTTTAGGCTCAGCTTCAAGGTGATAGGGAGGGCAGAGTTCACAAATCTGAGCTTGACTCTTCTGGGCAGAGAACTCCTTGTCAGTGGTGCCATCTGCAGGGCATTAAGGAATTTGCCAGGAATTTGATGGGATTGGGAGAGGGAAATGGCATCTCTCTCTCTCTTCCCTCCCTCAAACCTCTTAACCTGAGCATGTCCCTAAATCATAGCCCTGGGCCTCCATAAGGCTAAAAGATTCCTATTTATCCTGGCCCTTTGGCAGGCAATATTTAAGACATCTTATCCTGCAAGGCAGGACACAGGGCTGTGGTATGACTTCCCTTAAATCTGTCCTCTGTAAAAAACAAAGAAGTGGGCTCCTCCCATTTTAACCTCAACTCAACTCAATGAGGTTAAGAATGCCAAGTAGTGAAGGCACTTCACCTTTAACAGTCTTTTAAAGGTGGATAGGTATAGGGCTTCTTGGTGGTCCAGTGGTTACCTGCCAATGGGGGGGACACGGGGGTTCGATCCCTGGGCTGGGAAGATTTTGCACCGTGGGGCAGCTGCTTCTGTGTGCCTCAACTGAACCTTTGCTCTAGAGCCCACGTGCCCTGGAATTGGTGTTCCACAATAAGAGAAACAGCTGCGATGAGAAGCCCACATGCCACAACAAAGAGTAGCCCCCGCTTGCCACAACTAAGACCCAGCACAGCCAAAAATAAATAATTTTTAAAAATAAAATGATGTGTAAAAAATTTTTTCTTAAAAAGGTGAGTTGGTGTAAATTGAAGGTGTTGTGGTTAAGGTTAATAATCATGATTATCTGTATTATCATCCTCACCATCTCTAAGTAAACTCTTCTTGTGCTTTATTTATTTCTATTTCTTTTCTAAATAAATGGCTCAGTCTTCCTGGACAGTAGCTCTGGTGTCCTGCTGAGGAGGGCTGTCAAGTCCTGAGGAGGGCTGCTTCACCTGTTCCTCACTTCCCAAGTTCAGACACACAACTATAAACTTACAAGTTCTTTCAGATTTGAGTGCGCTGTTTGCCACACTCAACTCCCCACAGTCACCTGGAGAAAGATAGGCTGGAACTCTGTGCTGCAAAAAGGAAATAGGCTCAAAAAGATGCAGAGCCCCCGACTAGTAACAGAACAAGAAGTATCTCAGTCAGTTTCCAAGCCCTCTCTACCCTGAGGTACAATTTCTCAAGAGGTGCTAAGAGAGACTTGGCCTGAAAAGAGAGTGAATGCATTTTACAAAACCTGAATTTACTGTTTATATGAAAGAGAACCAATAAAGAATCTGGCCTAAGAGGGAAATAAATAATTATTATTTATTTTTACTTCCATTAAAGCACTGTGTGGGCCATAAACATTACTGTGATTGCTGCTGGGACAGAGATGTAGATAATAAGACCCACAGCACGCCCCCAACCTCCACCCCCCACCGACTCCCCCACCCCACCCCCCACACACAAAGGAATGCTTGATGGCATTTTCTGGTTGGCTCAGCATTTCATTATAGCCATTTCCCACCTCCCACTCCAATGTCCCACACTTAGTATCTCACAGTACCAAAAGCTTTGACTACTAGTACCTACTAGTTATCTTGATTTATGTGATGATTGGGAACAGACAGGACAGAAGGAAATACTGAATTTGAGCAGCAACCAAATAACTAGGGTATAAGGGAGATTGGATAGTTTAGGAGGAATGTAAATAGAAGGTGGCTTATAAGGGCAACAAAGTGTGTTAATTGCTCAGTTGTGTTCAACTCTGCGACCCCGTGAGCCTGCTAGGCTCCTTTGTCCATGGGGATTCTCCAGGCAACAATACTGGAGTGGGTTGCCATGCCCTTCTTCAGGGAATCTTTCTAATCCAGGGATCAAACCCAGGTCTCCTGCATTGCAGAAGGATTCTTTACCATCTGAGCCACCAAAGGATTGCTTAAAAGGCAACCAAAGACACTGAAATTCGAGTTGGAACTATAGAAAATGGAAAACTCCTTCTCTCTAAACTACAGGTTTCCTCCCTTTTAAAAGATGAAATATTCCAAGTATCCTTCTGGGTTTTGTATATAACTCCCAACAACCCACATCTCCTACTATTGTGTAGTTTCCTCCCACACGGAATAGGACTGACACGTGTAACCAATAGGATATTGTAGAAATGAGAATGTTTCAAGATATTGCAGTTTTCGACTTGCCTTGTCCTGGATCACCCTGGACAACACCCTTGTCCTGGATGTTGTGAGGACAATGAAGCAGTCCTATGGAGAAGTCCCTGTGGTGAAGAACAAAGGCTACCTGCTAACAACCAGCACTAATTTGCCAGGCATGTGAGTGAACCCCCTTGGAAGTGAATCCTCCAGCTAAAATCAAGCATTCTGGGGAGGGAGGTGGAAAGGAGGGTCAGGATGGGGAACACATGTACACCCATGGCTGATTCATGTGAATGTATGGCAAAAACCACCACAATATTGTAATTAGCCTCCAATTAAAATTAAAAAAAATCTTAAAAAGAGAAAAAAAATAAAATCAAGCATTCAGATACTGCATCCTCAGTCAACATCTTTACTGAAATCTCGAGAAATCCTGAGTCAGAACCATACAGCTAAGGTGCTCCTGAATTCCTGACCCTCAGAAACTGCATGAGGTCATACATTTTTTAAAAATATACATATATTAAGCCACATATACATATAAGTTTTTTATATACATATTATTTTTAGGACAATAGATAATGGCATTACAAATACCTATGTACCCACCACCCAAACTGTCATAACTCTTTATTACATATCTTTTCTTAAAAATACAAACATCCACCCCCCACAAAACAAACAAAATATCCTGTGCCTGCTTTGTGCCTCAGGACTCAAAAAACAACATGGCACACCATAGTGTGTGCTTTTCCCTCCAAAACCTCCTCTGTATTGGTTTGGTTTCCCAGGATCCAGCCTCTCTCTCTCTCTCTCTCTCTCTCTCTCGTATGGCAAGCGAGAGACCTTTCAAAGGTTCTTCAGTCAGCTCTAAAGATGGCCTCCCTCAAAGTTCAACACTAATGCAAAGCCCTATCTTCATTTGGGCACTGATTTATTAGGGTTCCCATCAGTGCTATAAAGGCCGATATCTGCCTTCCCCTGGGACCTGTGGTTTCTGGCTACATTGGGTTGCTGTACTTGGCCTGTAGTGCCTCCCAAAAGAGCTCTCTAAAATGTCTGTGGATTTTATCAGGAGTTGAGAACTATGAATATTCTCTAAGTTTATAGGATTTATTGACTAGGGAAAGAACTGGCAAAATTTTACTCACCTCTATTCTCAACTTTTCAGACCTTTATAATCCATGTGCTTCCTAACTTTTAATTATATTTTCTCTAGGCAGAGGACTTAACCTCTCTTCTATAGTGGGCTTTAGATGTAGCCACACTGTATACTGGAAAGAATGTAAACTATGCCCAGTGCTACAAATTGTAACTTTGTCTTAACCTTTGCAAGTGTTGCCATTTCATCCCTCTTAAGCAGCTGCTCTTCCACAGGTGGAGGGCTTAAACAATTTCATATTGTTTTGTTGGTCAGCAGGAATTCTGATCCTACAACTTTCCTCCTTCCATCATTACAGGGTAGGAGTTTTTATCTTTCGGCTCAAATATTCCCCCAACCAAATGTTTACCTGTTCCAAAACTGGAGTACCAAAATCACTCTCATCTGAAATTTGCATCATTCCAAGGCCTCTGAGCTGGATTTCAACAAAATACTGGTTGAAGTGATGTTAACAGACCAGTTTCAGAGTACACCTTCCCACCAGATATCTAGAGCGAATTCCTTGATATTACTTCCAGTGGCAGGCTTTCAGGTATAGGAGTGAAAAGTACTTCTTGGAGAAACCAATTTAGAATAAGCACAGAACTCTATATTTTCTTTCTTAAAATCTTTACTTTTGAGACAGGACATAAGTGTTACAGACACACATGGAAAAGCAATACATGATCATAGTTGAAAGCGAAGACAATCTAGTCAGAAAGTTTTTACGCCTGTCAGCTAATGCTGAAGTTGAGTATGACATGCTGCAAGGCTCAAAGGAATGGTAATTAATATTCCTCTCCTTCTTCCTCTCCCTCTCCTTCCACAGAATCCACACCAACCTCCTCATAATCCTTCTCAAGGGCAGCCATGTCCTCACGGGCCTCAGAAAACTCTCCTTCCTCCATGCCCTCACCCACGTACCAGTGAACAAAGGCACGCTTGGCATACATCAGGTCAAATTTGTGGTCCAGGCGAGCCCAGGCCTCAGCGATGGCTGTGGTGTTGCTCAGCATGCACACAGCTCGCTGTACTTTGGCCAGGTCGCCACCAGGTACCACAGTGGGAGGCTGGTAGTTAATGCCAACCTTGAAGCCAGTGGGGCACCAGTCCACAAACTGGATGCTGCGCTTGGTCTTGATGGTGGCAATGGCAGCATTGACATCTTTGGGAACCACATCACCACGGTACAACAGGCAGCAGGCCATGTATTTCCCATGGCGAGGGTCACATTTCACCATCTGGTTGGCTGGCTCAAAGCAAGCATTGGTGATCTCTGCTACAGAAAGCTGTTCATGGTAGGCTTTCTCAGCAGAGATGACAGGGGCGTATGTGGCCAGAGGGAAGTGGATGCGGGGATAGGGCACCAGGTTGGTCTGGAACTCTGTCAGATCCACATTCAGGGCTCCATCAAACCTCAGGGAAGCAGTGATGGAGGACACTATCTGGCTAATAAGGCGGTTAAGATTTGTGTAGGTTGGGCGCTCAATGTCGAGGTTTCTACGACAGATGTCATAGATGGCCTCATTGTCTACCATGAAGGCACAATCAGAGTGCTCCAGGGTGGTGTGGGTGGTGAGGATGGAGTTGTAGGGCTCAACGACAGCTGTGGAAACCTGGGGGGCTGGGTAAATGGAGAACTCCAGCTTGGACTTCTTGCCATAATCGACAGAGAGGCGTTCCATCAGCAGGGAGGTGAACCCAGAACCAGTTCCCCCACCAAAGCTGTGGAAAACCAAGAAGCCTTGAAGACCTGTGCATTGGTCAGCCTGTTAAAAGAGGAATAGAAAAAACATAGTTATTGTTCTTTCTGATGTCATCATAGTAAAGACTTCTACTTTTCATATTAATCCCAAAAAGATTGTATTTTGACATGAAACGCTTAAAAAAAAAAAAAGTAAATCTTCCCTAAATTACTCAGCATTTTATTAAAATTATCTTCATAAATATTTATCAAGTGACATCAAATAGTCCATATTTTAGTTGAACTTTTAAAAAACTATAAAGGAATAATTAACCTCACTCTTAATTGCATTTCAGTTGTTTTTGAAAAAAAAAAAAAAAAAAAAGCATATTTCAAAAATCTCTCTTTGGTTCATTAATTTACTTTATTCTTGAGAATACACATACCAGTTTCCGAATTCGGTCCAAGACGAGGTCAATGATCTCCTTGCCAATGGTGTAGTGACCCCGGGCATAGTTATTGGCGGCATCTTCTTTGCCTGTGATGAGCTGCTCAGGGTGGAAGAGCTGGCGGTAGGTGCCAGTGCGAACCTCATCTGGAAAAGGAAAATGAAGCAGCCACCCATCATTAACAACCCACACAAGTCTGCTCCACCCCAGGCTATCAGTGAAGCCCACAGGACACACCTCCTGTCCCAGACCTCCAGGATTCTCATCGAAGCTACTGAGGTCAACTCACCAATGACTGTGGGTTCCAGGTCTACAAACACTGCCCTGGGCACATGCTTGCCAGCCCCTGTCTCACTGAAGAAGGTGTTGAAGGAGTCGTCTCCTCCCCCAATAGTCTTGTCACTTGGCATCTGGCCATCGGGCTGAATGCCGTGTTCCAGGCAGTAGAGCTCCCAGCAGGCATTGCCGATCTGGACACCAGCCTGGCCAACGTGGATGGAGATGCACTCACGCTGTGAGAGAGGGAAAAAAACCGCATTAAAACACACACACAAAACCCACAAGACATTTAACAAAAATGCTAAATGTTTATGGAAACCTAATCTTAAATTTCCTTCTAAAATGGAGTGCTTTTTAAAAAAAATCTAGGGTAGAAGGGCTATAATTCTGATGTACATTGCTTTTAATTAATTTCCTTTCCCCGTCTAAATCGGGAAGGCCTCCTTCTAGACCAAGAACAGAGCTTAGTCATTGCTTCCTCCTTTGAGGATCAAGATAAAGAGGAGGTCATCCATTTAGCGCCCAGAGCCCAGAATGCCATTCTAGAGTAGGTGGCCAGATTTCCGGGCAGCTCCCAGCACAGGAAGCACGTGGCCAGAGCAGTGCAGAGGAAATGCCTGGCCACAGGGACGAGGGGGTGGGGCTCTGCGGCAAAGGATGAATGAGCAATTCAGGGCGCGCGCGCCCGCGCCCCTCTGCGGTTCGCGGAATCGCGCAGCTGCAGAAACTCTTAAAAGCCACGTCTGCAGAGGCGCAGCCATGGCCGACCATCTTCGCTTCGTGCAGGCGTGAAGCTCAGTTCAGCATCTCCACACCTGTCACGACGCAGCAGGGGATTATTGGAGACCCAGATCCGATTTCTATTCCCTCAAAACCCCCACCGCCACCACCTGCTCCCACACGCATTCCTAAAACAGCGGAGGGAAGGGAGAGACAGATGGCCTTTACAGGCTGCTGAGAGCTAGTTGTCTTAAGATATTGGTGCAGTGCAGCACATCGATAAGGAGTCCTCCACATTCACCTTACTCCTTATTTTTTAAAGGAGAACTCAGGGTAACAGGAAACAGGCCCTCCAGTCATAGACCTGCAGCGCCCCAGCGCGCACGCGCGTACCGCAGTGGCGGGCTCCCGGCCACTCCCAGGCGGGAAGGTAACGGTCGCGCGTGCGCAGTTCCTTCCCGCCTCCGGTTTTCATGCTGAGGAGGAAGTGAGGGCGGGGAGAGCCCGCGCGCGCGCTCGCTAAAGGCTGGGGAGAATGTAAGAGGGGGATGGGAATGCGCGGGAAAAGACTGCAGGGTCTTGGGGGCGCCAAGCCCAGAAGCTAGGGCTAAATGAGAGCGCTAACCATGGTGAAGGAGAACCAGTGCCCCGCCATCCCGTTCTACACTCTCAGAAGAAAAGGCGGTGGCCCCCTTCCTCCTGGGCCCCAGCCTTTCTCCACAAATCGAGGTCTATCTACTCTCACCCTCGGCTCCCGCCTCGCTCTTCGCCCTCCAAATGGACAGCGGTGGGGCCAGCCCTGTCCAGCTAGAAGCCCTTAGCGATCCCCTGGCTCGTTTTCCCTAGCGAAGTCGACGGTCTACTCACCATGGTGGCTACGGGTCAGCAGGCGCAGGCAACAGGAGTAGACACGGGTCCCGGTTACTGTCCCCGACAAGCTAAGAGTCGAGGTAAGTAACGCACTGGAGCGGGGGCGGTGCGGGAGCTACTTAAGTAGCAGTCCGGGGCGGGGCGGGCGGGCAAAGGCGGTGCCGTGGCCGCAGGCCCCTCCTCCGCCCGAGCGCACCCACTGGGCGCCCGGCTCAGCAGCCGCAGAGGCGGGTTCCTGGCCCCGAGCGGCCTCCCCGCGCCCGCCGTGCGGGGCGGGGTCCGCCGCGCCTGCGGATCGCGAGCTCCGGTGCTGCAGTCTTTGGCGCATGGCTGCAGGAGCCTGGGCGGGGGTGACGATGGGGGTGGGGCGCAGGTTTGGAAGAAACCAACACGGGAATGAGGGCTCGATTGCCGTTATTTTGGGCGAATCTTAAGATTTAAAAAGTCTACACAGTTTTAAACATGTAGAAATGCAGAAATGAAATGCAGAAACTTCTGGTCCAGATAGCTCAGCTGGTTATTTCCACGTTGTCATCATTTGTCAATGAGTTTTGTTTTTCTCTTCCTAGTTTCTTTAAAATGGCAGTACAGAATGCATTTATCTGATAAAGTGGAGGAGCAAGGTTTAGAAAAAATTGAATAGTTTTACTTGGTTTACTTGTTCTTTAAACTAAAGGCCCCAAATAGTATTTCAGTCATTTAAAGAGTAAGCACCTAAGCACTGAACAACTGAGCTGTTAAAAGGGTAGGGTAGGCCCCATTTTCAGACGGAAACCAATCAACTTTATCAAACAGCTCTAGGGCCTTTTAGAACGAGAGATTTAAAGACACATCTCAAAGTTGGTAGCCGAATTGAAGAAGTAAGGACAGAAGCTTGGGGAGAGAGGAAATTGTTTGACTACCAAAGATGTTAAGAGGTAGAGATTCCTTGGACTAGAGTTTTGTTTTGTTGTTGTTGTTTTTTGCGGGGGGCGGGGCGGGTTGCTGCGGTGGGTCATCCTTGCTGTATGCGGGTTTTCTCTAGTTGCGGCAATGGGAGGCTACTCTCTAGTTGCGGGCCACAGGCTTCTCATTGCTGTGGCTTCTCTTGGGGACTGCGGGCTCTAAGGCGTGAGGGCTTTAGTAGTTGTGGCTTTCGGGCTCTGGGGAGTTGGGGGACTCAGTAATTACTGGCAATTGGGCTCAGCGACTCTGAGGAATGTGCGATCTTCCCAGACCAGGGATCAAACTCATGTCCCCTGCATTGGCGGGCAGTTCTTAACCACTGAATCACCAGGGAAACCCTAGAGTTTTATAAAACCTTTTTTTTTTAAATTGACGTACAATGTAATTGACATACAAAGTTACATTACTTTCGAGTGTACATTGTTGCATTACTTTCAAGTGTACAACATTGTGATTTTACATTTATATACATTGTCACTCTTAAAACAACCAGTTATTTAAGCAGCAAGATGGGTTTATTTAGGAACAGAAGAGAATCACAATTTGGGACAGGCAAGTTATGGGGAGTCAGCCAAATCCAGAGAACAAAGGAGAGTGCTTTTATTTGATTTTAAGAGGAAACTGTAGGGGGACTGTTTGAAGAAAACTTCATGGAGAAGAATGAGAGTTCAAGATTGCTGCCATTTCTCACTGGCTGTAAGTGGTGGTTATAGTTGTTGGGACAGGGAGGGATCTGCCTTCCTTTTTATAAAAGCAGGAGATGAAATACCTGTGTTAAAATGTCCTCTCTCATACCTTAAGAAAAGTAAGATTCTTATCTTCCTTCTCCCTGCTGGTTATGCAGACTGCAACTGGTGCTACATGTACTGAGAGTCCTTCCTCCTTCAGGGCTTCCTGACTCCATTTAAAATGAAGTTTCCCTTATTTATGTTCACATTTACCCCTTTTGATCAAGATCTTTCCTCAAAAGCATTGCTGATCAATGCAGATGTAATGTAAAGAAGGCTTAGTATTATTTATTTGAAAGTGCTTTCCATGTAATTTAACATATCAAATAAACCTAATTACTCTAATATCTTTCTTTTTATAAGGAGAGAGAACAGGTCTTTTGAGATGCTCCAGGGCTCCTCTGGGAAAATGCCAGTTAGTCTAAGGACAAAAAGTCTTAATTTAGAATTTGATTTTAGTAATGTTTGTCAAAAATATTAGAAGGTTCAGACACTTAACTAAATAGGATCACAGATAATTATGAAATAATCTTTAAATATTCATTTTACCCAAGTGGTAAAAAGATTTCAAAAGCAATTGTAGAAGGTTACATAGCTGCAAGAAGCTTTAGCTCTTTTACAAGTTGATTTTGGCAAGGGATCTTCTACAGCAATCTGTATTTTTAAGAATGTCTTTTTTCCCTCATAAATCCAGTTTTATTAGTTCAAATATTGTCTTCTCAAAAACTTACAAAGCTTATCTAGAGAAGAAATGATGCAAGGCAATAGTTACAGAGTAACTTCAGGTTTATTCTTGGAGGAGAGCATATTTACCTATATTTGTTTGTGAAGTTGCTTCTTGTGTCTGACTGTTTGTGACCATATGGACTTTAGCTCACCAAGCTCCTCTGTCCAGGGTATTCTCCAAGCAAGAATACTGGAGTGGGTTGCCATACCCTTCTTCCTGACCCAGGGATCTTCCTGACCCAGGGATGGAACCCTTGTCTCTTAGATCTGCATTGACAGTTGGGTTCTTTACCACTAGAGCCACCTGGGAAGCCCCATAGGTAAATATGCATTACATTAAATGATTATAAACTCCTACATAATATAGTTAAAATAAGTCATATGCTTTTTGGAAATTACAGTGTAGTTTCATTCTGAAATAGCTCTGCTATACTGGGAATGATAGAACAGGGAGGGGCAACAGGATCCCCATGTTATTGCTGGAAAGGGTTGTTCTAATATGAGTAGGCAGAATAAAAGTTTGAAAGGTGGGACAACAATTTCTAAACTGATGGCAGATTTACAAATATCTGGGAAGCTACCAGCAGAATTCATCAGCCTTGCAAGTAGTTGTAAGAAATGGAGGATGTTCTTTTAAAGAAGGACTGCTGCTTGGCTGTAAGTCTGAAAAGACAAGGCAACAAAGTATGAGCCTACCAGAGAGTGACTACAGCCTTGAGCTGTCATCTGCATATGTATAAGGCAGCAAGAGGGGTGGTTCTTGTTTGGCCTTTTCAGCTGGCTACATAGACCCTTTTTGTTGCTTAATTTACTGTGGCATAAGAACAGCAACATTCAAATGAGTTGGATGATTTCACAGTAAGAAATGAAGTGTATTTATGGCCCAGCACATACTTACATATATAAAGCCATGTAAGTAACTGAAATGAAAGTTTAATAAGCTGACATGTATTTCCTATGTTTAGTATATGCCATGCATGTATTCTGGTTTACATTTTATGAAATTATTCTCTTTTATTTATAGATAATAAATGTAACTATCTATAAATTATAGATAAATTGAAGACACATAGTGTCCATTTGTCTATACAGATAAATATAGATTATATATATATTTTATATTTAAATACATGCTAATCTTAATTAACCAATGTTCCATAATCGCCGTTTGAAGAAATAAGGAAATTACAGTAAATCCTCCCACAGTGGTAGGAGAAAACTTTGATGGGCATTCCACTGTTTCTTAGCTTCCAAAGGGGTGCTTGTTGCTTTGCCTTCATTTTCTCAGTATCATTCCACATAGTTTGTGCAGTTAATTTATGCTTATTACTCTAAATGTTTGACACTTTCTCTTTGATTAATTTTGTATTCTCAGTTCTTTTTCTGACCTTTTAAACTGTTTGTAATCTTTGCTTCCCACTGAAAACTAGAAAGCAAATTGTTAACTGTTTATCATATATGAGTATCCTGCAGTAGATTAGCAAACTTACAAACACATTTATAATTTTTATTTATTTATTTGTGGCTGTGCTAGGTCTTCTTTGCTGTGTGCAGGCTTTCTTTCCAGTTGCAGTGCAAGAGCTTCTTATTGTGTTAGCTTCTCTTGTTGTGGAGCACAGGCTCTAGGGTTCGTGGGCTTCAGTAGTTGTGGCTTGCAGGCTCTAAAGTGCAAGCTCAGTGGTTAGTTGCCTTGTGGCAGGTGTCCTGAACTGGGGATCACACCCTCATCGCCTGCATTGGCAGGCAGATTCTTAACCACTTGACACCAGGGATGCCCATATATACATTTATAAATGCTTCCTCATAATAAAATTTTTCAGTATGGCATAAAACATTTGTTACTGGACCTAAATATTTTTTGTCTCTGTAAAAATTAAATAACCCAAAGTAGCTACATTTATGTTTGCCATTTAATGTTTATTTTAGTTGGAAATGATTAGATGATTTAGATATTCAATGGAAATCCATTATTTTGTTTAGCTCAGTATAAACTTTTATTTTCATGTAAAATAAGTTGTTTTTAACAGTGATGCTTGGATTAGATGTTAAACAGCTAAACATCATCTTAGGTTTTTGTTTTGTCTTTTGCTGTTGACAAATTCTGTAACAGAAATAGCATGAGGAAGAGGAGAAGGGGACAACAGAGGATGAGATGGGTGGATGGCATCACCAACTCGATGGACATGAGTTTAACAAGCTCTGGAAGTTGGTGATGGACAGGGAAGCCTGGCGTGCTGCAGTCCATGGGGTCGCAGAGTCGAACATGACTGATCGACTGAACTGAACTGAACAAAAATGGTAAACATAGACTGTAAAAATTCATAGTTCATATTGAATGATTTTCTTATTCAGATTTGTTGAAAGCTTTATCAAGTCAGAATAAGAAAAAATATATATATGTAAATTTTTTTTGCCACTCCATGAGGCATTTGGGGTCCTAGTTCCCCAACCAGGGATTAAACCTGTGCCCCCTGCAGTGGAAGCACAGAGTCCCAACCACTGGACCACCAGGGAAGTCCCTCTAATAATTATTCTTGTAGTCATAAACCTTTAAAATGGTTTTCAAGTCAAAATCCAAATTTGTGCACGTGTCCCAAACAGGGTCATAGGAGATAGGAATATATTTGAATATTGTCTCACTTTTCTTAAAAGAAGATGGAAAATAATTAGCTTGACTGGAAAGATGAGTGTTAGCGAACCACACTGCTGAACTCCATTTTGCTGTCTGCTCTGGATGAAAGCCATTTGAAAGCAGACACCTCCCTCCTCCGAGCTCTGCAGAACCTTAGAGCGTTCATTGCAGAAAATTTCTCCTGCAGGCCCATATGTTTCCCCAGATACCTTTCTAAAATCATTAGCTTTGCTAACCTTTTAATCTGTGAATTCCCCTGCTGTGAATGAGGAAGTATTTGAGGTTTTTTTTTTTTAAAGATCCCTGATAATACCTTAGATTTCAGAGAGAGTAGCAGAGCCATAAGAGACCTTTAAATATAATCTAGTCTGGTATCTTTATGCCAGAAAAATGTTGAATAATGCTAAGGTGGTTTATATTGCTACCTTTTAGTATCTAAGAGGAAAGGCTGACTTTTTTTCTTCTTTTTCGCTCATACCAAATTTCAATTCAGTTCCGTCGCACAGTCGTGTCCACCTCTTTGCGACCTCATGGATTATAGCATGCCAGGCTTCCCTGTCCATCATCAACTCCTGGAGCTTGTTCAAACTCATGTCCATTGAGTCGGTGATGCCATCCAACCATCTCAACCTCTGTCGTCCCCTTCTCTTCCTGTCTTCAATCTTTCCCAGCATCAGTGTCTTTTCCAATGAGTCAGCTCTTCACATCAGGTGGCCAAAATATCGGAACTTCAGCTTTCACCATCAGTCCTTCCAATGAATATTCAGGACTGATTTCCTTTAGGATGGACTGGTTTGATCTCCTTGCAGTCCAAGAGACTCTCAAGAGTCTTCTCCAACACCACAGTTCAAAAGCATCAATTCTTCAGCACTGGAGCCTCGTGGGCTGCCGTCTATGGGGTCGCACAGAGTTGGACATGACTGAAGCGACTTAGCAATAGCAGCAGCAGCTTGCTTTATGGTCCAACTCTCACATCCATACATGTCTACTGGAAAAACCATAGCTTTGACTAGACGGACCTTTGTTGACAGAGTAATGTCTCTGCTTTTTAACATGCTGTCTAGGTTGATCATAGCTTTTCTTCCAAGGAGCAAGCATCTTTTAATTTCATGGCTTCAGTCACCATCTGCAGTGATTTTGGAGCCCCCCAAAAATAAAGTCTGTCACTGTTTCCACTGTTTCCCCATCTATTTGCCATGAAGTGGTGGGACCGGATGCCATGATCTTAGTTTTCTGAATGCTGAGTTTTTTTTTTTTTTTTTTTCTGGCTGTGCTGGATCTTAGCTGCAGTGTGTGGGTTTCTCATTATGGTGGCTTCTCTTGTTATGAAGCATGGTAGGACCCAGGCCAGAGCTGGGCTCAGTAGTTGTGGCATATGGGCTTAGTTGCTCTGTGGGACATGGGATCTTCCTGGGTCAGGGATTGAACCTGTGTCTCCTGCATTGGCAGGCAGATTCTTATCTGCTTTACCACCAGGGAAGTCCCTGAATGTTGAGTTTTAAGCCAGCTTTTTCACTTTCCTCTTTCATCAAGAGACTCTTTAGTTCTTCTTCACTTTCTGCCATAAGGGTGGTGTCATCTGCATATCTGAGGCTATTGATATTTCTCCCAACAATCTTGATTCTAGCTTGTGCTTCATCCAGCCTGGCATTTCACATGATATACTCTGCATTGAAGTTAAATAAGCGAGGTGACAATATACAGCCTTGATGTACTCCTTTCCCAATTTGGAACCAGTCTGTTGTTCCGTGTCCGGTTCCATCTGTTGCTTCTTGACCTGCATACAGATTTCTCAGGAGGCAGGTAAGGTAGTCTGGTATTCCCATCTCCTGAAGAATTTTCCACAGTCTGTTGTGATCCACACAATCAAAGACTTTGGCGTACATAGCTCTATTTGTTTATATTATATATAGATATGTATACTTTGTCTATATTTAACAACTGAATAGTAGTTATCTATCACTTGAATATAAACAGTATTATCCACTGTCTTAACTTTTTAACTGATTTTGTAGGTCTTTTTGTCAGAGTGTTTCAGGACCTGTAACTATTTGGTCTGAATCTGATATAGTGGGAAAACCCTGTGTTGCTATTTGAATCTCCTTTCTTTGCTACTTAATATCCGGGCCATTTGCTACTTTCTAACAGTCGGTAATGGGTGTTTTTTTGTTTTTTTAAGTCAGTAACATTTTTGATAGTTCCATATTTGGTTTAGACACAAAACTTTACAAAGTATTTTGTTCATTTTACCAATCCTATAATGAAAGACAAAAATAATAAATAGAAACAAGTTTCTAAGCATCAACTATTTTCAAACACTTGACTTTTTATTCTTTGTGTTACAATGTTATAAATTTATATATGGCATTTTGTGTATTTTTCCCCCCACAGATAGATGTATAGGGGAGAGAAAATTGACTTTGATTTCAGATAGTACTAATTTCAATTCTGACTATCAGTTAATAGTGGTATGACTTTACACTCATTATTATCTTTCTCAAGCTTCATTTATGAATGGAAATGAGTATTACCTTTGGAGTCATTTTTTGTTTGGAGTTGTTGTCTGTTTGTTTTGGAAATGTTTAAATCAGTGCAATGAAACTGAATTTTAGAGACACTGGATGTCATTAATTTGGATATCATTAGTTTATTATAAAAGGAAAGCATAGAAATTATTTACATGAAAGATTTCAAAACTTCCCTGGGATTGGCAGCTTCACGTGGTGCCATCTCAATAGTAATTTATTTCCGTTTACTTATTTTCCAAGAATGTCATCATCTCTAATAAGAAATAATTCTTACTGTCTAGAACCACTTTAATGCCTCCATATTCTAGAGGAAGAATTAACTCTAACTTTATCTCCAACTTTCACAGGAGCTGGTTTTCTTTAGAGCCCCATCCAACAGCTACTACTATTGCTTGAAATACTTTTCCTTGAGGTTTTTCTGGAAGCATAATGCCTCCTTTGGTTACAGTTTCAGTTGTGCTTATTTCAACTAAAATTGGCCAAAGAAAGGAAGAAACTTTCTAAATCCCTGTGATGCCTTGAGCAGCCCCCATTGTGATTAGTACTCTGTGCTTCTGCTACGAGAAGAGACTCACAGTTGAAATCATCTTTTTAACATGCTGTCATGTTCAGTTCCACTAGCAAATTCTATCAGCTTTACCATCAAAATATGCACATTACTTTTTATCACATCGCCTGATTTTGTAGCATTTATAGCATATGAAATTACCTTGTTTGTATATTTATGTTTAAAATTTCTCCTTAATTAAAATGCAAGCTCCATGTCTGTTTTCGTGGAAATCAATTTTGATTGCTGTCTCTGAAACCACTTTTTTTCTCTTATTTGTTGCCAAGATAAACTCCCCTCTTTTTTTAAAGGGTATGCATGTGTTCAATCCCAGGGATTGAGGGAACCCTGTTTCGCTTTGCCAGATGCTTGCTTTCTCAGTCTCCTTCATAACTGGACCCAGTTCTGGCCAAAGCAACATAAAAGGAAGTCTGCTAGGGTGTTTCTGGGAATGACTTTTCTCCCTGATCAAAAAAGATTGCAACTTGAGGAAAGCCCTCTTGTTTCACTCCTATCCCTTGCTTTCAGCTTTTGGAAATATTCTGTGAAGGTATGCCTGAAGCCAATTTAAGACCTTGAGGGTCTTAATGTAAACAGAATCAGAGATGCCAACTGGTGCTCTAACACTGTGAAGCTGCTTAGCCAATCGTAAAGCCACTTTTCTTCAGATTTATTACTACATAGTAGGTGCTTAATATGAAATTTGTTGTTGAAATGTTGAACTTGGTAATTGAACGAACACAAGGTGTGAAGAAAACTGAGAAATGAAGATTAGTTTTCCGGTTTTTGGTTTAAGTAACTGGTTGAATGGTGGTATTTTTCAATGAGATCAGAATCCTGAAGGAAGAAGTGGGTGGGAACTGAAGATGGGACAGAGGAGAAGCTAACAGTTCAGTGTTTGACACATTTTGAGGTTTAAGTATCTGTGGTACATGTACTTGGAGATATTCATCAGTCAGTCATATATGCAGGTACAAAGAGAGAAGAGAGAGATACAGATTTGAAAAGTTTTCAACATAAAGATGATAAATAAGCCATGAGGATGATTAAGACCAGTCAGGGGAATATATAGAGCTAGGAGAGTCATGGTCTTTTTTTTCTTTTTTTTTCTTTCCTTTAATATTTATTTACTTGACTGTACCAGGCCAAAGACTATTCTAACTACTGCACAATTGCACTCATCTCACATGCTAGCAAAATAATGCTCAAAATTCTCCAAGTCAGGCTTGAAAAGTATGTGAACCGAGAACTTCCAGATATTCAAGCTGGATTTAGAAAAGGCAGAGGAACCAGAGATCAAATTCCCAGCATCCATTAGATCATAGAAAAAGTAAGGGAATTCCAGAAAAACATCTACTTCTGCTTCATTGACTACACTAAAGCCTTTGACTGTGTGGATCACAACAAAGTGTGGAAATTCTTCAGGAGATGGGAATACCAGACCACCTTACCTGCCTCTTGAGAAATTTGTATGCAGGTCAAGAAGCAACAGTTAGAACCAAACATGGAACAACAGACTGGTTCTATATTGGGAAAGAGTATGTCAAGGCTGTATATTGTCACCTTGCTGATTTAACTTCTATGCAGAGTACTTCATGTGAAATGCTAGGCTGGATGAAGCACAAGCTGGAATCAAGATTGCTGGGAGAAATATCAATAGCCTCAGATATGCAGATGACACCAACCTTATGGCAGAAAGTGAAGAAGAACTAAAGAGCCTCTTGATGAAAGTGAAAGAGGAGAGTGAAAAATCTGGCTTAAAACTCAACATTCAGAAAACAAAGATCATGGCATCTGATCCCATCACTTCATGGCAAATAGATGAGGAAACAATGGAAACAGTGACAGACTTTATTTTGGGGGGCTCTAAAATCACTGCAGATGGTGACTGCAGCCATGAAATTAAAAGACACTTGCTCCTTGGAAGACAAGCTATGACCAACCTGGATAGCAGATTAAAATGTAGAGACATTACTTTGCTGACAAATGTCCATCTAGTCAAAGCTATGGTTTTTCCAGTAGTCATGTATGGATGTGAGAGTTGGACTATAAAGAAAGATGAGTGCTGAAGAATTGATGCTTTTGAACTATGGTGTTGGAGAAGACTCTTGAGAGTCTCTTGGACTGCAAGGAGATCAAACCAGTCCATCCTAAAGGACATCAGTCCTGAATATTCATTGGAAGGACTGATGGTGAAAGCTGAAGTTCCGATATTTTGGCCACCTGATGTGAAGAACTGACTCATTGGAAAAGACCCTGATGCTGGGAAAGATTGAAGACAGGAAGAGAAGGGGACGACAGAGGTTGAGATGATTGGATGGCATCACTGACTTGATGGACATGAGTTTGAGCAAGCTCCAGGAGTTGATGATGGACAGGGAAGCCTGGCGTGCTGCAGTCTATGGGATCGCAAAGAGTTGGACATGACTGAGTGACTGAACTGAGTTGGGTCTTAGTTGTGGCACATGAGATCTTTGACCACTGTTGTGGCATGCAGGATCTTTAGTAGTGGCTTTCAAACTTTTAGTTGTGATATGTGGGATCTAGTTCCCTGACCAGGGATTGAACCTGGGCCCCCTGCATTTGGAATATAAAGTCTTAGCCACTGGACCAGCAGGGAAGTCCTGAGAGTTGTGGTCTTAATAGAGAACCTAGCTTTAGTAGGGAATCTGAAGAATGATCATATTTGAAGTAGAGAAAAGGGTCTTCTAAAAGGAGTCTGGGAAGCAATGATGAGAGAGGGATAACTAGGGGAGTTTCACAATCCAAGGAGAGAGTTGCAAGACAGAGAAGTGGCAAAATGTCAAATGCTGCAGAGAAGTTAATTAAAGACTGGAAAGTGTACATTGTGTGCTTGTAGAAAACCATGTGGTTTCTGTTTTTATTTATTTATGGGATAAATATATATTGAGAGCATATGATGGCGGGTACTCCTTTTAAGTGTTAGGTAGTTATAACCTGGGCTTTCCAGGTGGTTCAGTGGGTAAAGAATCCACCTCCCAATGCAGGAGACATAAGAGACAAAGGTTAGATCCCTGGGTCAGGAAGATCCCCTGGAAAAGGAAATGGCAACCCAGTCCAGTGTTCTTGCCTGGAAAATCCCATGGACAGAGGAGCCTAGTGGGCTACAGTCCAGGGGTAGCCCAGAGGGTCACAAAGAGTCGGACATGCTAAGGTAACTGAGCATGAAGCACACAGATAAAACAATGTATAAAATGTCCTTTCTTCATGGAGTTTATATTCTAAGAAGGAGAAAGAAAATGAACATATAGCAAAGAGATGAAATATGTTAGGTACTAGTAGGTGCTGTGAAGAAAAGTAAGTCTGGAAAAGAAATTGAAGTTACAGAAGGGTGCTATTTTATTTTAGTTTTTTGAGGAGTGCTATTTTAGTTAGAGTGATTTGAGAAGGCCTCTCTGAGGACATAGTTATTTCAACAAAGACCTGGATGAAATAACAGAGTGGGCATTTCAAGCAAAGGGAACATCAGGTACATAAGCTCTGATGTTAAACGTGTACATCATTTTTAAGCATCGATAAAGTCAATGATATCAGAGCAGAGTAAATAAGGAGGAGAGTGTTATGAAATGAGGTCAGAGAAGTAGCCATGTAAATAGTCTAGATCATGTTAGGGTCTTTCATACTAGCTGAAGAAAGACTATGTTTTTATTCTAAAAATGATGGGAAGCCATTACATAGCTTTGAGCAAAGATATGACATATTCTGCCTTATCTTAAAAGGCTTATTCTGGTTGTTGTGAGAATAAACTATAGGGAGTTAATAGTGGAGTAAAGAATAGGAGCTGGAAAGGGATTGCAATAACTCAGATAAAAGATTGCTTGGACCAGTGGACCAGTCAGTGGGGGAGGTGGTAGAAAGTGGTGGGTTTCTGGATATATTTTCAAGGTGATGGTGACTGGATTTATTAATGTACTGGATGAGGGTGAGAAAGAAAGAGAGACACCAATCATGACTCCAAAGGTTTGGGCCTGAGCAACACTGGGGAATACTGAAGAAGGAATAGGTATAGGGAAATGGAAGGAATCAAAAGATCAGTTTTGGATGTTAAGTTTGAGATGCAGTATAGACAATGATTAGGCAAAAGGCTAAATTGCGGAGAAGTCACATTGGAGATAAGTTTAGGAATCATCAGAATAGAAACTGGATGAGGTCACCGAGGAAGAAAGTATAGATTAAAAGAGGTCCCAGGACTAAATCCTGGAGCACTCCAGCTTTTAAAGATTAGAAAGAGGATCCAGTAGTTGAAAGTGATAAGGACCAGATAGTGGTGTAGAAAGAAAATCATGAAGAATGTGGTGTTCTGGAAATCAAATGAACTAAGTGTTTCAAGCAGGAAAGTGATAACCATGTCAATTTTTTTTCTGGGAATCTGGGTTAGATGAAGTCTCAGAACCAGCTAGAAGATGTGGCATTGTGGAGGTCACTGGTGACTTGGGCAAGAGTGGCTTCAGTGGAAGGAATGGTAGGGATGAATGTAGGACTAATTGGGATGGGTTCAAGAGAGAATGCAAGGCGAGGAAGTGGAGAAAATGGAATAAAAATCTTTTTTTTTTTTTTTTTTGAGGAATTTTGCTTTAAGAAAGCAAAGGGTTATATAGCTGGGATAGCTGGATAGGGATATTCAATAAGGAGAGATTTAAAAAAACATATTTTAGCATGTTTGTTTGCTAACGAGAATAAACAAAAGAGAGGGAAAACTGATGGTGTGGAGAAAAGGGGATAGTTTAAGGAGCCAAGTTTTAAGTAGTGAAATGGGTGCATGACTGGAGGGGCTAGCCCTGGAGAGAAAGGACTTTGATAGTTCATCCACTGACTTGGGGGGAAACCAGAGTATATGAATTTGGATTCAGGTTGGCAGTTAGATTTGGTGGTGGGAATAAGTGGAATTTTTCCTCTAATTGCTTCTTTTCTCTCCCCTACCCAGTGAAATAAGAGAAGAGGTAATTTGTCCTTATTCTCCCCTCATTTCTTTATAAGAACAGAACCCTGATTTTGTTGAGAGCAGGGTGCTGAGCTTCTGTTCCAACTATTTCATGGACATCCATGTGACTAAATTCTGGTAAGTTATTAGTGGAAGTGGTTTGATGAGGTTTCTGAGAAACAGGATTAACTGAGCTGTTATATGTCTTTGCCCTTTGTCTTTGTCTTACCTAGAATGTGAACATGATGACTGGAGTTCTAGCGACCATCTATGATAAAATAATCTTAAGCCATTGCTAAGGACAGAGGAAGTTAGACTCTAGGTCCCCGATTACATTGTGGAGCTGCCCCACAAACCCTGGATTGCCTACCTCGGGACTTCTCATTATGGTAGAAAATAAAACAATTTATTTACACTTTACTAATTTTTTTCCTCCCTCCCCCTTTTTTGGGTGTGTGTGTGTCTGTTATTTGCAGCTGCTTGTAATTCATAACTGATGTGGTGGTAGGACCATGTGGAATTTTCCTTCTTAATTTATTTTCCTTTTCTTTTTTAAAAAATAAAATAAGAGGAGAGAGGTCATTGGCTGTCTGAGGATTGGAGAGGGAGTGTTGGAAGTTTGAGGAGAGAAAATGTATAAATTAGTCATCTGTGAGAGTGGAAGAGTAAATTAACTAGGGAAATAGAGTAGAATTTTCAGGTATTGTTGAAGGTATAGTAGGGTTTTTAGGCATTTGTAGTTGTAAGTATAAAGTGAAATCAGTCATCCTGCTTATATTTTTCTCTAGTCAGATTCAGCTGCTTAGGTAGAGAGTTGGATTTATCTAGGAACAGTGCTTTGCTAAAACTACTAGGTCACCACTGTGAAACAGAAGACAAGGTAGAGTTGAGTCACTGGAAAGGTAGCTGAATATCTTAATGGATTTTTAAGAACATGTAATGAAAACATAGACTTGAAAACAAAACTTTAAACACATTTTTAATAGATAAAAATTTCCATGATTCAAAAATTGAAGAAATGAAAAGATATATTGAGAAGTTTTGATCCTACCTTGTGATGGTTAATTTTACATGTCAACTTGACTGGGCCACAGGATGCTAAGATAACTGGTTAAACATTATTTCTGGATGTGTCTGTGCGGGTGTTTCTGGAAGAGATAAACATTTGAATTAGTGAACTGAGTAAAAGCAGATCGCTCTCCGTAATATGGGTGGGCACCATCAAATCTGTTGAGGGCCTAAATAGAACCAAAAGGCAGAGAATGGTTGAATTCACTCTCTGCCTGACTTCTGACAGAGCTGGGATCTCCTCTTGAGCTCTGTGCTCCTGGTTCTCAGGTTTCGGATCTGAATAGGAATCTGTATCTTTGGCTCTCCAACCTTTGAACTACATCCCTGGCTTTTCTGGGTCTTCAGTTTGTAGATGGACAGTAGAGTGAGACTTCTCAGTTTCTGTAACCAATACCTTATAAACTCTCTCTCTTTCTCTCCTCAACCTCATTCCCACCTCAACACCAGTTCTGTTTCTCTAGAGAATCCTCACTAAAATATATACTCATGTGCTCAATCATCTTATTCCTCCCCTCTGTCCACTATTGATAAGCATTTGTATTTGTTGTGAATTCTTTTGGTGTTTCTTTATGAAAGTGCATATTACCAAGTGATTGATCTGTTTATTCTTATTTCATTCTGTTCTTAGATACAAAAGGGTAGTAGCAAACTATTGTGCATGCTGTTCTATACTTTGCTTTATTTTAGAAAAATTTAGTTTATTTGGCTGCACCAGGTCTTAGTTGTGGCATGCAGGATCTTTAGAACTAGTGAGATCTAGTTCCTTGACCAAGGATCAAACCCAGGCCACCTGCATTGGGAGCTCAGGGTGTTAGCCACTGGACCACCAGGCAAGTCCCCTCTACCTTGTTTTTTTTTTCACTTGTCAGTATATGCTAGATATCTTTTCCTATCAACACCTGGTGAATAGTCTCATTATTTTTATTTTTCATCTACAGAGTACTCTGTTGTCATAGGTATATCATGATTTAGTAATATTTTGAAAGCAAGGCCTTTATTTGCAGGAACTAGGTTTTGTTAAGGCTTTGTGGATTTGAAGGAACTAGTGTAGCAGGACTTCATATTTAAAGTTCCTGCCAGGATCCACAAAAATGTGAAGAATGCATGATGATGAAAAAAACCATTATCTCTCCAAAAAGAAGAAAGAATTCAACCAACAAATAGGAAGTGGTGAATCTAAGGCAGAATGATTAATGTTTAGCTGCTTATAGATTACTGTGACAAGATCCAGCGTTCTTATATCTTTCTCCACTGGGCCTTGACCCTGGCTGTTAAGGTGAGGCTGGATTAGCTGGTTGAGGAGATGTTCTAAGCATACAAAATTTGTGTTTCACTTTCTAGGGTATAGCATGGAGAACTGCAAGTCTCTAAAGAAGTACAACGTAGTGCCTGAGCAGGGAAGTAGCCACAGCTGAGGAAAGTGCCTAGGCAGACTAAAAGCAACCTTACAAATTCCTTCCCCATACCCTACCATGATGGGCAAAGCAGCTGAGAGATCCCAAGTACCCAATGGGATGTGGAAGTTCTGAGATGGCTGGCAATCTGAAAGAGACTTCAAAGTTGAGTAAAAAGGACTTAGACTAGAGGCCAAGGCAGGAACCCGATATATCAGCACAGGAAGTCTAAAGACAGGTGTGCTGAATTACAATTCAGCAAAGGCCAGCAAGGACAGAAGATAGTACAGGAGTCAGATTCCCTTCCTCCAATTTAAGAATAATACCCAAGTCCCTCTAGGAACTTAAATCACTTTAGAAAATAAGAGAAAGAGACGATAAAGAGTTTAAGTCTTGATTTTGACCAAATATTCACTTGAATGAGACTCTTGTAAATAGGAAGTAACTGATTTATCTTAAAAGTAGTATTTAAGCTTTTTTTAGTTGCTGGGGGTTTGTGAGATGATGAATTTCAGTTATAGAGAAGGGAAATCCAGATGAACTAAAAAAAAAAAAATAGACTAATGGGCATTTGGCAGAGATGTGGGAACATTTTGAAAATTTTATATGGAAAATCAAAAAAGGAGGCAGTTATGAAATTCTGAGAAATAAAAATTTGTGTGAGGAAGGAAGCATGATTGTAATACACTATTTGCTTCAGCAATGAGTAATACTTAAATAATCATAGTAGCATAAATACCAGCTTGTTTAAATTGAAACTTTGTCAGTGAGATAATAGCCAGGAAGCGAAATGTGACAAGTATAAAAGAACTAGGTTCTCAACCAATATGGTGAAAGATAAAAATGTCTAAAACTGATAAATCAAGACATTCCAGCATAGGCATATTATTTAGAAATAAGTAGGTTAATTCCAAAGGAAATAGTTAGCTGAATTGGGAGTAATTGCCTCTGGTGAAAAGGTCTAGGTTAGAGGAGGAATGAGGAAGGAAAACTGTTGTTTTAAAATAATAGTACTTGATTTGTGGTTTTCATAAATTTTTTAAATTGAAATATAATATATATATAACAACCTAAATACAGAAAATGGTGCAGCTTGTAAAAGTATAGCTTGAAAAATTAACCTAAAGTGAACAAACCTGTGTAAATTAGAGTTGAGATGAAGAATATTTCATTTTTAAACTATGTACATGTATTCTTTGATAAATCTTTAAAGTTAATAATAGTAAAGAGCTAAGATATCATAGTAAATATAATGGTAAATAATAAAGAGCTAAGATACCAGCAAAGTAATGCTCAAAATTCTCCAAAGTAGGCTTCAACAGTACGTGAACCGAGACCTTCAGATGTTCAAGCTGGATTTAGAAAAGGCAGAGGAACCAGAGATCAAATTCCCAGCATCCATTGGATCATAGAAAAAGTAAGGGAATTCCAGAAAAACATCTACTTCTGCTTCATTGACTACACTAAAGCCTTTGACTGTGTGGATCACAACAAAGTGTGGAAAATTCTTCAGGAGATGGGAATACCAGACCACCTTACCTGCCTCCTGAGAAACCTGTATGCAGGTCAAGAAGCAACAGTTAGAACCAGACATGGAACAATGGACTGGTTCCATATTGAGAAAGAAGTACATCAAGGCTGTATATTGTCACCTTGCTGATTTAACTTCTATGCAGAGTACATCATGTGAAATGCTGGGCTGGATGAAGCACAAGCTGGAATCAGGATTGCTGGGAGAAATATCAATAGCCTCAGATATGCAGATGATACCACTCTTATGGCAGAAAGCGAAGAAGAACTAAAGAGCCTTTTGATGAAAGTGAAAGAGGAGAATGAAGAAGCTAGCTTAAAACTCAACATTCAGAAAACAAAGATCATGGCATCTGATCCCATCACTTCATGGCAAATAGATGAGAAAACAATGGAAACAGTGACAGACTTTATTTTCATGGTCTCCAAAATCACTGCAGATGGTGACTGCGCATGAAGTTAAAAGCGTTTGCTCCTTGGAAGAAAAGCTATGACCAACCTAGACAGCATATTAAAAAGCAGAAACATTACTTTCCAACAAATATAAGGTCCATCTAGTCAAAGCTATGGTTTTTCCAGTAGTCATGTATGGATGTGAGAGTTGGACCATAAAGAAAGATGAGCGATGAAGAATTGATGGACTTTGGACTGTGATGTTGAAGAAGACTCTTGGGAGTCCCTTGGACTGCAAGGAGATCAAACCAATCCATCCTAAAGGAAATCAGCCCTGAATACTCATTGGAAGGACTGATGCTAAAGCTGAAGCTCCAATACTTTGGCCACCTGATGTGAAGAACTGACTCATTGGAAAAGACCTTGATGCTGGGAAAGACTGAATGCAGGAGGAGAAGGGGATGACAGAGGTTGAGATGGTTGGATGGCATCACTGACTCGATGGACATGAGTTTGAGCAACTCTAGGAGTTGGTTATGGACGGGGAAGCCTGGTGTGCTGCAATTCTCGGGGTCGCAAAGAGTCAGACGTGACTGAGGGACTGAACTGAACTGAGGATAAAGCTAGTAAGATCATCTTAATAGCTTATTTGATTAATGCAGGTACAACTTATAAACTAATGAAAATCAGTTAATGAACCTATTTGTGACTCTCTTTTTTAATTCTCTGCTGCTGCTGCTGCTGCTAAGTCGCTTCAGTCATGTCTGACTCTGTGCGACCCCATAGATGGCAGCCCACCAGGCTCTGCCATCCCTGGGATTTTTAATTCTCTAGATCATATTATAAAAGTTTTGCTATTATCCCAAGTCTTGAACGGTAAAGGTAGACTAGTAGCATAATAGTTTTCAAACACACACATACAAAACCATTGTCTCTTTATGTGATATGTCAAGAAAATTGTTATATCAGAGAAAGTCTGAAAACAGAGAGCAGAACATAGTCAAATTTAATCTTAACTAAGTCCTTCACCTTATCCGAAATACCCAGATAAAAAAATCTGTATCTAGTTTTCTGAGTAGTAAATATTCTTATCCTTCAGCTTTATAACAGAGAAAGGCAATTTATAGCATAGTGTCTAAATAAATGTAGTGCCTACATAAGTGATAATTATTCAAGCCTTGGAAGGATGAAGAGGTTTGCTCTAAAAGAGAACACCCCCTGGAAGTACTTTGTCTCATGACACCACTGTTCCCAGTGTTGTATAAAATAGTCCACTGAGACTTTTATTCATTCTGTATTAGAAAAAAATCTGGTAGGATGCCATCTCTGATATATGCTCTTTGTCTAGTGCATGATTAGATGACATGTGCACATACACACACAGAATCTTTTGTGAGTTTGATTGGAACTGCATTGAATCTATAGATTGATTTGACACGATTTCTCTGGTGGCTTGTATGGTAAAGAATCCACCTGCAATGCAGGAGACCTGAGTTTGACCCTGAGTTGGGAAGATCCCCTGGAGAAGGGAATGGCTACCCACTTCAGTATTCTTGCCTGGAGAATTCCGTGGATTGAGGAGCGTGGCAGGATGCAGTCTATGGTGGTCTCGAAGAGTCAGACACAAGACTGAGTGACTAACATTTTCACTTTTCGTATTTTATGATGTGACCATTCTACTCACAAAGTATATAATTCCATGTATTTAAGTGTGTTTTAGTGTTTTTCAATAAAGTTTTATTAAATTTGTATATTTTGCATATTTTGTATATTATCCCTAGGTACTTTTATATGTTTTTTGATACTGTTATGAACAATGTCCTTTGTAAAGTTAAAATCTCTTTTTTTGATACAGAAAAATGTAGTTGACTTTTATATCCAGCAAGTTATAGTATTTTTTAAAGCATTGCCAACTGTTCTCTTTTCTCTTCTGTAACTGCCATTATTTGCTTATTAGGTTTCCTGGATCTATCCTCTAAGTCTTGTATTTTCTATCATGATTTCTGTTTATGTTTCAGTTCTTTGCTTTGTGGTAATTCTTCTGCTTAATTTTCCAGCCACAATTCAGATCTCAACAGTAAACATTCTATCCTTTAATTCATCTGCAAGTTGTTTTCTTGAACGACCATAGCTTTTCTTTCTATAAATTCTTTACTTTTACCTATTCTCATATATCCTTAAATGTCAGCTTATTACTCATTAGGATTTACATTCTTATTTACCCTTTTTATTGCTAAATTTCTTCTTGCATATCCGTGCTTTCATTAAGGATTCTTTTTCTTTTGCTTGAAGAATTCCCTTTAGTATTCCTTTAATACAAGCCTCCCAAGTGGTGAGTTCTCTTCAGTTTTTGTTTGTCTGAAGATGTATTTAATTTTATTTTTATTTTTACTTTATTTTTGAAAGGTATTTTTTATTGAGTTTAGAGTGCTAGCTTGGCAGTTATTATCCTACAGCCCAGCATGTCATTCCGTTATCTTTGGCTTTTATCACTCTTGAGAAGCCAACTGTTAGCCAACTGCTGTTCCTTCGAAGATGTGTCTCACTCCTAACTGTGCCTCTCCACTTTTTAAAGATTTTTTCTTTATCTTTTGGTTTCAGCAACTACATTATGCTATACCTAAATGTGCTTTTCTTTGTATTTATCCTGCTTGATTTCATAGGATTTCTTATTTGTGACTTTCATTGGTTTTGAGCATTTTTGGCCATTTTTTTTTCTTCAAATAATATTCCTAGCCCATTGTTTCTCTCTTGTCTTCTTGATCTCTAGTTGTATCTGTGTTAGTTTTGTTTTTTTGTTTTGTTTTGTTTTTAGTGTCTCTTAACGTATTTTATGCTTTTTTCCCTGTATTTTCTTTTCTTTTTTCAGGCCCTGCAGTGTGGCTTGCAGGGTCTTAGTTCCCCAACCAGGAATCGAACTTGGGCCTCCTGCAGTGGAAGCAAGGATTCCTAACCACTGGGCCACCAGGGAATTCTCATTCTTTTTTTTTTTTTTTTAATCTCTTAAGCTTCAGTCTGATTTTTCTCACCTGCTTCTAGTTCACTAAGTACCTTTCATTTGTATGTCACTCCAGTATTCTTGGGCTTCCCTGGTGGCTCAGCTGGTAAAGAATCTGCCTGCAGTGTGGGAGACCTGGGTTTGGTCCCTGGGTTGGGAAGATCCCCTGGAGAAGGGAAAGGCTACCTACTCCAGTATTCTGGCTTGGAGAATTCCATGGACTGTATAGTCCATGGGGTTGCAAAGAGTGGGACAAGACTGAGTGACTTTCACTTTCACTTTTGTGTGCAGTGTGCTGTTATATAAGCCCTGTTGAATTCTTAAATGTGATTATTTTTCAGTTCTAGAATTTCCATTTTATATTTCATACAGTTTCCTCTACTGAATTTGTCTGTTTTGTCATTTAATTTACCAAACCTATTCATTGTGGTTGGCACAGTGGTAAAGAATCTGCCTACCAATGCAGGAGATTCACAAGAGATTCAGGTTCGATCTCTGGGTCAAGAAGATTTCCTGGAGTATGAAACGGCAACCCACTCCAGTATTCTTGCCTGGAGAATCCCATGGACAGAGGAGCCTGGCAGGCTACAGTCCATGGGATCGCAAAGAGTTGAACATGACTGAAGTGACTTAGCATTCTCACAAAGAGATAATTTGAGGCTGTGGATGGTATAGTCTTCTTCTTGCAAGGGTCTGACTATTTTAATCTAATCAGGGATTTCGTGATGCGAAGTTGAACTTTAGTATTTATAGGAGCTGGTCTCTCCTTTGGTTTAGGCCTTTGAGGGTTTCAACTAAAAGTAAGGAGTGGTTGCCAGGGTGCCTCTGTCTTATTAGATCCTGAACTTCCAGGTTTTCCCCGCAAGCTCTGTAAGACTATGAGTGAAGTGAATACTGGAGTGGGTTGCCATTTCCTTCTCCAGGGGATCTTCCCAACCCAGGGATCAAACCTGGGTCTCCCACATTGGAGGCAGACGCTTTAACCTCTGAGCCACCAGGGAAGACCAATTTAGTTTCTCAGCCACTTAGCTACTGCTTTCTGCTCATCTTCTCAACCTCTTGTTACTACTTTTGAATCAGTAATTCCTTGAAAGGAAAAGAAGCACTGAATGTTAGACTTATCTCTTCAAACTCCTTTTCTGTCTGAGATTTTAGCCCTCAAGTCCTTGCTGCCTTGGTCCCTCTTTGATATCTACAAATTGAGTGTTTTAATTTTAAATTTTGTTCATGTTTTCCAGTAAAATTGGTATGCAAGAAACTGCACCCTTACTGAGAGCAGAACTCCCTACAGAATAACTTTAAAAATAAGACAACTGATGCAAGACAATGATACTCAGAGCCTACCTTAAGTTATTTGCCTTTATGTAAACACTGCATCAATGTCAGCAAAGTTTGTGTTCTATTTACCTTTGAGATACCTTGACTTTCAAGGGCAACAAGTGAATTTTTCCTTAAGAATTTCTTTTCTTGTTGGTCTTATTTCTACCGTATTTACTGTTTTCTTTGTTCTTTCCCCCACTACTTCCCTCATAATTCTGAGTCTCTAATTTGACTCAGGCAAGATGTGTCTAAATTGTTCCATTAAATTGTATTGGCAGGTGATAAAATTATGGCTCACTGTCTCCCTTTAGCTCTAGAGAATAAGCCAATCATCAAAGAGACTGAGTGAAAACATTCCTTAGCTTGATTTCCCAATACTAAATCTCAAGTAATCTTTTTAGTTTTTATATAGTTGTAATAATAACTTGATAGTGTATCTTTGTAACAAGCTTTCATTTAACTAGAAAGCCTTTAACATTTCCTATTCTCTAGAAATATCTAACAATAATAAAATTTATTACATGATCTTGTCCCATCTAGCCAAGGCTAACTGACCCACAGGAGAAATCCTAACCCAAACTGGTCCAGTCAGATCCTCCCTATCAGAAATTTGACATCTGTGACAATTAAATATAGAGATAGAGTTTTTAGAACTGCATAATATAATACACAGCTTCTAAGGTGGGTTCCCCATTGTACCCCTCCTTCTAGGAGTCATATTCTTATGTAATGTTTTCCCCTTGACTATAGGCTGGACCTAGTGAGTCACTCCTAACAGACTGCAGCAAAAGTAATAAGGTGTTGTTTCTGAGATTAGATTGGAAAAAGACTTTGGGTTCTACTTTGAGGGCTCTTTTTTGCTCGCTCTCTCTTTTTTTTTCTCTTTTGCTCTCTTGCTAATTTACTCTGAAGGAAGCCAGTTGCCATGTTATGCTGCCCTTTGAAGAGGTCCATGTGTCAAGAAACTGCATGCAGGAGGTCTCTAGCCAAGAGGCAAGGATCTGATGCCCTCGATTGAATAACTGTCTAGGTACTGAATTCTGCCAACAATGATGGGAGTGAGCTTGGAAAAGAATCCTCCTTCAGGTGAGTCTTCAGATTAGACTGCAGCCCTGGCCAACAGCATGACTGAAACCTCATGAGAAATCTTTTCTAGTACAACCCATCTTGGCTGCACTCATTTTTGTAACACTCGCTTCATCTTCTCATCTGCTTGTTGCTCTAGTCTTTCTAGTATGGCATTACAATTGATCAGCTTCTTTGGTTCTTGTTTTCTGTTGTTTGCTTCATCAAAGTTTTTCCCATGAGTTCCAGTATTAACTCATTTGGTATATTCTCTTGTATATTGTCACTGGGCTGTGTCATTCCTTCTGTAATATGCTGCAGCAAGGATTTCTACGAACGCCACCCAGAATCCTGGGTTTGTCTTTCATCTGTAGGTCAGACCTTGGATGTCTTGGCCTTCTCAATATCCTGGACACTTGATGAAACATCTAGCTGTTGTTTTCCTAAATAATGCCTAACACGGGAGCCAGACTGTCTGCCTAGCAAGCCTTGCCTGGGTCCCTGATGTATTCTCTTTGAACTCTCTGGGTACCTTGCCTGATCTTTTCAAGTTTCTTTTTCTAGGGTTAGCTTCTCCCGTGGTGGCCCAGTGGTAAAGAATCTGCTGGCAATGTGGGAGACCCGGGTTTGATCCCTGAGTTGGGAAGATCCCCTGGAAAAGGAAATGGCAACCCACTCCAGTATTCTTGCCTGGAGAATCCCATGGACAGAGGAGCCTGGCAGGCTAAGGTCCATGGGGTCACAAAGAGTCAGACATGACTAAGTGACTAAGCAGCAACAGCAGCAGCTTCTCTTTCCCATATTATCTTATTTGATAGGAACTAGTTGTCCACAATATTACCATTCTCCTTCTAACCCTCTTCTCTATCCCATCTCAGTTATCAGATGCAAACCATGCCCTATGTCTCAGTCAATTTTTACCCAGATTCTACCCAGGTAGGTTGTAGCTCAGTTTCAAATCACACTCACTTCCCACCATGGGTACACTAGTTATGATTACAGTTGAATACATTCAGCTGGTTTATGTATGCAAATATATTTTTACTATACTTTATGATATAGAACTTTGGTTTGCTTTTGTTCACTCCTCTGCATATAATTTTTGTGTGTATTACTCCACATGTTCATATGTATGTTTTTTGGTAAGGCGTTTTGAAGAACTTTAAAGTAGCCCTTGAACTTGTTTCAGAATAGAGGAGGGATGGTCCCATAAGTTTTCTCATTTTTCACTTTAGGTTGTCATTTGCATTAGATTGTAAAGCATATGACCTTTCATTTAATTGCCAAATTCAGTAGTTATCAGCTACTAATACAGGGCAAAAGATTATAATCTTAAGCACATTGCTGCTAATATCTATCAAAAACACTGGAAAAAGAAAAGAAAAATTACCAGGTGTTTCCTAAAGAATACTCACTCTTTCATTCCTCTGGTGGTTTTAACTGTTTTGGAGGATCTGATAAAAAACTATGTTTTCTGAGCGACTGAACTGAACTGATGTTTTCTCTCCAGATGTGTGGGTAAGCAGTTTCAGATATGTATTGCTGTGTAACAAACTACCGCAAAACTTATCGACTTAATATAAAAATCACTTATTATTTCTTATGATTAACTGAGTTATGGACAGTTCTGTTCCACATAGTGTCTGTCATCTGGCTAACTCATGTAATAGTTGCATCCAGCTGGGATTTTAGCAGGGGCTGGACTGCTTAGGATGTTCACATTCCCATGTTTGGGGTCTTTATGTTTGTTTGGGGTCTTTATGTTTGCTGTTGGATGGGGTGTCCTGTTTTTTTTTCCACATGACCTCTCTGAACAAAAACAAGCTGCCAGACTTCTTAAGGGCTTGACCTAGATCCGTCATAGCTTCTCTTCTGTCACATTCTATTAGTCAAAGCAGTCATAAGTCCGACTGAGTTATAAGCAGAGAGGAATAGACCCCCATTTTTTTTTTTTATGACTGTATTTATCAGCTCACTGGACCCTATGTAACTAATCCTTGATCTTTTTGTTTATTTATTTATTTTTGACTGCAGCAGGTCTTCATTACTTTGCACAGGCTTTCTCTAGTTGCTGTAAGCAAGGGCTACTCACGTTGAACGGGCTTTAGGGCGCACAGGCTTCAGTAGTTGCGGCACACAGATTCAGTAGTTGTGGCTTGTGGGCTTTAGACTGAGTGAGCTTAGACTCCACCTCTTGATGGGAGACATAGCATGTACCAACAGGGATGGAATAAATGGTTAGTGACTATCTTTGGTGACAATCTACCATTAGCATATTCACACAGAAGTTTGCATATAACATCAGGGAGTTCATCAACCCATGAGAACCACCTATGAAGTATCTATGTTTGTCAAAGTCCTAGGTTAAGAATCTCAGCTTTAAAATATAAACCAAGTATAGTGTATCCCATAAATGCAAGTTTGGTTTCATATTCAAAAGGCAATGAACCCAGTTGTCTGTATTATTAATAGTAGGATAAAAGAAAAAAACTCACTCAATCATTTCAGTAGATGCATGCAGAAAAAGATTTGACAAAATCCAATATCCATTTATAAAAAAAAATCAGCAGCAGACTAGGAATAGAAAGAAACTTTAATCTGATAAAGGGCATATATGAAAAACTGACAGCTAACATTATGCCTACTATTGTGAGGTACAGTCTACATTGAAAAGTATATAATATAACTCACATGGGGTTTTTTTTAGATTCTACTTTATTTGGCAAAATTCAGAAACTAATAACCAATTCATATCCTCCTATGTCCTCTCTGAAGAAGGCAGTTTTCCAGAGACAAAACGTCTGTGACTTGGGGATCATCTACCATCTTTAGGCTTTACCTTCAGTTAGCCAATGGCCTAGTGGTCAGGCCTCCAGATCCAAAGCTGTCAGAGACAATAGAAGAAAGTAGAGGGAGGTGCCAAGATGGCGGAGGAGTAGGACGGGAAAACACTTTCTCCCCCACAAATTCATCAAAAGAGCATTTAAACGTCGAGTAAATTCTACAAAACAACTTCTGAATGCCGGCAGAGGACATCAGGCACCCAGAAAAGCAACCCAACTCTTCGAAAGGAGGTAGGAAAAAATATTAAAGACAATAAAAGAGACAAAAGAGGGAGGGATGGAGTTCCGTCCCGGGAAGGGAGTCTTAAAAAGAGAGAAGTTTCCAAACACCAGGAAACCTTCTCACTGCCGAATCCGTGCCGAGCTTTGGAAGCACAGAGGGCAACATAACAGGGAGAAAAAATAAATAAACAATTAAAACTCGCAGATTGCGAGCCCTACGGTAACTCCCCCAGCGGAGAAGCAGCGCAGACGCCTGCATCCGCCATTAGCAAGCGGGGGCTGGGCAGGGAGGCGCGGTGCGGGCTGCATCGCTGAGAGTAAGAATCTGGCCTGAATACCCTGAGGACTATCTGAGCGAAATAATTTGGGCTAGCAAACCAGACTGTGGGATATCTACCATGCGAAAAGCCAGCCCTAACCTAAGACACCGCCAGCCCGCGCACGGAACAAAGGACTAAACAGAGATAGCCGGCTGCAGACCTTCCCCCCTCCGGTGACAGGCAGCCAGAGCCGGAAGGGGGCAATCGCAGCCCCAGAGAGACATTATCTATAAAACTGGCTTCTTTGTTAACTAAAACTTATTGGGGGTCTGGACGGTCAACATCTGCCTGAGAAGGTGCGCCGGTTTTACACCCAGATAACTGAGAGGCGGGGAGGCGATAAGTCGCAGCATTGGCGCTCGCCAAACACCTCATCACCTGAGCTGCTCGGACCTGGGAAGAGCACAAAACGCAGGCCCAACTGAGTCTGCGCCTCTGAGGACTACTTGAGTGCCTGAACCTGAGCGGCTTGGACCTGGGAGGTGCATGCAACCCAGGGCCAGCCTCGGATTGTTCCCGGCGGAACAATCTAGAGCCTGAGCAGTGTGGGCAGGGAGGCTACACGCGCCATGAGCGGGGGCAGACCCAGTGTGGCTGAGGCACTGCGAGCGCACGCCAGTGTCATTTGTTTGCAGCATCCCTCCCTCCCTCCCCACAGCGCGACTGAACAAAGAGAAGAAATACAGCTCCACCCACCAGAACACTGACACAAGCTTCCCTAACCAGGAAACCTTGACAAGCCACCTCTACATACCCACACACAGCCAGGAAACGCCACAATAAAGAGAACTCCACGAACTGCCAGAATACAGAAAGGACTCCCAAACTCAGCAATTTAAACAAGATGAAGAGACAGAGGAATACCCAGCAGATAAAGGAACAGGATAAATGCCCACTAAACCAAACAAAAGAGGAAGAGATAGGGAATCTACCTGATAAAGAATTCCAAATAATGATAGTGAAATTGATCCAAAATCTTGAAATTAAAATGGAATCACAGATAAATAGCCTGGAGACAAGGATTGAGAAGATGCAAGAAAGGTTTAACAAGGACCTAGAAGAAATAAAAAAGAGTCAATATATAATGAATAATGCAATAAATGAAATTAAAAACACTCTGGAGGCAACAAATAGTAGAATAACAGAGGTAGAAGATAGGATTAGTGAATTAGAAGATAGAATGGTAGAAATAAATGAATCAGAGAGGATAAAAGAAAAACGAATTAAAAGAAATGAGGACAATCTCAGAGACCTCCAGGACAATATTAAACGCTACAACATTGAATCATAGGGGTTCCAGAAGAAGAAGACAAAAAGAAAGAGACCATGAGAAAATACTTGAGGAGATAATAGTTGAAAACTTCCTAAAATGGGGAAGGAAATAATCACCCAAGTCCAAGAAACCCAGAGAGTCCCAAACAGGATAAACCCAAGGAGAAACACCCCAAGACACATATTAATCAAATTAACAAAGATCAAACACAAAGAACAAATATTAAAAGCAGCAAGGGAAAAACAACAAATAACACACAAGGAATTCCCATAAGGATAACAGCTGATCTTTCAATAGAAACTCTTCAAGCCAGGAGGGAATGGCAAGACATACTTAAAATGATGAAAGAAAATAACCTACAGCCCAGATTATTGTACCCAGCAAGGATCTCATTCAAGTATGAAGGAGAAATCAAAAGCTTTTCAGACAAGCAAAAGCTGAGAGAATTCTGCACCACCAAACCAGCTCTCCAACAAATACTAAAGGATATTCTCTAGACAGGAAACACAAAAATGGTGTATAAACTCGAACCCAAAACAATAAAGTAAATGGCAACGGGATCATACTTATCAGTAATTACCTTAAACGTAAATGGGTTGAATGCCCCAACCAAAAGACAAAGACTGGCTGAATGGATACAAAAACAAGACCCCTACATATGTTGTCTACAAGAGACCCACCTCAAAACAGGGGACACATACAGACTGAAAGTGAAGGGCTGGAAAAAGATTTTCCATGCAAATAGGGACTAAAAGAAAGCAGGAGTCACAATACTCGTATCAGATAAATTAGACTTTAAAACAAAGGCTGTGAAAAGAGACAAAGAAGGTCACTACATAATGATCAAAGGATCACTCCAAGAAGAAGATATAACAATTATAAATATATATGCACCAACACGGAGCACCGCAGTATGTAAGACAAATGCTAACAAGTATGAAAGGAGAAATTAACAATAACACAATAATCGTGGGAGACTTTAATACCCCACTCACACCTATGGATAGATCAACTAAACAGAAAATTAGCAAGGAAAAAAAAAAAAGGTGTGTAAGGCAACTGGAAATTTAAACATCACTGGATATTTGATGATATTAAGAATTTATTCTTAAAAAAAAAAAAAGAAACCAATATTCATTGCAATACTATTTATAATAGCCAAGAAATGAAAGCATGAATAAAGAAGATGTGGTACATGTATACAATGAAATATTACTCAACATTAAAAGGAGTGAAATAATGCCGTTTGCAGCAACATGGATAGACCTAAAGATGATCATACTAAGTGAACAAAGTCAGAGAAAGACAAATACATATGATATCATATATGTGAAATCTTAAAAAATGATATAAATGAACTTATTTACAAAACGGACAGACCCAAAGACATAGAAAACAAACTTATGGTTCCCAAAGAGGAAAGAGGGAGAGGGATAAATTAGGGATATTAGATTAATAGATACACTCCTATATATAAATCAGAAAAGCAACAAAGTCCTACTGTATAGCACAGGGAACTCTACTCAGTATTCTGTAATAACCTATAAGGGAAAGAATCTGAAAATAATATGTGTAACTGAATCATTTTGGTGTATACCTGAAACTAAAGAACACTGTGAATCAATTATATTTCAATTAAAAAAAATGAAAAAAAAAAAAACATCTGTATGAAAAATTAAAAGGAAAAACTTATGATAAAATCTGAAAGTGAAAAAAAAAAGTTGAACATACAAAATAATAGACATGAAACTCAGATAACTAAACCCTAATCACAAGTTTCTTGAGTCAACAATATGTTCGAAACACATACAGATCTCTGTTCTTTTCATCTTCAAGGACAATTTTACCTGAAATCATTCAAGGTGGCCCTGTCCAAAAAAAAAAAATCTCAGTTCTTTCCAGAAAAAAAAAAAAAAAAATCTTCCAGCAAACAAAAGCCCAAGTCCAGACGGCTTCACAGCTGAATTCTACCAAAAATTTAGAGAAGAGCTAACACCTATCCTGCTCAAATTCTTCCAAAAAATTGCAGAGGAAGGTAAACTTCCAAACTCATTCTATGAGGCCACCATCACCCTAATACCAAAACCTGACAAAGATCCCACAAAAAAAGAAAACTACAGGCCAATATCACTGATGAACATAGACTCAAAAATCCTTAACAAAATTCTAGCAATCAAAATCCAAAACTATTTTTTTTAGTTCCCAACCAATTTCCTGGGACCTCATTGAACTTTGGGCATATTCAAGGCATTATGTCATACATGTGAATATTTTCTGTCATTGGCATCATAATAAATAAAAGAAAAAAACAAATTCCAGATGAAGGTAATAGTAGAGTCTAAGACATCATGAAAAAAAAAAAAAAAAAGAAGAAAGTAAAAGGAAACTCTCATTTCAAAACAGTGAAGCCTTCCCATCCCTCCTTTTCCCACCCACCACCTTCCACACTCCCAACTTAAATAAAAAGATAATAGAGGACAATGTATGAATGTGAAAGATGCTCACACACAGACCTTCTTTTCAGTTAAGGAGCTGCAAAATCCTCCCCATCCCCTGCCCCCTCTGGAAGGAGGACAATTGGAAACACCATTCAAGGCTTAGTGGCACAAGATGAGACTGGTAAAAACCCAGGGAGAAAATATTTTACCTTCAGCCCATTCTCAGGACTCTAGTGAACTTATACTAAATATAATGCTGGTGGGAGTGAAAACTCACATCATCAAATAGAATCTGGTATCACATTAGAAAAATGAATAATCACCATGATCAAGTGTTTTGTACTGGAAATACAACAATGACTCAGCATTAGAAAAGCTTTTAGAATAATTCATTACAATGTGCTGAAGGAGAAAAGTCATGTCAGTCTCCAAATATTACTGGAAACACATTTAATAAGATTTAATATCCATTCTGACAAAAATTCTTAACATTATGTAAATAATATAGAAATTCTTACATTGAGATATATCCTTTGCATATATTTGATTTTAAAAATTGTAAGACATGTGTTGTCTCAAGGCCAAGAGTAACATCCAATTAAAGATAGAGAAAAGGATAAGATGAGCACCATAACCACTATTATTATTTTACTTTTTAATATGAAGAAATTGTTACATACAGGGTAATTGTAAAATTTATATGATGTCTCAAGATAAATATTCTTTTTACCGTCAATTTTTAAATTTTGATTTTCTCAAGATTGTTGTAACCTCATAGATTAAATAGCCAGATAAATGTGTTTTAATATTAACAACCCAATTTAAAAGTGAGCAAAGGACTTTGAATAGACATTTCTCCAAAGAAGATATCCAAATAATCAATAAGTACATTAAAAGATACTGAGCATCAGTAATCTTTTGGGAAATGCAAATCAAAGCCAGAATGAAGTACCACCTAACACCCACTAGAATGGCTACTATAAAAAAAGAAAAACAAGGGGAGTTCTCTGGTGGTCTAGTAGTTAGGATTCCACACTTTCACTGCTATAGCCTGGGTTCAATTCCTGGGGGGCGGAAAAAAAAAACCAAACCAGAAAATAACAAGTGTTGGCAAGGATATATGGAAATTGGAAATTTTACACACTGTTGGAATCACTGCAGATGGTGACTGCAGCCATGAAATTAAAAGACGCTTACTCCTTGGAAGGAAAGTTATGACCAACCTAGATAGCATATTCAAAAGCAGAGACATTACTTTGCCAACAAAGGTTTGTCTAGTCAAGGCTATGGTTTTTCCTGTGGTCATATCTGGATGTGAGAGTTGGACTGTGAAGAAGGCTGAGTGACAAAGAATTGATACTTTTGAACTGTGGTGTTGGAGAAGACTCTTGAGAGTCCCTTGGACTGCAAGGAGATCCAACCAGTCCATTCTGAAGGAGATCAGCCCTGGGATTTCTTTGGAAGGAATGATGCTAAAGCTGAAACTCCAGTACTTTGGCTACCTCATGCGAAGAGTTGACTCATTGGAAAAGACTCTGATGCTGGGAGGGATTGGGGGCAAGAGGAGAAGGGGACGACAGAGGATGAGATAGCTGGATGGCATCACTGACTCGATGGACATCAGTCTCAGTGAACTCTGGGAGTTGGTGATGGACAGGGAGGCCTGGCGTGCTGCAATTCATGGGGTCGCAAAGAGTCGGACACGACTGAGTGACTGATCTGATCTGATACACTGTTGGTGGGAAAGTTAAATGGTTTGGTCTCTTTGGAAAATAGCTGGGGACTACTCAAAAAAAAAAAACAACCATAAATAGAGTTATCATATATTATGATCCAACAACTCCACTTCTGGGTATAAAACTAAAAAAATTGAAAGCAGCATCTGAAAGAGATGTTTTTATATATCCAAGTTCATGACAGCATTATTCACAATAGCCAAAAGATATTGAAAACCCTAATGTTCATCAAGGGATGAATGGATAAACAAAATAACATTTGCCTTGTCAGAGGTTTATAGGAAAACTGTAACCAGACCTATGTGGACAGTTGCAAGAACAAAGGATTCTGCCACCAAGAAGTTTGCAGTGACCAACCACACCCCCTGTCTTTCAGAAGAAGCTTGAATTACAACTTGGAGAAAGTGGGTCTTTGGGACAGTAGCCCACTATCTTTTCAGTCTGCTGGCTTTCTGAATAAAGTCACTATTCCTTGCCCCAACAACTTGTCTCTTGATTTATTGACCTGGGGTGTGGCAAGCAGTACAAGCTTAGACAGTAACACAGTTTATGCTACCTTCTGTCTCTATGTTTTGTCAGTAGTTGCGGCTTGTTGGCTCTAGAACTCAGGCTCAGTAGTTGTGGCAGTAGGCTTAGATGCCGCATGGCTTGTGGAATCTTCCCAGACCAGGGATTGAACCCATGGTTCCCTTCATTGGCAGGCAGATTCATTACCACTGGACTACCAGGGGAGTCTCAATTTTTTTATTTTTAATATTTGGCCACACCATGTGGGATCTTAGTTCCCTGACCAGAGATTGAATTCAGGCCCTTGGCATTGAAAGTGCTGGGTCCTAACCACTGGATCACCTGGGAATTCCCTTGTTTTTCTCTTTCTGACTTACGTCACTTAGTATGATAATCTCTAGGTCCATCCATGTTACTGCTAATGGCACTATTTCATTTTGAGGGGATGCTGAGCAGTATTCCATATATACACTACGTTTTCTTTATCCATTCATCTGTTGATGGGCATTTAGCCTGCTTCCATGTCTCGGGCTTCAGAAGCTTGGACCTTCCTGGTGGCTCAGATGGTAAAGAATCTGCCTGCAATGCAGGAGACCCAGGTTCAATCCCTGGGTCAGGAAGATCCCTTTGAGAGGGGAATGGCAACCCACTCCAATATTCTTGCCTGGAGAATTCCATGGACAAAGGAGCCTGGTGGGCTGTAGTCCATGAGTCAACACACCATGTCTTGGCTAGCGCAAATAATGCAACTTTGAACGTTGGGGTGCATGCGTCTTTTCAAATTAGAATTTTCTCTGGATATATGCTCAGGAGTGGGATTGCTGGATTGTATGGCAACTCTACTTTTAATTTTTTAAGGAACCTCCAGTGTTGTCGTTGTTCCGTCACTAAGTCGTGTCTTTGTGACCCCAGTGGACTGCAGCACGCTAGGCTTCCTGTCCTTAACTCTCTCCCAGATTTGGCTCAAACTCTTGTCCATCCTGCTTTCCATAGTGGCTGCACTATGAAGGCTTCCCTGTCCTTCACTATCTTCCGGATTTTGCTCAAACTCACCTCCATACTGCTTTCCATAGTGGCTGCACCAATTTACATTCCCACCAACAGTGTAGGAGGGTTCCCTTTCTGCCATACTCTCTCCAGCATTTGTTATTTGTAGCCTTTTTAATGATGGCCATTCTGACTGGTGTGGTGTGGTACCTCATTGTAGGTTGTTGTTTTTTTTAATTTTTTAAAATGTATTTTTGGCTGCAGTGGGTCTTCATTGCTGTATGTGGCCTTTCTCTAGTAAGCAGCAAGCAGGGACTACTCTCTAACTGTGGTGTTCAGGTTTCTCCTTTCGGTGGCTTGTCTTGTTGCAGAGCATGGGCTCTAGAGCACACAGGCTTCAGGAGTTGTGGCACTCAGGCTCAGTTGCCCTGTGTATGTGAAATATTCCTAGACCAGGAATTGAATCCAACCCATGTCCCCTGCATTGGCAGGCAGACTCTTAACCACTGAACCACCAGGGAAGTTCCTTCATTGTAGTTTTGATTTGCATTTCTCTAATAGAGATGTTGAGCATCTTTTCAAATGCCTATCGACCATCTATATGTCTTCTTTGGAGAAACGTCTATTTAGGTCCTCTGCTTAGACAGAGGAGCCTAGCAGGCTACAGTCCATGGGGTCCCAAAGAGTTGGACACGACTGAGCAACTAACACTTTGTTGTTGTTTTTTTTTAATTAAGAGAAAAGTTTTCATTGGTTGGGGATGGGGGGAGGACCCTTACTTTATTTAATTCTTAGTAATGGCATCACTAAGGAAAGAGAAGTGGGTCCAGGGAAATCAGATCCCTTTGGGGGATGTGCAAGCTGCCCAGAATCCCTTGTCCTTCCCCACTTTGGACACTTGGGGTGGGTGTGAGTGAGTGAAGGGATGAAGCAGGGCATGATTGATAAAGCTTACTAGGAGGCAAAAGGTGCTGATGGGTATCATCTTGGGCCTGTGGAGGGAGGGTGTGGGCTGGGGCTCCCAGTAAATCCAGGGGCTCTTTTGCATCCAAGCCTGGCTGCTAGCCCTTTCCGTTCACTTTCTTGGCTTTGGCCTTGGCTTTGGTCTTGGGAGTGCAGGACTTGGTCACATGGATGGTCTAATGGCACTCAGCATTGTACTGTGCCTCCTTCAGGGTGGCGGGCTCTAGTGTCCATGCCCCCATCACATCCCCCCACAAGGTCTCAAACTTGTACTTGCAGTAGGCTTCAAACTCCTCCTTCCTTCTTCCAGTACATATGGGCACCTGGCACCAGATGCACAGAGTCTGGGCCCTATAGGTGCCCTGGCAGCAACTGACACCACAGTCTTTGATGCTGAGGTTGCAGGGCCTCCAGGTCCACTCCATGCACTCGCTCCCTGGGCCTTCCATCTTTACTTTGTCTTTCTTTTTGGCCACCTCTGAAGTGAGCACCAGCAGAGTGAGGAGGGCAAGGAGGAGGAAGCCTGGGCACTGCATCCTGAGTAGGGAGCATGAATCAGAGTCCCCACTGGGGACCACAGGTGTGGACCTCCCACCTTTTGCCCCAGTTTCCAGACCCAAAGGGTTGGGCTGCTATTGCAATGGCAGTGGATTGGGGTGAGGGCTGCCAGCCTTGGGTAGCCTGGGCTGCCTTGCTGCCAGCCTGGGCTCACAGCGGGACGAATCTCCCCAGGGGCCACCTGGAGCCTGAGAGGCAGCTCAGACTCCCACTCCACTTCCAGACCCCAGGTTGTCAGCAGGGGAGGTGCTCAAGACCCTGCAGACTCTTATGGGCCCTGCAGGCCCAGTTGGGTTAGTTTGTTTTTTGTCATTGAGCTGTATGAGCTATTTGTATATTTTGTTCTGAAACTTTTTATCTCTATATGAATAGAAAAGATTTATATCTTTAAAAGTCAGAGCCTAGAGGATGAAATATTGTGTCTATTTCAGGATATAGGTAACATTGTTTATTTGCCACATGGCACAGTTTATGGGATCTTAGTTTCCTGACCAGGGATTGAACCTGTGCCCTCAGCAATGAAAGCAGAGTCCTAATCACTGGACAGCCAGGGAATTCCCATGACATTTTTAACTTATAGCAAAAGTAGTAGAATACAAAAGGAGAAGGCGATGGCACCCCACTCCAGTACTCTTGCCTGGAAAATCCCATGGACGGAGGAGCCTGATAGGCTACAGTCCATGGGGTCGAGAAGAGTCGGACACGACTGAGCGACTTCACTTTCACTTTTCACTTTCACGCATTGAAGAAGGAAATGGCAACCCACTCCAGTGTTCTTGCCTGGAGAATCCCAGGGACAGGGGAGCCTGGTGGGCTGCCGTCTATGGGGTCGCACAGAGTCGGACACGACTGAAGCGACTTAGCAGCAGCAGCAGCAGTAGAATACAAAGGTTAAAGTAAAAGAAACAGGTCCAGTATGGTCCAGATTTGTTCTTTCCTTATACAGTGGTTGCCAGAGGCTGGGGGAGGGTGGACTGGGAATTGTTTAATGGGTATGGAATTTTAGTTTTGCAAGATGAAAAGAATTCAAGAGATTGATTGCATAACTGTGAATGCACTTTACACTACTGAACTGTATACTTAAAAAATGGTTAAGATAGTAAATTTTATTCTATGTGTGTTTTACCACAATTAAAAATAAAGTAAAACTGAGAGTTCTCTGGGGGTTCAATCCCTGGTTGGGAAACTAAGAGTCCACAATCCTCATGGCAAAAAAAAAAAGAAAATTAATTAAAATAAATAGTATATAAAAATAAAGTGTTTTAAAGTTATTTAAATTCTAATATTAAAAGTATTTCCTTATAAATTTATAAAATTTATTTTAAATGTATTTATAGCATTGCAGTTTATGTTAAAAGTAGTTTGTAATTGAGAAAATATAAAAGCAAAAGGTTTAAAATCTCATTCTTGACGGTTTACAAACTGTTTAAAAATGCTTAGTCATCTTTCAGTGTGCTCCTGCTAATTAATATCCATATATTTGTTCATTTTTTTCCCTCTGTTTTTGTTGTTGTTTCATTTTGGATACTTTTTATTGTTATATCTTCAATTCATTGACCTTTTCTTCTGTGGTGTCTAATCTACTGTTCAGCTTTTTTTTTTTTGGTCACACTGTGTAGTATGTGGGATCTTCATTCCCCCACCCCTGCCTCTTGCAGTGAAGCACAGAATCCTAACCATTGGGCCACGGTGTAAGTTCTCTGTTTATCCCATTTACTATTTTTTTTGAAATCTCAGATATATTTTTCATCTCCAGAAGTTTTTTCTGTATCTCTACTTTCTTGAACATATGTCATATAATTATAATAACTTTTAAGATTTTTGCTTGGTTTAGGTCATACCTGAATGGTCTAGTGGTTTTCCCTACTTTCTTCAATTTAATTCTGAATTTGGCAATAAGGAGTTCATGATCTGAGCCACAGTCAGCTCCCAGTCTTGTTTTTGCTGACTGTATAGAGCTTCTCCATCTTTGGCTGCAAAGAATATAATCAATCTGATTTTGGTGTTGACCATCTGGTGATGTCCATGTGTAAAGTCTTCTCTTGTGTTGTTGGAAGAGGGTGTTTGCTATGACCAGTGCGTTCTCTTGGCAAAACTCTATTAGCCTTTGCCCTGCTTCATTCTGTACTCCAAGGCCACATTTGCCTGTTACTCCAGGTGTTTCTTGACTGCCTACTTTTGCATTCCAGTCCCCTATAATGAAAAGGACATCTTTTTTGGGTGTTAGTTCTAAAAGGTCTTGTAAGTCTTCATAGAACTGTTCAGCTTCAGCTTCTTCAGCACTACTGGTCGGGGCATAGACTTGGATTACTGTCATATTGAATGGTTTGCCTTGGAAATGAATAGAGATCATTCTGTCGTTTTTGAGATCACATCCAAGTACTGCATTTCGAACTCTTTTGTTGACCATGATGGCCACTACATTTCTTCTAAGGGATTCCTGCCCACAGTAGTAGATATAATAGTCATATGAGTTAAATTCACCCATTCCAGTCCGTTTTAGTTTGCTGATTCCTAGAATGTCGACGTTCACTCTTGCCATCTCCTGTTTGACCACTTGCCTTGATTCATGGACCTGACATTCCAGGTCCCTATGCAATATTGCTCTTTACAGCATCAGACCTTGCTTCTGTCACCAGTCACATCCACAACTGGGTATTGTTTTTGCTATGGCTCAATCCCTTCATTCTTTCTGATGTTATTTCTCCACTGATCTCCAGTAGCATATTGGGCACTTACCGACCTGGGGAGTTCCGCTTTCAGTATCCTATCATTTTGCCTTTTCATACTGTTCATGGGGTTCTCAAGGCAAGAATACTGAAGTGGTTTGCCATTCCTTCTCCAGTGGACCACATTCTATAGACCTCTCCACCATGACCCGTCTGTCTTGGGTGGCCCCATATGGCATGGGTTAGTTTCACTGAGTTAGATAAGGCTGTGGTCCGTGTGATCAGATTGGCTAGTTTTCTGTGATTATGGTTTCAGTGTGTCTGCCCTCTGATGCCCTCTCACAACACCTACCATCTTACTTGGGTTTCTCTTACCTTGGACGTGGGGGTATCTCTTCACGGCTGCTCCAGCAAAGCGAAGCTGCTGCTCCTTACCTTGGATGAGTCGCCCCTCCTGACCTTGAATGTGGAGTAGCTCCTCTCAGCCCTCCTGCACCCACGCAGCTGCTACTCCTTGGACGTGCAGTTGCTCCTATCGGCCACCGCCCCTGACCTCGGACGGAGGTTTGTGACATTGTACAGGAGACAGGGATCAAGACCATCCCCATGGAAAAGAAATGCAAAAAAGCAAAATGGCTGTCTGGGGAGGCCTTACAAATAGCTGTGAAAAGAAGAGAAGCAAAAAGCAAAGGAGAAAAGGAAAGATATAAGCATCTGAATGCAGAGTTCCAAATAATAGCAAGGAGAGATAAGAAGTCTTCCTCAGCGATCAATGCAAAGAAATAGAGGAAAACAACAGAATGGGAAAGACTAGAGATCTCTTCAAGAAAATTAGGGATACCAAGGGAACATTTCATGCAAAGATGGGTTCAATAAAGGACAGAAATGGTATGGACCTAACAGAAGCAGAAGATATTAAGAAGAGGTGGCAAGAATACACAGAAGAACTGTACAAAAAAGATCTTCATGACCCAGATAATCATGAAGGTGTGATCACTGACCTAGAGCCAGACATCCTGGAACGTGAAGTCAAGTGGGCCTTAGAAAGCATCACTACGAACAAAGCTAGTGGAGGTGATGGAATTCCAGTTGAGCTATTTCAAATCCTGAAAGATGATTCTATGAAAGTGCTGCAGTCAATATGCCAGCAAATTTGGAAAACTCAGCAGTGGCCACAGGACTGGAAAATGTCAGTTTTCATTCCAATCCCAAAGAAAGGCAATGCCAACGAATGCTCAAACTACCACACAATTGCACTCATCTCACACGCTAGTAAAGTAATGCTCAAAATTCTCCAAGCCAGGCTTCAGCAATATGTGAACCGTGAACTTCCAGATGTTCAAGCTGGTTTTAGAAAAGGCAGAGGAACCAGAGATCAAATTGCCAACATCCACTGGATTATGGAAAAAGCAAAAGAGTTCCAGAAAAACATCTATTTCTGCTTTATTGACTATGCCAAAGCCTTTGACTGTGTGGCTCACAATAAACTGTGGAAAATTCTGAAAGAGATGGGAATACCAGACCACCTGACCTGCCTCTTGAGAAACCTATATTCAAGTCAGGAAGCAACAGTTAGGACTGGACATGGAACAACAGACTGGTTCCAAATAGGAAAAGGAGTACGTCAAGGCTGTATATTGTCACCTGGCTTATTTAACTTATATACAGAGTACATCATGAGAAACGCTGGGCTGGAAGAAGCACAAGCTGTAATCAGGATTGCCGGGAAAAATATCAATAACCTCAGATATGCAGATGACACCATCCTTATGGCAGAAAGCGAAGAGAAACTAAAAAGCCTCTTGATGAAAGTAAAAGAGGAGAGTGGAAAAGTTGGCTTAAAGCTCAACATTCAGAAAACGAAGATCATGGCATCTGGTCCCATCACTTCATGGGAAATAGATGGGGAAACAGTGGAAAGAGTGTCAGACTTTGTTTTTTGGGGGGTCCAAAATCACTGCAGTTGGTGACTGCAGCCATGAAATTAAAAGACGCTTACTCCTTGGAAGGAAAGTTATGACCAACCTAAATAGCATATTAAAAAGCAGAGACATTACTTTGCCAACAAAGGTCCATCTAGTCAAGGCTATGGTTTTTCCAGTGGTCATGTATGGATGTGAGAGTTGGACTGTGAAGAAAGCTGAGCGCCGAAGAATTGATGCTTTTGAACTGTGGTGTTGGAGAAGACTCCTGAGAGTCCCTTGGACTGCAAGGAGATCCAACCAGTCCATCCTAAAGGAGATCAGTCTTGGGTGTTCATTGGAAGGACTGATGCTGAAGCTGAAACTCCAATACTTTGCCACCTTATGCGAAAAGTTGATTCATTGGAAAAGACCCTGATGCTGGGAGGGATTGGGGGCAGGAGGAGAAGGGGACAACATAGGATGAGATGGCTGGATGGCATCACCGACTCAATGGACATAAGTTTGGGTATACTCTGGGAGTTGGTGATGGACAGGGAGGCCTGGCATACTGCGATTCATGGGGTCACAAAGAGTCAGACACAACTCAGCAACTGAACTGAACTGAAGATTTTTGTTTATTAATAATGCTAATGAATTATTTAATTTATTCTGGTATATAATACTTTGTAAATAACAATATCAATAGTTAATAGAAATATGATTACTGAAAGCAGATTTTGTTTTGGAGTTCCTTTTCTTCCTTAGACTATATACTTACAATGGATATACAATCAAATTATTTCTTTTTTCTGGCCACCCCCTGCAGTGTGTGGGATTTTAGTTCCCCCAAACCAGGGATTAAATGCTGGGCCCTTAGCAGTGAGAACATGGACTTCTAACTACTGAACTACCAGCGAATCCCCAAATACTGTGATTTAAAGTCACTTGAAATAATCCTCCAGTTTGTAAATAAGCCACCAACTTCATACTTGGTTAGATTGATTTGTTTCATTTTGCTTTTGATTGGCAGATATTTTTTCCACCTTGATTTAATTCATTTGTATAATACATAATACAGTTACATGTTTCTACAGTCAAATGATACAACAAATACATTCAAAGAAGACTGGCTAGACCATATTCCTTTCCCTCACAGGTAATTTAAAAAATTTGTTTTGGTTTATGCTTCCATTGTTTGTTTGTTTGTTTAATCATGGTGAGATATTACAAACATTAAATGTACTATTTTAACCTTTTAAAAATCCTGAAATATAGGTGATTTACAATATTATAGAAGTTTTAGGTGTACAATGTAGAGATTCAATATTTTTATAGATTATACTTCATTTAAAGTTATTATAAAAATAAAATAATAAAGTTATTATAAAATATTATATCAACTGTGTTGTTTTTGTCGTTCAGTTGCCCAGCCATGTCTGACTCTTTGTGACCCCATGGACTGCAGCATGCCAGGCCTCCCTGTCCCTCACCATCTCTCAGAGTTTTCATATTCATAGCATCGGGTGATGCTGTCCAGCCATCTTTTTCTCTGATGCCCTCTTCTCCTTCTGCCTTTAATCTTTCCCAGCATCGGGGACTTTTCCAATGAGTCATCTATTCACATCAGATGACCAAAATACTGGAGCTTCAGCTTCAGCATCAGTCCTTCTAGTGAATATTCAGGGTTGATCTCCCTTAGGATTGACTGGTTTGATATCCTTGCTGTCCAAGGGACTTTGAGGAGTCCTCCAGCACCACAGTTTGAAGTCATCAATTCTTTGGCATTCAACTACACTTCACTAAAAATAAAAGTTATTATGAAATAATGGCTATGTTTCTCTGTGCTATACAATATATCCCTGTTGCTTACATTTTAACCTATTTTAAATGTCCAGTTGAAGTTGTAGCATTAAGTACATTCACATTGTTGTGCAACCATCACCACTGTTCATCATTTCAAACCAGATGAAATAGTGTATCCTTTAAACAATAACTTCCCATTATATGCTCCCCCCATGCCCTGGGAACTCCTATTCTATTTTCTGTCTCTATGAATTTGACCATTCTAGTTATCTCATAAGTGGAATGAGACAATATTTGCTTTAAAAAAAATTATTTTTGGCTGTGCTGGGTTTTCATTGCTGCATTTGGGCTTTCTCTAGTTGTAGTGAGTGGGAGCTACTCTTCGTGTGGCTTCTCATTGCAGTGGCTTCTCTTGTTGTAGATCACCGTCTCTAGGCAAGTGGGCTTCAGTAGTTGCAGCTCTCTGGCTCTAGAGCTCCAGCTCAGCAGTTGTGGCACACGGGCTTAGTTGCTCCGTGGCATGTGGGATCCTCCTGGGCTCAAACCTGTGTTCCCTGCATTAACAGGTGGATTCTTATTCACTGTGCCACCAGGAAAGTACCAATATTTGTTTTTTTAACTCAATGATTTTTGTATTTGTTCCTATTTTATCTTACACTTTACTCTTCTAGCGAATGACCATTGTACATCTACCATGTATCATATTTTGCTATATGCTGGGAATGTAAATTAAACGCTGACATTTGATCTCATTTCCACACTAGTTTTTTATCTGAATGAGCAAAACCTTTTACTTTTGTGCATCAGATCTGTTTCCATTAGCTTTAGTTAAAACTGCTGAGCAGAAGTCCCCTCTTGGTCCAGTAGCTAAGACTCTGCGCTTGCAATACAGGGAACCCAGGGTTCGATCCCTGATGAGGGAACTAGATCCCACATGCTTCAACTATGAATCCACTAAAGATCCCCCATGCAATTAAAGATCCCACATCCACATCGAAGACTGGAGATCTCACAACTAAAACCCAGCACAGCCAGATAAATATTAAAAAAAAAAAAAAAAAAACTGCTAAGGAATACTGAATTGACTTTCAAATTAGTTGATCTATTTTTATTTCTATTAACTTACATTAAACTGATTATAGCACTACAATACAATTCACCCTTTAGTTTGCAGTGCCAAAGAAAAAAATAGATTAAATAGGTAGTTAATACCAGAAAATCATTTCATCGTCACTGGGTATTATCCCAGAACAAGGTAACACGATGGCACAAGACAACTTGCTGTTCCTGGGTTCTTAGCCTTTTCGTCAGTTGGACTGGCAGCTGACCTCTGTTGCTGAAGTCCTTAGTCCAAAACTTTCTTTCACCATGTTGGTTGTCGCCTACAATTACACTATTAGAATTCTGTCTTCTGAAGTTATTGGCTCATATTAAAATAAGAAAATCCTCTGAGAGTTAAAGTTCAGGTATATAATAGAGTGAATAAATGTATCAGGCTGTTCCGATGTGATATTCAGCTGAAAATAAGTTTGGAGAGAAGAAAGTAAAGAACGAGGTCTAGTATAGTAGGAAACTGCTTGGAGAGAACAGACATCTTTTTAGAACCCAGGGCAGAGAAAGTGTGATGGCACGAGACACTTGCCAAGGAGATGAGGCACAGGAAAATCGGCTTATAAGCCCCACGATGCATTTGGAGTAGTCACTATTTTATCTGTTGAGTTGCATGAGACCAGCAGTCAACCAGATTTTAGTTGTGCATTAGATATAAATTCTCAAAGAACTAGGAATTTAACTATTATGCTTGTCAAAACTTAAGAGTAGCATGGATGTTATCTAATGGTATTCTTCACCTTTTTAAAAAATCAGCTTTTAAAGTTGAAGTACAGTTGATTTACATCTAATGATAATTTTTAGATATGTATTTTATATTTTGTAATATACTAGGACAATTTAAAATTAAAAAGCAAGTTGCTGTGTAAAATATGTATAAACTACAGTCAATAGTTATTCTTTCTTCTCAATGTACTGAATAGATGAAAAATTTCTGAACACCTGAATAGAAAACACAAGACTGAGCTCATTTAAGACAGGGAATACTTTATTCAAACCCATCGGAGAAACGGATAGCTTGGGTCTGTAACAAAGCATCATGTTTTAAAGCATAGGTCAGTAATTGTATATGAGCGTATACACTGCAACATACAAATTAACTGATCAGACCACAACTTTTCAATGTTTGAAACAGAATAAGCTTCCCTGTAAAAGCAGCACCTTTGTGACATTTTAACTTTAGTATTCCTCTCCTTCTTCTTCTCCTTCTCCTTCCACAGAATCCACACCAACCTCCTCATAATCCTTCTCAAGGGCAGCCATGTCCTCACGGGCCTCAGAAAACTCTCCTTCCTCCATGCCCTCACCCACGTACCAGTGAACAAAGGCACGCTTGGCATACATCAGGTCAAACTTGTGGTCCAGGCGAGCCCAGGCCTCAGCAATGGCTGTGGTGTTGCTTAGCATGCACACAGCTCGCTGTACTTTGGCCAGGTCGCCACCAGGTACCACAGTGGGAGGCTGGTAGTTAATGCCAACCTTGAAGCCAGTGGGGCACCAGTCCACAAACTGGATGGTACGCTTGGTCTTGATGGTGGCAATGGCAGCATTGACATCTTTGGGAACCACGTCACCACGGTACAACAGGCAGCAGGCCATGTATTTACCATGGCGAGGGTCACATTTCACCATCTGGTTGGCTGGCTCAAAGCAAGCATTGGTGATCTCTGCTACAGAAAGCTGTTCATGGTAGGCTTTCTCAGCAGAGATGACAGGGGCGTATGTGGCCAGAGGGAAGTGGATGCGGGGATAGGGCACCAGGTTGGTCTGGAACTCTGTCAGATCCACATTCAGGGCGCCATCAAACCTCAGGGAAGCAGTGATGGAGGACACAATTTGACCTATCAGCCTATTCAGGTTAGTATATGTTGGGCGCTCAATGTCGAGGTTTCTACGACAGATGTCATAGATGGCCTCATTGTCTACCATGAAGGCACAATCAGAGTGCTCCAGGGTGGTGTGGGTGGTGAGGATGGAGTTGTAGGGCTCAACGACAGCTGTGGAAACCTGGGGGGCTGGGTAAATGGAGAACTCCAGCTTGGACTTCTTGCCATAATCGACTGAGAGGCGTTCCATCAGCAGGGAGGTGAACCCAGAACCAGTTCCCCCACCAAAGCTGTGGAAAACCAAGAAGCCCTGAAGACCTGTGCACTGGTCAGCCTGAAAAAAGAGGAATAGAAAAAACATAGTTATTGCTCTTTGTGATGTCATCATAGTAAAGATTTTCACTTTTCACATTAATTCCAAAGAATGAGATTGCATTTGGACAGAAACTTTTAAAATGTAGACCTTTCTTAAACTACTCAGCATTTCTTTATTAAAAATATCTTCGTGAATATTTATCAAATGACATCAAATAGTACATATTTTAATTGAACTTTAAAACTATAAAGGAATAATTAACCTTACTCTTTATTGCATTTCAGTTGTTTTTGAAAAAAAAAGAGCATATTTCAAATCTCTCAGGTTCATTAATTTACTTTATTCTTTTTTTTTTTAATTTACTTTATTCTTGAGAATAAATGTACCAGTTTCCGAATTCGGTCCAAGACGAGGTCAATGATCTCCTTGCCAATGGTGTAGTGACCCCGGGCATAGTTATTGGCGGCATCTTCTTTGCCTGTGATGAGCTGCTCAGGGTGGAAGAGCTGGCGGTAGGTGCCAGTGCGAACCTCATCTGGAAAAGGAAAATGAAGCAGCCACCCATCATTAACAACCCACACAAGTCTGCTCCACCCCAGGCTATCAGTGGAGCCCACAGGACACACCTCCTGTCCCAGACCCCCAGGATTCTCACTGAAGCTACTGAGGTCAACTCACCAATGACTGTGGGTTCCAGGTCTACAAACACTGCCCTGGGCACATGCTTGCCAGCCCCTGTCTCACTGAAGAAGGTGTTGAAGGAGTCGTCTCCTCCCCCAATAGTCTTGTCACTTGGCATCTGGCCATCGGGCTGAATGCCGTGTTCCAGGCAGTAGAGCTCCCAGCAGGCATTGCCGATCTGGACACCAGCCTGGCCAACGTGGATGGAGATGCACTCACGCTGTGGGAAGGAAAAGAGAAAAATTGTCAAATTAGTTATATTAGCATTTTCAATTTTCAATAAATTTCCAAACAATTTCTAGTAATATACAAGTATTCTTCAAATTTATTTAAGGTCATATCCCTAACATAATAGAAACAGTTAAAGAAAAGCACTTGCTACAAATGCTGCAGATGGGTGTGGTCTGAATAATAAGGCTGCACAGTTAAGCACATGGTGCAAGCCAATTGTTCCAACAGCCATACTCGAATAGATTTTTCATATTTAAAAAAGTCAAGCACAAAATTTTTGTAAAATGAATTAAATTCAATCACTAGTTAATTGGAATCATTATTACTGCCTCCTTCACCTTTAAAGATGAACATTTTTTCTGATAGGACTTGGTATTTCTATATGGACATTGTACTGCAGATGAGGCTAGAAGCCACACCCTTCTGCAGTCTATCTGCAGAATCCATCAGTATTAGGGGACAGAAGCTAAACAAGGACTGTCTCTTGCATTGCTGCATTTGCTGTGCCTGGTGCCAGCCTGTACTATCTGCTACATTATTTAACAGAGCAAGCTCTATTTCCAGCAACTGCCTACATGATCTCATTGTGCTATCTGCCAGTTTTCCTCTTCTGACCCAGCCTGGGACCATATGCCTAAATTGAAATGAATTAAAGAAGATGCACTAGAACAAAAGACAGCTACACAAGAGTGTAAGTCTTCTTTGCAGCATTTTCATTATTTAAAAAAGTTTTCCCAGAATCTTCTCCACTGCAAAAAACTGAAAAGTTATTAGTATCTTTAAAACAACAGTTCCTAAACTAGAAATAAATAGAACATGAAAAGCTACCAAGCTTAAAGCCCAGTGAAAGAATAATGAAATATTTATATAAAACAACAAAATAATGTTTTCATTCTGAAATTTCGTACCCACCACAGAATACTCATACTCATTACATTCAGTAGAGTGTCCCCTCCGTAGCCTTTACGGTACAACTTCCTTTGTCTGTCCATTGTCTAGTCACTGACAAACGGGGGCTGGGCGGCGCGGGGCGGGGAGCGGGGAAGGGCGTTTCCCTGGGTCCTCCACATTAGAGCACCCTGGCTCACAAAATCGGCTTTTTCTCTCGCTGAATGTGCGATCGAGACAGACACACACAGGAGTCAGCCAGGGCGGGGCGGCCCCAGACCAGACATTAAAGGGCTTGTCATGTGAATTGTGACTTCGCTCCTCAAGGGAAAAAAAAAAAAATTAATCTAAGTTTTGACAGTGAATGAAAAACCTTTTACCGCCTACGGTTCTGCAAAGATGAAAGGCTTGTTAAAAGTCTTTCTGACAGAGGAGGCTTAGTGAGGACGAACCCCGCCCAGCGGCTCCAAGGCCAGAGAAGCAGAAACAAACAACTCCGCCCCTGCGCCGCCTCGACGCCGGCCGCCACAGAAACTAACCATTTTCCCTGTTAATACATGGGTGTCTTTCTAAAACACCAACGAACTGGCGAGGGATCCTTTTTTTTTTAATACTAACCTCAGGCTCCGCTTTGTCCCTTTCCTTCTCTCCCCGAGTCTTCTTCCCAGCTACACCCACCGACCCACGTCTTTTCGGTCGACGACGCCTCTCCCTGTCCCCGGGGAACAACGCGAGGAAAGGCCTCTCCGAGTCACACGACTATCGTGCGCACACGGGGGCCGAGCAGGCGACGCCAAGACCGCCCTGCCTGCTCCAGCCCCTTTCGTGACCGACAGATGGGCTGCTGCATGCGGCTGCCAGGGGCTCGGATAACAAAACCTCCCTAGGCGCCGCCTTTGTTCCCCCTCACGGCTCAGCCGCGCCCTGGACTCAGTCGTGGCGGGGCTCCTGCACCCCGCACTGCGGCGGGGAGCCCGGCCGCAGACAAAGCTAAACCTCGCAAATAAAGTGTAAAGCTACTCTTACCCAAACGAGTTGTAAAGGACAAAGGTTTTAAGATTTTCCAAGGAGACCCTGGGGAGGCTGAACCCACCCAGCGTCACAAAGAGCCGGAGGAGACACTCTTACCATAGTTGCTGTTTTGCGGCTGCCGAGCAGATGGCGGAGAGAAGAGGTTGTTACTTCTTACAGCGCGACTCTTAGGCGGTCGATGTAAGAGAACCTGCGGCACATGGGCGTCTGCGGCTCCCTATATACAACTCGGTCACCATGGGGATGGGCTGGGGCCTTTTCCTGTTGGTCCAGACCCCTCAATCTGCCCAGAGGAGCCACGACAGAAGAGTGGTGATTGGTGCATGCGACATGGGATGAGGTAATCTCTCCCCCACCCCTTTTCCCCTAGCATCCATAGACTGCTTGCATCCTTCAGACAAAGAGACCGAGCAAAACAGTCAGCCGAGCATCCATTACGGGGTGGGGTTGGGAAGGGGTGGGGGGAGGGAGAGAAAGAGAACTGGAGTTGGGTGATTTTATATTGTTTAAACCTCAAACTGCAGTTAAAATCATCAATGTAAAGACTTTCCTCCCAACATTTAATCGCAGAACTTGAGATGAAATATTTTAATGGAAAATTACTTTCAGCTTCTCCCTCAAAGTGTACTAAACCCACATTCGGTGAAGATTCAGTATCTCTAATGCTTTAAAAATAAAGTAGAAGAGAAGATGGGAATGATGCTTAAAATGGCTTGGGTAAATGTGTTTTTTTTTTAATTAAAAAACTATTCAATAACCATCCAAAATGGTTTCTCAGGTTCAAGTAATTTTTTTTCAGACCTTCTTTTGCCACCCTCTCCCTAAAAGCTAAACAAAAACAGTAGATGAAAAGAACAATCATACTAACTATGGAAGCACACAAATAGTTCTAACATGAAGATAATTCAGATCTAATGAACATACCATACTTACTCTACTAGAAATATTCCAGAAGTCTATGTTAATATATTTTATGTCGTGTATTGTTCCTTAAAATGAATCATCTTTTCTAATATAGAATTGAGAAAATACAAGGAGAGAGAATTATGTTTAGACGCTAGTACTACCTGTGCATGCAGTTATATTGTGCATTGTTCTGTCTTCTGGAAAGAGAAAAATTACTGGGACACCACATTAGAAAGGAAGAGAGTTGTATAGTGTAAAAAAGAAGACCATTTTGTAATATTGTCTCCTCCCATGGACAGCTGTGTAGATGTCACCTCAATAACTGCATTTTTTTTTTTTAATGTAAATCTTATGTGAATTCAGTAAATTCTCCTCCTCTAAGATTGGGCTTCTAACTGTGGGAATTGTAGCCAGCCTCATACAGCTGCTATTCAATTAGAGACTCTGGTGGTTGCTCAATTGCCTCTTGGGACAAAAGGCTTTGCTTAAGGAAGTGGACTGCAGTAACATTCTTTTGCTACTCAGAAAGCTTCCATTATCAACAAAGATGTACAATGCAGAATATGACTCTGGACTGGGTACATTTGACGTTGCTAATGAAATTTCAGAGGTAAAGAAGTTTGCTGTGGCCCCCGAAGTTGGCAGATGATTTTTCCTTTTGGTTTTTAGCAAGAGATTTTCAGGATCTGCAGCACCATTTATAGTGCTCTGCAGAATCCATTCATTCCTGCTGGGCTGGCAGGCAGTGCTTTGGCGTGGGAGGGAGGGACTTGAGACAGCTGCTGCAGGTTGTGGTGTGACAGTGGCAGCCATGGATTTTTCTAGGCTGCCAGCCCCAGCTCTGCTTTACTTGTTCAAATTTGCTGCAGTAGTGTTCTCTAGGAAAAAACAAGACCCGACACAAATAGTTTTACCTATTTCTTGCATATTTTATAGGAAAAATAGTCTTTATTATCTTATCTTTATACACCCTTTTTGCAAATAGAAGTATATTTCAGTAAAGAGACACAGGATTAAGGATGACTTGAAGCTTTTTTTTGAACCCAGAGATACACTTAACAAAAATAGGAATTAAATGTCATAGGGAAGTATAAGGATTAATAAGTAGCTCATTGAAAATACTTCTTTCAAAAATTTAATAATGAAATAAATCACACACTTTTGGACCATGATACAGTATAAAAATCTCCTTTTTTGGAATGAGAGACACTGTTTTGAATTTGATTTTCTTTACAGTATAGAAGAAATATGTCATTTCCTCAACAGCCTCCGTTCTTTATGCAATTTACAGAGGATTCAATAAAAGAGGGGTGGGTTCATGCAATTGATTCTTTGTAATTCTATCTCAGAACCATTCATGAAATGTGGCTTTTTTTCCCCCTCTCCTTGGCCATAAGTAACAGTAAGATCTAGGTCAGAAATCAAATATATGAACACCATTAATCTTAAATATATAAATGGAAGATGAGGGGAAATAATAATCTATTATTTTTGTTCCTCATTATCTGGCTTAATAGCATGCAAACTATGGGAAACAAAAAAAAACCATTTTTTTACTAGATCATTTTTTATATTTACTGTCAACTTTAACTTACATCAGCATGCATGTATAAATATTCTACTAATGTATTATTTCTTGTCGACAGTAAAATTAGCATAAAACATTTTTCTTTCATAGTATTTTTGGAATTTAAATTATTTATTTGATGGTCTGTATCTTTCCTCTATTACAATGTGAATCCGAGTCCTTGACAAATTGCCTAGCATATGGTAGACATTATATACATGTTTGTTGAATTAAATGAATGATTTCTTTCTGTGCATATTTTCATTAACTTTTCATGGTTAGTAGTTTAGAGGTATTTAATAAACCATTTTCCTTTTTTATTTCATAAGCATTTACTCACTGTCTACAATAAGCCTTGGATCATCCTATATATCTTAGAGAATTCAGAGGTAGTAGAAAGGTCTCTTTTCTCTAGATTCTTCCAATTAAAGAAATAAAACAAGTACATGTATATAAGTTTGAGAATGGCATGTGTTTCTGTGTGTGTATGGGGAGGAGACTTGTAGAATCCATTGAATGGCCCCAAATATCATAACTTCTATAGGAAACAAGGGAGTTATTTATCACTTCTTTTTCCTACATTTTTTTTTTCTTTTCTACTTCTCACCTCCTATTTAACCCTAAATACATTTCAGTCTGGATTCTGCTCCCACCACTCCTTGAAACCAAATGCCCTCTCTGTTGCTAAATCCACTGGACACTTTTGGGTTCCTGTTGACCTGTGATAAGCTTTCTCACAGTTGACTGTTATCTGTTTCTTGAGACACTTTGTGTACCTTTGGCTTCAAAATTCTCTTATTTTCTGGGTTTCCCTCCTACATTTTTTTGTTTCTTCTCAGTTTCTGATTCTTCTTCTTTTAATCTTTAAATATTGGAACTCCTCAAGGTTTGGTCCTAGACTTTTTCCTCATTTTATACTGTGGATCCTACTCTGGTGGATGGTAAGTGTGTTCATTCCCAAGACTGCAGATCCTTTCTGTGCGCAGATGACTTCTTGACATCTCCTTTTAGATCCTGATCTTATAGTAAACTTCCAGTCTCTAGCCAGGTTTCTCACATATATACCAAATTGAACTAGTTCAGTTCAATTCAGTCGCTCAGTCATGTCCAACTCTTTGTGACCCCACGAATCGCAGCATGCCAGGCCTCCCTATCCATCACCAAATCCCGGAGTTCACTCAAACTCATGTCCATTGAGTCGGTGATACCATCCAGCCATCTCATCCTCTGTCGTGCCCTTCTCCTCCTGCCCCTAATCCCTCCCAGCATCAGGGTCTTTTCCAGTGAGTCAACTCTTTGCATAAGGTGGCCAAAGTATTGGAGTTTCAGCTTTAGGATCAGTCCTTCCAATGAACATTCAGGACTGATCTCCTTTAGGATGGACTGGTTGGATCTCCTTACAGTCCAAGGACTCTCAAGAGTCTTCTCTAACACCACAGTTCAAAAGCATCAATTCTTTGGCGCTCAGCTTTCTTCACAGTCCAACTCTCCCATCCATACATGACCACAGGAAAAACCATAGTCCAGTCAAAGCCTTGACTGGATGGACCTTTGTTGGCAAAGTAATGTCTCTGCTTTTGAATATGCTATCTAGGTTGGTCATAACTTTCCTTCCAAGGAGCAAGCGTCTTTTAATTTCATGGCTGCAGTCACCATCTGCAGTGATTTTGGAGCCCAAAAAAATAAAGTCTAACACTGTTTCCACTGTTTCCCCATCTATTTCCCATGAAGTGATGGGACCAGATGCCGTGATCTTCATTTTCTGAATGTTGAGCTTTAAGCCAACTTTTTCACTCTCCACTTTCACTTTGCTCTCCCATCCATACATGACCACTGGAAAAACCATAGTCCAGTCAAAGCCTTGACTGGATGGACCTTTGTTGGCAAAGTAATGTCTCTGCTTTTGAATATGCTATCTAGGTTGGTCATAACTTTCCTTCCAAGGAGCAAGCGTCTTTTAATTTCATGGCTGCAGTCACCATCTGCAGTGATTTTGGAGCCCAAAAAAATAAAGTCTAACACTGTTTCCACTGTTTCCCCATCTATTTCCCATGAAGTGATGGGACCAGATGCCGTGATCTTCATTTTCTGAATGTTGAGCTTTAAGCCAACTTTTTCACTCTCCACTTTCACTTTGATCAAGAAGCTTTTTAGTTCCTCTTCCCTTTCTGCCATAAGGGTGGTGTCATCTGCATATCTGAGGTTATTTATATTTCTCCCAGCAATCTTGATTCCAGCTTGTGTTTCTTCCAGTCCAGCGTTTCCCTCCCATCAGATCAGATCAGTTGCTCAGTCATGTCCGACTCTTTGCGACTCCATGAATCGCAGCACGCCAGGCCTCCCTGTCCATCACCAACTCCCAGAGTTCACTGAGACTCACGTCCATCGAGTCAGTGATGCCATCCAGCCATCTCATCCTCTGTCGTCCCCTTCTCTTGTCCCCAATCCCTCCCAGCATCAGAGTCTTTTCCAATGAGTCAACTCTTCGCATGAGGTGGCCAAAGTACTGGAGTTTCAGCTTCAGCAACATTCCTTCCAAAGAGATCCCAGGGCTGATCTCCTTCAGAATGGACTGGTTGGATCTCCTTGCAGTCCAAGGGACTCTCAAGAGTCTTCTCCAACACCACAGTTCAAAAGCATCAATTCTTAAGCACTCAGCCTTCTTCACAGTCCAACTCTCACATCCATACATGACCACAGGAAAAACCATACCTTGACTAGATGGACCTTTGTTGGCAAAGTAATGTCTCTGCTTTTGAATTATGCTATCTAGGTTGGTCATAACTTTCCTTCCAAGGAGTAAGCATCTTTTAATTTCATGGCTGCAGTCACCATCTGTAGTGATTTTGGAGCCCAGAAAAATAAAGTCTGACACTGTCTCCACTGTTTCCCCATCTATTTCCCATGAAGTGGTGGGACCAGATGCCATGATCTTCATTTTCTGAATGTTGAGCTTTAAGCCAACTTTTTCACTCTCCACTTTCACTTTCATCAAGAGGCTTTTGAGTTCCTCTTCACTTTCTGCCATAAGGGTGGTGTCATCTGCATATCTGAGGTTATTTATATTTCTCCCAGCAATCTTGATTCCAGCTTGTGTTTCTTCCAGTCCAGTGTTTCTCATGATGTACTCTGCATATAAGTTAAATAAACAGGGTGACAATATACAGCCTTGATGAACTCCTTTTCCTATTTGGAACTAGTCTGTTGTTCCATGTCCAGTTCTAACTGTTGCTTCCTGACCTGCATACAGATTTCTCAAGAGGCAGGTCAGGTGGTCTGGTATTCCCATCTCTTTCAGAATTTTCCACAGTTTATTGTGATCCACACAGTCAAAGGCTTTGGCATAGTCAATAAAGCAGATATAGATGTTTTTCTGAAACTCTGTTGCTTTTTCCATGATCCAGCGGCTGTTGGCAATTTGATCTCTGGTTCCTGTGCCTTTCTAAAACCGGCTTGAACATCAGAAAGTTCACGGTTCACATATTGCTGAAGCCTGGCTTGGAGACTTTTGAGCATTACTTTACTAGCGTGTGAGATGAGTGCAATTGTGCGATAGTTTGAGCATTCTTTGGCATTGCCTTTCTTTGGGATTGGAATGAAAACTGACATTTTCCAGTCCTGTGGCCACTGCTGAGTTTTCCAAATTTGCTGGCATATTGACTGCAGCACTTTCACAGGATCATCTTTCAGGATTTGGAATAGCTCAACTGGAATTCCATCACCTGCACTAGCTTTGTTCATAGTGATGCTTTCTAAGGCCCACTTGACTTCACATTTCAGGATGTCTGGCTCTAGGTGAGTGATCACACCATCGTGATTATCTGGGTCGTGAAGATCTTTTTTGTACAGTTCTTCTGTGTATTCTTGCCACCTCGTCTTAATATCTTCTGCTTCTGTTAGGTCCATACCATTTCTGTCTTTATCGAGCTCATCTTTGCATGAAATGTTCCTTTGGTATCTCTGATTTTCTTGAAGAGATCCCTAGTCTTTCCCATTCTGTTGTTTTCCTCTATTTCTTTGCATTGGTCGCTGAAGAAGGCTTTCTTATCTCTTCTTGCTATTCTTTGGAACTCTGCATTCAGATGCTTATATCTTTCCTTTTCTCCTTTGCTTTTTGCTTCTCTTCTTTTCACAGCTATTTGTAAGGCCTCCCCAGACAGCCATTTTGCTTTTTTGCATTTCTTTTCTATGGGAATGGTCTTGATCCCTGTCTCCTGTACAATGTCACAAACCTCATTCCATAGATCATCAGGCACTCTATCTATCAGATCTAGGCCCTTAAATCTATTTCTCACTTCCACTGTATAATCATAGGGGATTTAATTTAGGTCATACCTGAATGGTCTAGTGGTTTTCCCTACTTTCTTCAATTTAAGTCTGAATTTGGCAATAAGGAGTTCATGGTCTGAGCCACAGTCAGCTCCTGGTCTTGTTTTTGCTGACTGTATAGAGCTTCTCCATCTTTGGCTGCAAAGAATATAATCAATCTGATTTCAGTGTTGACCATCTGGTGATGTCCATGTATAGAGTCTTCTCTTGTGTTGTTGGAAAAGGGTGTTTGTTATGACCAATGCATTTTCTTGGCAAAACTCTATTAGTCTTTGCCCTGCTTCATTCCGTATTCCAAGGCCAAATTTGCCTGTTACTCCAGGTGTTTCTTGACTGCCTACTTTTGCATTCCAGTCCCCAATTATGAAAAGGACATCTTTTTTGGGTGTTAGTTCTAAAAGGTCTTGTAGGTCTTCATAGAACCATTCAACTTCAGCTTCTTCAGCGTTACTGGTTGGGGCATAGACTTGGATTACTGTGATATTTGCCTTGGAAACGAACAGAGATCATTCTGTCGTTTTTGAGATTGCACCCAAGTACTGCATTTCGGACTCTTTTGTTGACCATGATGGCCACTACGTTTCTTCTGAGGGATTCCTGCCCGCAGTAGTAGATATAATGGTCATCTGAGTTAAATTCACCCATTCCAGTCCATTTCAGTTCGCTGATTCCTAGAATGTCGACATTCACTCTTGCCATCTCTTGTTTGACCACTTCCAGTTTGCCTTGATTCATGGACCTGACATTCCAGGTTCCTATGCAATATTGCTCTTTACAGCATCGGACCTTGCTTCTATCACTAGTCACATCCATAGCTGGGTATTGTTTTTGCTTTGGCTCCATCCCTTCATTCTTTCTGGAGTTATTTCTCCACTGATCTCCAGTAGCATATTGGGCACCTACTGACCTGGGGAGTTTCTCTTTCAGTATCCTATCATTTTGCCTTTTCATACTGTTCATGGGGTTCTCAAGGCAAGAATACTGAAGTGGTTTGCCATTCCCTTCTCCAGTGGATCACATTCTGTCAAATCTCTCCACCATGACCCACCCATCTTGGGTTGCCCCACGGGCATGGCTTAGTTTCATTGAGTTAAACAAGGCTGTGGTCCTAGTGTGATTAGATTGACTAGTTTTCTCTAAGTATGGTTTCAGTGTGTTTGCCCTCGTATGTCCTCTTGCAACACCTACCATCTTACTTGGGTTTCTCTTACCTTGGGCGTGGGGTATCTCCTCACGGCTGGTCCAGCAAAGCGCAGCCATTGCTCCTTACCTTGGACGAGCGGTATCTCCTCACCGCCGCCCTTCCTTACCTTCAATGTGGGATAGCTCCTCTAGGCCCTCCTGCGCCCGCCCGCGCAGCCCCTGGCTTCTTGGACGTGGGGTTGCTCCTCCCCGCCGCCGCCCTTGGCCTCAGGCTTGGGGCATGGGGTATCTCCTCCCGGCCGCCGCCCCTGACCTCGGACGCGGGGTAACTCCTCTCGTCGCCACCCCTGGCCTCGGGCCTGGGTTGCTCCTCCCGGCCGCTGCCCCTGACCTCGGACACGGGGTAGCTCCTCTCGACCGTTCCTGCACCGTCGCAGTCTGGTACTCTCGGCCGTTGCCCCTGACCTGGACGTGGGGTAACTCCTCTTGGCCGCCGCCCTTCGGGCATGGGGTCCTCCCGGCTTCTGCCCCTGACCTCGGATGTGGGGTGGCTCCTCTCGGCCGCGCTATGGCGCGCCTGGCGCAGCCACCTGCGCCTATAGAATAAGTTAAATCCTGGTAAGTCTATCTCCTAGATATGTCTCAAATATTATTCTTTTCTCTGCATCTCTATTGCCTCCACTCTAATAAGCATATCATCTCTTGCCCAGACAACCTCAGTGCCCTTCTAGATTTCCTCTACATTCACTCCTATTGCTGTCTAGTTCCATCTCCACACAACAGCTGGAGTGGTCTTCTTGTGATACATATCACTGATAATGTCACGTGTACAGTTGTAGTCTGTTAACATACTACACCTATGTAGTATGTTAACAGTACAAACTCATGAGTTCATAAAGATATCCCTATCTTTATGCAAAAGGAAAAAAAAGATAAAAGTGAACTAAAAATAATGTTATCTTTGCACCATTGGAGATAACGAGGACACCAACTCCATTCTCTATACATTGGCATATAGTCAAAGAATTGAGCATTTGTCTTGCATTGCCTGTATTTCAAGGTAACCAGATGATCCTCATTAACTAGAGAAAATCATTCTTTATATCATTTACAATGCCAGCTTGTAAATATATAATAGAGTTAGAATAATCACCCTTTACATCCTCTAGCAAAATAGTTTGTTCAGGAAAAGAGTATCAGTAGATGAAAAATAAAATATTGATGGGGAGTGTTTTAATAGAAGTATAGGCCGTTGCCATCTGAACTCCTTAGTCAATCATAGCATTACTAACAGTGAGACAGTCACACCTTGTGAACCTAAAATGTGGTCCCATAGGAAGTACACAGCACCACTGGTGAAGTGATCTATCAGAAGCAATTGTGCTGAATCTAATTAAGCCTTTAGAGCCCACTTCTGTTTATAGGAAATATAGGAGCTACAGGAACAAGTCAGTTGATAACTCAAGAAGGAAAACATAGACAACTGCAGAGTGTAGGACATTCTACAGGACAAATTATCTTGTTTTTGCAACAAATCAATGGTGGAATGGGTGGAAAAGGTGAGAAAGGGGGACAGCTCTAGATTAGAAGAGTTTTTGGAGGCTAACTACTAAATATAACAACAGATGTTTGGATCCTGATTCAAATAAACCAAATGTAAAACATGATGGAGATAACCAGGGAATATGGACTAGTTATTATATAATAGCAACAAATTATTATTAATTTTATTAAGTGTGATAATGGTAGTATGATTATGCAATAAATTTTCTATAACTTTTAGAGATGCATGCAGAAGAGTAGTAGGTTAAATACATAAGGTCTAAGATTTGCTTTAAAATACTTCAGCAAATAAAAAGGAAAAGCATGATAGATAAGAGATTGTAGCAAAAATCTTGATAGGTACTGAATTTTAGTAAGGGGTATAAGGAGTTCATTATATTTTTCTCTACTTTTGCATACATTTGAAAATTTCTTAAAAGATTTCTAAAGAATATATAAAAAGAGGAAATTATGGATGCTGAAAACAAATTTTATCTATATTTATTCTTTACTGCTTTGAATGGAAAATTACAGAAATTTCAGAGAGGAAAAAGTCTTTATATTATGATCTATGGTTTATCATGGAAACCTTTTTTTGGAATAGTGGCTTTTAACTGAATGGGATAGTAGTAGAGTGAGTACTTAAATAATATTTAAGGAAAATAATATTAGCAAAGACATAATATGATGATGATATGGGACCTATATAAGGGAGGGCAAATAAATTTACTTGATTAGGGCATGCAAGAGAATTGTGGGTGATGTGTTATATAGGGAGAGTGGAGCTAGTTAATGAAGCATTTTGAACCCCAGTCTGAAGAAGGAGTTTGGGTTGAGTTCACACACATGGACAACGTGAAGCTTTTGTATTCTCATAGAAAGGAATGAAGGGAAGGGAACAACATTTCTGTAAAATTAATCTGACAGGTTAGTGGAGTAGGGAAAGAGATTGCAGATAAGTGGGCCAATAAGAAGGTTATTGTAATAATCTAAGCAGAACGTGTTAAACCATTGTAATCATCATGGGAATGGGTAGAAAGGAATAGTAGAAGAGACCACCCAAAGGATGAATCCTGGTGATGATTGATTGGACATGAGGTAGAAAGGAAAGAGTCAACATTAACCCTTGAAGTTTTCAACTTGGAGAAGAGAATGAAATGCTAGTTGTGCTCTTTACAGAAACGGGGAAGTTGAAAAGGAATGCCTGTTTAAGTAGGAAATGTGTTTGTGTATGTTTTTAAAATATTTATCTATTTTATTTTGGTTGAGCCAAGTCTTAGTTATGTAATGCAGGATCTTGTAGTTGCAGCATGTGGGATCTAGTTCCCTGAGCAGGGATCCAACCTGGGTCCTCTGCTTTGGGAGCACAGAGTCTTAGCCTCTGGACCACCAGGGACATCCCTGTATATGTGTTTTGAGGAGGGCGTTGAGGGTGCGTGTGTACTCAGTCACTTCAGTTGTGTCTGACTCTTTGTGACCCCATGGACTGTAGACTGCCAGACTCCTCTGTCGATGGGATTTTCCAGGCAAGAATACTGGAATGGATTGCCATGCCCTCCTCCAGGGGATATTCCTGGCCCAGGGATTGAACCCACCTCTCCTGAGTCTTCTGTATTGCAAGTGGATTCTTTACTGCTGAGTCACTGGGAAAGCCTATTGAGGGCAGGACCCATCAGTCAATGTGATCTTACAAGTTGAATGTTACTGTTTAAGGTGGTAGGTGAATCAAGTGGAGAAATCATAGAGGCCACAGGGAATCTGCAGTTGGCACTGCTCAGGGAAAGGTCAGCATTAGAGGGGTGACAATGTATATTTGGGTACTCTTGCCTGGAGAATCCCATGGACGGAGGGGCCTGGTAGGCTGCAGTCCATGGGGTCGCTAGGAGTTGGATATGACTGAGCGACTTCACTTTCACATTTCACTTTCATGCATTGGAGAAGGAAATGGCAACCCACTCCAGTATTCTTGCCTGGAGAATCCCAGGGACAGAGGACCTGTTGGGCTGCCGTCTATGGGGTTGTACAGAGTCGGACACGACTGACTCAACTTAGCAGCAGAAGCAATGTATATTTGGAACCTAATGACAACAGTATTATGTGCCAGCAGTATGGTATAAGTAGAATTCTCCAAGTGTAACCCAGAATTTCAAGTTATGCTGCTAAACAGGCAACACAATTCAGGTACAGTTATATTCACCAGGTGAAAAGACTTCCTTTTTTATTCTTTGATATGAGAACTTTTTATTGAAGAATAACATACATACATAAATTTTCATCATGTCTGAGTCTTTGCAACCCGGTGGTCTGTCCATGGAATTCTCCAGGCAAGAATACTGCAGTGGGTTGCCATCCCTTCTCCAGGGGATCTTCCCAACTTGAGGACTGAACACGGGTCTCCTGCATTGCAGGCGGATTCTTTACATTGTTTTCATTTCTATGTAATGCCCCATTGTATGATTATACCATAACTTACTTCTATTATACCATAATTCACATTTATTTCCCAATGTTAATGGATATCTGCTTAGTTTCCAATTTTTTTGCTAATACAAATGGCGTTGCTATTAGCATTCTTGTACACATGTTTGGGTGAATATATTTACAAATTTTTGCTGCTGTATACCTAGGAATGGAATTGTAGGGTGATAATATATGTTCACTTTAGTAGAAAAACGCTAATTTTTCCAGAGTGGTTGTGATTATGTACATTCCCACCAGCAGTATGGGAGAGTTAGTCCTCATCCTGTTTCACTGTAGCCATTTAGTGAGAGTTTATCATGTATCTATCACATAATGGATTGGAAACATTTGAGATGAAAGACAAGGAGACTAATTTGTAGCTCATACCATAAAGAATCTACCTGCAATGCAGGAGATCTCAGTTTGATCCCTTGGTTGGGAAGATCCCCTGGAGAGAAGGGTATGGCAACCCACTCGTGTATTCTTGCCTGGAGAATCCCATGGACAGAGGAGCCTGGCGGGCTGCAGCCCATGGGGTCACAAAGAGTTGGACATGACTGAGCGACTAACACTTTCACTTGGAATCATCCAGGCTTTAGGATGAAAGCCATGGGGATAGAAGGAATGATCTGCATTGCAAGAAAAGTGATACATGTGAGGTTGACTTACCAAATTTGGGAATAGACTTAAATTAAAAACAGTAAAGGACTTTGAGAGAAAGAAGTGTCAGAAAAGGAAACACTGATGCAGTGGCCAAGAAGGAGAAAAAGCTGGACATTGATGTTACAGAGACAAAGGAAGGACCACATCAGGATAGAGTGCTGAGTAGCCTCAAATACTGGATTTGGCTACCAGGAAATGAGTATATAGCAAGGGCTTGATACAAAAGACAAAACGTGCTTTCTGGCCAGAGTTCAAGGTCCTGAGGATGGAAACTATGTTGAGTGCTGTGAGAGAGGTCAGTGCAGGAGCTTTCAGACACAAAGAAGTGTGTCACATTTCCCCACTTCATCCTGCTGTGGTGTGCCCTGTCTCACACCAGGTCATCACTGCCTCTGCATCCTTTGTGAAATGAAAATACCTGTCACCTCATGCTGCCTCCCTCATGCAGGTTAAAAAAAATTTATTTTTTTTTTTCTATTTCTTTTTTTTTCTCATTTTAATTATGTTTTTATTAGGCTTAGAGACATCTTGGTGTGCCGCATAAACTTTTTGTGTGGTGTGTGTGTGACTCAAACTTTCATTTATTTATTTATTTTTTACTTTACAAACTATTTCTTTATTATTTTTGGCTGTGCTGAATCTTCATTGTGGTGCGCAGAGTTCTCATTGCATTGGTTTCCTTGTTGCAGAGCACAGGCTCTAGATGCTCAGGCTTCAGTGGTTGTGATACATTTGCTCAGTAGTTGTGGCACATGAGCTTAGTTGCCCCACAACATGTGGGATCTTCCCAGACCAAGGACAGAACCCATGTCCCTTGAACTGACAGGCAGATTCCTAAACTCCTGGACCACCAGGGAAGTCCTCCTCAGGCAAATTTGACTGTAAATGGAGAAATTCAAACAAGTACGTTTCCCTTAAATTCTACAACAAAAACACACCTCAAATTTTAATTTAAGCAAGGAGATGAACATGATTATGCTGACATGTTGAATTTACATTTATCTTTATTTTCAGGTTCAGCACTGATCAATATATTGAATGAATTGACTCTTACTAAGTATGGCCTTTAACGGAATATCTACTGCATCCCCCTTGGCCAGATCTTAATGTTAAAAGTTTAGGTAAGAATATGACCCCACATCTGAATTCAGAATTTTATTGAAAGCTTAACATTCACCTTTTCAACCTCTTGTCAACAAATGCACTATTACTAAATAATAGTTTTTTCTGGATAACAATGGTAAGAATTATCTGTGGTGATTCTGGTAACTGAGTTTCGTCTATTTTGGGGAGGACTTTTGTGTGTATGGCAGAGATAAATAAATATTAATGAATTTCTGTTCCAGAAGTAAAACTTATAACATAATAACATAATAAGTACATGTACTCCATAATATGAAAAATATACCTCTGGTATTGTAATGCAGTGCTTTGAGGTCACTCACTGATGTTCAGTTATTTACTGAACCATTTTTTTAAACATAATATTTATGTACTGAGATACAAATTTTAATTTGTAATTTTGCTGTGGTACCTTGAAGAGGTGGTTTCCCCACATCTACGAATGAAATCTGACATTTGGAAAAAGGGACAAAACTTGGAAGAGGCTCAAAGGCATCCTGAGAAGAGAAGGAGAAGGAAGTATAAAAGACAGTGGATAATCTCAGTTTTCCATGAAACACAATTTATAATTTAGTTGCATTTCATTAACCCCAATTACATATGCTCACAAGAATGCACATTGAACTGCCTCAGTCCTGCCCCTCCTTTCATTCAAAGCAGATGGAAATTAGGTGGCAGACTGGGAACGTTGCCATGGTGTACTGGCTTCAGGGATTTAATAGCAATCAAAAGAAGCTCCAGGGTCCCTTCCCCCAGTCATCCAAGTGTGTGTTTCTCTTTTCCTCTCAAGTCCTTGTCTTAATTAACTCCATGTAATGGATAAATCAGGATGAGATTGATTTACTAGTGAGAAAAATTTTTTACTGCCTCCATAAGTGTTTATAGATGCATTGATATTGTTAGAAGTAAAATACTGATGAATTATAACTGGTTCATTTTTATGTAGAGCTAGCCACACAGAGAGTAAGAATTTATTTTTTAAGTATTAAAAAATAAGTATTATTTTTAAGTAATATTTTTTAAGTATTGTACAATATGCCCCCAACTTTGAGATTTATTTTTCTTATTTGTTTTTATCCCCCTGGATAATATGCAGGCATCTCAAATTCAATATATCTAAATGAAATTAATTATTTTTCTCCATTATCCTCCTCAGTATTCTATACTCTCAATTGTTCCATATTCTCAATATCAAGTTCATTGTCACCATCCTTCCAGTTGATCAAATTAGTTGAAAATAATAATAACCTCATATAATATCTACTATGTGTCAGGCTCTGTCCTTAGCACTTTATGTATGTTATTAACTGATTTAAGTTAATCCAAACTAATCACTAAATTCTGTCAATTATATTTCAAAATTGTCTTAATATTTGCAGAATGAAGAAATGACTGATTTAAAACTTGACCAATTTTATTAGCCAAGGGGCCTAGTTCAAAGGGAGGATGTGGCAGAATATTTAGGACTTGGTCTTTGAATTTTCCTCTTTAAGCATTACATGTATAAATCCAAGAGCGAGAATAGTAGAAGCTAACCCTTTGTAGCATATGGAAATCATCCCCTGCATCAGTGTTTCCTGATGTTCTGAAGTAACTAGGGTGCTAGTTCCTGAACTGAAGAATCTGATGCAGCAGGTCTAATTCAATAAATAATAACCTCTTATAATTAATAATTTACCATTTGAAACTAAAGGGTTTTAATGCTTTGCGGTAGTGTGATTCAGTTCTTTCTAAATTTTGATAGCTCCTGGATAAATTGACAGAGAATTACTCTTCAGACAGTTAATCCTGAAAAACACAATCCTCAATGATGTCCAGCTGAAAAAGGTTTTGGGAAACATTTCCCCATCTTCCTTTAGATTTAAAAAGCAATTATACATATGCAGAAGAGAGGAAAGGCTACATTTTTCTTCATCTGATCAGCCTGAAAGATCATTTCTCCATTCCCCTTAAACACTGATTATGCATGTGTTGAAGAGAAAGGATTAGAAAATGCTGCAGGTTTGGGGGTTTTTTCATCTGCTTATAAGAACAGCAATCTTTTATTCTTGTATGTAGATTATAAGATGTAGAGATATACTCAAGATATCATGGCCTTAAATAAGATCCTCCTCATGGTAAGAGTATCTCTGCATTTTGTATATTTTAGTAAATGAGCCCAGGATTAATATTTTTAAATGATTTCAATATTTTTAGGTATGTAAGAGAGACTTCATTCTCACCCTTCATGTTACTAAGCAACGTATTATACAGTTGCTAGGAGACAGGCTGGCAAGCTTTGGGGTAGTTCAGTTTTCCCTTATCACCTTGCAAACCACATGATTATACACTAGAGAGTTTTACAGCCTTAGAGAAAAGAAAGAAAAGTTAATGGCCCATGGAAAGGATGGAAAAAGAGATCAGGATGAAGAAACAGAATAAAGAAAACAGCAAGGTATTTGAGAAGAATATGTGAACTTGGCTGAGGAAGGCTATTATGCAATTTCCTTGAATGAGTCATGAAAAAACCTTAAATTGCTCATATTCTTTGTCTTTCTATCTTTTCTAAAAACAAATGAGACAGTAAACTGGAGAAGAAGATCTTTCAAATATTATTCCTGAATATTTTCAGAAAGGTGGATATCAATTGTAACTCTTACAGAAGACTGACAGTTACAAACACATTAAACAAGTCATACATTATTTAAAATTCCAAAGTCAGATATACAACACTATTTCCTTCCATTTCTCCCTCAAAATAGTAAAAAAAAAAAAAAAAAAAAAGATAATACTGAGAGGGAGATTATAATATAAATATTCTTAGACAAACTTAGAAACAAGGTGGTCATTTAGGCTCCTGGCGGTATATATTTCTGTACAGAATTAAACAGATCTAATATAAAGAGGGGAAAGAAGAAGCTATTGTGCTCTACTTTGAGGACTCTGTTGTATCTGAAATAAGAAACCAGGCTCTAGGTTTCATTGTGCGCATGTGAAAGGTTGAGTCTTTGTGTCTCTGTGGTATTTACTGTTGCTGGCAACCAGGAAGCTCCCTAGCGATTGTTGCTAGGTCCTCAGTGCCTCTGTTTGCCTGAAACCTCAATCAATGCCAAAAAGACCAGAGATAGAAATCATTGCACAGATTCCAGTGCCTGTTGTCCCCAGTGATCCTGCTGCAAACAGTCCCTCTTGTGTTCAGTGAAAATCAGTATAAAATGGAGACCTCACACAAAGAATTCATCCTCAGCTTCCTCTTCATGACTGCTAGTGCTCTCAGTGCAGAGCACTAAAGCACACTGGGGCATGGTTTAATTAAAATACGTTTATATTCTGGTGTCACCAGCTTTGACTAAATATGTAATGAAGAGACTGAGACAGGGAATGCAGACAAGAATGATTTTGATAGATTTAGGTGACTTCCTGCTCTGAGGTAGGATGGTCCCTTTAATGTTTGCTGACAGTATGACACCGTAGTGCCCACAGAAGCCGTGGTACAAACGATGGCACCATTCTAAATCGAAATCTGGAAGATTCTGACAAAGATCCATGCCAGCTATATTCAGCATCTTGTAAGAATGTGTGTGTGTATCTGAATCACTTTGCTGTACACCTGAAACATTGTAAATCAACTATACTTTAATTAAAACAAAAAAAGATCCATGTCAGCATCATCCCCAGAATAACTGACATCTTCTCTTGAAATTAACCATCAGCTCTTAGATGAACCTCACAGTCAATACATCCGACTTGCTCAAGGCATCCTGTACAGATGCAGGCTTTAAATTTTCTTTTCCGTGCAACTCCTGCCCAGTCATAGACAGTTTTAGCTCTGAATTTACCTGGAAACAATTATAAATCTGGGGTGAGATTTATTATGATGCTAAGACATAGTATCTACTTAAATAGTATTGTGTCTACTACATCAGGCATCTAGCTTCCAAAAGTAGGACTGAGATTTATTTATTATTGTTATTAGTACTAATTTTTGAGCACCTAATCAAGGCTAAGTACTTGATATGTATTATCTAACTTAATCCTTAAAGTAATTCTAAGAGGTAGATACAGTTATATTCCCTTTTTTCCTCAGTTGAGGAAGCTGAAGTTCAGAAAAATTAAATAATATGTTCAAGGTCTCTCACAGCTAATAAATGGCAAAATGATAATTCACACCGGGACCTATTCTGCTCCAGTGTTTGGCTCTGAACTACTGTTCTATGTTTTCATTTAATAGCGAATGCTTTTTTTAATGGGAATAAATTGTGGTGGTTCAGTTGATAAAGAATTCGCCTGCAATGCGGTCGACCTGGTTTGATCCCTGGGTTGGGAAGATCCCCTGGAGAAGGGCATGGCAACCCACCCCAGTATTCTGGCCTGGAGAATCCCATGGACAGAGGAGCCTGGTGGGCTGCAGTCCATGGGATCACAAAGAGTTGGACGTGACTGAGCAACTAAGCACAGCCCAGCACATCATTGTGTCAGGGTGAAGGATGTAGGCTCTGGAATTCTTCTGTCCCCTTGTAGGGTAGTTGAAACTCGAATGTCTGCTCCCTCTGTGGTTGGCTTTGTCATAATGGCTCTTCCAGGACAGTCCTCCAGAACCCTGAACTTCTCTATCCTTGCATTTCCCCACATCTAGGTTATTCAATATGTAATAACACCTAGAGGGATCTTTCGATGGATGGTTCAGAGGGAGCTCTGCAGTCCTAGTCCAGTTAAGCTGCCGGTTCTTTTTCAGTGTGAGGCAGACTTGCCCCTACAGCCTTCCTGCATTCATCTGATTGCGTATTCTCATTTCCTTATCTAATAAGAACAGGAGATCATTTTTAGGGGCTGTTTGGTCTGAATTCTAATTTAGAAAAGAAAACTTTTCAAAAGAACAATCTGGAGAGCTGTAACATTTTACATTATTCAAAGAGTGGTTCAGTGTCTTGGAGTCACATTGTCTCCATTATTCACATTCCAGAATAAATATTTCCTTTCTCTTTGCAGGACCAAGGAGTCCATTGATTTGATACTTCAAAACAAAGAAACATTTGATGATTTAAAAATATTTTATCTAAAAAACCTTTCATTCTTCCATAGGCAAAAAGGCATGAAACAGTTACGTGCAGGTGGTGGTGTCTGCTTGTAAAGGCTCATGAGAACTGACTGTATACACCTGTTCCCACAGTTCTGCATTCAGTGATTCACATTGGTAGCTTGAAATTGGTCATAAGGGAACCATTTATATCATGGAAATCGGCCAGCACTACAAATCAGGGCTTTTTTCCCACTCTGAGAGCTAGTTGTTAAACATTTACTAGAAAACCACTAAGAGAAGTTCTCAAAGAGCAGTGCATCAGCTGTTCAACTTCGGTGAAACCTAGCAATCCTTGTGTTACTGGCATTATGTTGCTGGACTTCCCCTATATTGTATAAATGAAGGAAGTCCTCAACTCAGTGATGTGCACAGTACAGGTTTTAAGTGAGGGCATACAGCTTGTGCCCTTCAATCACAATACTTGGTAGAGGAAATTCCATGGCAGTCCAGTGGTTAGGACTCCCGCTTTCACCGCGATGGCTGAGTTCAGTCCCTGATTGGGGAACTAAGATCCCACAAGCTGTGCAGTGTGGCCAAAAAAAGAAAAGGGCTTCCCTGGTGGTCCTGTGGTTAGAAATCCACCTGCCAATGCAAGGGACGCAGATTCAATCTCTGCTCTGGGAAGATTCTGAGATGATTGCCCAGAGAGTCTTTATTGAAATCTATAAATGACAGGCCTAGTCTATAGATGATTGGCCCATGTGTGAGAAGCCTATGACCTGACTTAAAATGGTACATGTTAGAAACATGGAATTTTAAAATCCTGATTTCCATTACTAAATGATGTGAGAATATTTATAATAATGGCTAACATTTCTTAATTTATTACTCTGTGCCAGATTCTGTTCTAGATGCTTTTTGTATTAACTCATTTATTCCTCTTTATAACTCTGACAGAGAGAGAGTATAAGTATGCCTGCCCATTTACAGATGACCGAACTGAGACACAAAATATTTATAAGTTGCTGAAAGTCACCAAGTTAATATTAGAGCCAGAGTTCAAACCCAAGAAGTCTGAGTTCTAATCCTTTATAGGCCTTCTGGTATGTTTTTTATGTTAGATATAGATCAAGATTAACATTTAGGTTTAAAAGAACATATGGAATACACTAGTTCAGTGTTTTCAACCTTTGACCATCAATCCATTGTAAAAAATACATTTTGCATTCATATTATATATCCAAAACAGAATAATATGCTTGCTATGCATAATATCATCTAGTGTTTTCTACCTAAAATTCTATTCTACTTCACTTTTTGAATGCTGGTCACAATTCACTAAATTGATTTCTTGACTTACTAACGGATAGTAAACCTACTCTTTGAAATTCACTGAACCAGAATTTTGTATATGTGGCTCCATGCCATGGCTAAGTTTGCTACTGGTATCTTTTTTAAAATGGAATCTACAGTATTCTCATTCCCTTTCCAGTTACCCTATGGTCTAGTATTAATAGCAAAGTCACTTGAAGATGAACACATGATTTTAAAAGATCCAAGAGGTAATAAAATCCAAGATTGTAAGTTTGACAAACTATTCCCAAAACGTTTAGGAGGTCAGAGAATCCTAGAATAGAATGTGATGAAAGAATTTAGCTGTGTGACAAACGTATGAACCAACCTCTCTGAAAAGGATGGGGAGAAAAGGTGCTGACCTCAGTAACTTTGGAAATGGATGGAGTCTGTATGACTGAAAGTGAAAGGAATTGTACATAATAAGTACTGTACTCTAGTCAATAAAGATGCTTCCCTCAAGGGTACAGATAAACAATTCTGAAACCAGTGTACATCCATACTGGAACTGAACAATCAAGTAAATGGATGGAGGATGGTGAGAGTAAGATTTCTTTCTTGGAGTTGGAAGTTACAGAAAAGCAAGAAGAAGCAGCTAAATGATCCATGTGATAATGGATTAGAGTTGGGGACATCAGTGTGAACCAATTTTTAGCTTGATATAGATATAATGGTTATATATAGAAATATTAATAAATATGTCCATGTGTATATATAAAGGTTAGTATACATACATGTATTTTCTTTCTGTTAGCTGAGAGTGCCTAGAAGCAATGACACACCCCAATAGCAGCAAGCACCCCTATCTTGTATTTCTAATAACATTCTCCAGTAAAAGGAACCAGAGCTCTTTGGAGAAATGGCTGATTCTAACACTAGGGCAAGAAATATACAAGATGATCCTAGAGCATCTTGTAGTGCCAGAAAGTAGTGAAGTGTTCAAGAAACCTGCAATGGTAGAATTATATCAGAGGGACACAGGTGCCAACTGAAAGAGCTCAATGCCCCAAACTGGAGCAACTTGAGCACAAATAAATAAAGCTATATTGGATTAAAACTCAAGATATAAAATCAGTATCTATGAGTACATAGTGTTATAAATAAATAAATAATTGAATGAATGGAGGAGTATAAACAGAGTTGTCATGCAGAAGAATTCCAAATAATTTATATAGATACTCCCCCTTTAAGGAGAAGGAACATACCTTACTCCATAAGTATGGGTTGTGCATAATTACTTCCAAAGAGTACAGTATGAAGAGGGAGGAGAGGAGTAACTTTAAAGTGGGAAAAACCTGACAAGTATTACCTCAGCCTGGTGATCAAGGTTAATGTCATTGGTGATAAATCATGTTGATAGCATGAACCTTTGATAGGATGCGGTGAGAACTGTATTTTACCTCTGTGATCTTCCTCCCCAAGCCGCACAGTCCCAGGGCAATTATGAGAAAAACATCAGACAAATCCCAGTTGTTGGACAGTCTATAAAATGTCTGACCAGAATTCCTCAGAACTGTTAAGATCATCACAAAGAAAGTCTGAGAAGCTGACTGAGTCAAAAACACCAGCCAAGAAAAGCCTGAGGAGACTTGTTGACTAAATGTAATGTGGTATTATCGATGGTATCCTGGAACAAAAAAAAAGATTACATAACAGCTATGGAAATCTGAGTAAAGTATGGACTTCAGTTAATAATAATGCAGCAGGGCTTCCCTGGTGGCTCAGTGGTAAATGGGCTCAATCCCTGATATGGAAAGATCCCACATGCCTTAGAGCGTGTGGGACCATGCAGCACAACTATTGAGCCTGTGCTCTAGAACCCAGGAGCTGCAGCTACTGAAGTGCACATGTCTGTGACCTGTGCTCCGCAACAAGAGAAGCCACCACCATGAGGAGCCTGCGCACTGCCACTAGAGAGTAGTCCCCACCCACAGCAACCAGAGAAAAGGCACACGGCAATGAAGACCCAGCATGGCTATAAATAAGTAAATAATAAGTAAAATTATTTTTTAAAAATGCAGCAGTATTGGTTCATTAATTGTGACAAATATACCACTCTAATAATGCTAATAATGAGGGAAACTGTATGGTGTATATGAGATTTTTCTTTGTATTATCCCCACAATTTTTCTTTAATCTAAAACTATTCCACAACAAAAAGTTTGTTTTAAAAAGCCAATTTCCCACTAAAAAGAAGCAGAGCTTTTTGGAGAAATGGCTAATTCCTGGTCTGAGGAATAAAATGTACAGTAAAAGCCTGAAGCATCTTGTTATTCTAGAAAGCAAGCAAGTTCTCAAAAAAAACCAACTGGATTATATCAAAAGGACATAGGGAGCTGGCACAAAGAGACTCTTCTTGGTAAAAAAACTGGACACCATAAGCATTCACAAGAACATTTACAGCAATCGATGGGAATGCACTTATCATTATTTTTCAAATCATGATCTCATAAGAGATTTTACAGAGAAAGTGAAAAACATTCTTATATATTCTGAAAATTGGCAATATAAAGGGAAAGAATTAAGCTTTATCCTATCTTTTCCATATGGACTGTTTCAGGCAACAAAATGGCACTTCTTCACTCTTTGTTACCTATGGTCCTTGAACCTGGATCTAAGCAAGCTTTAGAGCTAACTTAAAATTACAGGAAATATGGAGGATAGAGGAACAAGTTAAGTGAACCATTAAGAAGCAAATAAATAAGAATGGCTCACACTCTTTTAATTATTCAACAAGACAATTGCATAGGGAAAAAGAAGGGCTTTAGATTCAAAGAAATGTGACGTAACCAAAATAATGTGTTCCCCTTATATAGATTCTAATTAAAACAAGCTTATTATAAAAATGAATTTTAAAAGATAATTAGGAAAATCTGAATATGGACCAAGGAATTGTTATTAGTTTATTTGGTATGAAAATGGCATTGAGGTTATGTAAGAAAAGGTTCATATTTGTTAGCGATGGATAGTGAAGTTGCAAGGATGAAATGATATGAAGTCTACTTCAAAGTAATGAATCAAAAAAGAGAAAGGGATAAATGAAGCAAGTGTTGCAAAATCTTGATAATCGAAGTATCTAAATAATGTGTTGTTTTTGTTGTTTAGTTGTTAAGCTGTATCCAACTCTTTTGGCTCCTCTGTCTATGAGATTTTCTGGGCAAGAATACTGGAGTGGGTTGCTATTTCCTTCTCTAGGGATCTTCCCAACCCAGAGATCAAACCTGCCTCTCTTGAACTGGCAGGCAAGTTCTTTTATCACTGAGCCACCAGGGAAGCCCAATGGATATATAGCTGTTAATTATACTCTTCCCTCTATTTGGAATATGTTTGAAAATAATCATTAATCTTTTTGAAGAGCAAGTTGCAGAAGACATACATCATATTCCGTTTTTGTAGCCAGTGTGGTGGGCTCTATGATACACTGCCCAGATCTCCCTTTACTGAGGACTTGCCCTGGCTGATGCCTTCAGCTGTCAGCCCCGTCAGAGATTGCCTCAGCTGTAGAGAGCTGCCTTGACCAGGGTCATACCACTTTTTGAGGTGGCAAGTTCCAATGACTGACTGATGTGGTGGTATAAAGCCCTGGCCCTCTCAGCCCAACTTAGTACAAGTCTGAAGGATCATTCTTGCTCCAGAGAACCCTGTGGGGTTGGCTAAGGCAGTTGTGGAGTCTGCATGATGACATGACATCCCTCTATTGATCTTGTCTGCTTCCTTTCTCCAGATGTTGAGCCCAAGGACAAGTCTCAATAAACACTGTGCATTAACTACTTAAAAAACTCAAGACATGGAAGCAACCTTTATGGAACACTACACAGCCATAAAAAAGAATGCAATGATCCATTTGTAGCAACAAGGATGGACCTAGAGATTACCATACCAAGTGAAGTAAATCAGAAAGAGAAAGACAAATACTGTAGGATATCACTTATATGATATCGAGGGGAACCTAAAATATGGCACAAATGAACATATTTATGAAACAGAAACATATTCAGACATAGAAAACAGGCTTATGGTTGCCAAAGGGAGAGAAGGAGTGGGAGAGGGATGGATTGGGAGTTTGGGATTAGCAGGTGCAAACTATTATATTAATATATAGAATAGATAAACAATAGGTCCTACTATACATAATATAGGGAACTGTATTCAATATCCAGTAATAAAGCATAATGGAAAAGAATATGAAAAAGAATATGTGTGATAACTGAATCACTGCTGGACAGTAAGAACTGACACAACATTGTAAATCAGCTATACATCAATAGAATAAATTTAAAAACAAACCACAGGGCTTCCCAGGTGGCTCAGTGGTAAAGAATCCTCCTGCCAATACAGGAGACTCCAGTTCGAGCTCTGGTCTGGGACAATCCCACGTGCTGTTGAGTAACTAAGCCCATGTGCCACAACTACTGAGCCTGTGCCCTAGGGCCTGTGTTACACAGCACGAGAGTAGCCCCTGCTCACCACAACTAGAGAAAAACTCTCACAGCAACGAAGATCCAGCACAGATCAAATAAATAAATAAAATTCTTTTAAAATAAATAAGTAAATAAAAATAAGAAAAAGCACTGTGCATGCTAAATTCCATCTCAGAGTCTGCTTCCCTGGGAATCCTATTTGTGACAGTCTGATGTCATAAATTTGGAAAACTCAGCAATGGCCAGAGGAGTGGAAAAGGTCAGTTTTCATTCCAATCCCAAAGAAAGGTAATGCCAAAGAATGCTCAAACTATCGCACAATTGCACTCATCTCATGCTAGTAAAGTAATGCTCAAAATTCTCCAAGCCAGGCTTCAGCAATATGTGAACCATGAACTTCCAGATGTTCAAGCTGGTTTTGGGCAGAGGAACCAGAGATCAAATTGCCAACATCCGCTGGATCATGGAAAAAGCAAGAGAGTTCCAGAAAAACATCTACTTCTGCTTTATTGACTATGCCAAAGCCTTTGACTGTGTGGATCACAATAAACCGTGAAAAATTCTGAAAGAGATGGGAATACCAGACCACCAGACCTGCCTCTTGAGAAATCTGTATGCAGGTCAGGAAGCAACAGTTAGAACTGGACAAGGAACAACAGACTGGTTCCAAATAGGAAAAGGAGTCCATCAAGGCTGTATATTGTCACCCTGCTTATTTAACTTCTATGCAGAGTACATCATGAGAAACGCTGGGCTGGAAGAAGCACAAGCTGGAATCAAGATTGCCGGGAGAAATATCAATTAACCTCAGATATGCAGATGACACCACCCTTATGGCAGAAAGTGAAGAGGAACTAAAAAGCCTCTTGATGAAAGTGAAAGAGGAGAATGAAAAAGTTGGCTTAAAGCTCAACATTCAGAAAACTAAGATCAGGGCATCTGGTCCCATCACTTAATGGAAAACAGATGGGGAAACAGTGGAACCAGTGTCAGACTTTATTTTTGGGGGCTCCAAAATCACTGCCGGAGAAGGCAATGGCACCCCACTCCAGTACTCTTGCCTGGAAAATCCCATGGATGGAGGAGCCTGGAGGGCTGCAGTCCATGGGGTCTCGAAGAGTCAGACACGACTGAAGCGACTTAGCAGCAGCAGCAAAATCACTGCAGATGGTGATTGCAGCCATGAAATTAAAAGACGCTTACTCCTTGGAAGGAAAGTTATGACCAACCTAGATAGCATATTCAAAAGCAGAGACATTACTTTGCCAACAAAGGTCCATCTAGTCAAGGCTATGGTTTTTCCAGTGGTCATGTATGGATGGGAGAGTTGGACTGTGAAGAAAGCTGAGCGCTGAAGAATTGATGCTTTTGAACTGTGGTGTTGGAGAAGACTCTTGAGAGTCCCTTGGACTGCAAGGAGATCCAACCAGTCCATTCTAAAGGAGACCAGTCCTGGGTGTTCATTGGAAGGACTGATGCTGAAGCTGAAACTCCAGTACTTTGGCCACCTCATGCGAAGAGTTGACTTATTGGAAAAGACTCTGATGCTGGGAGGAATTGGGGGCAGGAGGAGAAGGGGACGACAGAGAATGAGATGGCTGGATGGCATCACCAACTCAATGGATGTTAGTTTGAGTGAACTCCAGGAGTAGGTGATGGACAGGGAGGCCTGGAGTGCTGCGATTCATGGGGTCACAAAGAGTCGGACACAACTGAGCGGCTGAACTGAACTGATGGGCTGGATTGTATCCCACTCTAAAATTCATATGTTGAGGTCCTAACCTCCAGTAGCTCAGAAGGTGATTTTTCTTAGAGATAGGGTCTCTAAGGAGGGTTAAAGCGAGGTCATTAGGGTGGGCCCTCATCCCCTGGGATTCTTATAAAAGGGGGAAACTTGGACATATCTGAATTGTGGGAACACGTGCAAAGTTCTCTTGCAGAGTTTGGCATTACAAGAGAAGGAAGTATGGGGACTTCCCTGGAGGTTCAGCAGTTAAGATTCTGTGCTTTCACTGTTGGGGGCGCAGAGTCGATCTCTGGCTGGGAAGTTGGGGAACTAAGATCCCGCATGTCTCATAGTACAGCCAAAAAAAAAAAGAGGACAATAATAACAAGAGAAGGAAGTATGGGCAAACACAGAAATCTGTTTCCTTTTATAAGGACCGAAGTACACATAGGAGACTTTCTTTGGTAACATTCACTTCTGGTCCTTCTGGGCATCTTTAATGGCCAGTGGAACACGACATGGTGGCGGGGAACCCTGCTTCCATTCACAATGCTTCAGGAAACAGGTTGCTCATATGAACTCAATGATGAACACCTGAAATGACTCATTTATGTAATTTTGAGAAGAGATTCAGATTTCTTTAATTCCAAAATATTGACTTGCAGTGGAAAACAATGTGATTCACCTCATTCTCCATCTTGCCAGAAAATAGGATTAGTGTTTTACCTCAGAACAGTAATATGAGGCTTAATGTTTCAGAGGAGGTTTTTGATGAGTGGTATTTAAGAAATTCAACCTGTTTGAGCTGCAACTGAGGTCAACTGTTTTCTTGTTTAGCTAAACAGGAATTCTATTTTGTTCTTCCTTTAGTACCGGCCTGGGTGCCTGGTATTCCCTCAGAGGCCAATAGTACTGGCCCTCTCACCTTCTGAAGGTGATAATGAGGCTTCCTGAAGTCATAGCAAGGCAGGTCACTGCCCCTCTGCCCCTTGCGTGGTTGCCACTGGAGGGTATGCCTTTCCTGCTCTGGGGTCCTGAGCCCTTTTTCCATAAGGAACACTCTCCATACCCAGGAAGGTCACTTAGGGCTGAGCAGCTTCAAAAAGGCAATTAACATTAAGTGGAAAAGCAGTCCAGTCTCAAAAACTTGGCAGCCAGCGGATTGCAGCTCAAATCACACATCTAAACATTGGGAGTAGGGAACAATGAAAAGGAACAATTGCTTAGCGGACACTGAAAACCTATTTTCCTAAGGCTACAATCATGTCTCTCTCTTTTAACCCCAAGATAAAGAACACGGTTGAAGCTCTTCTCAGAAAGCAGGTGGGATTGAGGAGATTTATTTATGACTTACTGGAATCACAAACAGAAGCTTTTATTGTTGATAGCTAGGCTGGGTGGCTGCCAGGAGACACATCACAGAGGAGCTGGGCTGCCAAGTCCTGACACACAAAGAGAGCTGACCTAGTCCTTTTTTATGCTGACTGCCTACTTAGAAATTATATCAGAGAACGGTATTGAAAGACCCAGTGATTTAAGACAATTATGGAGACGTTAGAGCAATCCTAATTCTAAGGGACCATTTAAAGGGAAGTGGTGAATTGGTATAGTCATTAGCTTTATGTGGAACCACTGTTCAGTTTCTGTAGAGAAACTGCCCTGAGACAGCTCTACATGGCCAAACATTCAGTACCATCATCTTCCTCCTCCTTGGAAACTACAGATTTAAGTTCAAACTTTCAGCAAATGCCTCCTAGAAACCACCAGGGGAAAACATTGTTAACCAGTAATTACAGGCTAGGGAATATTTTTCAGATTCTGAAATGTAAGTCAGAGGGAGAAAGGGACAGTGTGTGCATGCTGGGAGGTTTGGGGAAGAAGAAAGAGAGCAGGGGAGGGGAGAGAGAAAGATCAAGTTTTTAGGTGAAGAGTAAAAGCAGAGACATTACTTGGTCAACAAAGATCCGTCTAGTCAAGGCTACGGTTTTTCCAGTAGTCATGTATGAATGTGAGAGTTGGACTATAAAGAAAGCTCAGCGTCGAATAATTGATGCTTTTGAACTGTGGTGTTGGAGAAGACTCTTGAGAGTCCCTTGGACTGCAAGGAGATCCAACCAATCCATCCTAAAGGAAATCAGTCCTGGGTGTTCATTGGAAGGACTGATGTTGAAGCTGAAACTCTGGTATTTTGGCCACCTGATGCGAAGAGCTAACTCATTTAAAAAGACCCTGATGTTGGGAAAGATTGAAGGCAGGAGGAGAAGGGGACGACAGAAGATGAGATGGTTGGATGGCATCACCGACTCAATGGACATGAGTTTGGGTAAACTCCAGGAGTTGGTGATGGACAGGGAAGCCTGGTGTGCTGTGGTTCATGGGGTCGCAAAGAGTCGGACACGACTGAGTGACTGAACTGAACTGAACTGAATCTACACTATGGGCTTCCCTGGTGGCTCAGCAGTAAAGAATCTGCCTGCCAATACAGGAGATGTGGGTTTGATCCCTGGGTCAGGAAGATCCCCTGGAGGGGAAATCTTGTCTTGGAAATCCCATGGACAGAGGAGTCTGGCCAGCTACAGTCCATGGGGTGGCAAAAGAGTTGGACAGGACTTGGTGACTAAACAACAGCAAATCTACAATGTGGAGTAAGACATAGATCTTCTTAGACACAACAGAATCCTAAAATGGCGGGGCTAGAAAGAACTCTAGAGATGATTTTCCTGTTCCTCACTGGTCATTTTACTAATGAGGAAAAGTGGAGCGATCTGTTCAAAGAGGAAGTGCCAAGTGGTGGCGCAACAGGACTGGGAGCCAGGTGCTCACTCTTGTCACGAAACCCTAACTTCCCATCCATCTGTGTGTGATTCCCACCTTACCTGACAGCTCTGGCCCCTCATCCATCAGAGGTTTTGGACAAAGGGAACAGTTAGCAGGTGGGATTCTGACTCAGTACAATTACCTTCCAGCCTCTGTCTTATATCATCTCATCCTAAAACAAATAAATCAATTCTGTTTTTCCACCAGCTCTTATTTTCTTAATATTTCATTTGGAAAATATAACACTTAAGTATAAAAAGAAGAGGAATAGCCCTAGAGGATACTTTTACAAAGCAATTCACATTCTATGATCTTTTATTATGGTATGGATCCACACATATCCCACACTTGTAGTATCATCTGCTGAAGTCTCATGTCCCCCCCCCTGCAGTAAGTTTGTTCTTTGTAGTAACCTGAGTCCCAAGGATTTTACCAGGATGCAGTCCAGGGACCACAAAGGACTTAAGGTAATGGCTCTTCCAGATAAACTGATTGAAACCATTTAATTTGTAGAATACTGTGGGAGGGGCATGCATGGTAATTGGTATAATATAAAACATAATAATAGTGTTTGTCTAGAGCTCAGCCTTGGGTCTTTAATTACCTTCTTCTCACCTTTATCATCATCTTGTACTCTACTAGACATACTGTCGCCTCAACTACCAACAGGCCAATATAGTAATTTATGTTTATTTCTTTGGGGTACACACAGTCAAACACAAGAATGACACAAATGGGGACTATTTAGTTTGGATTCTTAGCAGATGGCTGGTAGCTAGCACCCAGAATCCTCCAGGCGTCTGAGTTGTATCTTGTCATCCAATGCTTATTCCCTGTTTCCTTATAGAGGAAGGGAGGTAATCCTCTTGCTTTCCTCACCTGGTCTCCAGGACCTAGGTGAGGGCATATATGGGGTAATGATGAGATATTCTTCAAAACTGGAGAGGTAAAATTGTCCACATAAATGTTTTAAAATGATTAATATCTGTATAAATACACCCTTTTGCCTCAACACAAGAATTTCTGATTCTTTCAGGAATCTAAAAGAAATGTAAGGGACTTTGCTGGCGGTCCAGTGGTTAAGACACCGTGCTTCCACTGCAGGGGTCTGACTTTGATCCCTGACCAGGGAGCTGAGATTTCACATGTCACATGGCCAAAAAGTAAAAGACAATAAAAAGAAGAAATTTACATGTGACCAACTAAGTCAGCAAAAATTAATTTTTAGGCATCTACTCAGTGGCTTCCCAGGTGGCTCAGTGGTAAAGAATCTGCCTGCCAATGAAGATCCCCTGGAGAAGGAAATGCAGCCCACTCCAGTATTCTTGCCTGGGAAACCCCTTGGACAGAGGGGCCTGGCGGGCTACCATCCATGGGGTTGCAAAGAGTTGGACACGACTGAGCACGCACGCAGTGACGCAGTGACTCAGTGTTAAGTGATATGCCCAGTAGTAGGGAGGTTAATGGTAATAGCTGGTGTTTACTGAGTTCTTACAGTGTGCCAAGCATCAGCTGAGCATTAGCACATGAGCTGCCTCATTTGCCCTTATAGCCACTCCTGTGAGACAGGTCCCGTTACCATGTCCATCTTAAACATTAGGAACTAAGGCACAGAGAAGGTAGTCATTTGCCCATCGTCATACAGCTGGCAAGTGGGACAGGCAGGATTTGAGCGTAGTTTGATTCCAGAATTTATGATCTTAAGGAACTATACATCATGATTCCCACCTTCCGTAAATTTATAGTCTAGTTGGGTGAAACGTGTCTGACACACATTAAAATGATTGTAAATTATGTTAGATGCACATATAAAATCAAGAGCTAAATTAGATGCTATCAACTGTGAATGCTTCAGAAGTTCAGGAGGCACAGGGAGCCATGGATCAGGCAGGCAGGGTTTCTTGAAGCTGAGCCTTGAATTGTCTCTGAAATGTGCACAGAGAAAAGACCACCTCAGGCAAAAAGGAGGCAAAAGAGCTGGAAGCAAGAGTGAGCAAGACCTGTGCAGGAGGAGGAAGCACTCAGCCTGACCACAGCTGTGTGGGGCTGAAGGGAGGGGCTGGACTGGCTATGAAGTCCTTTAAAGCAGAGCAGAATTTAGGCTTGTGCAGCAGCAGGGAGGGAGTCATTAAAGGCCCTGGATCAATAAAACAATATGGGGATATCCCATTAGAAAAGGAATGCTTAAGGAAGATGTGCCTGGCAGGATATAGAAGATCCCTCTTACTAAAATCCACCAATTAAAGATTGACACAAAGCTTAGAAAAACATGTATGAAATTACTCTAAATTGTTACCAATTCTTATTCTCAAGTTCACTGTTTATTCTGTATAATCTTTGATTTATTTTTATACTTATTTCACATGAGCAAGTTCTACCAATTTGATCTCTGCAATACTTTTCACAGTTGTCCATTTCTTTATACTTCCTTGCCATTACTTTAGTTTGGCTACCTACCATCTTAAGGGAGAAGGGAGGCATCAGAGAAGCCTTCCTGGAAGAGATGACATTTTTCCAGAGTTCTGAATATTTAGTAAGAATTTGCCAGGTATGAAGGAAGGAAAAGCAAGAGAGTTCCAGAAAAACATCTATTTCTGCTTTATTGACTATGCCAAAGCCTTTGACTGTGTGGATCACAATAAACCGTGGAAAATTCTGAAAGAGATGGGAATACCAGACCACCAGACCTGCCTCTTGAGAAACCTGTATGCAGGTCAGGAAGCAACAGTTAGAACTGGACAAGGAACAACAGACTGGTTCCAAATAGGAAAAGGAGTCCGTCAAAGCTGTATATTGTCACCCTGCTTATTTAACTTCTATGCAGAGTACATCATGAGAAACGCTGGGCTGGAAGAAGCACAAGCTGGAATCAAGATTGCCGGGAGAAATATCAATTAACCTCAGATATGCAGATGACACCACCCTTATGGCAGAAAGTGAAGAGAAACTAAAAAGCCTCTTGATGAATGTGAAAGAGGAGAGTGAAAAGTTGGCTTAAAACTCAACATTCAGAAAATGAAGGTCATGGCATCTGGTCCCATCACTTCATGGGAAATAGATGGGGAAACAGTGGAAACAGTGTCAGACTTTGTTTTTTTGGGCTCCAAAATCACTGCAGATGGTGACTGCAGCCATGAAATTAAAAGACGCTTACTCCTTGGAAGGAAAGTTATGACCAACCTAGATAGCATATTCAAAAGCAGAGATATTACTTTGCCAACAAAGGTCTGTCTAGTCAAGGCTACGGTTTTTCCAGTGGTCATGTATGGATGGGAGAGTTGGACTGTGAAGAAAGCTGAGCGCCGAAGAATTGATGCTTTTGAACTGTGGTGTTGGAGAAGACTCCTGAGAGTCCCTTGGACTGCAAGGAGATCCAACCAGTCCATCCTAAAGGAGACCAGTCCTGGGTGTTCATTGGAAGGACTGATGCTGAAGCTGAAACTCCAATACTTTGGCCACTTCATGCGAAGAGTTGACTCATTGGAAAAGACTCTGATGCTGGGAGGGATTGGAGGCAGGAGGAGAAGGGGACAACAGAGGATGAGATGGCTGGATGGCATCACCAACTTGATGCACATGAGTTTGAGTGAACTCCGGGAGTTGGCGATGGACAGGGAAGCCTGGCATGCTGGTCACAAAGAGTCGGACACAACTGAGCAACTGAACTGAACTGAAGGAAGGAGTTAGGAATAGGGATGGGATTGAGAAGGTGGGAATAAGATGGAGGGGGAGAAGGGGATAGCATAATGGGCAGAAGAAAGCAAAAAACAAAGTAACCGACACAGAATTTAGTGCTAGACCTCAGGTGATGCAATAAGAAAAATTAAAGGTGGTGTTAACTTAGTGACAGGGATCACTAGTGGTTGGTGAGGGCCCAAAGATTTCAGGCTGGAAGACTGATGACCTTGTTATGTGGTATCTAAACATTTGATCAAGATGTCACTTCTTAGGACTTCCATGGTGGTCCAATGGTTAAGAGTCCACCTGCCAACACAGGGGGCACAGGTTTGTTCTCCGGTCCATGAGGCAACTAAGCCCACATGCCACAACTGCTAAAGCCCGTGTGACCCAGAGCACATGCTCCACAACAGGAGAAGCCGCTGCAATGAGAAGCCCATGCACCGAAACTAGAGAGTAGCCCCTGCTCCCCGAAACTAGAGAGAATGTCTGCACATAGCACAAAGACCCAGTACAGCCAAAAATAAGTAAATACGTACATTTCTTTTTAAAAGTCACCTCTTACACCCTGAAAGACAGACAGCCTCCAGTGTGGGGGATACAAAGGGCCCTTGAAGAGATGATGTATGAGCCAGCCTTGAACACACAATTTGGCCTTCTCAGTGGAGGGAACAATCTTGGCAAAGGCACCATGTCTGGTGGCAAGAAGAACAAGGATCCTAAATGCCAGACTAAGCTCTGGGAAGATTAATCTCTTTGAGGGTATGGGGTGCTGGGAAATATACCTAAGTAGGGATAAACTAAATTAAAGGATAAGATCCATTTGGAAACTATGTATTATTTTAGAGATATGTTGAAAAATAAATTAAGTAAACAATTTAAATTATCTTTCAGAATCCAGTGAGAAGTTAGTGCTAGATTTTTTAAAAACAATCTTATTGGGATATAATTCATATACCATACAATTCATATCTTGAAAGTGTACAATTCAGTGGAAATACATTCACAGAGTTACACAAACATTGCCACAATTAATTTTAGAACATTTTTCACCACCTCCCCAAAGAAGCCCATTTCTACCCTTTCTGCCAGCTCCTGGTAATTTACTAGTTTACTCCTATCAGTGTGGGGTTGTTTACTTTGGACATTTCATATAAAAGGATTCATAGAATATATGATCTTTTGTGACTGACTTCTTTTATAAATGCTAGATTTTGCAACTTCATGATTTGTCATTAAATAACCAATGGTTATACATTTTCAATTGTATTAGGAAGTAATAATTGTAAATATTCAGAAAACAGTCAGTGGGGCAGGACAGTAGTGTAAGGATAAAGACTCCAGGCCAAGAATCAGGAGGTTTGAGTTCTTGTCTTTTTTCTGCTCTTAACAAGGTGTGTGATCCTGAGCAAGGCAGCACCTCTCTGGGCCCCAGGTCACTATCTGTAAGATAAGAGGAATGGAATTAGAACAGCCATTCTTAACCTTTAACATACAGTAGAATTGCATGTGAAGCTTTTTGAAAAATAAGCAATCCTGGGATCTCACCCCAAGATATTTCAAAAGCTTCTAAGATGAGTTTGTTGCTTGACAGGCGTTAGGAATTTCAGGGCTGACGTGTTCTTTAGGTTTCCTTCAGATCTGACATCCTATGAGGTAAATTTATTTACCAGTGCATTTTGCCTAGACCCATAGCTGTGGCTTTTGGTGAAGTCCCTCTGTCTGTGGTCAGTAATTACATCAGATGTGAGGTCCTTGTGATGATGCTCTGGATACAGCAGTTGCTGGTGGCAGTGGTCCTGGGTGCCTGACTTGACTCATTGTGAGTCATAGTAATAACCAAGAGCAATTTGCCTTCCCAAATACCTCCCTCTCCACCGAGGACAGAAATAACTGAAAATAAGGAACAAGCTATGTGAGTAAATAGCATATGTATGGTGTGTTGCTAAACACTGAAATCTGTGAATATGTGTGTGTGAGAGAGAGACAGAGGGAGAGAGAGACAGAGGGAGAGAGAGCCAGATGGAGAGAGAATGCTTGACGTTTTAAAAGCCCATTTCCCCCTAGACAGCTGGTCAAATTCCTAACTTGTGAGGCTACTTTAAACAAGATGGGAAGAGATACTGAACACTTTTAGGGAAGTCTTGAGTTCCGTACTTTCTGTTTACAAGAAAAATGTAGACATTTGACCTCTTTGAGTATTAGCAGTTCGTCACTCCCATTCCTCTTTATCTCTCTTCAGCTGCCAAACTCCTTCTTAAAGCGGGAGAAGGCGAAGCTAAAATTATAAGCCTGGCCTCCACTTAAGAAAAAGTAGAGAAAGAAACCTCTCAAATGTAAATGAATTAACACTCACTATTACCTAATATGCAGTGTTCAAAACAGCCAGGGAGAGTTGCTTGCTTCCTAATTTAGTTTAGTTACAAAATCAGTCTTCAGCACATGGTTTTGTGGCCATCTTACATGCGTGTGTGCTAAGTCACTTCAGTCATGGCTGGCTCTTTGTGACCCCATGGACTTAGCCTGCAAGGCTCCTCTATCCATAGAATTCTCCAGGCAAGAGTACTGGAGTGAGTTGCCGTGCCTTCTCCTCCTCAAAGCTTCCTTTTACTACATATGAAATAATTTTATTCCATAAATCTTATAACATTTTGGCTTTCGAGTTTACCTTATCTAATGATTTTCATGTCCTTTATTTCCCTTCATCCCACTTATCTTTATGCACAATTTTCTGCTGTATAGTTTTTCACATTTTAATATCTCTGAAATCAGGAAGTACCTCACAAACAGTGATATCTGAAGTTCAGTGAAATATGGTAAATTCTTTTTTTTTTTTGGTAAGTTCTTTTTTGAGTGAGCTTTTTTACCTCCTACCATCCACTGAATGAGGTTCTTCCTTCCAACCATTTGGTTCTAATTCATAAATTTCATAACAGTGAAAGTTGCTCAGTCCATAGAATTCTCCAGGTCAGAATACTGGAGTGGGTAGCCTTTCCCTTCTCCAGGGAATCTTCCCAACCCAGGGATCAAATCCAGGTCTCCCTCATTGCAAGTGGATTCTTTACCAGCTGAGCCACAAGGGAAGCCCAAGAATACTGGAATGGGTAGCTTATCCCTTCTCCAGCAGATCTTCTGACCCAGGAATTGAACCAGGGTCTCCTGCATTGCAGGCAGATTCTTTACCAACTGAGCTATCAGGGAAGCCCTTAAATCTCATAAAAGTCTTACATTATTTTTGTGAAACTATTTGACATTAATATAATTCCAATAGCACTCTGACATATATATTCATAAGAAGTGACACATAAGTCTACCTTATTTTAATGACTATATAATATTCTATTCTCTGAATAGAATTTTATTAGCTAGTCCCTATTGATATTGCAAATAATGTTCAGATAGACATGCTTTGTATACTTACCTAGTTATTTCCCTAGGATGCATTTCTAAAAGCAGAGAATGATTACCTGTATTACTGGTACAATGCAGCAAGCTTTCCTCTCCCTATGTTTTCATGTGATAAATGGACTGTAAACCTTTATTTCCAGTCCAGTGATGATCTTTTCCTTTCTCTTATTCATTTTTTCCAGTGGAGTAAAACATACAGCATAAAGTTAACTATTTTAACCATCTTTCTGTGCACAGTTCAGTGGCGTTAAGTGTATTCACGTGGCTGTGAATACATCACGGTTATCCATCTCCAGAAGGATGATCAAATCGCAGTAAGTAACTGCTGCTCCTCACAACTTATTTATCTACGAAACACACATTTGTTGAATAGTCTCATGTGTCAAGTAGTGTACTTGTTACCCATAAATATTAGTGAAGGTGGTTTTGTTGCAAATGACAGAAAACCCTACACAAACTGACAAGCAATAGTTTTCTTTCCAAACATAGCTGAATTCTTTTCTGTTTCCATCACCAAGATTTTGTTTCTCTCTCTTTCTCTTGGTTGTCTTCTCTCCAACTACTGCCTTTATTTTCAAACAGATTTATCTCTTGTGGTATGAAAATGACTGTAGCCCTGTGCCCTACTGACCATGTGTGGAAGAAAGAGGGAGAGAAAGAAAAGAATTCCTCTTCTAGTAACTGAAGAAAGTCCTGAGATTTACTGTGATTGGAAAGGCTCAGAGCACATGGCTCCCCTAAACCAGTTAGGCCACCAGAAACAGACAATAACTGGCTGATTTAGGCCTGTGTCTTTTCCTCCACCCTGGGACAGGGTATTGGGGAAGCCTCATCCAGATCACAAACCTCAAGAGCAGAGAATTCAGGAAGAAAATCAAGCCTGTTGCCAAAAGAACAGGAAGGGACACTGTGGTGACAAAAATAATGTCCACTTCCATTCAGGAGTAGAGCGAAGATATCATAGAAGAAACCATATCACACATCACATAAATGTACTTAAAGAAGAGAGGAAGTGAAGTTTTATTCAATATGGTGGTAGTTTAGTCGCTCAGTCGTGTCCAACTCTTGCGGCTCTGTGGTTCCTCTGCCAGGTTCCTCTGTCCATGGGATTCTCCAAGCAAGAATACTGAAGTGTGTTGCCATTTCCCTCTCCAGGGATCTTCCCAACCCAGGCATCGAACCTGGTCTCCTGCATTGCAGACAGATTCTTTACTGACTGAGTTACAAGGGAAGCCCTTTGTTAAGTACATCAGTTTTTAAAATACATATATAGTGCCTTGTACTGTACTGAGTACTGATGCTATAATATGTTAAAAAAAAATTCAGCCTTGGCCATCAGGAAATTTATATTCTAATGAGGAAACAGGCATATAAACAGGTCTAATAGGCTGAGTGTCAGGAGATGTGGGCTTGCTGCAGAAGCCCAGACAAGGGCACCCACAGCCTGAGAACCCTGGAAAGTCTCCCTAGAATAAATGACACCTGAGCTGAATCTTGCTATATGACTTGAAGAAGGTGGAAAGAGACTTTAGGGTAAAGAAAATGGAATGAAATGGTTAGAGGGGAATTATAAATAGTTCAGTATCCCAAAACTAACATCTGTGGAATGCTACTATATGCTAGACACTTCTCAGCCCTTTGCCTATAATATTTCATATAATTGATATAATCAGAGAATATCAAATAACCTAGCATCCTAGAAGGAAGGTGTATGAGAAGAAAAATAAAACATAACAAAAACAAGCAAACAAACACCAAAAGATCAGGCTGATAAAAACAGGTTGGAATCAGATTATGGAAAGGCTTTCAATATCTGTATTAAACCTAATTCAGTAGGTATTAGGAGCTAATGAAAATTTTAGGGCAAGGGTTTGACCTGACCAAAGCTATACTTTATAAACATTTTCCAGATTCAATACCTCCATGATGGCAGAGAGCAGACAGAATTATATATGGATAACTGTTGAAGAGGTTGCTAAAGTATGCCAACCAGAAGTCAAGAGTCCCCTTCTGCCCCTGTGACTCTCAGACACTGCTGATCTTCTTGTAAACGCTCTTCCTAATGCCATCTGAAATCTTTGCTTTATTGGACCAACCCTATATTCTATTTTTTTTTTTCAACCCTACATTCTTAATCTCTACAGAATATACCCTTCTCTTCCTTGCCTTAACTAAAATTTGTTTTTTTGTTTTGTTTTCTTCTCTCACGAATTCACTTCTACTGACCCCCTTGAGCAGAGGTAATTGATCATCCCACTGGACTAGAACTAATCCATTTAAAAACCATTTCTAGCCACCTCCCTCTTGCCATGAAGACCATCCAACCCACGCCCTCATCTTCCAGGCTTCACTTATTCTCCCCTCTTCAAATTATACTCTACTGAATGTTCTTTGGCAATTATCATTTAGATGCTAAATCCAATGGGTTTCATGTTTTAACTTGGGACATTTGATTCTATTGACCCATTGTTTCTTCACAGATTCTCCAGAAATTATTTTTCCCTGTTTCTCCTCATACGCCTCTGGCCATTCTTCTTAATCTCTTTTGTAAGTCTCCCTATCCCCACTTCTTAAATGTAAGTATGCCTTGGGCTTCTTCCTCCGCCATCTTCCCTTCTCACCTGCCATGCTCCTTCAATGCTTTGAATTATCACCTAACTGCTGGTGAGCTGACAGCTCACAAATCCACACCACCAGCCCCAGGTGCTCTCCTGAGCTTTAAAAATCTGTGTGTCCAATTGTCTACTACACAGCACTAAGTTGATGTTTCACTGAGAGTCCAATTCTGCATCCCTGAAAGAGTAAACTCTTTGCTATCTCCCCACCCACCCAAGCAAAAAACTGGAAGTCACTGCAGTTCTTCAGTTTCACTAACCACTTATAATCAGTCACTGAGTACTGTTCATTCTGCCTGTTTAGTATTTCTCATAGCTCTCTCCTCTCCATTCTCATTATAATTCCTTTATAATGCTATGCTATAATTTAGCATCTCATTGTTTATTTGCCAAATTGTGTCCCACTCTTTTGTGACCCCCATGGATGGTAGGTAGCCTGCCAACCTCCTCTGTCCGTGGGATTTTCCAGGCAAGAATACTGGAGTGGGTTGCCATTTCCTTCTCCAGGGGATCTTCCCAACCTAGAGATCGAACCCACATCTGCATTGGCAAGTGGGTTCTTTATCACTGGGCCACCTGGGAAGCCTTAGCATCTCATGATCCTTTACCAAAATGTTAGCTTTTTATTTTGAAGATTTTCAGATATACATGGAGTATAATAAAACCCTACATATCCATCATCTGAGCTGAATAATAATTAACTTTCTGCCATAGCTACTTCATCTATTATTTCTACCATGTTTTGGGGCAAATCCAGACATCATGACATGTCACTCATAAACATTTCAGTATGCTGTTGTATTATACTACCACAGTAGCATTTTCACACCTAACCAAGTTAACAAGAACACCTTAATATTATCTGCTGCTGCTGCTGCTAAGTCGCTTAAGTCGTGTCCGACTCTGTGCGACCCCATAGACGGCAGCCCACCAGGCTCCCCCATCTCTGGGATTCTCCAGGCAAGAACACTGGAGTGGGTTGCCATTTCCTTCTCCAGTGCATAAAAGTGAAAAGTGAAAGTGAAGTCACTGAGTCGTGTCTAATTCCTAGCGACCCCATAGACTGCAGCCTACCAGGCTCCTCTGTCCATAGGATTTTCCAGGCAAGAGTACTGGAGTGGGTGCCATTGCCTTCTCTGTAATATTATCTAATACTGTGTTTTTCTTCCAGATGTTCTGTTTGCAGCTGGCCTGTTTGAATCAAGATCCAGACAAGGTCCACACACTGCGTGTAGTTGAAGCCTCTTGGAAAGTAAAACAGTTCCCCTTCCTTGATCCTTCCCATTGAAATCTTTTTAAAATTAATTTTTTGACCACACCTTGTGGTTTGCAGGATCTTAGTCTCTGTACCAGGAATTGAACCTGGGTCCCGTACAGGGGAAGTATGGAGTCCTAACCATTGAACCACAGGGAATTCCCCCTCCTGGCTCTTTAAAGAGATTGAATTAGCTGTCTTGTCTCAACTAAATTTTTGCATTGTCTTTCTGTCTTGGGTCTTGCTTCTTCCTACCTCTTCCCGTTCTATCTTCTACGCTGCCATCAGAGCCATCTTTCAAAACCGCAGTTTGGATCATGTTACTCCCCTATTTGGAGAAGGCAATGGCACCCCACTCCAGTACTCTTGCCTGGAAAATCCCATGGGTGGAGGAGCCTGGTAGGCTGCAGTCTATGGGGTCGCAAAGAGTCGGACATGACTAAGTGACTTCACTTTCACTTTTCACTTTCATGCATTGGAGAAGGAAATGGCAACCCACTCCAGTGTTCTTGCTTGGAGAATCCCAGGGACAGCAGAGCCTGGTGGGCTGCCGTCTATGGGGTCGCACAGAGTCAGACAGACTGAAGCGACTTAGCAGCACTCCCCTATTTGAAACTCTTCAAAGGTCCCCATTAGCTGCCACAATAACATCTAAACTTCTTCATTTGTCATATAATGTTTTCACTGATCTCTACCTAAATTTCCAGCTTAGTGCGATACTTCCTCATACTAAGCAGACCAAAAAAGCCCTGCTCCCTCCCCCATCACCACCACCAAGCACCGGACTCACTGTCTATCTGAATGCTATGCACTTGCCTCACTCCACCTGGAAAATAACCTTCATTTCCCAAAGCTCAGCTCAAGTATTACCTCTTCTATGACATTTTTCTGATTCCTTAAACCCCCACCAAGGCAAGTTGACCATCTCCTCCTTCCATCCTGGTTCCCACCGTGCTGCACTGCACCTAAGCAATTTACACTTCTGGTTCTTTCTAAAGCTCCTTGAGGCTGGGTCCTACTCATTGTAGTAGTCTTATCAGCTTTCAGGGGATTAGCAAAACATGGGCTTTTATTAAAAGGTTGTAAGTGAATGAATGATAAATGAAGGGATTTACATTCCAACCTAGAAACACTAGATTTGTTCCAAGAAGAAATTCCTGACGGTCTCTACTGCGCACAGTTCTTGAGGCTGTAGGCACAGCCAGGCTTAGGTCAAAGACAGGCCCGCTCTTATTTGAGAGCAGGGCCCCAGACCTCAGCCTACTGAGTGTCATCCTGGGCCACTGTGAGAGGCATGTGGCCTCAGGTGACTCAGGTTCTAGCACAAGACCATTGGCATTGGGTTGGTTCTTAGTAAAGGGAAGCATTTCTGAAAACATAGCTCTTGGGTGAGGGGAATTTCTTCCTTGGAGAAAGAAAGTTGCTTTCCTGGCCAATAAAGCTTCTTATCAAGCATAGGCTAAACCAGGAAAAGGCATGTTAGTGACAAAGCTGATTAGCAAGCCATTGTTCAGCACCATGTGTTTAAAGCCTGTGAACTAATTTCATAACACTACGCCTGTCGCCTCCTCCTTTCAGCCTGTGTTTTTCAGTCTTCCAAAGAAAGATACTAGACTAGATGATCTCTTAGATTCTTTCTAGTCCTAAAATTTTATTACCTAATTCTTATATAATACCAGTGTAACATGATATGATAAAGGTTCAGGAATTATCGATGGCATTTTACAGAAATGGAAACTGAAGGCAGGGGGCGAGGGATTTGCTTCAGAACCATGGATGCAGTGCCAGGGCCTGAATCCTTCTAGAGCTCTGTCTTATGAAGCACTGAGTATTTGCTGCTCCTGGGTAGAACTGCAGTGTCTTTCCCTTTAGTAAGCTGGTCTGTTTCCTCCCCCAGGCCTGCAGGAGAAAAAAAAAAAGAGTATTAATGTCAAGATATAAATTAAATGTTAGTGTACACTTATTCCACTCACACAGCCCATGAGGGTTTGACTCTCACAGTATTGAAAGTAAGAAAAGTCAGTAGTGCTGAGACTGCCAGGGGCCAAGTAAGAAGGAGGCTAGAGGAGAAGTAAAACAGATTTGAGCGGCTGGGGATGCCTTTCTGTGTCTGTGGACTGGGAATGGGGGTGGGGAGCTGATTCCAAGGGCATAAAGACAAGGTTGGCCTCATCTCTTCCTCTCTGTTCTTGGCAATAGCCAGTCTAGCTAGAAAGAGCAATCTGTCAAGTCTAATTAGAGTAGAAGAAAGTGAACAATGAGCGCCCACCTCTAAAATGACAGCCCAGTTTAGTGGTGTGGAGGAGCTTGGGAGGAGGCGTGCTTTGTCTGCTTGGAACTGGTTCCTTTAAATATGAATCCCTTCTGAACTCAAACTGCAAAACAACTTAAACTGGATTCTTACTTACTTCACTAGAAATCTTCAGGTCCCCACGCCTTTGAACATAGGCACATCCAGCAAAAGCAGATGAGAACCTGGCTCTGTTTCAAAGGTGAGGCTGTAATTGAAAATAGTTAGATCATGCGGCGTGCTGCTGTGGTAGGCAACTGATATTTATTAATGTGTTCATGTTTCTCTTTTGTGCTTAATTATATTGGTGATAGTATTTCTCATATTATTTTTGCAATCCTTTTTATTATAAGGTTTATAATTGGCTACTAAAATTTCAGAACAGCCTGAAATTTTAGTAGCACCACAAATAAGCACATTTTAAGATGCAAAAAAAAAAAGTGTAATGCATTTTTGGCTTATACTTTAAATGGCCTCTCTGTTTGGATACTGTAGTTTTTGTACCAAAAGTAGGTTTTATAAGAAAAGAACATATTTTATAGATGGAATCAAACAGATATATTCCTTAAAATAAATACATGAATACAGGTTATTTAAGCTTAAAAACTACACATGTGCATAACTATAGCTTCAAGTAATGTAGGCCTATTATTAGCAAATGTTATCTGAAGATTAATGGTTTGTTAATTTAACTCTGCCTCACTGTGGGGCATTCAGACATCTAAAAGTACATAAAATAATCATTGTCTGAAGTGGAGGAGAGAGAATGGGAAGAAAAACACAAACACATTTATAAATATCAGTCTGCATGATTTTGTTGTTCTTTCCTGAGCATTATTTCATTTACTCCTCAAAGCACCCTCTGAAGTATGTTACTATTATCTTGATAGATAAGGAGACTAGGGCCCTGAGAAATTAGCCCAAGGTTACAGAGAAATGCAGTCAGGCCTTGGACCCAGTCATCTGGCTCCAAGCCTAGTATACTTCACAGCCCTGTAGTTCTGGTAGAGTCAGGAAACATTACGTTTAAAAAACCATACAATTGATCATGATAATGCCAGCACGAGGAATCTCTTCTAATCTATTGGTCTTTTATGGACACGAATGAGGCAGTGGGTGTTAGTTTGTGTATTTGTATCATTTACTTTTTGTTGCTAACCTTTCATTTTCTAACAGTATCACTTGTTTCTTTTCTGTCTTTTTTTTTTTTCTCTTATATACACATTATTTGAATAAATTATTTAATAAAAAGATAACAAAGAAGTCTGCCAATACTGTGCACCTCAGCCTGGACCCAGTCCTCTCTCCGGATAAACCTATTATCAATTTGAGGTGTAACCAATTGTTTTCTGTGTGTGTTTGCATAGATGTGTGTGTATTCGTATTACACTGTTTCGTATCTAAAACATAAATGGTACCATTGTTGTACTTTTAATTCTGCAGCTTGCTCGCCTTTCTTTCTTTTTTTAATTTACTATGCCTTGTGGAGATCTTTTCTTAGCCACATATTTAAATCTAATTCATTCTTTTTGTTACATCACATAGCATTTCCTTTTACTGTTTCCTCTCTACCTTGCCTCAGCTTTTGAAATGGCTTATTCCATAGTGAGTCAACACTTAATTGTATCTGCATTTATGGGACAAGTAGAGACAAGCATAAGCTTTATGGCTCACTGGAGTGTTAGTAAGAGAGGAAAGAAACACAAGAAGAACTCGTACCAACACTCTCAGCGGAGGTGAGATGCTTAGGGCAAGGACAGTGTTATCAGATTTGTTGCCTCTCAGTTTAGCATTTACTTTTTAAAAAATTAGCCCGTTCTCCAGAGATATATTCCTGAGATATATCCAGAGATATATAAGAGACAGTAGTAGCATACTTGACAGTGCTATGGGGATTAAATGAGATAACATACAGGAAAGAACATCAAAACCACGCAAACCGAAATGTGTACCTTATGAACTGTGTCTGCTTACTTTCTTCCCTCTCTCCCTCCCACTCCAGATATTATGTTGTGAGGCAACCCCTCAAAGACGGTAGTAAATGGAACTAGAAGTGTCATTATTAGATATTCTGGAGCAGGAATGTACTTCAGAGCATGCACCTTGGAGCTGGATCTCTCTCTAGATTCAAGTCCCTGATGTGACTCTCAATTAGTTGTGTGACTTGAATAATGCCTTGCCATATGTAAAATAACGATAGCAATAATAATAAACCGAGCCTGTAGGGTTGTGGTGAGGTTTAAATGAGATAATTTGTGTGACGTATTTATAGTTTCTGGTCTAGCAAAGTCAGCTGCTATGGTCATTATCAGAGAAGCTGCAATATCCCCACTTTCATTTTCTGTCCACAAAGTACCACTATCCATTTTCTTCAGATGTGACAAAAAAGGCAGGCCTAATCTCAGGATTAAAGCACAGCCTATATATATATATATAATTCCCTGAGCACCTACTGTCTAATACCCGTTGGACACACTGTGCAAAACATAAAGGCAGTGCAAGCAAGACATGGCTCTTGCCCCAAAGTGCTTGTTAGTTGTTAAATTGAAATGCCTTAATGTATGAGGTTAACACTGGAAAGAACTTTGAACCGGTCAGATGAAAGGCGTTCTGTAATATACTCTCTGGGTAACAGGTAATAACCTAAACACAGGGTAGTATTACGACTATACGTGCCCAGTGCTATTTTATCCAATTTTTCTGTTAATTACAAAGGTATATATAATCCTTTAACACCTGCTCATTCGTTTCTTGTCTAGCTTCAGAATCATTTTAGAAGCTTAGCTGTAGAACTTGGGCCATCAGATCACGTACTTACACTGGGCTGGTTCCCTGGCTGGAGGTTGTTCTCACTTCCTCTTTACCCTGCTGGAAAGAGCGAGGTTCCCCAGGAGCTGGTAGAGAGCTGCTCTCCACAGGGCCCCAGGATTGAATACAAATGTGCAGATATTCTGTTACTCTGGACAAAATACCTGATATTTAGTGAGCACATAAAATCCCCAAAAGTTGGAACTGTCTTAAAGAGCCTGAGGATGCCACTTGAAGGGACCAAAGGTACTTTATTTTGGGAGGAAATGAACCTACAGCATTTCCAAAATATTAGCCTAGTCCTCAGCCCATTAAGCTTCCTCTGACCAACAGAGCCCATTTTCTGTTGTGTGGGCAAACCCATTCAAGCAGGCCCAGACAGAAATTCCAACTGGATAGAAAAGGCCACCTCAGCTGTCAAGCACAGAAGCCATGTGTAGCTTTGGTTTAAGAATCAGTCCAGGGAGCAGATGCTCCGAGTGCCTGGGGTGTGGCAGGCCTATTCCTGGTACAAGAACAAACATCCTTTCTCTTAATTCCACGCATAAGTCAGGGGCAGACAATACTGAATGTTTTTATCTTTAAAGGAGCTATATTAAATCATTCTTATGAGAAAAAAAATCACTTGTAGTATAAAAAAGTGTGACTTCTCAGAGAGCCCGTATTTCTTAGCAAAGGAATATGCTCATTAAATCATACCTCTGTAAGGAAGAGATTCTTAAGAATAGAGTGCATGACATCTATTATTAGGTTAAGAAGGATTCAAAGCACTGTCTCTATTACCCCTTTCAGAAGATGACCTTTTTATTATATTTTTATTTGATAAGGAGGGGCACCTATTTGAAATTTTTGCCTAGAAACCCAGAATAAAACTTACAGCGTGTTAGAATTGTAATGAGTTTGCCCCTGCATTTCACAGTCAGAGTTCAGGGCTCTGAAAAATATGCTGTCCAAATTTTTATTGGGAATTAACTTCTTTTTGCCTTCCTCTGAGAGATGAAAGCAGCTGGTTATGAGACTTAAGAGAGAGCCTATTTTCCAAGGAAGAACAAAGAGAAAGCAGGCACCCCTCCCCCTCGGAAAAGCCACTTTGCTTTGTCTGAGCCGACTCCCTCTGAGGACTGTGGCAGGAGAGGCTCAGAGCTGTGTCCCTGCCGATTAGTTTACTAACACATGGTTCAGCAGTCCTGGGGATGGGGAGGTGTGTGCTCGCCCGCACAGTATTAATGTTATCAGCTGCCCTGTTCCTGTGTCCTCGCCCCGAAGGACACTTTTGTAACAGTAACACTGAGGGAGACAGCTCCTCCTTTACTCCTGTTTCTCTGCAGATAAACAAATGTCAGGCATGTCTTGGATCCTGTCCCCGACTCAGTCAAGTTACTGTATATCCATTACTCTTCTTTGTACTCCAGACACTGTGCTCTCAGTGTTCATTTGGTTGGATCCAGATTGTGAAGGCTACAGTAGTCATAAACAGGACTTGGGGGCCCAGCTTTCCTTCTGGACCCTCACGAAGCTTCTCTTCCAGTCAGGTTCCTAATTTCTGGTGCTACTGCTCAAAAGAGAGGGCCTGCTTTGAACCAGAGCCTATAATAAATGCCTGCAGCTATGCCTTGATGGGAGATGGAAATTTTCATGCCAAGAGAACATCGACCTGATAAACAGCATGATTAATCTAAATAAAATTGTCCACCTATGGGTCTTCACTCCCTTAAAAGAAGACAAAGGGGGATGTACAACTCTTAGGCTTAATGCACTGAATCTCTGCAAGTAGAAGGGAGGAGAAGGTTATTAGCACACCATTTGGGCAACGTGAAGGACAGGGCTCTGTAGGGGAAAGCATCAGCTTAATGAAGGGCAACCTAAAACTCTATACAGCATAAAAGGAGGGAGGCTGCGCTTTGGCATCATCTTGCAAGTTAACAGTTCCCAACAATCGCGCTGGGTCAGGAGCAGAGACGCAACCGTCATCTTCTTTCCGCGGGCTTCAGCCATAGGGGGAGAAAGGTGGTACCACACTTCTCTCCCAGTGGATGACGATGACGTATTCTAGGCCGATGACTGCGGAGGCTCCTGTCAAATGAGTGAAGAGAAAAAGGAAGTGGGGAGAGGAGGAGGGACTCTAGAAATGAAACTGCAACAACCCTGGAATAAAAATGAGGGGCCATAATGAGAAATGATAAGCACAATCACCTTGAAATTCAACCTTCTGCCCGTTTTTTCCCAGTTTGCTTCTGATCACCTTTTTTTTTTAATTTTGTAAATAAAGCAGGGTGGGATAAATGAAAGAGAGCCCTTATAGGATTCTATTTTTCACTCTCCTTTATGGATTGCTTTAACAATTATATCATAATAATAAAATCCACCATTTTTAGCTTTAGGAAGTGTTAACAACAGTGAAGGTATTTGAAACACTGTATTCCCAAACCACAACGGGCCTCTAAGATTTCTCTTCTCTACAGAAAGACTTATCTGGTTGTGCCCATTACTTTCAGTTTTGTTGGGGAAGGGGCATAACGTGCAGCATCTTGACTGTAAATGTCTGTGGGGAGTAACTGTCCAGGGAGCCATGCTGCAGCCTCTGGCAAGATCCGAGCTTTTTCTCTTTCGACCAGCAGGCGGCGCTGTTTTTCACGGCCACCGCCCCGCCCGCCTCTAAGGTCACTTCCGCTGCGGCCCAGCGAGGCTCTCCCCTGCCACTCCTTGTTGGTCTTTTTGAGGCTGCCTTTCTTTACCTAGCACACACTGCTAGCGTTTCTGAACCACTGTGCTCTTGTGACAGTTTATGCTACTTGAGAACTTCCTTCCGGAATCATTTGTGAGAGTGGAAATTCTTAACAAAACAACCCCCCGCCCCAACCCCGTATTTGGGATTGCGTCATCGCTGATTTTTTTTTTTAACATCTCAAATGCATTTCAATTTAAGTCAAATTAAAAAAGCTTATGACTCAACAAAGAAGGCAATATATATTGAAACAGAATGCTTTAAAAAACAAATTCCCCTTCCTGTTTATTCCAGACGCTTCTCCTGGTTTAGAGAGCGGGTCGCGAAAATTCAGCTGCGGCGCCATCTGCTGGAAGCGCCGCGACGCTGCAAGGAGCTTGCCGGGGAAGGAGGAGACGAGTTGCAGGTGAACGTCCTTTGCCCAGAGAAGGCTCTGACACCAAGGTAACATTCAAATGCAGTCCGCTTGTCTAAAAAGAGACCAAGTTGACCCTGCAAGAAAATGGCCTCAGTTTTGAGGAGCCCTGCGGCCTAAATGAACTGGCATATGGTGTATGGGTGTTAGGAAAACCTGGGGCTTCCCGAGAAGAGGAGGCTTAATTCATTTCATTACCCAGCCGCCAGCCCTGCCATATTCTCCGGTGCAACGCTGAAAACTAAAACCGTATTTCCCATCAGTGCACATGAGGAGGTATAAGGTGCAGAAGTCACAATGCATTTGTTCTGTTGAATGGAACTGATTTTGCTGAATGGAAGGAATTTTAAAAGATGAAGAGGGTGACAGAAATTAAATTAATCTGGGAGTGGGGATATGTTGGAATGTGGCCTTGGCCATGGTTTGATACAAGGTCACTAAGACGCACTACCATTTTCCAAACTCTTGAGTCAGTTCTGATTTACTTGATGATTTTTCTATTTAGGAGACTGCAGGCTTTTTCCACACCAGGATCTAAACCTATTTGCAAACACATTTATATACAGACTCCAAAACAAACCTCAATTTACCGTTGCTGGGAACTTTGCTAAAGGCCACAATCAGAAAACTCCTGGGGAACTGGATGAAAGCAAGATTTAGAGCAGAAATACAGTTGGCTCACCCATCTGGAGAAATATGGTGTCACTGATAGGAAACATTTATAATAGGGAAATGTTATCAAACATAGTCCTCACCCTCCAGAGCTTGATAATAACATTCTAACAAAAATGAGTTTTTGTTTTCTGGGATGAGCTCATAATGGGTTTCCTGAAAAAGATGAAGTAGCTTTACCAACAATATAAACCTGTTGGAACCTAACTGGTGATGTAGTTCTTGGGGTCCATGTCATGTCACTTTCGTATGCAGTCAGTGTTTTATAGAGACATCCTTTGGTGCTTGTATATCTAAGCCCTCATGTAGGAGACCTACCTGATTCTACTGCCATAGTGAATTGTGTCACAGAGAAAATGTTAACCCTCCAAGTGGATGCTGGAAGAAAATAAACTAGGAAATCAGGAAGAGAAATAAAATGACAATCCACTGTGATAATGTAAGAAAGGACTGTATCAGAGAAGATTCAGTATATATTCTATTTTGAATGAGCAAAGAGTTATTGGGTGTCAAATTGTTACCAGTAGAGGAATTATTTAATGGCTGATGCCGCATCTGTTAGACCTCGATTCTACTATGGCATTTGTTGAGGAGAGTCTTTCATAGAAATAAACAACTTATAACACATCAGTAGAGTGAGTGGTGACATGCCATGGAATTGAGCATCTCTTGGTGAAGGTGCTTTCACGGTCTCTGGCTTGGAACAGTGCAGGAGGGCAGCGGAGGTGGAGCGCTGAGGCCCAGGCAGTTTAAGCCCTCATGGTCCCTTCCTTTTGCAGGACACAAAGCAGTCCCTAGAAACTGAATTTCTCTCTTCTATGGTGTTTCTTCTTTCATTAACTTGTTTGTTTAGAGGGTGCCTGCACCCTCAGAACAGAGCCACATATACAGCCTGCCCTGGCCTTCCTCACAGATGTCTCAAGAGTATTCCTTGGGCACTATTTCTGGTGAACCCAATATAAAAAGTCTACCCATTCTCCCAGCAGTTGAGCTTGGGATTCAGATATTTTGTGTTTGGCAAAAAAAAAAAAAAACACACAAGGGAAATTTTTTCTAGAGATGACCTCTCCCTTGACTTTCAGCCTATTCTAAATTGGGCTTTTGAGAGAAATGTGATCCTTCGTTCAAAGACATGAAACAGATTGAGCTTAGTAGAAGTTTCTGTCTGGACCTTAGGGTTAGGTAAGTGTGTCTCTCGTGATGAAAATCCCGACTTCACAGAGGACTTGCCTTAACAACGTCAGTTCAACTCACTGTTGTTCTCTCAGCACCAGTCAGTCTTCTCCTCCCTCCCTGCAAAATGTCAGGCTAATGCCTGCTCATCAGTGGGTCTTGTCTTTCTGGCTACTTCCTCCAAGATTTCCTTGATTTCCCCGGGTGAAGGGAGAGTGCCCCTGCTGAGCTCCCCTCCCCTTGTGGTTCCCTGTCATCGCTCTGTCATAGCATACTGTCATTGCTTATCTGTCTCCCATAACAGACTCTTAAATCCTGTGAAGACAGGGTTAAGGCTATTATTATGTTTATTTTGCATCCTCAGTGCCTAATTAGTGCTTCAGATCAAGCAGATAATTAGATAGGCGTTCAGCATACAGAGATGACAAGGAAGGGTATTTCTGATAGAGGGACTAACATGAACACACACAGGTATAGACTTGGAAGAATGGCCAAAGCCTGAGTGTGGTTTGGCCAAAGCCTGAAGCCCCTAGCTCCATTTTTAAATTAAAGGCAAAGGCTAAGAGGAGATTAGGTGGGAAAGAGTCTGAGGTGGTTACGAATATTGTGAATGTTTGTTTAAGGCAGTGGTCATCAGAAGTTGAAACAGTTGTGAATGATGACATTTCTGGTATATTGTCTATCAGATAAGTACTGTACATGTATTTTCATCAGCAAGGAGGAGTCACAGAGCTAGCCCATTTCCCTTATGAAAAATACCACTACGTTGGCAAAACCGATTTACATGATCAAACTAGGCAGTTAAGTAGGCTTATTTTCTATTAGGAAAAGTTAGCCTCCATTTATGGCACCCCACTCCAGTACTCTTGCCTGGAAAATCCCATGGATGGAGGAGCCTGGTAGGCTGCAGACCATGGGGTCCCAAAGAGTCGGACACGATTGAGCAACTTCACTTTCACTTTTCCCTTTCGTGCATTGGAGAGGGAAATGGCAACCCACTCCAGTGTTCTTGCCTGGAGAATCCCAGGGACGGGGGAGCCTGGTGGGCCGCCGTCTATGGGGTTGCACAGAGTCGGACACGACTGAAGCAACTTAGCAGCAGCAGCAGCAGCAGCCTCCATTTAAAAACTTTTTTTGGTAATTTTTGGTGATTTCCTAGCTCTGTTTTTAAATTAAGAACACTATATTACTTTAAGGTCTTCCAGCACCTCACTTGTGACTTCTAATTCTAAGACAGTCACTGTCCAGGGCACAGAGGGTTGCTGGGAATCTGTTCAGGGGATGAAATAAGGCTCTGCCCTTTTTGGCATTTCTTACCGGGATCTCAAGAGACTCTGCCTTGGGCATAGTACATTCTCAAATCATCCCTTCCTTTGGTAACAAATCAGAGTTCAGGGTGGCTGAGGAGTGCCTTTCTCTTGTGAAGGGTCAGAACAGTTGCAAAGAGGAGGCTGGAAAAGAGAAGTCAGCTCCATGTCAGCCGTGATCTGTCCACCTGACAGATCACTTCCAGGAGAGGACACATTTGGTAGCTCAGAATCTGGAAATGGAGCCTCTTATACCATCTATGGGGTGTACCCTAAGGGTACCTAGATCCCAGCTTGAAAGCTGTGTTTCTGTTTTCATTGTTGTTGTTTTAATTATTTATTTGGCTGGGTGCTGGGTCTTAGTTGCAGCACGTGGGATCTTCCTTGAAGCATGCCCGATCTTTAATTGCAGCATGTGGGTGGGCTCTTAATTGCCTTACCAGGAATAGATGGAAGCTGGGCCCCCTGCATGGGAGTGTAGGCTGTTAACCACTGGACCACTGGGGAAGTTCCTGAAGACTATGGTTTTTAAAAAAACCTGGATTTTATCCTATAGAACAGTGGTCTCCAGAGTGGAGTATATAAAAGGTACAGAAAGGAAATATTACAAATTCTACTTGTTAAATGTCATCCTCTTAAACTCTCTATATTGATAGATGTTTATGATTTATATAAAGTAGAAGTATAATAGTGTATAAATAATTTAAAAATAAATTATGTGTGTGTGTGTATCAGAGGATGTGCAAACCTTAGTCTACCGGTAGGCACATGCAATTTAAAAAAGCCTGTGGACTGCTTTTAGGGACAGTGAAGAGTCACTGAAGGTTTCTAAGTGAGGGAGTGAAAATGAGCACTGTCGTTGCCTGCATCTGAGAATGAGGAGCAGTGCTGGGCATCCAGGGAGACACATGGAGGTACTGCCTCCTTCAGAGCTGGCAGCCTGGCTGACGGGTACAAAAGCGAGTAACAATAGTGAGTGCTTGGCTAAGCAAAGGGAGGACAAAAAGGCATCACTTTAAAACAATGTGGAGGGGCTTCTCTGGTGGCCCAGTGGTAAAGAGTCCACCTGCTAATGCAGGAGACATGGATTCGATCCCTGACTTGGGAAGATTCCACGTGCCTCGGAGCAGCTAAGCCTGTGTGTCGCAACTACTGAGCCCACGCACCCAGAGCCCATGCACTGCAGCTAAAGAAGCCACCACAGCAGGAGTCCTGAGTACCGCAGCTAGAGTAGCCCCTGCTCTCCCCAACTAGAGAAAAGCCCTCACAGCAACAAAGACACAACTCGGCCAAAAATAATAAATACATAATTTTTAAAAGATAAAAGAATGTGGAAAGAGCAATTGTTTTTTATTGTTTTTAAACATGTATTTCCTACAGAAAGAGCTGAATTTTCAGTAAAGCCCTAAGATGGTGATAGTCTTGCCTTGTTATTTTCATTTCAAATTTCAAGCATTCTGTTTAGTCGTTCCTTTTTCTCTGTCTTTAACCACCAAATTGATGTTTTATTTCTGACTGGGGGGACCATGCTTTTCTGTTCTTAGAAAGTGAAAAAAGTGACAGTTGCACAGTCATGTCCGACTCTTTGCGATCCCATGGACTGTAACCAGCCATGCTCCTCTTTTTATGGAATTCTCCAGGCAAGAATACTGGAGTGGGTTACCATTTCCGTCTCCAGGGGATCGTCCCAAGCCAGGGATAGAACCTGGGTCTTCTGCATTGCAGGCAGATTCTTTGCCAACTAAGCCACTTGGGAAGCCTTGCCATGCTATTTTCATTTCAAATTCCAAGCATTCTATTTAGTCTTTCCTTTTCCTCCATCTTGAACCACCAAATTTATGTTTTATTTCTGATTGGGGCGGGAATCGTGCTCTTCTGTTCTTAGAAGAAATACCTAAAAGCTGAGAGTTTGTGATTAAGAAGGGTTTATCTATTGTGTTGGTCTTTCAGAAGATATCAACATAATGGTTAAAATGTCCAGGGAAAAAGGAAGTTAGGGGAGTAATTTCAGTAGCTTCTCCATATTTAGAAATTCTACTGTGATCAGAAGTTCCCAGAGAGAGAGCCATTTTTAAAAGTTCCCAAAGAACATCATCATAAGGCATAATGATACCTTAATAGTTGTGTATAATAGATGCACTCTCAAAGGATTTTCATGGTATTATCCTTGTTATTCTCACCAGTTATGTCTCTATTGAAGTGTGAGGGTGATAAAAGAGATCCAAAAGAGTCCCAGGCTCCATCTGAATGGAAGCTTAGACTTCCTGAAAAACAAAAACACTGTTGGAAAAGAATCCTGAAACATTCATCCAGATGCTTACTCTTACCCCTCCCTACTCACAGTAACACCATAGGTATTATTTTTTTAATGATATTGATTTTATTGCATCATTTTACAGATTAGAATGCCAGATATAGTGGATATAAATATGAAAAGAATCAAATTCTTACAAATAATACTTTGCTGCTACAGTATTGAATAATTAGTGGAGGTTGTAATTATAGTACAGCTTTAAATAACATTCTCATAATGGATTTAACACAATGAACCAACCAGGGCCTAAGGTTTAAAGTTCTGCAAAGAGAAATCTGGGACAGTGTGAAAACTCAGAAAGTTCATCCTTCAGCTACGTGCTTCATTTAACCGTAAATCCAGCAACAGAAACATTCACAAAACTTGCAGCGACCCCTGATGAGAGATCTTTTAAGAAACAGGCAAAATAATAATATGGAAACCTGGGTTAGTTTCCCAGGTAGATTCATTCCATCCCATCCCTGTCTAGTCCTATCCTTCCTACCCGAGAACTCTGTACCTGAAGTGCATTATTATGTATCCATAGGCGTTGTTTTAGCCATTTAACAGAAGAAAAAAAACAAGACTTGGGCAAGATAAATATACTTCCCGAGTACATAATTGCTAAGTGGCAGACTTAGAATTCACCTGATGTCTGTTTTACTCAAAGCCTGTTTGACTGCCTGGGAGGCAACTGATAATTTTTGATGGGAGAGTCTCAGTAGTGTGGTAGAGTAGAAGACAGATAACACAGGGTTTGCTGCTGCTGCTGCTAAGTCACTTCAGTCGTGTCTGACTCTGTGCAACCCCATAGACGGCAGCCCACCAGGCTCCCCTGTCCCTGGGATTCTCCAGGCAAGAACACTGGAGTGGGTTACCATTTCCTTCTCCAAGACAGGGTTTAGTCACTCATTATTCAAATATTTATTGAGGAGGGTGGGACTTCTAGGTGTGGTAGAGTGAGGAGGTGGGCAAATCAACTCTCCCAAAAAGCAACTACTAAGCTGGAAAAAATGGATGAGGACAACCATTTTAGCACCCTGAAAATCTACCAAAGGCACAGAATAATGTGAGAAGCGTTTGTGTTTGAACAATTGCTGAAATGTAGTAAAAACAGTGGGAATCTGTGACACGCTTGCTTGAGGATGCTCCCGTTTTCCAGCCCTGCTGCCAGCCTTGTCACCATGGAGATTTTGCCAGAGGTGGGGATACTGTGAGGACTGGCAGCTTTGCTGCCAGAGTCAGAGGGCTCACTTAATAGGGAGCAGGAAAGGACCAATGGTTCTACTAACGCAAGGTTCTAGTTGTTGGGGGAAGAGTATTCCTGGCTGAAGTGTGTATATTTGCAGCTGAGAACAGAGGGCCTAAGATAGCCGCATACTCCTGGCTGACCGCGAGGATTTGTACATGGAGGAGCTATGAAAGGGCCCAGTGGAAAGTAAAAGCAAAAACTCAAATAGGATTGAAAACAGCCTGAACTTTAAATGTGCTCCCCTGCCCACACACCCATTACCAGAGGACAGAACCAATTTCTGTCTGAACACTAGCTAACCACTAGGCTACTTAGACACAGGAATGACCCCTAGGAAGCCAGACTTAAAAAGTAAAAACAAGAGAAAATAAACTGAGCAGGATATCAATAGCCATACCCTTCAAAGGGGACAGATTTAATTGATTTAACTAAAGCAACTTGCTAAACACACAAATGCAGAAGATAGCCTGGAGGGAGAAAAATTGGAATCCAGAGTTGCTACAATACAGTATTTAAAAATCTAGCTTTCAAATAAAATACGCGGAGATAGGAAAGTATGACCCGTTCTGAGGAAAAGCAAAAATCAGTAGAAACTGTCTTTCAGTGTCCCAAGAAGTTGGATTTAGCAGGCAAAGATATCAAAGCAGTTATGTTCAAAGAACTAAAAGAAATTGTGTTTAAAGAATCGAAAGAAAGTAGGACAGTAATATTAATAAATGAAGATACTCAATAAGAAAACACATTATTTAAAAAATTTTAAGTGATTAAAAATGTAGAAATAATACTTGAAAAATTCACTAGAAGGGCTGAAAAGCAGATTCAAGATAGCAGAGAAAAAGAAGCAGTGAATTTGAAGAGAGAGCAATAGAAATTATGTACTGAAGAACAGAAAGAATGAGAATGGAACAAAAGTGACCAGAGCCTCAGAGACTGGTGGGGCAACAGACCAACATATGTGTAATGGAAGAGGAAACAAAAGGTTAGAAAAAAATACTTGAAAAAATAATGTCTGAAAACTTGGCAAATTTGATTGAAAACATTAATCTACACATGCATGTAGCTCAACCAACCCAACTAGGATAACTACAGAGATCCGCACCTAAACACAGCATGCAAACTGTTAAAAACACACAACAAAAAGTCTTTAAGGCATCAAAAGAAAACCACCATCATGCACAATGGAACATCAGTGTAATTACTAATTTCTCATCTGAAACAATGAAGGCTGGGAGGCAGTGGAATGGAATATTCAAAGTGTGAAAGACAAAACTATCTACCAAGAATTTTTTTTCAACCAAGAATTTTATATCCCACAAACCTTCCTTCAAAAATGAAAGAGAAATTAAGAGATACCCAGATAAACAATTTTGAGGAAACTGCCCTCAAGAAATGCTAAAAGGAGTTCTTCAGGCTGACAGGAAAGGATATCAGATGATATTAATAACCCAAATCCAAAGGAAGAAATGAATAAGTAAAAGTTTTTAAAAAGAAGAAATAAAGAGCACTGGAAATGGGTTAATATAAAGGATTATATAGTGCTATAGCTCTGTACTCAATATTTTATAATATCCTATAAGGGAAAGGAATCTGAAAAGGAGTATATATGTATATTTCTGAATCAGTTTGCTGTCCCCCTGACACTAACTCAACATTGTAAATCAATTATACTTGAATAAAAAAAGACAATATAAATATATATTTCTCGTTTCTTCACAAAACGTCTTTTAAAAATATGAAATTGTATGAAGCAATAATTATAACACTATATTGATGAGTCATAATGTGAAATAATAAAATACCTAATAATATATTGAGTAGTATAGATATAACTAGGGAGAAGGCAATGGCAACACACTCCAGTACTCTTGCCTGGAAAATCCCATGGACGGAGGGGCCTGGTAGGCGGCAGTCCATGGGGTCGCTAGGAGTCGGATAGGACTGAGCGACTTCACTTTCACTTTTCACTTTCATGCATTGGAGAAGGAAGTGGCAACCCACTCCAGTGTTCTTGCCTGGAGAATCCCAGGGACGGGGAGCCTGGTGGGCTGCCGTCTATGGGGTTGCACAGAGTCGGACATGACTGAAGTGACTTAGCAGCAGCAGCATAGATATAACTATATGATAAATATAGATAAATATAAAAAACTATATGATAAATATTTAGTGTTAATATGAATATATATTTGAGATATTAATATATATTATAGCCCAAAGGAAAGTGTGGGTAGAGTTATATTGGACCAAAGTTTCTATATTTTCCTGAAATTAAGTTAGGATTAATCTGCAATAGATAGTAGTGAGTTAAGATGTATTTTATAATCTGTATAGTAACCATTAAGAAAATAATTTTAAAATATATGGTAAACCTACATAAGACTTAAATGGTACACTAAAAATATTTATTTAACACAAAAATGGCGCTGGTTCAGAGTGGCTATAGTGGAGACAATGAAAAGTGGAAATACAGTAGATATATTTCAAGGTAGATCTAATGGGATTTGCTGACATACTGATGGGAGTGATAGTAAAAGACTAGTCAGTGATGACTCCAAAGTTTTGGGCTCAGGTGACAGGAAAAATGACATTGCAATTAATTGAGATGGGAAAGGGAGGAGCATGTTTAAGCAGAAGATTAAGAATTTAGGTTTAAGAATCTATTAGATATCTAAGCAGAGAATTCCAACAGGCAGTTGGATACATGGGTCTGCAATTCTGGAAAGCATTCTAAGTTGGCAACTTACGTATCTATTGGTGTTCAGTTCAGTTCAGTCACTCAGTCGTGTCCAACTCTTTGCAACCCCATGAACTGCAGCACGCCAGGCTTCCCTGTCCATCACCAACTCCCAGAGCTTGCTCAAACTCATATCCATCAAGTTGGTGATGCCATCCAACCATCTCAGCCTCTGTTGTCCCCTTCACCTCCTGCCTTCAATCTTTCCCAGCATCAGGGTCTTTTCCAATGAGTCAGTTCTTCGCATCAGGTGGCCAAAGTATTGGAGTTTCAGCTTCAGCATCAGTCTTTACAGAGAATATTCAGGACTGATTTCCTTCAGGATTGACTGGCTTGATCTCCTTGCAGTCCAGCGACTCTCAAGAGTCTTCTCCAACACCATAGTTCAAAAGCATCAATTCTTCAGCACTCAGCTTTCTTTATAGTCCAACTCTCACATCCATAAATGACTACTGGAAAAACCATAGCTTTGACTAGATGGGCCTTTGTTGGCAAAATAATGTCTCTGCTTTTTAATATGCTGTCTAGGTTGGTCATAACTTTTCTTCCAAGGAGCAAGCGTCTTTAATTTCATGGCTGCAATCACCATCTGCAGTGATTTTATCACAGACAGAAAATAAAGTCTGTCACTGTTTCCATTGTTTCCCCATCTATTTGCCATGAAGCAATGGGACCAGATGCTATGAGCTTAGTTTTTTGAATGTTGAGTTTTAAGCCAGCTTTTTCACTCTCCTCTTTCACTTTCATCAAGAACTCTTCAGTTCCTCTTCACTTTCTGCCATAAGGGTGGTGTCATCTGTGTACATGAGGTTATTGATATTTCTCTCAGCAATCTTGATTCCAGCTTGTACTTCATCCAGCCTGGCATTTCGCATGATGTACTCTACATAGAAGTTAAATAAACAGGGTAACAATATACAGCCTTGACGTACTCCTTTCCCAATTTGGAACCAGTCTGTTTTTCCTTGTCCAGTTATAACTATTGCTTATTGACCTGCATACAGATTTCTCAAGAGGCAGGTAAGGTGGTCTGGTATTCCAGTCTCTTGAAGAATCTTCCACAGTTTGTTGATCCACACAGTCAAAGGCTTTGACATAGTCAATAAAGCAGAAGTAGATGTTTTTCTGGAACTCGCTTTTTTGATGATCCAGCAGATGTTGGCAGTTTGATCTCTGGTTCCTCTACCTTTTCTAAATCCAGCTTGAACATCTGGAATTTCTCAGTTCACATACTGTTGAAGCTTGGCTTGGAAATCTTTGAGCATTACTTTGTTAGTGTGTGAGATTAGTGCAATTGTGTGGTAGTTTGAACATTCTTTGGTATTGCCCTTCTTTGGGATTGGAATGAAAACTGACCTTTTCCAGTCTTGTGGCCACTGCTGTGTTTTCCAAATTTGCTGGCATATTGAGTGCAGCACTTTCACAGCATCATCTTCCAGGATTTGAAATAGCTCAACTGGAATTCCATCACCTGCACTAGCTTTGTTTGTAGTGATGCTTCCTAAGGCCCACTTGACTTTGCATTCTAGGATGTCTGGGTCTAGGTGAGTGATCACACCATCGTGGTTATCTGGGTCATGAAGATCTTTTTTGGATAATTCTTCTGTGTACTCTTGCCACCTCTTAATGTCTTCTCTTCTGGGATTTAGGTCCCAGAAGAGAAGAATGGTATTTAGGTCCATACCATTTCTGTCCTTTATTGTGCCCATCTTTGCATGAAATGTTCCCGTGGTATCTCTAATTTTCTTGAAGAGATCTCTAGTCTTTCCCATTCTGTTGTTTTCCTCTATTTCTTTGCATTGATCACTGAGGAAGGCTTTCTTATATCTCCTTGCTATTTTTTGCATTCAGATGGGTATATTTTTCCTTTTCTCCTTTGCCTTTTGCTTCTTTTCTTTTCTCAGCTCTTTGTAAGGCCTCCTCAGACAGCCATTTTGCCTTTTTGCATTTCCTTTTCTTGGGGATGGCCTTAATCACTGCCTCCTATATAATGTCACGAACCTCCCTCATAGCAAGACTAGATGAGTACATAGAAATGAAAGGAGACCTTGAACCCTTGACATTAGGAGTTTAGGAGGGACTTTCTTGATGATCCAGTGGTTAAGACGCCACACTTCCACTGCAGGGGGCACAGGTTTGCTACCTTGTCAGGGTACTAAGGTTCCACATGCCATGTGGTGCAGCTAATAATAATAATGAATTGTTGAAAGAGTTTAGGAACCAAGAAGGAAACAACAATAGCAACTGAGAAATTACAGCCAGGAAGAAAACCAGAAAAAAAACTAAATGAAGAAAGTGTTAAGTGAAGTGTTTTACAGTGTCAGATGATGCTGATATTTTAATTAAAGTAACTGGGAACTGACCATTAGATTTGGTAAACTTGGGGTCATGGGTGACCTTTTGAGAAGTGATGAGGGTTAAAGGCTGATTCCAGTGGGTTCAAGGAATAAGGGGTGGAAACGAGGTATTGTTGGTACATAATTTTTTGCTATGATGATAAGGAGAAAATGGGATAATAGCCACAGGCAGAAGTGAAATCGAGAGAGGTTGTTTTGGAGATGGAGGAGCAGGTCTTAATGCTAAAAGAAAACATAGACTAGAGGTGGGAAATTGATGCAGAAGACAGAAAAGAGAATCACTAGAGTAAAATCCTTGAGTGGGCAAAAGTGAATGGGATATAATGTTGTTCAGCTGCTAAGTTGTGTCAGACTCTTAGTGACCCTGTGGACTGCAGCATGCCAGGCTCCCCTGTCCTTCACTGTCCCAGAATTTGCTCAAATTCGTATCCATTGAGTTGGTGATGTAATCTAACCATTTCATCCTCTGCCACCCTCTTATCTTTTTGCCTTCCGTCTTTCCTAGCATCAGGCTCTTTTTCCACTGAGTTGGCTCTTCACATCAAGTACCCAAAGTATTGGAGCTTCAGCTTCAGCATCAGTCCTTCCAATGAATATTCAGGTTTAATTTCCTTTAGGATTGACTGGCTTGATGTCCTTGCTGTCCAAGGGATTCAAGAGTCTTCTCCAACACCATAATTCAAAAGCATCAATTCTTCAGTGCGCAGCCTTCTCTATGGTCCAATTCTCACATCTATACATGACTCCTGGAAAAACCATAGCTTTGACGATATGGACTTTTGTCGGCAAATTGATATCTTTGCTTTTTAATATGCTGTCTAGTTTGGTCATAACTTTTCTTCCAAGGAACAAGTGTCTTTTAATTTCATGGCTGCAGTCACTGTCTGCAGTGATTTTGGAGCCCAAGAAAATAAAATCTGTCACTGCTTCCACTTTTCCCCCATCTGTTAGCCATTTAGTGATGGGACTGGATGCCGTGATCTTAGTTTTTGTTTTTGTTTTTTTTTTTAGTTTTTTGAATGTTGAGTTTCAAGCCAACTTTTTCACTCTCCTCTTTCACCTTCATCAAGAGGCTCTTTAGTTTCTCTTCACTTTCTGCCATTAGAGTGGTGGTGTCTGCGTATCTGAGGTTGTTGATATTTCCCCTGGCAATCTTGGTTCTAGCTGTGATTCAACCAGCCCAGCATTTCACATGATGTACTCTGCATAGAAGTTAAATAAGCAGGGTGACAGTATACAGCCTTGACGTACTCTTTTCCCAATTTGGAACCAGTCAGTTGTTCCGTGTTCAATTCTAACTGTTTCTTCTTGACCTGCATACAGGTTTCTCAGGAGACAAGTAAGGTGCTCTGTTATTCCCATCTCTTTAAGAATTTTCCATAGTTAGTTGTGATCCACACAGTCAAAAGCTTTAGTGTAGTCAATAAGGCAGAAATAAGTGTTTTTCTGGAATTCCCTTGCTTTCTCTATGATTCAACAAATGTTGGCAATTTGATCTCTGGTTCGTCTACCTTTTCTAAACCCAGCTTGTTCATCTGGAAATTCTTGGTTCACCTACTGCTGAAGTCCAGCTTGAAGAATTTTGAGCATTACCTTGCTAGCGTGTAAAATGAGCACAATTGTGCAGTGTAGTTTGAACATTGGCATTGCCCTTCTTTGGTATTGGAATGAAAACTGACCTTTTCCAGTCCTGTGGCTACTGCTGAGTTTTCCAAATTTGCTTGCGTATTGAGTGCAGCACTTGAACAGCATCATCTTTTAGGAGTTGAAATTGCTCACTTTATTTGTAGCAGTGCTTCCCAAGGCCTACTTGACTTCACACTCCAGGATGTCTGGGTCTAGGCACAGACCCAGATCACATCATCGTGGTTATTCAGGTCATTAAGACCTTTATTGTTTAGTTCTTCTGTGAATTCTTGCCACCACTTCTTAGTCTGTTCTGCTTCTTTTAGGTCTTTACCATTTCTTCCTTTATCATGCCCATTCTTGCATGAAATGTTCCCTTGATCTCTCCAATTTTCTTGAAGAGATCTCTAGTCTTTCCCATTCTTGTTTTCCTCTACATTTTTTCATTGTTCAGGTAAGAAGGCCTTCTTATCCCTCCTCGCTATTCTCTGGAACTCTGAATTCAGTTGGGTATATCTTTGCCTTTCATATACAAGTGGAAATATTGACCTTGAATGAGAGCATGGACAGTTTATTGTCAGAAGCTAGAAGACAGGCAGGAGTGCGTGGGACAATCACAAATAGGTAAATGTTTAAGAAGAACTATCCCAAATTTTGAAATCATGCTAACAGGATTGCCGGGTATCTTTTTAGTGAAGAGCTGGGCTCTGTCCAGCAGGCCCTCTGGGGATTGTCTCATTTTCTAAGGGCAGCCACCTTTGCTTGACTTTCTACTTATTACTGATTAGGATTGTTTTTTTAGTTTTTTTTTTTTTAAGGTATATTTATTTATTTTTGTCTGTGCACAGGCTTTCTCTAGTTGCGGCAAGCAGGGGCTACTCTTTGCTGTGTGCAGACTTCTCATTGGGATGGCTTCACTTGTTTCGGAGCACAGGCTCTAAGCGGGTTGGCTTCAGTAGTTGTGGCGCACGGGCTTGGTTACCCTGCAGCATGTGGGATCTTCCTGTATCAGAAATCAAACTCGTGTCCCCTGCATTGGCAGGAGGATTCTTATCCACTGGACTACCAGGGAAGTCCTGATTAGGATATTTAACAATCCTGTTTCTTATAGAAAACTTACAGTGATGCACACTGTTCATCCGAGAGAAATACAAATGGTTTTTGCCCTATGGAAAAGATAGCCTCACAGGTTATGATTTTTTTGTTTTCCCTTGAAGGGCATTATCAGTTTTGTTTCTACCTAGCAGCCTTATTCTAATATTTTTAAGGTACCTTTCCTGATGAAGTATAACAACTCCTGTTCCTTAAATGCTCTTTGCACCAACTTTATCATTTTACTGGTTCCTTAGTCAGTAAATCTTGAGCACATGTTTAATTCTCTATATATATGTTATGATTTTAACTTTTTAAAATATATGTATTTATTTATTTGGCTGTGCCAGGTCTTAGTTGCAGCATGCAAAATCTAGTTTCCCAACCAGGGATTGAACCCAAGCCCCATGCACTGGGAGCTTGGAATCTTAGCCACTGGACTACTAGGAAGTCCCATGATTTTAACTTTTTGAAAACTATGTTTTAGCAAGGAAAGCATAATATTGGGAGCTTGTGGACAGCCTCTTCTGATTGGTTCTATTTTCCCAGTGAATAAAGATGCAAAGTTATGAACTGAGCATGAGAATGGGAAGAACTTTGGAGGGTTTGAGGATCCTGAAGAAGACGTTTAAAAAAATGTTTAGGAGAATGGGAAAGTGAAGGGACTTAGGGAAATACAATATAACTGCTAAGCAATGGAAGGCCCCCTGGAGGGTAGTGATCATGAATTTTAAGTGGATCTGTCAGCTCGCCACAGCCATGCCTGTAGGCATGGGGTAGGTAGAGATTTAATTAGGTTTGAAGTTTTGCTAAGTGAACACGACAAAGAAAACGGAACTAGGGAGTTGCAGGTGTAACCAAGAGTGTAAGATTATAGTGATGGACTGTGCCAGGAGAGGCGTGAGGACAGAGGGTAAAGAACAGTGAAACGGTGGCATGATTGGCGTCTCTCAGCCTCCTTAAGGGGAAGCATTGTTGGGATTGATTTTCTCTTACTGGAAAGGTGGAGATGGTAATTGGATGGTGGGATGCTTAAAATGGAAAAATTGACCCCACTGGGGTCAGTGGGGTGGGGATACTTATTAAAGCTAAGCAGTAAATGGGCAGATGGAAAAACCCACTGCTGCTGCTGCTGCTAAGTCGCTTCAGTCGTGTCTGACTCTGTGTGACCCCATAGATGGCAGCCCATCAGGCTCCCCTGTCCCTGGGATTCTCCAGGTAAGAACACTGGAGTGGGTTGCCATTTCCTTCTCCAATGCATGAAAGTGAAAAGTCAAAGTGAAGTCGCTCAGTTGTGCCTGACTCTTAGCAACCCCATGGACTGCAGCCTACCAGGCTCCTCCATCCATGGGATTTTCCAGGCAAGAGTACTGGAGTGGGGTGCCATCGCCTTCTCCGGGAAAAACCCACAAATTTGAATAAAAGGGAAGAGATATAGGATAGTAACTCAAACAGGAAATGACAGTATGGTGGTTTAGGAGTAATTTGTGTAAACAAAGAGAATTAAGGGTCAAGCAAAGGGGTTAATTAATAAAGCAAATTCCCAGAGGCTGTCAGCAGGAATATAAACTAGGGCTCAAGTGGGAGGGATTAGTATTAATAAAATTGGAGGGGACATTAGTGAGAAAAGCGAGAGAATAAGGAACAAGAAAGACAAACAGTTTGTGGAGAATGGGATGAAAGCTATTGGAGCTCAGATTGAATCATTTAATCCTATCACTATGTTAGGAATCTAGGTTATCTGCGGGGAATGAGCAGGTAAATGAAGACTAGGAGCTTGAAGGATACAGAAGCAATTGGAAGCACCTCTTTCCTTGGGAAAGGAGTAAAAGATGGATAAGAGTTGTACAGCAGTGAGGGGTGAAGAGTAAGAGAAGTTCAAGTCTTTGAGGAAGGTGATAGATTAGCTTAACTTCCTGTGTCTCTCTGTAAAGGTGGAAAGCACAATGAGCTACTTCTATGGGTTGATTTATATAATGTAACAGGTTATAAAGGGAGAAGGCAATGGCAACCCACTCCAGTACTCTTGCCTGGAAAATCCCATGGACGGAGGAGCCTGGTGGGCTGCAGTCCATGGGTTAACTAAGAGTCGGACACGACTGAGTGACTTCACTTTGACTTTTCACTTTCATGCATTGGAGAAGGAAATGGCAACCCACTCCTGTGTTCTTGCCTGGAGAATCCCAGGGACAGGGAGCCTGGTGGGCTGCCATCTATGGGGTCACACAGAGTTGGACACAGCTGAGGCGACTTAGCAGCAGCAGCTACAGGTTATAAAATTGATCACATAGAAACAATGGTACCTTAAATCATTCTTGAGCTCCAGATACAGACCCCCTTACTTACTAAACCTACTTGTTTGTTCTGATGGTGTCCAAAACACTCTACTGGAAGGCCAAAAGAAATCTAGCTTCAGCCTCTTATATAATAAATTAATAAATAAATAAACAGAAGTAACCCCAACCCCCACCTCCTCTGGTATTTCCTAGGCTCCAGAGGTAGGAAATTCAGAGCATTTTCCTATCCCTCACTCTCCAATCCAATTAGACACTAATTTCTACAAATTCTACATTGTAAACACCTCTAAAAGTTTGATACTCCTATTGGGATTACTTATAAACTGTTGTGAAATAACATTCATATTTTATGTCAAGACAAGAAAAATCTAAACATAAAAAAGTCTTTCTGCCTGTTGTCCTCCCCTCCCACTGTGCGTTTTATATCTACATCATGATTGACTAAACCTCCCCCATCAGCAGGAATACCTGCTCAACCATAAAGAGAAACCTTCTCCTAGCATCAACAAGACAGCTCCTTAAAAGATAACATTCCTTCTTGAGCTTGTGAGTGGTCACATGACTCACCACAAGGACACCTAGATCTAGATCATGTAAACTGTCAATAATACTTCATTTAGTGTACAGCCCTCTGTCTCAAAAAACTTGCATAACTGTGCCTTGACTGCTAATGGACAGAAGAGTTCTCAGAGCTTTCTGAGTTGTGCTTTCTGGGTTATGATCCTCAAATTTGGCTCGAATAAAAATTTCCATTCCTTTCTTAGATTGATTGATTAATTTTTCATTGACACTGTCCAGAATCTTAGGTTTGCATATGCCAAATTGGGACATAAGGGAATGAGGCAGATTAGTTATGTTCTAACTCAGGCGTAGAGGAAACTAACTCTCTCAGGTCAAATTCCTTGGATGGCTAAACTGTAATGGGCTTACAGTCTCCAGTTCCAATTTGTACAGGAGCACAATATGTGGTCTCACATCAATACATGGGGCCTTGGCACTTCCCTGGTGGTCTAGCAGCTAACACACTAAGTTCCCAATGCAGGGAGCCCAGGTTCGATTCCTGGTCAGGGAACTAGATCCCACACTCCACAGCTAAAAATCCTGCATGCTGCCACTAAGACCTAGTGCAGCCAAAATAAATATTAAAGAAAGAAAAGAAACAAAAACATACACTTTAAAAAAATACTTGAAATGTATTAATACTTGAAATGTCTTAAAATGCATCTCTAGTCTAGACTTCTTTCCTCAAGATGGTTTTGAGTCTCAGTATCCTTTTCTGCTGACTGTTTTGAGTCTCAGTATCCTTTTTTGGATGTGAGAGTTGGACTGTGAAGAAGGAGAATTAATGCTTTTGAACTGTGGTGTTGGAGAAGACTCTTGAGAGTCCCTTGGACAGCAAGGAGATCCAGCCAGTCCATTCTGAAGGAGATCAGCCCTGGGATTTCTTGGGAAGGAATGATGCTAAAGCTGAAACTCCAGTACTTTGGCCACCTCATGCGAAGAGTTGACTCATTGGAAAAGACTCTGATGCTGGGAGGGATTGGGGGCAGGAAGAGAAGGGGACGACAGAGGATGAGATGGCTGGATGGCATCATTGACTCGATGGACGTGAGTCTGAGTGAACTCTGGGAGTTGGTGATGGACAGGGAGGCCTGGCGTGCTGCAATTCATGGGGTCGCAAAGAGTCAGACACGACTGAGTGACTGATCTGATCTGATCTGATCCTTTTCTGCCACTGGGCTGTTGTCAAGCACTCCTAGTTCTACCGAGGCTAGATTCCCTAATGTAGAAACTTGAGAATTCGTGTTGGAAGTCCTGGTTCCTTTCCACCCTAGGATTCTTATGCATATTGATTCATTGCCTCCTTAAGTTCTCTACTTGATGTCTGTTAGGCATCTCATCCTCACCATGTTCAAAGCAAACCATGAACTTCCTGTTCCTTACCACCCTTAGACCTGCTCCTTGCAAACTGTTCCTCATCTTAGTATCAGCTCCACTTTTCCAGTTGTTCAGACCCAAACCCTTGGGGTCACTCTTAAAGTTTTACAATTTTATTTTATGTATTTATTTTTGGCTGCACTGGGTCTTTGTTGCTGCATGGGTTTTCTCTAGTTGCAGTGAGCAGGGGCTACTCTCTAGTTGCAGTGTATGGGCTTCTCATTGCAGTGGCTTCTCTTGTTGCAGAGCATGGGCTCTAGGGCCTGTAGGCTCCCCAGTTGTGGCTTGAGAGCACTAGACCATGGGCTCAGTAGTTGTGGCACATGGACTTAGTTGCCTGTGGCATGTGGGGTCTTCCCAGATCAAGGATCAAATCCATGTCCCATGCACTGCAAGGTGGATTCTTAACCGTTGGACCACTGGGGAAGCCCCAATTAGGCGGGGAGCATTCTTGAATGTTTTCTCACAACCCACATCCAATCCATCAGAAACTCCTAACCCGAATCGGGCCACATCTCATCATCTCCTCAGCTGCTGCCCTGGGTTCCTGCTCAGATTATTACAGTAGCCACTTAATTGGTCACCTGCTTCCATTCTTACCTCCCTAGAGTCTATTCTAAGCATAGAGGCCTGAGTGACCCTGTTAAAACAAAAGTCTAATTTTATCATGACGTTGGGCCAATGACTTCCAACCTCATGCAAAGAGAAAGCCAAATTCCTTATGGTAGCCTCTAAAGACCTGCACAATCTGGACTCCCCTCTCTCTCTAACCTTTTCTTCTGCTTTTCCCCTCATTCTCACTCTCTAGCCATTTCCTCTGCCTGGAACACTCTTCCCCCAGACAGTCACATGGCTCAGCTCTTCCTTCAAGTCAGAGAGGGCTTCGTGTTTAGCTAAAACAGCACTCATTACTCTCTAGCATCCTCACTAGATTTCATTTTTCTTCCTACGTCACTTCTCTTCCCCAAATGCAGTATGATCTCCTCAGAGGCTTTGTCTTTTCCTTAATTCCTAGTACAGTGCTTAGTACACACTAGGGGCCAGATAAATATATGTTATGTAAAACAGAATAATGTAATTTTGCATTTCTAGAAAATCTTTATGTTTTCAGGGCACTATGTAAAGTAACTAAATTATATAAGGAAACTTAGAAGCTATGTTTTATTTTACAAATGATGAAACTAAGATCCATTCAGTAAGTTGTGCTAGAACTAGAATCTAGATCTCCCAACCCTGAATCCAGGGATCTACTTATTCAGAGATTTGTTTTAGATCAGTTATTATCCTCACACTGCCAATGGGGAAACTCAGAGGCAATATAGGAAGGGACCTTACCAAAGGTCATCTTATCTATTCACACTAGAAACCAGAATTCCCAGTTCCTAGTAGTTATAATGGCTTTGAGAGTTTACATTCTTGTCAGTGAGGAGTCAATAAAGTTGTTACTTCAATAGGTTGTTATTCTAATCTTTGCCTCCCCAACCTGCCAGAGTCTTTCATTTTGCATTTCACTCTGTCTTTGTCTCTAGAGGTCAGAATGATTCTGTTGCTGTCTCAGTCAATTCAGTCACTCAGTTGTGTCTGACTCTGCGACCCCATGGACTGCAGCATGCCAGGCCTCCCTGTCCATCACCAACTTTTGGAGCTTACTCAAACTCATGTCCATCCGGTCAGTGATGCCATCCGACCATCTCATCCTCTGTCGTCCCCTTCTCCTGCCTTCAATCTTTCCCAGCATCAGGGTCTTTTCAAGTGAGTCAGTTCTTCACATCAGGTGACCAGAGTATTGGAGTTTCAGCTTCAGCATCAGTCCTTCCAATGAACACTCAGGACTGATCTCCTTTAGGATGGACTGGTTTGATCTCTTTGCAGTCCAGTGGACTCTTGGGAGTCTTCATCACTACAGTTCAAAAGCATCAATTCTTTGGTGCTCAGCTTTCTTTATAGTCCAACTCTCACATCCATACATGACTCCTGAAAAAACCATAGCTTTGACTAGACAGACCTTTGTTAGCAAAGTAATGTCTCTGCTTTTTAATATGCTGTCTAGGTTGGTCATAACTTTTCTTCCAAGGAGCAAGCATCTTTAATTTCATGGCTGCAGTCACCATCTGCAGTGATTTTATCACAGACAGAAAATAAAGTCTGACACTGTTTCCATTGTTTCCCCATCTATTTGCCATGAAGTGATGAGACTGGATGCTATGATCTTAGTTTTCTGAATGTTGAGTTTTAAGCCAACTTTTTCATTCTCCTCTTCCACTTTCATCAAAAGGCTCTTTAGTTCTTCTTCGCTTTCTGCCATAGGGTGGTGTTATCTGCATATCTGGGGTTATTGATATTTCTCCCAGCAATCTTGATTCCAGCTTGTGCTTCTTCCAGCCCAGCATTTCACATGATGTACTCTGCATAGAAATTAAATAAGCAGAATGACAATATGCAGGCTTGATGTACTCCTTTCCGTATTTGGAACCAGTCTCTTGTTCCTGTCCAGTTAACTGTTGCTTCTTGGCCTGCATACAGATTTCTCAGGAGGCAGGTAAGGTGGTCTGGTATTCCCATCTCTTTAAGAATTTTCCACAGTTTGTTGTGATCCACACAGTAAAAGGCTTTGGCATAGTCAATACAGCAGAAGTAGATGTTTTGCTTTTTCAGTGATCCAGTGTATGTTGGCAATTTGATCTCTGGTTCCTCTGCCTTTTCTAAATCCAGCTTGAACATCTGGAAGTTCTCAGTTCATGTACTGTTGAAGCCTGGCTTGGAGAATTTTGAGCATTACTTTGCTAGTGTGTGAGATGTGTGCAATTGTGTGGTAGTTTGAGCATTCCTTGGCATTGCCCTTCTTTGGGATTGGAATGAAAACTGACTTTTTCCAGTCCTGTGGCCACTACTGAGTTTTCCAAATTTGCTGGCATAATAAGGGCAGCACTTTCACAGCATCGTCTTTTAGGATTTGAAATAGCTCAACTGGAATTCCATCACCTGCACTAGCTTTGTTCGTAGTGATGCTTCCTAAGGCCCACTTGACTTTGCATTCCAGGATATCTGGCTCTAAGTGAGTGATCATACCATTGTGGTTATCTGGGTCATGAAGATCTTTTTTGGATAGTTCTTCTGTGTATTCTTGCCACCTCTTCTTAATATCTTCTCTTCTGTTAAGTCCCTACCATTTCTGTCCTTTATTGTGCCCATCTTTGCATGAAATGTTCTCTTGGTATCTCTAATTTTCTTGAAGAGATCTCTAGTCTTTCTCATTCTATTGTTTTCCTGTTACTGTTGCTGTCTAAGCATTAATAAATAACCACTACTTTCAACCTAGACAGCATATTAAAAAGCTTTAGAGACATTACTTTGCCAACAAAGGACTGTCTAGTCAAAGCTATGGTTTTTCCGGTAATCATGTATGGATGTGAGAGTTGGACTATAAAGAAAGCTGAGTGCCGAAGAATTGACGCTTTTGAACTGTGGTATTGGAGAAGAGTCTTGAGAGTCCCTTGGACAGCAAGGAGATCCAACCAGTCCAATCCTAAAAGAAATCAGTCCTGAATATTCATTGGAAGGACTGATGCTGAAGCTGAAACTCCAATACTTTGGCCACCTGATGCGAAGAACTGACTCATTGGAAACGATCCTGATGCTGGGAAAGATTGAAGGCGGGAGGGGAAGGAGACAACAGAGGATGAGATGGTTGTATGGCATCACTGACTCAATGGACATGACTTTGAGTAAACTCCGGGAGTTGGTGATGGACAGGGAGGCCTGGCATGCTGCAGTCCATGGGGTTGCTAAGAGTCGGACAAGACTGAGCGACTGAACTGAACTTTTTCTTATACTTGGACTTCATCTTCTTTGACTTCGATAACAATGAGCTTGGGCTTCCCAGGTGGCACTAGTGGTAGAGAACCCTCCTGCCAGTGCAGAAGACAGAAGAGACATGGGTTCAATCCTTGGGTCAGGAAGAACCCTTGGAGGAGGATATGGCAACCCCTGTAGTATTCTTGACTGGAGAATCCCATGGACAGAGGAGTCTGTGGCCTACAGTCCTTGGGTCACAAAGAATCGGACATGACTGAAATGACTGAAATGACTTAGCACGCACACAACAATGTGCTTGGGGTTAGGCTGTGGCTTTGTTCAGTCTGCTCTAACAAAATCCCATAAACACGGTGGCTTATTAACAACAGAAATTTATTTCTCACAGTTCTGGAGGCTGGAAGTCCAAGTTCAGGGTGCCAGCATGGTCAAATTCCAGTGCAGACCCTCTTCCCCGTAGTAGACTGCCATTTTATCCTTGTATCCTCTCAAATGGCAAGAGAGCTCTCTGGGTCCCTTTTATAAGGGCACTAATTCCATTTATGAGGGCTCCGCCTCATGACCTAATTATTCCCCCTTAGCCCCACTTCCAAATACCATTACAGTGAAGGTCAGGATTTCAACATATGAATTAGGTCGGGGTCGGTTGGGGGAGAGGGGCAGGGGACAGAATACATTCAGTCCATTGCAGGCTCCCCAGGCCCTGATCAGAGGCCATGAAACCCCTCAATTAAGCAAACCAGCATCAAGGAAACAGGTTTCATGGCTCGTTAGGTGACCTACATTCCAGGTTATTTTTTTTTCCTCTTTGAAACAACTGTGGTTTACTATCAGTTGTTTCAGGCACAATAAAGGGAAAGAGCAGCCTGAATATAAAATTTGTTTCTTTGTTTTGAACACAAAGAATTTCCTCCTCCTCTTTTTCTTTTTCCCACAGTGTGTGAACCTGGCTCTGTCCCTTGGGTTCAGTACAAATAAACGGAGCTGCTGAGGGAACAGGGTAAGCAAGCTGATTTTTGTAGTTACAGGCTGTTCCACATAACCCATTTACAAGGTCAGTAGGGACCACAGCTTACCAAAACAAAGAGGTATGTAATTTTAAATGAGGAACTCTTGATCGATCAGAAACAAGCAAAGACCTTCCAGGGTTTCTAAATGGTTTATATTCCTGACTGTATTGCAACAGAAAATTGCTGGAGGGTAAGGAGAAAAGAACACAGACTAGAGGATCAAAATATTAAAGTGCTGTAAAAATAGAGTTCTGAGTACGGCCGGTGTCTGTTAGAACTCTGTACCAGCCTCTTTCCTTCATTGTATTCTTATAACTGAATGGGATCATTACAGGTTTGGATGATTTGGAGAAATAAACATGTAATTAAAGTTGTAGATATAAAAGTGGTTTCATATGGATGTTTTTAGAGAGAAGAACAGTGGTTAAGACATGAGAGCTTTAAAACCAACCTCCTGAGGAAAGGGCTGAGGATCCCAGCGAGGAAGGCTGGACTGCAGGCAACATGGGCCGGCATGTGCCTTTAGATAAGTTACTTCAACCCACGAGCCTCAATTTTCTCTTCTGTAAAGTGGAGATAACAGTAGTTTCTACCTCATAACCTCATAGACTTATTGTGACAGGTTAACAAGTGAAGGTGTGTAAACTCTTCATCCTGAGGGTGGAAGCTGAGTGGAGACACTGGTCCTGGAGGTGGGATGCTGGGGTGGAGTGTGGCTAAACAGGAGTTGGGGACTTCTATAATCAAAGAAATAAAAGCATTGGAAAAGAAGATGTTGATTGGGATTGGAGGGGCTAAGAGGTAGTAACACTTTCGTAATTCCGAAAGCTGAAATTGGGAGGAGAAGCCAAGCTGGGCTTCTGGGCTTTGGCTGGCTATGAGGAGAGCAATGAATCAAGCTCTGAGACCAAAAAAAAAAGTCCTTTTTTTTTTTTTTTCAATATCAGAGTTCTAAAGAACTAAGAGAAATGTCCCGATTTGGACTAGAGTGGAAGTAGGGACAATGGAAAAATGTTTTAACAACCAGCTGAGAGTGGAGATGAGAGCCTAATTTGTAGTATTCACCAGTTTCCATGATGTAAATACATCCATCGTTGCTGATTTCAAGCTGCCAATGCGATGTCTAACTGGCTCACCAAATTCCTAAAAATCTAAATTGTTGGCTCTAGTAGGCTCTCTCACACACCAATGAGTAGGAGGATTAGTATTACAAAAGAATCATATGGGGTTCAGATTAGGAAGCAGCCCACTGACTTGAAGTGGGAGAAACAGACACTGCTGCTGCTGCTAAGTCACTTCAGTCGTGTCCGACTCTGTACAACCCCATAGACGGCAGCCCACCAGGCTCCCCGTCCCTGGGATTCTCCAGGCAAGAACACTGGAGTGGGTTGCCATTTCCTTCTCCAATGCATGAAAGTGAAAAGTGAAAGTGAAGTCGCTCAGTCGTGTCCGACTCTTAGCGACCCCATAGACTGCAGCCTACCAAGCTCCTCTGTCCATGGGATTTTCCAGGCAAGAGTACTGGAGTGGGGTGCCATTGCATTCTCCGGAAAGAGACACTGGAAAAGGCCAAGTGCTTTCGGCCAAATTAAACTAATTATGGGCTTCCCTGGTGGCTCGGACCGTAAAGAATCTGCCTGCAATGAAGGAGACCCGGGTTTGATCCCTGGGTTTCCCTGGAGAAAGGAATGACAACCCAGTCCAATATTCTTGCCTGGAGAATTCCATGGACAGGGGGGCCTGGTGTGCTGTAGTCCATGGGGTCTCACACTTTCATTTCACTTTTTCACCTGAGTAACACGAGACTGTTTTACCTTTAAATTTCCCAACTGTGTACAATTTATGCACTGACTCCCTGGAATTGAGGTACTACTGGACTAATTAGGTAGGAAAAAACAAGTATTGGTGTACTTGAAAATGGCTGGCTCTGTGTCTTAGGAGGAGGTAAAAAGATAGCAGGAAAGTGAAAGAGGAAAGATTATCCTAAGATTCACAGTCTCTGAGTAAACCGCCCCTACCATCTCAGCTGCTGGCAAGGAGGTACAGTCACAAGGAAAGAAGTTTCTCAGGGGCCTTTCCACTTTGGGCTGCCAGGGGCTTTTTAGGTACATGAATAAATAAAATTATTAAATAAACATTGCTATAAATAGAAAAGAGTTCCAGACTCCAGGATATGGTCTACTTACTGAAATAATAATGTAGATGATTGGAGAATGTGAGTAGTTCTTTTTAATTTTCTGCAAGAGTATATTACCTGTCTATCCTGAAGGGACAGGGGAGGAGAATCATGGAAATGGGTATTAATTACAGGAAAGATCAGAAAAAGCTTAAGAAGGATTGGCTCTGGGATATAAAGTGGGAATACAGGGGAAACACAACCTACTCAGTTGCTTCATTTGGTCAGTGTGAGGAAACAACCCCCAAATACAGTATTTTTAGGGATTATAAGGCAGGTTTGAAAAAGCCATGTGATGTCTCAGTGGAAATAAAATGTGAACTTTCAGAGATGAAAGCCAGTCTTCTGTGGTAGTCTCACAGAATGGAGCTTACATTTCACATAAAGTCCTAATGGAAGAGAAGGCCAAAACCCTGCTCCAGTCATGAGGGAGGAGAAATTCAAAAGAAAATATTTGCAGAGAACAGTAAGTGAAAGTTAAAGGATCTGAGGATTATTTTCCCCATATTACCTAGAAGATAATGTCCTGCTCTTCTCTATTTACAAAGGGTAAAGAGAAGAAGGGAAAAAAATGCTTCAAAATACATTTATTTTATTTTATTATTATTTTATGTAGAGGGCTCCCATGCCCCCTGCATTGGGAGCACAGAGTCTTAACCATTGGAGGGCCAGGGAAATTCCAAGATTTTAAAAATGCTTATCATAAAGAAGGTGGTTGGACATAACTATGAGGAGTCTTGGCTGTTCTTTGGAGGTCTTGAAAGTAGGACAGATTCTCTTTTTCTTATTATATTAGCCTTGCCTTGAAAAATTCAACAAATGACTTCTAGGACATCCTTTCCTTGTGAACTAGTGCCAGCAGCAGGCTAACATAGGGCCAAGAAGTAAAAGAGGCAACTGCCATTTTAGGCATTTGTTCTGGGTTCCACCTCCTGTGGTTCAGAGTAAATTATTTCAAGTCTCAAGACCTTATTTCCCACAGTTCCAAATAAATATCCTTGTTAAAAACTTATTTTTGAAAACTTTTCCAAGGCACTATTGAGTTGAGTTCAGTTCAGTTGCTCAGTCATGTCCAACTCTTTGTCACCCCATGGACTGCAGCTTGCCAGGCCTCTCTGTCCATCACCAACTCCCATCTCATCCTCTGTCGTCCCCTTCTGCTCCTGTCTTCAATCTTTCCCAGCATCAGGATGGTTTCAAATGAGTCAGTTCTTCTCATCAGGTGGCCAAAGTATTGGAGTTTCAGCTTCAGCATCAGTCCTTCCAATGAGTATTTAGGACTGATTTCCTTTAGGATGAACTGGTTGGATTTCCTTGCAGTCCAAGGGACTCTCAAGAGTCTTCTCCAACACCACAGTTCAAAAGCATCAATTCTTTGGTGCTCTGGACATGGAACTGGACATAGAACAACAGACTGGTTGCAAATAGGAAAAGGAGTACGTCAAGACTGTATATTGTCACCCTGCTTATTTAGCTTATATGCAGAGTACATCATGAGAAACGCTGGGCTGGATGAAGCACAAGGTGGAATCAAGATTGCTGGGAGAAATATCAATAACGTCAGATATGCAGATGACACCACCCTTACGGCAGAAAGCAAAGAAGACCAAAGAGTCTCTTGAAAGTGAAAGAGGAAAGTGAAAAAGTTGGCTTAAAACTCAACATTCAGAAAAGTAAGATCATGGCATCCCATTACTTCAAGGCAAATAGATGGGGAAACATTGGAAACAGTGGCTGACTTTATTTTTCTGGGCTCCAAAATCACTGCAGATGGTGACTGCAGCCATGAAATTAAAAGATGCTTGCTCCTTGGGAGAAAAGTTATGACCAACGTAGACAGCATATTAAAAAGCCAACAAAGGTCCGTCTAGTCAAAGCTATGGTTTTCCCAGTAGTTATGTATGGATATGAGAGTTGGACTATAAAGAAAGCTGAACACTGAAGGCACAATTGGAATAGGAAATGTTTTGTTCTAAATTGCTATATGAGCACAAAATATCCCTATACATTACTGCTGCTGCTGCTGCTAAGTTGCTTCAGTCGTGTCCAACTCTGTGCGACTCCTTAGACGGCAGCCCACCAGGCTCCCCTGTCCCTGGGATTCTCCAAGCAAGAACACTGGAGTGGGTTGCCATTTCCTTCTCCAATGCATGAAAGTAAAAAGTGAAAGTGAAGTGTCCAACTCTTAGTGACCCCATGGACTGCAGCCTACCAGGCTCCTCCATTCATGGGATTTTCCAGGCAACAGTACTGGAGTGGGTTGCCATTGCCTTCTATGTATACATTACTTGTAACATGTAATTTGTAACTGGACAGAAATAAGTTCTTCAGTATTACTGGTAGCCTAGCAGAGAAAACACTAAAAAACCCAAGGTTTGATTTTATCTGAATTCACTTCTCTTTACTATGTGTGGATCCTATATATGATGACATAAAGCCCAAGCTTCCCTGAGCTGGAGTAAGTATTCAGCACTTCTTTCCCTAAAGCATTGTAAGACTCCAACAAAAGTCCAATATATAAGAATGTATCTAATGTACTGGTGATTCCAAGAAGACCCTGACTGAAGCATGTTTTCAACTTTGCTCATTTTTGTACAACTCTCATGTACAGCAGAAGTCTCAAGTCAGAGTATTTCAGAATATTAGGGCTGGAGGAGGCCTTAGAGATGACCCTGTGTATGCCCCTGATACTGCACACACAAAGCCTGGGGTCCAAGGAGGAGGAGTGCCCGTCCAAAGTTATAGTGCCAAAAATGGCAGAGCACTAGCTCTCTCTTAATAACTCAATATGTTTGTGATCAGTTCTGGAAACTGTCAGCTAGAAAGTAAGCCTTTCCTCACTCAGTAATTTTTAGACCCATAAAGACCTGTTTACATAAAGGTTAAAATTTTAACTGTCCACGCAGGAAAAAGATTCCCCACCCCTCCAAAAATAAAATCCAGCAGGGGGCAGAAAACTTAAATGTGGATCCCAACTTAAATACGGATGCTTAAAATGATTTTCACATGCAAGATGCAGCTTCATCTCTGAATTTGTCTGCCACCACCACCACCTTAGAACCACGTGGTGCCATACTAGGTGTATGCACTCTGAATTATGTATCTCATTTAGTCCCTACAACAGTGTATCGACCTATGAGTTATACATTGTCCCCATTTTATAAGGGAGGTAATTCAGAGATATTAAGAAATTTGCTGAAGCAAAATTTGCTAGAAAGCAAAAAATGCCAGAATCCAAAACAAGGTAATCAGGACTACAAAGCCCTTAAAGATAGTGTGATTCCTCAGGGGCAATCTGCTTGAATGTGAGGAGGTAGGGAGTTAGAGGAAGAAAAAGTATTTTGTTAATGAATTGTATGAAAACAGAATCTAAAAATAAAATGCCTATTAATATATTTTTTTAACTTTTTATTTTGTATGGGGGTATGGCCAGTTAACAATGTTCTGACAGTTTCAGGTGAACAGAGAAGGTATTCAGCCATACATATACATGTATCCATTCTCCCCCAAACTAAATGTCAATTTTTCACTCACCACACTGAACTATTCCCATCCAGGTTACTAGTGACTTCTGTGTGGCTAAATCCTTGGTCATTTTTGAGTTCTCATCTTGTTTGGCCTACTGGTAGCATATGACACTGCTGATCATTCCTTCCTTAGTTTCCAGGACTTCACACTCTCAGGTTTCCTCTGAACTCACTGACTGTTCCTTCTCAGTGTCCTTCATGGGATCTGCCTCCTCTCCCAGAGCTCAATCCTTGGTCCTCTTCTCTCCTGTTTCTATACTCATTTCCTTAGTGATCTCGCCCCATGTCATGCCTTTAGGATGGCACTTAGATATATATCTCCACCCAGATCTCTCTCCCTTGAGATCCAGACTCTCATATCTAGCTATGTCCTGAGCATCTCCACCTCTACATGGACATCTCAACGTCTGGATTTAACATCACCAAAGACAAACCCCTGATAATATCCCCTTCCAAGCCTGCCCCATTCCCAACATTTTACATCTGTTGATGGCAAAATCATCTCTTACTCATTCAGGCTACAAATCCTGGAAAAATGCTTGGCTTTTCTTCCCCCTCATATGTGAGCCTTCAGGAAATCATTTTGGCCCTATCTTCAGAATGTAACCAACTGTAACCACTTTCTGCCACTTCCTCTACTACCACTCTGGTCTGAGTTTCCATTGTCTCTCAAAGGGCACTGCAGTAAGTTACCATCCTCCTTCTCCCTGTGCCCTCCTATAATCTGTTCTCAACACACCAGAGGGATCTTAAAAAAAAGGTAGTCAGATCATGTCACCACTGTTTTGTACCCTACTTTGGCTCCCTGTGTCAGGGGTAAAACCACGGGACCTTTTTTTCTCGGTTTGTTGCTTACGTACTGAATAGCAAAATCAATCAGCCATGCATATGCATATATCCCTCCCTTTTGGACTTCCTTCTCCTTAGGGTCACCACAGTGCATTAAATAGTTTCCTGTGCTATACAGTATGTTCTCATTGGTTCCCTATTTTATTAATAGCATCAATAGTGTAAATGTGTCAATCCCAATCTCCCAGTTCCTCTCATCTCACCCCCTTTTCCCTTTGGTATGCATATATTTGTTCTCTGTGTCTCTGTCTCTATTTCTGCTTTGCAAATAACATCGTCTATACCATTTTTTCTAGATTCCACATTCTATTCTGTTCAGTCGCTCAGTTGTGTCCGACTCTTTGCGAACCCATGGACTGCAGCGCACTCAGGCTTCCCTGTCAGTCACCAACTCCCGGAGCTTACTCAAACTCATGTCCATTGAGTGGATGATAGAATCCAACCATCTCATCCTCTGTCATCCCCTTTTCCTCCTGCCTTCAGTATTTCCCAGCATCAGGGTCTTTTCCAATGAATCAGTTCTTCACATCAGGTGGCCAAAGTATCGGAACTTCAGCTTCAGCATCAGTCCTTCCAATGAATATTCAGGACTGATTTCCTTCAGGATTGACTGATTTGATCTCCTTTCAGTCCAAGAGTCTCTCAAGAGTCTTCTCCAACACCACAGTTCAGAGGCATCAATTCTTTGGCGCTCAGCTTTCTCTATGGTCCAACTCTCACATCCACACACAACTCCTGGAAAAACCATAGCTTTGGCTAGATGAACCCTTGTTGGCAAAGTAATGTCTCTGCTTTTTAATATGCTATCTAGGTTGGTCATAGCTTTTCTTCCAAGGAGCAAGCGTCTTTTAATTTCATGGCTGCAGTCACCATCTGCAGTGATTTTGGAGCCCAAGAAAAATTAAGTCTGACACTGTTTCCATTGTTTCCCCATCAATTTACCATGAAGTGGTAGGACTGGATGCCATGATCCTTGTTTTTTAAATGTTGAGTTTTAAGCCAGCTTTTTCACTCTCCTCATATATGTGTTACTATACAATCCCTGGTGGCTCAGATGGCAAAGTGTCTGCCTACAATGTGGGAGACCTGGGTTCAATCCCTGGGTCGGGAAGATCCCCTGGGAAAGGAAATGGCAACCCACTCCGGTACTCTTGCCTGGAAAATCCCGTGGACGGAGGATCCTGGAAGGCTACAGTCCATGGGGTTGCAAAGAGTCAGACATGACTGAATGACTTCACTTTCACTTTCTACCATGTTTATATTTCTCTTTCACTTACTTCACTCTCTATGGCACTCTCTCTAGAACCCCAGGACTTTGTAGTAGCTTATATGAAGCCACAAGATCTGGCTTCCATTGCCTCTCCAACCCTCACCTCCTACTGTTCATCTCTTCCAGTCAAGCTGGCCTCCTGCTCTCCTTCCAGGAACACTAAACTCTCACCCTTGCCTGGGGGGCCTTGGCTCCAGCTTCTCAGTATTCTGGTACTGCTCTTCTCACAGGGTCCTGACTAGCCCCTCAGGATCATCAACTCTGTTCACATCTCACTTAACATTAAGGCTAACCTTGACCATCTTGCTTACATTGCAGCCTCCTCCCACACTCTCCCCTCCCAGCACCCTCATCCCACTTTACTTTGCTCTTTTCTTCTATAGTTTACTTATGTTCATTGTTTATCTTTCTTCCCTATCCTGCTCTAGAACATTCACTCCATGACACAGAGACCTGTTTTGTTCACATACTTATTTCCAAGCACCTAGAAACTCTGCTAAATATATATTTGTGGAATGAATTTAAAAATGGGAAAGCACTACCTATTAAGACTAAAATATCTAACAACAGACTAAAGTGCTAGTTATTCCAAATTTCAGAATATCTCGCCACACAATAGGTGCTCAATAAGCATTTGATGAATGAAGGGAATTATGTACTGTAATTTGAAAAGGAATCTCTGCACACATTTCCACAGCATCCATTTTGTGTGTATGAGTTGGAGTGTATCTTGAGTTCTGCCTATTCAGTATCTGAAACTCATTTTGCCGTTTTCTACTTCAGGAAAAAGCTCTTTAACATATTCTTCTACTATTCAGTAGAATATTTCTTTTTTAAATTGAAGTACAGTTGATTTACAATGTTGTGTTAGTTTCAGGTGTAAAGTGCTTGAGTTACATATATATATGTATTTCAGATTGTTTTCCCTTGCAGGCTATTGCAATATATTGAGTATAATTCCCTGTACTGTACAGTAGGTCCTTGTTGATTATCCATTTTGTACATAAAGTGTTAGTCACTCAGTCGTGTCCGACTCTTTGCCACCCCATGGACTGTAGCCCACCAGGCTCCTCTGTCCATGGAATTCTCCAGGCAAGAATACTAGAGTGGGTAGCCATTCCCTTCTCCAGGGGATCTTCCCAACCCAGGGATCAAATCCAGGTCTCCTGTATTGCAGGCAGATTCTGTACCATAGTGTGTACTTATTAATCCCAAACTTCTCATTTGTCCTTCCTCTCCCTTCCCCTTATGTAACCTTAAGTTTGTTTTCTATGTCTGTGTCTGAGTATTTCCATAAATTCTATGACTCAGAGGTGGCTGAGGAATTTAAGAATTAGGATAACATGATGAAAGGGTTGCAGGAAGGGGAACCCCTTCCAGCAGTCTAACACTGAGAAATGAATCATCCAAGGAGACACACGTACTTATTATTGAAAGGTAGAGTCTGGCTGCTCGCTGCCCAAAAGTCAATAAACAGGCCCGGTTGGTGGCAAGGAAAGTTTGCTTTATTTCAGATGCTGGCAACTGGGGGGTGAGGGGGTGGGCAGACATCTGTCCAAAGGCTGATTCCCACCCCCGACAAGCAGGAGGAGAAGCTTTTATACAGAATAGGGTTTGGCTACATACAGAAACAGCATAGTCAGCTCTGACAGTCATCTTCAGATTGGTCATCGGTAGTCTGACTAGCATCATCTTGATTGTTTTAGGTACAGTTAATCTTCAGTTCCAGAGTCTGTTTGTTCCCATTTGTTTGAGAACAGTTCTTGGAATTGTGGCAGCTCATGTCCTGGGTACAGTCTGGTCATTATGTAGTTAACTTTTCCACCTGGGGTTTCAGTATCTGTAAGACAGCTCACAGGATATGGCTCATAATATTATCTGTAGTCCTTGAGAGGGAACTAAAGGTCCTTGACTATGCTTAGTGACTACATTATTATTATTTCATCTCCTTTGACTGTTTTCCTTTGTTTCTGCATTTCTCACTTCTCTGATGAAATGTATTCTTAATGCTAAAGTTTTCCACAGACAACAGGCAGGCAGAGAACATGGCTGGGGGGAAGGATCATAGTGTCATGCTCAGTTTCATGCTGATAGAGCAAAAAGAGATTTTATTGAGAAGGGGTGCCTGGGCAGAGAGCAGGAGGGTAAGGAAACCCAGGAGGTCTGCTCTGACACATGGCTCACAGCCCAGATTTTATAGTAATGGGATTAGTTTTTGACTCAGGGTCCTTCCTGGTGGTGTGCACATCACTCAGTCAGGATGGATTCCAGCAAGGAGGATCCTGGGAGGTTGGTAGGACACTAGGCATGTCGTTTTGAACTTTTGAACTTTCCTGAATTCTCCGGGTTGGTGGTGGCTTAGTTTCCTGTTCCTTACCAGGACCTCCTGTGGTAAAGTAACTCACATGAATGGTTACTATGGTTCCTGGCAAGGAGGGGGATTCCAGTCAGTATTTCCCTTAACACCTCCCCATTCAGACACTGCATACTCAAGATGCTTCTTGGTAATCAAGGCAGAGGTCTCTTTCTTCTGTAATTACTCCCTGCTGAGATTCTTTGCCAACTGAGCTGGGGCTTTCCTGGTGGCTCAGTTGGTTAAGAATCAGCCTGCAATGTGGGAGACCCAAGGTCTATCTCTGGGGGGTGGGGGGGTGCGGGGGGAAATCCCTGGAGAAGTAAATGGCAACCCATTCCAGTAATTTTGCCTGGAAAATCCCATGGATGAAGGAGCCTAGGGGCTACAGTCCATTGGGTCGCAAATGGACTTTATTTCTACTTTATTAGTAGAAAACAGAAAAAAGTCTCCCAGGCCTTTCTTGAGTGCCAAAGAGCAAGCCCAAGCAGTTACTAATAGGGCAACAGAGTTACAGGACACCTAGTTCTTCCTGAAGCCATAAAGATAACAATCTGATGCATTATCTTTGAGTTATTCTACAAAAACTAAAGACAGGCACCCAGGAGGATGTAAATACAAGTCCACCACAAGCACACAGACTCCAGACTGGTTGGAACCAGAAGGTTGAGATTCTGGAAACACCACCCTGTTACCTCACCACTAACCAATGAGGTCCAGGAGCTGGTCAAGCAATCTATGACCCATTTCCATAACAGTCTTGCCTGAAAGTGATTGGAGGGTTCAGGTCTTTTGTGCACCCGACATCTATTCTTGCTTTTAGCCTTTGCAATAAATCTTTTTCTGCACCAAACTCCCAGGTTCTGGATTGTTTGGCTTCAGTGTGCCAGGGACACAGGAACTTGGGTTCCGTAACAAAGAGTGGTATACTTAGAATAAGGCAGTGCAAGGCAGTTGAGGGCCTAACTCGCTCCAGCTGTGTGACCTGCAACTAGTTTAATTACTCTAAACCCTAGTTTCTTTATCTGTAAAAACGGGGGTAAGGCACAGCATTTGTCTAATGTATGACATGTGATTAACATTGTCTGAAAAACAAACAACTCTGCATAGTAAGCATCTGAAAAGTGAAAGCTATTATATGCACGTGTGCTCAGTCATGTCAGACTCTTTGAGACGCCAAGGACTGAAGCCCACCAGGTTCCTCTGTCCATAGGATTCTCCAGGCAAGAATACTGGAGTGGGTTGCCATTTCCTACTCCAGCAGATCATCCCCACACAGGGATCAAACCTGCTTATCTTGCCTCTCCTGCATTGGCAGGCAGATTCTTTATCACTAGCGCCACCTGGGAAGCTGGGGTTAGTATAATTAATTCCAGGCGGGGGAAAAACTGCTTTTGCACCAATTGGAAGGAGTTTGCTGTTGGGAACCAAAACGTTCATTTAAAAGGAGGTAGGAAAACAAGGGGGAAAAGCAATTAAAAAGATGAGATTCAAGATTTCAAGTAGGTTTGTGTGATTAGGACCTGGAATGGGGAACCATAGGTCTTCCTCTTGGAAGTCCCTCAGCTGCGAGAGCTGCGGGCGCCGGGGTTACCCGCGGTGGAAGCACCGGATCGTGTGGGAGGTCCTGATTGGGGTGTGCGGCTGGAACTGGCTGAAGGCCACCTAGGCCGCCCTCCAGTGCAGGGTAGGGGGTCTGGAGCCCGGGGACCGGGCGGGCAGCGAGAGGGGCCGCGCTTCCCTTTACCTGGCGCCCCTCCTCGCTTACGTGTCGCCCACTGCCGTCCCCACCCTTCGCCTCCCTTCGCCTTCCAGTCGCCCAGTGCACCCTCTTCCTCACCCCACCGGCCCATTCTGCGGCCCCTGGATTCCTCCTCCCTTTCCTGGTGGTTCTGGCTGGGTCCGTAGAGTTTGGTTTGAACTTTTGAACCCACCAATGAGCACCGTGCGCCCCTCCTCTCTCCGCCCGGAGGGTAAAACCCGGCGTAGGGCTGGGAGGCTGGGCCGCGGAGGCCGGGGCGGGGGCCGGGGCGGGGCGGGTGCCCGCCCTCCTGACACGTGGCCTGGGTAGGGGTTTATAGGATCCCTCCCGGCCCCGGGCCTCTCACTACTTCTCCCCCGGACTCCTTAGTAGTCTGTCAGTGGGAGATCGTCGCGGCCGTCCTCTCCCCTGTTCCAGCCCCGCAGAACCGTACAAGTCTCCGTTATGGTGAGTGGGGGTCCCCGGGCGGTGGTGTGGGGGCACAGTGCGGAGTCCCAAGGGGCGTTGGGATCCCAGTGCGAGTGCAGCCACGTCCACGCCTCCGGGCAAACTGGTTTCTGGTGGCCGGGTTGGGAGAGTCGAGTTCACCTGGCTGACTCCTCGTCGGGCTCGAAGACGCCTGGGTACCTTGAGTGGAAGTGGAAAAGCCACTTGATCCTAGAGAGGGGCCATTCATTGATTCGTTCGGGGCCGCTACTGCCCCAGAAAGGTCGGAGAACCTTCGCACTGGCTCCCAAGGACTTGTGAAAGCTACAAATCCATCCCATTTCCTGAAGTGATCTCACCTTCCCACAGCCTTGGGCAAAGGACCCCTGGAGCATCCCGTGTACTCCAGCATAGTAGGTGCAGACGTTTCCTGGCGACCCCTCTCGTGTGCCCTGTGATTTGGTGCTGAGTCCACCTGTGGCCAGACTCTGGGAAAAGTTTCCAATTGCGGCTTCGTCACCTGTGGCCGGGATGGCGGGGGTTGGGTGGGCGAGGGGAGCTCTTGAAATTGCATCAATCCACTTGAAGGATGAAGGCAGGCTCCTCCTTTGAAGGAAATTACTGTCCCGTGTTTAACCCTGCATTTCTCGCGTTAATGTAGTGGGGTGTTTAATAGCTGAAACTTTCTGATTACAGGTTTTAAAAAGTCCATAAAAGAGATATTTATTTATAAAGTCACAGAGTAATCTAGTTAATGACATAATATTCTTGCTTTTAAAGAAACATGAAATTACACACAACTTGAGTATTTTCTATTTAGTTGTCACAGGTTTTGGAAACAAGTATCTTAGGAAACATCTGTTGGAGGTCTATCTAAAGCAGGCCATGAGTATCAAATGCATCAAAATACCTTTTTAAAAAGGAATATAGTGAATAAATATTAACCTTTTTACGGACTACTTCAGTTATCAAAGGATGTCTGACTGTAACACTTGCTTGAGTGCTTTTTTACTAAGCCAGACCAAAGGACACTGGTAAATGTGTAACTGAGAAAATAGTGGGAGTGTTTAAAGGGCAGGAAATCAGCAATAGCCCCAAACCTATGAAGACATACACTGGTTAGACTCTTATTTCACAAGGGACAGGTGCTGATTATCCTGTTAAGGCTAGACTAAGTGACACCATCACCGGTATCTCACTTCATTTTCCAAGTGGCCAGGGGAGAGTGGAGGGCAAGCAGTGGCCACAGCCTAAGCCATACTGTTGCACAATATGAAAAGTTTTTAACTCAAAAACTTCATTAGAAGTGCTTCATTACGATGGCAGGGTCTTCTCAGATACTTTATCTCCTTGGACCTGGGACTGTCATGGGCAAATATCTGGTTCTTTCCTGGTTTCTAGGGCTGTGGAATGTCCAGAGTCCAGTTAAAGGTAAACACGATGCAGTGGTTAAAAGTCATGGGTTCATCACAACAAACACCCTTTTCTCCCACAGCCTTAGAGCTGGGCAAGTAGATGCAGGTTAATAGTAAGCATGCTGATGTCAGCAGAAAATAATTGCTTTATGGGGAATATGGTGAGAAGGAGGGAACCATAAGTCAAAGGTTATGAGTAATTGGAGGTTTTGTCTTGGGGTTATGAGACTAGGCCCTTTGACATCTTAGGTGATGTTGAATTTTCTTTAGATTCCTGTTGTTGTTCATTTGCTAAGTCACGTCCGAGTCTTTGCGACCCTACGGACTGCAGAATGCCAGGCTTTCTGGTCCTTCACTGTCCCCTGGAGTTTGTTCAAACTCATGTCCATTGAGTTGGTGATGCTATCTAAACATCTCACCCTCTGCCACCCCTTCTTCTTTTGCCTTCAATCCTTCCCAACATCAGGGTCTTTTCAAATGAGTCGGCTCTTTGCCTCAAGTTGCCAAAGTATTGGAGCTTCAGCATCAGTCCTTCCAATGAATAGTCAGGGTTGATTTCCTTTAGAATGGACTGGTTTGATCTCCTTGCAGTCCAAGGGACTCTCAAGAGTCTTCTCCAGCACCACAATTCAAAAGTGTCAATTCTTTGGTGCTCAGCCTTCTTTACACTCCAACTCTCACATCCATACATGACTATTGGAAAAATACAGCTTTGACTATATGGACCTTTGTTGGCAAAATGATGTCTGCTTTTTAATATGCTGTCAAGGTTTGTCATAGCTTTCCTTCTAAGAAGCAAGCATGTCTTATTTCATGGCTGCAGTCACCGTCTGCAGTGATTTTGGAACCCAAGAAAATAAAATTGGTCACTGTTTCCACATTTTCCCCATCTATTTGCCATGAACTGATGGGACCAGATGCCAGCTTTTTCACTCCTCTTTCACCCTCTTCCAGAGGTTCTTTTCTTTCGTTCCCATTCTCTTTAGTGGTATCATCTGAGGTTACTGAGTTCTTCTGGGAGGCTTGATTCCAGCTTATGATTGATCCAGCCTAGCATTTCACATGATGTACTCTGCATAGAAGTTAAATAAGCAGGGAGGTAATATACAGCCTTGATATACTCCTGTCTCAGTTTTGAACCAGTCCATTGTTTCATGTCTGTTTCTAACTGTTGCTTCTTGACCTGCATACAGGTTTCTCAAGAGACAGGTAAGGTGGTCTGGTATTCCAATCTCCTTAAGAATTTCCCACAGTTTGTTGTGATCCACACAGTCAAAGGCTTTAAATTCCTATTAGCAGCTTTCAGAACCCTGAAACTCTCTTATTTGGAGAAAATGTAATAGGAGATATTTGATGTGGATACTTGAAAGACTTTCAAGCAGCTAATTTGATTTATGATGGAAATACAGTAGATATCCTCTTTGTTTTCCTCTTAAGTCTGTGGGTTTAGATTCTATCTTCACTGCCTTATTTTACCAAGCAGGAATGAGTTTGGTAACTTACAAATGACCCTGTTCAGCAAGTAAAGGAAAACAAACGCTTGCCTAACATCATTAAATTTATGAAATTATAGACTCTTCTTCCACAGCGCCAGAGACAGATGTACATTTTACTAGAAAACAGCTGATTTCTTAAACTATTAGTGAAGTCTTGGTGACACTTCAAGCTTTTGTTACCCTATCTCCATCTGCCGACCCTCCCCCACTCTCCCCTCAAGGTGTGTGGACAGTGAAGGAAAATATTTTTCCCTAAGATTAAATACTTCCACAGGGATAAAAGGATGCCTATGACCACAGTTTTTAAAGTCCAGGTAACTGCTGCTTATCTGCTGTTTTCTCCATGAGTCATACAGCTGTAGTTTGCTGGTTTAAGCTGGTTTTAAGGGAGAGGCAGAAGCTGTTTAAAGAACAGAATAAAGAGGGATGGGAATGAGCTGTAGTTACAGTCACACAGGGAATGAATCAGAGCTGGAAGGAGGAATTTTGCATGCCTCTAAGGAGTCAGCAGGCATATTTCCCAGGAGTTGGGGAAAATCTATTGCTAGAGTAGCTTGTGTCATTCTGAAGGTAGACACCTGACCATGAATATCTAATGTGGCTGTAAAGGGAAAGTCTGGTCTCTGGCCTTGTCTAGTTGTTCATTAACATGTCTGTGGTTTTCCAAAACCTTTTCTCTGAATTGGCCTGTTTGTGAAATAGTGCCTGGGCAGGCATGGCCTCCAGAAAGGTGCTGATTTGTCTGGAAGGTTAATAGTCATTTCCGTGTGACTCATTCCTGAATGTCCCATCTGACGGGTCACATTCTGACACTTCCTTCTTCCTTCCCACAGCGTGAGTGCATCTCCATCCACGTTGGCCAGGCTGGTGTCCAGATCGGCAATGCCTGCTGGGAGCTCTACTGCCTGGAACACGGCATTCAGCCCGATGGCCAGATGCCAAGTGACAAGACTATTGGGGGAGGAGACGACTCCTTCAACACCTTCTTCAGTGAGACGGGTGCTGGCAAGCATGTGCCCAGGGCAGTGTTTGTAGACCTGGAACCCACAGTCATTGGTGAGTTGACCTCAGTAACCCCAGTGAGATCCCAGGGATCGGGGACAGGAGGTGTGTCCTGGGAATTCCACTGATGCCCTGCGATGGAGCAGACTTGTGTGGGTTGTTAATGATGGGTGGCTGCTTCATTTTCCTTTTCCAGATGAGGTGCGCACTGGCACCTACCGCCAGCTCTTCCACCCTGAGCAACTTATCTCAGGCAAAGAAGATGCCGCCAATAACTATGCCCGAGGTCACTACACCATTGGCAAGGAGATCATTGACCTCGTCTTGGACCGAGTTCGGAAACTGGTAAACGAAGAACTTTTTTTAAAATAGGATGAGCGTTTTCTCTTAGAGTTTTGAGAGACCAGACTATGGGAATCATTCTTTGCGCACCAGAATGAGCTTTATACTGCCCAGTGTAACTTGACTTCTAAACCAAACGGTGCTGTGCTATGGGACAACTTTTTGAGGCTGAAGTAGGTGCTGCTTGGCCTCCTCCTATGTCTTCTAAGGCAGATTTGGGCAATTGCTCACTCAGTGAGGCCAGTTTACCTGAAGTCAAGTGAGTACCAGGAAGCCTTAACCGTTTTACTGACACTTAAGCCCATTAAACATCCTTGTTCATCTTAATCAGGCAGCTTCCTGCCTCCAAGCTGAGGCATCCCTTTTTAGGTCATCTTAGTCTCAGGGGTAGGTGGCTGGCTTTGAATGTAACTAATTGATCAAACTCATAAAAATTAGACAACTGCCCTATGTTGCTACAGAAAGTTACAGCAAAAGAAGCTGATGTAATACCGACTAGAACTAGCTGGCGTTGGAAACTTCCAGCAACACTGAAAGTGGAGTCAAGGGAGCTCCCTTGTTACAGAAGCAAGTATAAGTCACTGGAACTTTGAAAGTATTAAGATATAACCACAAAAAGTGGTACCCTTGTTTTTCTACTAGAGCTCAGGGCAGT